>NC_137278.1:119812500-121062500 GCF_054371585.1 Giraffa tippelskirchi
GTGAGGGGATTTTTGGTGGTGTTTTGAAATGTAAACTCCTTTTGTATGTTCTAGTTTCTCTAATTCAAATCCCTAACCATTTACTAAGAATGTAATTTGTGTAATGGCGTTATGCCAGGTGTTAAATGACAGTAGTTCTTTAATGTGAATCATCAACTTGGTGAAAGCTGCTTTTCAAAATAATCTTGGAAGCCTTTAGAAATGCAGATTTCCAGGTTCCTGTGCAGTCACTGTAATTCAGAGGGTCTAAGACAGGTGGAGAATCTGTGCATTTTTTTTCAATTTCCAAAGTGATTTTATTGAAAAGTCAGTTTTAAGAACAGTGCTATAAGTAAATCAAAGATGTGGATGATATGGTTCTCACTTTTAAGCCACTCATAATCTAGCTGTGGAAATAAACCACATATTTTCATAATCAGATTATGAGAAAATTGTGGGAAATATTATAAGAGAACTACAGCTGAATCCCCAAGCTCGCAATCATTGATATTATGTATTTCATTAACCTCCTGAAACAATGTTCTATGACAAAGTTTCTTGATCTGAGGGGTCCATGAAATTCTGAGAGGTTCATGAATAGAAGGAACTTGACAGATTAAGGTGGAAGAAATAATTATATCTTTATTTTCATTAGCTTCTAACTGACATTTGTAATTTTCTGCATTTCTAATGTATTAGTAAATCACTAGTTTTAACATTTTTTTAATATTTACATTAGTAAATATCTGAAACCATAATAGAGATCTTAAGCTACTGTTTACTCTTAACACTACTTCAAAGTTACAGTAACTATTATTATATGATGTGCCACTAAAACCCACAAATATTACTGTACCTAATAGTTTGGTGTTCTACCAACTACACGCCAATATAGATGTTTTGTGTTGCAGTTATTCCAATTTGTTGAAAAATGGTAAGAACTTCTAACCTCTGCTCTCTGATCAGAAACCAGCAATAGGAAGGATGTTACCAATTATTTAATCCATCTTCTTCATTTTATAATTGAAAACTAAAATGTAGTGAATTCTGTAGTTCACTAATATTCTCCTCACAAAGAGTCAGACAGGACTGAGCGACTGAACTGAACTGCATGAGAAGTAAAAGGTCAGTTTTTACAAGTGACCTCAAATCAAGGGTAGAATACGGTTAAAGGAAAACGATCCTTCCTATCAGTGATTCTTCTGGAGAGGGCTAGTATCCACTTCAGTGAAGAGGAGTGCTAGAATTTTCCGGGGAAATTCTACTTTATTCCTTAAATAAGAAAGCTTCCCCGGTCGCGCCTTATCTACCCTGGGTTCAGTGAACCGTGCAAGCAGCAAGACAGCTTCTCTGGCTGAAGGTTTTATATGTTTACGAAGTATCAACCAGGGCTGTGTTCTCATTTGGGGGTTAGGGAAGGATCTGCTTCCCCACTTTCATGCTTGTTGACAACCTTAAGATCCTTGTGGTTGTAAAACTAAGATCTTCAGTTTTTACTAACCTTTGCCAGGGACCATCCTCTATTCCCAGAAGCTACTTGTAGTTCTTTGCCATGTGGATTTCCCCAATATGGCTTGGGTAGTGGAGGCATCTTAAGATCTGGTCACCACACATGAATTTTTGAAAACTCATTAGGGTTAGAAAGAAGTAAATAAATTTGAGTTATATTAGATTATTTTGAATAAGAAATTGCATTGTTTACATCAATTACAATTGAACCACTCATGAACCTGCATTATATTCATTGAATATAAAGACAAATATCTGAACCTTCTCTTTTGGAGGGATAATTTACTCTATTCACTTCAAGTGCTGGGGTTTTAGAATAATTATCTTCACTACCATGCAATGATTATAAATTAAGTGTTTGCTCCAAGTAGAGAAATAGACTGGGGATGGAAATGCCCCCCTAAGGACAGTGAGTTTAAAGACATTCTTTAATTACCAAGAAAGGATTCCCAAGAAGGACATCCTTTTCCAGTAACACTAACAGCAGGCATTAGTCACAATCTTGGCACAGGAGCAGATGCTAGAGTCCTGGAACTTCACTTGCAAATGGTTAAAACCAAGCACATCATTCCGATGTGTCAGAGTTATTTGACATTTCAGGAAAGAGATTACCAATTAGTTTAAGTAATCTAGCAAAACCTTAGGAAATTTTTCCAAATTATTTCTACCTTGCAGCCTTGCCATATGTGTCTCCAAATTCTACTTCTCCTATATACGTCCCCAGTGTGTTATTATTCAGAGAGATAAAAAGCCTGTTCAAATCATTCACTGAAATCCCACAAGCTCTAGCAGTATCCTAGGCAGTTAATAGGAGTAAATTAGGAATCTTTCATTTATCTTCCATGCTGAAAGTTCAAATTCTTGTATGTTGATCTAACAATAAATTACAAAGTGTTCCTCAACGTTATACAGATCAAGTATTATTCTTAACTGATTTCTCATATCACTGTTAGCATATAGGAATAAAATGGTTATTTCATTAGTATTGACACTGATAAATAATACCAATTTGAATTTTAAATGCCTCCTTGATCACCGAGGTGTTATATCAGACATGCAAACTGAAACTGCCCACAGTGAGCACCCCTGCAGGTAAGTTCAAGCTGCAAACAGAATGTTGCCCACGGACGTGCTGGATTCTACAGAGCAGCTGCAGAATAGCCTTGTGCTCGCTTCTCTTAATAGAGTTTTATTTTCTCCAGCTTGCTGCTCCTTCAGGCAAGACACATGGGCAAGGAAAGCAAGCAATGCTTTTAGTCTACAAGTATAAATTAGATTTTAGAGAAATAGGAGATAACACATAGGTAAATGACAAAATTACCGTCACAATGCTTTGCAGTAGTAAGTGTAATACTAATAAAGACAAATAATATTATAACTATATAATACATGCATGTGCATGCTCAGTTATGTCCAACTCTTTGCAACCCCATGGACTGTAGCCCACCAGGCTCCTCTGTCCATGGGATTTTTCAGAGAAGAATACTTGAGTGGATTGTAATTTCCTCCTCCAGGGAATCTTCCTGGTCCAGGGATCGAACCCACATCTCCTGCGTCTCCTTCACTGGCAGGTAGATTGTTTACCACTGGAGGTTATATAATAATGCTAGCTAATAATAGCTAATATTTTAGTGGTATATATGGATAAGTCAAAGTGTTGAAGTACTTAACCACCCTCAGCGTATTCCTTGTCCCCATTTTAGAAAAGAAACTGAACTTTGGACCTATTCATATATTTTAATCCAAGATATCTCACTCTTAAGTGCCAGAAGCAAGACTCGCATTCAGCTGTATCTTGCTTGAAGTTTTTGAAGTCCTTAAAGATATACAGTATGGCCACTTTCACTCCAAAGATTTGAAAAATAAAATAAAACACACAGCAATCTGAATAAAATGAAGGTTAAAATAAAAGAAAATTTTACAGCACACAGAGTTTCTTCTTTATTATTTGTAGCAAGGAACACTTACCAGTAAACCATTACCCACTAACTCACTGAGGTTTGAGGCTGTAGTGCTCTCCTTATGACTTTTTTCCTTTTCTTCTTAACTTGAATTCTGGACACATAATTATACCATTATAAACACAGCCTGTAGGAAATGAAGAAGTTGAGCCATTTGTAAACCACACCAACTGACATACCAGATGACAGCCAACCACATAGCATTTAGTTAGTAAAACAAACAGAAACGACATTGAGGCTTCCATACATGGAGGAGAATTGCAAGCATATTCTCACCATGCCCTTCTTTCTTAAAGGCACTCAGCTTATTCTAGATATTTTCTGCCCAGAGTGGGGCAGAGGCTGTGAGGAACAGTAAATAGTTTAGAGAAACAGTATGATGTTTGGCAAGTGGAGACAACTTGCCTGTGAAATAATTGCTTCTCTTTTGACTTGCTTTTTCTCATTTTCTTCCATTCGCTACATATTGAGAACATGTCTAACTAACCAATAATAGTTTCAAATTGAGAATGAAGTCCATCCCCGGGACATTATCTACAGCTCCCTCCTCAAAGTCTTTCTTCTTCTTTCCCTTTCTCTTCTTCACTCCCAGATAGTCTAGTTAATGGTTCATAGCACAGTTAAGAAATGTATTTCTTAGTATCCATCACTGTTTCCATACAATCAGTGAAGACAGAACACAACTTTGTGGGGAAAGGAATTATGCCACATATTAACTCACCATGTCTCAGCTCCAAACCTCCCTTCTCTTACTCTTTTTGATGGGACTCTGCAAACCACTTTTCTTGTTCACAAACTGCTGCCTGTTAAGCTTTGACAGTAAGAGGAGCTAGACGTCTTGTAGGTTGGAGGAGGAGAAGGATCTTCTTTTTCTCCTTCTTCTCTTTCCTTTCCTGTTGGTTTCTGCTGGGCTTCCTGGCTGCCACGGTGACTGGAAGTGTCGTATCAGCAAGGCTGCTTCATCCTGGCAGTGGCAGTTTCTCCCCTTAGAATGACAGAGGAAGACTGGGAAGCCAGACACACACAAAAAGGAAACACGCTGCTTCCATGTGTTCCCTGTATGCTTCTTCCAGGATTCCTCTCTGCATTAGTTTGCTGGGATCATCAAGACAGCACATATTTTCACTCTGAGAGAGGTAGTTCCTTTCCACAGCAGCAGCTGAATCCAATTTTCAGTCTCCCTAGCAATTGCAGAACCAACTCCATCTCACTGGCATCTCTTCCTCAAAAGTCTGGCTTGCAGCCCTGTGGGACCTCTCCTGTGGGATCAGAGATGGCCACCCCTCTCTTCAGAGAATGTGGCCCGCTGGATCCTGGCTTGTCAAAGGCCAGGAAGGAGAAAGATGGCTGAATGACAAAGTATCGGATGGTGTCTAAAGAACTTCGAACTTTTGTGAAGCATATGCTAAAAGAATAAATGGGAGATAGAGAAGATGACTTTAAAGCTGAAGAATTAGTTTTTCAAATGCTCTTAGGGCAACAAGTTTTACTCTATTTTTAGAGCTTGTTAATATCACTGGCCTCACTCATTTTAACTGCTCTGTTTGCCCTAAGGGCTTTCCTATCTTTGAAGGCCAATATTGTAAGCATGTAGAGGGTAGGAGCCTTCTGTTTTATATGCTCAGTACATTGATAGTGCTCAATGTATCTGAAATGACAGCAACAAAGGAATTGCTTGGATTCTGCTATAGTTTCTGGTTTGTGAACAGCAGGTTGCTGGCAAGGTTCTACCTACAATGTATGGAGATAGGGTTGTCCCAAAGGAATGGAATGGTAACTTAATAACAACCTTAATCCAAAGTGTCAGTAGAGGAGTAAGTAGCAACAAGAAATAGCAAACTGTGGGCTTCTCAAGGGCAAAGGGAAAAAAGAGCCAAAGAAAATTTAAAAAATCCGAAGAGACTCAGGAGAGTTATATTAAGATTGCTCCAGTAAAGCTTTCTTAAAACAGCAATCTCTGGGGCCTGCCTACTGGCATCATTAATATCATCGGTTCAGAATAGATGCTGTGAAACCCTATGAAGCTTCCAAAGAGTGAAGAGAAACTGAACGAGTGAATAATACACTGAAAGCACAGTAGTGCTGGGCTTATAAGGCTGTTTATTCTGCAGCAATTTCATCCAGAGCAAGCTGATCGCTTTTCTAATGCCTTAAACAGCAGGTTTCCACAGCCCCAAGGTAAGAAGTATTAAGCATTAACCAACTTTCACACTTGAAACATTTCAGAGGTGGAGCTGGAAGACTTCTCAGGATGATTTTTCTCCCAATTTTTTTCTTTTTTCTTTTTTTGCCTTCATATCTTAGAAACTGGTAGGAATAACATTCCAGTTCAATATCTTCTGTTGTGGATTTCATCATCCTTCCTGTACAAAGATGAACAGCTTTAATATGATTCGTGGCCTAAGTTTCAGTCAAACTCATGTGTTTTGGCATTGTTTATACTCAAAACACTTTTGTTCCTTTTTTTTAAATAGAAACATAGAAGGTGGAAATTAAAGATCAAGACAAAATGGACTGTGGTCCTCTTACTTTCTCCTTACAAATAGTAAATCTTCAGGGGTATTGGCATTAGTTCTGTAGATTTTTCCAGAGGAAAATGTGCTAAACTCAAGAATCATAGAGTCAAAATCTTGGTATTAAAAGGGAACCAAAAGGTCATCTAGATCAAGAAGCAGCAAACTTTTCCTGTGAAAGGCCAGATGCTGAATAGTTTAGGCCTCGTGGGTCATAGAGTCTCTATAATAATGTTCAGGTCTGCCACTGTAGCATGAAAGCAGTGTCTACAGTACATAAACATATACACATTACTATGTTCCAACAAATTGTTATCTACAAATACTGGAGGCCGTGGGCAGGATTTTGCCCATGGGTCAAAGTTTGTGATCCTTGAGCTAGACTATAGAGCCAAGAGATGGAAAAATAAAATAGAAACTGCTTTAAGTAGGGGAAAAAAAAAAAAGGAGTCCTAAATATCTGACCTCTGTTGATTATTCATCCTTTTACTTTTTTTAAGGTATAATATTCCAACAGTTAAGGACATTTAATCTTAGGTGTACAGCTTGACATATTTACTTAAAATATGCATACATATATATGAGCATGTATATATATGTACACATTATACATATATATATCCCTGTAGAATCACATAGATCATAATATAGAACATTTCAACATCCTCAGAAGTTTCTCTTATCTCCCTTCTGAATTAATTACCCACAGAAGTGACCTCCATTCTTACTTTATCAGTGTAAATTAATGCTGCCTATTCTTGAATGTCATATAAAAGGAATCAGTTTATAATTTGTTGTATGAGGTTTCTGTTGCTCAGTACCTTGAAGACTTATTATTTTATAAAATTCTTGCTCTAAAATGTGAAATTTCAAACATGTTTATTACAGCATTATTTATATCACTAAATATTCAAGGATAGAGCAATGGTTATGTAAGTGTGGTAGATCTTTTTGTGCCCACTGTATTTATTTATAATTTAAATTATATTGGAATTGACTTGAGCCTCCATCTAACATATTGGCAAAAAGTTTCTCACCACAGTCTTGGAACACCTCCTCTTCCCATCATCTCATATGCCTTCTGCATCGTCCAGGAGACTGAGGGCTTACGCAGTACGAAAGAGGGGTAGGCCAGCCATCCTTTCCCTGGCTGGGGAGAGATCCGCCATCTATCAGTCTGCAGGTGCCATCACTGCAGTTGATCCTCCCAAGCTAACAGGTATGTGTGCAGAAGGTTTTACCCCAGCCCTGCTGGCCCATGCCACTGCAAAATCTCTCCCCAGGTCTAGCCAGGTCTTTCTTGCTAAACTCCTTAACCCCTATCATTTGAAGAAAGCTGATGTACCAGCAACTCCACTCTCTCCAGTTTGGCCACAAGTGACCCTCATTTAAGGTCCCAAGGTTTGTAATGCTAAATTTTTAAGACATTCAGTATTTGCTTCCTCAGAATACTAACCTAGAGGAGAGTTAGGACTCTGGGAGGCAGTTGAGTGTAGTAGTGAAGAACGTGAACTTTGGATCCAAACAGTTCAGATTCAGTTTGCAGCCCTTTTATTTACTAGCTGTGTGAACTTTGGTAAAATACTTCACTAATCTGTGCCTATGTTTTCCTGTGCCAAATAGTAACGATAACATTATTTACCTTACAGTTTGAGGTGCATGCATGCGCTTAGTTGTGTCCAACTCTTTGCAACCCGGACTGTAGCCCGCCAGGCTCCTCTGTCCACAGAATTCGCTAAGGTTGATGTAGGTTAAATTAATTAATGCACATAAACTACTTGGAATAATAGAATAATGTCTAACACACAGTAAGCCACACTAGAGCAACAAAAATTAATTCTGAAATGCAAAGTCTTCCTGCTTACCTCTTTTGTGAAATAATCTAGGTGTTATTATTCTAGGCCCCATAGTAATAAAACTTAATTGCCCAGGTAGGTTTAGTCAAAGATTCCAAACTGGGATGATATAGAAATAAAAAGACTAAATACAAAACTGAGTATGTTATATGATCTTTAACTTAAATGTTGTATACATATACATAGAAAACATACCAGAAGGAAGTATGTCTAGATGTTAGTAGTCATCTTGAAACTGTGAGATTACAGATAACTTTAATTCTCTTCCTTATATATTTTTATAATTTCCAATACAAAAAAAATTTTGATTTTATTGATAGAACTGTCTTCGTATGTAGCTTATTTAAAATAATATATAAAACATTGTATATGAATGTTAGAACTTTGTATAGTAGAGCCTTAATCATGAGGCAACTTACATATCCAAACCCTGGTTTGCTCATGTCTGAAAGAAAAATAATATCCCAACTTCAGTTGTTTCTAGAAATTAAAGGAGAAGTCACATTAGGAACCCTTTTATAATGTAATGTGCTATACAAATAAAAGAAATTTCATTGATTGTACCATTAGATTTTAAAAAGCAGGTAAGTTAGTATTTTCAGAAACTCAAAAGCTCATTTATATTCAGGCCATTAGGGGAAAAGTGAACAAAACTTCCAGCTAAGAAAGTGATTTAAAAGCTTATATTAAACCATTGTTGCTTCACTTTCTTTGTGAATGATCACAGGAGACTGTTGGCTGGCTTGTACCTGCTCATATGAGAGAAAATCCACATGAATACACCAAGAGTGCTAAGAAGATTTCCAGTACTACAAAAACTGATTGAAAATCTGATATGAGCCAGGCATTATGATAGTTACTAGGGTTATAAAAATGAATAAAACAGATCATTATCTTAAAAAACTTCACAGTGTAGAAAATTTGAAGACAAGCCCATGCGTTTTTATTCTACTTTAATGTAACATTGTATCCATTTTTAATCTTTGTAGAATGCATCTTGATTTTTGTAGTTCCAATATTTGTTTAAATAGCTGAGAAGTGTAAGCTGTCCTCCATCCCCTGCCATCTCAGACAGAGAGATCCAGCGACAGGGCAGCAGTCATATTCTGCTGACACAACCCAGCGGCTGCAACAAAAGAGAGAAGGTGTTCCCAGTCTCACCGATATCCAGCTCTGTCTTTCATAAAATGGGCCATTAGTGGTAATAAGACCGAAGAACAACCTCTCTTTTCGTACTCAAGCCACTATGAGACAGTGGGATTGTTTCTATTCTCTGTGGAACAATTAAAAACTAGCAAGTAGCAGACACAAATTGAGAATAGAGATATTATACTGTTTAAAAACATTGCTCATTCCTATGTTCTCCCTTTGTTATAACATTTACAAATTATATATCTTCAGATGCAACAATCCGAACCTACAGCACCCCACTCTAGGAACTCAGTGACCATTTTTCCATGTTGGTGAAAGAAGAGATGTCACAAGACAAAAGTCCAAAATGTTTCTTAGCCCACAAGCAGGATGTTCCAAGGGCCCCTTGGGATCCAGAGGAGGTCAAATTCCTGTTTTATCTTATAGCTCAATGTAACTCTCTTCAGGACAATCACAAAAATATGATTCGTTTATGTGGTTATTTGGTTTATGTCTTTCACATCTCCTCAACATTAAGCTTCATAAGAAAAGGAGCCTGTGTTTGTTGGGTTTTTTGGCTTGTCTAGCATAAAGCTTGGCATGTATTTATTTGGAGCCCAGTGATATCTGGTAAATAAATAGGGACAAAAAAACTATTGAAAACTTTCCATATACCAGACAGTGCTGAACAGTCCATATACAGCTGTCCTTTGAGATAGGCACCCCAATATTCTCCTTACACAGGTAATGAAGGGGTGTTGAGACAGAGGCTTAGAAAGATGGGATCATTTAGCCAAGGTCACATAACTGGAAATGTGCACAGCCAGGTAAGTCCAAAAGTTAGCCTGGCTTACTCTGGACTCACATTTTATCCATTCTGTTCTTTGTCCTTGTTTCCCTTTTAATCCTACTGAATGAATAACCTGTTTTCTACTGTAACAGTATATTAGAGAAAGAAATAATGGTCAAATTATATGAGTAGCTTTCACATTAAGAAGTGATTTCAAGCCGTAGGTTGCTCCTCAGCTAACTATTCTACCTGAACCTTTAATGGACTAAAGTGAATTTTTCAGCTATAAGGGGAGTCCATAATATGTGAAATTTCCTAAAATAATCTGACCACAAATTAGTCAACATAATAACTTTCTGGACTTTTGTTCCACTTTGGGAACAAATTAAAACAGCAATATGTAAAATCACTTGAAATTAGATTTCACAAAGATTAAGTATTTACAGATGATAACTAAATTATATAAACATTTTAAAGCAATTATCCTATAGCTGACTCACTCTGATGGGAAATCTGGTCCATTATAACCAAAAATTTTAATCTGGTGTAAAATACCTTCTTCTTATTACCTGTCCCACTACCATTAACATTGTTTCCCTTCTCCATCATTGTTATAATCGGTATAAACTGGCTCCAGGTTTCCAGTCTGGCACATAAGGGGATTAGAAGTTGCCACTCACTCCCGTCAAGACGAACGGGACAAACTGAAAATAAGAACAACTCTTCTTAGATCTGGCAGAAAAGTGAAGTCACAAGGCAAAGCACTGCCCCCAAAGTCGGAAAGAGAAACAGGCAGATATAGAGAATCGTAACATACCAGAATGAAACTCAGCAGCGCAAACCTCCTTAGAAATCAGTGCTGAGGTGGGAAAAACTGAACTGCAAATGATGAATAGCTAGAGGCTTGGTGTGGACAACTCAGAGCGTTAAAGCCTCCAGCGGGAGTTTTACCTCCAGGAGTCCTACCAAGTCCTCACGGTGAATATCAGAGAAAATGTTACTGGCTGGGAAGAGGAAAAGTAACCAAATATACCAGAGTACTCTGTTTTGTTTTTATTATTATTGTTTTAGTATAAATGCTTCACATTGCTGTTACTTTCTGTTATACAAAAAAGTGAATCAGAGGGATATATATATATCCCTCTCGGACCTCCTTCCCCCATCCCTCTCCCACATCCCACCCCTCTAGGTCATCACATAGCACCAAGTTGAGTTTCCTGTGCTTCATAGCAGGCTCCCATTAGTCATATATTTTACAGACAGTAATGCATATATGTCAATCCTAATCTTCCTCTTCCTCCCACCCTCTGCTTCTCCTTGTGTCCACATGTTCATTCTCTATGTCCGCATCTTTATTCCTGCCCTGGAAATAGGTTCACAAGGCCTTTACTACAACCTAACATGCTGGGGTTTTATCAGAGCCTAACCAATCTGGAGAGAGGGAGATAGTCAACTCAAGCTCCCTTTAGAAAGTCCATCTCATCCAAGTGGGGGAAAAAAACTGAAGTTCCTAGTCCAAGGGCACAGGCTCACAAAAAGATTGAGACCTGGTCATGGGACCTCAGAAGGCTTAGCCTTCCCCCATACTTTACTCTACATTAGAAAGACTGTTTTTTCCTGCAGTTCCTCTTATGCTGTCTGTCATATCCATTTTTCAACAAAATTTACAAGGCACACTAAGAGGCAGAAAATGTAGTTTGAAAAGGCTAAACAAGCTTGAAAACCAGAGTCAGCTATAACAGGAATTATAAGACCAGGAATTTTTAAAACTATGATGAGTGTGCTAAAGGTTTTAATGTACAAAGTATACAACATTCAAGAAACAGATGGATAATGTAAGCAGAGATATGGAAATTGTAAGAAAGAATCAAAAAGAAACGCTGGAGATCAAAAACACTGTAACAGAATAAAACTCTTGATGGACTCATTAGTAGACTTGAAATGGTTGGAAAAAGGAATCTCTCCATGACCAAAAAAGATAAATGTTGCATGATCTCATTTATATGTGAAGTCTTTCTTTAAAAAAATGAGCTCATGGATATAGAAAACAGATTTGTGGATGCCTAAGGAGAGGTAAAGGAAATCATTTTGTAATTTCCATTTACAAAATAAATGTATTGTGAGGATTACAGCATGATGACTATAGTTAATAATACCATACTGATTATTTGAAAGTAGCTTGGATCTTTAAAGGAGAGTGGATCTTGAAAGTTCATCACCAGAAAAGAACATTTGTAAATCTGCATGGAGATAGATGTTAACTGGACCTAACTGGATGTTAGCTGGATGATCATTTTGTAATGCGAATCATTATGTTGTACACCCAAAATTATGGGCTTCCTAGGTGGCTCAAATGGTAAAGAATCCTCCTGTCAATGCAGGTAACCCAGGAGACACAGGCTCGATCCCTGGGTCAGGAAAATCCCCCGGGGGAGTACACGGCACTTTAGTGTTCTTGCCTGAAAATTCCATGGACAGAGGAGCCTGGCAGCTACAGTCCACGGGGTCACAAAGAGTCAGACATGACTGAGCAACAGAGCACACATGCACACACACCTAAAATTAATATAGAATACTGAGTCAATTATGCCTCTGTAAAAGAAGAAAAGAATCCCCGCATTTAAGGGTATGACAATAGAAACTTCCAAAATTGAAAAGGAAATGGAAGAAAGAGTGAAATAAAAAACAGAACTGAATATCCTAGAAACGTAGGGCAACTAAAAATGTGTAACATGTATATATTAGAATACCACATAGGGAGGAAAGGAAAGAAAGAAAGAAAGGAGGGAGGGAGGAAAAAAGGAAGGGAAGCAGTCTTTGAAGCAATAACTAAAAATTTCTCCCCAATTAATGTCAGATGCCAAACCATTGATCCAGGAAGCTCAGAAAACATCAATCAGGGTAAATGCAAAAAAACAAAAAAGAAAAAAATCTATTCCTACTCATGTCATATTCAAACTTTAGAAAATTAAAAATAAAGAAAAATCTTGAAAGAGATCAGAGGAGAAAAACATCTTACCTATCGAGGAGCAAAAATGAGAATTACAGCTGACTTCTCTGAAACCATTCAAGGAAGAAGAGAATGGGTGGAATGTTTAAAGTGTTGGAGAAAAAAAAAAATCACCAACCTAGAATTCGGTTCAGTTCAGTTCAGTTCAGTCACTCAGTCATGTCTGACTCTTTGCGACCCCATGAACCGCAGCACACCAGGCCTCCCTGTCCATCACCAACTCCCGGAGTTCACCCAAACCCATGTCCATTGAGTTGGTGATACCATCCAACCATCTCATCCTCTATTGTCCCCTTCTCCTCCTGCCCTCAATCTTTCCCAGTATCAGGGTCTTTTCCAATGAGTCAGCTCTTAGCATCATGTGGCCAAAGTATTGGAGTTTCAGCTTCAACATCAGACCTTCCAATGAATACCCAGGACTGATCTCCTTTAGATGGACTAGTTGGATCTCCTTGCAGTCCAAGGGACTCTCAAGAGTCTTCTCTAACACCACAGTTGAAAAGCATCAATTCTTCGGCGCTCAGCTTTCTTTATAGTCCAACTCTCACATCCCTACATGACCACTGGAAAAACCATAGCCTTGACTAGATGGACCTTTGTTGACAAAGTAATGTCTCTGCTTTTCAATATGCTGTCTAGGTTGGTCATAACTTTCCTTCCAATGAGTAAGCATCTTTTAATTTCATGGCTGCAATCACCATCTGCAGTGATTTTGGAGCCCAGAAAATAAAGTCAGCTACTGTATCCCTTAGAAAGTATCCTTCAAAAATGAAGGAGAAATAAAGACTTTCTCAGACAAAGAAAAATTGCTGGAATTTGTTACCAGTAGACCTGCCTTATGGGCTCCCCTGGTGATTCAGATGGTAAAGAATCTGCCTGCAATGCAGGAGATCTGGGTTCAATCCCTGGGTCAGGAAGATCCCCTGGAGAAGGGAATGGCTACCCACTCCAGTTTTCTTGCCTGGAGAATTCCATAAACAGAAGAGCCTGACAGACTACAGTCCATGGGATCACAAAGAGTTGGACACAATGGAACGACCTTCACTCACACGTACACACACACACACACATATACACACAGGCCTGCCTTTTAAATGTTAAAAGAAATTCTTCAGAGAGAGGGAAAATAATTTAGATCAGAAACTTAGATCTACATAAAGAAAGGAAGAGCAGAAGAGAATGATTAATTAAAGTAAAATAAAAATGTTCATTTTACTCATTCTTAATTTAAAATCAGTTTTTTCTTAATAATAGCAACAAATATATTGTTGTGTTTGCTGATGTATATATGTGTGTGTTTATGTAAGCTTATCCATAAGTAAAATGAGTGACAGCAATGAAAAATGGGACAGAAAGAAGGAATTAGGATTATTTTGCTTTTATAAAGTACTTGTACTACCCATGAATTAGTATAGTATTATTTGAAAGTAAATTTAGACTCATTGCTAATGTTTATTGCAAACTCTAGGGCAACCACTAAAAATCTCACTTTATATATTTATATAATATTAGTGTGCTAAGAAAAGAAAGAACTTAACAAAACTTGGAAGCAACCAAAATGTCCTTTAGTTGGTGAGCAGATAAATAAACTGTGGTACATCCAGACAATGGAATATTATTCAACAAGAAAAGGAAATGAACTATATCCATCCATGAAAAGACATGGAGGAACTTTAAATGCGTATTACTAAATAAAAGAAACCAATCTGAAAAGACTACATACTGTATGACTCCAACTATATGACACTCTGAAATATCAGAAAACTGTAGGGACAGTAAAAGGATCAAGGCTTTGAAGGGAGGAAGAGATGAACAGGCAGAGCACAGAAGTTTTTTTAGAGCAGTGAAATGGTTCTATATGATATTGCAGTAGTGGATACACATCATTATACATTTTTCAAAACTCAGGATGTACAACGCCAAGACTGAATCCTAATGTAAACTTTGAGTAATAGCAATGTTTCACTATAGGTCTGTCTGTTACAACAAATGAACCATGCTAGAGTGAGATATGTGTGGGTGGGTAGGAGTGGGCAGGGAATATATGGGAACTGTACCTCTGTTAAATTTGTACTGAATCTAAAACTACCCTAAAAATAAAATTTACTAATTAAAAAATTATTATAAACCATCCCTCATCCTTCAAGAGCTGGGATCTCCCTAGCTTTTAACAGGATGCAAATTAATAAGCTAATCTGTAACACTGAATTAACACTGTTAACAGTAACACTGTTCTCTATTGTATTGAACAGTTGGAATATAGGCAGGAGAAAGACAGTCATGAAGTTCCCTATTGCAAAAAAATTATTCAATATTAGCTACAGAGGTAGTTGAGAAAGAGAGCTATCAATGAAGGTGACACAAAGGAACTAGAAGTAAAGTAAGAGTCACAAAGAAAAAAAAGTAATACAAGTATTCTATAACAACATGATAAAAAGATATCATGAAAGATGAGCCTGAAGTGGCAGCATGGTGACTCTGGAAACAGCAACATAAGTACTCCATGCATCGTACTCACTGTTTGATGATGGTGAATTTTGATGTGTGCCATTTGAGCTCGCTAATCCCTTTATCATATGTGTGAAACAAGAATAATGACAGAGAGGCTACTTTCCTGGATTTATGAGCTTTACAATAGAAAAAAGGCTAATTCCTTTGACATAGTATTTATTGAGCAGCACTTAAGTTGTTTATGCTGATATCTGTCTAACTGGACCTGAGTTTCTTGGGAGTGGGGATTATGTGTCCTCTGCATCTCTCTAATTTGAGTTTAACACATACTCACTGGATACAAGAAGACAGGAGGAAGTGTGGGAGAGACTGAGGGCAGGAAGAAAGGAGGAAAGGAGCCAGAAAGAGAGAGAACAAGGGACATAGCAACAGGGGAGGTAGGGAAGCAGGAATTAAGGAAGGATGGGATGGAGAAAGAAAGGCTGGCCTTAATGATCCAAGAAAGAAAGAGAAAGTGGAACAAAATCTATCAGTAACTAAAGCCCTAGTCAAAGTCCTAAGGGGAGTGTGACTGACAGGCACAAAGGTATGTAATTCATCTCACAGATGAGTGAAGTAAGGATAAAGCAAGAACTTCAAGTGAATGCAAATAATGAGTTATATTTACATAACTTTATAATCATGTGTGCCCGATTGGCATTAATAGTTTTTTAGTCCATTTGTCCCTTTAGGGCTTGGGGGCAGTAAATTATAATGCATTTGCCCTTTATCCTATAAAAAAGGTATAAACATTTATATATTTCCCTATTCCACAGAAAAAAATGAGGCAGCAATTTTGACACATAACAAAGCTTTTCTGTGAGCATCATATTTTTAAATATTGTCATCAAGAAATATGTCCTGATTGAAGTGTTTTTAGCTTTCGATAGCAGTTTGTGCATGATTGCTAGGTTGCTTCAGTCATGTCTGACTCTGTGATCCCATGGACTGTAGCCTGCCAGGCTCCTCTGTTTCTCAGGCAAGAATTTCTGCCTGAGGCAGAGTTTCTCAGGCAAGAATACTGGAGTGGGTTGTCATATCCTTCTCCAGGGGATCTTCCCTTCTCCAGGGAGCGAACCTGCAGCTCCTGCATTGCAGGCAAATTCTTTACCGGCCAACAGCAGTTTCACAGAAGGTGAAGCAATACCTGGAGAAACAGATACTCTCGCTGTCTATGTCTCTTACACAGACACACACACACACACCTTTTAAATTTGTTTATCAAAATAACTGAATTTCTCCAATAATCACCCTCCCTCAAATTTAAATCTAGTATATTATCTTCTGACAGTTTACCTACCCATGTCAGCACCTCCTCTATTTTCTAAGACAAATAGATATACCGCCTGTTTTACACAAGGCTGTGTGTTCCTTTCTAAAATGAATAAATATTTGTTTTTTCTCATCCTTTTCAGCAAACACTGAAGTTTTATTAGTTTTCCTGTGACTCTGTGCTTTCTTCCTTTGCTCACTATTTCTTTTCATGTTTTATTTCTTACATCCTCCTCTATTCCCCCGTGGAAGGAAGATTACCGTCCCCGACTCAAGCACTCAGGACCTGCTGGGCCCGACAGCTACAGCTGATTTAAGTAGGGCCTCGGGCAGTAGTGTCACCTTTCTTAGGAGGCATATATACCAAAGCTGCAGCCTGGCCCTTGAGAGGAAAACCAAATCTGAACTGGGACAAGCCCAGCTTCTGTCTTCCCTATCCTAATGCAATTCATTGCTGCTAGCATGGTTTCAGCAACGGCATCCAGAGAAAAATATGCCCCAGAGTGTCCTCCACTCCATCTGTCTTTATGCTTTTATTTATTTTCAGATACTATAGAAGCCCTCCAGCTACATTATAGCTTCTCTGGATCCCCATAACCTGAAATAAACTATTTTTTCTTTATCCAAGATGTCTTTGATGAAAAGGTTATGCTTTGTTTGTTTTCATTTTGGAAGACTCCTGCTGCTGGTATCAGTGAGTTAGAAATAAATGTTCCCAAAGTGTCTTATTGTGATTTCTTCCTCCATTCATTTTCTGTTAGTGTGATACTGCTGACCTCTAGTGTACAGAACACCAACATTTTCTTTAACTTGACTTTTGTTTACTGTTTTCAAATCTCAGGTTTGGCTCTTCTATTAGTGGAAAGTATGTGTGTGTGTGTGTGTGTGTGTGTGTGTGTGTTAGTTGCTTCATTGATGTCAGACTCTTCGCAACCCCATGGACTGTAGCCCTCCAGGTTCCTCTGTCCATGGTATTCTCCAGGCAAGAATACTGGAGTGGGTTGCCATGCCCTCCTCCAGGGGATCTTCCTGACCCAGGGATCAAACCTGGGTCTTCTGAATTGCAAGTGGATTCTTTAACATCTGAGCTACCAAGGAAGTCTATTAGTGGAAACATAAAAATTCTAAGTTCACTAATAAGTAAATAATTGCCTTTTAATATAAGTACTGAATCTGAGAATTAAGGCTTGGGAATTTTTCAAATAGGAATTATTAGAAGAGACGTGAACATTTTCAATTGTCATTATAGACATTCCCTTTGAGGCATCTCAAACTGAACATAACTTAAAACCAAACTTCTTCAGCCTCTAGCCTTCCAATTTATTCACACCAAAAATCTTGGAGTTAACCTTACATCCTTTCTTTCTCTCACCTTACAAGTCCCTAATAAATCCAGGGGTTCTGCTGTTGAACACATCACAATCCAGCACTTTTCACCCTCTCCACCACCTCCCTGTATCAAGCTACATGCTCCCTCACTGGTATTATGGTGATAACCTTCTAACTGGTCTCTCTGAACCTACAGCTCTCATCCTACATGGAGTCTGTTAGCTTTAGCAGCCACTGTGCTCCTTTAGAAATAGAAGGCAGGTTGCGGCATTCCACTGCCCAAAACCTTCAGATGGTTTCCTGGGCTCTAAGAGAAAAGACTAAAGTCTGGAGATAACCACAAACCCCCATCTGACCTGTCTCCACAGCCCACCTCCCTAACCCCATCATTCACAACACTCCCTCTCTCTCTTTCCAGTCCATTCAGTTGGTTTCTTGGCTATTTCATTAACAAAGGCACTAACCAAGAAGACCTGAAAATTCTCTTCAACTTGACTAAAATTTCGACAGGGTTCGTCCTGCCTCTAAGCCACTGACATCCCTTTTCTTAAAGTATTTTGCACTTTGCAAGGCATCTAAATGAAACCATGAACTCTCCAGGACCATTTTGTAACAACCCAGAACAAAGTTAGTGTTTACAAAACTGAATATAGAGGTTGAGAACATACATCCTAGAAACAGAAAGACTTAGGTACAAAATGGAGTGCTACGCTTTTTGGCTGTTGACTTGGAGAAGGAAATGGCAACCCACTCCAGTCTTCTTGCCTGGAGAATCCCATGGAGGGAGGAGCCTGGTGGGCTACAGTCTACGGGGTCACAAATAGTCAGACACAACTGAGCGACTGACTTCACTTTCAATTTTCACTTGAACAAGTTACTAAGAAATTTGGAATCACAGCATTCTCATTTTATAAGGTGGAAAGGTAAAATTACTGCATATTTGAAAGAATATTATGAGAATTAAATTCAATAATGCATGTAATTCACTTAGCATATGCCTACTATGGAGTAAGCCATCTATAAAATTTTGTTATTACTGTTGGTGTCATTGCTTTTTTTATTTTTGGTCACAATCAACACATAAAGCTTCAGTAAAATATAGCTGTGCTAGAGGTAAAATTTATTATTAATTATAATATGGATTTTATTATAATTTAATATTCAACTTAAAAAAATACTAAGACTTATTAATTATTACATGTTCTAATCTGTTTTTCTCCTTAAATAATTATTTTATTTCATTTTGTGATAGACTGTAATCTTGTTTAAGACAGAGATTGAGTCTCCTTCCTTTGATTCAGCAAGTCCTTATTTATTGCCTACTGTGTGCGAGCCATCATCTGAGGCTCAGAGAAAGCAGTAATAAACTAAACAGTCCTTACCTTCATGACGCTTTTATTCTTAAGGATAAAAACTGGAAATAAACAAACAAACATATCATATACGTATTATGTAGTTAATGGAATATCACAAACCTCTTGAATAGGAACTGGTTCAGAACTGAATTAAATTTGATTATTTTAAATTATTTTATTATAACAAAGAGAACATGCAGAGGTGTGCTGAAGTGAGTTCTTTCCAGCTCAGGAAAGTCTATTCAGTTCAGTCACTCAGTCGTGTCCAACTCTTTGTGACCCCATGGACTGCAGCACGCCAGGCCTCCCTGTCCATCACCAACTCCCGGAGTTTACCCAAACCCATGTCCATCGAGTTGGTGATGCCATCCAACCATCTCATCCTCTGTCGTCCCCTTCTCCTCTCGCCTTCAATCTTTCCCAGCATCAGGATCTTTTCCAATGAGTCAGCTCTTTGCATCAGGTGGCCAAAGTATTAGAGTTTCAGCTTCAGCATCAGTCCTCAGGACAGTCAGTCGCGTGCATTTCTTCCTAATTCTGTATTCAATGACTTCGATTTGGTAGCTTGAAATCAACCATGGTGAGAGCTTTTACACTACAGAAATAAACAAACTGCAGCTGTTTTTGCTGAGGATCAACTGTCAAACATATATCAGCACACCACTGGACAAAGGCTGACCAAGTGTGGGATCTGAATTTTATGCACTTCTGGAAATAAGTAACCCTTAGTATACCACATTAATATATTGACATATATATATATTACATATATAAACAATATATTAACATGTATTACTATAATAGCATGTTTCAGAGAGTCAAATTTACAAATTATACAGCACAATTCTAGTCTGAAGATGATTCAAAAGTATATATACTTACATCAATAGAACTATTTTTTCCCAATAATAAGTAACCATTCTTGATTATTCTGGAGAAGGCACTGGTGACCCACTCCAGTACTCTCGCCTGGAAAATCCCATGGATGGAGGAGCCTGGTAGGCTGCAGTCCATGGGGTCGCGAAGAATCGGACACGACTGAGTAACTTCCTTTTCACTCTTCACTTTCATGCACTGGAGAAGGAAATGGTAACCCACTCAGTGTTCTTGCCTGGAGAATCCCAGGGATGGAGGAACCTGGTGGGCTTCCGTCTATGGGGTCGCACAGAGTCGGACACGACTGAAGCGACTCAGCAGCAGCAGCTTGATTATTCAGGCCCATGCACGAAGCATAATGTGGATAAACCATAAAATCAACCAAATAACAAATGTTCTCTCTATAATTTTAAATAACCTTTTTAAGAAAACAATTTTGTTTTGAATAAGAATTCATGTAGTATGATGAAAGCAATTGCATATCCTTTAAATATAACCCACTATGGAGGGAAAAAAGAAGCTTTTGTATGTCAGGAAGAGGCAAATGACATCATTTCCCTGTGGAAAATCTTTCAAGGAAATCACTTAATTGACTCTGGTGGCCCTACTGGTAAAGAACCTGCCTGCAAACGCAGGAGACTTAAGGGACATGGATTTGATCCCTGGGTCAGGAAGATCCCTTGGAGGAGGTTATGGCAACTCACTCCAGTACTCTTGCTTGGATGATCCCATGGACGAGGAGCCTGGCAGGCTACAGTCCACAGGGTTGCACAAAGTCTGAAGCAACTTAGCACAGCACAGCACATGCAGTTACAGTGCCCTAGGCTAGAAATTTTCTAGTACTGCATGCCTGGAGGGTATAAATTATTAAATCATAATTTTAAAAAGGAAAAAAAAGTCTTTTAAAATTCTCCTACAATTTATGACTTATTTAATTTTTAATGGTATAGTGTATCAAATTTATTTCCTTCTTATTGTGTTATACATATATATATATATATATACCTATTAAAACTGGACATTAATTTGTTTCTGAATCAAAAATATAAAAAAGGGAAACATTTGTTCATCCCTTAGTCACGAGGAGGCTTCAGGAAAAGAGCTAGTGAGTCTGAAAATTACCAATCTGTTCTCAAAAACAACTTCAAACTGTATTTCTGCCTATTCTACAGCAGAAATATACAGATTTTATTATATTCGGTCATTGTTCAATATCAGGCAAAGTAGACTCAGGTTAAGTCCTGAGAGTATGGTCACATTATTTCTATTATATTGATCAACAAGTAGTGATAACCTGTCAGATAATTTCCAATAATAATAAATGAGTATCATTTGTTGAAAATCTCCTCTGCCTGCATGATAAGTTGCTTCAGTTGTGTTCAACTCTTCATGATTCTATGGACTATAGCCCACCAGGCTCCTTTGTCTGTGGGATTCTCCAGGCAAGAATACTGGAGTAGATTGCCATGCCCTCCTCCAGGGGATCTTCCTGACCCAAGGATCGAACCCACATCTTATGTCTCCTGCTTTGGCAGGTGGGTTCTTCACCACTAGCACCACCTGGGAAGCCCTGAAAATCTCCTCTATCCCAGACACAACTCTTGGCATTTCACATATTATCTCTAATGCCCCAAACAACTCTATCAGAAAGGTGTTATTACTACAAGCGAGGGAATTTATGCACAAAGAGACTAAACATTTTCTCCCAGGTCAAACAACTAGCAAAAGGCAAAGCCAGGAGGCTAAAAATGTCTCCTGGTTCCAAAGCCCATATTTACTGAACTCATTGCCAATTACCTACTCTCCTTGATAATCACCCTTATTTGTTCTACAGCAGTCTTTCCCTGGGGGAAAGAACATAAATATCAAGTTGGCAATAGGGGCAATTATCTCCACAAACACTGCTATCCAAAGCCAACCCAAAGCAGATTGAATTGAAATGAAAATTCTCCCAGCCTTACTGTGGATGATCGGTTTTGATTAGCTTTCAAATTGTACAAATTGTCCTTCTGAGTTTTTCCAGGAGGAAAGTAGAGGTTGTGGTTTTTATTTTTTCAGGTAGTTTAGACTCCAGTTTGTGACAAAATAATTGTAAGTAAAAAAATTGATTTCCAGGTCAAATGGCAGCCTCTGGTAAAAGGGTCCGGAAATTATTTTTGAAGGAAAGGCTATCTGTAGAAAACTGTTGGTGGGAATGCAAACTAGTACAGCCACTATGGAGAACAGTGCGGAGATTCCTTAAAAAACTGGAAATAGAACTCCCATATGACCCAGCAATTCCACTGCTGGGCATACACACCGAGGAAACCAGAATTGAAAGAGACACGTGTACCCCAATGTTCATCGCATCACTGTTTATAATAGCCAGGACATGGAAGCAACCTAGATGTCCATCAGCAGACGAATGAATAAGGAAGCTCTGGTACATATACACAATGGAATATTATTCAGCCATTAAAAAGAATACATTTGAATCAGTTCTATTGAGATGGATGAAACTGGAGCCCATTATACAGAGTGAAGTAAGCCAGAAAGAAAAACACAATACAGTATACTAATGCATATATATGGAATTTGAAAGATGTTAACGATAACCCTATATGTGAGACAGAAAAAGAGACACGGATGCATAGAACAGTCTTGTGGACTCTGTAGGAGAAGGTGAGGGTGGGACGATCTGAGAGAATAGCATTGAAACATGCATATTATCATATGTGAAACAGAACGCCAGTCCAGGTTCGATGCATGAGACGAATGCTCAGGGCTGGGGCAATGGGATGACCCAGAGGGATGGGACGGGGAGGGAGGTGGGAGGGGGGTTCAGGATGGGGAACACACATAAACCCATGGCTGATTCATGTCAATGTATAGCAAAAACCACTACAATATTGTAATTCAGTTCAGTTCAGTTCAGTCGCTCAGTCGTATCCGACTCTTGCGACCCCATGAATTGCAGCACACCAGGCCTCTCTGTCCATCACCAACTCCCGGAGTCTACCCAAACCCTTGTCCATCGAGTTGGTGATGCCATCCAACCATCTCATCCTCTGTCGTCCCCTTCTCCTCCTGCCCCCAATCCTACCCAGCATTAGGGTCTTTTCCAATGAGTCAACTCTTCGCATGAGGTGGCCAAAGTATTGTAATTAGCCCCCAACTAAAATAAATTAATTAAAAAAATAAAAAAAATAAGTAATTAGAATCAGTTAAGACCATTTAGTAAGGTGATTGAATATAAAATAAATATATCAAAGATAATATCTTTCCTTCATATTAGCAATAACTGCTTAGTAAGCAAGCTATAGGAGAAGGCAATGGCACCCCACTCCAGTACTCTTGCCTGGAAAATCCCGTGGACGGAGGAGCCTGGTAAGCTACAGTCCATGGGGTCGCTAGGAGTCGGACATGACTGCGACTTCACTTTCACTTTTCCCTTTCATGTACTGGAGAAGGAAATGGCAACCCACTCCAGTATTCTTGCCTGGAGAATCCCAGGGACGGCGGAGCCTGGTGGGCTGCTGTCTGTGGAGTCGCACAGAGTCCGACACGACTGAAGCGACTTAGCAGCAGCAGCAGCAGCAAGCAAGCTATAAAAGAAAAAAAAACATACAAATTGCTATGCATGCATGCTATGCTAAGTCGCTTCAGTCGTGTCCGACTCTGTGCGACCCCATGGACAGCAGCCCACCAAGCTCTTCTGTCCAAGGGATTCTCTAGGCAAGAATACTGGAGTGGGTTTAGCAAACACAAATTTTAAGTACTTTTATGAAGAAAATTCTCAGATAAAGATCAATAAAGAAGATGTGGAAGCTCCTCTCCAAAGATGGTAGACAGACTACTTACCCAGCAAGAGCTAAATGTTCCTCTCCACCTTTTGAATCACAGTTGTCAGATGACAGATTTGATCAATAGAACATGACAAAAGTAACCTTATGCCAAATCTAGGCTAGTTTTAATAAGACTGCTTCCAATTCCTGGAGCCCTGAGCCACCTAGGCTAGGAAATCTAGGCTACTCTGCTGAAGGGAGAGGCCATGAGGAGGGATAATGATGAGCTTAACTTATGAACAATGAAAGCATCTTGGACATCCAGCCTAGTGGGTATAGACTGCAGCTTCAGTTGTCATCTGACTACAAACTTCAAGAGATTGCAAGAAAATTATAATAAATTGTTATTTGAAGGCAAAAAAAAAAAAAAAAGATAGCATAGATATATCCTAAGATTAGAATGGAAAACAAGCTATTTGGATACCTCAAGTAAATCTAAGAAAATTTAGATTAAAATGTATAATAGTCATGTTATAAGGTAAGAATTTATCTACATCAAAGGAATAAAGAATTTTAAATAAGAAGAGAAGTAAAACACAGCCTCTTAGGTGATAAATGCTAGAGTACTGATGCCTAGTTTTTATAAATGTGCCCTTGTTTATTTGGAAAGAATACCTAGCGTGTTCTTGCGACTTTAGGAGTTGAACATGCTTGCCTGTTCCTCTTCCTGCCTTCCTTCCTTCACCCAAATATTGGCAAGCACAGCAGTGAATAGAAGCTTAACAAACTTTTCATTCAGTGGTACATTCTAAATATGCTAAGATTCATGTATTCATTCAACAAGTAGTTTTTGCAGAGTTTGAATTTTGCCTGTGACATTGTATTTGAGTCATTTGAAATTTATTTTCTGTGTAAGATTAGGGATCCATTGTCTTTTTTTTTTAGGGATACTCAATTTCCCAAAACATTTATTTAATAACCTCTTCTTCACCTGATCTACAGGACCATTTTTGCCATATATCAGATTGACATAGATATGTAGGTTGGTTTTCTATGTTTTCTATTCTCTTTAATTTTGCCTCAAACATCATAATAATGCTGTTTCAGGTATAAAATAGTTTTATAATATTAGAAAGCTTTAGAGAAAATCTAAATATATGACAGGCAAAGTCCCACGCTTTATTTTTCTCAGTTGGTAGTATCTTGGTTATTCTTATGGCTTTGGAATTTCATATTAATTTCATAATAAGCTGGTCAAGTTTCATGAAAAAACCTGTTAGAATTTTGGTTCACATAATATCATGACTAGATCAAATTTGTAGACATTGACATTTTTTAATATATTGTGTCTTTTTATCCATGATCATGGTCTAGAATGTTATTTATTTTCTTAGGTGTTATTAATAACTTTCATTAATGTTGTATAGATTTATGCACAAAATTTTTGCCCATTCATGAGTCAATTATTTAAACTAATCTCTTTCTCTTTTCTATACACACACACACACACACACACCCTATTGGTTATGTTTCTCTAGAAAATCCTAATCAAAATTTTGGTACTAAGAGTGGCTGTATGGGGACATAAGGATGAGTTTTCTGGATTGTTCCTGGGTTTTCTGCCCTTGGATCTCTAATCTGATTAGTTTTGAAGACACTGATTATTCTGTCTCTAGCAATAAAGCATTGCTAGCTCATGGTGTGATGTGGCAATAGGAATATGCAAAAATATCACCACTGGATACTCACTATCAAATACATAGGTAGGGCAAGGAAACGTGACTTGTATATGATACTTTCAAATATTTTTGTCAAAGCTAACAAATGTGAGATTGGCTGATTGCTGCTAATGTCACTGAACAAAAGCAAAAAAATGAGCTCAGGAATTTGGATATTTAAAGACAAACAAAAAGGAACACGGAGTAGTTATATTAAGGGTTAAATCACAACCCATTGCAGTTGCTCACTGAGGCAGCATGCCCTGAGAGGAATTCAGCATGGAAAAACAGGATGAGACATGCTGAGCTTTGGAATAAACAGGCCGCTGGATAGTTAAACATCTCAGGGAGAACTTCAATAACCCCAGATTTGTGCATCTTCCCATACGTAGGAAAGCTCTAAAATCATTGTGAGATACCTGTTTGTTGTAATTAGCAGTAATCTTTTACTAAGATATTGATATATATTTATATATGCTTGATTACATTTTTCCTAGCCAAAAAATTCATATATATATGTATTGGCTTCTCCTCTACTTCTTCAGAGCTGGATACTCAGAGGTACTGAGAAGCTATCTCCCCAGCGATAATCCACAAATAAGACCCTGAATAAAACTTAAACTCACAACTGTCATGTGCATTTTTCTTTACACTTACAAATGCAAATTTGTCATGCATTTATGTGCATTTTTAATTTATATAAATTAAGCTCAAACATCACATAAATGACCAGAAAAGTTCTATGTCTGCCCTGAATGAATGTTCTCTATTTCTCATAGGCACAGTGTTGAGAGTGCTGGAAAACAGACCCAAAATCTCATCCTAAAGTGACTGAACTGTTATAATGATTGAATTGCTACTGCTGCTGCTATTGCCTTCTCTGAATGATTGAATTAATACAGTGCAAACTGAGTTCCCAGGCTCATAGGTTATTTGTTACAATGATGGCATTGATTGAGAAGGAACATAATCCTGAAAATTGAAATAGGAATATGTAGGAAGACTCTGACGAAGCTGGGAACATGCCCCTAAATTTTGATATCTTCTTTGCCAGTAGAAGTAGTCTCTCCACCCCACAGCAGAAGCAGCCTTTCCACCCTCATCTGAAATTAACCTTGAGATAGCTTCCATGCCAGATATGCTGATTCCCTCAGGATCCACCCCCACGACACCTCTTTCTTCTCCATCTATAACTAGACTCAAGTCCCAGCAGGCTCCTAAAGTACAGTGTGCGGCCCATGAGGATATACGCTACACGTCAAAGTAACTACTTGAGTTTTCTAATTTATACAGGCAAAATCTCAGGGAATTCATGTGGGAATGAATGTTAAAGATACAGAATAATCACGGAAAGAACAAAAAGTTAGATCAAGCCTAATCTATTGAATCTCTCCATCAAAGCAGATATTCTACAGTTGGTTGCGGCTCAGGGAGTTAGAAAGGGTTCTAAGAGTTTAGTTTGTTGGTTGGTTTAAATATGCACTAAAAAGTAGTCCAGAGTGAGTAAGCTAGAAATGCCAGACCTGCCTTGATTTACCGTAGAGGAAGGGATTCAAAGGTTTAGGGAGATTGGAGTCTTTGAATGGATTTGTCACCTAAGAACTACTCATCCCCCTTGGAAAGGTCCCAGAGCCACTTTATGTCCTCCCAAACTCATATGTTTTTGCAAGGGCTAACACCCCACCACCTCAGAATGTGACCTACTTGGATATAAGGTCTATACAGTTGAAATGAGGTCATTTAGATAGGCCCTAATCCAACATGACTGCATCCTTATAAAAGAAGAAGTATGAATGCAGAAATACATATAAAGGGATTTTGATATAAAGAGACACAAAGAGAAAGATAGTGAGCTGTAAGCCAGGAAGGGTGTCCTGGAATAGATCCTTCAGAAGGAACCAACCCAATGACACCTTGTTTTCAGACTTCTGGCCTCCAGATTTGTGAGACAATAAATTTCTGTTGTTTGAGCCACTCAGTTTGTGGGTACTTGATTATAGTGGCCCCAGCAAACTAATATAGTACTTTTCCAATAAATGCTATTTTAATTATTTTTATTACTATTGCATTTTGAAATGAATAGGATCACTGAACACCAGAAAAATTCATCAAAGGTCTTTTATGTGCCAAAAAAGCAACTGCCCAACCAGGGGCATTATGGAATTTAAGCTTAAAAGTACTACTTGTACACGTAGGAGTCTGTAAGCATTTCTTCCTCCATCGATTAATAGACAGCTTTTCAACTCAGCTCTTTTCTTACCTCCCTCTCAAGGCTATCTTACCAGGATATTTTGCTGGCCCAGTTTTTATTTATATCTATGTGTTAAAAAAAAAAAAATGACTACATCCTCAAGTTTTTGAAACTGTGGAGACAGAGCCCCATTAAAAGCGAGAAACTAGGGTTTATTACTCCACAAATTGGAATCACAGCATAGAAAATGTTTTAAAAATAAAATATTTCCAAGAGCCCTGATTGCCTCTCTTCTCCAATAAATGTTGAACAAGAGGCTACCAGTAACCACAAGATAAGCAAGGACAAATACAGGGGGTTCCAAAGTCTTAGTGAAGTTCTGAACTTTCATAAACTTGGGGAAAACAAATGTTACACATTTACAAACATATCATTTGAAAGGTTAATTATTTATATTGCTCTCATACTTGTTTTTCGGAGAAGGCAATGGCAACCCACTCCAGTACTCTTGCCTGGAAAATCCCATGAATGGAAGAGCCTAGTGGGCTGCAGCCCATGGGGTCGCTAAGAGTCGGACATGACTGAGCGACTTCACTTTCACTTTTCACTTTCATGCATTGGAGAAGGAAATGGCAACCCACTCCAGTGTTCTTGCCTGGAGAATCCCAGGGACGGGAGAGCCTGGTGAGCTGCCATCTATGGGGTCGCACAGAGTCAGACATGACTGAAGCGACTTAGCAGCAGCAGCAGCAGCAGCATACTTGTTTTTAAGTTTGAAGAATAAATTTTTAA
The DNA here is from genome assembly GCF_054371585.1 of Giraffa tippelskirchi. Lineage (NCBI taxonomy): Eukaryota > Metazoa > Chordata > Mammalia > Artiodactyla > Giraffidae > Giraffa > Giraffa tippelskirchi. The sequence continues at coordinate 119,841,037 of NC_137278.1, forward strand.
TTTCAAGTTTTTGTTTCAGTCACTCTGGCAGATGAAATTTTTTAAATAAGAAAATTTTGTTATTCAAGTTCACAGTTCTAAATGAGCACAAAAGAAATGGAAATAAGTGTTCAAATGTTGTCTCTCTCTTATATTCATAAGCATTTATACTTATGGAGTTTCTGAAACCTTAAAAGCTCACTCAGACTTTTGGAATACCCTGTTATTAATTCACTTATTTTCTTTTATGAGTCCTTTTCTCCAGTATGATCGTACAATTTTTGTTTTCATGGTAGGAAAATATTTGTTTTTCAGTTCTGAACGTAGCACATTCCAGCAGGTAGATTTTGTAGTTGCCAATTAAAAGACATTTTTCAGCAATGGTCCTGAATGATAAACCAGACTTTGTCTCTTTCTACAACACATCGAAGTGTATATCCATTAGAATTCCTCTCATATTCATCACCACACTGTAACCCTGGGACTTCACTGAATTTGTTTACATTTTATCTGTAACTATCACAGAGGGCCCCGTTAAAATCTAGGTAAAGAAAGACAATGTGAGGTTTCTTCCTTAAAGAATATTGCAAAACAGAGATCAAAGGCACAATTTTACTCCTCAGTCTGTGCAATCTAACTTAGTTTACAATTAAAGAATGATCTTAATTGTCGAACTTTTAAATTTTATTAAACGTTTGTGGCAATGCATCGAATGAATTCCAGACCTGTACAGGCAGCTGTTTGTAATTTGCATTTTTATCAGTTTTGAAAGAGCACAATGTACTTCTTGCATCTTATTTTCAGAATTTGCATTTTATCATCTTTGGCTATCCAGTATATAGTATGAAGTACTTGAGTATCTCATTCTTTGAATTTTCATTTTTGATTGTAAATCAGATGATTTCTGGCACTTTTCTCTTTTCTCATTTTTCTCTTCTCTCAACCTCCAGGTTTACTTGCTCCCATTTCTTCTTGGCTCTAATAATAAAATACAAAGCATATTTCAGTTATTTTCTTTCTCAGCATTCTTCAGGGTACAAACATTTTTCATTTCTTTTGTTAATTACGTCCCATAAATCTTAAGACAAAACAAAAATTAAGCTTGTTTTAATTCATAAATTTTCAGAACACCATTCAAGTTAATTCCATTTCTTTCGAAAGCTTACTGTGATTTGAATTTAGATGAAGGGAAGGATAGAAAGGAATAGAAATAATACTATACAGAAGGCTGCACCATGGGGCACCCAGAATGTAGAGAATGAATGTTCCCTTCTGCGCAGACAGGCACCTCCAGTCAACCAGCTATATCCCTATCAGAAAGGACATGTGGCCTCAAGGGAAGGCTGACAATGACATCTCTAATTGCCTTCAGCTCCTTTCCTAGATTCTCACAGACACATTTTCCTCTCCTCTTGCATTATCCTCAGAGTGTCCAAAAACATTTTCCCAAAGGGCTCCTCTCACCCATTTACACTTCTTTGGCCTTGGCTCTCAGATATTCCTCAGAGGAACAGACTAGTGGCAGCTTATGTTTTCTGCCTCCTCTCTCCACAGTCCATCTGTCCACTGGGAAATGCTGCAATCTCTCCACTGCACCCTAGCAGGAAGTGTAGGGGAGAATATGCAAACTAACCTTTCTCTCCCTATTGCGGGGAAAACAACAACAACTGGAAAGGGAAGTGTTTAGGGGTTACACATTACCCAGCCAAACCTTAGGCAAATGAGAAAACTAACTTTGTTAGAAGCCTATTTAATTTCTTGACTCTAAATTCCCATTCTGCCTGATGTCAAAAATTTATCTAGTCTTTCGCCTATAAACTTAGTCCAATTCAGTGGTTCCTTAGTTATTTCCCATGTATCTTTCAATCACATTCAAATTTGAAATTCTTTCCCAGGGTTGTTTTGTTTTGTTTTGTGTTTTCTTTCCCTCCCTTATGTTCCTGCTGTTTATCCTAATTTCTAGGGTTAGGACTGGGCTTCCCAGGTTGCGCTAATGGTAAAGAACCTACCCAGGCAGTGCAGGAAACATGAGAGATTTGTGTTGGATCCCTGGGTTGGGAAGAACCCCCAGAGGAGGGCATAGAAATCCACTCCAGTATTGTTGCCTGGAGAATCCCATGGACAGAGGAGCCTGGCGGGCTACAGTCCATAGGATCGCAAAGAGTCAGACATGACTGAGGTAACTTAGCACACATGCATGCAGGGTTGGGACTGGGGAGAGTGGCAGCTGCTGTGTGACAGTTAGGAAAAGAATGTCATCTCAACAGTCTTGGGTTTCAATGAGGCCTGGGTCCTATGCTGGGGAACAGTGCCCAGATAATATAGTCTAAGGTTTCTCAAACTTTAATGTGTATCCTAATCACCTGGAGAATCTTGTTAAAATGCAGATGCTGATTCAATAAGTCTGAGATGGAGATTCCATATTTCTAACAAGCTCCCAAGTCATTGCTGGTGGCCCTCAGACCATACTTCAAGTAACAAGGGTTTGATCAGTGGGTGATGGCCTGGTTTCTAATCAACTCCCTGGAAATCTGTTGTGATTCCAGCTGAGTCCTCCCCTGGAAGAGAACCCAACCACAAAGGCATCTTTTATCCCTTCAGTCCCAGCCAGGAGATTCTGTGTACATCCGTGAGTCCTCTCTCCCAGAAACTAACTCTCACTTGAAACTCACAGGAATATGTGATGCCCTCCCAAGCAATCTTGGAGCCTGGCAATCTCAAGAGGCTCTGTCTCCAGCCCTCTAGCATTAGACAGGTTTACCCTCCCTGCAACCACATCACCAGAGAGCATTGAGAAATTCTCTCCAAAGTTTTCCCCCCTAGGTTGCATCTGAGAAATGCACTGCAGGTCCTCTCTATGCTCTGATTCTTAAAAATTCAAGGGAAATTCTGTCATTGACTTTTCTCCCCACCCCTGAGCCCTGGTAGAGCTGGATGTGGTGGAAAATGAGGAGAGACTAGTACTGAGTAAGTTGGTTCCACAAAGTTTCTGTTCTCTTGCTGTCCGTTTTGCATACCTTCCTCCATACTCTCCAAATTTGAAAGAATAAAGCAGTTTTGTTAGCTTGCATTCCCCTGTCACATACAGGGATAGTACGTGTTTCATATTCTGAAGTGACCCCTCTTCCCTCCCAAACCTTTGGTGATTCATGTTTAACTATGTAGGAGAAGGCTGTTGGAATACAGGAGCTGTCACTGGGACAGGGGTGGAAACATCCCACCCACAAGAAAATCATGGGAGAGAAAGACGTGGCTTAACAATTGGTAGTTTTATTTAGGATTTTCACTGACTTTTCACCTCTTTTCTCACAAAATTAAGTGCAGCCCACATGAACTTAGTTCAGTTCAGTTGCTCAGTCATGTCTGACTCTTTGCGACCCCATGAATTGCAGCACACCAGGCCTCTCTTCCATCACCAACTCCCGGAGTCTACCCAAACCCTTGTCCATCGAGTTGGTGATGCCATCCAACCATCTCATCCTCTGTCGTCCCCTTCTCCTCCTGCCCACAATCCTACCCAGCATTAGGGTCTTTTCCAATGAGTCAACACTTCGCATGAGGTGGCCAAAGTATTGGAGTTTCAGCTTCAACATCAGTCCTTCCAATGAACACCCAGGATTGATCTCTTTTAGGATGGATTGATTGGATCTCCTTGCAGTCCAAGGGACTCTCAAGTATTCTCCAACACCACAGTTCAAAAGCATCAATTCTGCGGCGCTCAGCTTTCTTCACCGTCCAACTCTCACATCCATACATGACCACTGGAAAAACCATAGCCTTGACTAGATGAGCCTTTGTTGGCAAAGTAATGTCTCTGCTTTTAAATATACTATCTAGGTTGGCCATAACCTTTCTTCCAAGGAGTAAGCGTCTTTTAATTTCATGGCTGCAATCACCATCAGCAGTGATTTTGGAGCCCCCAAAAATAAAGTCTGACACTGTTTCCACTGTTTCCCCATCTATTTCCTATGAAGTGATGGGACCAGATGCCATGATCTTAATTTTCTGAACGTTGAGCTTTAAGCCAACTTTTTCACTCTCCTCCTTCACCTTCATCAAGAGGCTCTTTAGTTCTTCTTCACTCTCTGCCATAAGGGTGGTGTCATCCGCATATCTGAGGTTATTGATATTTCTCCCAGCAATCTTGATTCCAGCTTGTGTTTCTTCCAGCCCAGCGTTTCTCATGATGTGCTCTGCATATAAGTTAAATAAGCAGGGTGACAATATACAGCCTTGACGTACTCCTTTTCCTATTTGGAACCAGTTTGTTGTTCCATGTCCAGTTCTAACTGTCGCTTCCTGACCTGCATACAAGTTCCCAAGAGACAGGTCAGATGGTCTGGTATTCCCATCTCTTTCAGAATTTTCCACAGTTTATTGTGATCCACACAGTCCAAGGCTTTGGCATAGTCAATAAAGCAGAAATAGATGTTTTTCTGGAACTCTCTTGCTTTTTCAATGATCCAGCGGATATTGGCAATTTGATCTCTGGTTCCTCTCCCTTTTCTAAAACCAGCTTGAACATCTGGGAAGTTCACGGTTCACATATTGCTGAAGCCTGGCTTGGAGAATTTTGAGCATTACTTTACTAGCATGTGAGACGAGTGAACTTGAGATGAAACTTAAGATGAAATATAAACAAATAGCACTGCAGTAGCATTCTCTTGTAGTAACATATGATGAAGAGATGGGAAAAAAAGAAAAGCAATTGACTCCAGTATAAATATATATGAAACTGTTAGTTGCTCAGTCATGTCCAACTCTTTGTGACCCCCATGGGCTGCAGCCTGCCAGCCTCCTCCGTCCATGGAATTCTCCAGGCAAGAATACTGGAGTGGGTTGCCATTCTCTTCTCCAGGGGATCTTTCCAACCCAGGGATCGAACCCGGGTCTCCTGCATCACAGGCAGATTTTTTTTTACTGTCTGAGCCACTAGGGAAGACCTATAAATACATATACAGGTCTATATACTGCATCATAGTTGTAGTGAAGAGTTTATAGAGAAATACTGCTTTAGAAGATCCTGGCTTTTTATTTGGGGAAGTGTATAGTTTCTACTCTGGATGTGTTCTGATTTTTCTGAGAATCTCTTGTATAAGATTTGATGAATTTCAGATGATTCTGAAAGTTCTAGGCTACTGGTTTAGGTAGGAACTCTCCACCTAGGAATTTTTCTGAAAGTTTCAGGTTTCTAAGAACCCTGACTGAAACCAGGGTTATCCTGTGTGATCTTCCAAACCTACTGAGCCAGCCTCAGAATAAGCTGGGGTAAGACACCAAGCTTTTCAGTAAAAAAACCACATCTGGAACCCGGGGTTGGATCCGCTGTAAATCTTTACCCTCGGGAGGTCCCCAGAATCCCTACACCCTCCTAGGGCAAAGAGCACAAAACAGAGGCCATAGGCGCTCTGAACCTCCCAAGCTGGAAACTATGACTTAGGTGCCCTGTCAGCCTGTACTAGCCATTATATATTCACTAGCCAGGATACAGCAGGGCTTTAATATTTTGTGTCAAAATATGGTCTTATATATTGCTTTGTAGTTCAACAAAGAATGCATCTTAACAGATTATATAATTGCTGAAACTACTATGCTTCTGGCTAAGGAGAGAAATATATCAAAAGATTTCTGATAAAATAAAAATAATCAAAGAAAAACCCAATCAAAAAAGGTAATATTAAACCAACACAGCATTGTAAAGCAATTATCCTTCAATTAAATAAATAAATAAAAGGCAAAAAAAATTGCCAGTAGATGAGATCTCTACTAAACTCCAAGTAATTATATTCATATATATCATGAAAATTTTCCAAACTATGTTCCTTGAGCTTAAAACTTTTCATTCATTTTAGAGTTATATGATACATTAAAAAACCACTAGTAAATGTTTACCTGTATATATCTTTTCATTTTTTGAATATGTTTTTGAAAAAGGAATTCTTTTTCGCCATGCTGAACCATTATATGATGTTGACATATATTTATCTGAGAGAAAAAGGAAACAGGAATTAAATATTTTATAACGTTAAAATCATATTCCAGGCATATTTCAAAGTTATTGTCTCAGAGGTGAAGCTATTCTCTAAGTAATTCATTTTACCATTTCAAGGGTAAGGCATCAGGGATACAAGTGAGCTTATTAAGACCATTTAAGTTATCAATGACCATGGTTACACATCTTTTAATTGGCTGTTCAATTCCTCAAATAAGAATTGCTCCCACGAGGCTAAGCTAGAGAAAAGTATGATACATGTACGTGATCAAAATATTTCATTGTCTGGCTTTACTCTGATTTTACATATAATTCTGCTAATATTTGCAGAGCTAAAGAAAGGAAGGAGAGAAGGAAAGCAGGAAAGGAAGAAAGAAAGGTCTGAGGCCCCCTAAATACAAATCTAGACAATGGCATCTAACTGTCCGATAGTCACAGTATTCTTCACAAATGTCCACTCACAGTAAAATAATAATAAAATGATAATAGAAGTAAAGGGCTTTATTCTTGTCTGGGAAATCCTATGGACAGAGGATTCCAGTCCATGGTGTTGCAAAGAGTTGGACATGACTTAGCAACTAAACAACAACAACAGTAGAAAATATAAATAATCATGTATATAAATCCATACATGATTCTATCCTAAAACAAACAGAAGAAAAATAATTTAAAAGCTAGCTTCTACGTAAATTGTAAAAGGAGGACCAAAGAGAGACACCGAGTTTTTTACTTATGCTTCAAAAAGTATACAACAATCAGAACTCCACTAACTAGAGGCAAAAACAGGCAAATACAAACAAAATTACAGGGAATTGAGTGACCTTTTGTTAAATTGAGAAAACCAAAGCCTAGCTTTAAAAGAACCAAATTCATCTGAGACAAGGGATAGAAAAAGAAATCTGGTCCCTCCTCCCTCAAGGCCTTGTACTTCCGGACACATACACTATGACTTGGCCTATTACATGATGGAATGATTTAAAAGCAATCTGGACACGGGTGGGAGAGATGAGAGGTTGTCAAAAATACTGCAGTTAACCCCCAAACTAACCTTTTCAGAAAGTAATCATGAAGGCCTAAAGAAAAACCAAGGCACTAGCCAGAAAGTGATAATACAACAATGCAGTTGGTGGAACAAGAAAATGTCAACCATTCAAAAACAATCCTCAAGAGTGAAATAAAGCCATCCAGAGGGAACAAAGTGCAGTGCTCTGAGACAAAACTCTAGAGAGGGTCAGTGTCAAGCCATCTGCACCTAACACGTTCTCTCCAGCATCCTTTAAATCATGTGTACTCTTGCACATGGACAAAAATCCTCTCACTAGTTTTCTAAGATGTTATGGTGGTGATGGCCTGGAAAGAGAAGGGGGTGGGGAGCAGCTGAGATTAGTTGGACCATCAGGACATTCCACAGGGATGCGAATCACAGACATGAGTCAAGAGCCTATGTAAGTGTAGAACCTCACCTGAACAGAGGTTGAATTTGGGTTCCTTGTTAACATCAGCTTTATTGTGGGACCCATGTATAGGCCTGCCGTGGAGAGGTGCATTCAATGAGACAGTTCTGACAGCATCTCTCTGAACATGGATACAGGATGCATTCTCAGAATTTTTGTTTTTATTATTCCGATGGTAACTCATTTTATTTTTGGGATTTGAAGCCTGTACTGCTATAATAAAGGAAAGGGGAAAGGGAACAAGGGATAAAGCAAACTGGTTTCACACTTATAATTAATGCATTGCACTTTAAATGTTTAATAGCACGATGGAAGATAATGTAAGCTGAAAGAACTAGCTTTATAGGAATTGACATCTCAAATAACATGGTGCATGATAGTGACTTGCTTGTCGCCTAGAAAATATTATTTAATCTATTTTCAAATTATAATTCAGGAATACCAAATATATAGACACTTTACCTCTCCGCATCCCTGGGCCAGGAAAGTTCTTTGGTTCATCATATATCCATTTTCTTTTTTTCACACCTTTAAAATGAGGCTTCCTTACTGGCTGGACATCATTCACTTAAAGAAGATACAAATTTTTACAGTTTTTAAGGAGATGCTTTCATCTGAAAATTACTGTAGGTGATAATTACATATCTGTGCATTCACATGTCAAGCAAGGGAGAAAAAAATGCACCACCCTAACACTTTACTTTCTAGAACAAAGGGTGATTTATTTTTAAGTACCAAAAAAATTCTATCTTGATTTTTCTCATCAAACTGATTGATGAGAAAACTTTCAATAAGTAACATTCCTTTGGAGGAAAAATGCTTTTCCTCCAAAGGAATACGTGGATCCTTTTAAAAGAATATAAAATTACAATCCAAATATAATTATATATCTCATTATAATGTTATTTTTAGTAGTTTTAGAACTGTCATTGTGAACATAAATCTTTCTTTACTTTTTAAGCCAAAACTGCTACTCTTAAGAAGTTGGATTAGTGTAAAATACTTTTAGTGAATATTACCTTATTGTTCTAAGTTGGGGTCATGGATAGGTTGGTGAAACAAGACTCAATAATCAAAATTTGTAAGAGCTAATATTACTAAATTATTCACTTCTTGCTTGCTTGTTTTTACATGGAAAATTTTATATGCAGGCTCAATTTTCCAAGAATTTCTAAGATACATTTCTCCAGAGTAAAAATGAACATCAAAATCACTATGTAGATTACATTAGCTCTCTATAGTGGGCTGATAAATCTCTCTTTGCCCTAGCTCCCATATTCAGCTTAAGCAGGAAGCCTTCAGTGAACCCCTGATTCACTACCTCCTCTCCAAACATCATGCTCCATCCTAATTCTCATGCTCCCCTTCCTAGAATTTGGAAACTATATTCTTCACAAGTGTCACTGAACTAAGCTCCTCTGAGATAAACCATCATGGTTCTCTTCGTTGCCCAGCTGGGGTTGAAGAATATTACAGGGGTTCAATAAATGAAATAAGGAAAAGGAAAGGAGGGAGGGAAAGAAGATTCATGAGTCTTGATTGTATCAAGAGAAGAGGCTTAGAGTACTAAATGGCAAGGAGAGGTGAAATCAAGAAAAATAATCTGAAAGATAAGTAAAAAAATCTGCCAATGAATCCCACCACAGGTTAAATTTAAAATGTCGTACTAATGAATCTTCCAAGAACGTAGTATTATATTATCAATTTTAATCTCTAAATTAAACTAATGGGAATGTATTTAATTTACTAGGACCTACATCACAATTCATTGTCAGAGTTAGTAGAAGACTATTGTGTCTTTAATTCTTAATCCTGAATAATTTTCAAACCATCCTTTTTTCTTTCTTTTTAAAAATTCTATTTCAAATAAGCAAAACAAATCCATGATAAGACAAATATATCTAAGGCCAAAAAGTGATAGAGCTAATGTCTCACTTGAAGAGAGGTCCTCTCTGCACTTCATACTGATATTCTCAGTAGCATTTAATACATGCGTTGTAGGTACTAGTCGGGTAGTTAGGGAACGCTTTGGATGAGGGCTGTCCTTGTTATCTTTTAAAGCAAATTAAGAAAATAAAATGTCAGTATTAGTAAAAAAAAAAAAAAAAAAGAAGTATTTCTGTTGGTATTTCACTTTGCAAGCATTATATGATGGGTATACCTCTTTAAAAAATATATATGCATATTAATTTTTAGAATCCACCATTGAAATTCCCTAGTTAGCACATTGAGTCCTCCAAATCTGTCAGTATCAAAACATTAAATATTTGAAACACAGCCATTATCTTCAATAGGCAAATATGTATTTGTGGCAATATTTTTAATACATCCATACAAATTTTTTTCAAAAGGGTTAACAATTTTATATCAAATGTGCCAATCCAAAAAAATTACTGATTTCATTTATTTATTTGGCTGTCCTGGCCTTAGTAGCAGTGCATGGGATCTTTGAAGCAGCATATGGGATCTAGTTCCCTGACCAGGGATCGAACCCAAGCCCCCTGCATTGGGAGCATGGAGTCTTAGAGACTGGACCATCTAGGAAGTTCCAAGTGTGCCAATTTAAACCAAGGATAAAGAAATATCTGTAAAACACTTCACTTGTTCTAAGCTCTGGAGCAGAACAATCCAACAGAGTTTTCTACAATGATGGAAACAGTCTAAATCTGTGCCATCTGAAATGATAGCCACTGGTCACATGTGAATAGTGAGCACATGCAATATGGCTAGTGCAACTGAAAAGCTGAATTTTAAAATTTTATTCAATTTTCATTAACTTCAATGTAAACAGCCACATGTGAATGATGGCTACCCTTATATGCATAGTTAGAGGTGTGTTTTTTGGTAGACTGAACAAAAGAGAGGAAAAGAGATTTACATATCATTTTCCATAGGAAGAGTTTGATCACAAGTGTCTTTCCCTGTCTTTGAGAATATTTATTTAATGGTGGAGAAGACAGAAGATAAAATTGGTTAACACTTAGATGCAGAATAAGTGAAGTCCTCTAATTACAGGACAGCTATCCTGTCTGTGGCTCAGAGAGCTGCCCAGCCGAGGTCCCGGCTGGGGGATTCTTAGCAAGGTAGAGGCAGCATAAAACTATAGAGAATGTACTTTATTAACATACCTCTGGATTATTCTCAGACTACAGTTAGTAATAATCCTAAAGTGGGAAGTCAGCATGAGATTAGTACTCTACTCAGTATATATATCTTCACAAAAGCTTTCTAAGAAAATTCAGTCATACTGAATATTAGAAGCTGAAAAAAAAAATAAACTAAAGAGGACTGGATATTACCATTGAACAGAACCAATAACTTTAGAGCTAGCAAGACTCTTAGCAATTGTGTAGTCCAACAGGCCAGTTTTTCTCATAAGGAAACTGAAGGTAAGAAAGATAAAGCTCCACAGGCAAATAATTAGTGATGGAGCCAGGACTGGATATTGAGGGATCCTGACTCCTATCCAGTATATTTGTGTATATTTTTATTTATTACCTTGCCTCTTGTATTGGTTTCCACAACTATATAACACAATCAAACTTTACTTTTTGAACTTATCTATACAAATTACAAATGGATCAAAATATAGACTGGCTCATTACCTTTAGCATTTGAACATTTTGATATGGTGCTTTCTTTCTCTTCAGTTAAAGCTTCATTTTCATCTACTCCAAGAAATATGATTCTCTGTGGAATGTAGCAGTCACCTCCTATGACAATAACTTACTGTCAGTGGCAACAATGGCAGAAAATTGTACAAAGCTATCTTTCAATACAGCATACTCCTCCTCTAAAACACTTTAAATACTTCTCAGTGATACTATTGCCATCTCTATACATATCATATATGTTTTGATTAATATATATGAATATATATATTGATTAATATATATATATGAATATCCAGTATGTACACTTACAGGTAATTGTAAGAAAATTCACAGTTGACACAATTTTCCATCTAACAATCTTTACCACACTTTAGAGATAGCCAATAAATATAATTGCTTTCCATATAATATCCTCTGGTATATGAAAGCAGTTTTTATGCTCCCTAAAGATCTATTTTCCAGGATAAATATCCACAGTTGCTTTAAAATTTACTAAAATACTTAATTTCAGATCTTCACCATACAAGTTTCCCTTTCTTAACACAGAATACTTGTTTTCAAGTAACCTTGTTTAAAAACGATTCTCAAGTATGGACTACCCTGTACAGAAATCAGTGGAACTAGTACAATAATAGATGACATTTATACAACATCTTTCTATATGTCATATAGTCTACTGAATATCTTAAATGACTTATTGCATTTAATTATTTTTCTATAGTACTCCTAATAATGCCATGTAAGTTTACCTTAGCTATCTGGTAGCTGACACAAGTTACTTAATCATTTTGAAACTTTGTGGCCAACAAAAGCATTTATTTTTCCCTCACAATCTGTATCATACCAAATCTTTCCCAACTTGAGGAAAACTTACCAGTTATGTCTTGGACTTAACTGCAAGAGGTTATGTTTATCACAGTTTGCATTTACCTTGTTACATTCAACTCACTGTTCCAGCATATTAGCTTCCAGTTACCTGTACATTTTATAAACAACGTCTCTATACATGTAATCGTTCAACTGTTTCAACATAAAGCCATTTATTCCACAAATATTTACAAAGTGTACTGCATGTGCTGGGAATTCTACTGCAGAGAGCAATTGATTATACACAATTCCTGGCCTCAAGGAGCTTATCCAAAGTCAGTGATAAAATGTCAAAGAGACGTTGATGAAACAAGTTGCTTATGAGAGAGAAAACTCAGAATTATTTATTATACAGTGATAGAATCAATCAGTAATAAATTAACTAACCTCCATTTTCAAAAGCAGCAATGTCAGTCCTTGGTTTTCTATCCAATGATGCTTTTATTGCTTTTATTTCACCTTGCCTTTCAAATAGGCTGAATTTTGTTGGAACTGTCACACCATCCCCTAGAAATTAAAAAAAAAAAAAATCACTCCAGAAACCATTAGGTGCTTACCTAAGTTTCTGATAGAATCTATGATGATAGTAAAGAATCTAAAAGTTAACAGAAGTATTGTTTGTCCAGTGATTTGATGAACAATAAATTTATAATTATATACATTTTAAGCCTATTTATAATTATCAGGAAAGCAGAAGGCAAGTTTATTTTCTTATGTGGACAATGTAACAAGTGGCAGTTAAAAAATGTGAGCAATCTAATGCTATAGTGTATATATATTTCAAATTGAGTAAAATGTATTAGGATCTACTACTGATTGAAAAATGCTAATTATACTGATAATTAAAGTCTCTCAATTTTCTCTACACATTTCTAGATAATTTTCTCCTAAAATAAAATATTAAAAGGAGAATAAAAGAGCTATGATAATCTGATATAACTTGTAATTCTGAACTGGATTCTAAATCAAGGAGACTTCATTTTAGTATAAAGAACATTGATGGCTAGATTGGTGAAACTTTTTTTTAAGTTTGTAAATAATATTATATCACTAGTAATTTTCTGGCATTGGTATTTATACCACATTTGTGTGAGAGTTATGTAAGGCTGCAACTTACTCTCAAACAATTTGAAAAAAAATAACAATAATGTGTATATTGAGAAAGAGAAAGAAAGGGAATGAAAAATCAAATGTGTAAAGTGCTAACATTTGGGGAAATCTGGGTAAAGAAGGTTCATGAATTAACTGGAATTATTTAAAAATAAAAAGCTTTTTAAAACCATAATATAAAGTGAAAATGCATATAATTGTCTTTTATCTGACATTTTTAATACTCATTGCTAACATGTTTGTCCTTGTTTTGTTTTTCTCGTCTATGTCCTTCTCTAGGGGACCTTCCCTACCCAGGGATCAAACTCATGTCTCTTGTGTACCCTGCTTTGGCAGGCAGGTTCTTTACCACTGGCACCACCTGGGAAGCCCTTGTCTGTGTAATTCAGGCAATCTGGAGAAGGAAATGGCAACTCACTCCAGTGTTCTTGCCTGGAGAATCCCAGGGACAGGGGAGCCTGGTGGGCTGCCGTCTATGGGGTCGCACAGAGTCGGACACGACTGAAGCGACTTAGCAGCAGCAGTCCTTCACTAGATAGCTTGGGTTTTTCGACTGTTCTACCATTTGACAGTATATTGCTGCCACCTACTGCCACATATGTTTAAATGGTTTGCCACACATATTTGCAAGGCAGACATTCTACTCTTTATCGTATATTCATCTTGATCCTGGGAACCTTTTCCGACTATCTTTTTGGTATCTAAGAGGAGGAAAGAATTCTGATTTTGCTTACTGCTATAAAGCTTTTTTTTTAAAGCTCATCCCAGGGGCAAGAAAACTACTTAAACCCATGGCATCCATGGATTTTTCTCTGAGTTCCTTGTTTTATATCCAGAAAACAATGTTCTTTTTATCTTGCCTTCAAGAGCAAAACATTCACCAACAGAAAAGTCAGATTCACCAGAACATAAGATCCATAAAGGCACAGCCTTGTAATTGTTCACCTGTGTTGCCCTTGAAATTGGCTGGTACACAGGAAGCACTCATTCAATGAACAACTACACCCTCGTTCTGCCACTAACATTATTCCGTGATCTCCCTTTTGCCCTTCTAGGGCTAAGTTGTCCACTCTAAAGAAAAATCTACACTTGTTTTACAGGGAGATTTAATTTCATAGACAAATGAAGTGGTAAAACCGAATTATTTACAGAATTACTGCATGGGGTATGTAGTGTCACACCAGGTGTTTATGTAGTCTATTGATTCCGTGGTTACTCTGGGAAAATATAATTACACTAATGGCAGCTTTTCATATTAAATTTAGGTCATGCAATAAAATCACTTCCTTCTCACTCTCAATTCTGATGTTTTATTTATCATTTGACTCCAGTGCACACTTAAATAAATAATTCACAGCCTATCACACCAAGTATCTCTCATTCACCACCTTGAAAAGCTTCCTTTTCATTCCTTACCTTCTTGCAATTCACTGCCACTTTCCAAAGACTTTTCTATCTCTTTTTCCACTATAGAGGCTATGCTTTTAGATGATGAAATATCTGAAGGAGTATGAACTCTGTAGTATTCACCTAATCTCCCACAAGAAAATCAATGGTTAGTGTACTTCTCACATCAAATATTAGAAAATGCACAAATGTTTGATTTCTTACCAGATTTATAACACATCTCCTTTATTGCTCTTTTTTCTTCAATTTCTTCAGGAGTCTTTGTCCATAAACTAGAAGCATCTATAGGATATATTTTTTTTAAATTAAACTGTCCCAAAGCCAAATAATCTGAAAATTTATAAACCAGAATGAAAAATCCCACACATTGTCCTCATAAATGGATTACTGTTTTAAAAACATTTAAAGTCAATAATTTGCGTACTAACAAATGTTTCCTATAGCTATATTTTATGCTTTAGAAAGAATCAGTCAAGAGACAAATGACTATACCTTATGTGTCTTGAGATGAGATGCTGGACATATAGGTTCACATTTGAGATTATGTTTGTCTGGAGAGAGAAGATGTTGGTATGGGAGACATAGAGCTAAACAGCAGAAAATGACACATCTCCTTTTTCCTGTTCTTCCTCAAAGTTAGTTTTAAAATTAAAGGATGGTGAGTGGGTTGTAATATACCCTCCTGAGGTTTCAGGGGTTTCTGGCTCTAGATCAGAGGTGGAATTCCCTATTAAGTATCTTTCTGTAGTAAGACAGCTACAGAAAAAAATGTAACATTTCAGTCTTTTCAAAGTGCCCACATTCTGAGTCTCCATAGAAGGACAAATTCCAGGGAAGAAACAGACTTAGAGTTTATTTTTCTGGATGTTTATCTTGTTTGTACATACTTATTGGCACTGCAGTGCTGTGCTGATATGGGAGGAATAAGGTGAACTCCAATGTAAAAGACCTGGGTTCTAATCTTCTTTATGCTGGCAAAGATTACTGGGATAATGCAGATGATAATGCTTTATACATTACAAACTACTCTGTTGATCTCTATAACTTCAAGGATTAAATGTGAGACAGATAGATTGACGCTTATGTATGTCAATGTTGTTATATACAAATAGACAATGTTGTTATATATAAATTTATATGATTATATAAATCATATTGTCAGTGTTGTTATACACAAATAAAACATGTTATTATTATATCTACAAGCAACTGTGCATATTTAAACATGAGATCTGTCTCCTAGCCATCATACAACAAAAAACTTTCAATCCAAACAATCATAAATATATGTGTAGACGTAGAACAAATTAGAACATAATAAATTTAATATATTTAATAAAATTAAAGCTATTCTCTCACCAAAATCTGCCTTATATATTAGTTATAAACTTCTAAAAGTTAAACAAGTATATAGAAAATATCATGAGGTTTTTGAATGTGCACTATAAATGTGAGAAAAGGTTTAATCACCATTTTGTTCATCTTCTTCCTCCTCCTCTTCCTCAAAGTTAGTTTTTAAAACTAAGGGATGGTGAATGGGTCGTGATATATTCTCCTGAGGTTTTAGAGGTTCCTGACTCTGGGTTCGGGGTAGAATTCCTTCCTGAGTTTCTTTCTGTAGTGTGATATCTATAGAGAAAAGGCAACATTTTAGTCTTCAAGATATATGTTTTGGCACATGTTCAATGATTAACTATTGTCCTCTTGATTAAGTGCATATTTTGTTAAAAGACATCTCATTTCTAGAAAGGTTATTAAACTAACTTATAAAAATCAGCATTTTGCTGGTAAGATGTGGAAAATGTGCTAATTCATAGACTTTAGATAGTAATTATAACCACAATTTGGTATACATCATACTTTGGTATAAACACAAAGTGATCACAAGCATTACTGTATTCTTCCATTACATCTTTGGGATAAGAATAACTTAGTTAATCACATTTGACAATTTAACAAAGGTAAACTCATATAAGACATAGCTTATAATGTCAGAGTATACATGTTTAAAAGAGGAAAAAAATCCAGAGGTTCTAGTTTTCTGTGGTTGGGGGTTGATGACTTGGAAGTGAGACTAATACCTTCAGATTTCTCTATTGGCTACACATTGGTCAGATTGAACAAAGCTCTAGGTCATATTTAAATGTTCTGTAACCTTCAAAACTAACCAGCAAATAATAGAAAAAGCTAGTGAACACATTTATATTCGATCATTACTTATTCGAGTCTCTTTATTTTTCAAGCCAATAGTTATCAAATCTGGCTAAATATCACAATCAACTAAAGAAATTATTCAAATCATCTTTTGTGTCTCTGTTTTCCAAACTTCTGATTCTGAAGATCGAGATTAAACCTGAAAATCTGATGTTATTTTTCAAATGTCTCAGATAAATTGCAGAATCAGTCAAGTCTGGAAACCACAGCCCCAAATCAAGAATCATCTATCTGGAGTCCAGGGTCATGGGAAGCCTTTTAGTGTGTATGCCATCACAATAATTTGAAAGCCTGCCAGGCTCCTCTGTGCATGGAATATTCCAGGCAAGGATACTGGAGTGGGTAGCCTTTCCCTTCTCCAGGGGATCTTCTTGACCCAGGGATCGAACCCATGTCTCCCACACTGCAGGCAGATTCTTTACCACCTGAGCCACCAGGGAAGCCCTGAAAACAACCAATTGTATCCCAAATTCTTAATTTCCACATCTATTTCACCTAAAATTAGTTTGCCTGAGAACAGGTCTCAGTGCATAATAGCCTTCTCTCTACTTTACAAAATAAAGTTGGACAGGAAAGCCTGGCATGCTGCAGTGCACGGGGTCACAAAAAGTTGGACATGACTTAGCAACTGAAAAACAACCACTCTTTACTCATGCCAAAATTTTCTATAGCACATTGCCCAAAAGAGAAATCCTCTTTTACTGATTAATCAAACCACCAGGAACCCATAAGGCTTTTTCCATTACCTTGATTTATACACATTTCTATTAGGAGAAAATCATGTTGTAATAGGCAGAATAATGGCCTCCCAAAGATGTCCAAGTTTTAATCGCTGAAACCTGTGTATACACTAGGTTATACAGGAAGGAGGAATTAAGACAGCTAATTAGCTGACCTCAAAATTAGCAAATTATCCTTGATTATACAGGTGGTCCTTTGGAAGTAGAAGAGAGTTGCAGAGGAAGAGAGCCAGGAGAGAGGTGTGACAGTGGAAGGTAGGTCAGAGTAATGCTCTGTCACAAGGACTTGACTACCCATTGCTGATTCTGAAGGTGGGGGAAGGGGGACATGAATCAAGAAATGATGAAGACAAAAGAAACTGGAAAAGGTAAGTAAACAGGTTCTTCCTCAGAATCTCCAGAAGGAATGCAACCCTGGAGACACCTTAATTTTAATTCAGAGAGATTTCATCAAATTCCTAAACTATAAGCTAATAAGATTGAGTTGTTGAAGCCACTTAGTTTGGGGTAATTTGTTACAGCAGTAACAGGAAACGGATACACATGGTATTAGAAAAATTGCTATTGGGGTTTACATTGGAATGGTCTGAATTCACATGCATGAGAGAGTATGTTGGTAGTTAACAATTTTTATTGAAAATTTTTGTTTCCTCCATTTCTAGACTCTTGTTAAAGAATATGTCATTCTTGAAAAAAAGTCTCATGGCATCAATGAAAAGAGCGCACTAGTAAGAAATTCTGAAGGAAAAAGATGGCTTTAAACAGAACTTTTCATCTATTCTAAATACCTATTCCCAAGACTTGCCATTAGCTGCAAAGAAAAGCTTCACTGAACATTCAAATGTTATTAAATGTTAGTCCCATTTTTTAAAAGCTTTCTTGAGATTTACATACTATGCAATTCACACATTTAAACATTTTTTTAGTATATTCATAGAGGTGTGCAAATATCACCATGATCAATTTTAGGATATTTGATCACCTCAAAAAAGAAACTCATACCTATTAGCAGTTACTGTTCATGTCTGCCTGATGTCACCAGCCGTACAAGCACTAGTATACTGTTTCTATGGATTTGCCTATTCTGGATATTTCATATAAATGAAATCATACAGTATCTGGTCCTTTGTACATGACTTCTTCAAATTACCATAGTGTTGTGCTTTTAAAATATTTATTTATTTGGCTGCACTGGCTCTTTGTTGCAGCATGAGGGATCTTTAGTTGCAGCATATGGGATCTAGTTCCCTGACCATGGATTAAACCTGGGGCCCCTGGATTGAGAGTGCTGAGTCTTAGCCACTGGACTACCAGGGAAGTCCCATCACAGTGTTTTTTAATAGTCAAATAATCTTTCACTGTGTGCATATACCACAATTTTTCCATTCATCAAATGATGGACACTTGGTTTATTTCCACTTTTTTAGTTGTTTTAAATAATGTTAGTATGAATATTTATTGTTGTACAAGTTTCATGAGGACATATGTTTTCACATTTCTTGGATATATACTTAGAAGTGAGTAAGTAGGACATATGGTGATTCTGGGGGCTTCCTAGGTGGCTCTAGCAGTAAAGGACCCACCTGCCAATTCAGGTGTCATAAAGGACATGGGTTTGATCCCTGGGTTGGGAAGATCCCCTGGAGGAGGGCACAGAAACCCACTCCAGCATTCTTGCCTAGAGAATCTCATGGACAGAGGAACGTGGTGGACTACAATCCTTAGGGTCAGGAAGAGCTGTACATGACTGAAACAACTTGCATATGCACACATACTGATTCTATGTTTACCCTTTTGAAGAACCACCAAACCGTTTTCTAAAATTGCATCATTTACATTCCTATCTGAAATGTATGAAGATTCCAATTTCTCCACATTCTTGTCAGCTCTTCTTATTATCTTTTTAATTAAACTATCTGAGTAGATATGAGTGATACCTTGTGGTTTTTATTTATATTTATCGAATGGTTAGTTACAATGAGCATCTTTTCATGAGCTTATTCAGTTCAGTTGTGTCAGACTCTTTGTGACCCAATGGACTGTAGCACGCCAGGCTTCCCTGTCCATCACCAACTCCCAGAGCTTACTCAAACTCATGTCCATCGAGTTGGTGATACCATCCAACCACGTCATCCTCTGTCGTCTCCTTCTCCTCCCGCCTTCAATCTTTCCCAGCATCAGGGTCTTTTCCAGTGAATCAGTTCTTCGTATCAGATGGCCAAAGTATTGGAGTTTCAGCGTCAGCATCGGTCCTTCCAATGAACATTCAGGACTGATTTCTTTTAGGATTGTCTGGTTTGATCTCCTTGCTGTCAAAGGGACTCTCAAGAGTCTCCTCCAACACCACAGTTCAAAAGCAAAAATTCTTCAGTGCTCATCTTTCTTTATGGTCCAACTCTCACATCCATACATGACTACTGGAAAAACCATAGCTTTGACTAGACTGATCTTTGTCGACAAAGTAATGTCTCTGCTTTTTAGTATGCTATCTAGGTTGGTCACAGCTTTTCTTCCAAGGAGCAAGTGGCTTAATTTCACGGCTGCAGTTACCATCTGCAGTGATTTTGGAGCCAAAGAAAATAAAGTCTGTCACTCTTTCCCCATCTATTTGCCAGGAAGTGATGGGACTAGATGTCATGATCTTAAAGTTTTTTGAATGTTGAGTTTTAAGCCAGATTTTTCATTCTTCTCTTTCACTTTCATCAAGCGGCTCTTTATTTCTTCTTCCCTTTCTTCCACAAGGGTGATGTCATCAGCATATCTTAAGTTATTGATATTTCTCCTGGCAATCTTGATCCCAGCTTGTTCTTCATCCAGCCTGGCATTTCTCATGATGTACTCTGCATATAAGTTAAATAAGCAAGGTGACAATATACAGCTTTGATGTACTCCTTTCCCAATTTGGAACCAGTCTGTTGTCCCATGTCTGGTTCTAATTGTTGCTTCTTGACCTGCATACAGATTTCTCAGGTGGCAGGTAAGATAGTCTGGTATTCCCATCTCTTGGAGAATTTTCCACAGTTTGTTGTGATCCACACAGTCAAAGGCTTTAGTGTAGTCAATGAAGCAGGTGTTTTTCTGGAATTCTCTTGCTTGTTCTATGACCAAATGGATGTTGGCAATTTGATCTCTGGTTTTTCTGCCTTTTCTAAATCCAGCTTGAACATCTGGAAGTTCACGGTTCCCGTACTGTTGAAGCCTAGCTTGGAAATTTTGAATATTACTTTGCTAGCGTGTGAGATGAGTGCAACTGTGCAGTAGCATGAACATTCTTTGGCATTGCCTTTCTTTGTGATTGGAATGAAAACTGACTTTTTCCAGTCCTGTGGCCACTGCTGAGTTTTCCAAATTTGCTGGCATATTGAGTGCAGCACTTTAACAGAATCATCTTTTAGGATTTGAAATAGCTCAACTGGAATTCAACCACCTCCACTAGCTTTGTTTGTAGTGATGCTTCCTAAGGCCCACTTGACTTCGCATTCCAGGATGTCTGGCTCTTGGTGAGTGATCACACCACCGTGGTTATCTAGGTTTAAGATCTTTTTCATATAGTTCTTCCATGTATTTTTACCACCTCTTCTTAATATCTTCTGCTTCTGTTAAGTCCATACCATTTCTGTCCTTTATTGTGCCTATCTTTGCATGAAATGTTACCTTGGTGTATCTAATTTTCTTGAAGAGATCTCTAGTTTTTCCAAGTCTATTGTTTTTCTTTATTTCTTTGCATTGATCACTGAGGAAGGCTTTCTTATCTCTCCTTGCTATTCTTTGGAATTCTGCATTCAGATGTATATCTCTTTTAGCCATTTTTCTATCTTTGAGAAATGTATATTCAGATTCTTTCCCCATTTTGTAATGGAATTGTCTTTATATTACTGAGCTGCAAGAGTTCTTCATATATTCTGGATATAAAATGCTTACATATAAGATTTCTAAATATTTTATCTCATTCTGTGGGTTGTATTTTTACTTTCTTGATGATATTCTTTGAAACACAAAAGTTTCTAATTTGATGAAATCCAATTAATTTTTTTTACTGCTTGTTTTTTCTTTCAGTGTCATAACTAAGAATTATTTGAGTAGTCTACAGTTTCTTATAAGAATTTTATAATTTTAGCTCATATTTAGGTCTTTGTGATCTATTTTGATTTAAAGTTCACAAGAGCAATGTCTGTACTTACCAAAGGCTAAAAATAACGTAAATAAATGATAAATACTAAATTATTTTTCAATAATAGTGGGATATGTAAATAAATTTTCTGTATGTGATGGTTGTGTGTAGTGTGGTTAGGTATATATATGTGTGCTCTGTTGCATCCAACGTTTTGTGGCTCCGTGGACTATCACCCATCAGACTCCTCTGTCCATGGGATTTTCCAGCAAAAATAATGGAGCAGGTTGCTATTTCCTACTCCAGGGGATCTTTCTAACCCAGGGATTGAACCTGTGTTAGTAGGTGAGACTAGCGCCACTTCAGAAGCCCATGGTTATATCTGAGAGTGTTGTTAAACATAGGAGATCTATGTCAATGCATTTAGGGATAAAGTGTCATGATATTTGCAACTAACATTCAAATGGTTCCGTCACTCCAAATCTTTGTTGTGATGAGACAGAACCGAGGGGCATACACTTGCCTGACAGTTCAAAAACAAGGACAGAAATATATGTTTGTACATTTTTTGTGTATATGTAAGTACAATAGAGGGAAAAGGGAAAATAAATGGATAAATTGGTGAATCCTGGTGAAGAGTACATGGTTGGGTGTTCATTGAACTATTCTGCAACATTTTTGTAGGTTGAGCATTTTTGAAATGAAAAGCTGGAGCTAGAAAAGTGCACTGAAGGCTCAGCTCTAACGCTCATGAATTTAACTGCTGGCTTAGGTGCTGACAGGAACGGTGTGGTGGGTTGTTTTTTTTTTTTAGTTACTGCTGTTGTTTCAAGCTCCCCAGATAATTCTAAAGGGGAGCCAGAGTTGAGAAACATGACTTGGGGTACCTGGTCCTCCTGGATTCAGATGGTTAACAAGCCCCACCTATGTGTGGCCAGAATTAAACAGAAAAAGAGAAAGAAAGAAGAAAACTTATTTAATGGAAATACACGTAAATCAGAAATGTTAGAAGTGTTCTACTCTTTACTGTAAGTTAAAGGGGAAAGGGCATCTTTTATTATATGTAAATGATCTTAATAGCTTTGAAAGGAAGGCTGTGGGGCAGGGTGGAAGAGAATTAGCCCCTCAGAAGGAGGAAGCCAGATTAGGTGGTCTCGTGGGTGGATCCATTCAAATGACCAAAAGGACTGGTTATACTTGAAATGTCAAGTCTGGGGTTGTTAGGCAGTTTTAGAGTCAGAATTGTGTTTGAAGTCAGTTACTTCTAGTTATGAGATATATTATGTCACCTAAGATATTTAACCTGTCTGGGCTTCATTTTCCTCATCTGTACAATAAGAATACTATTTTTCAGATTTTTGTGATGGTTAAATAAAATTAGGCATGTAGAATACTCAGAATACTGGTGCCACACAGAAAACTCTTATATTATTTGAAAACTGTGGATATGAGATTTTTCTCATTTCTCATAATCCTACTTCATTTTTAAAAAAAAATCAATTAAACTTTTAGTTTATAAAGTCTTAAAGAGAAAGTCTGTGGGCATCTCAGACATGACTAACAAATGTTAGGCCTGGGAACTAATACTTGAGTATGAAGCATGTGTGTGCTCAGTCGTGTCTGACTCTTTGTGACCCCATGGACTGTAGCCCACCAGGCTCCTCTGTCCATGGAATTTTCCAGGCAAGAATACTGGAGTGGGTTGCCATTTCCTTCTCCAGGAGATCTTCCCGGGATTAAATCCAGTCTCCTGCATCTCCTGCACTGGCAGATGGGTTCTTTACCAGCTGAGCCGCCAGGGAGTACCTACCCTTACTTCCACAAGTACCGTGCTCATAGATGAAAGCAGACAGTGTCCAGTCAGGATGAGCAGTCTCCCATCCAAACCCAAATTGTTACAGGGGTCACCATCATTTGGTTTAAGACCCTTGCTCAACCCCTCACCCTTTTCCCCAAAGAAGAAAGAATTGATTTGAACAGTTTTTCCTCTTATAACTATTAACAGTTGTCTTACTCTGTGTCTTATCCACACACACATACATACACACACACAACTAGTCTGTGTTTTACTGACTCAAATATTCAAGTCAAGGTGTTTGTTAAATTATTTAAAAAACATTACACAATGGTTTTTTAAGACATAATGAAAAGGTCATGTACACATATTCATTTAGGCAAGACCTTGTAAAGTGAGCTGAGCCATGATTCATTTAATGTGGTCAAATAGTCAGTTGTCCAAGGCATCTCCAAGACAGTGACTCAGAATAAGTAAAAATCAAATTATCCTTTTAGGTATTCATTTTAGAATAACATGGCAAATAACCAAGGAGATGAACATTTGCTCCAATGTTTGAGCTACTTTATTTTGAATAAATTGTCCCTTAGCAAAATTTAAGGAGTTTCTTAAGAGGAACACTTTGTTTGGGTACACTAACTTCTACTGCATACCATGAGAGAAAGAACAAGAACCCACCAAGCTCGCAAAGAAAATACGAAATGTACTCAGAAATGCCTAGCAAATTCTTACAATTAGAGCAAGTATTAACTGAGCTATGTTTTTCTTAGCACTATCATTTGGTTTTAATAGCTATTTGCTTCTAAACTTAGAGATGATAACCAGAGGGATTAGGCCTCCTTTGAAAATGTCTGGTTTAGCAACATTTAAATGAAATCTTTTTCAAAAGAGTCTAAAACCTTTTTTTAATTTGTTAGCAGATTAAAGTTTAAATTGCAAAAAGACTAACTGGCAGTTTTACATGTCCAGACAAAAAAATGTCAGCCTCCTGATAATTGAACTTAGTCCTTAAAGATAACAGACAATGGCAAATTAACTAATGGGAAATTGCTTTAGGCAAACACCTCATTCTGTAAGAGCACAGATGGTAACTTAGATAGCATTGCTGTGGCTGCAACTCACCTACTTAATATGGACCACATGATGGGTCTCAATTCCTTGATCAGAAGCCTTAGAAATTTTCACAGTTTACGCATTTAAATACCTAGATTTTATCTTATTTTAACTAGATGGAAACTTACACATGAATTACACAATGCCATGTATGAAACAATAGTTATATTTTGCTACAAAAAAAACCTTGTCATAATTCTACACTGAATATGTCAATCACATGCACCCACTGAAACATAAAGGTAGATTTTAATAAAGTTATAACTTTGTAATTCAATTTTTCTCTAAGGTGAGATGATTTATTTTCCTGGTTTTGGTTAATATGAACCTTGGTAGGTAGATGTTCCTGGAAATATTTTAGGAAATATTAGGTCTACAAAGGATCACCTTATAACTTCTGAGGTATTGAAATATTCTTAGAATGAATAGATGATGCAGTAGTTCAATACATAATTCAAATGAGCTTAGTAGTTTTCTGTGGTGGTGGTGGTTTAGTCACTAAGTCAAGTCTGACTCTTGCAACCCCATGGACTGTGGCCTGCCAGGTGTCTGTCCGTGGGATTCTCCAGGCAAGAAGACTGCCATTTCCTTCTCCAGGGTAGTAGTTTTCTACAGTCTGGAAATTGAATCCTCTTTCCTAAAGCACAGAAATGTGCCTGGGCAGAGAAAAAATAGTTACCTACTTAACGTGAATAAATACTTTTCAGGACTTCCTGGAATAGAATTGGCCACTAAGTGAAAGGTAATACTATATTTCTATGTTTGGTGGTTGGGATTTATCAGTAAACAAAGGTTCCTATTCTTATAGAATTTTCATTCTATAGGGAGGAGTCAGACAAACAATAGATGTAGTGAAGAAATATATCTGAGAAAATGATAGGGAAGTGGTAAAGAGAAAGCAGAGCTTATCTCCTCTCATGATGGAAACAGAACGGCTAGGAGAAGGATTTGGTCCTTCCAAAACCAGTGCATGGATCTGGTTTGACACTATCAAGAGAGGGGAAAGCTTATTCCAAGAGTCAGGAGCAGTTTTGACATGTGGTGAAGAAATTGAGACTTCCAGAAAAGCCAGAATCTATTTTTGACCCCCAGATTCTATGCCTAATATATGAGAATAATGAAATGTATCCCTAGAGAACTTAGCTGAGGACAGGTCTTACAGTGGGGAGCCCACTATTTGTTACACAGACATTCTACCTTTCCTTTGCCCTCAGAGATGCAGTCTTTCCTCTAGTAATCAGTTTGGAAGAAAGCAATTTTACCCATAGACCATTAGGAAGTGGAGAAGGCAACGGCAACCCACTCCAGTATTCTTGCCTGGAAAATCCCATGGACGGAGGAGCTTGGTAGGCTGTAGTCCATGGGGTTGCGAAGAGTCGGACACGACTGAGCGACTTCACTTTCACTTTTCACTTTCATGCATTGGAGAAGGAAATGGCAACCCACTCCAGTGTTCTTGCCTGGAGAATCCCAGGGACGGGGGAGCCTGGTGGGCTGCTGTCTATGGGATCACACAGAGTCAGACAGGACTGAAGTGACTTAGCAGCAGCATTAGGAAGTAGGCTAGTACACTATATAGAGAGAATTTAATACAATGTTTTAATGAAATAAAATCACACTAGATGTTGAACAATGGGACCAAGTTAACCACTTAGTAGGTGTAATAACTTTCATCCCAGTAGGTTACCATCAGTAGTCATCTATACATCTATCAGTTCAGTTCAGTCACTCAGTCATGTCCAACTCTTTGCGACCCCATAGACTGCAGCACACCAGGCTTCCGTGTCCATCACCAACTCCTGGAGCTTGCTCAAGCTCATGTCCATTGAGTCGTTGATACCATCCAACCATCTCACCCTCTGTCATCCCCTTCTCCTCCTACCTTCTATCCATAACTCCTATCCATCTATCCAAACATCCAATTTTACTGAGCATCTGGGCTTCCGACATTGTGCTAAGCATTGGTAGGGAAACTAGCTATAAGCCCCATCCTTGTCATGTTTACAGTCTAGTGAAGAAAAACATTGATCCAGGTATCACATGTATGATAAATGCTCTGAGAGCAGCATTTTCCAGAAGACTATAACAAAGAGACATGGTTTTTAATTATTCATTTGCCAAGGATTATCTGAAGCCAAATTTTCAAATACAAAGGACTGATATTCTGTTAAGTCATTTCTAGGATAATTCCATTATAAGAGATATGGTGGCCATAGCAGGAGAGTGAAGTGGCTATAGCATCAGAGAAACCTGACTCTCCCAACTTTTCAAAGTTCTTGCCATTTACTGTTATAGGGCATGGTGTCTTCTATACCCCTTTCCCATAACTTAGTTTAAGGTTCACCACAAAGTAGAGTCTCAGTAAATTTAGTTGGTTTGAAGGGTGCCACTTATTTAGCAACAGTGGGATTGCATCTTCCCCACAAATGAAGTGTTAGGAAGAACCACACATCTAGCTGCTCTTCTAGAAGCAGAAGCGTGCAAACCAGAGCATGCCCTTGCTCTCCCCATGTATGAGAGGTTTCTGCACATTTAAGGGAGCAATGGTGAGGCCAGAACCTCCTAGCTTTGCTCCAGTCAAGTGATGAGTTGCTGAGACAGCTCCCCTCTATCCAGTGAGGGCAGTAGTCATCTCACTTTTCACATGAATAAAATCCACTTTAGAAACACACTCAGAGAAAATTTAACTATGTTCATTCCATTTGGTTAGCTACTTGATGGCTCATTCTCATAATTATTGATAAAACCATCCTAAATCATCCACTGGCTATTACATTGTATTACTCACCTTGCCATACTTTATTTAATGTGCCATTCTATGCTGATATTCCAAAATCGGATTATAATATGGTATAACCATGTTATTCGAAAAATATACTCACTGCTACTTGGTGGCAAAAATAATCCATTGATATTTCGAGGTTTGCTGTGATAAAAGATACAACTGATCTTCACACAACCAAGAGGTTGAGTTTCCCAGAAGCATGAAATACTGCAGTTTTGCTAGATAAAGGAGGTGAGGCAAATGTAATGAGATGTTATAATCACAATAAATACAATGTGCTACAACACAACATGACAAAAATGACTATAATTGCTGTTTTAGGATTGTGTGTTTCTAGGCTTCGTTTCTAAGCTCTGTTATTTAAAAGATGCAATGGGTACTCTGGGCTTCCCTTGCGGCTCAGCTGGTAAAGAATCTGCCCGCAATGCGGGAGACCTGGGTTCAATCCCTGGGTTGGGAAGATCCCCTGGAGAAGGGAAAGACTACCCACTCCAGTATTCTGGCCTAGAGAATCTCATCAACTCTATAGTCTGTGGGATCACAAAGAGTTGGACACAACTGAGTGACTTTCACTTCACTTCAACGGGTACTCCTCAAACACATTTGCCCATTTTTTAAAGAATTTAACTTAAGCAAAGTGTAAAATGCCTAAAATTAAGTCTTTGGAGGAAAGAATAATTTCTTTTCTATTGTGTTGTAAGAGTACAGAGTTCAATATTATCAGAGGGAGATGCTTTTAACAAACATGATAATGTTGAATAATTCTACCTGCATTTCCATGTGTCTAAATCTGCAAAGTGGATCTAAACATTTTCCCTCTCTCCATAATGAGCACACTATGTCACTGCCAAGGGCCTCTTCACAGTGTCGGAATCGGCACTGGGAACCCTAAAAGAAAAAAGTAAACAGTGTAAAGAACTCAATATATGAATGTCAGTGTTTAACAATAGATTACTAACCAACTAAATAAAATAAGAGATCACATTAAAATTAAAAAACACTACAAATACAAGACCATCAAGTCTAAATTTTAGCAAAGTAGTCTAACTTTAGTGAGACTGATAAAATAATCTAATGATTAAATAGTACATTCCATAAGTCATTGATAAAACTCTCCTTCCTGTTAAGAATTAATCCATATGGCTAAGGATAAATATATAAAAGGTCAGTGACACTCTTGATCACAGTCTAATGACAGAGGGATCTAATTTTCCTTATGAAAGCCAGAATTATTTTTAAGAATCATCATCCATATTCCAATTGTGGAGATGATCTCTATTAATCATAACTTTTATTAGATAATTGTTTTCTTACTCAGATTAGGGACATACTGTTAAGTGTGTTTTTAGAGGGAAAGTTCAATACGTAAACTGTGAACTTCCAGATGTTAAAGCTGGTTTTAGAAAAGGCAGAGGAACCAGAGATCAAATTGCCAACATCTGCTGTATCATCGAAAAAGCAAGCGAGTTCCAGAAAAACATCTATTTCTGCTTTATTGACTATGCCAAAGCCTTTGACTGTGTGGATCACAATAAACTGTGGAAAATTCTGAAAGAGATGGGATTACCAGACCACCTGACCTGCCTCTTGAGAAACCTGTATGCAGGTCAGGAAGCAAGAGTTAGAACTGAACATGAAACAACAGACTGGTTCCAAATAGGTAAAGGAGTACGTCAAGGCTGTATATTGTCACCTTGCTTATTTAACTTATATGCACAGTACATCATGAGAAATGCTGGGCTGGAAGAAGCACAAACTGGAATCAAGATTTCCAGGAGAAATATCAATAACCTCAGATATGCAGATGACACCACCCCTATGGCAGAAAGTGAAGAAGAAATAAAGAGCCTTTTGATGAAAGTGAAAGAGGAGAGTGTTGAAAGAGGCTTAAAGCTCAACATTCAGAAAACTAAGATCATGGCATCTGGGCCCATCACTTCATGGCAAATAGATGGGGAAACAGTGGAATCAGTGGCTGACTTTATTTTTCTGGGCTCCAAAATCACTGCAGATGGTGATTGCAGCCATGAAATTAAAAGACGTTTACTCTTTGGAAGGAAAGTTATGACCAACCTAGACAGCATATTAAAAAGCAGAGACATTACTTTGCCAACAAAGGTCCATCTTGTCAAGGCTATGGTTTTTCCAGTGGTCATAGATGGATGTGAGAGCTGGACTATAAAGAAAGCTGAGTGCCGCAGAATTGATGCTTTTGAACTGTGGTGTTGGAGAAGACTCTTGAGAGTCCCTTGGACTGCAAGAAGATCCAACCAGTCCATCCTAAAGGAGATCAGTCCTGAGTGTTCATTGGAAGGACTGATGTTGAAGCTGAAACTCCAATACTTTGGCCACATGATGCGAAGAACTGACTCATTTGAAAAGACCCTGATGCTGGGAAAGATTGAGGGCAGGAGAAGAAGGGGATGACAGAGGATGAGATGGTTGGATGGCATCACCGACTCGATGGACATGAGTTTGGGTAAACTCCAGTAGTTGGTGATGGACAGGGAGGCCTGGCGTGCTGCGGTTCATGGAGTTGCAAAGAGTCAGACATGACTAAGCGACTGAACTGAACTGAACTGAACTGAACTGAATGGAGTTTAAACTTTATTTTATTGTGGAATTTTAAATAGCACATTGTGCTAAGTTATACACACATATATAGTTATACATTTACATCATTATATCGCAACAAAAGCAGATGTGGATTATTTGAATGAGCTGCTATTTTTTATCTTATCTTATATCTTTTACACATAGATCAACAGCTGGGAAAATTGCAGGTCATTGTCTTTTTCAGCAGAGGGTGGGTGACAAAATGAAAGTAAACATATCCTATTAAGCTCATCCCTTTTTTGACAGGGTTCAGTGTTGTTCCTTATTTTTTTTCCACCTTCTTACTGTCTGCCTTCACTCTCTCTCCCTTTTAAGGTGGATATGTCGATCTCATAGTCCTGGATAGCAGGCAGAAACCAGATAAACCAGCATTTGAATGCCTGACTCTATTTTGCCCATAATCACAAAATCAATCCATTACTCACTCTCTGTGCCTCAGTTTCCTCATTGTAAAAAGGGAATAAAATGCCCTTCTCACAGATTGTTGTAAAAATTATGGGAGATAAGGTAATGTGATTGCTATTATTATTTTTTTCATTTAATTATTTATTGGTAACTTAGAATTTGAGGATATAGCAGTGAAACAGACAAAACTCTCTTCCCACATGGAACATAAATTCTATTATTTATCATTATCCCAGGGTTTAATCTTAAGGTAACAGGTAATAGAGGTGGACCTAATTCTTACAGTCTAAGAGGCTAACTTTACTCAGTTGTCCTAGCAGAGATGAAATGCTTCAAACCGACACAGCATGTCTTTTACTGGGTTCATTCTGACATGAACATGAAGCTCCAAACATTGAATTTCTAAATTTATTTGGCTTCATTGAGAGCCACTAATCCAAATCACTTAGACATTTTTTCCCATTTTAACTTTATAAACTTGAATACGTTTTGGCCAATTTGTATTATTTTTTGCCTTTTCCCATGATATTAATTATTTACTATTACTTTGACAGAGGAAAAATCAGTAATTTCATTAATACATTCCCAAGTAGGGAATTAATTAGATTTATTAAACTGAGTTTGATAGTGAACCTGAATTTAACTATTTGAATTTATATGACTGGAATCATATTAACTGAAATGTCATATGCTTCAATATTAGTAATTTGATGTTTCAAGGAGCCATAATAGAGATAAAAGTGCCACATGAGGATTAAAAAGCCACAGGCATGTAACTGGCATATAGAAGTATAGTTTCAGATAATTTTAAATATTACCAGATTTCCTCAGAGAAACTCAGCATATCAAAAATACATGATAAGGTTTTACTTCATATTTTAAGTATGTACAATATTTTGTGGGAAAATAGTAAATTTTGACTCAGCAATGCAAATAAACTGTTGCCATATTTTCCTTCATTCTACTAAAAAGCTTAAGCATATGGAATATGTACCATAAGTTGTACAATATTTACCTTTATGCATGTGGAATTAAAAAAGAAATAGCAGTCATTCCCAACTTCTGCCATTTTCAACTCTTTTGCTGCTAATCCAATGTTTTTTAATATAAGAATTGCAGGAATGCAAATATAAGAACTATCAGTGTGTAAGGGGAAAAAGAATTTCTTTTCCACAGTCTTTCAGGCTATCAGTAGTATTCCTTTAAAACTGACCTCCTGTTGACAGTATATTACACAATAGATAATTCTTAAAGAAATTTAAATTAGAAGATACCTTCTCTAGCTTTGCAGAAATGTTGAAAGTGGTTGCTAGTAAGCACACAAACTCAAACTTCCAGAATTTTCCTCATTGTTACCTAATTCATTATTTGCTCATCATAAATGACCTCACATCTAACTGTAGACTAGTTTATCTTAGTGAATACTGTACAGTATTTCTGTTACTCAATTTAGTGACTGGAAAAAGCTAATACCAATGAAATACTATATTTTATCCTTCAATGTTCTGATTAAATATGGAATATAAACTAGCTCATACTTTCATAATTAAGAAGTATTAAATATTTTACAAGTTAATTATTTTCTAGACTCATTTCTATGTGTGATATGAAAATAAAACTAAAATTTATATATAAGTAAATATGCTACCTATATTTCAAGATAAAAACAAAATTATGTACTCACCACTATCCACTGATTTGGCAAAAAAATCATTCAGATTGGGATATTTAATAGTACCTGAAAATAAGTTGGACTACTTATTCATCTTGTAGCTATAGTCCATTCATTCTTCATCCATCATTAAAAGGGAAATAGCTTCTTCCTATAGCAGTAAGTTTCCAGATGCTTGCAAATTATAAGAATTTGTTGAAAGCAAAGTGAACTACTCCGATTCCCAGAATGAGACATTTCAATCAGCAGTTACTGAGGTCTTTCTTCATCTTAGTATCTATACTAAAAACTAGAACCTAGAAGAAATTAATAAAAATATTCATAGTAGGTAATTTAAGAGATGCCATAGAGATGAGAAATTACAATTGATCAACATGTATTTTTAAATGCCTTTGTACTTTTAATTGGAAATTTACAAGATCAAAACATATATTCACTTTGGTTAAGTGAAACAGACTAAGTTGGTATGAACTTGAGTACACTGCTTTAGAATAAAAATCTAGAAAGTATGGTAAAATTTAGAAAAGAATTATAATTGTAAATAAGGGAAAATAACAAAGTCAAAAGTAAAAATCAAAAAGAGCCATGCAGCATTGAAAGTAAATGAAGTAGAAAGTAAAGACTTGACTTAAATCCTTGAAAATATTAGCAATGATATATAGAAAAATCTAATATCTCAACTTTTGTTTTGCCCTACCTTCTAATTCTAGAATAACAGTGCACTCATCTCAAGCACATAGCTTAGTGGGAGAAACACCCCTAAGAAACAGCTTTAAGTGGTCTTTGCCTCCAGATAAACTTCCTCTCCACATATGAACTTACAGCTAGCTGCATTGCACTATTATCAAATACTGTTACCAAACACCATTATTGCATGATTACATTAACATCATGATTAAAGCCATTGTGAGAATCCAAGTTTTACATAGCAGGAAGGCTGAAAAAATGCTTTTACGTCTTGAAGTTAGTTTTGAACAACTGTGTCCCACTGGAAATAGCAAAAACACATCAAACCCACAAGGGATTTTTTTTTTTTTTTTTTGGTCATTGTAAATAGATCTGTGCATTTTGGTAGTCTTTAGCATGCCTGGAACCCTAATTTCATCTTCTTTTTTTCCAACTCTCTTTTCCTTTCCTTTCTTTCTTTCTACCGTCTCCCCCACATTTTCCTTATTCTCTTCACTTCTTTCCTGTTGTGAAATTCCTTCTAGTTTTTCAGGGAAAGCTATGACCATACCCAGGATGACTTTTCTCTCTGTAATGAGTAAAGAAGAGTTATGAGAAATTTCCCGGCACAACTCAGGGTAAGCCTGAAAATTTTGTTTTTTGAGTGTGTTGGTCAAGGTATACTCTGCACTGAATATTTCATTTTTGGTTCATGTCAGAACACTAACACATTAAAGTAAAAAGTCTTTCTTCCAGATTGTGGAATCCTGTAACACCATTTTAAGTACTGGGGCTGGTAGTCAGTCTTTGCTGGCTCTCCAGACTTAGGAGAATCAAAGGGGATGGCTGCTCCCTGTCAGAGTCGGAGTCCAGGCTGTAAGTATGAACTGGTCCAGTGGCTCCCCCTTGTGTTGGACTACTTTGTTTCTGCCGAAGGCTTTACTCCAGGCACTGATGAAATCAAAGCATTAGAAATAGAGTGCTTCTTAAAACATGGGTTAGCTTTGCTGCTACTTTCAAACAGCAAGTGGAATATTTTGGAAGATGATCTTCAGAAGCGATAGAAGGTTGGACCTAGAAGGTTCTGTGGCAGTTTGGGAAGTGACAGTTGCCAGTTTTAAGAGTTATCTCATTGTTGTCTCCTTGAGTCCCATGAAACAAGCTCTGTTTAGGACTCCTGTGGAGGAACAAAAAATCACTGATTTTTGATTATACAGTGTTAAAGTCTTTCTGGTCTCAGGATCTCATATTAGGTGTTTTCAGCCACTGTGCCCCCCCACCCCCCCCACCCCTGTCCCCACTCCCACCGCGCCAGCCCCTTATTTATTTATTTTTCCTACGAGAAAGTCGAAGACAGTAAAAGAAAAAGGAAATACTTTTATATGGCAGATCTCTTCTTCCCTTCCTCTCCTCTGAATCCAGCAATCAAACAACAGTGACTTGTTTTGAGGGATATTTTATTCTTTGGGAATTCCCTTATACATAGATACCTCCAAGTGAAATATAGTTGTTTAATTTTCTGAGGGCAAAATCAGGAAAATGGTGGGCACTTTGATACTTGCAGATAGGACAATTATAGAAATGAGACTCGGGCTTTGTCAAAGCACCTAAAAGATGGCAGTAATCAAAAGTCCCTACTCTGGGCTACTTGCTTCAGTGAGAAAGGCTACGATTACTAAAAAAATTATTTATTTTTTCAGTCATTGATTGTTATTACTTACCCTCCGAAATTCTTTTGAGGAGTAAGTCAGAGCTGTTTTCAGCTCTGCAGTTGATTGCTGACAAGTACTCAAGCCATTCGGATTCTGTTGGAGCTCATACTTAAGGTAAGTGAGATTCCTATGAAAAAATTGAGACTGAAATCTGGTTGTTGGTATTCCTGTGGTTTGGAACTGGTCTAATGCTAAACTTTGCACTCACTCTGGAAAAAAACCACCAGAACCAATTTCGACCATATTATGCCTTACAATGAGTTTGAGTAAACTCAGGGAGTTGGTGATGGACAGGGAGGCCTGGCGTGCTGCAGTCCATGGGGTCGCAGAGTCGGATTCAACTGAGCGACTGAACTGAACTGATGCCTTTCAATGAAGCGTAATCCAAACGGTAATTTTCTTTCTTTTTTTGGCCCCAGGTATTTTAATTGTAGCGTTTTCTAACATTTTTCCTGGGAAATTACTTTTCATTTCGTTTTGAGATGTCTCCGGATATTTCCAAGCTTCTACAGTGCTTTCCCCAGGAACATATTAAAGGGAACACGCAAATCGGTTTCATCAAAATGATGTTAA
This sequence comes from Giraffa tippelskirchi, assembly GCF_054371585.1. Classification (NCBI taxonomy): domain Eukaryota; kingdom Metazoa; phylum Chordata; class Mammalia; order Artiodactyla; family Giraffidae; genus Giraffa; species Giraffa tippelskirchi. Next base: position 119,875,862 of record NC_137278.1, read on the forward strand.
ATAGCCACATGAAATGATTCGTTACTTATCGCTTGATAACATTTAATTTTCAAAAATATCATCGGCTACTAATACACACACACCAGAAACGGATCTTTGTATTTTCACGGTCATCAGAACCCGGAGGGACGCTCTCGAGAGGGCACACGAAGGTACCTCGGCTTCCGCACTACAACTCCCAGAAGGCTCCGCGGCCAGGAGGCCGTTTCCGGGCGTGCGTCCCCGTCCTACGCTCGGAACCGGGGAAATGGGGAGCGCGGCTGCCTGGCCAGCTCGCGGCGTGTTCGCGACGTGACTACGCGAGTGACCCCTCTGGACGCTCCCTTGGTCAGGACCCGGCGCTGTTCGGAAGGGCCCTCTCCACTGGCACTGTTTGAGGACCCACCATGAGGCGCTTGGGATCGGTGCAGCGGAAAATGCCGTGTGTGTTTGTGACGGAGGTGAAAGAGGAGCCTTCCACCAAAAGGGAGCATCAGGTACCAAGGCGCGCGGGGCCCGCGGGGCCTGCGGGCTGGCCGCGGGTGGGCTTCTGCCCGCGGCGCGGTCTGCATTTGAACCCGCGAACGCTTCCAGGCGCGGTAGAGCCGCCCTGCAGCCCGGGGGTCTCTGCAGGATTCGTTCGGCGGCCTAGGGTACAGGTCTTCCTTCAGATAAAAGTGTCACAGACTATAACGACTGTAAAACGGTGGCATAGTCTTTCTCAGAAGTGAAAATAAATCACGAAGTTGGTTGGAACTTTTTTTTCCTCCATTCTTGATGCTCTTTTGGCTTCCTGACAGTAAACAAATCATAAATTAAAAACGCAGTTTACTACTGATAAAGCTGAAACGGTGGCTGTTTTTCTCCTTAGCACTTAACATACTCAGCATTATATTATACATTTTATGACTGTTGTGTCCTTCCTTAAAATCAGTGTTCCACCGAAGGCAGGTGCCTTTGACCTCAAGCCTAGTGCTGAGGACAGTGCTTAACCCGTAGGAGGCTTTTAGGAAATGATTATCAAGTAAATGAACACACGTTAACACCTGAGCTAGTCATACAGCTCTGCATAGGATATGATTCCTGGTTTCAAGCTCATTATGGTGATAAAGAAACATATAAATGCAGTTGGCCTATGAACAATGCCAGGATCCGGGGTCCGATCTCCTAAAATCCGAGTATAACTTGTGGTTGGCCCTCATGTTCAAGTTTCCTCCGTAGCAAGGCTTCTACATCCAGAATTCAACCAACTGTGTGTAGTACTGCAGTATTTACTATTGGAAAAAAATTTGCATGTAAGTTGTCCCATGCAGTTCAAACCCGTGTTGGTCGAGTCAACTGTACTTAACAAATCTTGGTGGACAAACATGTATTGCTGTGATAGCATAGAAGAGGAGGAGATGATTTGTAATAACTTTACAGGAGAAATATTTTGAAGGATAAACTGGTGATCATACCTTGGAACTAGGGAAATTAAAAATTTCCAGGTGAGAGCATGTGGAAGGCATAGAGGCTGTTTATCTTAAACCAGTTTTCTCTTTCTCTTTTAAGCCATTTAAAGTTTTGGCAACTGAAACTGTAAGTCACAAGGCATTAGATGCAGATATATACAATGCAATTCCAACAGAAAAAGTGGATGGAACATGTTGTTATGTTACTAACTACAAAGGTAAAATAAAACTGTACTACAAATATTATTTATTTTTCTTAGTCACTTAAACTGTATATATCTGAAGTGCTCTTCATAAACCCTTGGAAACCTAAGTATCATGGGAAAATAATAAAGTCACAATTGATACATTATACTTACTATACCATTGTATCTTTCTCTTGAGGGAAGAAAGGAAGATAATATTTACTTAATAGTGATTAAGGGGCAGACAGTATGATAAATGCTTTAGGTGTTATCTTTATCTATCTGCACAATAAGCCTCTCCCATTTCACTGAAACAGAAACCAAAGCTCAGAGAACATAAATAATTTGTTCGAGACCATTTAATTAATGAAGGCTCAACTGGTAATAGGACCTAGGTTTATGTGACCCTGAAGCTTGTTCTTATTTCTGCTGATCCCAGTGCTAATTCAGTTGTTTTATTACTATTGTCAGTGTCTCTAATTTGTTTCATTTTAATGTACTTTAAAAGAGGTGGAAATTCAAATCAAAATTGTCAACTATGTTATGGAAAAAAATGCATTGAAAAGAGAGAAATAATCTTTGTGGGTTTTTTTTTTCTGAATATTGAAATTACTTCTCAATTCCAGCAAGAGAAATAAAAGTTAAATGCATATTGGATACATTCTTCATAATAGGAAATCTCTTCTGGAGTGCATCTTTTTTCATTTTGTTGTGATGAAATACACATAAAATTTACCATGTTAGCCATTTTTAAGTGTACAGTTCAGTGTGGTGTGTACAGTTCTCATTGTTGTGCTGCTGTCAACACCATCCATCTCCAGAACTCTTTTCGTCTTGCAAAACTGAAACTTTGTACCTTTTAAATACCTCCGCCTCCCAGCTTGTCTCACATACCACTTTGTTTCTAGGTAACTCCTGTAAATGGAGTCTTACAGTATTTGTCATTCTGTGACTGGCTTATTTCACTTAGCATATTGTCCTTAAGATTCATTTGTGTTGTAGTGCATGTCAGAATTGCCTTCCTTTATAAAAGGATGAAGACCACACGTTTGTGTATACCACATAACTGTGTGTGTATACCGTTCATCCATCAGTGTGTTCTTGGGATGCTTCCACCTATTAGCTGTTGTGAACAGCCATGCTATGAATATGGCACACAAATCTCTCTTAGAATCCCTCCTTTCAGTCTTTAGGGTATATATCCAAAAGTGGAATTGCTGGATCATATGGTAATCCTTTTTTTATTTTTTTTGAGGAATTATCATACTGTATTCTGTAGCGAGTGCACTATTTATATTCCTACCAGGAGTATAGAAGAGTTCCAGCTTTTCCATATCCTCACCAACACTTGTCATTTTCTATTTTTTTGATAGTAGCCATCTTAATGGGTGTGCGATGCATTTTTTTAATGTTTATTTTTAAAAAGAACAAAAGGTTGATTCAACAGAAATGACTGTAGTTTTAATCTGGTTCTTCATATTATTTATTGGTATAGTTAATAAGTAATGTAGAATGCCTTACCCAAACTGTAATCAATAATTTTTCAAATAACTGATTTATATATTTGAAGAAACTGGAAGCTTTTTTTAGGATTTTATATTTATATTATGGGCTTCCCAGGTAGCACTAGTGGTAAAGACCACTCCTTCCAATGTAGGAGACATAAGAGAAGTGGGTTCCATCCCTGGGTCAGGAAGATTTCCCTGGAGGAGGGCCAGGCAATCCACTCCAGTATTCTTGCCTGAAGAATCCCATGGACAGAGGAGCCTGGTGGACTACAGTCCATAGGGTTACAAAGAGTGAGCATAACTAAAGCGACTTAGCACACAGGCACATAATTTATATTAAGAAACTTAAGTATGCGTCACATTGTGTAATTACTATCAATATAATGGTGTCAGTTAAACGAAATTGGATTGCTGAAGAAAACTTAGGGAACCCAGAGTGGCAGTGCTTGTAAATCCACAGTTAATTACAGGTACAAGATAGGCGATACAGTAAGGGCATTAAAAGGATGCTCATCACAACCAAAGACGCTGTCACAGTAAAGGGTCTGATGAGACCTGGTGAAAGCGTCTATGGTCCTCCCCTGAGGCCTCCCCTACCTTCCTGATAAATCTAGGAACGAAAAACTTTTTAAAATTAGGGACCACCACTGATGTAGGCAGGGAACACCTCAGAAACAGGGACTCTGAAATGGAGTCTCAGCTGGGGATTTTTACATTTTGCTGGTCCTGAAGGCATCTTCCTGCTAAGTAACCAGCCTCAGCAGCTGCCCCCTAGGAGGCTCACTGAGACCAAGTGTAACTCCTTAGTTTCACTGTTGTCGAGAAAAAACGCTGGTACCTACCCTGAAACTTCTCAGACCCGATTGCAAAGCATCACTATTGATCAGTGTTCCAGGCCTTGACCCCAGGGGTCAGAGCCATGTAAAACAGCTTAGCTTCGCTCCACATTTTTGGGGGGTTAACCCTCATAGCATAACTTAACATAGTTACATTTTAGAGAAGGTGTGAATACAATTTCTGGTTATGTTTCTGTTTAGCAAAGAGATAGCTTCAGTTTCTCGCGATTGCTAGTTTCTAATATGTCTGTGGGATGTCCTTATTGAAGGGGTCAAATTTGTTTTGTTTGTTATCCTGCATATTTCTCTTTGTCTTTTGGGTTGTTTCTCTTAGAGGAAATGACCCTACATTTATTGAAAAAGGTTATCCTGAAATGTCTTTCAAGCTAAATTTTATTGTTTGCCTCTTAAACTTTTTTCTTTATTATTTTTTAGGTCAGCCATACCTTTGGGCTCGGCTAGATAGGAAACCTAACAAATTAGCTGAGAAAAGATTTAAAAATTTTCTACATTCAAAACAAAACTCAAAAGGTTAGTGGGTCCTTTTTTTTTTTATTAAAGCTATTCATGATTTAAGTTGAAATTTTTGTCTTATTTCTTGCTGTGGTGTTCTATACATTATATCCTTCTTTACAGTTTAACCACTTTGAGGAAAGAAAAAAATTACAACTATCTTTTTATGTAAAAGAATATTCTTGAAAAATATTTCAAAATAGTTTCCTAACATTTCTGTGACTTTTCATTGTAGTTTGTCAATTTTATTGAAACATACAAGTTACTATGAGTGACACATTTGGTTATTAATAGTTTTAATTATTACATTAAATTCCTCTAACTATAAGTAGATATATACATGTATCATTATATATTCACTCATATATATAATCTTTATATATTTGTATTCATAGTGCATTAAAAATTCACCATAAATCTATACACACTAACATTGGCTGCTTTAATTAGACTGTTAACCTACTGTTACAGATGGTGGGTTCAAAATTGAACATTTGAAGTGTTAGGACTTTAACCCTGAGAAGTGTGGTGGTGGTGTGTAGACACAGTGTGGTGGTGGTAATGAATGGAGACTAATTAATATGGTACCTGATTTGATGGGGTTCATTAGTTGTTCCTACTTTGAATTTGTTCAGTGTTTTATATTTTTTAAAGTATCACCACACATAAGATTATTTAATTCTTTTAGAATTTTTTTGGAATGTTGAGGAGGACTTCAAACCTGTTCCAGAGTGCTGGATACCAGCGAAGGAAATAGAACAATTAAATGGGAATCCGATGCCTGATGAAAATGGACACATTCCTGGTATTACTAGATCTCTTCTAAGATACAATTTTGTGTTTACTAGTAAAAAGAACAAAAGATAACACGCAATTGGAAATTACAGAATATAATTTTAATATGGCGGTTCATGGTATTTATACCAAAGATGTTTCATATCAAGAATGTCATTTCAGTTTTAGAATATTTTGTCAGATGGACAGTTTACTACCTATAGTCTGTAAAATTAATAAAGCATTGAGTTTGGGAATAGCCTTGAAGTATTGCCATGATAGATGGTATGATCAATTAAATCATATTAAGCCTTTACTTTTTAGGCTGAAGATAACAATATGCATATATTTTAAGTACCTATAATGTGCAAAGTATTCTTAGATTTTAGTAATATAAAAATGAAGATCAGAATCCTTATCCTTGATGATCTTGTAGATAGTAGGAAAAAAAGTCTACCAATAATAGTATGATTTAAGAACTAGAAGGAAATAATACTCATGGTACAGTTGGAGAAAAGAGGAAGAATTCCTAGTCCAACCTGTGGTGGTTAGTAGAGTCATCTAAGGAGAGTGGACATTTATCCTGAAGCTCAAGAAGCAGGAAGTTAGTTGGCAAGGGAAGAGAGGTTAGCTTAGGCAAACTCCCACAAAGGGGAGAGGTCATGGCATCTTTCGGGAATTTTAAATAACACCTTAGTGTGGCTGGACTGTTTTATAACTGGGTTATAAAAGTAGAGGCTGGAGATGTGTAATGGGGTCACATCTTAAAGGGCTTTTGTATTCTATCTGAAGAACTTTGTGAAGTTTATCCTAACGATGACTATTAAGCAGTGATCCAGCAGAACTAAATTTAAATTCTTGAAACAGAACTTTGATAAAAGTAGGGTAGGGAGTTGGAAATAGTAGACTAGCAAAGAGGTTATTATAGTAGTCTGGATGAATAATGAATACCAAAGATGTGATGGTCATAATAGTGTTTATGCCATAATTTCATTTTTTTTTCTGGTAAGGAATTCTCCACAACAAAGAAGCCTAATCTGGCAACAGGAGTTAGGAAGGGAATAGCATTCGATAAATGTAGAATCAATAAATTGTTCAATAAATACTGGAACAATACAATAAATTGTGGAAAAATTGCATCTGTCTGTTGTCCCTGAAACTGGAAAGGAAGTAGAGAGAAAATTGAAAAAAGGTTTTAGTGCTGTGTCTTAGAATGGTGCTCAGTTCTATTGAAAATATGAATTTTCTTTTAAAAGAATTCTAGGTACTCTGTAGTAAATAATCAAACAGGTTAATTCCTCAGCAGAATCAAGAAACCTTATGATTAGAAAAAGAGAGGATGATTTACAAAGTAGTAAAACTGTTAACATCTCCACTGATGTTGAATGATACCTGTGTGATAGAACATCCAGAAAATTTGCAACAAAAATTAAAATTACCTTAGTCTTAATCCAGAGTAAAACAATGCAAAAAAAAAAACCCCACTTGTTTCTTTAAATGCAACAAAAATTAAAATGACCTTAGTCTTAATCCAGAGAAAAACAATGCAAAAAAAAAAACCCCACTTGTTTCTTTAAATGATAGGTTGGGTACCAGTGGAGAAAAACAACAAACAGTACTGCTGGCATTCCTCTGTAGTAAATTACGAGTTTGAAATCGCCCTGGTACTGAGGCATCATCCTGATGATCCTGGCCTTTTGGAAATTAGTGCAGTGCCACTCTCAGATCTTCTAGAACAAACACTGGAGCTTATAGGAACCAATATTAATGGAAATCCCTATGGTGAGTAAAGCCTTTTTCTTATTTAGTTACAGTAGTCATTTATAAAGAAAACTTCCTACGTTCAACTGAAAGAAATACACACTACAGAAGTGACTAATGAACTTTGAGTTATTTGTTTTTTAGATTCCCTTTTTAAGTGAAATCATATAGTATTTGTCTGTTATTTCACTTAGCATAATATCCTTTAGGTTTATACATGTTGTTACAATTGACAGGATTTCATTCTTTTTTTATGCCTAATGTTCCATTTTCTGTATGTGTACCCTATATCTTTATCCATTCATGGTGAGGTAATTAGTTTAATTATAACAGCTAAGAGTAAAATAAATAAGAGAATTAGCAATGAATATCATATCAAGCATCAGAATATATACCATGATGATTTGAGTACAAGTCCTGAGGGCACTATGAAGTATTGTTGACAGGCAGACGAAGACAGACCCAAAGTCATTAAAGCTGTAATAACAAAATCCAATATAGAGATCAGAAGCAGATTAATTGGCAGGTGAAAAGAAGCTAAGACAGTAACTCTGCAAGTTACCAAATACAGCATGGCCATTTGGCAAACACTGAATGATTGTGGCCACTGGTATGGAGCTGTGGTTGGTGGACTTTTCTGTAAAAGGCTACATAGTAAATATTTAGTTTTAGAGCCATATCTCTGAAAGACCATAGACAGTACTTAAATGAATGGGTTGGCTGTGTTCCATTGAAACAATTTACAAAAATAGGCATTTGGCTGGATTTGGCCTGAAGGTTAAAGTTTGCTAGCTCCTGGTATAGAGCACTTGAAGGTAGAATTTAGACTTAGTGGGATAAAGTGCCAACCTCTGAGTGAAGGCAGTTGTGATATATTTCTCCTCAAGTAATCAGACTTTTTGGTAAATTTATTCCTCAGTGTTTTAAGAGGCTTCTTTTTTACTTGGAGAGAGAAATTTTCTGATTCTTCTTGAAACTTCTGTATGGCTGATGGCAAATTTTTATGATTTTAGGGTTAGGAAGCAAAAAGCATCCATTACATCTTCTTATACCACATGGAGCATTTCAAATAAGAAATCTACCTACCTTGAAGCACAGTGATCTGTTGTCCTGGTTTGATGGCTGCAGAGAGGGTAAAATTGAAGGAATAGTATGGCATTGCAATGATGGCTGTTTAATCAAGGTAATGGCAGAAAATAATTTGTAGGATTATGTCATTTTATGTTCCTGAAACAAAGTAGAAGTGGCACCGCAATACTCTACAAATTGCAGTAATTCTGATATGCAGTAATTTCTTCATCTCACGTGCCACCATCTTTATATGATAACATTGTGTTCCAATATGCATTCTGTGGGGCTTTGGTTCTTCTAGATGTGCTTCAGAGTTAAAGTGATGAAAACGTCTGGAAGACCCTACATATTACGTATTCCTTCTTGGAAATTCATGTTGAACATATGTGTTCTCTGAATCATCTTTACTATAATGACTTCACGTGAAAGCATTTCTCAAACTTGCTTGATTATAGAATTTGTTAAGAGAGCGCCAAGGTGACAGTTAATATCTACAGAATGAATTATTTTACACTTTTTGCCCTTTCTGTGTCCTGCACTTGTCTATTTAATTTCACATAGGTTCACACTGTAATGTTCAAAACTGGAACTAATCCAGTTTGGACCAACCCAGACCAATCCAGACTAATCCAGTTTGGACCAACCCAGACTCCAAACAATTAACTGAAGCCAAAAACTTAGAAATCATTTTTAACACCTCTGTCCATCACTTCATACATTTAATTATCAGTTCTGAAAGATTCTCATCTATTGTATCTGTGTACTTCTCACCAACCAATTGGCTGTTAATTTTAATTTAAACCAAGACTCATGCTTGAATTATTTTATCACCATCCTAAGCATTATTTTGCAGTCTTAGCCTGTCCTGTCCTTTCTTCACAAATGAATGAGAATACTGTTCCCCTGTATAGTGACATTTAAGATTTTTCATGATCTGGCACCTGCTAAAATTTCTAGAACTGTCCACTTCCATCTCAAACATACACACATTGGGTATGTTCTTAACTAAATGCAACCAGAGCAAAAAACACTATTCTATCACATGTTATACCCTTTGGTTAGAATGACTTCTAGCCACATTTTTCAACTGGCTACGTTCTGTATTTAGCAACAGACTCTATTTCATTACCATTTTTATGGAGCCCCTGATTATGCTCCTGGAATGTTTCCAGGTGCTGAAAGTACAGACTTAACAAAACAGCATCTCTGCCTTCATGAAGCTTACATTCTAACAGGGAAGATAGACAATAAGCAAGTAAGTATGTACTATGTCAGGAGGAAAACAGCTATTAAAAAAAAAAAGAGGGTAAGATGAAGTGGAACCTTAAATAACTCCCAGTGTCTGGGAAATAGTAGGCACTCAAAAGATTTGTAAGTGAGTAAAGATAATATAGGCTAAAGCTAACTTTTTTTTTTTTCTTTTCAGGTCCATCGCCACCATCTTGGTTTATGTTGGCCGATCCCAGATACTTATATGAATTCAAAACCAGTTATTATCAACATGAATCTGAACAAATATGAGTATGCCTTTGATGCTAAGTGTTTATTTAATCATTTTTCAAAAATAGACAATCAGAAATTTGGTAGGCTCAAAGATATAATACTTAATGTATAAACTGGAAGTGCAATTAAAAACCAGCTTCATTGTTGTTCTGTTTCAATGTTGAATACTCTGCCATGTTTGTAAGGTAAAAACATCTCAGTTTCAGGTTATTGTTCAGTGTCTTAATAGAGTAACATGTCTTTTAGCATTTGAAGAAAATCAATTTTCCAGCTGAAAATATATATTCAAAATTTTATTTAGAAACAGCAAATGAATTTTAACCTCTGGAATTAAAAATATAATAATAAGCTCTCCACCTTGTACAAAGGTTGGATTCAGTCCACTGTATGTGGGTAGTTTAAAAGACAAACCAACAATTTTGGACCATTACTTTAAAAATTAAATAGTTTAAACTGAACTTAAAATTGCTAGACATTTAACAAAACATATGGCTCAACTTAATAACATATATATAGACATAATTTGAGAATCTTAACACATATAAATATGTAAGTATATATAAAACCCCAGTTTTAAATGCTTAAAAAACTTAGTACAACATTATAAATGTATAAAAATTTACCATAGCTCATTGCCTATTTGACAGACATAACTTATCCAATTTACCATAGCTCATTGCCTATTTGACAGACATAACTTATCCTAACAGTCTTCAAAAATACACTTTCCTAATATGTTGAAATTTTCATATAATTTTATTTACTAAAAATTCCAATTTAAGTAAAGCTATGAGGTATTGGGAAGGAAATCATGTAGGTCAGACTTGCTTGATTTCCAGATGGAATTTTAGCTTACAAAGTCAGTAAATAGTTAAATAAAACTATAGTTAGAAATGGCCTTTTAGTATATGGGGAAATTAACAGGATTTTCCTCCTCATCTTCAAACTGTTCAGAAGCAGCAACAGGACTAGTTAATTCAACTCCAAATTGTTCAGAAAGTTTTTTTAACTTCTCTTCTAAGAGAATATTTTTTTTCACTTCTTCTTTGTAGTTATACTTCAGATCTTCAATTTCTTCAAAAAATGATGGATCAAAATTTTCCAGTTCTTTTTTCAGCTTTTTTATTTCCTCCTAATAAGAACATATTATCTTTTAAAGGTATACAGAGGAAAAAAATACATTCTTTAGGTATGAACTAAAGAGAATGAATTACAAACATGAAAGCCAAAGAAACTTGAATAGTCAAATATAAGGCAGAAGTCAAATTATTCTCTAAGTTATGTCCTAGTCTGGCACTATAATTTATCAACTATTAAATCAGAGGGGATTTAATCTTTCCCCAAAAGAATATTAAGATGTTCTCAGTGTGAGGCAGTCAAAAAACTTGGTTATTCACAACACTGAAGTTATTTTGGTTACAATTCTTTGGTTTAGGCTTCATTTGTATTTTCTTTACAAGCATCTAATTTTTAATGAGTAGTGGTCACCTGTTATAAAATATTTATGATCAGGGAAACTGTATGGCTTCTGCCTGGCTTAAAGTTAAGCATCTGGTAAAGAAACAATTCCAGCTTTAATGACCAGGTAGAATAGCCAGTGAGCACTAGTTAATTTTCATATTTATGCTCTTTCATTCTGGTTCGAGTCTTAAAGCATATCAAATATCTTTACGTGAACCATTTCTGAAAAGAATTTAAAAAAGAAAAAGACATTATTCCCAATGTGACCCAAAACTTAGGAAAATATTAAAATAATGAGCTATATTTGTGACAATTAAAGGTAATTAACTCTTTAAAGAATCCCATTTGTTCTGTCTCAATTTTTTCATAGTTCTCTATAATATTTTTAATAAAGTCAGATGAATATAAAAACCATAATATCAAGGTTTAAATGTAAGTATAAAACGTGATTCCAGGAATATTTAGGATACATACTTAAAACTCAGAGATGGTGATCATAAAAATAGTTTTCAACAGCTGTTTTCACGAAACATTTATAATACTATAATTAGATATAATTAAATACTTACCTTCAAATGCTGCTTTTCCATATCTGAGGTTCTGAGCTGTGTCTCTAGATCTTTGACCTTTTCCTTTAGTTGATCAGGATCTGCCCCCACAAAGTGAAAATTAGACTAAGCTTTTTCCCACTCTTGAGTTCAAGATAATGGATTTATTTTAGAAAAGAAAGAAGAAACTTATGGAACTAGAACCTGGAAAATGTGGCCTTTTATAGCTGAAATAATTCAGGCTGTGAATTCTGTATGCTAACCTCTATATCAAGTATTACAATTCCATAGCAAACAAAGAGAAGAGACATACGCTAGGTGTTAGAAGTATAGAGTCAGGTTAATCTTTTACAGGGAAGAAATCATTATTTGCAGAGGAAAAGTCTAGAACCAAGAAAAATTTTTTAGGTCTAAACGTACAACGTTAGATAAGTATATGATTAGGGAAGGGGCTGTAGCCATAAGGTGGCCAAGTGCTCTGGTTAACCAGCAGCTCTGGCTGTTTCCTGTGCATCAGGATGTATTTACTGTGTAATTACTACGTGAAGAATGTGCTGGGCAGGATGGTACACAAAGATGAATACATCCTGATGTTTTGGTAGGAAAACATAGAAAGCATAAGGGCATTAATTTATTGATTTCCTCCAGAGTTATTATAAAGAGAATCGATGTGCAATAGGAGTTTTTCTTTAATTAACCATCTTTGCTAGAAACATTTTCTTTAAACTGCATATAATGTGTCATACAGCCATCAAAAGGTAAAATTTTTTAAAATGCTAAATTTTGAGAAAATTATGGTCAGCAAACACATCTTCATTAATGGGACAGGAAGCATATTTTATTAAGGTGACCTTGTAATGCTCCTCTAATTTAAGTTGGAGACAAGTATTTTCCTCATACTTTTCAAAGCTTTCCTCACCTTTGCATAAAGTGCTAATGATTTTTTTTTTTACAGAGTTGATTCTTGATCACTGAAATGCTGTATGAGTTGTCTTAATCAGTGGGATGCTATATATTACACACATTGGTAATGAAATAGTGCAGTAAAATTGATTATATGTGTGTGTATATGTGTGTGTGCTCAGTTGTGTCTGACTTTTTGTCACCCATGGACTGTAGCTAGCCAGGCTCCTCTGTCCATGGAGTTTGGCAGGCAAGAAGACTGGAGTGGGTTGCCATTTCCTATTCCCAGGGACCTTCGCGACTCAGGGATCAAACCCACATCTCTTGTGTCTCCTGCATTGGCAGGTGGATTCTTGACCACTGTGCCACCTGGGAAGCCCAGTTATAACATATAAGCATTTTCCAGAAGTTAGCTTAATAAGCACTTATAGTTAAATAGTGCTTTAAAATTTCCAAAATGATTTGATTTTTGAGCCTTAACAATCTTTTACTGATATCCTCATTTTTAAATAGGAGATAAAGACTATGAGGGTTCAGAAAGCCCCTCCTGGGAGGCTGAAGTTTAGAAAGAGAGAACTTGCTGAATGTCAACAGCATTAACAGCTCTTTGATACTGTGTCTGGTGTAGTATACAAAACTGGCTGCTGTAAGAGGTATTGTCAGAAGAGGTTTATGCATGTACTTCTAGTCACCAAAAGGTGATGCAGTATAGTGGTCAATAGCAGAGAATGGCAAGGAACTTTAGAGTTTCATAGATTTAGGCTTCATCCTGCCTCAGCTACTTCCTAGCTGTTGTAGCCTTGGGGACAGGTTACTAAATTCTTTGAATGGAGGTAAAATGGAGACAGAAGTACTCAAAATTCAGGGTCTTGCTTGTAAAGCATTTAGCATAGTGTTTGGTACAACTCATACATGATGGTCTTGTTGCTATTTTGTATAAAAGCTACTTGATAGGATACTGAAAAGCTATGTGAAATAGTAAAAAACTGCTAAGATATAAGTAACTATAAATCCTTTGGAACGGAATTTGGCATTTCCATCAAGCTGTCTAGTACAATATGCATACAAACAATAGATTCTTATCATTTGCAGTAAAGTTCTATAACATGAAAAATTAGTGAATTTTGAACCACTGTCCTTAGGGAAAATATACACATATATCTCACATAGATTTTATATCTGAAATCCTGGAAACAACTCATCCTAGAAACAACTTGTTCTATTTTGTTTTACAAGAGAGAAAAAACAAGGATCAGAAGTGTCAAGAGACTCCTGAGTCTGCCCCAATTACAGGTATCAGAACTGAGATTTAAATCCAGTCCAACTGCTCTCAGAACCAGAGGTTCTTGCCCTGTGCTGCACTCCCCAGTACTGTCTCCATCCTCTGGTCATCCCTGTATGACAGCTCAAACAAATGGCAGAGCATCACCTTGTTGAATCTCATCTGGAAAACTGGATCATAGAACTTAAATTTCTCACTGCTCTGTTTATGTCTGCAAAAGTACCACACAGGACTGATGTTGGATTACAAGTAAATTGTAGTAAGTGAATATGCAAATATAGACTCTGCAAATAATGAGGATCAACTGTGTAGCCATGTATATACATTACGTGTGTGTCTGTGTGTGAGTTGCTCAGTCATGTCCGACTCTTTGCAACCCCATGAACTGTAGCCCGCCAGGCTCTTCTGTCCATGGAATTCTCCAGGCAAGAATACTGGAGTGGGTTGCCATTCCCTTCTCCAGGGGATCTTCCCAACCCAGGGATTCAGCCCAGGTCTTCTGCATTGCAGGCAGATTCTTCACCTCTGAGCTACCAATTGCTTATTAATACATTACCTATGTACACTAGAATAGCAAAATGATTAGTAACCACTTCTGAATGCAAATAGAGACTAGAAGGTTAGACTTCACTTTGTAAAAGGAAAAAAGAAAGGATATAGGCAATGTTTGCTTATACACACATAGTTTTTAAATTAATAACAAGATGAAAATAACATTTAGAAGAAAATGTTAAATGGGCTTCACAGGGCCAATACTGAGAAACTGGAAGCAACAGACCTAGTATTTATTACTTAGCATTGTGTGATGATAAATGTGTAACATCCAGAAGGGGCACAAGGAAAAAGGTTTGAATACTTGCTACTCAGTATTAGAAATAAAGGGCCCAATGGGAATACTGCTATGTGGAGGAAAGATAGCTCTAAAAACTTACATTAGGATTTGATTTTTTAGGAAGACAGTTAAATCTGGAAACAAGGCAAATCCTAATTCAAAAACTTGTGTTAGGTAACATGCTATGATTATGTTAAAAAATACATTACCAGATATGGTACTTTCAGGTCCATTTTGGTCTTTGTTAATTTCTATCCGATGGATTAATTCTTCTTTTTCTTTTTCCAGCTGACTATTAGCTAATCTAGAACACAGTGATAATGTGTTAAAAAAAAAAAATACACTGTACCACAAAATAGGTCTGAGCATTTCTTTAACTCTGTGATACACAGTGCTTAGAACTTGCTAATATCTATAAAGGTAAACATTTGTCCATCTACTTCTACTACTGCAGTGCTACCATTCTCAAACGTAAATTACAGATTCAAAATCCATGTTTTTCTTAAAATTTTATGTCATTTTCAAGAGTAGTTTTGGAGGGAAGAGCCTCACAAGAGTATGCTACACAGACCCTTGGAAGTAAAGAATTTTTTTTTCTCATTCCATTAATACTTGCCTTTGGAAGCTAAGGTTTAATATATTCTCTGCTATTAAGAAAGTTTATACTACAGACGACACCTATATTAGGACCTAGTTTATCCTTTTTATACCATCTATTATATAAAAGAGTGACTGGTATTAGAAGGGTGAAATAAGGCTGATAAACCAATTAGGCAGCAAGGGTGAAAAATCTTAACTCTCTAGATACAGCAAACCTGGTTGTATTAAAAAATAATTTTTAAAAAAGTAGTCATATGAACAAATAATATACCTAAGAACTCGAAGCTCCCGCTGAAGGCCTTGCTCTGTCTCATCACCTTCAGGAACATGTTTGAGAATCTCAATCTTTGTGCACAATGGAAAGTTAGAAGACAAAGTTTGACATGGAAATATGGAGTTTTATAAAGATCCGTACTTGCAATAACACATAATTTTAGAATTTGAACTTGCAAAAGTATGTATGATTACACATCTGTGGTGAATTGACCCACTATTCATTCAGCAATTATTTACTGAAGAACTACTGCATGCCCGGCACTGTCCTAGGCCCACTGGATACAGCAGTGGAAAAAACAGGCAAAATCCCTTCCTGCATGTTCCTGTGATTCTCTCGATGTTAGTGGGGGAAGACAATGAGCATGTGATGTAATCGGTTTACATTTCAAGATGGAGGAGCCTATTGAGAAAAATAACAGAGTAAGAGCACAGAGAGTGAATGGAATGCAGTGTGGGGATTGGGAGGGTCTGAGGAGCCTGCATTTAAGGAGAGACATGAAAGTGGGGAGTGAGGCATAGGAATATTTGGGCAAATAGTATTCTAAACAAGGGAAACAAAAGCAGGGCCCTGAGTAAACCAAATGAGTTTGGTTTGTTCCAAGGATTGAAAGAAGTTAAAATGTGGCTAGAACACTGAGTGCCAGAGAAAGTAAAAATGAGGCTAGAGAGGAAACTAGATGCCAGATCACATAGGTCCTTGCAGGCTATGAAAAGAACTTCAGGATTTTATTCTAGGGTATGGGAACCATTGGAAGATTCTAAGGATGGACTGCTATGATGTGCTTTATACTTTAAAAGGACTACTTGGTAAATACGTGGAAAATATGTCAGGGATAGGGCTTCCCTGATATCTCAGTTGGTAGAGAATCTGCCTGCAATGCAGGAGACCCTGGTTTGAATCCTGGGTCAGTAAGATCTGCTGGCGAAGAGATAGGCTACCCACTCCAGTATCCTGGCCTGGAGAATTCCACGGACTGTGTAGTCTGTGGAGTTGCAAAGTGTCAGACACGACTGAGCGATTTTCACTTAGGGCTTCCCAGGTTACGCTAGTGGTAAAGAATCCGCCTACAATGCAGGAGACAAGAGACAGTTTCGATCCCTGGGCTGGGAAGATCCCCTGGACTAGGAAATGGCAACCCGCTCCAGTATTCTTGCCTGGGAAATCCCATGGACAGAGGAGCCTGGAGTGCTACAGTCCAAGGGACCATAAAGAGTCGGACATGAGTGAGCGACTGAAAACACACACACACACACAGAAGGTGAAACAAGGACATTACTTGCCTGTTGCTCAAGGTCTGCCGTATATTTCTTAACTCTCTGTTCCCTCTCTGTTGCTTGTCTTACAAGCTGTTTAAGATCAGTAAGGCTTTTAGTTTTTTTGGCAATATCAGTTTCTAATTCTTTCAACTTGGTTTCATACATTCTAAAAGTATAAAGGGAAAAAATGGTGTAGACATGGAAAATAATTTCTTACTGATTTAAAAGCCACTGCAAATTACTGCATTAAAAATAAAGGATATCTTATTATACTGGTTCATCTGGTCAAATCTTCTCTTACATATTTATTTAGCATTACATGACAGCAAGGGAGAAATACCCCTTAATTAACAGGCCAATTAAATTGAGGATTTAGGTGTTTCCCAAGGTTATAAACAAGGATGGAGCCTGATGAATCTGACCACTGTAAAAGGTTAAAATTAATACCTTTTTCAGTCACAAAACTAAAAAATAGAAGTTAAATTCATAAGAATATAAAACTGTATATTGCTGGATATTCTTAGGAATAACTAAAGCATTTCTCTCTCTTTCTCTCTCTCTCTCACATACACACACACACACACACACTTGAGTTAATCCAGTTAAAACAAAACCAGTACAACACACCTGGGAGAGGGAACAGAATGTGTAAAAGTAGGAATAAGAAAAACAGCATATCTGACTAGATTGGTAACCTTTCAGGAAATGATCAATAGTTCAAAGAAAAACAAAGACCCCAAAAGAAATTTCTGAAACATTGAGCGAAAACGGTTTCCACAAGCATATTCCATCTTAAAAGAGACAATGTTCATAACATTCAAATTTCTCCAGAGAAAAGAAAAGGAAGAAACACTTTGGCAACAAAATTAGGTTAAGGACAGGACAAGGAAGAAAAATTATTATTTCAATATTAAATCAAAGTAATGTAATTATCATCAAAGAGTATTTGATAACCCTTAGAAACTTAGAAGGCAACGCTGTTAACAAAAACTGTCAAAGTGGTGAAATACCTGAAGTGCACTCCTTCCTGCACTTCATTTAATTCCTAGCTCTAATGCCATCCAGTTAAAAAGAGGCCTTCTCTGACCACCCTGTCTAAAACAGCTCTTGCATCACCCTGGACTGTCTCAGCAGTTGGTATTATAAAGCAAGACACAGAATATATGTCATTAGTTTATTGAGTAAATAATAGAGCAACTATAAAGATTTCAGTATAAGCATAATGTGTCATGGATACCAAAAGATAAATCACTGACCTGGGTGTCTAATCCCAGCTGCAGATTTGAGCCATTTTTAAGGTGGATTTAGGGATATATGAGGCTACAGACCAGAATTAGCCTTCTGTCAAGATATGTTTTTTTGAAAAGTGTTTATTGAAGGCCTACTCTATGCTCAGTTACCTTAACAGTTTTCAGATTAAAAACACAGAAATGATCTAAAAGGTCTCTCATTACCCTGCTTAAATGTTTATAAATCCTTTTCACATTCGTAATTTTTTGTGTGTGTGCAGCTTCACAGAGCCCTTTTTAGAAAGGACGGGATTTATCATTTCCACAGATTTGAAAAAAAACTTCAACTCACAGAAGAACTGTAATTTACTTAAGGTCATAGTGAGAAATGTGTATGTCAGTCGCTCAGTCGTGTCCAACTCTGTGATCCCATGGACTGTAGCCCACCAGGCTCCTCTGTCCCTGGGATTCTCCAGGCAAGAATACTGGAGTGGGTTGCCATTTCCTTCTCCAGGGGATCTTCCCGACTCAGGGATCGAACCCTGGTTTCCTGCATTACAGGTGGATTCTTGACTGTCTGAGCCACCAGGGAAATCCCCTACGTTTTCAGATCTTATAAAAAGTCAGTTGCTGGGGAGGAAACTGAGGCACACTGACCCCCCCACCCCAGGCCTCTATTTGCCAGTCCAAGGTACTTCTAAGCATGGAATGGCTCCCATAGTGGCTAAATGGTAAGGAATCTGCCTGCCAATGCAGGAGACACAAGTTTGAACTCTGGATCAGGAAGATCCCCTGGAGGAGGAAGCGGCTACCCACTCCAGTATTCTCATCTGGGAAATTCTTGCCTGGTGGGCTACAGTCTATGGAGTTGCAAAAGAGTCAGACACAACTCAGTGACTAAACAACAACAAGCCCCAGAAGCTACCTGGCTTTCTGAAGAAACCTAGTTAAAGTAGGCCTTTTAGAAATACATCTAACATAAAGCAGAGTCTAGCATGTAGCAGGTACTGAGAAAATAACCTGCTGGATAAATACATCTCAAAGCAACTCAGAATTCTTTCGGTCCCTACATGATTGTAGCAGGAAATAAAAGACCAACCAAGAAACCAATTGATAGGCCTGCTGGTTGAGAGCCTCTGCTGGAGTCCAAGCAGACAAAAGGAGAGACTCCTTCTCCCCTTTATACCATCACATATATCATTTCACTCAGCCCTCACATTATTCCTCTGACAGAATCAAGAAACAGCTATGGGGTGGGAGGAAGAGTATATTCTGAGTACTCTCATTATGATGTTAGAAAGGGACCCTTCTTCAGGACTGTCTGGCCACCTGGTCCCTCTAGTCTACCTGTGAAACCTTCCTCCTCAGAGTTGTCTGACGGGGGCAAGTGCAGTGCAGCAGGCCGTCTCTGAGACCCGCTGTAGCCTCACAGTGCTAAGGTTCCCATCCCAGCTGTAGTGACGGTGACCGCAAACCCACATCCAGTCCATTCTAAACAGCAGGTAGACATCCAAGGGGATACTTAGATGCACAGACAGAAGGAACTCTAGAACTATGGTAAGATAAAGATGAGTCTGCCTTCTGAAATGGGGTCAGCAGATGTAAAAAACACAACTTCATTCAGGATGATGTTACAGGGAAGGACGTGGGCAGGATCTCATTGGTCTCCACTTCTATATATTCTCCTTGAAGTAGTTGCTTAAGGTTGAAATGAGAATGACACCAAAGCCTTTTAGTGACTCCAGTCACAATGAACCATCCCTAGTGCTAGTGACAATGAACATACAAATATTTGCTAGTGAATTCCTATTGCCCTCATTCCCAGAATTAAGAACTAATGAAGCTAAAAATTGATCCCGGCTGTGTGGCTTCTACTTTATGTGTGCATGTGTGCTCAGTCATGTCCGACTCTTCTGCCACCCCCTGGATTATAGCCCGCCAGTGAATTATAGCCTGAACCTCTTTCATAGCCACAAAGTTTATCTGACAGGCAGGAATCACACATACTTGTAGAAAAGGCTCAAGGGGTGGGAGAAAATCAAGTGCCAGAAAGTAGAGGCTGAAAGACACTAAAACTGCTGAATTCATCTGCTGAAGGTATTTGAAGACCAGGCTGCCCAGAACATAACTCCAAACTGCAGCACAGCCTACTCTGGTATGCCACAGCTTGTGACAAGACGGCTCCATTGTGCCTGGCTCATACTTGGGGTGGAAAATGAACGCAGCACAGAGAAACGCAGGACAAGTTGGGCACCATCAGTCTGGGCTCATGGTTGACAGTAGCTTCAGGAAACTTGCTGGGCTCCAACACCCTCAGCCCAGCCCCAGCTCTGCTCTGATCCATGCCCTGACACCCCAATTAGTTAAATCTCTTAAGGAAGAAAGAGTAAGGATCATGTTAAAACAAACTACCCAACAGTTCTTCACAAAAGAACTAAGTGAATTAGAATAGTGTCATATTCTTTAAAAACAATAATGGCAGAATTAGAACTGATAAAACTGCAAATGTTAAGCTGCTTGTTCCTACCTTGTAACAACAATTGATTTCCAGCTCTTGCTGTCAGCACCTTCAAGCTGTGGACCTCTACTCTCTGCCAGCTGTAATCTCTTACCACTCTCTTCTAGTTGAATTGTCATCTTCTCATTTAATATCTCCAAATTATTCCTAGCTATCCGTAATTTCTCTGCAGCTTCAGTTTCCTATCATTAAAAGCTAATTAGTATATTATGCCAAAAGGTAATACTGTTCTCATGAATGTAATATATTCAAAATTGTCACTACAAACTAGAAAGAAAAATAACCTGAAGTTCTAAATGCTGATTAAAAGTCCAAGAAAAACCCAGTATTTTTTAAACTTTAAAACAGCAATGTGGTCATCATAATTACAACAGAGCATGTAAATGAGGTTATAAAAATACATTTACAATATTTTACTCCAGAGTTACTCTGTCATATTTGTTATGTTACAGAAAATGGAATAGTTTATGTCTTTAGATTTTTAAAAAAAGATGTTTTGACTCTTTAATACCTGAGACATAACTGTAAGTATAAACTATGTGTAAGTACCACAGATTATTTCCACTATTAAACATCTACATTCAAAGTACAGCATCACTCTGGCCTCAAAATGCACTGAGATTCCATTGTAACTAGTTTAAAAATATTAATTTCAATTAATTCACTGGATCATCCATATAAAGAATGACACATTTGTCTGAGGCAAGGAATATATTCTGTCTCTTAAATAGAAAGGCATCTTACTGTTTAACAAAATAGTTTCATATACTGTCTTGTACATCAAGTGTAATTCTAAGACACGTGCATAAATATTAACTCATTTAAACCCTGTAGCAGCTCTGTGAAATAGATACACTTAATAGTCCCAGTTTTATAGATGAGGAAACTGAGAGGAGAAGGAATAGTAGATTGCCCTCATTCCCAGAGTTAAGTAATGAAGCTAAAAATTGATCCCGGCTGTGTGGCTTCTACATTATGTGCGCATGTGTGCTCAGTCATGTCCGACTCTTCTGCCACCCCCTGGATTATAGCCCGCCAGGCTCCTCTGGCCATGGGATTTCCCAGGCAAGAATACTGGGGTGGGTTGCCATTTCCTCCTGCAGGGGATCTTCCCAATCCAGGGACTGAACCCTGTCTCCTGCATTGGCAGGTGAGTGCTTTACCCCTGTACCACCTGGGAAGCCCAGCTTCTACATTATACTGCCTATTAATTTATTAATTTTTTGTTTTCAGTGTTCCTCACTATGAAAGGATGGTGGGCATAAAACACAATTCCTAAATCTCTTAATATCTATTCTGAATAGACACTCATCAACTTTTTCATCCAGTTTTCCCAAAACGTATTAACATAAAATAAGTATAGTCAATAATGAAAGTCATACTTTTTTAAGTTCTTTACGAAGTCTGTCATTTTCAGCAACAATTTTCTCTGTGCCTTTGGTTTTGGATTCATAGTGCATGCTCAACTGACGTCC
This sequence comes from Giraffa tippelskirchi, assembly GCF_054371585.1. Classification (NCBI taxonomy): domain Eukaryota; kingdom Metazoa; phylum Chordata; class Mammalia; order Artiodactyla; family Giraffidae; genus Giraffa; species Giraffa tippelskirchi. Next base: position 119,897,824 of record NC_137278.1, read on the forward strand.
AAGATGAACTTTGAGTTTTTCTAATTCAGCCTAGTAATTTAAAAAACTCTACATTATCAAAACGAGGAAATAAATGATGATCCCATAAACTCATAAAACTTAGTTCAGCGTAGTTTTAGAGATCATATTTGACACAATTAGAATTAAATTCTTCCCTTTAATACTGGTCATCTAGAGCAGAGGTTTCCAATCTTGGCATAGAATGAGTTGATGACTTAAAAAGAAACAATACCAGTGGTGGGACCAATCCCCAAATAACTGATCAATCTCAAAATTGGGGGCTTAGGCAACTGTATTTTTGAAAATAGACACAGTTAATTATTTTATGTTGCCAGAGTGAGAACCAATCATCTGGAAATAGTAAGATGACCACATGATGCCACTGTAACACTTTAATCATTGTTTCCAATATTTTTTTCCACGTGTAAAATATTCATCCATTAAAGCCACTTTATATACTATATTTAAAACTGTCCTTAAAAATTAATAATTGTATCAGTATAACATTCTGTACAAATGGCATTAAGAATATTACCTTCAACTTTTCATTTTCCATCTCAATATTAGCCATTTTTTCACTGGTCAATATTCCTGATGCTTTTTTCAGCTGTTCATTTTCCCTTTGGACTTTTTCAACTACTTTTTTCATTAAACCAATGGTTTTTTCTAGTTCTGGGATTGTCTTTCCACTTCTACCAGACTAGGAAAAAATGTTAACTTTTTATTTAATCAAATATTTTACAAAGTACAATATAAAGTACCAAGAATACAAGAGGTTTATTATTAAACTCATTGTTGATTCTTAACATTTGAAGCCAAAGTTTGTATTACTTCAACTCATTATAATAACCTTATGAAAGAGGAATTACAATCTTCACTTTACATACAAGAAAATCAACACTGAAAGAAATTTGATATTCCTAAAGTCATGCAGCTAATAAGTAACAGTTTAAACCCAAAATTAGTATATTATAGCATTATAACTAAGAAGGTGCCATGACTATCATAAAAAGTAGTTACAAAATGTTAGAATCAGACTAAGAACCAGTTAGTAGTTACCTCAATGAATAGAAGGAAGATTCCTGGAAGTTAAATGTTTTCAAGGTGTGGAGGGAGATGCAAAGAAAAAAGAGATGGTATAGAGTCCAAGTGGAATAAAAAGTGTGTAAGATGTGATAGATGATGAAATTTATTAACTTGAAACAGAAAGCTTAGTGATGTTTTACACTGTACATGCCGCAGAATAAAACTGAAACCAGAGGCTCTAGTAAAGGCCTATCAATACTGCTATGAAAAAAAAAAAATACTGCTATGACATATCCAACCTTTTATTCTCACTTCCAGCTTACCCCTTCTGAAGCCAAAACAAACACATGGCATACTCGCACATACTCACCCCTCTAACGTGGCCAAGTTTCCGCTCTACTTCTGCTTTTTCTTTCTTCAGAAATTCACACATTTCCTTCAAGTCTCTTACCTGATTCTAGAATATTAAGACAGATAACAATTTAACACAGCTGTAGTCACTGATAAGGAAAGGCAAACCATTCATCTGAACTACCAGTCTCTTCAACTGTATACCTTAAGTAAACAAGTGGATCTTCCTACCAATGAGAGGATTTTGAACTGTGACATATGTTGAAGTAAAGTGTACTAATACAAGAGATTTTATATATGGATTTAAATATATATTTCCTACATTATTGCCTTCAATTCAGTTAAGTCGCTCAGTCGTGTCCGACTCTTTGCGACCCCATGGACTGCAGCACACCAGGCCTCCCTGTCCATCATTATTGCCTTAGTATACAATAATAAATTTGAGTTCAGAACTGCTGATTTTAACTGTCCCATAAATTACATATGTAGAACCATATCCACATGGTACAAAGAAATAAACAATTGCTCTTCTGACACTGGTTCTAACAGTGTAAAAACCAGAATAAGAAGTAGGACATAGGTTAATTATACTATTACCAGTGGAATTAACATGTTGCTAATATTCTGTTAAAAAAACAGAAATGAAACAGCCAGTTGAGAAAAAGACTCCAACAAATAGGATAAGATTTCAAAAACCAAAAATAAATTTATTATAAATACCAAAATAAAGTAAAATTTCTAACAGAGAATTATCCTAAACATTTTTTAAAGACTTTATATTTTAAGAGCTACCCTAATATTTTATTACTTTTTTATTCAAATTTTTGAAATGTGGTAACTGCTAATTAAACACACCAACTATCATCTTGCCACACACACAGCATTTGAACTTGCCACTTCTGTTGTCTGGAATTTTTTTACTAGTATCTGTATGACCCACTTCCTTACCTGTCCCCTAGTTCTCTGCTAAAATATCATTTTATTAATAAGGCCTCCCCTTACTACTCTATTTTAAAGAGTAATCCCATATACAGTTGACTGCTGAACAGTGTGGAGGTATAACTTATAGTCAGTCCTCTATATCTGCAGTTTCTCTGCCTTCGTGGATTCAACCAACCATGGATCAGGTAAAACAGCAGTATTTACTATTGAAAAATATCCCCATATAAATGGACCCTCCTAGTTCAAGGGTCAACTATACCCCTATCCAACACACACACACACACACCGTGCTTTTTACACACACACACACACACACACACCGTGCTTTTTACACACACACACACACACACACACACACACCGTGCTTTTTCTTCTTAGCATTTAACATCAGCTGACATACAATATACTGACTTGCTTACCTATTATGAGCCTTCCTGCTGGAATATAAGCTCTACAAGTACAAGAATTTTTCTGATGGCTGTTTCCAAGCACATAGAAGAGTACCTGCTACAAAGAAGGCCCTCAACAAATAACTGTTACATGAGTGAATGTAGAAAGTATAAACACTACCATATTTTATGAATATGAGTTTCTGGCTTCTTCATAAGCTAACATGGTAAACATAACAATTAAGTAGGGAGAAAAAGGTTTTCAGGCATTAGATTTTCTAACTATAATAAAAAATATTAAATTTACCTTTAATCTTGGCAAATCTTTATTTGCTTGTTCAAGCTGAAATTTAAGTTCAATATTTTCGGATGACAACTTCAAGTTTTCCCTCTGGAGCTCCTGTTCTCTTTGATAATGATCATCTGAATCTATTCCTGAAGTCTTCAGGAAAATGAAGTTAGGAGCATTTTTAAAGTGTAGCAAATAAAAGCTGCATAAGACACACTGGATAAGAAAACACTATGCTAAAAGGGAACACTGTTCCTCAAAAGAATGAGAAGATTGGAGAGCTCTAGAGAGAACACCCATTAACAAACAGACTCACAAAAGGGAATCAGTCTGTGGAAATTAATACAGCAAACAAAGTCAGTATGATTTATGATGTCCACACATATGATCTGTGGTTCTTTCAGTCAAAAATAAAATATTATTGTTATATAACTGTTACAGATTGCATTGTGCCCCAACCTCCATCAAACCCCCAAATTCGTATGTTTAAGTTCTAATTCCCAGTACCTCAAATGACCTTATTTGGAGATAGGGCCTTTTCAGAGATAATTAAGATAAAACAGGGTCACTAGGATGGGCCTTAATCCAATGTCTGATGTACTTACACAAAAATGAAATTCGACACATAGATATATACAGAAGGGAGTAACTATAGAGACAGGGAAGCTAGCCATCTGTAAGCCAGAAGGCAGGCCTGAAGGGATACTTTCCCCAAAGCCGAAAGAAGAAATCAACTCTGCCGATACCTTGATTTTGGACTTCTGGTTTTCAGAACTGTGAGAATAAATTTCTGTTGCTTAAGCCATCAACTCTGTGGTGTTCTGTTATGGTTGCCATAGCAGACGAATACAAAAGCCTACAAAATTCCTTCCTCCTTTAGAAAGCTATTCCTCATTCCTGGAGCTAAAATAATCACTCCCTCCTCTGAAATCCAGTAACATTTTATTTGCATTTGTTTTGGCATGAATCCACCTTGGGGGGTTATTATCTATGTTCATATTTATTTCTCATTCTAAGCTGTACATTATTTGAAAGAGAAATCTGTGCTTGGTTACTTTTTACTACAAAGTAGTAAAGATACCACTTATAAGATTGTTAAAGAGCATTATGTGAGATAATTTTGTGAAAGCACTCAGAACAGTTTTAGTTTTTTCTCTCCCATTCTATTCTCTTGGCTTGATTAACTATCAAGTCAATAATGCCAGAGACATTATTATGATCATTATATACTGATATATTATACATTATTATTAAAGTATAATATTCTATAAATACATTTATTATACCTGGCTCTGTAACATCATTTGAATTAGCAGTAGGTTAAATACATTCTGACACATCCACTCTATGGTTAAAAAAAAAAAAGTAAAAAAAGAGTAAGTTTTCTTAGGTAAAACAGAGTTAAAGTAAAGAAATTAAGTAAAGAGATTCTGAGCTGACCTATGATTCTGAGCTGAGAGCATATAACACAACACTGGCAGAAACACTGTATGTATCCACCTGATTTCCAACTGTCTGAGAGAATGTGTATGCATACGAACATACATGCTGCTGCTGCTAAGTCGCTTCAGTCGTGTCCGACTCTGTGCGACCCCATAGACGGCAGCCCACCAGGCTCCCCTGTCCCTGGGATTCTCCAGGCAAGAACACTGGAGTGGGTTGCCATTTCCTTCTCCAATGCATGAAAGTGAAAAGTAAAAGTGAAGCCGCTCAGTCGGGTCCGACTCTTCGCGACCCCATGGACTGCAGCCTACCAGGCTCCTCTGTCCATGGGATTTTCCAGGCAAGAGTACTGGAGTGGGTTGCTATTGCCTTCTCCTACGAACATACATAGTGGCAAGCAAAAGAAGACAGACATGCATCATGGTGTCAGTAAACTATAGCAATATGTTCCTACTTCTTCAGATAATCCAAGTCTACATTCTGGTTCTACTACTATTAAGGTTAACACTAAGCAAAACCAACCACCTGTAAGGTCCTCTGTTTCTACATCTCACAAGTGAAGGCAGTAGGTAGGAAAATTTTTAAGGTCTCTTCAGATATGGCAAGCTGTAGTTTCCTATCCCTGAGCTCTTCTGTCTCCCTTACTTCATCTCTTCAGTCTACAATAGCAATTTAATAAATGATAATCAGTACCCCTGATTGATAGATACAAAATATACTAAATTTCACTCAAAGGAGAGACTAGTTCTATCTGATCTTACATGAAAATATTTTTTTCAACAGTTCTCCTCACTAAAATACAGATGCAATTATTCAAGTAAGTGAATGTGGATCATTTTTTTCTTCCTATTCTCAGAAAACAAAAGTGCTAGCTGAGATTGTTCAAATTTTTGGAAAAAAAATTCTAGTAAAACACATCTATAAAAGTAAAATAAAATTCCTGTATAATCAATTTCGGAGAGACTTACAAATTGTTCTGTAGAAGGAGAATCTTATCAAAAGGTATACACTGCTAAAAGTCAAGTTCTTAGGGAATGGGAGTTAGAGATAATACACAGGGGAAGTCTCAAATTCTCAATTACTTATTATCAAGTGAGAAAAAAGAAGCATTATGTGCCTGAAAAAGGAAATGAAATAAGAATTAAGTCATTTTTTCCCATTTTCTCTTAATTTAAATGTCTAAATTAATGAGGACTTAGGTGACTAGAATATCCAAAGTGGAAAGGAATGAACAAATGAATGAATGCTATTTGATTTCAACTCGGAACGAACTTCTTACTCTGGACTGCCATGTAAATTGACCAAAAGTAGAGCATATGTAGAAAGTTCATTAGCTGCAGAATTAGACCACCATATAAATCCTAGTTCTGCATCTTCTTGATCACTAGAGATGTTTCTCCAAGCTTCCCATGTAAAACAGAAATAATTCTCTGCAGAGTATTGTGAGAACTATACCTAGGCAATACATATAAACTCCCTTTTCTCATTATATAAAAAAGTATCTGTTATAATACAAGGCAAAAAGATCATCAAAGGAACTTGCTATGTATATTAGAATGTTACACAGCATCATAACAGATTTTTATCGATATTATTCCTTGTAGTGAAATTTGACTTGCAGTGAGATTTTATGACATGCTGAATTAGGAATTTCTAAGGCAAAACAAACACTTCTAAAGGGCTTTATTTTTGTTATTCTGTTATCTAATCGAATACTTTTTAAGTGAATACCAGTAGTAAAACAGAGAATACTAAAATGAATTAGAGAAATGCACAACCACTAAGTTTTAGTAGGAACTAGTCAAATATCAGGGTTTAAGAAGTTTATTAACAGTATTTTTTACAAATCTGACACAATTTGTTTCCATTTGTACCATACGCATATGCCACTTGCTAGAAGAAAACTCAGCCAACAGAGAAATAAAGGACTGCCATGTACTCAGACCTGGGCCACTTCCTGTCCTGGCTGGACTGGCGCACTGGTTTCAGAGCATGCCTGTGCACCCTCCTCAGCACACTGATTCAGCACAGCCACCCCTGGGGCACGGCCACGGTCCTCCCCAGAAGATTCTTCTGGATCTGTATGTTTGCTGTGACTCACTTCTTCAGTTATGTGTCCCTTTTCTTTCTCATCTTGCTTAGCTTTCTCTTCCCTGTTTTTATCTTCCTGCTCATCATTTTCACAACAGTCTTGATTAATTTTCTGAACTTTAGGATTTGGATGATTTTCAAAATGGGGGTTAAAATCGGACAAGGTACCTTCAGTTGACCTGAATGGACTTGATGTATTGTTTGGTCTTGACTCAGATTTATTTAACTCTGTAGGATCTACAATATCTTCTGCTTTGTGTTTTTCTTCATTACTGTAATACTGTAGATTATGTCTAGGTACCTGATGATGTAAGTTGGCACTAACATCTATTTCTTTCTTATTTTTAATTCTGAGTACTGTTATGCGATTGTTTTGGTTCCTGTGTAAAGTGTTCTTTTTGTGAAAAGTATTATGCCTGTATTTATTAACACTGGCAGCAAGAGGAGAAAGCGTAGTTGTGTCACATATCAGATTCTGCTTGAAGCAGACAGAAGAAAACAAACATGAAAAGAAAAGGAAAAAAATAATAAAAATATACACACGAGTGTTTTAAAATAAGATACAACAAATAATTCTACATTAATGAGACTTTATAAAGACACACTAGAAATGTATCACACACATAAATGGATACAATGTTATAATGTATCTTCCTAATTTATCTATGTGTTCTTGTCACAACAGAACTCATAACTACATTTAAAATCTACAGAAATCATTTGTAATGAAGTTTTATGCAAAGCATAAGAACCACAAATTTATATTATGTAAAAAGAATTAAAGAAGTTAACATATATCTCTACCAAGTAAGAATAAAAGCTGGATTTATTATATTAGTATTAATGAGAAGGATCTACTATTTCTAGCCATATAAAGGCAGAAGTTATTTCACTTTTAAACTTTAGAATTAAAACAATAAAAAGATATGCACTTACTGAAGGCCGAGAATATGCATCCTTTGAAAACTGCTTTTCTAAAGCATGGAGTTTTTCTTGGAGGTATTTATTTTGCAAACGTAAGTCTTCTATGACAGAATCTCGAGGAAGAGCTTGATGAGTCCTATGAACAATAATCACAGACTCTTTATTATTCAAACTGCCAACTCTTTACTGTTTTATTACATTAAAATATAGAAAAATATATTTTTAACACTGTATTTTAAATTCTACAAAACTTCAAAACTGTACAAAAATTAAACTGGGATATGACTATCCTATAAAATGATGCTCTACAGAGGATTTCATGGCTGGCTTCCTTTAAAGTAAGAGTTAAAAAGCATATTTTGATTTAAAGAAATGCATTAACATTTGTAAAGAACATACATCTATTTGGGGGTTGTGTAAAATAACTGAATAAAAATACCTACTATTTTTAAAACATTACATAGTAATTTCATAACATTCATATGCTTCTCAAAAAGTTCAAGGATTTTAATAGGTTCTTAGTGGTGCCCGATAATAATCTATTTTTTCAGTTTATACTCATCTGCGTGATGTACAAGGCCCTCCATGATCTGGCACAATCACATCTTTTCAACACAGTGGTCCAGGAGTGTTCCCTTACTGAGGCAAATACACCCACTCTTACCCACACAAGAAAGATCACTTCTGCCTCCATGTCTCTGCTAGGGTTCTGTTTCTTGGAATGTCCTTTCTCCCTTTAATAGCGAGATGTGATTCATAAAATTCAGAAATTCACATTTGAACTGAGAGAGAAGACAAGTTGAAGTTCTCTTTTATAAAGTCTTCTCAATTATTTCAGCCTACAAAGTCATAGTATTCATACTAGAAAAGAAGCTATTAAATATCTAAAAGTATTAGAAGGTTTCAAAAGTAAAATATTTTGATCGTTCTGAAAACTGCAAAGAAGAATAAAAGGATTTGGTTTTATTCTGAATATATGCTTAGACTAAGAAAAACAAGGAAGCTAGGTCCAGACAGTAGCTATAAACAGGTGTCAAAATGAAGGAAAAATTTTCAATCACTTTGTTCTTCACCATCAAGAAAAATTCTGAAGAATTTAAGAAACAATCATTTAGAAGGGAAGGAAATGGAATGCAGGTAGCTCATGAGGACTTTGAAAAGTAAATATTTTACAGACTGGGACAAAGTTCCGGAATTTGAAATATCAGCACACAGGTGATGAATTCACCTTTTCCGTTCCTCTAGTATTTCCTAGCCTCAATACAACACAGCTTGAAACATGATGAGGAGCAGCAGCAAGGCTTCAAATTCTAGCTTCAGCAGGAGCAAGGGCACTTAAGAACTCTCAATACTTTTAGGCACTGCAAAAATCCCTCCTTATTTTTCTCTCCTATGCACTCTCCTGTCTCAACCCTCAGGCAATCCCAAGGCAGTGGTGGCAAAAGCTGCAAAGGAAATTCAAAGGAGCCAAAATTTTTAGGGAGAGGAATCTACTCCAATTGGTAGAGCTGTATTAGTAAAGGGGGAAGGCAAAGTAGGGACCCTACCACCACATGTCCCCTTTTCTGCTCTCCTGCTGCTGGCTTAGATGCAGACAAGAGCACAACAGCTGAAATGCACAGTATAACCGGGCAACTAAAGCCTCAGATGTGCTTTAAAGTACCAAAAAGGAGGGCTTCCCTGGTGGCTCAGCATTAAAGAATCTGCCTGCGATGCAAGAGACACAAGTTCAATCCCTGGGTCAGGAAGATCCCCTGGAGGAGGAAATGGCAACCCATTCCAGTATTCTTGCCTGGGAAATCCCATGGAAAGAGGATCCTGGTGGGCTACAGTTCACGGGGTTGCAAAGAACTGGATACGACTTAAGTGACGAAACAGTAACAACCAAAAAGGGGAGCCTGAAGGAAACCAAATGTATCAGTGAGATCACAGAAGGAAAAGAGCTCTAGAAAGGAATCTTATAACAGACTGGTTCCAAATAGGAAATGGAGTACGTCAAGGCTGTATATTGTTACCCTGCTTATTTAACTTACATGCAGAGTGCATCATGAGAAACGCTGGGCTGAAAGAAACACAAGCTGGAATCAAGAATGCCGGGAGAAATATCAATAACGTCAGATATGCAGATGACACCACCCTTATGGCAGAAAGTGAAGAAGAACTAAAGAGCCTCTTGATGAAAGTGAAGGAGGAGAGTGAAAACGTTGGCTTAAAGCTCAACGTTCAGAAAACTAAGATCATGGCATCTGGTCCCATCACTTCATGGGAAATAGATGGGGAAACAGTGGAAACAGTGTCAGACTTTATTTTTTGGGGCTCCAAAATCACTGCTGATGGTGATTGCAGCCATGAAATGAAAAGACGCTTGCTCCATGGAAGGAAGGTTATGACCAGCCTAGACAGCATATTTAAAAGCAGAGACGTTACTTTGCCAATAAAGGTCCGTCTAGTCAAGGCTATGGTTTTTCCAGTGGTCATGTATGGATGTGAGAGTTGGACGGTGAAGAAAGCTGAGTGCCGCAGAATTAATGCTTTTGAACTGCGGTGTTGGAGAAGACTCTTGAGAGTCCCTTGGACTGCAAGGAGATCCAACCAGTCCATCCTAAAGGAGATCAGTCCTGGTTGTTCACTGGAAGGACTGATGTTGAAGCTGAAACTCCAATACTTTTGCCACCTCATGCGAAGGGTTGACTCATTGGAAAAGTCCCTAATGCTGGGAAAGACTAGGGGCAGGAGGAGAAGGGGAAGACAAAGGATGAGATGGTTGGATGGCATCACCAACTCGATGGACATGGGTTTGGGTAGACTCCAGTAGTTGGTGATGAACAGGTAGGCCTGGCATGCTGCGATTCATGGGGCCGCAAAGAGTTGGACACGACTGAGCGACTGAACTGAAACTGAACTGAACTGAACTGAATGAAGTACTGAGCTCACCCCTGAGCATGCATGTATGGATCGGATCCTAATCAGAAGATTAAAGAATCTGAGAACTGACCTAACAGAAGACAGCCGACCTACCAGACTGTCAATAGGGAGGTGCTCAGGCAGAACAAAGCAAAAGAGCACTGTAAACGTTTGGAAAATGGTACTGGAACCACAGCCCACAGGTTAGAAAATGGGGCTGGGCCTATCCAGACCTGCTAAAACAAAAATACTGCATTTTCCACAGAATGCAATCAAGATCCAGAGTCTCAGAATATAATGTTCAGAAGCTCAATAATATAATCCGTATTACGTGATGTAAAATGAACCGGGAACATCTCTACTCAAATGGGAAAAGAATTACCAGAACTCAAGCTTAAGATAAAACACACTTGTCATCAGTTCAGTTCATTCAGTCATGTCTGACTCTTTGAGATCCCATGGACTGCATGCAGCATGTCAGGCTTCTCTGTCCATTACCAACTCCTAAAGCTTCCTCAAACTCACGTCCATCGAGTCGGTGACATCATCCAACAATCTCATCCTCTGTTGTCCCCTTCTCCTCCTGTCTTCAATCTTTCTCAGCATCAGAGTCTTTTCTAATGAGTCAGTTCTTCGCATCAGGTGGCCAACTATTGGAGTTTCAGCTTCAGCATCAGTCCTTCCAGTGAATATTCGGGACTGATTACCTTTAGGATGGACTGGTTTGATCTCCTTGCAGTCCAAGGGACTCTCAAGAGTCTTCTCCAACACCACAGTTCAAAACCATCAATTCTTCGGCGCTCAGTTTTCTTATTGGTCCAACTCTCACATCCATACATGACCACTGGAAAAACCAAAGCTTTGACTAGATGGACCTTTCTTGGCCAAGTAACGTCTCTGCTATTTAATATGCTGTCTAGGTTGGTCATAGCTTTTCTTCCAAGAAGCAAGTGACTTTCAATTTCACGGCTGCAGTGACCATATGCAGTGATTTTGGAGCCCCCAAAAATAAAGCCTCTCCCTGTTTCCATTGTTTCCCTACCTATTTGCCATGAAGTGATGGGACTGGATGCCACGATCTTAGTTTTCTGACTGTTGAGTTTTAAGTCAACTTTTTCACTCTCCTCTTTCACTTTCATCAAGAGGCTCTTTAGTTCTTCTCTGCTTTCTGCCATTTGGGTGGTGTCATCTGCATATCTGACTTTATTGATATTTCTCCCAGCAATCTTGATTCCAGCTTGTGCTTCATCCAGCCTGGCATTTCACATGACATACTCTGCATATAAGTTAAATAAGCAGGGTGACAATGTCAACCTTGATGTACCCCTTTCCCTATTTGGAACCAGTCTGCTGTTCCATGTCCAGATCTAACTGTGGCTTCTTGACTTACAAACAGATTTCTCAGGAGGCAGGTAAGGAGGTCTGGTATTCCCATTTCTTGAAGAATTTTCCACAGTTTGTTGTGATCCACACAGTCAAAGGCTTTGGTGTAGTTAATAAATCAGAAGTAGATGTTTTTCTGGAAATCTCTAGCTTTATTGATCCAATAGATGTTAGCAATTTTATCTCTGGTTCCACTGCCTTTTCTGAATCCAGCTTGAACATCTGGAATTTCACAGTTCACGTGATGTTGAAGCCTCACTTGTAAAATTTTGAGCATTACTTTGCTAGCATGTGAGATGAGTGCAATTGTGCAGGAGTTTGAACATTCTTTGGCATTGCCTATCTTTGGGATTGGAATGAAAATTGACCTTTTCCAGTCCTGTGGCCAATGCTGAGTTTCCCAAATTTGCTGGCACATTGAGTGCAGCACTTTAATAGCATCATATTTTAGGATCTGAAATAGCTCAACTGGAATTCCATCACCTCCACTAGCTTTGTTCGTAGTGATGCTTCCTAAGGCCCACTTGACTTTGCATTCCAGGATGTCTGGCTCTAGGTGAGTGATCACACCATCGTGGTTATCTAGGTCATGAAGATCTTTTTTGTATAGTTCTTCTGTGTATTCTTGCCACCTCATCTTAATATCTTCTGCTTCTGTTAGGTTCATAACATTTTTGTCCTTTATTGTGCCCATCTTTACATTATATGTTCCCTTGGTACCTCTAATTTCCTTGAAGAGATCTCTAGTCCTTCCTATTCTATCGTTTTCCTCTATTTCTTTGCATTGATCACTCAGGAAGGCTTTCTTATCTCTCCATGCTATTGTTTGGAGGTCTGCATTCAAATGGGTATATCTTTACTTTTCTCCTTTGCCTTCCGCTTTTCTTCTTTTCTCAGCTATTTGTAAGGCCTTTTCAGATAACCATTTTGCCTTTTTGCATTTTTCTTGGGGATGGTCTTGATCATTGCCTCCTGTACAATGTCATGAACTCTGTCCATTGTTCTTCAGGCACTCTGTCTATCAGATCTAATCCCGTGACTCGATTTGTCACTTCCACTGTGTAATCGTAGGGGATTTGATTTAGGTCATACCTGAATGGTCTAGTGGTTTTCCCTACTTTCTTCAATTTAAGTATGAATTTGGCAATAAGGAGGTCATGATCTGAGCCACAGTCAGCTCCCGGTCTTGTTTTTGCTGATGGTATAGAGCTTCTCCATCTTTGGCTGCCTTAGAATATAATCAATCTGATTTCAATACTGACCATCTGGTGATGTCCATGTGTAAAATCTTCTCTAGTGTTGTTGGAAGAGGGTGTTTGCTATGACCAGTGTGTTCTCTTGGCAAAACTCTGTTAGCCTTTGTCCTGCTTCATTTTGTACTCCAAGGCCAAACTTGCCTGTCACTCCAGGTATCTCTTGACTTCCTAATTTTGCATTCCAGTCCGCTATGATGAAAAGGCCATATTTTTGGGTGTTAGTTCTAGAAGGTCTTATAGGTCTTCATAGAAATGGTCAACTCCAACTTCTTCAGCATTACTGGTTAGGGCACACACTTGGATTACTGTGATATTGAATGGTTTGCCTTAGAAATGAACAGAGGTCATTCTGTCGTTTTTGAGATTGCATCCGAGTACTGCATTTCAGACTCTTTTGTTGACTATGATGGCTACTCCATTTCTTCTAAGGGACTTTTGCCCACAGTAGTAGATAAAATGGTCATCTGAGTTAAATTCACCCATACCAGTCCATTTTAGTTCACTGATTCCTAAAATGTCGACGTTTACCCTTTCTATCTCCTGTTTGACCACTTCTAATTTACCTTGATTCATGGAACTAACATTTCAGGTTCCTATTCAATATTATTTCTTACAGCATCAGACTTTACTTCCATCATCAGTTGCATCCACAACTGGGCGTTGTTTTCGCTTTGGCTCTGTCTCTTCATTCTTTCCAGTGTTATTTCTCTACTCTTCTCCAGTAGCATATGGGCACCTACCAACCTGCGCAGTTCATCTTTCAGTATCCTATCGTTTTGCCTTTTCATACTATTCATAGGGTTCTCAAGGCAAGAATACTGAAGTGGTTTGCCATTCCCTTCTCCAGTGGAGCACGTTTTGTCAGAGCTCTCCACCTTGACCTGTCTGTCTTGAGTGGTGCTACGCGGTATGGCTCATAGTTTCACTGAGTTAGACAAGTTTGTGGTCCATGTAATCAGTTTGATTAGTTTTCTGTGATTGTGGTTTTCATTCTGTCTGCCCTCTGAGAGATAAGGATAAGGGGCTTCTGGAAGCTTCCTGATGTGAAAGACTGACTGTGGGGGAAACTGGGTCTAGTTCTGATGTGCGGGACCATGCTTAGTAATTTCCAACTACTGCTGTCTCTTCAAGTAGACTAGTAAATTCCTAAAGGAATTGTCTTGAACTTCTCTATGTTACCCAGTACCACTTATGGTATATGTATGGTTTATTATATGCTTCTGCATTTCAATGTATCAGCTTACCTCATATATGATATGTCATTTTCTAAGTCAAGATTTCTCTTTTTTAATTCTTCTAACTCTTTTTCTGACTCCAATGCTCGTACTGCCATAACCTGATCAACAGTCAGGCCAGTTGTTTTTAGTTTCCTTTGCAGGGTAAGTTTCTCTTTATCAGCTCTGTGGGATTTAATACAGAATCATGAAAATGTACCATTCACTGTTTGGCTTGTTCAATTTATTAAACTGCAGCTTCCTTATTGTAAGATGTATACACAAGAACCAGATCATTCTCTATTTGCTATGAGTAAATTAAAGAAATTCCACTTAGAAATTGTTAAAATATATTTAACACATATTTTAAAGAAAATAAAAAGTGAAATATAGATAATAAATGATAAAGCTAGAGAATTTCTCATTTTAGCAAGTACACAAAAACTATATAACTTTCAGGTAAATGAAAAAGTGTACATATTAATTAGTTTTACATTAAACTCACTTGGCAAAAAGATCCTTCAAAGTAGTCAATTGCTTTGTTAGAATATAGACTTCCCCCTCTTTCTCTTTTAACTTGTTTCGGAATCCCTCTATTTTGGTTTGCCATTTTTTACCTTCTTCCCACCTAATTACTTCTTCTCTGGCATTCTGTAAGTAATAACAAATTATTTACAACAAGCTTAATTATATGGATTTTAGCCAATTTGAGTTCTTCTTTGGATTATTTCTATCAGTAATTTTTTTACTACAAAATAGTTTACTAGTTAACTTGTAAGAAAATTTCAAGCTATTTTTCACACTACAGAATCATTTTATGAGTGGGTTGGTTATTGATTGTTAGTGCAAACACTGAATATATCCAAGTCTCTCTGTTTACTCAGAAATAATAATCCAGTCCACTGAAGGATTAAATAGGACACATCTGGGTCAAGAAGGAAGGATAAAAATGCCCAGATTTCTTTCCCAAAGGTCTGTACAAACCAATCTATATAAACAATTACACTGGGAAAAGTGATAAATACAGCTGAATACATACGGTATAAAGGGATTTTGGATGTACTGTAATGTTAGAAAGAAGAGTAATTTTTGACTAAGAGTTACAGGTGTCTCTTCAAGTAGACTGCTGCTAAGTCACTTTAGTCGTGTCCGACTCTGTGCGACCCTATAGACGGCAGCCCACCAGGCTCCGCCGTCCCTGGGATTCTCCAGGCAAGAATACTGGAGTGGGTTGCCATTTCCTTCTCCAATGCATGAAAGGGAAAAGTGAAAGTGAAGTCGCTCAGTCGTCTGACTCTTAGCGACCCCATGGACTGTAGCCTACCAGGCTTCTCCATCCATGGGATTTTCCAGGCAAGAGTACTGGAGTGGGGTGCCATTGCCTTCTCCGTCAAGTAGACTAGTAAATTCCTAAAGGATAGACACTTGTCTTGAATGTCTGTATGTTACCCAGTACCACTTATGGTATATGTATCAGGTCCACAGATCAACAATTTATCTAGTCTTCAACTACATATTTAACTATCACTACCTTAAACATATCAGTACATCTCTTCACATACCTTTTCTTTCATAGGTTTCATTTCTGCTTCATCCATCTTTCTTTCCAGTTGGCTTTCTAGCTTTTTAATTTTCTTTTGGAGTTCTTCAACTAAACTTTGTTTGTTATCTATCAGAGGTTTGCTCTAAAAAACAAGATGTAGTTTTACATTAAATAAGCATAAAAGTATCAAACAAAATACATGATAAACATTCCACCTGTAGAAACTTTGAGACTATAACTAACCATACTTTCTAAGTGACACTGTTGATATTTAAGCATAACATAGTAACTACTTCTATATTTTAATAAGATATGCTACTTTAAAACTAAAAATACAATAGCGGTCACTGAAGGGCTTAGCGGCTACATTAATCAAAGTGATTTGAAAGCTAGTTTCAGCAAATATTATAGATAAAATGAAAAAGTGGAAATAAACTACTACCTGTATATTGTAAATCAAAACATTATCACAATTAAATATAAGATTACCTGTAATCCACTGGTTAATCTTTTAATTTGCCTCTTCAGTTCATTATTCTCTTGATCAACTCCATCTTTCTCTCTAAGCATTTTACCATAGGCTTTTTGTTTTTTTTGCAGTTCATTGGTTAAGTCATTCAAATTATCAGTTAGTGAGTTTTCTCTGTTTTTACTTGTTTTAAGAGCTTCTTTAAGTTTTAAAATATTTTCACTTAAATCTTCAACTTGTGACTAATACAAGACAAAGAAAGGTGTAATTGATGAATCTTCAGCAAATATCAATGATAAAAGCAATAATAATAAAGTACACCACTAATACTTACTAATAAGAAAGTTTCAATCTAAATTTTTAAGTACACACATGCAAAAAACCCCACTACAAACTACATAAATTCTATCTTCATTTCAAATGAACTAAGTCTACTTTCGGGGAAAAAACAAAACATGAAAAAACAGTCTAAAGCAATTCATCTTCAGCAAAGATTCTGGCTCACCTAGAGCCAAAATTTCATCAATTAAGCAAACGTTTCATTTTGGATGAATTAATTTATTAGAAAAACAAGTAAATATCACCGTATAAAGCATTTTTTTAAACACTGTGAAGCCTAAGAACAGCATAAAACAAAAATGTTTTAGTAGTTTGTAATCTATTTTGTAAAGACAAGACATAAAAGGGCAGCTCACAATACTAGGCAGTATACACAAGCCACTAGAAAGAGGTTCCAAGCTGTCCTAGATAGCAACATTGATGGAATATTGGCCCTTAATATATGTTTTGTTGAATAAATTATTATAGGCGCAAAGGGATTACCAATAGCCCTAATAGGAAATTAGTAGTATTATAGCAATTACACAAAATACAAACTCCCTTGGAAAAGTCAAAAATGGTTTCAAGAAAAATGACTAGAAGTATTTGAAGAATTCAGAGCAGAAATTTCAGACAAAGAGAAAGGCATTGATCATCACAGGGCTGTACCTATTTACATATTTATGATTTACTGGATTTTTACTGTCAACTATGCTAATAATCTCAATAGGTCCAATAGATTTTAAAAATCTGAGTAAAATCCAGTCCTTACATGGTTTAATGGTGATAAAGGGTATATATAAATAAGCAAAAAGTAAATAAAAGTTACAAACAAAATAAAACATATAAAAACTAGATTTTTCATTTTATTCAAACTGTATGAAACTTTGTGTAAAGAAATTAAAAAGTCACAATTAAATGTACACATTTTAGAAAAAAAATTTTTCATACAGTAACAAACCTAATAACTCGGTAAGAAAATAATACACTGTCAAAAATTAAGAAATAATTTAAAAAAGAAAAGGGTTTAATGTTAGGCAGCCCTGAAGATTAAATGTGGACTACATTATTTCCATAAATTATTTCAGGGGCTAAAAAAGGAAAGCCAACTAAGTCATATTATGAACTTAGCAAAAACTAATCTCACTTATCAATACAGAATTTAAAAAGCCTAAGAAAAATGTTTCTTAAATTTAATTCTGTTAAGAGGACTGTTTTATAATGGTTACCCTTTACTAACCTTCAAGACAATATTCAGTGAATACGGTAAAGATATTTAGTGTTCAAAACTGTGAGTATGTGTACATTTATCCACCAATTATTTATTAGAATAAATTCCTTATTCATTATCAAAATTATTATATATCTAAGTGAATTTTCTTCCAACAGGAATTAGTAGGAATTCTGTTATATGAATGCAGATGTTGATGTTCACCTTTAGCTCTTTAGTATGTCGATCCACAATTTGTTGAACATTGAGATTTGCCTCTTTCTGAGAAGTCGCAGAAATAATACGTTCTTCAGCTGCTGCTGTCATTTCTGCCCGAAGTTCCAAAAGTGCCCGACTAAGTGCCTAAAAATTCCAAAACATAATTAAAAAAAAATGACACTCTATATGAGAAACATGTACTATAAAATATACATAAGATTCATTAAACTATTCTCTTATAATATCATGTGTTTAATCAGTGTTCACAAACAACCCAGCTGTTTCAAATGGATTTCCATTAGTAAGTTAACTCAATTCTTCCCAAACTGAGTGTGAGAATTCAAAATCTTGATAATGATAATTGTGAAAATATAGCATTAAATCAAACAACCTGCATTAAACAACCCAGGCATGTTCTGTTCTCAAAATTCTAAGCTGAAATATTTATTTAAATTACTCACTTAATATATGCTTCCATGTGAAATTAATTGAATTTAAGAAGACAAAGTTACAAGATTGCTGCTGCTGTTGCTAAGATTAGAAAAGACTCAAAATTTGCCAATAAATTTCATGAGCTAGCACAGAAAAACAGTAGCACCTTCTAAAACAGTTAATTATATACAAAATCTGAGATAAATGGAAAACAAACTAATCAATCTGTTAACCCACTGACCAACTCCTTTTCACAGCACTATCTCTGAGATCTCCTTCTTTAATCTTTCCGCCTCTTATCCTCTCTCTCTCTTAATCCCCAGAATTGTTTAAAATTTTTCAATTATTTAAATTGTTCAAAATGGCCTCAGTAACAGAGCATCCTAATAGAAAAGGAGAGAAAATATTTTCAAGACGATTTCTCTTTATTTCCTGTAGCTAATCCACAAATTAGACTGATAACATAGAAAGATAAGTTGGATGATGTATAGATGTAAGTGTTAGTCGCCCAGTCATGTCCAGCTCTTTGTGACCCTATGGACTGCAGCCCACCAGGCTCCTCTGTCCATGGGATTCTCCATGGAGTTAGTAGCCATTTCCTTCTTCAGGGATCTTTCCAATCCAGGGATCGAACCCAGGTCTCCCGAATTGGAGACAGATTCTTTACTGTCTGAGCCACCAGGAAAGCCCAAGTTGGACTATATTTGAACTTAAAAACACCACCAATTTATAGGGCTTTCTAAAAGAATTATCTTGAAAGACCCAACCTTGCTTAACAGCTTAAGATAACGCTTATACTTTTTATTACAAGAGAGAAATGCATGCTATCATCTTTTACAAATCTTTCCTAAAAGCATTCTACCATATGTTTTTCGGAAATCTTGATAACTTTGTACTGTTACTTACTTTTTGTTGTTTCTCTTTCAAGGCTAATTGGCTCTTTAGCCTTTCTACTAGATTTCTCATTGTAGTTGTTGGAGCTCTTGAATTTGCTTCTTTTACAGTCTGAAGTTCAGATTTTAAATTTTGTGACTCCTTTTGTGATTGCACCAGAAGACACCTCAAATTCTCTACTTCTGCTTTTATTTTTTTCACTTCATCTGCATGATTTTCTTGGAGCCTAACACAGCAAACATAGGTATTTAGTAGACTGGTTGCTGCAATTAATAGTTTGATTGATACAAATTTTACAAAGAACAAATGTTTGGTCCTCAGTATCCTTAAAAATCTAAGTCTCGATCCAAATCCTGAAAGATGAACAATTCTTTACTCTCCTTAACTACTATTTAACTTAACATAAAATAGACTTTCTTCCAGTTTCTGCCTACTATGTTTTTGCAACAACTGCATCAGTAATGTGTGGCTCTAGATGAAATAATACAGGGAATGAACAAAATAACACTTTAAATATTATGGTTCCTGCAAGATGCAACTGCTTCCTTTATATTAGGGTTTCTCAACCATGGAACTATTGACATTTTTGCTGGATAATTCTTCATTGGGGGTGGGGGTTACTGTCTATGCATTTTAAAACATTTAGCAGTATTCCTTGCTTCTACCAACAAGATGCCAGTAGTACCTCCTAGTCATTCATCAAAAATGTCTACATCAAATGTCCCTGAGGGGAGAGGAGAGCTAAATCACTTCTGCTTGAGAATCACTGCCCTATAGTGACATTTACAAAGACAAAATATAAACTTTCACAGAAACCATCCATGTGTACTCTTAATTTGTATATGGTTTTAAAGTCACTAGCATTGTATCTATAACTCTGTAGCTGTATACTATACGGAAGTAGATACTATAGTAGTAACTAAAGACTTTTTACAACTGAGGTGACTATGCACGCATGCATGCACAAAGACTTAGTAAATTCAATTAATCCTACTGCTCATTCAACATTAGTCTCATAAATGGAATTACACCATTACATCCAGTTCACTGTATTTATATGGATACTACATTAATAAGGCCATCAATATGGAGATTCAAATTATTAAACTTTGTTCAATGAGAGAAAGGTATGTTAAACTATCAACAGGTATAATATTAAACAATCTGAGACTTGTTTCTTACAGCAAAAACTTAGGTCACTTTAAATAATCATCAAACTGTAAAAATATAAGGTTTCGCTAAAGAAATCACACAGAACTATAAGTTCCTAAGACGCATTAAAATATGCATACCATTGTGCACACACAGAATAAAAGTATTAACTTTAGGCTAAAATGACAAAGGTACAAAACAACAACTTCAAGTGTTTCAGGTGGTGAAATATTAAATATACAAGGTAATATCAAAAGTTGATTATTTTCAACATCCAAGAATCAGATTCAGAAATGAAAGAAATGTTATGCTCTAAAATATGACAGAAACTTAATATATCAAAAAGAGCATCTCAAGTATAAAGTTTAACAGAAAGAGGAAATGCAGATTGAAAATATACCACATGCTACTTTAATTCTCTTTTCTCTTAGAGAATAATTTATTTAAACTGGCAGCTTCTTAATAAAGCAAAAATAGTGTTAGCTTTGTCAGAAGCATCTTGTATAAATGAATAAAGAATCAAAGGTTCTAATAAGGACCTCAGAGATGGAATAGAATTATAAGTCAAGTAGTTTACTTTCTCATTTTTTTTCAGATAAGAAACTGAGCACCAGAGATAGTTCTACACTGATTACAAAATACCTAAATATAAACCTATTTTATTTATTTATGGATGTGCTGGGTCCTTTTTGCTGCATGCAGGCTTTCAGTGAGTAGGGAGGGCTGTTCTCTAGTTGCTGTGTGTGGGCATCTCATCAAGGTGGTTTCTCTTGTTGTGGAGCATAGGCTCAAGAGCATGCAGGGTTCAGTAGTTGCAGCACTTGGGCTCAACAGTTGAGGCTACCAGGCTCCAGTGCACAGGCTCAGCAGTTGTGGTGCATGGGCATTGTTGCCTTGCTGCATGTGCAATATTCCCGGACCAGGGACTGAATCCTGGTCCCCTGCATTGGCAGTTGGATTCTTAAACACTGGACCACCAGGGAACTCCTATACCTATTTTAGTTTTAAAATATATATTCTGATAAATGATTGAACAATGTTTAGAATTTCTAATATAGAGAATGCTGTGAGCCCTCTACCGTTGATGCGGTTAATAAAAAAGATTAATATTTCATTCAACAAATATTTGAGCCTTAAATGTATGCCACAAACTGTTGCTGCTGCTGCTAAGTCGCTTCAGTCGTGTCTGACTCTGTGAGACCCCATAGACGGCAGCCCACCAGGCTCCTCTGTCCCTGGGATTCTCCAGGCAAGAATACTGGAGTGGGTTACCATTTCCTTCTCCAATGCACGCATGCATGCTAAGTCACTTCAGTTGTGTCCAACTCTGTGCAACCCTATGGACAGCAGCCCACCAGGCTCCTCTGTCCACGGGATTCTCTAGGTAAGAACACTGGAGTAAGGCCACAAACTGTTACAGGTATATAAATAAAAGTTTTATATTTATATTGCTTTACAATTTTCAAACTACTTCCATAGATAGCATCATTTGGCCTTCATATAACCACCTTGAAAAAGCCAAAGTAAGTATTGTCATTTTCCTTTACAGATAATAAAAAGGAGATTTTCAAAGGTTAAAGATGAGATTCTACACAAGAATCTTTTGAGCCAGACTGACTAGATACAAATCATGGCTTTCCCATCTTCTCCCAGTCATGTTACTGAGGCTTTCTGTAGCTTAGCTTCCTGTCTGCAAAATGGAGTGACTATCCCATATCATCAGTAGTACTGAGGATAAAATGAGATAATATAGTCAATATTTTTAGACCAGTGCATGATATAACAAATGCTTACATTTATTATATCATTATTCCCATTTTCATATATTTACAATATATTTCTAAGACTTACCGTAATTTCACATTTTCAAACTCTTTGATTTTTAATTCAGTGATTTCTTTTTGTCTCTCTAAATCTTGAGATACTTGTTTTAGTTTGATCACAAGTGAGGAGAGAGAGTCATCTTGTTCTGCTACTGTTTGTTCCATCTCGGCCAAACGAACAAAATGCTTGTTGGTAGGAACTGGAGTGGGAGACTGTTTTATTAAATCCTATGAAATATCATTATATTAGCCATAAACAGGTACAACGCAATGCCATACTTATTTCATAATTTTAACTTGGTTCCTTAAATGATCAAAACAATATCAAATCTAAAATGTAATGAAGGCTTAGAGAAGACAGGAAATAGAGATCTTATTCTTTGTAGTCCCAGCATCTGGCAAAGTACCTACATGTAGGGAAGGATCAATAAATAAATGTTGATTGAATTAATGAGTTAAAGTTTGAGGAAGCTAAGGTTTGCATGTTAGGAGAAGAAAGACAGGTCATTTTCCACATACAGAATACAATGATCAAGAGGCAAGAATAAACTGAATTCAGAACATAGAAAGCAGTTAGATACAGGTAAATTAATAATGTGCAGATTTGAAAAGAAAGACAGAGGTCAGAGGAAGAAATATAAACATGATTTTCTAGGCACTGGTAAGCTATAACAAATGTAGGTCTAGGGAAAAAAATGATCAGAGCTGTGTTTTCAGATTATTCTGGCAAAAAAAAAAAATATATATATATATATAGGATGGCTTCCAATCCCCTCTCCCACAAAACAGAGCTAAATTTTCAACTGCATGGTCTGAAAAATCAATAAAGAATAGAACAAAGTTCCTAGACTCTTACCCAAACTGTAATCTTACCCAAGCTGTTTCTTTGAATTTACTGAGTGAGCTATCAGCCTGCAGTTCTAATTTACGATGAAGAATATGAAGTTCTTCTTCATGTTTCTTAACAAGTTCTCTTTGCTCCTGTTATTATAAAAATTAAAATTATAGCTTACATTGTGATTCATACAAATTTACATTCTAAAAAGTCTTAAATATTTTAACTTTAGTATACTAAAATCCCTATGAGAGGGAAGGAATGCATGTGCATGCATTTCCGAGCCCGTGTTCACACTGACAAGCCTAGCCTCAGAGTATAATTTATTCTTAATATTAGAATAACATGTACTCATTATCTTTTAACTTGGTTCTAGCAAATTTTTTAATTTTAGATTTTTTTACCCCTTAAAGTTCTAGCAAATTTGATTTCCACTGATACGATTGTGATGGATTTCATTCTAACTTACTACCTCAATCTTTACCTATTAACTTGAAATCACAGTTTCACCATGAACATCATTACTGGTTTACTCAGTCAATAACACAAACTGCCAGTTTTACTGACAGATCTGTAATCCAATCACGTGAAAGTAACAATACCTGAATAGAATCATTTGAAAATAGGAAATGAAACACCACTTCAGGGCAGAATAGTATTTGGCATTTGTCTAAAAACACCATAATAAATAAGACAGCATAACATAATAAAATACCTCTCTGGCTTTTTCTAGCAGATGTTGATACTTCTTCAACACTTCTTCCTTTTGATTTAACCTTGCTTGCATGTTTGCAATGGTCTGATGAGCAAGTTTCAACATGTGATGAGATTTTGGTTCCACCTCTTTTCTGCTGAACTCGGCTATAAGCTTTTCTTGTTCTGCAGTGGCAGGCAATCGAAGCCTCAGTTCATTGATTACTTTGTCTCTTGACAGAATATTCTCCTCTGCTAACCGTAAAGCAGATTCTTTTTCTCTTAGTTTCTGTAATGATAAATCATTAAAAAAATATACTTTTTTTTTTTTTAAATGCTTCATATGAATTTTAGTCAGACTGGTGGTGGTGGTTTAGTCACTAAGTTATGTCCAATTCTTGCTACCCCATGGACTGTAGCCTGCCAGGCTCCTCTGTCCATGAGATTCTCCGGGCAAGAATACTGGAGTGGGTGCCATTTCCTTCTCCAGGGGATCTTCTTGATGTAGGAATCGAACCCGGGTCTCCTGCATTGCAGGCAGATTCTTTACCAACTGAGCTACAAGGGAAACCCACTAACAGCCAAATGCTACTTTCACTTCAGTTCAGTCACTCAGTTGTGTCTGACTCTTTGTGATCCCATGGACTGCAGCACACCAGGCCTCCCTGTCCATCACCAACTCTTGGAGTTCACTCAAACTCATGTCCATGGAGTTGGTGATGCCATCCAACCATCTCATCCTCTGTCGTCCCCTTCTCTTCCTGCCTTCAATCTTTCCCAGCATCAGGGTCTTTTCAAATGAATCAGCTCTTCCCATCAGGTGGCCAAAGTATTGGAGTTTCAGCTTCAACATCAGTCCTTCCAATGAACAATCAGGACTGATTTCCTTTAGGATGAACTGGTTGGATCTTCTTGCAGTCCAAGGGACTCTCAAGAGTTTTAATAAGGTTAAACTGTATTTCTATGTGACAGCAGTTATCTACATGCATATTTTATTTATAAGATTATTATATATGTTATAAATTTCATTGTTATGATGAAAATGAAATTTAGTTACAATACTTTATTTAGATCTTATAGTTTTAGAAATAGAAATGTGTGGTGGTGATAGATCTATAAATAAAATGTAATAAATCATTTCTTTTATTTTGATTCATTGACTCATTAGAGCACCAGAAGAGTAACCCGTAGAAGTCAACAAAGTATAAAAGTTGGAATTTTAGTGGTCTGAGTCAATGGATCTCCATTATAAAATGTGCAGCTTCTCAAAACAAAACAGAAAATAGTATTTATTCCTCAACAGAATTAAGCAAATACTGAAAAATCAAATAACTCATTGGCAATTCACATAAATGACAAATTTACAATATAGAAGACAATTTAAGTTTCTTTGGTTGATTTAAAAATGCACAATTTAAAAAACTGTTTTAAATGTATTTACAGTAATATGATTTTCATTTTAGTTGACATCTAAATATATTCAGTTTATATTATTTTCTGTATAATTTAATAAAGAAGACAGATCTGACCATCTATTAACCAAATTTAAGACCTAGATTAAACTAAGAAACAATTCCTAGTCTACCTTCAAGCCCTTTAACCATCCACAAAAAGGAATAAACTGAAAGTTGATCCAGAGTTTAGAACATATGCTTCAAAATAAAATATAAAAATAAACAAGGATGAAAACAATTCCTGATCATTGCGGGGAAGGAAACACATTGCTCATAAAGCTTCAGTCAAATGCTCTTTTGGTTTCCTTTCATGCTAGCAACTGATGAGTGTGCCCAAAAGTGACAAGTAATGACTAAAAGAAGAGTGATTTCAAATTAGCCATATCTACTGTTCTTTATCGGCAAAAGACAGACTAAAGAAGAGAGTGGAATAAGCAACAGCTTCATCATTTTATGCTTCATCCTCACTTAAAAATATTACTTAGAAAATTCCACAAGTATATCCAATAATACACTTATCAAAATTCAAGGAGAAGAGGGCAACAGAGGATAAAATGGTTGGATGGCATCTCCAATGAAATGGACATGAACTTGAGCAAACTCTAGGAGATGGTGAGGGGTCAGGAAGCCTGGCATGCTACAGTCCATAGGGTCACAAAGAGTCAGACTTGCTGACTGAACAACAACAATATACAAATTCTTCTAATTACCTCTTCCAGTGATCTGCAAGTTGCTTGGGTTTCTAGGATTATTCTGATATTTTCCTTAATTTTTCTTAGAGCAATCTCAAGTTGATTCGGAATGGGCAAACTAGGGTCTGGCATTGATCCTGTAGCCTCTTCAAACTATTGAGAAATAGAATTTTTTTTAAAAAAGCAGTTGCAACATTGGAAATAACAATATTAATTTTTACAACTACATGACAAGACATAGTTAAACTCCACTTATAGTTGACACATAAAAAGATATCATCAATTAAAACTCCAACTCAGCCATAAAAAGGAACAAAATTGGGTCATTTGTAGTGATGTGGATGACCCTACAGTCTGTCATACAGAGTGAAGTAAGTCAGAAAGAGAAAAACAAATATCATATATTAACACATATACATGGAATCTAGAAAAATGGTACCAATGAACCTATTTGAATGTCAGGAATAGAGACGCAGATGTAGAGAATGAACCTGTGGACACAGCAGGGGAAGGAGAGGGTGGAACGAATTGAAAGAGTATATACAGTACCACATGTAAAATAGATAGATACTGGTAAACTACTGTATGACACAGGGAGCTGAACTCAGTACTCTGTGACGACCTAGAGGGGTAGGATGTGGTGACTGGGAGGGAGGCTGAGGAGGGAGGGGATATATGTATACATATAGCTGATTCACACTGTTGTATACCAGAAACTAATGCAACACTGTAAAGCAATTATCCTCCAATTAAAATAGATATATATATAAATTAATAAATAAAAATAAAATTCCATCCAACCTTAGAAAATATTTCTATTGGTTAACACTATAGGTCCTGCTATAGAGTAGCAAACAGGATGAATCATTTATACCTTTTGTGCTTCACTTAGTATTTCATTTTGCTGACGTTCAAAAACATCTAGTTGACGTTCCAGCTCAACTTCTCTCTGATCCCAGGCCATTTGTCTTTCTTCATGAAACTAAAGAAAGATAGTTGGGTCATACACACACAGAGAGACACTCACCAGGCCTATCAGAAGAATTTTTGCATAATCTTTTTTCTTTAATCCTCACAACAACCATTTGAGGTCAGTGTTATTATTTTCATTTTAAGGAAAAAGGAAGAAAATTCAGAGATTAAGTAATTTGCCTAAGATCACAAAGACAGGCAGGGGTGGAGACAGGATTTCAACCCATCCATGTACCCATCCATTCATTCATCCAAAACATGTTTAATGACACATTCTATGTGACAAGTATTATTAGAGACAATGAGAACACAGCAGTAAACAAAACCAAGTCCCCTTCACCACAGGATTTATATACTACTGAGGGGGAGACAGTAAACAAATAAGTATGTCATATGTCAGAGGGCGATGAGTGCTATGGAGTAAAATGAAACTAGGTAATCCTTATTTAAGGAACCTTGATGATAAAATTTACTGTTGTATGTTGGGTAACTAGTGAAGGCCTCATTGATAAGGTAAGACATGAGAGGTAAGATCAGAAGGCAGTGAAAGCATAAATAATATTGGTATCTTAGGTAAGAACAATTTAAGCAGAAGGAACAACAAAATTTCTAAGGCAAGCAAGCATCTGCTTAGTGAATTTCATCTGTCTCCAAAGCTTCTGTGCTTTACTCTACACCAAGCTGCTTTCTCTTATTCCATCAGTGACAGCCAGTAGAAACTTGTAAAGGTGAATTCAAATAACCAATAGTGAAATAAAAATTAACTTACCAAATAAACTTGGTTATGACTTCTTCCTTTTAAGACTACTAATGCAACTAAATAAATGAATACTGTATTTTTAGTATAGCTTAAAAAATAAGAAACAGAATATAAGAATAATAATAGCAGCTATACTTGATTAGGAAAATAATGTAGTCATCAATGCAATGTTGTTATATTAAAAATCTTAGCAACAAAACACCAAAATAAATATAAAATGAAACCTTATTCTGCTGCACAATTTCTTCCTCCAGACTACTGATTGTATGCTCATTTTCACAAATTATATTATTCAAATATTTTATTTCTTCTTTATCCTTGACTAATTCTCGATTGAGTTTAAGCTCTTGAAGACGGAGTTCTTCTATTTTTGTGTGCCAATTGATTACCTAAATATTTATAAATTACATATACAAATGTTAATACTATATTAATAAATAATGTATTTTTCTACTGATCTTAATGATTTTAATTCAAATTAATGGACATTCTAAAATAAAATAAGATATAAAATTATCCTTGGTTGTGCCAAAAAAAGTTTATTTAGAATTTCTATAGACTTTTTTAATATGTAGAATCTTAACATAAAACATTTTTCAAAGATGCTGAAATGGATATCACTAACATTCACATTTATTTATTCATTTACTTTCATATACTTGCTGGGTCCTTAGTGTTTGTGTGTAATTGCAACATTGGTTTTACTTTCATAAATAAAAACCCCAAATGTTTCTAGCCTAGAGAATAAAATTTAATTTCAAAATAATTATCTTTCATTAATTCCTTTCAAATAAGAGAAAAAATAAAATTACATTAAAAAATAAACATGGGCCTACTACTTGTTTAACCACTGTAATGTTTAAGAATAATTACAATTAGTATTTAATTAATATATACTTTCCTAGAGTGTTTAAAATTCTTTGATATTACAATCTAAGCATTTCTCCTGAAACTATGGCTTAGAGGAGTCTCATTTTATTGATAAACAGATATTCTAATAGCCCAAACTCCTAATTTATAAAATCTAAATTAATAAACTATATCTGGAATTTTGCTCATATATTAAGCATTTTCCACACAGGCACATATTAACTCAAAATTATTATGTAACTCTTTAGAAAATATTGAACTTAAAATCAGTGTTTTACCTTTTGGGCTCCTCTGGCATCCTTTAGAGTGCTTATTAAATCTTCCAGTCCCTTTAACTTTAGTTCCATCTCTAGTGTTTTGTTCTTCAGACTTCTATGTTCTTGTTGAGAATTTTTCATTTCTTCCATTATCTTAAGTTTGTCATTTTGTAACTGAATCATTGTTTTAGAGAACTTTTCCTGTTGTGCCAAAGGTAAAGCTCCACTAAATTGTCGTCGTAGAGACTGAATTGTTTGGCGCAGATGTTTTGCTCTGTTTCTCCCCTCCAAACGGGCATAAAAGAGAGCTTGTTCTTTTTCATCAAGTTTCTGCTCTAAGCGCAAATTATGGGCCTCCATCTTCTGCAGTTTAGATGTAACTGACTCCAACTTACCAAGAGCAGTAGCCTCACTAGCTTGAAGACAGACTATGTGTTGGTGCAGCTTGGCAATTAGTGCCTTTTCATCAGACTGTGCCTAATATAAAAAATCGATATTTGTAGTAAGTTTCATGGTTTCCCAGTGAAACTTATCATGGATTTAAAAATCAGAATTTACTAATTTAAAACAATATGCTACATGAGATCCTACAAAAATCTAACCTTGTTTTAACATAAATTGCAAAAGACTGAAGAAGAAAAAGAACTAGAATGAAACTTATTTAAAATCTAAATCTGCCACCTAACTGCATACCAGTTGGAATATTACTCAGTTTTTTTTAAACTTCTGTATGTAAATAACAATACTGATAATAATTCTAATGTAGACAATGAGGAATTTTTTTTAATCCTAAAAAATCTATAATGTGAGAATATGTGAAAAACTACACATAAATATAAGAAACAATACTGTTATGAAAGACAAATTTCTCCCCATTGTCTGAACTGTGATCAGCGGTTGGCACAATGCATCTGTAAGCATTTAAATGCTTTTCTGTGTTATCAATGGCATTTCAAATTAAAGTTTTTCTAATCAAGTTACAATTAACAAAAACAAGATCCTCTATTTGATATATCCTGATTAAAACTACAAAATGATCCAAATATCTAATGTAAATTTTGGAAAAGAAAAGACTCTATGTAGAAGAGTTAATCTTGCATATACCTGATAGTCTAACAGCTGTGTTCTGATGGACTCTACTTCCTTCTCCCTGGACTGCTGTTGTGCATTCAAAATTTCAACTTGCCTTTTGGCAATATCAGAAATCTCTTTCAGTCTAGAAAGTAATAAGATACTTCAGATATGATTAGGTACATACTCTAAGTAAAAAAATACTAGAATTTCCAATTTCTAGACCCTTGTGGAAAAGCTGTTAGCTTGCAGCATCTCTTCTTTTTACGAAATACTAAAGTTTCCTGAAGTATTTCATGAAACATAATTCCATGAGAGGTTAACAAGTTTTAACCTCTACATTCCCAACATTCCTCTCCCTTGAAAATTCATATACACAGTATCATATCAAATGCTCTGAGAAGTTCTAAAGTAAAAAAGGATCTCAATCTATTCATATACATTTTCCAAACATAAATGGCCAACAAACTTCTCTCACAATTTTTTTCATGAGACACTTGTTACCATGGTTTGGTATAGCTGGAACAAGGTATTAGGTAGGCTTACCTGACAAAGTGTACATCTAAGATTACAGAAATTTAACATTTCAAGGCCAATTAATGAATGCTTTGATTGGCTTTATTTTAATTTATAAGTTAGCAGAAATGTGAAAAAAGATTATACATTTATTACAATTACCAAAAAAGGAGGGAAGCTTGATGATAATTATTAAATGTCCCATATGACTACTGTGATAAGATTAAATAGGTAAAGTAAAATGCATTTTACTTTGGACTGGAGTAATTTTCATTCAGTGTAACTGATAAGTCTGGTTTCCTCATATTGATTAGAAACTCTCATTGCCAGTTATATAAGTCTTAATCAATTAAACTATAACAAAATGATTAATTATAACTTAGTTTACTAAAAAAGGTGAGGTCCATGACATAAGAAGAATAAAGGAGTCCTTCATAGTAAAAGGGCTAGAAATGAGTTATATTACCAAAATGAGGTTCCAAAACACTGGCTATAACTTTATGGGTAAGCCATAACTCTTTTTAACTAATTATTTGAGCTTGATGAATCAACTCAAGGATCCTCATACTACTCTAAAGCAGTTAACACATGATTACAAAGAAATGAATAAAAGCATCTACCTGGTGTATAGTACTTCCTCCTACATATATTTTGAATTCTAAGAGAATAAATTGTTTCTTTATGTAAAATGAAAACAACAAATGTTATTTGGATTATTAAGTGGATTAGGATGATTCAATATATATTTAATACAAAGCACAGTACATAGTGTGTAGCTTCCCAGGTGCTCATCCACCTGCCAGTATAGGAGATGCAGGTTACAGCCCTGGGTTGGGAAGATTCCCTGGAGAAGGAAATGGCAACCCACTCCAGTATTCTTGACTGCAGAATTCCATAGACAGAGGAGCCTGGTGGCTACAGCTCATGGGTTTGCAAAGAGTTGGACATGACAGCAAATGAGCCCACACACAGTACATAGTAGATACCCAAGATATGCCAACTGAATCAAAATCTGAATTGTTCTTTATATTTTTACAGCAACCCTATTATAAGTAGATATACTATTACTCTCTTAGTAAGTTAAGTTTAAATAAATGCCACAACCTTCCTTCCAAAAAATTACTAATATGTGAAAAAACAATAGATCTCATAGGGTCCTGATGCCAAGTTCTGTGTTTTCTGTAATACTATTACTGGACTCTGATAAATGTAAATCTTGAGAAGTTGTTTCCTCTCCAATACTATTATTTATGCCAGTTAGATATCAATCTTGTTAATAATACTTAACAGAGTTCTTATAAAAAGAAACCAGCATCAACTGCCACTAAGGATATTACCCTTTACCACTGTAATGAGGTTTCATAAACACAAAGTACAGTGGACACAGCTAATCAAATGATCAAGCTCTGATCAAATAATCAAGCTAATCAAAACTTGCACATGCACTTACTTTGATACTTCAACTTTCAGTTCCATTTCACTCTTCTCTAATTCTAGAATGTGTTGCCTATCAGCATCACTTACTGTCTTGCTCACACTACCAGCTAATTCATCTCTTAACATCTGTTCCACTTTCTGTGCCTCCAAATTGATTCTGGTCAGCTGGGAAAATAACAAAAGATGTTCAGAAACATTAGTTTTTGGTGAAGTTTTCCTTTTAGTATACCTTTAAGCATCCTGCAGTCTTCTTTATTTTAATCCAGATACTAATTTGGGTGTCAAGTATTAAGAATAGATTGAAGATGTTAAGGAGAGAAAAAGCCAGGAACAAATTAGGAAAACTCTAATTATATGTCAACCCACCAAGTCATTCATATTGGTCAACTCACAATCTAATAAGATATGAATCTATGATACTCTTAATTTACTTAAAATGCTTGTTATATTTTACTTCAATTATATCATCTATAAATAAATCTAGTTAACATTAATAAAATCTTAACATATTATTTAATGACTCAGTTAAAACAAACAAAATAACATGAATGACCTGTGAAATTTACTAATTCTAAAGGAAGAGTGCTACTTCATTGTAAATTGTTGAATATTTGCAAACTATATTATTGCCAGCCAACTGAAGAATTTTGACCAAAAAAGTCTAAAACTTTCTATTAGAATGAAGTCCCTGAGTGGAGAGATTACTGTCTTTTTTATTTTGTGCTGTAACTCCAGTTCCCACACAGCATCTGGCATGTTACAGGCACTCAGAAATGATAACTGTTAAATGAATAGATGATAATGGAAGGAAATTCCATTATTAAGCAAATAACATCATTTTGCACATTAAATCTAAATTTTGTAATGCTGGTAAGAAATAAGAACTCAATCACAGAAATACATGGTTTCTTTTTAAACATTTCAGACATAAAACTACATTATTTATCCATTACATGAAACACAAGTACTGTATTAATATGCTACTTCAGAGTTACAAACAAACCTCTTCCAATAATACAATGGCTACCATGAATAATTCTTTACTTTCTAACTGCATGATAAAAATTATAATATCAAACCTCAGCAAATTTGGTTTCCAATTCAAAATTGCGTTCTTCCATTTGCTGTAGTGAAGTCTTCACATGTTCGTACATTTTTTGAGAATGTTCAGCCCGCTGCCTTTCATTTAATTCTTTCATCTCCAGCATAGTGATTTTTTTTGAAATAGAAACAATCTCACTGTTGGTTACAGATTTCTTTGCCTTATCCATGTTAGATTCATTTCCTAAATGCAACAATATGTTGGTAAATATCATGCTCTTCCTATCAAAATGCTATCCCCAATATTTTAGACATTATATAAGGAGGCAATATGGTTCTGCGGAAAACACACGAGCCAGTTGAATTATGACAGACCTGGACACTAGTCATAGCTCTGTTACATCTTGTCTGTATGCTGCCTACCCCATTTAATCTCTGGAACTTCCATGTTTCATCAATCAAATGATCATAAAAATTATTCTTCATAGAATGAGAGGCATATTGTGCTTTATTTTACTGAGCTTCGCAGATAACTGCAATTTTTTTCTTTTTGTTTTTAAATTGAAGGTATGTGGCAACAGGCCTGAGCTGAGTAAGTCTACTGGTGCCATTTTTCCAATACCGTTTGCTCACTTTGTGTTTCTGTGTCACAATGGTAATTCTCACAATATTTCACACTTTTCCATTACTAGTATATTTGTTATGTGATCCATGATCAGTGATCTTTGATGCAACTACTATGACAAACTGAAGGTTCAGATGATGACCAGCATTTTTTTATCACTAAAGTACTTTAGGATTAAGGTATGCACATTATTAGGAGAAGGCAATGGCACCCCACCCCAGTACTCTTGCCTGGAAAATCCCATGGATGGAGGAGCCTGGTAGGCCACAGTCCATGGGGTCGCTAAGAGTCAGACACGACTGAGAGACTTCACTTTCACTTTTCCCTTTCATGTACTGGAGAAGGAAATGGCAACCCACTCCAGTATTCTTGCCTGGAGAATCCCAGGGACGGCGGAGCCTGGTGGCTGCCTTCTATGGGGTCGCACAGAGTCGGACACGACTGAAGCGACTTAGCAGCAGCAGCAGCATGCACATTATTTGTTTATATATAATATGATTGCACACCTAATAGACTATAGTATAGTGTAAACATAACTTTTATAGGCACTGGGAAACCAAAAAATTTCTGTGACTCATTTATTGCAATATTTGTTTTGTTGTGCTGGTCTAGACCTGAACTTGCAGTATGTCCAAGGTATGCCTGTACAGAAGTAACAATGTAAAAGATGTAGTGTAGGAGGTGTCACAAATAGGAAGTCAAAAAAGGGCAAATAAATACATTTTGTTAACTGAGAAATACACTGTATAAGAAGAAATACAGTGAAGTAACACTACTCTGTGAATGCAAGTTCAATGACTTTTAAAGCCTTAAAGAGTAAAAAAGTAAAACCTGAAGCCATGTGATTTAGGGATTTCACCAAATATCTTCTTTAACCCTGAATATTATTTGGCTTTTGTATATATCTAATGGGCTTCCCCGGAGAAGGCAATGGCACCCCACTCCTGTACTCTTGCCTGAAAAATCCCATGGATGGAGGAGCCTGGTAGGCTGCAGTCCATGGGGCCGCGAAGAGTCGGACACGACTGAGCGACTTCACTTTCACTTTTCACTTTCACGCATTGGAGAAGGAAATGGCAACCCACTCCAGTGTTCTTGCCTGGAGAATCCCAGGGATGGGGGAGCCTGGTGGGCTGCCGTCTATGGGGTCGCACACAGTCGGACACGACTGAAGCGACTTAGCAGCAGCAGCAGCAGCAATGGGCTTCCCAGGTGGTTCTAGTGGCAAAGACACTGTTTGCCAATGCAGAAGATGAAAGAGATGCGGGTTTGATCCCTGGGCTGGGAAGATCCCCTGGTGGAGGAAATGACGACCCACTCCAGGATTCTTGCCTGGAGAATCCCATTATTTCATTATTATCCTTAAATATTTATTTATTTATTTGGCTGTCGCAGGTCTCAGTTGCCACACACAGGTCTTCAATCTTTGTGCAGAATATGTGGTCTTTCAGTTGTGGCATGAGAACTCTTAGTTGTAGCATATGGGGTCTAGTTCCCTGACCAGGGATTGAACCCGGACTCCTGTGGTAGTAGTGCAGAATCTTGGACACTGGACCACCCTCAAATAATTTATTTTATTTAATTTTATTAGTTATTACACCCTTATCTCATACATGCAGTTGTATAGCTTACCTTTGGACACAAAAGTTTGTGTTTAAATGAAAAGAAAACAAAAAAACCACCCTAATTTACAATGAAAAGATATCATGTAGGAATGTCGTTAGTCATTTTTTAAGAAGAGAAAATGAATATTTCTGTTATGCATAACAGACGTGCTCCAGGAAAAAGACAAAATTTGGTACAGAGTTTTATTTTTTAGAGTGTCAATTAATCATTACGTTCAGGGAAGTCAATTATTTTAAGGAACTGTGCAGTGACTCATTTTGTCTTTTATAATAAAGCCCTTCTCCTATCTTTCTAGCTTCACAAGCTTGAGTTCTATAACTGAGTTTGCTCAAAAGTACATAAACTTTTTTGAAACCAGGCAAATTGTTTTGGTGTCTACAACAGTTTTAAGAAGTACTTCATTTTGTCCTGTATATATCTTTAAAATAGTATATGATTTTAGAATAGTTGCTACAGACAGTGATCAAATAACTAATAGTAACATTACCGAAAAGCTAAATGTGTTAGGAAAACATTATGGAACCATTTAGGCAACTAAGCACCATGAAGGACAGAAAAAAAGTTGCAGTAAATATAAACATACAAAGAACATAAAACCCCTTTCCATTCTTTTTTGTGCTAAACTCTGATAGTGAAAAGAGACACTCATTATTTGGAGTGTCCTAGGGAGAGAAACAGCCAACACCAATCAATTCCTGCATGAAAAAAAGCTAATAAAGTGACACTTATAAACAAAGAGATAAGGAAGGGCAACAGGAAATAAAAGCTTTTAAAACTTCAGTGATACAAAGCCATGTATCAGGGAGATTAAAGTATTTGAAATTAAGGAATTTCTATAAGGAATTCAGCACTTATTAAAGAGACATAGGATAGGATGAACAAAGAGCTTACTGAAACTGTATATAATATTCTTTTCTCTATCTTAGTTAAAATGGCATCGTCTTTCATTTAAGAGTTACATGAAAGTCAATTCACTTTTAATCTCTTAATGAAATAAAAATCACATTTCTAAAAGTAGCTTATTTTAGACTTCCCAGTGTCAAGCCTCTCTAAACTATATCTCAGTTAACAATTTAACAGTAACAGAAACCTTGAAAAACATTAGAGCTCCCATGTATAGAAAACAAGCAAATTAAAAGAAACACCTTACCCAAAGGAGCAAATTTATTTGGAAAGTATAAAGCATAATGCTAGTAAGATAAAATAACATAAATCTTATGAACTAGGAAAACCATTTGAAAAACTAATATGGAAAATCTTAGCAGAAGCCACATAGAATTTAATACCCTTTGAGACAATAATATCTCTGTTAGATACACATGAAAATGTTGACTGTAGCAATAAATAAGCAATAGCAAAACTTAGAAAAGCTGGTGATTTAATCCCTCAAACACAGTAATTTATGGCATGAATATTTATAAGTATGATGAATAAAAAATGAAACATTTTGTACCTACTAAATATAGCATACAATGTTTATTATAATTTAAGTATATAAAATATATAAACATGTATAAGGTAATACAAAAATGATATAGTAGTGGAACTACGAGCAATATGTTCAAGGTCATCTTTTAATTTAAAAATATCAAACAATAAATTGCTAATATAACTTTACACACAGTGAAAGAGATCATTATACTGTCATTAAAATACAGATATTTCAATATTATCATCTGCATTAATTCTTAAATGGTTCAATATACCTAATGCTAACTCATAAATTTTAGCACATATGATTTCATTAGAAACAAATCCAATTTAATAACTAAAAACCAAATCTTGGTAGAGATTAGTACAAAATAGTATTCATCAACTGCCTGCTAAATTAAACAGTTAGGCAGAGAGTTCATTTTTTATCACACAACTTCCTTTTTATCTATCTGGTATAGAAAGAGAACTTTAAATGAAAAAATATTCACTATTAGATCTTAATTATTTTATATTATCAGAGTCATAATACTTACCTAATTTAGTTTCTTGTTCCCAAGCTTGTTCAATAGTGTGAAGTTTTTCTTTGGTAATCTCCAGTTCTTTACTGATAGACTCCATTTGTTCTTTTAGGGATACATTTTCACACTAAATAAAATAGCAACATCACTGAGAAAGTACCCTGTAATTCAGACTAATACCACAGAAGTGACATTGTCTTAACTTTACATAATAATCTCCTAAAGCTCACCATCTATTTTTTTTTAACAAAAGTAGAAGTTTCCCTATATGTTATACAAATATAGACATACACAATATATGTTGTATAAACAATATATAAAATATTATTTTAAAATAATCATCAAAATCTTGTATATCCAGTATATAAAATTGTATACTTGTATATCTTGTACATCCTAACCTTCTGAGTACTAGCTTATGCCATGTTCACTTTTGGCCAACATGGATATTCAGTAGTTTCACAACCTTCCCTGAAGGAAGGGAGGGGAATGGTGAGATTCCTGTTTAGAATGACCATTCTGGTGGCAGCAAGTAGGATGCAACATCGAGATAAGGGTATGGACATGGAACAAGAGACAGGTTCCAAATGGGGAAAGGAGTCCGTCAAGGCTGTATATTGTCACCCTGCTTATTTAACTTATATGCAGAGTACATCATGAGAAACGCTGGGCTGGAAGAAACACAAGCTGGAATCAAGATTGCCGGGAGAAATATCAATAACCTCAGATATGCAGATGACACTACCCTTATGGCAGAAAGTGAAGAAGAACTAAATAGCCTCTTGATGAAAGTGAAAGAGGAGAGTGAAAACGTTGGCTTAAAGCTCAACATTCAGAAAACTAAGATCATGGCATCAGGTCCTATCACTTCATGGCAAATAGATGGGAAACAGTGGAAAGAGTGAGAGACTTTATTTTGGGGGGCTCCAAAATCACT
This sequence comes from Giraffa tippelskirchi, assembly GCF_054371585.1. Lineage (NCBI taxonomy): Eukaryota > Metazoa > Chordata > Mammalia > Artiodactyla > Giraffidae > Giraffa > Giraffa tippelskirchi. Next base: position 119,935,834 of record NC_137278.1, read on the forward strand.
GCAGATGGTGACTGCAGCCATGAAATTAAAAGACAGTTGCTCCCTGGAAGACAAGCTACGACCAACCTAGACAGCATATTTAAAAGCAGAGACATTACTTTGCCAACAAAAGTCTGTCTAGTCAAAGCTTTCGTTTTTCCAGTAGTCATGTATGGATGTGAGAGTTGGACTATAAAGAAAGCTGAGTGCTGAAGAATTGATGCTTTTGAACTGTGATGTTGGAGAAGATTCTTGAGAGTCCCTTGGACTGCAAGGAGATCCAACCAGTCAATCCTAAAGGAAATCAGTCCTGAATATTCATTGGAAGGACCGATGCTGAAAGCTGAAACTCCAATACGTTGGCCACATGATGCAAAAAATTGACTCATTGGAAAAGACCCTGATCTGGGAATGATTGAAGGCAGGAGGAGAAGGGGATGACAGAGAATGAGATGGTTAGATGGCATCACCGACTCAATGGACTTGAGTCTAAGTAAGCTCCGGGAGTTCGTGATACAGGGAAGCCTGACATACTGTAGTTCATGGGGTTGCAAAGAGTTGGACACAACTGAGTGACTGAACTGAACTGAATCGTTACCACAATAACAATGGTAGAGAATAAAACTAAGATATTCCCAGTAGAGAGGGACATATTTTCAGAATTATAACTGAGATATAGGAAGTAAAGAAGAGAAAGGGATATACTACATAAAGAAAAAAATTTAAGGTTTGAGTAGAAATGAAAAATGTTATCTGGGAAAATAAATTTTAAAAGTTAAAAATTACTCATTCGGTATGTTATCTGCAGGAGATTTCATATCTGTAATTTTTTAGTGTTAGAGAAGAGAGGACAACAGACATAAAAGATGGGGAAAAGGTGAGATTATTATCACACCTACATATGTAGAGTTTTCTACAAAATTAATATAATCATCTCTCTTCAACAAAAATAATAATAAAAAGTAAACTGATCATGATTATTTCTAGTTAATACTAATAAATAATGACTCAGATAATTGTGTCATTATAAAAGATTGAAAGCAGGAGAAAAAAATAAAAGATTGAAGGCAGGAGAAGAAGAGGACAACAGAGGTCAAGATGGTTGGGTGGCACCACTGACTCAATGGACATGAGTTTGAGCAAGCTCTGGGAGATGGTGAGGGCAGGAAAGCCTGGCATGCTGCAGTCCGTGGGGTCGCAAAGAGTTGGACACAACTGAACAACTGAACAACAAAAACAGATAATTGTGTAGGAGCCACTGAAAGCTATTCAGAATATTTTCTTGAATATGTCCCCCTAAGCAAGTGAGAGCTTTCAAACCAAAAGATTTACATCTCATGCTACTTCAAAGAGAGTATCATATAAGAAAATGAACCAAAAGACACAGTTTCTTATTTTTGATGAAGAAGAGAAATAAAAACATGAGCTTGTTTTGCTTAATATAAAACGTATGAAGATCAAGTGGCTAGAAGAGAATTATAAAGGGTCTTGGGTCCTATTCATGAAAGTGAAAGTGTTAGTCGCTCAGTCCTGTCCAACTCTATGCAATCCCATGGACTGTAGCCCACAAGGCTTCTCTATCCATGGAGTTCTCCAAGAATCCTGGGAGTGGATAGCCATTCCCTTCTCTAGGAGATCTTCTCAACCCAGGGATCAAACCCAGATCTCTTGCAATGCAGGCAGATTCTTTACCATCTGAACCACCAGGGTTATTTCATATAGACTCCTTGAATTAAACCATGATACTCCATGGCACTCTTCTCTCTCTGGACAGTAAGAAAGGCTACAGATTTGCAGAGGTCATCCATGGTCCAGGAAGAGCGATTTATGTCTCATCTACTCTCTGCTACATCCATCCCCAGAAACTATGGGCCATGAGGGAATCAGAGATCAGGGTAAGAGAAAGCGCTGCTGCTGCTAAGTCGCTTCGGTCGTGTCTGACTCTGTGCGACCCCATAGTTGGCAGCCCACCAGGCTCCCCCGTCCCTGGGATTCTCCAGGCAAGAACACTGGAGTGAGTTGCCATTTCCTTCTCCAATGCATGAAAGTGAAAAGTGAAAGTGAAGTCGCTCAGTGGGGTCTGACTCTTCGCGACCCCATGGACTGCAGCCTACCAGGCTCCTCCATCCATGGGATTTTCCAGGCAAGAGTACTGGAGTGGGGTGCCATTGCCTTCTCCAAAGAGAAAGTGGTGGATGCTTAATAACGCTTTCTCTTGTGATTACATTATCCTATATGTTCCACATTCTTGTTTCTTTTCTAAGTGCCTGGTTTAAGAGGTCTGATTCAGCTAAATTATGCAAATGGGCTAAGGAAGATGACATAGAAGAAGCTGTACAGAAATTATTCTGTACCTACAGACATCAGCCCCCCTACACACACAAAAAAAGGCTAGTATCACAAGGTTTAAGGATCACATCAACCTACCTCTAGGTGTTCCAAGTTATTTGTTCTTTGAACAAGCATATTATCTTTTTGCAAGATATCTCTGTACTTAGCAGTCAGTTCATTGTATTGTCTATTGGCCAATTCTAGTTCCGACAGAGAGACACTATTATCTACAACTTTTTGTAGTGCTGCAATCTTGAAAACGGCCGTTTCCTATGTAAATAAAGATACACTGAATTGAAGTGTTGTATTTTTTTCTGGTAAAGCACTAGCCACTTTTGAGATAATACAGCTAAAAGCAAAACAGATTTCAGAATCATTAAAAAAATTAGATTTATCCTGTATGAAAACATATTGCAATAATTATTCATTACTTTCACATAAGAAATAATATATGGACATTGAAAGTCTTAACAAAAAATAAAAGGAATTCTTTTATAACTCCTGTCATAGTTAAATGAATTCAGTTAATTTGTGAAAAGTGTATATACAGCAGCAAGAAAGCATATCACTTAGAATATATCTTTGGATGGCTTTTTAAAACTTTATAAGATTTAAAAAAACTTGTCTTTTGAAAACTGAAAGGCAAAATTTGCATCCCTGCAGGTAACATTCACAGTTTAGCTATTACTGGTTTGTTTGTTTAATTTTTGGCTGTGCTGATTTGTTGCTGGCAGGGCTTTTCTCCAGTTATGTCAAGCAGTTGGTGCTACTAGTTGTGGTGTGTTAGCTGCTCACTATGGCGGCGTCTCTCCTTGCAGAGCATGGGTGCCGAGATGTGCGGGCCTCAGTAGTTGTGGTTCTCAGGCTCTAGATCACAGGCTCAATAGGTGTGGCACAAAAAAAAAAAAAAAAAATAGGTGTGGCACACAAGTTCAGCTGCTCCACAGTATGTAGGATCTTCCCAGATCAGGGATCGAAACCATGTTTCCTGCACTGTCAGGCAGATTCTTTACCACTGAGCTACCAGGGAAGTCCCTATTTCTGATTATTTATAATTAAACAAACACACTATAAAATTAAAGAAAATCTTTTGTTCACAGAAAAGAAACATTATTTAGGGAGAAAAAACTTTTTTGAATCATAGCTATCTATAATAAATAATATCAAAGTCTAAATTATTTGGTTCATCTTCACTCTTTAGCTACAGAGCTATAAAAGTCACTATTTAAACACCAAAATGTCTGAACAGAAAACCAAATTTATGACATGAGAAAGATAAAGAATTTATGAGTTCCTGGTGGTCCAGTGTGAGGACTTAGCACTTTCACTGTGGTGTCTTGGGTTCAATCCCTGGTCGGGGAACTAAGATCCAGCAAATCAAGTGGCAGACCCAAAAATTTAAAAAATAAATGTAAAAAAAAACCCAAAGAATTATTTATGGTTATAATTCATTCTGAAGTAGAATAATGAGGGGAAAATATTTGTAATAGTACTTCAGATCTCATTTTGAAAACGTCTTTATATAAATAAGTATCCCCTATTCTACCTTACCCTTGGGATTGTTTCACTTTTGCTGTGTGGTGAGGGAGATCGTATTTCCCATCTTTACAAATAACCGCCCCCTCTTTTGGCTTTCAAAGCGTTGCAAAACCAAACAAAAATTCAGGCTCAAGAGGAAGAAAATCCCAGTTCTTTCTTCCTTCTATCTCAAATACTAGCCATAGTTGTGATACTCCAATAAAAACATTCTACAAAATATAACACAAAAATAAGAACATTTCATACTGTAGATAGGTTTATTAGCATGACAATTTCACTCATTATTACATTTAAAAGGAGATGGGAAGGAACTCAAGTAACATTTTAATTTTACTTTGAATTCTTTGGTTTACATTGTTGTTGCTGTTTATTCACTAAGTTGTGTCCAAGACTTTTGCTACTCCATGGACTGGAGCCCACCAGGCTCCTCTGTCCATGAGATCTCCCATAAGAATACTGGGGTGGGATGCCATTTCTTTCTCCAGGGGCTCTTCCCAACCCAGGGATTGAACCCACGTTTCTTGCACTGCAGGCAGATTCTTTACCACTGAGCCACCAGGGAAGATTTACACGCTCCTATATAAATTCAGACATGTCAAATGAATATATGCATACTTAAATAAGCTATAAGATCAGATGTAAGCAAGATGTAGAATAATACACATGGCATGCAACTTTTTGTGTCTTTGCTAACACTTGCAAAAGAAAACATTAGAAGGATCTTCAGTTACCTAAAGGGGGTGAAGGGCTTCCCAGGTGGCTCAGTGGTAAAGAACCCGCCTGCCAATGCAGGAAACGCAGGTTCAATCCCTGGGTTGGGAAGATTCCTCTGGAGTAGAAAATGGCAACTCATTCCAGTATTCTTGCCTGGGAAATCCCATGCAAGATTTCAGAGGAGCATGGCAGGCTACAGTCCATGTGGTCACAAAAGAGTTGGAGACGACTTAGCGACTAAACTACAACAACAAAAGAGGCGAACGGGTGGAATAGAACGAAGCAAAAGGTACAAGGACAGATTTCTCTGATGACGTCTTTTGTGTAAATGCTTTATGTATTCAAATTTAATTTTTAAAAGGTTATCCCTGAAATTAAAATGTAAAATAAATGAGCCTAACCACAGCAAATGTATATCATAACCACATAAAGGAGCATTACTTCACATGTTATTTTGATGACACATCCTTAGTGAGAGATATTATAAAGATAGGAAGAACTGTAAAGAGATTTTAAACTACATCTGACAGCAGGAACCATACTTCAAGATAACCAAAGAGCTTCAGCTTAGGAGGAAAGGCTGTTTATTTTATAAAAGAATATCTGCCAATATATGAAAAGTACATAATAAACTAGAAAAATCATGATTTTTGCAACTCCTGATGAAATAATTGGGTCAGGCAACAACAATTACCAGAGGATGTTAAAACCATTAGAGAACTGATAAAGAACTGGTTATTTGCATGGTATCAAAACATTACCAAAGAGTTAATTAACTAAATCACTTAAAAATAGAGATATATGGCTGTCTCCCCCTTAACACAGTTATCAAACATGAAACCAGACATTCCATCTCTTGAATGATACAATACAAAGTATTACTTATAAAGTACAAAGTATTCTTGCCAAAATGTTTCTTTGAATATAACCACAGCTTCAAAGTTAACTTTTAGTAAATATAATAGTTAGAGAAACAAATAAAATTATCACAGAATATCATTAAACATTCAATATTTTTCAGAGAACGGGAGAAGAAAAGGGGGAGATTCTATAGTAAAAAGATTTAGGATATGAAACATCCAAGGACAATGCAGAGCCCTTGACTGGATCCAGGGACAATTAAGGAAATGTGGATGTGGTCTGGACATTTGACAATATATAGAGTACTGTTGTCAATTTTGTTAAGTATGATAAAGTTACTGTGGTTATGTAAACAGAACAAGACTTTTTTTTAGCGATGCATACTAAAATACTAAGGGGAGAAATGTCTGCAATTAAAATACTCTTACAAAAAACAGATGGAGCAATTATGGTCAAATGTTAATAACTGTTTACTATTAATCCAGGTGATAGTTATTCATCATACTATCCTTCTTGTCTGAAAATTTTCAGAGTTGAAAAAAATCAGACATACCTTAAAACGTTGTAAACGTCCAATTTTTTCAGCAACTTCAGCCTCCATTGATATCAATTCATTCTTCTGTTTTCCATTTTCTTTTCTAAGCTGTCTCTCCATTTCTACCAAAGTAGTATATTGCCTGATGAGTGACTTTTCATTCACCTGTAAGACTGTGATTTTTCTACTATTTTCTGCAAGTGTTTTTTTCATTTCATCTGAATCCATCTGAAGAGCACTGAGCAAATTCTGCACAAAGTCACATTTATATTACTTGTTGAATCTAGCTATCTTAGTTTGAATAATATTGCATATTGATTTTAAAAGTGCTTTACTTACATTATATTCTTTTACTTTTATAGCATCTTGTTGGATTTGATCCTCAAGTCTTTTCTTTTCCTCTTTCATTGTTTCAGATTCTGTTTTCCAGTTCTCCTTTTCACTTAAAAGAATTTTTTAAAAAAGCAACATAGTAAATCTATAGGAAGAGATAACTTTAGATAATGGAAATTTAGTTACCATAAAACAAGAGAAATTATAACTAATCAACATATGATAACATAAGTTAAAATCTCATTTGAAAGGGTTAATCCTGGAAGTTATTATTATTATTTATTTTATCAAATTATTTAAACTACAAATTACTACTCTATAACTATTACAATATAATGATAATGGATCTTGTAAATGTTTTATTAAAAACAGAAGATAATTAAGGAAATAATCAATATTCCAAACTTACTCTGGAAATCAAGTCTCAGTATTCTGACCCTATTCTTAAATTTGAGTGTTAAATAATCGTGAAATATTTAGAATCCAGACAAAGTGAGAAATCATTAGACCTAAAGAAGGTGTATAACATATTGTTGCCTACCCAGACCTCCAATCTGGTTGGCATAAACCACTTATGGTGTCAGCACTGAATGGTTCAAACCGGAACATATGACTTGGACAGCTCATTTACTATTCTGGCTAATGAGATCTAAGTCTGACGGAGGCCTCTAGAAAAAATTTTATAAATAAAAATGAAGAATTATGTGAAAAGAAAACACCCTTCTTCTTCAATGGACATGGTTCCATCTTCCTTGAACTCCTAACTCCTGCACCATCATGGGAGAGAATATGACATACACTAGAAGATTCCCAAACATGACCTACCCTATAATTAGCTTTGGCTTTCTTATTGGATTAAATCATAATCACTCTTAGTGTTTAAATCACCTTTGATCAGATATTCTAATTACTACTAAAGATATTAGTCCATTAGTATAGATGAGATGGCAGAGATAAGAAGAAACAGGCTAGTTCTCGATGAAAACACATGAATAATGAGGATGGTGATGAAAAAGACTACTAACTGCTGACATGAACTGTTCATATGTGCCATAATATTCACAAAATACTCAGATCTGGGCATTTTCACATAATTAAGTTATTTTACATAATTATTTCACACAATTAAGTTAATAATAACTCTATGAAAAAGTATTACTATCACAGAATTATATGGACAAGGAACTAAAACACAAAGCAGAGGTGAAGAAGCAGGAGGAAAAAGGAACAGAAAATACCTAAATATTTTTTGTTACTTAACTTTAATAAGAATATGCTACATTTATAAAGTTTTTCTAACACCTATACCTTAGGTATTCTTTATACAATAAGCTTTGTTGATGACGAATTACTGCAAATTTTCTGTTATAGTCTTCAAGAGAATCTTCTAAATTCTTTAACTTATTTTCTTTATATTCTAGTTCCTAAAAATTGGTTTAGAAATGAGAATGAAAAAAGCATCAGGATATATTTTAAATCTGAAAGTATAAATTCATATTCTGACAAGATTATAGAAAAATACATAAAATTTAATAGACAACAAATCCATAAGGAGCCCAGATCATTTCTATGATTATTTTGAACATCTTATGGCATATGGAATGAGATAACATGTGTAAAAGAGAAGTGCTATGAAACAGACAAGATTATTTTCATCATATATTTATAATAGTTACAGTAACCATACAAATGATCATATACAGTGGTTATAAACTTGCCTCTAGCCACTCAGCCCCACATACCCTTTGGTGAACATATGCATTCATACCTCCACTCAAATTGTCCTCTCCAATTATTTAATTTTGAAGATGAAGAAACTTGAGACTCAGAAAGATCAAATAACTTATTTAACATTAAAAAACTCATTAGTACTAGGCTTGGTAATCATTTTCTGAGGCATATGCCAAGCTTGGTGCCAGGTGCCTTACATATTTGCAGATCTAACACTTGCAGTCAGGTCTGGAAGTAGCAAGGTCCAAAGACCTTGCTACTTCCAGCACTCTATGCTGTCTTAGGATTGGGAGTTTAAGTATTGTTTTGCCACTTTGAACAGGTTTTCAGATTTTTAATTGGTGTTTGCTAATCTACTACGAGGCTTTCTATGTGTTTTTTTTTGTGTGTGTGTTTTTACACAAAGATGAAAAAATAATGAATCATCACAAGTAATATGACAAGGATATACTGTCACTACTTATTGACAGTGTTCCTGAAGAAAAGAAGAATAAATTCAGGAAGAGTGTTAAAATCAGAAATTTAAGAATAAGGATACAACATGAATTATAAAGTAATGATCTAATAAACAGTTCAATTCTAATACTCAAGGATTAAGTAATGCAATTTACAAATACAAGCATTTGATAAGCATAACTCAAGTATATTCACAAGTGGATTACTTAGGAAAGGGAAACAGCAGTGCTTACAATCAAAAACTTATTTTCATTGATTCTGAACACATATTTGTAATTATATTTGCAAAGTAAGTGATTTTATGGATATTCACACTTCAAATGAAAAAATGAAAAGCAACTCTCATTAGGCCATTCATAATGACCATAACATAGAGAGCAAAGCTGACAAACAAATACAGAGTAAGCAGTATCCTCTCTGATTTGCTAATGGATTAACTAACACCTTACAGGGCAAAGGGAAGAAAGAAATAAAAGACAATTTTAAGACAATTTTTCTTAAAAGTTTTTCTTGTAGTTAACACACAAAAAAGGAACAAATCTAATCATTACACAAAAAGTTGTGTCAGGCTTTATTCATCTGAATTGCTTTTCCAACCAGCAATAGATAAAAGAGCTCATGTTACTTATACATTACTACCTTATAGTAGCTGCATGTTATTCTATCTGTCAACCATATATTTCATATGAATGGCACACATCCTTTTCATTCAGATGAATAAAATAAATTGTTTTTATTCATAACATTCCATCTAAAATACATCTCACTGTTAAGAGTCTAAGAACTCAAAGAAACAGCTGATGATTAAATTGTTATTTTGCTATTCATATATAAAGTTTTCAGTACCTGTAAGATATGTATTAAATATTCATTCTGAGAATTAATAATATTGGCACTAGATGGTGCTATCCCATCAGGTAAGTCTATTCCTTTAAACACAACATTTGATCCTTCTGTTTGTCGTAAAAGACTGGTTTCTTTTTCAAGATGATCTATCTGGAAACAAACAATTCAGAAATGAGAATCTCATCTCTTACACACAAAAAAAGACAAATTAAAAAGTAGTAACTTACATTTCCTAAAGAGTAACTTTAACAAGTAAATATATGAATGCTCTGCCAGGTATTAATTAAATTATAATGTAATTTCTGCTTAGAGATGCCTGCTGCTGCTACTGCTGCTAAGTCACTTCAGTCATGTGCGACCCCATGGACTGTAGCCTACCAGGCTCCCTCCGTCCATGGCATTTTCCAGGCAAGAGTACTGGAGTGGGGTGCTATTGCCTTCTCCGTTAGAGATGCCTAAGAATACATTTAAAATCTCTGTATCCCTTTATATTTTCCTAGTGGCTCAAATGGTAAAGAATCTGCCTGCAATGCAGGAGACTGGGATCCCTGGGTCAAGGAAGATCCCCCGGAGAAGGAAATGGAAACCCATTCCAGTATTCTTGCCTGGAAAATCCCATGGACAGAGGAGCCTGGCAGGCTACAGTCCATGGGGTCGCAAAGAGTCAGACACGACTGAGCAACTAACACACAAACATTTTTACATTATAAGGTACTCATTTTTCCACCAATTTTATTTTAAAAATCCAAATAGAAGCTCTTCTAATATAGAAAGAATTCAAGGGGCATTTTCTCATAAAATAGTCATTAAAAAAAATGTTTCACAGTAAACCTTTGTTCACAAGCTTAGCATTTTATTTAAAAATATTCTCACCTTTAAATGTGCTTTTGTCAACTGCTGAGAATAATTTACAGCCTCTTTCCGAGATTCTCTGAGCTCCTGTCTTAATTCTTCATTCCTTCCAGTAAGTTGATCAACTTGGGCTTTTAAATGCAGATTGGCATCAAATATTCCTTCTGCATTCTTTGATTCTATAGCCTAATATATTTAAATTATATTGAAGAAATGTAAAGAAAAACACTAAAATCATAGTATAATAATCTATCTTTACATAACACTCATATTTAAGCATTATACTACTCCCATGTGTAATAATGTATACCAACTCTATCTCTTACAAATTTATAAAATACCAGTTAACCCACATCAGTATTACCAAGCATACTGATCACCTCATTCTAACAATTAACAAATATTGAGCTACCGCAAGTAGACTGGTAGACCAGAAAAACAACTAAATAGGAACAAGATGACTTAGGTTCGAATATAAACCAATCTCTTACTAGCTGGGCAAGTGACTTAAAATTCCTTAAATCTTAGCTTCTTTATCTCTAAAGAAGGGGAAAAAAATGTTACCTCTGTCTGCTTCACAAAGCTTTTATACAGTCAAAATGAGATAATTTATATGTAAATACTTTGAAACCATGAAGCATCTTAAAGTAAAACATAAGCAATGGAATGAAATAGCTACTACATCCAATTAGATAAAATTTTCACTGCTTCCTTTCCATACAGTTGAAGCATGTAAGATAAGAAAAGCAAAGTATGATAAAATAGTCTTATCCAAGAGTTCTAGATAAACAAAAATAATGTGTCAAATATTGAAGTCACCAACCCACTTCTAATACTATGTCTCAGATCGACCTCTATTCTACAAGGGGAACTCTATTTAGTAACCAAATAGTGACAAAATAAACAGCCCAGTAAAATTCTAACTTTTTCTATTCTAATTGACAGCCTCTGGCGTTCCTAATACCACTGCTTCCATAGACTTCATCTGCTTCTCTTCTGGATTGTTATTTTTCTTTTTTTCTGATTGATATGCCCCATCCAATGACATAACTGTACTTCCTCTAACAGATCATCAGAACGGCACTTTAGATCAGATAATTGTTATGCACTTAAGTTCACTTTCTATTGCTATAGGATATTTTTCAGGGTCCCTAATCACCGTCTAATTCAATCTCATTTTCCAAAAGGCCTTATAGACAACATGATGCTATTTATCAACAAGACAACTAACTAGACTACTTTGTCATCTGTCAGAGTACCTCCTTCTGCCTATTTCTTCCTGCTATCCCTTTTGAATTAGTATAAATTATTACTTCATGTGGCCTGTTCTGATCTCCTTAGGGTAAAGGCTTACTCTTAGAAATCTACTGCCTTGAGTTAAATCACAGATCACACTCTTGATGAGATTCCATATGATTTTACTCATCTTGCTGCCTTTGTCTCAGCATGACCCTTAAAACAAAAAGTGGAGATGACAGAAGAAAGTATCAGTGAACCTGAAGATAAATCATTAGCAATTATCCAACTAGGAGAAAAAAAGATAAAATATTAGGACAAAAAATGGACAGAGCCTCAGGGATTTGTGGGACAATGTCAAAAAGTCTAACATGTATCACTGGAGTCCTAGAGACAATGGAGCAGAAAAAATAAATCAAGAAATTAATGGCAGAAAATTTCTCAATTGTGGTGAATAACATAAGTGAATAAGCTCAGGAAACCCCAAACAAGGCACACACACACACTCTTTGGCACATTACAGTCACGCTGGTGAAAACAAAATAAAAAGAGAAAGTTTTGAAATAGTCTGAGAACTATACATTTCATACAATGGAATGACTCAAATGACAGTAATGTTTCACTAGAAGCTGTGGAGACCAATGAGAGTGGAACAACATTTTTAAAGTGATGAAACAACAAAATAAAACTATTAATATAAAAACAACTTACATTAACTAGTCTTTCAAGACTGGGAATAATTAGAGATGTTTCCCCTCCTTTAACATCAGGATCTTTCTGCATCTCCTTAACAGCTTGCAATATTTCTTTCATACCTTCTTCAAGTTGCTTATTTTCTTCACCTAATTCTTTTACTAAAAATGACATACTTATTGAGTGAATGAGATTTACAATTTATAATTTACATTAGGTATAAATTTACAATTATACTATGCTATAGAGATGACAAGTATTTCACATATAGCAAAAATAACCCATTTATAAAATGTGAATACAAATAAATGTACAAAAAATTCAAGTATAAATCCAACGTGTAAATAGTTAAATAAAACTGGACACCTATTTAAATACACATATACATATATAGCTCATGGCTGAAAGAAATAAATCATAAGCATACTTTGCTTTCACTTTAAAATTTTTACATTTATTTTCTAACTTCACTTTCATTAGAGGACAAAAGAGAAAAAATAGACTCTTTTATCATTACAATAAATTCAGATTAATTACATTCTCTGAAAAAGAAATATAGCAAGGCAAACCAAATAAATGAGAGACTGACATTGATACATTATAGACATAGTTAAGGCTAAAACAGACTAGAGAACAGAAGGTATTAAAGTCCTTTCAGACCCATAATTTTCAGTACAGGTTAAGTAAGTAAAGAAAAATAAGAGATAACAGTGACTTACATTTACTTTGAAATTTAGCTATTACTGTTCTACTTCTTTCTAAATCTCTTTCCTTTTCAATTAGTTCTCTTGAAAGAAATTCATTCTAAACAAAACAAAGAGAAAAATTTTTTTTTAAATATTACAATAGTTTATAGTTTTGAAGTTTAAAGTTCGATCAACTGAGGTTTAAAATACCTAAAACAAGCTACAGAAACATAGCAGCAGTCATAAAAAAAATAAAATTTAAAAGGTGAAACAGGTAATGATCACCCCTCCCACCTTCTCCCTCCCTGCAACACCACGGCAGAAGGGAAACAGATAATGAAGGTTTTTGTCTTTAGCACCACAATCATCTCTTTAATGATCTGCCTTTACACTACCTGTTCTGCCTGGCTTCTATGACGTTCAAGTTCTATTTCTGCATTTCTATTCTGTGCTTCTTTGATCAATAAATCCTGTGCTATAACTTCATTCTAAAGAAACATGTAATAAATTAGGCAAGTTAATGAGTTCATCTCAAATGTACTGCATTTTTAGATTTTTAAAAGACTGTGTATAAATTAGTGTTAATGCGCAAACAGAAAAATTATTACAATTGCTACTTATAGAATTTTGTTAGAAAGTCATAAAAATGAATTAAAAAAAAAAAATCCTAGGAATGTTATTTGGAGGATAGCTCACCTGAGATCTAAGAAATACTAGTTCTGTCCGTAGCTGTTCTATAAGATTTTCAAGTGGATCTATCTGAGGTAATTTTGATTGTGCAGTAATTGGCACAGGGTCTGGAATGTTAACTTCAAGTTTACCTTTCCAGATCTCTGTCTGTAAGGGTACTTCACTTTTTCCTATATCTTCTTTCAAACTGGTATCAGCAAAGTTGATTGGGGTATGAACCTGTTCATCTTCTGATGTTGCTGCTTGTGATTTATCCATGCCAGCTCTATTATCATGAATTTGTTGACAAAATATTGCTGATTTTTGCCTAAGTGATAACTTCTGCATTAAATCTGAAGCTGTTGATAAGGCTTGTAAAGATGAATCACTTTTTTGGGTGAAATTAGTCTTTTCAAGTGCCTGATGGCTTCTTGTCACCTTCTTCACAGACTCATCAGAAAGAGAACATAAATATTCGTTTATTTCTTCATGACTCTTTCTACTAAAGGTATTGATTAATGATTCTAGGTTTCTTAAAGATTGTAGACAGGGTGCTTTAAAAATCTCCCTTATTGTAATAGTTTCTGGAGGTGAAATATTATCTTTCACTTGTACAGATGAAGAATGTGTAGTTAAAGAGACAAAAGGATTCACTTCACTTTCTACACTCTGGCGAATTTCAGATAACATTCTTGATAATGATCCCATGGCCATATTCTCCTCTGGCTCATTCTGATATGACTGTGGAATATTGAATGATGGTCTCCTATGCAGCAGCTCTACTTTATCTGAACTCCTAATCTGTATTCAGAGTAAACAACGTTTCATTAATCTTGGGATCTATCTGAGATTTCTTAACAAGTATAAAAAGAAGCAATGTCCAAAATGAGATAATAGGGGAAGAAATGAAAGCCTGATAATAATATTCATTCTCTTTGCCATAGTAATACTTTACTATTTACCTTTGACTGTTCTTCACTCATATTTTTGAGGCTCATGAAATCAAATTTTCTTTCTCCCATTCTATTCTCTTGAGAAAAGTGTTCAGTTAGGTTCAGGTCCTCAGCAATTAATCCTACAAATAAAAGAATTAACAAATGAGAAACATAAAAATAACTCTTTTATTATTCCAATTATGCTTTTTTTTTTGGCTATGCCTCACAGCACGTGGGACCTTAGTTTTCAGACCAGGAATCAAATCTGCACCGCTTGCAGTGGAAGCAAGGACTCTTAACCACTGGTAAGCCCCCAATACTTGAATTCTTAAAAACTAGCGATGGGATGGGGAGGGAGGTGGAAGGCAGGTTCCGGAAGGGGAAAACATGTACACCCATGGTGGATTCGTGTCAATGTATGGCAAAACAAATACAATATTGTAAAATTAAAAAATAGAAAATAAACTAATTTAATTAAAAAAAAAAACTAAATCAAGTTTTAACTCAAACAAAAGGTAAAATAATTATTTCCAAAATCCTTGATCCACATGTAGCCTCCTCTACAACTGCCTGATTTAGGCCACTTTTAATAAGATATTAACGAGAAACAATACAAATTCTATCTTCTCTATCATTCTTTTTCACACATTAATAAGTGCTAAAATAGTTAAAAGATATACACATAAAGAATCATGAATGATTACTAAATTGCTTAATATATTAATAAATTACAAAGTTTTACCCTTCTAGAAATTTTTGATGTACTATAGAGAGCATAATGCTAAAAAAAAAATCTTTATTATTCATAGATACTTGTGAGCTTGGGCCAAGTTAGAAAAAAAATTCTGTCTCTATGGTCTTCTTACAAAAAAGCAATAGCTATTAAAGAACTAATCCAACTGTTCTCTTTATATCATGTAAGATAAATCAAAATAAAAAAAGACGTTAATTTTTATTCAATAAAACATTACTTTCACTTAGCAAAGAATAATGTACAAAGAAAGCTTCCAATGCATAGCTTTTAAGGAAAGAGAAAATATTAACATAATATATATTAATGAATTACTAAGTTTTATCATTACTAATCAGAACATATTGTGATTAACTAGAAATTAGTAAGGTTATACTATAAAGTTTTCTAAAGTCCATGATTCTGAAGTTTTTTTTTTGTTCACTTATCTTATTATTCTTTTCAACTGTTTCAGATTTAGGACTGAACTCAATGACACTCATACACTCTCATCAGGCCATTATTTTCACTTATTAAACTTGTAGCAAAACCACAGGAATATAGCAGTAATATTTCCAACTTACAGAAAATTCTATATCCACACAATTCATTTTCCAATGATTCTTTAAAGGTTTGGAATAACAGAGTATACCTGAAGTGACAGTTCTTTTTCCTTTTTCTTGAGCCATTTGACGAATTTTTTTCTTCAGATCAAGTCGTTCTTCCTCTAGACTTTCAATCTACAAGGTATAAACTATTAGTATTTCTCTTTGCTTCAACCAGGAAAATAACCAGTTGACTACTGCACTTGCCTCTTTCAAAAGAATCTGGTTTTCAGCTCTGTATTGCTGTTGTTTTAAACTTTTGCTATTTCTAAATTCAGTTAAATCAATCATTGTCGTTGGTTCAAGGCCTAAAATAAAAAGCAATATGATTAAAACCTTATTAATATTCAAATGAGCTACAAAAAACTTCATATAACAACTGGTTATCATCAAGCAACTGGTTATACTCTATTTAGCCAGGATCACTGAAGAACGGGGTACTTTTTGTGCAAGAATTCTTCAGGTATTTGAACTGTATAAGCTAAAATTTTATCACAAGTTTTAATGGAAATCCTGACAAAAACATACTATGATCTGTCTTCTCCATGTTGGACTATCATAGTGGTACTATAATGTATTAAGAACAGAAGCTTTGGAATAAAACAGTTGGGTTCAATTCCCACTTTTAATTGTTAACTAGTTGTAGGGATAATATTGTTATGTATGTATGTATGTATGTATGTATATATGTATTTCTTTTTGGCTTGTTGTCAGGGGTATAATAAAATTAACCCAAATAAAGTACTTATAGCAGGGCTTAGCACAGAGTAGTCATTATTAATATCAATATCAATTATATTATCAAGACTAGACTGACATTCTCATTGTGCCTCTTTCCTAATTTCACATTACTAAGAGGCCACCATGCTCTGAAAACCAGATATCAAGATTGTCTCAATAATTATGAAGCAAGATTTGGGGCCTTTAAAATACAGAAAGTCTGATGTTTGTGACTACTATCTATATAGTTCAGTCATCTTTACGAACATCCAGATTGAAGTTGGCTATTATCTGAAAGGTCAAATTGATTAGGCTAAGTCTAACTTGAGGTCCTGGGATGACTCTGGGTCCTAGTTAGAAACTCTTTTACAAATAAATCTTTCATTTTAAAGTAGCAATTTACACTGGACTATCATAACATTCAAACCAGTGAACTATTCACTAGTGAACTATTTACTGATACCAGTATACAAACTTTCAGGCTATATTTACTAATTACTTCTTATAATCAAGAGTAACCTTATAATACTCAATCTAAGTAAAACTTAATATAAACTATAAAATTCAATTATTTATCAAATAAAGTCTTAAAAAGGATTAAACAGTATTTCTAAATGTTCCCAACATTCATCTCAAGTAAAAGCATTTTGCAAACTAACAAATTACTTTTGTTGAAAATAAAGGTAACCTGTAATATGTGGTATTAAGTTAGTAGACTTTCATTTTTTAAACAAGCAATTATTATTGAGGAGTTCTTGGACTGAATATAGCAATGCTCCAGATCTAGCCAACTATCATCCCAATTCCATCAAACCCATAATCCCACTTCAATTGGAACAGTTCCACTTTTACTAATTTTAAATATTTTTATAGGAGGAATTATTTGGAAAAAAAAGGTATCCAATTATTAAAAATAAAAATAAACAACAAAAAAAATGACTTGACAATTAGGGCTGAGCAAACTCCGTATCTTAAAAGATGACTTACCCATGCGCTCTCTAAGTGCCTCATTTTCATCAAGAAAATCATTGATCTTCAACTCAAGCTTATTGATTTCCTTTGTCAATACTTCAATCTCTCGATCTCTTATTTTAATTTGGTTTTTACAATTCTTTATTTCAACAACAGCATCTTCTAAACCATAAACTCCCTGAAAAATACCCAATGTGATTTAAATATAACATCATTTATTGGAATAAATTCTCAAGTTCATAAATTTGTTTTCTTATTAAGTCTAGGGGAAGTGCACATATAACTAAGATTTATATCTTTAAACTGTGTTTTTTTATGATACTTTTAAAAAACAAATCCAGTAGTAATAATAACAGGAAACGGAACAATTGACATTTCCCAGTACAGCATCCTAATGGCAAAGCAATTCAGAATATTACATATAAAACCCTTAACAACATATGGAAAAGGAACAATAAGGGAGAATCAGCAATACCATTAGAATAAGTAGGTTATCAGTTGTGTGATATAGCAGTAACCAGATTTAAAAATATAAAAAGTACAAAGTAAAGCTGTGTTGGCACAGTAGGTAGCAAACCTGCCCCTGTTACAACTTTTATACAATCAGTGGTGTCACATGATGGTACAATGGCATAGATGACAAAGAATCGAATCTTGCTGCCTTAGCAAAGCTGATTATCTGGGCAAAAGGCTTTAGCGAAACGGTTTGAAAATAATGTAATGCTACACAGAAGTTTGAACACTTCAGTGTAAGTCAGTTAGGATAACCTTTAGCATGAGATACTTCTGGAATGTTTTTAAATGCACACAGCAAATGGCACAGAACAGTCTAACTTGGAGTGGCTCAGTGACTGACAAGATAAAAATACATACGGATTCATAATCTTTTAATCGCTTCAAAGTCTCAACCAGTTCTTTATCCTTTTCCCTAGCATCAGCCTCAGCCAGTTCAGCTGTTCTCTCAGCCTCTTTAGTTCTCTCTTCTAAAATTTGAACCTTAGACTGAATTTTCATATAATGAGTCCGTTGCGAAAGTGTTGAAGCTCCTACAGGGTAAAAATTAAAATCATCAATGAACTGAAGTGATTACTTACTCCTGTAAATGACTGGTTCCAGTATGGGAAGCAGGAAGAGTGGTATGTCACTAAAAGAAGTCCATTTAATATAATAAATTTATATTTATATTTATAAAATAAGTTTTAATTCAATTTTATTAATAAAACTAAAAAGGATTCTAAGAAAATCTTCTTAGCTGAAAGGGCATGGATTATAAAAGATTGGAAAGCACTGCTCTACAAGGAATGATCATAGTGGCAAAGGCTGAATCTGTTTCTATCATCCATCCTCCACTGTGTCCACTGTAACAGAACTATGGTCTTTTAGTTGGACACACGGCCACTTCAAATAAAGACTAAATTTCCACTTACATTTCAGTAGCCAAGGGTGGCCATGTGACTAATGGATATAAACAGAAAGGCCATGTGCACATTTTCAGGAAATGTTTTTTAAAGGAGAGGAGTGAAACTTTCTTTTCTCCTTCCTTCTGCCTGCCAGCTGGAATATGTACATTAGGGCTCCAGCCAGACTCAAACAGTCTTCTTACAACATTAGATGGAAACCATATGTTGAGACAGGCAGAGCAACAAGATATAGGGACTTGGTATCTGGTATTTTTACAACTAGCCCACCAACCGTTATACAAGTTGCCTCAACTTCTATTTTATTATGGAAAAGTGCATTTCCATCCTGTTTAAACCACTGTCACATTTGATTTTTTTTTCTATCACTTGCAGTTAAACTTAACTGTAACTAGTTGCTAAAAATTCCTACTTGTACATCTTACCAAATTGTTGCTAAGACCAAAATAAGCATTTCCATCATTTTAAAATTTACTGCCAATAATCACTCTTATCATAGTAAACATCTACTGAATTATAGGGTTTATACTTATATAAGGCATTGGACTAGCGTGGGAGATCACACGTGTTTATAAGAGGTGAGCTCTGCTCTCTGGAGAATGTGAAAGAGGCTGCTGTCCCCAAAATCTATTCTCCCTTTCTTCTGCATTGTTGTTCAGTTGCTAAGTAGTGTCTGACTCTTTGCGACCCCATGGACTGCAGTACACCAGGCTCCTCTGTCCTTTACTACCTCTCGGAGTTTGCTCAAATTCATGTCCATTGAGTTGGTGATGCTATCTAATCATCTCATCCTCTGCTACTCCTTTCTCCTTTTACCTTCAATCTTTCCCAATATCAAGGTCTTTCCCAATGACTTGGCTCTTCGCTTCAGGTGACTGAAATACTGGAGCTTCAGCTTCAGCCCAGTCCTTCCAATGTATATTCAGGGTTGATTTCCTTTAGGACTAACTGGTTTGATCTCCTTGCAGTCTGTAAGGACTTCTGTTGCGTGACCCATTCGCAGTAAATTACTGCCTATCCTTCAGTACTGCCTAAATTACTGCCTATGCTCTTTGCTTCTCGCCTCCTCTTGCTCTGTCTTGCTGTTTGGGACTGGATGTGAGGGTAAGCTCTATTTTACATGAGGCAAATGAAGGCAATATCCTAGACCACCTAATTCTAGATCAGTACACAAGTGAGAAATAAACTTCCATCGTGATTTTGCCACCATTTTTCAGATGCTCCTGAGAGCTAAAACTAATCCAAATCAGTGAAGGAGGAACACCATTAACTGACATACACATGTTAAAGTCAAGACAAAGAGAATATGTAGTACACACACCTTCTATGGGCTTTCGGGGTCATATGACTACAGACCGACATAGTGTCATTAAATAAAACCTCTTCCTTATTTGATAGCAGAGATCAACTGTCAGTTTTCCTCCTCTTGACCAGAATATGCAAACCCCATAATACCTATCATCCTTTTAAAGTAATTTAAGCTACTGGCAAAGTATAACTCTCATACATACATAATACAGACACACATAGAAATAAGTATATCTAGTGGACCTTGATGGTACTCAACAATCACAGTACATTTCCCGAGTCTGTTCATTCTTCCAGATGACCAGTTCATACCTTCTCTTTACTTCTTTCACCTCAAACTTCTAATACATTTGCCTCTATCCTCACTTTCATCTGAGAACTCTGCTTCCTTGTTTACTGAGAAAATAGAAGTTTTCATCGTCAGGACATCCACCCAACCACATTCAACTCCATGTATACACTCCAGCTTTCTTCCTGCTACTACGGGTAACTCTCTGTGCTCCTAAGCCTGCTACTCCAGCGAACACTAGATCCCATCCCACTGCCTCCTCAAGGCTATTAGTCCAGAAGTCCTTCTCTCACGCCCCTCCTTCATCAATTCATGAATTCCTTCTTCTTTAATGGATCTTTCCTATTAATTTAGAAACATGATTATTTCATCCATTTAAAAAACACTTTTTACCCTTCTTCCCCCAAGATACCACTCTATTTTTCTCCTTTCCATTGCAGAAACAGCTCTCAGAAATCTTTGTATTTGCCCTATTTCATCTCTGTATTTTCTCTTGAACTAAAAACAACCACTGATAAATCTAGTGGTCAATTTTCAGTGCTCCTCTTGACTTAGCAGCAGCAATGAACACAGCACTGAACACAGCTGCTTATGCTCTTCCTTAATGACATTCGTCATGTGAGTTTCGGGGCGCCACACACTTCTGGTTTTCCTTCCATCTCCCTGGTCTTTTCTTTTCAGTCTCTTTGGTTGTTTCTTTTCATCTCCCCAAGCTCTAAGGTAGAAGCATCCCAGAGCTCAGTCTTAAGATTCTTCTTAACCAACGTTCTCTATCTTCTCCTTTGATTATCTCAGCCAGCTTCATGACTTCCACTACCATTTTTATGCATATAGTTCCCAAATTGGTATGTTTAGCCTAGACTGTCCTCCTGAACCTGAGACTTTTATATACAAGTACCTACTTAATGGGCTTCCCTGGTGGCTCAGTCAGTAAAGAATCTGCCTGCTATGCAGGAGACCTGGGTTCGATCTCTGGGTCAGGAAGATCCCCTGGAGGAGGAAATGGCAACCCCCTCTAGTATTCCTGCCCGGGAAATCCCATAGACAGAGGAGACTGAGGGCAACAGTTCATGGAGTCACTAAAGTCAGACATGACCTAGCGACTAAACCACCACCACCATCACCTACTTAACACTTTCACTCAGATGTCTAATAAGCATCTCTCACTTAACAGGTCTCGTTTAACTAAGTATCTGATCATCTCTAAACCTTCTCTTTCCACAGTCCTCCCCAGCATTCAGACCAAAAACCCTCATAACTTTCTTACCTCTTATATCTTATCTGTCAGCAAATTTCATTTCTATCACCTTCAAAATACATCCAGAACTGACTACATATAATTTCACCGCTACCTCCATGCTTTCGGCTACTGTCACCTTTCCCCAGGTTGCTACAAGTTTTATTGTAAGCAGGTTTCCCTGCTTCTGTCCTTACCACTCCTCAAGTCTATGGCAGACATAGTCTAAGTCAAACTACATCACTCCTTTCTTCAGAAACTGTCCTTAATATCCATTCTCACTTAAAAGAAAAGCCAAAGTCCTTGCAATGAATTGTAAGGCCCCATATGATACAGCCTTACCTCTCTGATTGCATACCGATGACTGCCCACCTGCTCACTCTACTCCAGCCAAAATGGCTTCTTTGCTGTCCCTCAAACATGAACCACGCAGTCCTGCTTCATTGCCCTGAGCTTATTTGCCCCCTTCTCAGGAACATATGCGTGGCTCCCTCCCTCAGTTCCTTAAAGTCTTGGTTTAAATATCTCCTCAGTGAGGCTTCTGCTTCACTATCAAATTACAACCACACCTTCACCACCATCACCATTATTTCACTTACACAAAAACATACACATAGACTCACTCATTATATCCCATGTCTTATTTTTTTTTATCTTGGCAATCATAATAAATGGACTTACTATGTCATGAAATTATGAATAGTTTGCATTAATGTGCTCTGGTATAACTATAGCATGTAGTGTTATGGAAATACAGGATCAAAGATGTTGTAAGGGCTTACATTCAAAAGATTTGATGAGTTAGGTAAGCTTGCATGACCCAGGGTAGGGAGAAAATGACATTATCAAGTTGGGTAAGATTAATTCAAATGTTGACAAGTCAATTACTTTTGAAAAATCTCTGCAACGTTGTTACACTTATCAAAAATTTATTTTCTTTCATTCTCTGTTGATTACAAAAAGGAGGATAAATAATATCACCATTTTTCATTTCTTTTATATAGCCAATCTGGTAATAGAGGTTAATGTAATTTTCATCAGAGAAAATCTATAGAAAATACTGCCACCATTTACAAGTTTAAACACTAGTATGACATGTAAAGTAGTTAATAATATCAGGTAAAATTTTTCTTTTAATGTGATAAAATTCAACAATATATCTATTGCTATAACATAATTCCATTTTAATAAAAATAAAACATTTTTAAAATTTAATGGTATCTAAAATAACTACATACTTACAAAACTTGAATTACCTTTATTTCTTTGGAGCTCATTTTTCAGATCTTCAATTATAAACGTATTTTTCTCCATTTCTTTTGTATATTGTTCAACTTGCTCAGTGAGGATTTTAATTTGACTATCTCGCTCTTGTATACCCTATAAAATATTTTGAATATCACATATTTTCACTTTCTGAATATTAATATACAATTTAGAAGTAAGAGGGCTTCCCTTGTGGCTTAGCTGGTAAAGAATCCACCTGCAATGCGGGAGACCTGGGTTTGATTCCTGGGTTGGGAAGATTCCCTGGAGAAGGGAAAGGCTACCCACTCCAGTATTCTGGCCTGGAGAATTCCATGGACGGTATAGTCCATGGGGTTGCAAAGGGTCAGACACAAATGAGCGACTTTCACTAGAAGTAAGAAAAAGGTAGGTCTTGTTTTATTCAACAGAATTATAAAATATACTTTTTATAAGTCAAAACTCTGTCTTTTACTATTTTGTATACCTCAACTACACTAATCACTGTAGGTATACTGCTGTCTCTCCAGTACTTAAAGATAATACAAGGGCTAGCACTCTGGCAAACAGAAATTTCAGAACTCTCTAATGTTTGTGACTTATGACTTCTTTTGTGTTCTTTTTCCTCATCATCCAACTATCTTTTTATCATTTTATATGTTTTCGTTTTGCCTTGTGCTTTTTTTCCCTTACCCAACTTCACTTGCACCCTTATAGTACACTTCATATGAAAATCTTGTCCTTTGCAACTGTCCTTATTCTCCAAATACTTCCCAAATTTCCTTCTTTCTTTTAGACTATGACTAGAGAAAACAGTTTATGCAAGTGTAACTTCTTTCCTTTTTTCCTTTCCTTCTTTTATTTTTGGTCATGCCACACAGCTTGCAAGATCTTAGTTCCCAGACCAGGGATCAAACTCATGTCCCCTAAAGTGGACGCATGGAGTCCTAACCGCTGGACTACCAAGCATATATACAAATACATTGGTAGTAAATATAAAAATTTTATGCAGTACATATTATAGCCATATTTTAGTTTATTTCACATTGTACAGCATATTTCAGCACTAAAAGACAGTATAATAAAGTTTAGTAAGAGTATTACGATATTTAAATTTCTAAAAGTTTTTAATAGTTCCTTATAAATAATTCCCAAACAATAAATGTATTATCTGCATCAACAGAGAAAAACACACAAAATAATTCTATTCCTAACTCTAAACCTAATTATAATTTTTGCTTACAAATGGATCATATAAGAAACTTCTAAAGACTTTATTATCTACCCAAAGGTGTCAGTGACTAGATTAGGCACAGGAGATAAATGAAAGACAGTTCAGAGTGTCACTGCCAACTTTAATAAAACTCATTGACAAATCAAATTTTGAGAAAGCTTTACCTGTTGTAGAGCCATAACATTACTTTTATCAGCATCGAGCTGGGCATTTTTCAGTTTGTCCCGCAGACTATGTAACATTTGCTGATACTCAATGATTTCATCGTCTTTAGAAGACAAAATTAACTAGAAATAAACAAAATAGGTTCTGTTACATAAGAGGAAAATTAATAAACATTCCTCATTTATGATCAATACTTCAATATATATCATTAGCAGATCAAGAAAATACAGGCAAAAAAATTTTGGAAGTGAAAAAATAGCAACAATTGGAATGACCATTGTCCCTTTTGTGCATATAGCCTGAAGTTCAAATAAGAAATGATTCAAAGATATACACTGTGCATTTTTCTTTTTAAGGAATTCAATCTTTTCATTTAAACAACCTCAAGTTTCCAAAACCCATTCCTAAAACAAGAAGTTATAACTACCTCCCTGCGATTACAAAGTGTGTACAACTCATCTTTAAAAAGAAAACATTAAAATGACATGAAGAAGCACAAATATCTTGAATGAATGAAAGAGGCATATCTACAAAGAAAAATTACAGTCATAGATTCATTAAAAAGAACAAAGCAATACTATATGTACTGATGTAAACTAATCCTAAAAGATACTAAGTAAAAACAAAGTGAAGAATACATTTACTAACATCTCTCCTCCAAAATTAAATGATTAAAAACAACTCTAGAAGTCTATACATGGCACTTCTTAAAACTTTTCTAGCTAAGACATTTCATACACCTTTGGAAATGCCTAATAAAAATATCACTAACCAGTACAAAGCCTTTAAAGAAAATTAAGACTAAAAACTGAAGTCTAAAATTAAAAGCTATTATAGCAATGGAAAGAAAGCACCTTCCACTCTTCTACTTTTGCATTGACAGCTGCCATGATTGGATCATCTTCTTCATTTTTTGCTTTCAGAAGATCTGTAAGCTCCTGTACCTAAAGGCAACAATTATTTCAAGAATGTTGTAAAATAGTGTTAACACAAACATATTTATTATAACTGAATACTTATACATGCATTATACACATGCACATATATACATATATATTTAAAAGCATATTCATTATTGGAGCAGTTCTGTAGCTAGGGTGACATTAAATGGTTTGTGCATCTTTACAGCTGTAAAATTACTTTTTGTTATAAGGTAATTATATTTTTAAGCATTACTCTATTTTTTAACAAGTTTAACCCTGTGTAAGTAGTGAACAATATACTGGTTTCTATGACCTGCAGAGTGCATTTATCCTAAGGTGTAAAATTAAACTTTATGGTTTACAGGACCTCTAAGAGTCTTTAGCAGAAAATTCCCCAAATTATTAGCTTTGCAGGACTGCTGTCTATATATTCATTCAGATATCACCCATACATGCTACATGGCAAGAATTATAAGGTATGTATAAGGAAACTAGAAAACCATATAGAGACAAATATATCAGCATGGCAACATATTACAGTGTTAAGATGGTATATTAGAGCAGAAGACAAAATCTCATATCCTAGAAAGTTAAAGTACTTTCCAATTTCAAATAAACAGTAATGAGGCAACATGAAGTCTGTCCAAATAAGTTAATCTAACAAGAATCCTTACTTGAAGCTGGTAATGATCATTTTCTTTTTTTAACTGGTCCATCATACTATCTGTTTGATGCACAACAGCTTTCATCCTATTATATTCATCAGTCATCTTCTCCATTTCCTGGACAGACTCCTCTAAATTTTTTCTCATTTCTTGATTCTGAAGTTCAATTTTCTCATTAGCTTCTGTTAAAGTCTAAGAAAGGTAAAGGCATTATAGTTAAAAACAATTTGATAAGACAAATTTGAATTAAAATTAAATGGAATCATAAGTGTTTGCTGGAGAAAACAGAACTTTATAGATATTTAGTATCAATTGTTGTTTACCAACTAAAATTAAATATCAAGAAAACTATAACTAAGAATCTTAGTTCTTAAGAAATGCACAATATAGACATATAACAAGAATGAATTTGCAAGATTTGGAACTCCAAAGATGCAATTTATTTCATGTTTTACAAATACATATTTGCAGATTTACACTAAATATATTTAAATGTAGGTCTAAATACTAGATTTACATTATAATGAAAGTTTTATAAAAAATTATGGCTTTGAACTGACTTCCATCCATTTTACCTGAATTTCATCCAGATACTGGACAAGTTCATAGTTTTTCTTAGACAATTGTGATCGGTAGTCACTGTCCTCTCCTCTTCTTGATAAAAGTGTTTCTTTTTGCGAATCTATTTGTTTTTGATAGTCAATAATATCCTGACGAAGCTGTTCATTCTGAAGGTAGATCAAACACAATATTCTATTTAAAAAAACTATCCAAAGAAACAAAATTTCACCCTCTAAATAATGACCTCAAAACACACCTTTAAAATCCCAAGGTTTCACAACACTTAAAGCCTCACCTTTTTCTTTAGACGTTTGTTCTCCAGAAAAGGACATGAAGAAGGTAATTAGAAATGAGAAAGATAATATGTAATTAAGTATAATAAGAAATTAAAGGAAAAAAAGGAATTTAGGAGAATAAAATATTATTTTGGATAATCAAAGAAAGCAACAATATTAATTATCAACCAAAACAAAAAACATTCTGATTATATTAAAAAATAAAAATTCATGATAAACAATGTACATTATTTGGCTCAGAAGAACCAAATAATTAACAGAATTTGTAAGATTTCATATGAAACAAAAGTTTTAAAAGAATGCCGGATAAAATAAGAGGAAGTAAGGCAGAAATCCACTCACATATTGAGTTAGGAAACTAGCAAAGAACAGCTTAAAAAAGAAAGTAAGATTTACCCACAGAGATCTAACAAATGAATGCAGTACTTAACAGCCTCACCTTTCTATTTATTTTCTATTTCCCTAAGACAAAGTCATATCATAAAAATCACAGTTCAGAAACATCAGTTACTCAGAAAAGTTCAGTTCTGTTTACAGCATTAATTTATGGAAACTTTTTAAATAAGTATCTTTGTTGAACCACAACTACTGAATTTTTTTTTACCAACCTCTCTCCTTAATTTGCTGTTTTCATTTTCTGCCTCCTCATTTCGAAGAGCCAACTAAAATAGCAAAAACAAATAAAAAAGATAAAATTCAGCAGTAATTCAATGCAATGCCAGGTTTTCAGTTTCTCGTCAATAAAGCAGAAAATGTTTAATTACTGAGGACTTCATGTTGACCCAAGACATGAACAGTAAGCCAAAATTTTGAAAACTAAAGATAGGAAGGATAAAGCAGGTTGAGTTTAAAAAACAAAAAACTCTAACCAAAGGATACAGAAAACAAAACCATTACTCTTATTAGCCAGCCTAAAACCTATTAATGAGCAGTGTTCTGTCCAAGATCTCTACTGCTTTGCAGTTCTATCATCAGAGCTAAAAGATTTCACTCTCAGGGAGCATTAAATTACTTAGAAATACAAAGCAGTACAACATAATGGTTAAAAAGAAGCATGGATGCTTGGATTTGGGGTGGGGAAACTAAAAAGACATCATTGGGCCAACAGAGGAAATCTGCTGATGGACTATCTACTAGAAAACAGCATTGAATTGATACATTTCCTGAGTATGCTAATTATATAAGTAGTTATATTGAAAAATACCTCTCCTTTCAGTGGAAATATACTGAAATATTTAAGAATAAAATATCATAATATTTGTAATAATTAAATAAGAAGTATCATGATATTTCACATTGACTCTAATGGCTCACCAAAAAAGAACGGGGAGGAGAGAGAAGCAAGAGAAGGAGGGAAGGGGTGGGAAGTAAGTCTGTGTGTGCAAAGATACTGACGGATAAAGCATATGTAGCACAATGTTAACTGGTGAACCTATATAAAGAGTATGGTAAGTGTTTATTGCTTTTCCTAAAATCTTCATGAATATAAAGTTTTCAAAATACAAAGTTTAAAGAAAGTTCTTAATAAAATGCAATATGCTATACAAATTTTGGGGCTTCCCTGGTGGCTCAGCAGTAAAGAAACTGCCTGTGGTACAGGAGCCATAGGAGACAGGGATTCAATCCCTGGGTTGGGAAGATCCTTTGGAGGAGAGCATGGCAACCCAATCCAGTATTCTTGCCTGGGGAATCATATGGACAGAGGAGTCTGAAGGGCTACAGTCCCTAGGGTCGCAAAGAGTTGGACACGACTGAAGTGACTTAGCATACACACTTACAAATTTTAGAAGTTTACCATTATCATTATTATCATCTGTGAATTAAGAAACAGTCCTATCCTGTTTTGAACTGGGAAATTCAACACGAAAAGACATGTTAAGAACTTAAAGGCAAAACTGTTTACACTACTAATGCTCCCTTTCCCTGGTTTTTGAAACATCATACTCCTGATACACTTTTCTTGGGCTGTTTCTTGAAGCACTCTTTCTATTTCATTAGACATTTTTATGCCTCAGAGATCAGCCTTCCAATCACTTCTATTGCTTCAATATCTATGACCCACAAAACTCTTATCATCTATCCAGTGTCTCTCATGATTTCCTGTCCACAGATATCCTTTGGGAATATGCATGTTCCACAACAAGAAAAGCCACTACAATGAGAAGCCCACGTAATGCAACTAGAGAGTAGACCATACTCGCTGCAACTAGAGAAAGCCCGCACAGCAATGAAGATCCAGTGCAGCCAAAAATAAATTAATTTGAAAAACTGTTTTAAAAAAATTAAAACTCAAAAAAACCCAAAAAAGACTGACTTATGTATACCTTTCCATAGTATCCCAGAGTCTTCTTATATCTAAATGTATCCCCAGAGTATCCTATTATCTTATGTTATCTTTGTAATTGACAGTGAATATGGCTAAGAAGCAGAAAGTATGCCCGCTGTATCCTTAGTATTTCGCATGCTATGAGTACTCAGTAAAACTGAATGACTGGTGAAGGGCAAAAATGAATTGCCAAAGCAACTCATATCCATATTCTATTTCAAGGAACCCAGTGTCTGGAAATGTACATTAGCTATATATTCAAGTTGTCCCTGAATATTCATTGGAAGAACTGATGCTGAAGCTCCAAGACTTTGGCCACCTGATGCAAAGAGCTGACTCACTGGAAAAGACCCTGATGCTGGGAAAGATTGAGGGCAGAGAAGGGGGCAACAGAGGCTGAGATAATTGGATGGCATCGTTGACTCAATGGACATGAGCTTGAGCAAACTCCGGGAGATAGTGAAGGACAGGGAAGCCTGACATGTTGCATTCTTTGGTGTTGCAAAGAATCACGACTTAGCGACTAAACAAGTTGTCTGTGTATGTACCTAAGAATAAAGATAGTCTAGGATATGAATGGATGAGATAGTTCTGATTAGCTAACAATGAGTGCTATCAGTGAAGAGAAGTTGATGAATACACAGGCTAGACAAAGAACAATAGCCTAGAAAAAGACACACACAGACATCTCCCTAAGCAATTCTATTACTGTACAGCATAGTTAGGATCTTTCATGAGAAGAAATCTATAGGTCTGTTATGTTTCACTGAGTCAACTAAACAGATAATTTGCTAAGAGCTTATTCTTCACCTTTGTTGTTGTTATTTAGTCACTAAGTCATGTCCAACTCTTCGGTGACCCCATGGACTATAGCACACCACACTCCTCTATCCATGGGATTTTCTAGGCAAGAATACTGGAATAGGTTGCCATTTCCTTCTCCAGTTCAGTTCAGTCGCTTAGTCATATCTGACTCTTTGCAATCCCATGAACCGCAGCACACCAGGCCTCCCTGTCCATCACCAACTCCCGGGGTCCACCCAAACCCATGTCCATCAAGTCGGTGATGCCATCCAACCATCTCATCCTCTGTCATCCCCTTCTCCTCCTGCCCTCAATCTTTCCCAGCATCAGGGTCTTTTCCAACGAGTCAGCTCTTCACATCAGGTGGCCAAAGTATTGGAGTTTCAGCTTCAACATCAGTCCTTCCAGTGAACACCCAGGCCTGATATCCTCTAGGATGGACTGGTTGGATCTCTTTGCAGTCCAAATGGCTCTCAAGAGTCTCTACAACACCACAGTTCAAAAGCATCAATTCTTCGGCGCTCAGCTTTCTTTATAGTCCAACTCTCACATCCATACATGACCACTGGAAAAACCATAGCCTTGACTAGACGGACCTTTGTTGGCAAAGTTATGTCTCTGCCTTTTAATATGCTGTCTAGCATGGTTATAATTTTCCTTCCAAAGAGTAAGTGTCTTTTAATTTCATGGCTGCAGTCACCATCAGCAGTGATTTTGGAGCCCCCAAAAATAAAGTCAGCCACTGTTTCTCCACTGTTTCCTCATCTATTTGCCATGAAGTGATGGGACCAGATGCCATGATCTTAGTTTTCTGAATGTTGAGCTTTAAGCCAACTTTTTCACTCTCCTCTTTCACTTTCATCAAGAGGCTCTTTAGTTCTTCTTCACTTTCTGCCATAAGGGTGGTGTTATCTGCATATCTGAGGTTATTGATATTTCTCCCGGCAATCTTGATTCCAGCTTGTACTTCATCCAGCCCAGTGTTTCTCATGATGTACTCTGCATATAAGTTAAATAAGCAGGGTGACAATATACAGCCTTGACGTACTCCTTTCCTGATTTGGAACCAGTCTGTTTTTCCATGTCCAGTTCTAACTGTTGCTTCCTGACCCGCATACAGGTTTCTCAAGAGGCATGTCAGGTAGTCTAGTATTCCTATCTCTTTCAGAATTTGCCACAGTTTATTGTGATCCACACAAAGGCTTTGGCATAGTCAATAAAGCTGAAATAGATGTTTTTTCTGGAACTCTCTTGCTTTTTTGATGATCCAGAGGATGATGGCAATTTGATCTCCGGTTCCTCTGCCTTTTCGAAAACCAGCTTGAACACCTGGAAGTTCACGGTTCACATATTGCTGAAGCCTGGCTTGGAGAATTTTGAGCATTACTTTATACTAGTGTGTGAGATGAGTGCAATTGTGCGGTAGTTTGAGCATTCTTTGGCATTGCCCTTCTTTGGGATTGGAATGAAAACTGACCTTTTCCAGTCCTCTGGCCACTGCTGAGTTTTCCAAATTTGCTGACATACTGAGGATCCTCCAAACCCACATCTCCTGCATTGGCAGGTGGATTCTTTACTGCTAAGCCACCATTCATCACCTTTAGGTGGCATCAATCTACACTTTTTTACTGCAAAAACTATATAGATATTAATAGCTCACTTTTACATTACTTCCAAACTATCTAATAAAATAGATACGTCAAGAATGGGAATTCAGGACTTCCCTGGAGATCCAGAGGCTAAGACCCCTTGCTTCCAACGCAGGGATCATGTGTTTGATCCCTGGTAGGGGAACCAAAATCCCACATGTCCCGTGGCACAGCCAAAAAAAAAAAAGAACAGGGATGTTTTTCCTTATGTATCAGTCTATAATGAATTCTTTTTAAATATCAACATTACCTCATAATCAAAGTCATTTACTTATATTTATAACCATCTATTTCTACGAGAACAACTGACAAAATAAGATTGTCAGTACATGGTACAACATTGACCTTATAAAGGACACAAAAAGCTTCTGGCCATCAGGGATAGGACAACTAATACATATAGACACCAAATTTTTTACTAAGTCAGTGACAGTGGAGGCAAAAAAAGAAAACATACTATTTTCTAAAAGGAAATATAAATTTATCTGAAAAAATATAATTTTTTTCTCAAACTAAAGTGAACATTGAATGAATTATTTTATAAGTAACAAGTATAACATAAGAGGTAATAATAAACTATGCTTGTATAAAAGATGATACATTATGATATAATATGTGATTCGATTTGCAAAATGGTGACATTAACACTCTTTAAGAACCTCTATATTACATAAAGTGAGGTATGCCTGAAAATAAAAAATTTATTATTGAATATATCATTAAAGATTAATTTTCAAGTCTACTACTAATATAAATACAAATTTCTTTTTCCCCAAATTATGACAAATAAGAAAATCAGTGTTTTTTGAATGCTTAATTTTTTCATATCAATATTCCAGACCAAATCATCAACTTTATGTAAAGAATTCTTAACATCTGCAGAAAGATACCTCCACATATAAAGAATTAATGTCTAGATCATATTCATTCACTAGAACTACCTGATCCATTGTATTTTAAAGATGCAATGACAATATCAGCTGTGATATAAAACCTTAGAAATACATATAGATCAATTTCCACAAATACATAAAACATAAAAATTGGTATCATTACTAAAAATGATAAAAAGTACAAACAGGTAGTGTTTTTTGGTAACTTGAACAGTTAAGAGTCAATGGAAAAATGTGCCTCACTTGTTCATTAACTTTCTTTTCTTTCTCCAACTCTTTTTCCATGTCCTCCAATTCTCTATCTTTTTGTTCCAATTGCTTTTCAAGTTGGCGAATTTCATCACGTAAAAAGCGAGTGTCACGTCCACCTGCAGAGTGCTGTGCCATCTGAAAGTAATAAACCAAAAGTATAAATTAATTCCATTACATTTGGAGATTCAAATGAATCAACAGAAAACAAATAATTATTTTGACTTGTAAATTTTATTATAATCAGCATAAGGTGTTTAAAATCAAGTTGCTTAAAAACCATTTTTATTAAGCTTATTTAGGCTTTAGTTCACAGACTGACAATCCTTTAAGCTCTTTCTAAGCCACCCATAGCTACAAAGAATTGACTGTCAATCACTCAGACTCTGTTATAGCCAAGCCACAGGCACCGGGGTAAACTGCAAAGGCATATAATGGTCTATGCAATGAACTATCTAGGCTTTCCCTGAGTACCAGGGCTCTGAAACAACACCAAAATCCACCTGAGCCTCCACCCTAGTCACTGACCCATGGAGCTTTTAAGCAGCCCTTCCCCTCATATTACTGACTCATATTTACACCAGTGCTATCTAAAAGGACTTTCTAGGATAATGGAAATGTTCTCTGCACTGCCCAATACAATAGCCACTATATACATGTGTCTACTGAGCACTTGAAATGCAACTAGTGCAGCTAATGAACTGAATTCTTAATTTAAGTTGTAATTAATTTACATAGTAATTAATTTAAATGCTAACAGCCTATATGCGAGACAGAATAAGAGACACAAATGCATGGAACAATTTTATGGACTCTGAGGGAGAAGGTGAGGGTGGGACGTTCTGGGAGAATAGCACTGAAACATGTATATTATCATATGTGAAACAGAACATCATTCCATGTTCGATGCATGTGACAAGGGCTCAGGGCCGGGGCAATGGGATGATCCAGAAGGATGGGATGGGGAGGGAGGTGGGTGGGGGGTCCAGGAAGGGGAACACATGTAAACCCATGGCTGATTCATGTCAATGTATGGCAAAAACTATTACAATATTGTAAAGTAATTAGCCCCCAACTAAAATAAATAAATTTATAAAAAAAAAAAAAATGCTAACAGCCACACATGGCTAGTGCTATTATATTAGACATCCAGACTTAGATTACCTTTAAAATCTTGCAGCAGACTAAATACATTTTGCTTCATATTCCAGTTACTTTGGGTCATGGTCGAAAACACCAAAAATCTTCTGGTCCTCTAATCTGTCTCTAAGTCATCTCCCTGCCATTCAGTTCTGTTATTCTTCTATGTTAACCAAATTTTTCATACTCTTTACCTCCCTCAAAAAGCTTTCCATTATGCTGTCAAAGAAAATCTTCTTCCAAGATAAACTAGTATTTTACTTCCCCAGCCTTTCCACTGCCTTATCCTTTCTATCTCCTTGCTTTAGCTATAGTTTGGCTCTTTTAGTACACTACTTCATTTGGAACTTTTTCAGATTGGAAATGCTTATTCTTTCACATCTCATATACCTAGGGGTTAAGAAAAGGTGATGATTTACCCCAAACTATAATTTCTAGGCTATCATTTCTCCGCCATTCTGTAAAAACTCCTCCTGCTGCTTTGAATCTCACATGATAGCCAGCTTTCTTATATGTAGTACCTTCACAAAATTCACTGAGGAATTTTGGCACATGGCTCACAGTCTTCCATCAAAAGCCCCCAAGCAATTTCTTCACATATATAACTTTCATTCTGGTCTTTCTTTTTTTAAACTCTCTCCTTGTTTGCATTATAGCCTCACACTCCCATCCCCACACCAGGACCTTGTTCAAGCAGAAACATTCTCCAATTATTTACAAAACATCTTCCCTTTTACCTCATAAGACCCTTTAATCCCTTGACTCCTCTTCTCCTTAAACTCTCCCGAACATCCACATCTTGATTTCCTTGCCTATTTAGCTTTTTATAATCGCCGCTTCAACCACTTTCTTACCAGTATCTCCAACTGCCCTATCTTCTGTTCTGTAGCAGTTGCCCTGCTAAACACTAGCACACACTTGATCTGACTCCGTTAGCTCACTTGTACTTCTGCTTAGTTGCTCGGTCGTGTCAAACTGTTTGTGACCCTTTGGAATATAGCCCACCAGGCTCCTCAGTTTCTGGGATTTTCCAGGCAAGAATACCAGAGTGGGCTGTAGCCCACTTTTTCTTGCGGGGAAAATCTTATGAACTGAGGATCAAACCCGCGTCTCCTACATCTCCTGCAATGCAGGCAGGTTCCTTACCCACTGAGCCATTGGGGAAGCTCTCATAATTCAATTAACAAGTACTTATTGAGAATGACTGATATTTCCCTAGAAGCTGGATATACAATAAGGAATAAAAAATAAAACCATCTGAACCCATAGAGTTAATATGTGAAAGAACCAAGATCTGAACATTCTAGATCCTGAAATCTCCAGTTCATTCTCCATATATTTTAGGTTTTATCCGACTTCCTTAAAATTTGACTACACATCTCCCACTCTTATTTTTAGCAGATGACCTCTTCATCCTCTCAAATTCTAGGCACTAAACCTACCAACATGAAAAGCTTCTGTAAACATCCATTCTTCCTCCCTTCCAAGTACAAAGGAAAAATGTCCTTCCTCCTTATAAAGACTAATCCACTTGTATCATACTTTCCAATAATCTCCATAATTTCAATGTATTCAGTTCCTTCACTGAAAATTTATGTTCACATTTTGGCTCTTGGCTTTCTCAAAAAGCTCCTCTTCTCCTATACCTTTCTGTCACTGATCCTCAAATTCCAACATGCCTCACTATACCTCAGTAAGAGTAATCTCTCTGTATATTTCTCTAGACAGTAAGCTCCATGAGGTTACTCAACATTTTTATTTTGTTCACAATTGGACGTGCAATCCTTAATAGAATTTAAGGTACATAAATAGGCATGTAAAATACATACTGAACAAATAATTATAAACACAGTATCATTCCAGTGATTTTCCAGCCAAATATAATGAAAAAATCTGAAAATAATAATTGAAAATGATAATATTTACGACAATTATACCCTAAGGAATACAAAAGAACATACCTCTAGTTCATTTTCCAGTTTCATTACTTTAGTTTTTAATTGATTTTCTATTAAAAAAGATAAATATTTGAATTGGTTAGATATCAAAGCAAACTTTTAAATAAATTTTAATAAAATAATAAAATAAATGTTTAAAGTCTATCATATTTATAATAAGGTAACACAAGAGAAAATAACTATTTTGTACATTTTCCATGAAACAGGAGTTCTAGAAAAACCTTTCAAAATAAACTATACACATTTTATAGACTCTATATTAAAGTTGATTCTCTATTGCTTAGTGAATAAATGGAATCCACTCTTTAACACCACAGTAATCCTTTCTCCAAGGCACTTACCAAATTTTGCTTGTTCTTCTCCAGCTTTTTCAACTTCTTCCAAAGCTAGCTCTACTTCTTGAGCTTTCATCTAAACATTAAAAAAAGTTATTTCAGTATGTCTTTACATCAGAATATAAACACTAAAAATAAGAATTTAGTTTTATTTACTATCCTACTACTTAGGGGAGACATTCTGCAAATATTTGCTGAATGAATAGGTGAATTACTTACTTAAGGCTATAATTTCTAGATTCCTAAAAGTTTGAAACATCTTTGATTCCTCTTTTTCCCTCAAGTCTTATATCAAGCATTGCAACTTTCCTTTTGTAATGTTTTCAGCTATCTTTTTTGTATTTTAATTTTCATTATTCTAGTCCATAATTTTATGTCTAACTTCTTACATAATGCTATACCTAAACCGCTTCATTTCTCTTCAATTTGTCGTTCAACATAACTAATTTAACCTTCTGAAGGCAACTGTATAGCTCAAAAACCTTTAATGGCTTCTAACTGCAGAGCATAAGATATACCTTTAAGGCCCAGGACAGCCTATTCCAAACTATATCCAACATCTGTTTCTTCTACAACTTGCTATAAACTTTCTGCACTTGTCTCCTCAAATGTAAAGAATATGCATATTTTCTATCCCCAGTTTTTATTTACGGTAACTTTCAGCTCTAGAGGGCTTCCCTTGTGGCTGAGCTGGTAAAGAATCCGCCTGCAATGCAGGAGACCTGGGTTGGGAAGATTCCCTGGAGAAGGGAAAGGCTACTCACTCCAGTATTCTGGCCTGGAGAATTCCATGGACTGTATAGTCCATGGGGTCCCAAAGAGTCAGACAGGACTGAGCGACTTTCACTCTCACTTTTCACTTTCAGCTCTAGAGGGCTTCCTAGATGGCACTAAGAAAAAGAACCTGCCTGCCAATGCAGGAGGCATAAAAGATGTGGGTCAGAAAGATCCCCTGGAGGATGTCAGGGCAACCCACTCCAGTATTCTTGCCTGGAGAATCCCATGCACAGAGGAGCCTTGCAGGCTACAGTCCATAGGGTCACCAAGAGCCAAACATGACTAAAGTGACTCAGCACGTATGCACACCAACGCTAGAATCTCGTTAACACTTTACCACTGCCTCCACTTACCTAAAACTACTCAACAGCAACTTTCACCCACTAACATAAGACATCCCTCTGCTTTTTAAAACACAACCATTCTGTTTCCCCTACACATTCTTTTAGGAACTTTAGCTGTCATTTAGATTTTACAAAGTACTTTAGAGATTAACTTATCTAAGAAGAGATTCTTAAGCTTTCTCTAATAGTCAAAGCTATTATTAAAGTACTGAATACAAACCTTCAATAGTGATTGAGTAATTCTAAAAAGGTGTATCATATTTTCTTGACTTTCACTTTTTAGCTCATTTACTTCCACCTAAGTAAACAGAAAAGCAACAATTTCATATTTTATAATCCTTAAGTAAAATATAAGAATTCTTTTAGTTGTACCATTCAGTGATTTCAGGGACAATGTAAATTAATCATAGTTGTATGTATGTATCTATGCTTTATTTATCAATTAAGTACCTTGGATAAGGAAATCAATAAATTATCTGCCAATTCTTCTTGACGAGGCAGCTCATCTGGGTCAACCTTTCTTATTTCTTTCCAGTTTATATTAGGTGGCATCTTGAATTCTTTCACTGTGCTTTACCTTCTGTAACAAAACAAGTGGGTACTAGCATTTACAAGGTAAGTAGCATTACTGTTTTTACAATAATTTAAAGTTGTTACAGATCACATTGTTGCAACTCTCTACGGTGTTTGCAAAGAGCTGCTGCTCCTTAAGTGTGTAACAGAGATGCCGATTAAATAGCCTGGATGAAAAGTACAGCAGTTGCAACAAATCATCAGATATTTCATCGGTCAAATAACTTATGAAGGCTTCCACGCTTAAACTAACCTAAGTCAGAACTAAGATTCTGAGTCCCGCTCCTCCACGCCCCCTTACCGCCAGGGCGCCTGAACACCTAATGGTGCCAAGCGCGGGGGTGCTTGGAAGGCTGAAATTGAGCCCTGATTCTGAGAAACAAGAGCTAGAATTTAATAAAAACAAAAAAAGTGGGGAAATATACGGCTGAAACGAGTGCACTTGGACCTGGGAAATCAGGGCTGAAGCGAAGGGAAAGCAAATCGATTGCGGACAGGAGGCTAAGGAACCGGGAAACTGAGCTGTTGTCTATCTGGGCCCCGAAGGTTAAAGAACCTGCGTGGGAAGAGACTCTCGGTTTGCGCTCATCAGGATCCACCTACCAATACCAAACCTGGCAACTAGCGGCGGCCTCTCAGCTACCGTACCCACTAGGCCCGGCCCAAACCTGACCGCTCTCCAGCGCCGTTCCTATCGGACACTGGATCCCGCCAACTGGTCCCGAGCGAGTAATAGCGACGGCGGCTGCTAGGCGACACCATTCCCCACCCCGCCGAGGCCGCAACAAGAGCCCGGATGCTAGCGATGCCTACATTTCACGACCGTGGGTGATGCTTTACGTTCAGATTCCCCCGCGAGTTCCCTGCACTGTGTGCGAGATGAGGACTCCAAATCCCAAAATGCAGTTCTGCCTGGAGGCCGGGACTTTTAGGACGTTGATGTCTCTGAGAAGTGGAGGTAGGCCGTTCCCGGCGTGCAGTGCGGGAGGCTGCGGCGGTACCCGGGTGCGGGGGAACCGCCCGGAGGCGGGAGGCGCAGCGGCCCAGGCGTGTCTGCGCTGGTGACCTGAAAGAGGCCGAACATGACTGTGCCTTCGGTGGCGTCGCTCGCCGGACCGCTCTTCCCGAGGTTTCTTTAAGTCAACCCCGGGTGGAACTGCTCCCAGGTGAGGTCGGGCTATTGGTTAGTGGCTGGAGGGGAGCTGACGGGAGCGGTCCCGGGTGAGAGAAGCTCCTGCTTTGGGGGCTGAGGGGCCCAGCCAGAGTCTGAAGAGGTGGGAAGACGCCGCCCTCCCTTTGGGCGTTCGCTGGCAACGCCCTGGGTGGTGCCCTCTATAAGAGGGCAGAAGTTTTAGCTTCTTCGATTCACAGTCTGTCTCTGTACAGTGAAGTGGGGGCCGCGAGCTTGGTTGGGGGCGAGTGAGTAATTGGGAAGAGGACACCGCATCCTCCGACCCCGGCCGCCTTACCTGTAGCCCCATTATCTTCACTGATTGACGGACTTGAAGGTTGAGCGAAGGTTCCAGAGAGGAGAGGTTAGAACTTGCCCAGGCCACTGCTGGGGGGTAGAAAGAGAAGGCACCTCTGTACTCACCAGCCCTGTTGCTGTCACTTGCTTGGTGACCAAGGGCGTCTTTCCCTGACAACTGCCTTCTTAAACGCTTGCAAGCTTTTATTTGTTTAAGTTTTGCCCATCGGGCTGCTCTCAACCATTCTGGAATGTGATACACCGCTAGGAAAACTTTCTTAAGCTGTAGATTTGAAATCTAAATACATTTGCAACTGTTTGGACCGGTGCCTCCATCTTTTTAAAATTTTAATCACTTTCTTTCATTTGCTAGCTATAATGGATACCGAAGTTTACTTTTGAAAATAATTTCTTTCCAAACCGTTCAGTAGAAAATAAAAAGCATAATTTTGTGATCCATTTAGAGACATTCATCGGATTTGTAGTAATGATCATTTTGTCTAGTCCTTTACTGAAAGGTGGTATGCCAAACACTGTTCATTAACCCTTTTTTGACTATGCTGTATGTCCCCAGAAATTCTTTATCTTATAAATGAAAGTTTGTACCTGTTGACAGATCTGTTCTTTGTTTCTGTCAATTTGTTTTTATTAGATCCCACATATAAACGAGATCACAGTTGTTTTTTTTTATCTCTCTGACATTTCACTTAGCAAAATGCCGTCATATTCCATCCATATTGTCATGATGTCATAAATAGTAAGATTTCTTTTTGTGTGTGTCTGAGTAATATTGCATTGTGTGTCCATACTATTAATACATTTTCTTTATCCTTTCATCCATGCATTTATACTTAGGTTGTTTCCATGGATTGGCTATTGTAAGTAACACTGAATGAATATCTCTTCCAAAGAGTGATTTAGTTTTCTTCGAATATATACCCAGAAGTGGAACTGCTGGATAGTATGGTAGTTGTGTTTTTAATTTTTTGAGGAACCTGTATCATTGTTTTCTGTGATGGTTTCATCAGTTTGCACTCCCACCAGTGTTCTATTTTCTCTACATTTTTGCCACCAATACTTATCTCTTGTCTTTTTGATGATAGTCATTCTTACCAGGTGTGAAGTAATTGATTCTCTGATTGTAGTTTTGATTTGCATTTCCCTGACCTTGCGTGATTATGAGCACCTTTTCATGTACCTGTTGGCCATAATATGTCTTTGGAAGAAGTTCCTGTGCCATTTTTGAATCAGGTTTTGTTTTTTGGGATTGAGTTGTATGAGTTTTTATTTTGAATATTAACCTGTTTTCATATCTATTTTTGCAAAAATATCCTCCCATTCCATGGGTTTCCTTTGTTATGTGAAAATGTTTTACTTTGACATAGGGCCATTTATTTATTTTTGTTTTGTTTTTGTTGTGCTTTGGTTCCAAAT
The DNA here is from genome assembly GCF_054371585.1 of Giraffa tippelskirchi. Taxonomy (NCBI): domain Eukaryota; kingdom Metazoa; phylum Chordata; class Mammalia; order Artiodactyla; family Giraffidae; genus Giraffa; species Giraffa tippelskirchi. The sequence continues at coordinate 119,976,548 of NC_137278.1, forward strand.
CCAAAAAGTCATTGCCAGGACCAATGTCGGGGAGCTTATCCCCTATTTCTACTGGAAGGATTATGGTTGTAGGTTGTACGTTCAATTCTTTAATCCATTTTGAGTTGATTTTTGTGAGTGAAGTAAAACGGGTTAGTTTCATTCTTTTGCTTGTGGCTCTCTGTTTTCTCAAAACCATTTATTAAAGAGACTGTTCTTTCCCTATTGTATATTCTTGATTTTACTGTTTATTTCTGGCCACCTGAGTCTATTCTATTATTCCGTGTGTTTGTTTTTATGCTAGTAGCAAACTGTTTTGATTACCATGGCTTATTCATTATTTCATTTAATCTTCATAATAATTCAGTGAAATAGCTGCTTATATTGTTCTAACTTTCCAACTAAGTTGAGAAACCAAGGCTTGGAGAGTTTAAGAACTCGGCTCAGACTTGAATAGTATGATTGCGCACGAATCTTTCTGGTTAAAGGATATATTTATAACTGATACATGGCTTTCTCTTGCATGCTGGAGACCAATACTTGTAAAGTGCTTATTGCTCTGTCTTGCTGTCTATGTTAAAATATCTATTCTGATTACATAACTTTGCTTACTCAAGAATTTGAATTGAATATTCTTCATGTTCAGTGTTTTCAGTTCATAATTTAGCAGGGGGAGGCAGAGAGGAAAGCTAGTGTTTCTGGACCACATATGTCATTTACTGTGCTTAAAACTACATACTTACTTTTGTAGTAGTAAACTGTTACTTCTACAGCATCACCTTATTTTTGTTCTTGTTTTTTCATTCATTACGACTATTATTTTCTATTTATTTATTATTTTTGTTCTGTCTGTTTAGTCTTTTCTACCTTTACCTCTCCTTACTTTCTTATTTACATTTAGGGTACTGGCCTAATGGTAAGTTTTATTCTCATTTTTCAAAACTGAATGAATACAGGTTCAGAGAACCTAAGTAATTTTTTAATAATTAATGAAACTAAAGTTGTAACCCAAATCTCAATTGCAGTATTGATTAAATGCAAAATCTTGCTTAAATTTTATAACTTTGTTATTGTTGTTCAGTCTCTTAAGTCATGTCTGACTCTTTGTGACCCCATGAACTACAGCATGCCTGGCTTCCCTGTCCTTCACTATCTCCCAGAGTTTGCTCAAACTCATGTCCATTGAGTTGATGATGCTCTCCAACCATCTCATCCTCTGTCACCTCCTTCTCCTGCCCCTCAATCTTTCCCAGCATCAGGGTCTTTTCCAGCAATTCAGCTCTTCACATCAGGTGGCCAAAGTATTGGAGCCTCAGCTTTAGCATCAATCTTCCCATGAATAATCAGGGTGGTTTCCTTTAGGATTGACTGATTTGATCTCCTTGCTGTCCAAGGGACTCTGAAAGAGTCTTCTTCAGCACCACAGTTAGAAAGCATCAAATCTTCGATCTTCAGCCTTCTTTATGGTCCAACTCTCACATCTGTACATGACTACTGGAAAGATCATGGCTTTGACTCTTCAGACATTTCTAGGCAAAGTGATGTCTCTACTTCTTAATACACTTTACTCATTCTAACAGTATTTTGGGGCTTACTCACTCTGCTAGACACTGGGGATGCAGTAGGAAATGAGTTAACTAAGGCCTAGGCTCTAATGCACTGTAGTATGTTTGTACCTAACTGTGGACAAAGAAATTTAACTCAGGTTCTAGTTCAGTCACTCCCTATGTATAATTTTGAGAAAATCCCTAAAACCCACTATTATTCTTCGTGCAGTTTTCTAAATCATTCAATTTTCATCAAGAGAAGGGATTTATCTGACAATTTTATAAATGACTTTACTATAGGTACACTTGTGCCTGAATCTGCCTTCTTTCATTCTTTGGTTTTATGAGCAGTTTTATCTGCCCAGAATCACTTCACAAGAAAGACTTGTCTTTTATAATTACTACTTCTGTTCTCTGTACCAACCAACCTACATTCTAGATGTAATTTCCATCCCTTATATGCTGCCTTATCAAGAAAATGAATAGTAACTTACTTTTCCAGTTTCTAATATAAGCATGGTGTTGAAAAATTTGGTCTCTACTGTGTACAGAAAATGTTTTGTTTTGCCTTGCACTTATGGAGAGGAATCAGTCTGCAGCAAGCAAACACTTGTCTTCTTTCAACATGGGGAGATTGGAAAGATTGGTAGGAATCAGTGTGAATACAGACCATGCAAGCCAAAGTTTTACTTTTGAAGAAGATATAATCATGAAATTATTGAGCTGAGAAAACTTTCCTTTCCAGGCTAAATGCTCCCAGATTTCATATAGTATAAATATTTAATAAAATATACCTATAGATTTATTTTTTTCCATGATTGTATTGGCGAGGTATTAGGAAGAGTGAGCACTCAGTACAATTTTGAAGGAATTACATTGTTTTCTATGTTTCTAATGTGCCTGTGAGTGGTCAGTTGTAATTGGATTCTTTGCTTATAGTGATACTTCATTTGGTAAGCCAATCAATCATTCCATCCACTCACACTGTGCATCTGTGTGAATATGCTTTTGTGCCTAGGAAAAGAACTGGTAGTTCCCTTAATCTGTTTGTGCTGCCAACAGAATATCGTAGATTCGGTGGTTTATAAGTAATAAGAATTTCTCACAATTCTGAAGACTGAGAAGTCCAAAACTGAGGCAGAGCAGATTCAGTATCTGATGAGGATCTGGTTCATAGCAGGCATCTTTTCACAGTGTCCTCACATGGCAGAAGGAGCACTGGATCTCTCAGATCCATTAATAGGATTAATACCCTTATAATAATATGAAGCTCCACCCTCATAACCTGATCACCTCCCCAAGGCCCCCTTGTCCAAATAACATTGGGCATTAGGATTTAACATGAATTTGTTGGGGAGTGGCGGGGGACACACAAACATCCAGTCTATAGCATTCCTACAGCTAACATTTAACAGTGATGTGTTACATTGTTACAGTAAAGTGAATCTTGCTGCCCTCTCTCTATGTCCTGATGTAACCCTCTCCCTTTGCCCTAACCTCTTCTGTTTCAGGTGGCTCTTTTGGACAAAATCCAAGATGACTCCAGAACTGAGCTCGGGACATACATGAGAAGTAGCTCTCCTCCGTTTCTCTCATAATATGCTTCCTTAGAGAATCTTCAAAAATTCTATTGTCTTGACCCTTTATAACCTCTCCCACATTGTTTCTGGGTTTACCTTGCTTGATTGATAGTAAAAAAAAAAAAAAATGCAGTAAGCAAGAACTTGAAAAGTGCTTGTGCATTGGGACCTACCATCTGGCTCTCCTGACAGTACCATTTAAAGTTCAGGTTAACCTATTAAAGAATATGACCACAAGAAGTAGAAAGGACTAAATACTCTTAGCTACATTTATAATTTTAGTATTTTCATTTTTATTCAGGGACTTTAGATGCCTGACTAAACAAGCAAAACTTTTGTAAAATTGAAACAACTTCTATAAAGCCAGTAAACTATACTTAAAACTATGGCAACTTCCTTGGTCTTATAAAAATTTCAGTATTTGTAAACTTGGCTATAAATTCTTATACTTTTCAACTAAAAATCTTAAATCCAGAAATTGCATGGTCAATAATTTAATATTTATGTTATATATTTTGCATAATATTGTATTTTAACTTATAATTTTGAAGCTAATATATCAGAATTTCTAGTATATATATTAAATACTCTTCAACATTATAAGTGCTCTAAAAATCAAATACATATTATTCTCATATATAATTTCAAAGTACTAAAACCATCGGTTTAATTTACTTATTTTTTCTCTATTAGTTTTAAACTTTCTTTATGTGAGAACATATAGCCAAGCAGCAGTTTGTCACCCCAAGTGTTACCTGGTCAGTGACCTGAGAGGTTTCTGACCCCATACACAAGTCTTGATTTTCACTACCTGATGGTGAATGTCTTGAGTTGTTTTGTTTTTCTGAATTAGAGACACACATGAGTTAAAAGTAAAGTCATCCTTCATGCTGTGTTTAAACGCATCAAGTGTTCTGTCAATTGTATCTTCTTGAGACTGTCATTCAATAGCCTGCTGACCTGTTCTGTTGTTGCCTAGGTAGTAAGCCTGCTTGAATGGCGGTAGTTTGGGTATTTCCTTTGTCACTCTCTTGTGTTTGATTGCCTGTCTCCTGATTTCCCTGTCTTTGTGTTTCTTACTCCCTCCTGTTATTGGAGTAAGTCTTCTATTAGTTTCCTGAGAGGAGAACTGTTGGAGGTACGTTTCTGAGACCTTGAATATTTTACAGTGTTTTTATTCTGCTTCCCTACTTGGGAAATTAGACTTTATTAAAATAAAATTTTAATTTGAAAATGATTATCCAGCAGAAATTTGAAGCATTATTTGCTTTTTGTTTTCTGGATTTTTTTCTCTGGCTGCTAGTGTTATTGGTGAAAAAAGTGATTTAATTGGATTCTAACCTTTGGTATGGAACCTACCTTATTTCTTTCTGAAAGTTTTAGGACCCTCTCTTTTTGTACAGGATTCTGGGTTCAAATGGTAGAAGATAGCTTGAGGGTCTAAAAGTATGTACACATACTTTTAACTTAACCCTCATTTTCGATGTGCTGTGTCCTTTCAGTTGTCTCCAGTAGCAGACACTCTGTTTCACCTGCTCCAGAGAGAAATTCTCCAGTCTTCTGCCTTGATGTAGGAGGGAAGTTACTTGACTCTATGCAATGAAAGAGGGGTCTAAACTTTAACAAATCCATCTGTTCCTCACCCTACTTCTTGAGTTCCTTTGCATCAGTTTTTGAGATTGATGCTCTAAGGAGTGCAGAAAATTTTGCAGCTTTTCCCCCTTCAGCTAAGGATTCACTTTCCTGAGCTTTGTTGAGTCATTTAGGAATCCTTTTGCCTTTTCAGCTTCCAAAATATGCTGAGATCTCCTCTCCAGTTGTCTTTATCCTTGTGAATTTATACCTTCCTTTTTTAAGAAGTAACAACTGTTATTTTAGTGTGACTGAGAAGGAATTGAGCAGATCTCTCCAGTCTTTGGAGAAGGCAATGGCACCCTACTCCAGTACTCTTGCCTGGAAAATCCCATGGACGGAGGAGCCTGGTCGGCTACCGTCTGTGGGGTCGCACAGAGTCGGACACGACTAAAGTGACTTAGCAGCAGCAGCTCCAGTCTTTAAATAAGCAGTATCAACTTTGTCATGATAATAAGTGTGTACAAGTCCATACCATTTAGATATGCTAAATTGCTTCTGGATTCAAGATAAACCCTTCAATAATTTTTTTTTATACATCTTCAAAAGGTACAGCTAATTACCTTTCTCATTTGCTGGTTTCAATTTAGCGTGTCTTTAAAAAATGTTAGTCAGTTCATTCGCTCAGTTGTGTCTGACTCTTTGCAACCCATGGACTGCAGCACTCCAGGCCTCACTGTCCATCACCAACTCCCGGAGTTTGCTCAAACTCATGTCCATTGAATCAGTGATGCCATCCAACCATCTCATCCTCAGTCTTCTCCTTCTCCTCCTGCTTTCAATCTTTCCCAGCATCAGGGTCATGTCCAGTGAGTCAGTTCTTCACATCAGGTGGCCAAAGTATTGGAGTTTCACCTTCAACATCAGTCCTTCCAATGAATATTCAGGACGGATTTCCTTTAGGATGGACTGGTTGGATCTCCTTGCAGTCCAAGGGACTCTCAAGAGTCTTTTCCAACACCACAGTTCAAAAGCACCAATTCTTTGGCGCTCAACTTTCTTTATAGTCCAACACTCACATCCATACATGACTACTGGAAAAACCGTAGCTTTGACTAGACAGACCTTTGTTGGCAAAGTAATGTCTCTGCTTTTTAATAAGCTGTCTGGGTTGGTCATAACTTTCCTTCCAAGGAGTAAGCGTCTTTTAATCTCATGGCTGCAGTCTCAATCTGCAGTGATTTTGGAGCCCAAAAAAGTAAAAGTCTGTCACTGTTTCCATTGTTTCCCCATCTGTTTGCCGTGAAGTGATGGGACCAGATGCCATGATCTTAGTTTTCTGAATGTTGAGTTTTAAGCCGACTTTTTCACTCCTCTTTCACTTTCATCAAGAGGCTCTTTAGTTCTTCTTCACTTTCTGCCGTGAGTGTGGTGTCATTGGCATATCTGAGGTTGTTGATATTTCTCCCAGCAATCTTGATTCCAGCTTGTGCTTCATCCAGCCCAGCGTTTCTCATGATGTACTCTGCATATAACTTAAATAAGCAGGGTGACAATATACAGCCTTGACGTATTCCTTTCCCAATTTGGAACCAGTCTGTTATCCATGTCCAGTTCTAACTGTTGCTTCTTGACCTGCATACAGATTTCTCAAGAGGCAGGTCAGGTGGTCTGGTATTCCCATCTCTTCAAGAATTTTTCCCAGTTTATTGTGGTCCATACAATCAAAAGGCTTTGGCATAGTCAATAAAGCAGAAGTAGACGTTTTTCTGGAACTCTCTTGCTTTTTCGATGATCCAACGGATGTTGGCAATTTGATCTCTGGTTCCTCTGCCTGTTCTAAATCCAACTTGAACATCTGGAAGTTCACAGTTCACATACTTTTGAAGCCTGGCTTGGAGAATTTTGAGCATTACTTTACTAGTGTGTGAGATGAGTGCAATTGTGCGGTAGTTTGAGCATTCTTTGGCATTGCCTTTCTTTGGGATTACAATGAAAACTGACCTTTTCCAGTCCTCTGGCCACTGCTGAGTTTTCCAAATTTGCTGGCATATTGAGTGCAGTACTTAAAAAGTTTAATGTATTCTAAAGTTTTCTTCGGAGAAGGCAATGGCAACTCTAAAATAATTTAATACCTTCTCATAGGCTCTTGTGTATGCATTTTTATACAAATCTTACATCTGATTTGAACTCTCTTGTTCTTCTTCTCTGATCTGACCAGAACTCCTACAGATTTATCTCAGGTTGCAGATCTTCTGGCTCTGTGAGTGATACATTAATTTCCATTCCTACTATAACACATGTCACAAATGTGGTAGCTTAAAATAACAGATTTATTATTTTACAGTTCTGGAGGTCAGAAATCCTCAACAGGGCTGTAGTCCTTTGAGAAACTCTAATGAATAATGTGTTTCTTTGCCTGTTCCAGCTTCTGCCGTCATACTTGTGGCCCCCAGCTAACCATCATATCGCTCTGACCTCTGCTTTTTTTTTTGACTCTCCTGTGTCCCACATTCACTTGTGAGGTTTCTTTTCATTGCATTGGCCCACCTAGATGGTCCAGGATGATTTCCTCATCTCAAAATCCTAAATTTAGTCACACCTATGAAGTCTCTTTTGCTATGTAACATATTCACAGGTTAAGATGATTTACATATTTGGGGAGGGCCTTATTCTTCCCTCCACAAGTGATAAACTAAAGCTTTGCTAATGACACTACTCAAGCTAGAAAAGTAAATCATCAGCTCACTTTCTTACAGTACCTTCCATCCTTATTTTTATAATAGAGTTGTTTTTTCAGCAACCTCCAGTTCATATAGTTCTTTCTACGCTATAAACATTCTCTCACTGGATTCTTTTTAAAGCAGTGACTTAAATTATCCATTGTCATATATGAATGAAGGCCAGTCTGTAGATTAAAGGCTTTTGTTACATTGGGAAAAAGGAAAACCATAGTTTATATCTGGATCATAAACTGCTTCTATACCCCAGGGGCCAAGCAGATAACATAAATCCATCGAATAACTCAACCTCAGTGAAAGATAATGGAACCTGTAGTTAAACTGGCTAGTGTACAGTGAGCTTAAAGACATTCAAGACAGACATTTTAAAAAGACTTGATCAATCTGAGCAAGGCTTCAGGCTACAACTTTGGACTCTTGATTTAAGTAATAGTTGATCTTTAGATTCATAAGGTACTAAAACTTGAGATTTATCTACAATTTAGAAAACCCATGATCAGTGTCTTTTTAAGTATGTATTTGTTTTCCCACAAGGATTCATTTAGATCCTGCTGGGACATATCATGCCAGGTTTTCTTTAGTTATCTTTGTTTCTCACGTAACCTGACCTGTGACAGCTGAAGAAGTTAGCTATCTAGTTAGCTAAAGAGATAGGCTTAAAGATTGATTGATGTGATAAAGAACTGTAATAGAGGTATGAAAACACACATGAAAGAGAGTGAGTGAGTGAGTGAAGTTGCTCAGTCCTGTCCAACTCTTTGCAGCTCCATGAACTGTAGCCTACCAGGCTCCTCCATCCATGGAATTTTCCAGGCAAGAGTACTGGAGTGGGTTGCCATTTCCTTCTACCTTTGGAATATGGAGAGGTGATCTACTAATGCTTCTTAGATGGATGGCTTTTGAACTGAGTCTTAAAGAATTAATTCTCTATGAGAATTCACATTCTGTCTTTATTTTACTTATTATCCTTCTATTAAAACTGTACTAAAAAAAAAAAATGTTGTTTATTTCATTTTGGACTTCCCTCATGCCTCAGAGGGTAAAGCGTCTGCCTGCAATGCAGGAGACCTGAGTTCGATTCCTGGGTCAGGAAGATCCCCCTGGAGAAAAAAATGGCAACCCACTCCAGTACTCTTACCTGGAAAATTCCATGGATAGATGAGCCTGGTAGGCTACAGTCCATCGGATCGCAAAGAGTTGCACACGACTGAGCAACTTCACTATTTCATTGTATCTTCATGTTCTTTTCCCCAGATTCTGTCCACAGGTGCTTCTGGAAAAGATGGCTGATATTAACCTCAAAGAAGTAACCTTAATAGTTGGTGTGGTTGTTGTTTGCTATTGGAACAGCCTGTTTTGTGGTTTTGTTTTTGACGATGTTTCAGCAATACTGGATAATAAAGACCTGCATCCATCTACACCTTTAAAAACTTTATTTCAAAATGATTTCTGGGGGACCCCTATGTCTGAAGTAAGTGTGAATTACTTATATGTATCTCAGATTTTAAAATGTTTTGGTAGTTTAGTTCTTATATTTTATCTACATTGTCATCATAACAATTATAGAGTTTTTGCTCAGAAATTTTATATAAGACATGAATGTTTGTAGTAAATTAGATAGAAAGTAGAAAATGTGATTATCTTTTTTAAAGTAGTACCTGATACTTTCCTTGATTGTGTACCTTGGCTTAAATGTTTTAAAACTAATATGTATGTGTAAAAACCAAATGTATTAGGAGAACAATAAGGGCAATACATAACCTATTTCTTGCTAACTGACCTCATTTCTTTTTTCTTTCTTATGAGTCAAGCAAAGGAGATAACTATTTGTAGTATATTTAACCATTTAAAAGGAGTTCCCTGGTGGCTCAGTTGGTAAAGAATCCACCTGCAATGTGGGAGACCTGGGTTCGATCCCTCAGTTGGGAGGATCCTCTGGAGGAGGGCATGGCAACCCACTCCAATATTCTTGCCTGGAGAATCCCCATGGATAGAGGAGCACGGCAGGCTACAGTCCCTGAGGTTGCAAAGAGTTGGACATGACTGAGCAACTAAGCATTAACCATTTAAAAATTATATAGCTTCACAACCTAGATGTCCATCAGCAAATGAATGGATAAGGAAGCTGTGGTACATATACACAATGGAATATTACTCAGCCATTAAAAAGAATACATTTGAATCAGTTCTATTGAGATGGATGAAACTGGAGCTCATTATACAGAGTGAAGTAAGCCAGAAAGAAAAACACCAATACAGTATACTAATGCATATATATGGAATTTGAAAGATGGTAACGATAACCCTATATGCGAGACAGAATAAGAGACACAGATGCATAGAACAGTCTTACGGACTCTGAGGGAGAAGGTGAGGGTGGGACATTCTGAGAGAATAGCATTGAAACATGTATATTATCATATGTGAAACAGAACACCATTCCAGGTTCAATGCATGAGACAAATGCTCAGGGCTGGGGCAATGGGATGACCCAGAGGGATGGGATGGGGAGGGAGGTGGGAGGGGGGTTCAGGATGGGGAACACATGTAAACCCATGGCTGATTCATGTCAATGTATGGCAAAAACCACTACAATATTGTAAAGTAATTAGCCCCCAACTAAAATAAATAAATTTATTAAAAAAAATAAAAAAATTATATAGCTTCAATATAGATTAAAAATGCGAAGTACACATATTAACTATTTTTCTGCAGAAAAAATGATTTATTAAAAATTTTAATTTGTGCCATATCTCGTATCTAATAATTATTTTGATTTTAGACTGAGAACCCAAAAGTTTAGGTTGTTTTTGTGAAGGTATTTTTCCTTTGCTAGTAACTTTATTTTGAAGGTCAGTGTTAAACTATTAGGGACCAAACACCTGCAGCTTGGGATCATATAGACTGGATTCTAATTTTAGTTGTATGATATAAAAGCTGTGTGAAGTAAGTGGGAACCCAGCTTTTAGGTGATGAGGTATTTTCCTGATCTATAAAAGATTAAACTTTGAGGATTCGTTAATTAATCTGTCTGTAATATGTAGCACATAGTTGTTGAAACATAGCATGTAACACTCTTTTTGTCATTTGTCATTCATGGCCCCTTTCCAAATTCTCCAAACTTGGAAACTTCTGAAGAAGGAGTATGGAATCTTTCATTCTTTCAGTCACAAACAAGTATTTTTTTTTTCTTACTAGAGAAGCAGGTTATTTATTTTCCTGCACCCTTTCTGTTCTCACCCAGTTCTAGCCTTTAGAAGAAATGTCTTTTGATAACAAGGGGAAAATATGGTCCTGTCGTGATATTATTTTCTTGATAATTACTACATTATTTTCTAGATAATTCATTTCCCTGTACCCATACCCTCTGTCCCCAAATTATGCTAGTATCTACTGTGGTTTTAATCATGACATTAGATTTTGACCTTAAAGGTGCTTTCTGGTATAAGTGATTTCAGTTCAATACATTGCCTTAAAAACATTTCTGTATGTTTGAGGTGAAATCTGAAGGATGTACAGAAATTAGGCAAGAACGAGAAAAACATCGAGGTAGGTAGCACTCATGTTGTATGTAGTCAGTACAGACGGAGATATTAAAATGCTCTTAATTTCAAAATGGAAAATATTTGGTTCTTGTGCTTCCCAGTGTTCCCTATTGGGGATGAGCAGGCTATAGCTATAAAACAGGGTTATAGTGAAATACAGTAGAGGTAGGAGAGCAAGGAGTGTGAGTGTGGATGCCTTTATATAAAATTACAAAAAAATGACTAGGATAATATTTTGTATCTTTTTAACTTTTGTGTTTTATTCTTAATTTGCTTTGATTTTGTCTTAGAGTAAAAGTATTTCTTGTTAAAGGTAACTTTTAGTTTATAAAGAAATTCAGTACCTAACATAAAATTTGATCTACTACAAGTAGAGACTACAATAGCAAAGGTATCTATTCTTTAAGAAAGTTTTTCCCTTATTTCACTCCCTGTGTAGTACTTAGGATTTTTTGGCTTAATATATTCAGGTTTATACATTATGGAGGTGTTTTTTCATAAGACAACTAGGCAGCATCTTTTTGAGTCATTGTGATTTAAATTGCACTGGGTAATCATTCTATTCTTATGTTTCCTTTTGAAAATCTAGCCAGCAGTTACATGAATGCTTTTTGGTAATAGTTTGGGAAACAGGCTTTGGAGGGAAATCCTGTACTACAATTTGATTAATGCCACTATTATCCTATTTTCTTAATCTGTGTATTGAAGAGGAATTAGTTGTCAAATGTTTTTCTTTTATTCTTTGATTACTATATATCAGTGTGTGTGTGTGTGTGTGTATATGTGTGTGTGTGTATATATATATATACATATACTGATACACATATATATATGGCATCACCAACTCAATGGGCATGAGCTTGAGCAAGCTCCAGAAGTAGGTGATGGGCAGGGAAGCCTGGACTGCTAACTGAACTCAACTATATCGAAGAGGAAATTGCCTTGTTTTTGGTCAAAGAAAATAGGAAAACTTTCACACACCCAAAAAAACCCCACATAAAGCTATCTTTTATATTTGTGTTATTCTTGAGACTTTTCATTATTTTATTGTTATTTCTGAGCCAAATGTAGATTCTTTAGTATTAAAGGCAGTGATTAGTTTATGTGTCCCAAAGAACCAAAATACTTTAATAATCAGTGGTTGTTTTTTTCCTTATAGGAGAGAAGCCACAAGTCTTACCGTCCCTTAACAGTATTGACATTTCGCTTAAATTATCTGTTCAGTGAACTAACACCAATGTCATATCATCTCCTAAATATGATTTTTCATGCTGTGGTTAGTGTGATATTTCTTAAAGTCTGCAGACTTTTTCTGAATAACCAGAGTAGTATGATTGCCTCTTTACTTTTTGCGGTGCACCCGATACACACGGAAGCAGTAAGTAAAATTTATTTTTTGCATTATTCCTACACATGACTATAATGGTATATATTTTTAAGGAAAAAAAATTAACCATGACTTCAACTATTTAAAGACTCCTTAAGTTGGTACAGTGTCTTACCTTCCTAGTGCACAGGATGTAGCTTTCCTATTGTGTAAAATTTTTCAATTTAAAACAATTTTTGGAACATAAACATTTATTCATGAGTATAACATGTAATTATTCAACTTTAGCAATGTAAAATATAAATGAATACAGTTCTTTTCTTTGCAATTTTTTTTTTTGGTGAATAAAGATTTTAAGTATTTGTCAACTTGGCTTTGTGTTTCAAAAGACAGAAAATAATAAGAGAAACGTATGTAAGGCGTGAAAATGTATCAAAATACATGCAAACATAAGCAGACATCCTAACAAATGATGCTCAGTAATTTCATATTATTTATTACCATGTGTTTAAAAATTGTTCACTGTCTCTACTATTGCCAGTATGCTCATAACCAACACATATTCAAATTATAACCTTACTTAATTTGGTAATCTTGAGACTCCAAAATTGCCTCTCAGCAGAACAAGGAGGACTCTATTCAGTTGTTTTATTACAAGCTTCTAGTTTGAAACAATAGTCTGTATGTTTAAATTTTGCAGAGTTGTGTTTGTGTGTTGCAGTGGCGTTGTGTGTATCTCCCAATATCCTGAACCTTTTGGTATCTAACTGAACATTTTTCTATACATCTACAAAAATGATAGGTTGTTTTAAGTTTTATAGTGAGTTCAGAATACTTTAAAGAGAGTTTGGGGGGGTTTTTATATTTACATTTTTTTGAGTTTAAAAAGATATTTTAAAGTGTATTGTCTTTTTAAACTTTGCAGGTTTTGTGAGATACGATGTACTGAGTTTATTATATACTTGTATTTTAAGAACAGTTGTATTTAAAAAAAAAATTAGAAGTCTAGATGGTATACTATATAATTGTATAAGATGTCACTATTGAAGGAAGCTGGGTAAAGGGTAAACAGGACCTCTCTGTACTATTTCTGCAACTTCCTCGGAGTCTATAATTATTGATAGTTAAAATAGTAAAAGCTATTATAGTTACTGATAAATATATTTTTATGTAGGATACACAAATTCACCACATGAGGGCACTCAAGGAATGCCTAAAAAACAGAAATGCGCACTTGAAAAGTTAGAGCAGCTTAATTTCTAATTAAACTGCTGTTGCATTTATATATAGTTAAAATTTCAAAATGCTTTTCATTAATATGGACTCCCCTGCCTTTCCCTTTCTAGGTAACAGGTGTTGTAGGAAGAGCAGAACTTCTGTCATCTATCTTTTTTCTAGCTGCATTTTTGTCTTATACTAAATCAAAAGGACCAGATAATTCTATAGGTAAATGTCTAATATTCAGTACTTTTCCTTTAGCTGTAAAACTCAATCAAGTAATTTGTATTTACTTCAAGTGGTTCTTATTAAACATATGCCGTATTTGGTGTTTATCTATCATGTTACTTTAGCATCTATGGACACAAGAAAAGTATGCAACATTGTAAGTATTAAAAATTGTTTGTAGTTTATATTTTATCATGACTAGCAGTTTCTAGTTGATCTAATTTTTTAAATTTCCTAGAATATGGGAGTTTTAGGGTTATTCTTAGTTCCATCTGCCGTTACCTCCAAATGATTAAAGTAGCAATACTTAGTTTTTCTGTAAATAACGCCTGTGAAGGCTGTAAAGTGTATTGTTTAGGCAAGGTTAAAATCCTATTAGAGTATAACTTTTATTGTGTTGATCATAGTTCAGTGTAGTCTACATTGGAAAATGCCTTGTATACATTAGCCCACTAGTCCTAATGATGCTTGGCATTGTCAGAAAACAAATTCCAGGCAATAAAAATGACTTTTTAAAGACTGTGGATACAGTGAACATGAAAGGGACTTCACATAATGGTCTTAATCTGGTTAATCTTAAAATTTAATTCTGAGGATTTTTCCCTATGTTCTTGGAGAGTTTTCTCACTATAGACCTAAGGCATTGATGAAAAGGAGCCTAATTTTTGTATATGAAAATGAAGTTTCAAGAAATAAGCAATTCAGCTAAACAGCTTCTTAGATTTGTAATGTGAGTAGGTTTGCCTTGTGCTGCTATGCATAATGCCTTTTTAAAACAATTTGGGTTCAGCGTAGCAAAGTGGTTAAAAGCATGGCTCTGGAGTCCAGTTTCACATTTCACGTCCACCGTTTAGTAGCTTCATTTACTGTGTTGGTCAAATTACATAACCTCTCTGTGCTTTAGTTTCTTTGTAAAATGTAGGTAATAAGAGTCTCTACCTGTTGAGAAGGATTAGTTGAGTTAAGCATGTTAAGGCGTTTAAATCTGTACCTGGCTCATCAGAAGCAGTAACCCTGTTTTCCCTGTTGCCCGTCATGCAGTGAGAGGTAGTTCAGTAACTAATACGGAATTGCAAACCAAAATCATCTTTAAATACCATCCTAAACAAAACATGAACGATAGATAAACTTAGAATATATTGTGAACTTCGAGATCGTAATCAGGCCTCTGCCTACCTCCCTAAACATGTCTCTTACAGTTTTGCCCTAGTCTCTTCACTATAGCCAAGCAAACCTTCTTGCTGATCTTCTAACTGGTGAAGCACTGGCCTTTACACTTGCTGTTCCCTCTTGCTTGAACTTTTTTCTGTCAGATCTTCACGTAGTTACTTATATTCTTTGTATCCTCAGGCCTCAGCTCACCGTTTTCCCTCTGAGAGAAACTTTCTTCATTCTAGCTAAAGTAGCCTTTCATTTTATTATATTTTTTCATTCTTAGTAATTTTACTTGGTTCTTTTTAAAAATTTCTTATTCTTTGTAACTCCAGTTTCTTTATTTCCTTTAGAATCACTTGTTTTAAATTATTTAAAATTCTTAGTTTATCTTTTCAGGTAATTCCTGTTTAGTTAATGTACGTTATTGTGTTTGTATTCTTTTATAACTATAGTACACTTCAGATAGCTACTTGTATTTTAAAAGTCTTGTGATCTCAAGCCACATGTTCTCTGAAAGTTATCGACCACTGTGTCTAATAACGAAAAAGACCAGGGCCACTCTTGTCCATCCAGTGACTTAATTAAACCCAGGATGGAAAGCTCCAGGTTTCCCAGGGCCACTTCTGATCACTGTTGTTGTTGCCATCCAACCGTCTCATCCTTTGTTGCCCTTTTCTCCTCCTGCCCTCAGTCTTCCCCAGCATCAAGGTCTTTTCCAGTGAGTCATCTCTTCATATCAGGTGGTCAAAGTATTAGAGCTTCAGCATCAGACCTTCCAATGAATATTCAGGGTTGACTTCCTTTAAGGTTGACTGATTTGATCTTGCTGTCCAGGGACTCTCAAGAGTCTTCCCCAACACCACAGTTCAAAAGAATCAATTCTTTGCCACTCAGCCTTCTTTATGGTCCAACTCTCACATCCATACGTGACCCCTGCAAATGTAGTAAATACTAAAAATGAATACATGATCACTGAAGATATGTATCTTTACACATGTAAAATCAGCTTGGAAATCTGTGTTTGAAATTGGAATAGATTTTGATGATTGAGATTGATTCTACACTTACATATGTATTTTTTTTTAAGTATCAATTTATTCAGCAGGAGTACTTGTTTGGGACTAAATCACCATAGTGACTTCAGCCACAGAGATCTGATTATAAAAATCAGTGTGTACATTCATAGTTACCAAAAGTTGAAGAGCTAAAGTGACTGGTTTCAGCAAAACTTTTGCATTTATTAGAACTATTAGTTGCTTAAATTAAATCCAGCATCATGGCAGGCAGCTGTTTGGTTTCTCTTCCTTGAAGTGAAAGTATAATACAAACTAACAAGAAGTTTTGTATTTAATATGAGAAGAACCAAGTTAAAGTCATGGTCTGCTTACTGTGCATGACTCTGTTTAAACCTCTAAAATTCTTTCCTCATCTTGCAAATGAGTATGATTGCAACTGCCCTCATATCCCATAGAGTGATTGAAATGCAATGAAATACACTAAACTGGTTAGCTAAACTGTTTAATATACCTGTTATCAAGGCCATTGTTTCCCAGCTTTTTTATTATACACATACCATTTCAGTCATACTGTATTCTCTGTATCATTCACTTGCCAAGCTTATTCCCTCCTCTACTCCTTTATTCATACATACCCCTTTCCCAGTTTTTTCATGTCTCATATGTTCTTCAAGATCCAGCTTTTGGTTCAGTTTGTTTTGTAAATAATCATCTACTAATTTCTTTGCTCTGTGAATTTCTTGTTGACTTTAGCCAGATAGTTCAGCCCTTAATATAATCTATTACATCAGTATTGATGGTTTGGGCCTAACTAGAATATGAGAGACTTTCTGAGGAAGGAATACTGTTATACTTAATGTTTCTAATGGTGTTCTAGGTTTGTTTTTTTGTTTTTTTCCTTTTAGGTAATTTTAGTCTATAGAGTTCTTCAAAATTAAAAATGATTTCAAAAACATAGTTCTATATTAAGCCCAATGACAAAATAAAAATGTATTAGCTTCATGAATTCTGTTATTTATACCTGGATTTAAGTCAGTTATTCGAGTTTTTATTTGATTAATGTTCTTATTAAAAACTGAGGTCACACAATCATACTACCATGTGGAAGAGTTATAAATCATATTTTCCGACAAGAAAGCTGAAGCTCAAAAAAGTTGCTTAAAATCCCAAAGCAAATTAGTGGTAAACCCAGATTTAGTCTCATAATTCATTATTCTTTAATCAGATTAACTGCTAAGTAGAAGCACACAGTACAGAAGACATTTACTCAAAAATTGATGAATGTAGATTTTCCACTTAAATAGAACTTGTGAATATTCTATTACAAATTTTTGTTATAGTATTGATTTAAATGCGTATTGTTAACCTGTTTTAGTTTTCCTCGTCTTTTTTTTTTCTCAGTAACAATGGTAATGTACTTTGCCCAGTAGTTTTCAGTTTCAAATTTTTAATTACTTACAGATATAATAAAGTGTATAGATATCTCCATGATAATTTCAGGTATTTATCTTCATTTCAGATTGATAGTTCATTAATCACTGAACTCAACACTAAATTTCTCTTTTTCAGATTGGCCATCCTACCTTTGTTTTTAAATGTTAGCATTTGCTTAGGTAGTTTTCTTCTCCCCAAAAGTTTTTTAGTTCAAATTATCTATATTAATGTATTGTTTTGAATATATAAAGCAAAAATTGCTTACAACATTTGAAGTTTTTCAGTAACGTCTAATTGTGTTATTCTTTTATGATATTATAAAATTGTTTTTGTGTGTTTTTATATTTTTCTGTTTCTCAATTGTAGTGTGGACTCCAATTGCATTGACAGTTTTTTTAGTGGCTGTTGCAACACTGTGTAAAGAACAAGGAATAACAGTTGTGGGAATTTGCTGTGTATATGAAGTATTTATTGCCCAAGGGGTAAGGAAAAATATAAATTTCCTTGTTGCTGTCTTTTATACTATTTGAATCAGATTCTAATGAATTTATTTTCTAAATGTATCATCATATAAATTGCTTTACCAATAATATTTAGGAAAAATTTGCAAGAAACAAGCATGTTTTGCCTTCATACCCACTGAATATTACTTAACATTTTGTATTACACCTTCAGTTTTTTAAGGACAGATTTTCAAGTTTCAATAAAGGAACTATTGGGCAGTTTGGGAAAGCACCCAGTAATACTGTATAGTACAATTCATTATTGGATAAGACTGTTGGGCTCAGTTTTATTCATTATCAGTTCCACCAGTTCCATGTTGATTTTATAATTATAGTCAATTTTTATTTAATCTTGCAATTAGAAAGTACAGTTGTTGAAAACATTACAGTAAATCGCTATTTTTTACTTAATTTTTTTTTTTTCTTTTTCTAGTATACTTTGCCATTGTTATGTACTACTGCTGGACAGTTTCTTCGTGGAAAGGGTAGTATTCCATTTTCTATGCTGCAGACACTAATAAAACTCATTGTTTTGATGTTCAGTACACTCTTACTTGTTGTGATTAGAGTCCAGGTTATTCAGTCACAACTTCCAGTGTTCACCAGGTATGAAATTCTGGTTCTTTTTGTTTTTTTTTCTTTTTGTTTTTTTTTAACTTTGAGTTTTAAGTGATTGCAAATGTTCCAGAAAGTCTTTGATTTACATTAAGGTTTTTTAACAGCTTTATTGAGTTATAATTTATACTTTTTAAGAATCCTCATGTATTTAAAATGTTCAGACTAATAGGTTTTGACATACATGTACACTCATGGAAGCATCAGTCAAGATAATGATCCCCCAGTTGGTTAAGTGTTAAGTCTTCCATATCCTTAGTCATTTTTGTCTACTTGTTCTATTAATTATTGAGAAAAGGATGTTGAAATCTGACTGTAACTGATCAGAGTTACAAACTGACTGATTTGTCTCTTTCTCCTCAGTTCTATCAACTTTTGCTTCCTGCATTTATTATAAAACTCTAAAATAAAGTATATCAATATTTAGGATTTTGATGTCCTCTTGATGAATCAATCCCTTTATCATTATTAAATGAGCTTCTTTATCCCTGGTAATAGTCTTTACTAAGAAATTCACTTTTCCTTATATTAATATAACTACTCCAGCTGTCTTTTGTTAATGATAAGTGGTTTATCTTTTTTCATCTCTTTACCTCTTAATTCTATCTATATCTTTATATTTAAAGTAGATTTTTTATAAGCTACATATAGTTGGGTCTTCCTTTTTTGTTTGATCAGATAATCTGTCTTTTAAATGGTGGGTTCAGCTGTCTGATACAGTTTGTTGTAAATCTACCATCTTGCTAATTGTTTGCTCTTTGTCTCATCTGTTCTTTGTTCCATTTTTTCCCTGTTTTGAATTGAATATTTTGTATTCCTCCATTCTTATCTCCTTGTTGGCTTATTAGCTAAAAATCTTTGCTGTGTATTTTTAGTGATTGCTTTAGGGGTTTTGTGGTTTACATCATTTATCACAATTTATCTTTAAAAAATATTATAATTGTATGTATATAAATTATAAATATCAGTATATATAGTACCAATACATATACAATAAATAAGTTTATATATAAACATTTTAAATCATAACATAGCCTTTGTGCTATTTGCATATGTTTTTATTGACTATACATTATAAATCCCACAATACATTGTTAATTTTTACTTTAAACAGTTATCTTTGAAAGAGATTAAATTTTTAAAAAATTTTGTGTTACCCCGTAGAGTTACCATTTCTACTGTTCTTTCTTTGTTAGATCAAGATTTTCATCTGGTACCATTTTGCTTTGTGACTGAAGGACTTTCTTTGACATTTCTTGACATGTAGGACCACGCTGGTGATGAATTCTTGAAGCTTTTGTATATATAATACCGTTATTTTACCTTTGTTTTTGAAAGATATTTTCCTTGAGTGTACAGTTCTACAATGCTGGTTTTCATTCACTCATCTAAAAATATTACTCTTATTCTGTGGCTTGTGTTACGTTAAATGGAAAATCGTTTCATCCTTATCTTTATGTTTCTGCAGGTAGTATGTCTTTTTTTTTTCAATGCTTGCTTTTAATAGTTTCTCTTTATTGTTGTTTCTTTTCTCTGTATTTTTTAATTGAGACATAATTGACATATAGCATTGTATTAGTATACAACATAATGAATCTTATACACATACACACACAAATGATTACCATAATAAATTTAGTCAACATCCGTTACCATACATAATTACCAAAAAGTTTTTTTTCTTTTGATGAGAACTTTTAAGATCTACACTCTTAGCAACTTTCAAATATATGATACAGTACTGTTAACTACAATCATGATGCTGTACATTGCAACTTCAGGACTTATAACAAAGTTTGGGTGAAAATGGCCAAAAGTTGCAAGCTTTCAGTTATTATTTGTTCTATCTTCATGTTTCTTGTGCTTAGGTTAATTTAGCTTTTTAGAATATATAAGTCTTACTTCATATACATTTTGGAATTGTGTCAGTTATAAACTTCTTGAAACATTTTTTTGTTTACTCTCCCTTCTTCCTCTGGGACAGCAATTACATGTATTTTAGGCTTCTTGAAGTAATACTGTTACTGTAAATTTATTTCTCTTCCCTCCAAAGCTCCTTTTCCCATTTTCATTTTGGATAATTTCTTCCATTGTAGCTTCAAGCTTTCTAATTTTTTTCTGCATGTCTAATCTGTCCTTAATTTCTTTTATTTTTTATCTCAGACATTTTCATCTGTATTTGAGTTCTGTTTGAGCTTTGTGTGTTTGTGTGTGTATTCCATGTTTCTAAATGTTTTAGGACTTGAATGTCCTTTTCCACTGATTTTATCATCTGTGTAATTTCTTGGTCAGTTTAGATTGAATAATTTTTCTCTTCATGGATAGTATTTTTCTACCTCTTCACATGCTTGGTAATTTTTCTAATAGGTACTGTATCTGATTTTACCTAATGTATTCCTATAAATATTGTAGAGCATTGTTCTCAGATACATGTAAGTTATTTGAAAGATGTTTCATCTTCAAGTCTTGCTTTTAAGCTTTGTTTTAGGAGACCATAGCAGTGTTTGTTGTTGTTTAATAGCTAAGTCGTGTCTGGCTCTTTTTGCAACCCCATGGAATGTAGCCTGCCAGGCTCCTCTGTCCATGGGATTTTCAGGCCAGAATCCTGGAGTGAGCTACCACTTCCTTCTCCAGGGGATCTTCCCTACCCAAGGATTGAACCCACTTCTGCGTTGACAGGAGGATGCTTACCACTGAGCCACAGCATAGTGGGAGCATAGCAACATTTGGAATAGGGCTAATTTTGCTGCCTTGCTGACACAAGACCCTTCTGACCTCTCTACTTGATAGACTTTGCATTATGAGGATTTCCACTCTTGTCTGCTGAAGAACTGTTCCTAGTTGTGGGTTTTTATCTGATCCTTTCAGAAGGTACTTTCCACCCTGTATAGGCCTGCTGTAACAATTCACCAGAAACTGAGTGCTTAAGGAGCAGGATTTACTCTCTCACAGGGCCGGGGGCCAGAGCCCAGACATCAAGGTGCCAGGCACAGTGGGCTCCTCCAGAAGGCTCTGGGACGAATCTGCCCTACGTGTCTCTCCTAGCTTTGGGCGGTTGCTGGCAGTCTTTGATATTCCTTGACATGTTGCTGTATCATTGTAACCTGCTCCATCTTTACCTAGCCTTTTTCCCTGTGTGTTTCTCTGAATTTTCCCTTCTTTGTATAAGAGCATCAGCATTAGATGGTGCTGTGCTGTGCTTAGTTACGGAATGATGTCCAACTCTTGGCCACTGCATAGACTGCAGCCTGCCGGGCTCCTCTGTCCATGGGGATTCTTCAGGGAAGAGTACTAGAGTGGGTCACCATGCCCTCATTAGACAGTGGCCCCACCCTTAATCCAGTATGACCTCATCTTAACTATAACTGCATTGACAAAGACCTTCTTGCTAATAAAGTCACATTCTGGGGTTTTGGGTAGACATGAACTTTGGGGAGACAGGAATCAACCCACTATACTGTCCTTAGGTATTTCTTTGTATATATATGCTGATCAGTTCTCATTAGTACTGAAAACTGGAGAGAGATCCTTTACAGATATGAGTTCTCTTTCTCAACGGTTTTGTTCTCCCTGGTATTCTGCCTGCTAATTCTAACCCCCCTGGACTTCTAGGGCTTCCAGCTCCATCTTCTCAATTCAGGAATACAAATGGTCTCCACTCAGATTCTCTCTTCCTGTTGCACAGACTAAAAATTCTATCGAAGTTATAAACTCTTTAGATAGGGCTCCCCTCATCTGTTTTTTTTTTTTTTCCCTCTATCAATCAAGTGTCATTGTCCTTCTTTGCTTGATGCTAGTATAACAGAGAAACATCTATTTCTGCTTCATTGACTATGCCAAAGACTTTGACTGTGTGGATCACAATAAACTGGAAAATTCTGAAGGAGATGGAAATACCAGACCACCTGACCTGCCTCTTGAGGAACCTGTATGCAGGTTAGGAAGCAACAGTTAGAACTGGACATGGAACAACAGACTGGTTCCAAATATGAAAAAGGAGTACGTCAAGGCTGTATATTGTCACCCTGCTTATTTAACTTATATGCAGAGTACATCATGAGAAACGCTGGGCTGGAGGAAGCAAAAGCTGGAATCAAGATTGCTGGGAGAAATATCAATAACCTCAGATATGCAGATGACACCACCCTAATGGCAGAAAGTGAAGAAGAACTAAATAGCCTCTTGATGAAAGTGAAAGAGGAGAGTGAAAAAGTTGGCTTATATCTCAACCTTCAGAAAACTAAGATCATGGCATCTGGTCCCATCACTTCATGGCCAATAGATGAGGAAGCAGTGGAAACAGTGAGAGACTTTATTCTGGGGGGCTCCAAAATCACTGCAAATGGTGATTGCAGCCATGTAATTAAAAGACAGTTGCTCCTTGGAAGAAAAGCTATGACCAACCTAGACAGCATATTATTAAAAAGCAGCAACATTACTTTGTCAGCAAAGATCCATCTAGTCAAGGCTGTGGTTTTTCCAGTGGTCATGTATGGATGTGAGAGTTGAACTATAAAGAAAGCTGAGCGCAGAAGAATTGATGCTTTTGAACTGTGGTGTTGGAGAAGACTCTTGAGAGTCCCCTGGACTGCAAGAAGATCCAACCAGTCCATCCTAAAGGAGATCAGTTCTGGGTGTTCATTGGAAGGACTGATGTTGAAGCTGAAACTCCAATACTTTGGCCACCTGATGCGAAGGGCTGACTCATTTGAAAAAACCCTGATGCTGGGAAAGATTGAGGGCAGGAGGAGAAGGGGACAACAGAGGATGAGATGGTTGGATGGCATCACCGCCTCAATGGACATGGGTTTGGGTGGCCTCCGGGAGTTGGTGATGGACAGGGAGGCCTGGTGTGCTGCAGGTTCATGGGATCGCAAAGAGTCGGACACGACTGAGCGACTGAACTGAACTAGTATGTTAAAGGAAGTTTTAATTTTCCATTTTTTTATTTGTTTAAGGCTAGAAGCAAAAGTTATACTGAATTTTAACATTCGTATCTTTTTTTTCCTGCTGTTATAGCATTTTTCCATTTCACCTCACTCATCCAAAGTTTAAAAGAAAATTTATAAAGTTGCCTGTTCATAGTTTTATTCAAGTGACTGACATTATATGCAAGAACGTTTTTTTAAACAACAGCCCAATTTTTTTTCCATTATAGGTTATTACAAGATACTGAATATAGTTCCCTTTGCTATACAATATGACCTTGTTTATCTCTTTTATATATAGTAAGGTATATCTGTTAAATCCAAGCTCCTAATTTATCCCTCCCTCACCTTTTCCCCTTTGATAGTCCTATATTTGTTTTCTATGTCTCTGTTTCTGTTTAGTAAATAAGTCCATTTGTATCATCTTTTAGATTTCACGTATAAGTGATATCATATATTTGTTTTTCTCTACCTAATTTACTTCACCAAGTATGATAATCTCTAGCTCTATCCATGTTGGTATAAATGGCATTATTGCATTGTTCTTTTATGTCTGAGTAATATTCCATTGTATAATAATTATCATTAATAGCATTTTTTTCTATAAAGAATATTTACTTTTTACTTCCAGAATTTTTACTTCTGAATCTAGCCATGCTAAACTAAAAGCTCATTTAAGCATAATAGTGTGGAAAATAGATTGAATTGTAGATAGATATTTTGTATTTCCTTCTTCACCCCTTAGTCTTAATGTTTCCTGTTTATCATTTGTTTTAGGGAATTTGAATCAACTCTTTTCCATCTCTAGTTTTATAATATGAAAATGTGCCTTATAGGTGTGAATGTATTTATTTTTTGTATATATATGTAGATGGGTGTAATGGAGTATGTTACGTTTAACACTGTATTTTCCAAATATAAGCATTTTAAAATGTGTGTATATGTACTTGTGTTATATAAATTTTATTCTGTTAACCTATGAGGTTGATTGTAATATGATTAGACTTGCTTTGACATGTATTCTTTAACTGAAGTTTGATTATCAAATAATTTATCCTAAATAAACAGCTAATTTTTCTAAATGAACTCTGAAAAGTGGATACAGGAAAAGGTTTTCTATTCAGTTTTGTTGGTCATGTTGAGAATTCAAATCCTGGCTTTTAAGATTTAGTATTTTTCATACATGTATATATTGAAGTATGAAAGTTTTGGAGAAGGGATTGGCTACCCACTCCAGTATTCTTGCCCGGAGAATACCAAGGACAGAGGAGCCTGAAGGGCTACAGTCCATAGGGTTGCAAAGAGTCGGACATGACTGAAGCGACTTAGCACAGCATGAAAGTTTAGAAAATATTACTTGTTCAAATAATAATTCATTTTTCTCAACCAGTTGATATTTTTAAGAAGACCAAGTCAAATAAGTGATAGAGGTTGATTTTTCCTTGACTTACTTGTTTTAAAATGAGAATTGGGTTTTTAAGCAACTATAGTAAAGGAAGGAAATAGTCACTCAGTCGTATCCAACTCTTTGTGACCCCATGGGCTGTAGCTCACAGGCTCCTTCTGTCCATGATATTCAGGCAAGAATTCAGGAGTGGGTGGCCACTCCCTTCTCCAGGGAATCTTCCTGACCCAGGGATTGGACCTACCTTGCAGGCAGATTCTTTACCATCTGAGCCACCAGGGAAGATTTAAACAGCTGTATATTAACACAGTTTAGATATGTTAATACAATTTAGAACATAGCGTAAAGAATTAATAATCTGAAATGATTAAATGTACTTTTAAAAAAGATTTGACTTAATTTGCAGTAAACAGACTAACAATATATCATGGCCTATATAAACTAGGATATAAGCTTGTATTAAGTAGAGCACAAATAAAATGTTCCATAGTGCTGTGCAGTTACTACTGTGTACTAGAATTTGATTTTTAGCTTTGTAGAAGTCAAAACAAAAAGAAAAAGCTCATAGGTGGTTTAGTTTTCTCTGTTTGTGACAAGAGAAAACATAGTAATTCTTTCTAGGAAACATAATTTTCATTAGCATTTGGTGATGAAAGAAACATCTCTTAAAGGAAAACATTAGTTAGCGTTCTCAAAAGCATTCATACAACACATACAACAATGAATCTTACGAAACTTATGATGTTGAAGCAGAAAGCCATAATTTAATAAAAGCATTTCTCCAGAATGTCATAATATTATAGAATACCTGTCTGAATCATTTGCATAATAAACTAGAAATAGGTAACCTGCTTGCCCCTCAAACAGTTCTTCATAAATATCATACCTCTCAATTAGACATTTCAGAAAGAAATTTAAACTCTGGCAAGAATCTAAGGTATCCATAAAAAGTTTATGTCTTTAACAAGATTACATGTAAAATGCCATTTTTATTATTGTTATTCAGTATTTGTATCTTTTATATATTAACTCTGTGTTTAAAGTGTTTTAATTTCAATAACTTTTTTTTTTCATTCTTTATACAGGTTTGATAACCCAGCTGCTGTAAGCCCAACTCCTACAAGGCAGCTAACTTTTAACTACCTGCTTCCTGTGAATGCTTGGCTTCTATTAAATCCTTCAGAGCTCTGCTGTGATTGGACCATGGGAACAATACCACTGATAGAGTCATTTCTAGATGTTCGAAATCTTGCCACATTTATTTTTTTTTGCTTTTTGGGAGCTTTGGGAGTATTTAGTCTCAGATATCCTAGTAATTCCTCCAAGACTGTTTTAATGGTAAGAAAGTTTCTGAAATTTTCAGATGATACTATATTCAGTTTACTAATTGAGTACCTTTAGTTTTTCAAAAGCATCTTTGAAAAATTGCTGTCTGTCTTTGTTCGTGTCATCCTAATTTATGAACTTATTTTAGGCTATCCTATATGTCGGAATTTGATTAATGCTGCACATTCAGCATGTGACACAAAGAGTGATTATGAATTTCCCTAATTTGGTGAAAACTCTGAAATCATGGAGCATCTTTTTTAGCATTATTTTTTATGTATTTCTTGCCTTTACCCAACTAGATTATACACCCTTTTAAAGAAATGAATTATTCGGTATACTGTATACTTCTTTTTTTTCTTGGCACGGAGAAGAGGATCATGTAAGATAAGCCCCTAGAAATGCATAGCTCTTTATTTTTCATTAGCAAAACTTTCATTACTCCCTGAGGTATTTCTTACTGTGTTCAGAGAATTCTGATTATTTGAAAGTCTTTTTTTGTTTTTATGAGATCTGTTTCTTCGCAGTTTTCTTAGCTCTGCCCTCACTTCTTACTCATAATAATTGTATTGCCTTTTACTTTAAATTATGGAAGAAAATAATCATCTTTAACATTTTCTTAAGAATTTATTGTATGCCAGAAAGTGCTTTTAATACTTTGCAAGTATATTCTGGCTATAGCCACTAGATTCATTTATTCATTCAATAAAAATTTTGATTTGTAGCCTATGTATCAGGTAGTGTTTTAGGCACTGAGTATATGATAATAAAAAGAAATACAGGGCCCCCATTGCCAGAGAACTCACATTCTAGAGAAATTTGAAAGAATATAAGGTTTGAAGAAAGATATATTTAACTAGTATCTGGACCTGTTGAGTTTGAGGCGTCTTTGAACGGAAATTTTGAATGGCACTTTGTGCCTGGAGTTCTGTGGCAAAGCCTGAGACACACATAAAAGTTTGATAAATTGCCACAGAGAAATTTGGCAGTTGCCATAGAGATAGTAATTGAAAGCAAGATGTAAAGAAGAAGACCTTTGGAGAGGTTATAGAGCAGCCTTTCTCAACTGGGATTTGTCACATCTCTTAGAGGTGGTAACTAGCTATCACCATTCTAGATGCATAGAAGTTAATTCATACACATAATGCCTGCCTTAGACTATTTGTTCTTAATTTTCCCTCAATAAATACTTGAAGGGGCTAAATAGAATGAAAGAGAAGAAGCCTGTATCTCAGTCAGTCTTGAAAAACTTCCATATTTAGGTGTTGTGTAAAGGAAAATAAACCAAATGGGAAAGACCAAATGGACAGAAAGGTAGGAAAACATTTCTGGAAAGAATGGTTAACACCCAACAGTTGCTGTCAAGTAGTGAGTGAGATCAGTTGGATTTGACTTCTTTTATGTATATTAGTTACTTAAATGAAATTTGTATCTGTGGAGTGGTTTGATTAGGAGATGAGGCAGTGAAGATTGCTAGTGTAGATAACCTTTAGGAATGACTTAACTGAATATTTCAAAGAATGAGACAAGGTCTAATTTAGAGAAGATAGCCAGTCAGGCAATGACTTCAAGTATAATAAAACAACTGATCTTTTGTTGGGGGATCAGGGCTTGGGGCAAGCATAGAGACCTGGAATTGATGGACCTTCCAAGGCTGAAGTGGGTTGATACTGGGGGGAAGACTTGCTTGGTTGGCATTTAGAATCAGTTTCATTGGAGTACTCAGTTGGCTGACCTTTATACACAGAGATATCACTAATGGGTTTGCTTACAAAAACATACTCTTTGAGTTGAAACGTTAAGTGAGGTTACAACCGACTGCTTGTTAACCATGTCCACAAAAATCTTTCCCTAAGAGTGTGGGAACTTGTTTTATACCTAAGGGGCATAATGAATGGTTAAGATAACTTAAAGATAATGTTGTCAAAGGAGAAGGTTTTTAAGGTTGGAAAGGCAAGAGCATTTTTAGCATAGAAAGTTGATATAAGAAAGTGATTAGGTAAATGAAAGAAAGGCTGATTGATAGTGAGATTAGACGTGTAGAGCTCAGGTTTGGCCTCAGATAGATGGAGACACTGCTTATGTTATAGGAAGGATGTAAATGGTCGTGAATGTAGATGTTAATAGATTTAGTAGCAGAGAATTCAAGAAGTTCTTGTTTTATCGCTTTTGTTTTTTCTGAAAGTCTGGTAGTGTAGTCACCTCCTAAAAGTGACATGGGTCAGAAATTTGAGAAAGATTGTCAAGATTGAAAATAGTAAAAGAGAGTGAGAGTGAGCCTACCAAAGAAACCTAGAATCTTGATCAGTCTTAAGGATTTAATTTGAAGTTGATCATGAATTTATGATGATATAGATTTATTTTTGCTTTGGGACTTTGTCTAATAGTGCTTTGCAGCTCACATAAATAAAAATGAAGCAGATACATGGTAGAATACATCCAAAACTGAGTTTCTACTAAAAAGCAAAAAAAAGAGTAGTTAAATATAAAGTTTTGACAAATAAAATAATGATTTGTATAGTGCAAACTGAATAAAAAATAGAAAGGATATTGCCAATGAAATTAACATAAATTTACATTAATTAATTACATTATGTTTTGTATGTATAAAAAAGGAACCCTTGTGACTTTAGGTATAACTGCTTTAAATATAGTCCTAAACATACTCTTAAATTTTTTGAAATTGAAATAGAGTCGATTTATAATACTGTGTTAGTTTTGTAGAAAACAAACTTAGCTACCAAAGGAGAAGGGTCTTCCCTGGTGTCTCAGTGGTAAAGAATCTATCTGCCAATACAAGAGACCCAGGAGACGCAGGTTTGATCCCTGTGTTAGGAAGATCCCCTGGAGTAGGAAATGGCAACCCAAGTATTCTTGCCTGGGAAATCCTATGGACAGAGCCTGATGGGCTACAGTCCATGGGGTCGTGAAACAGACAGGACTCTTAGCAACTTAGCAATGTAAAAAAGGGGAAGGGAAGGAAGACGTGGGATAAATTAGGAATATAGGGTTAACAGATGCAAACTATTGATACTATACATAAAATAAAAAATAGAAAACTATATTCAATAGCTTGTAATCTATAATAGAAAATAGTCTGAAAATAAATTTATATATATGTATAAAACTAAACATACTGTTTTTAATGGCAATATATTTGAAGATACCTGAAAGAGGTAAGTAGACCAAAGGAATATCTACCAGGCACCAGGTATTATGTTAAGCACTTAATAAATAAGATGTCATGTGTATCTCAATAGTATAAGTAGTTAATAATACCATTTATTTATTAAAAAAATGGAGTCACAAGGTGATTTGAGTAGTTTACCTTATAATTAGAAGCGAAACAGATTTGTCTCCGGAACTCTTTGCTCTTCCCACTCTCTGAGAAGATATTGCATTATAGTTAACTTGGTTGGCATACATTAACAGTGTATTAGAACAGCTGAGTAAGTTAATCATTGAGACATTTCTTATTAAAGAGTCGGTAGATTTATTTTTTGAGAGATGGCTTTTCTTTTTTTGTGTAGCTTATTCATCAATCCATGATGCCTCTTTGGATGAATTTTAACACTTTTTATTCTTTCAAATGAAATTGCCTTAGGGCATCCATGAATTAACAGGGAATTTTTTTAGAAAAGGATCACATATTCAGGAACAAATACCTCTGTTTCACAGCTACCTGGTTGTTTTTGTCAAACATTTCTAGGAAGTGGAAAGTGAATTATGCACTCTTAGTGTTTTACCTTTTTGACTAAAAAGAAAGCACTAAAATTTTAGACTTATAGATTGATATTATAATGAGCAGTTTGATGGTAGTGCTTTTCTTCAGATTGAGTGTTGGATCATTACAAATTATTAATTCGTGATTCATGGAGAAAGTGTTCTTTTCACTATTTACTTTTCTACATCAATTTTCAGTAGTAAAGTATAATAAAAAGCATTGTTTCCTCTCAAACTGTTAGAAGACTCTCAGACTTCTGAAATTGACAAAACAACGTATTTATTCCACAAGGTACTATAAAACAAATCAGAGTAACAGAATATGGAAGCAGATGTCCATAGAAATAGATATCCTACTGACAACCAGCTTATTTCTCTCCATAAGTTATTTGTGTGCTAGTTATTTTGTCTTATCTTTTGTAATGACTGTAATCTGGAAACCATATGCCATCCCATTTTCAAAATGGCAAAAACGTCTTAAGCATTTTGTGATGTTTATTTCCAACACAGTGCACAGTGTTGGAAATTTAGAAATTCTTATGGAATAAATGACTGTTGATTTAAAGGGGCCAGTTTTATTTTTATACATATATTAATATTTGGATTTGACTGTTGATATGTATATATTTTTTAATTTAATAAATTATCTTTTTTCTCTTTGTAGGCGCTTTGTTTAATGGCATTACCATTTATTCCTGCATCAAATCTTTTTTTCCCAGTTGGATTTGTTGTTGCTGAGCGAGTATTATATGTTCCTAGCATGGGGTTCTGTATTTTGGTAGCCCATGGATGGCAGAAAATATCAAACAAAAGGTGAATTAAAATGTTAGTGCATTTAATGCTTACTAACTATAGAATTTATGCATTATGTATGATGCATTTAAGTGTTTAAAATGTTTATTCTATTTTTATGTCATCTTTTTATACCTTTTTGTTTTTCACACTGATAGTCTCCTTAGCTCCTTAACTCCTACCTTATCTGTGTTTTTCCTCATATTTATATAATTTTATTTTACAGTTTAACACATTAGAGACTTTCATTCAGATGCAGATGTTACAAAGAACATTATTGAGATTAAAGTTTCAAATGATCATTGCTGCTTTCATATGTAATGAACTAAGATACAGTCTTCTTACTTAAATGAGTCATATTGGATTAATACATGTAAAATGCATATAGAAAGCAATATGTAATTTCTTGCTTCATAGAAACCACCATGTTCTAGTTGCCTTAAACTCACTGTCAAGGAACAGAATAATCACTGACTGTATATGCAAAAACTAGTCACTATTTCTTTTTTCTTACTTTCCCGTCACCTTTCAACCCACGGAATTGACTTCTGTCTTCATCACTTTACTGTCATGTAACACATTGACTCTTGTGGCTAAACTCGGTCAGTGCTTGGTTTAACGTTTATCTCCCTGGCATCTGTAATGAGTCTCTGTCCTGGGTCTCTGCCACCTGTGCTCATTTCTGCTCAACCTCTTTGCAGATTCTTCCTGTTGTACCAGCTCTTTAAATATTTTTTATTTCTCTGAGTTTTACAAATAGCTATTTTTCTCACAATACACGTTCTCCTTGATGATCTCATCCATGACTACAATTTTCACTCTAAACTTTCTCGTAGCTTCTACCCATGTATCCAGTTATAATCACTACCAATCTTGTAGTGCCTCCCATGTGCGCCAGCTCTGTAATAAATACACTATGTAGATTTGTTTTCTCGTTTAATCTAGACATCCCTTAACTTCATTTTGCACATTTGAAAATTGAAGCTCATATAAGTTACCTGAATTACACAAGACCACACAGCTAGTACACATCAGAGTCTTGATTTAAATTTATATCTGACTATCTCTCATGTCCATGTTCCTTCTGATCTATGCACTTTTATCCTGGTTAAGTGGATCAATCAAAATGAAAGAAACTGAACTCTGTAACTGAAGCAAAAGCAAAAACTCAAAGAACATTAATACTAGTAATACCAAATAAGATCATAGTGATTATCGAAGTATAACAATCTTTTTGTAAGTGACAAATTGTGTCCCAAGTGATTAACCTAAAGCTATGAAAGTAATTTGCATCTATTTTATAAAGGGTTAATTTTACTATGAGTTTTAATGAATAATTCTAGCTTTTTAAAATGTAAAATTCTGGGACTTTTCTGGTGGTCTACTGGTTAAGAATCCCTCAGCCAATGCAGGGGACACATTCAGTCTCTGGTTCAAGAGCTAAGATCCCACATGCATAGGGCAGCTAAGCCCATGCACACAACTTTTGAGCCCACATGCCCTAGAGTCCATGCTCTGCAGCAAGAATAGCCACCACAATGAGAAGCCTGCACACCACAACTAAAGAAAGCTGTCCGCAGCAACGAAGACCCAGCACAGCCACAAAAAAATAAAAATAATAAAAGTAAGATTCTTTGAAGAATATTGTGATACCTGTGGTGTATATTGTAAGCAGTAATGTTTTAAATATAGCCAGGGATAAGATTGAGCCTTTATAAATACCACTAAGAGTATTCAGGTTATAGGTAATGGTATAAAAGAAGTATAAGAAGTCACAATTAATAATTTGGTTTATCAGTTTTTTTGACATTGAGCTTTATACAGTAGTGTTTATAATATTTAATTTTTTTGGTGTTATTCTCTCTCAAGCTGGATGATTATTAGAATAGTCCCTAGTCTTTAGAATAAATACAAACACAACATTTAGAGATACTTAACGTATTTCTTACCTCTTTTTGGTAATGAAGACAATGTTTTTTGTTCTGCTTTTTCTTCCTTAAACAGTGTATTTAAAAAGTTATCCTGGGTTTGTCTGTCTTTGGTGATATTCACTCATGCCTTAAAAACACTCCACAGGAATTGGGATTGGGAGTCTGAATATACGCTGTTTATGTCAGCCTTGAAGGTAAAGTGTTATGCAAAATATATCACCAATTATTTCTTATTGCCATCTCTGCTATGGTGTTCTAACTTTACTTTTAACTTGACAATTAATTCTCAGTGTTAAATACTTCACCAAAAAATTAATAATAATTTGTTCTTTGTATAATCTATACCATAACCAGTGCTCTACAGTACTTAGTTGTATGTCTGGAGCATATGTGAATAATTCCCCAAATGTTATACAATTGTTAGATGCTGAAATGATAAAATGTTTAAATATGAATACTTTGTTTCATTTGTTCTTAAGGTGTACTTTTTTTTTTTAATCTTTTAACATGCCTGAAATCAGAATAAATCTTACAGTGAAAGGCATCTTACAATTAATTAATGACCTTTTTTGTTTCTTAATGATATATAAGATAACAATGAGCCTTATAACTGATGGCATCTTAGATTCAATGAAATAAAATTCATGATAGAAAATGGCGCCCTATCATACTGAGGATAACCAATGGTTATAAAACTGTAAGAAAGATAGGAACTGGCAGAAAGGAGTGATGTTGCATCTCTGTAGAATGGACAATATAAATGAGAAAAGTTCTTTTTAAAAATCATATGATTAGCTTTCTGTAAAAGTTATAAGCAAAGATTTTTTTTTCAGTTGCTTCTTTTCTTCAAATCTTTAAACTCTTAACTTCCTTTTTGGCTGTTTCTGTACTCTGCACAGTTCCCATTACTCTAATAGACTACATAAATAGCCTTATGTCAAGCCTCAAAATAAGTCATCACTGCAGTGTTTAAACATATTCTCGTGCAAATTCCTTCTTTCCCAAAAGACTGTAAATAATAACAGGAATTTTCAAACAACTCTATGCTTTGATGAAGTGAAATTTTAATATATAAAATAGATGAACTGAAGTTTTAGCATATTGATGTTGAAAGGGAGGAGAGGTTAAATTTCACGAAGCAGCAGTTTTCTTTTTGACCCCTTCTTCATCTCCATGGAACACTCGATTCCTAATAATATATCAGACAGTTATCTGTGTTAATTGGAGTTATATATATACATACACACACACGTACATACACTTTTTTTTTTCTGAAAGAAATCTGAATGACTTTTTTCCAGTTTTTTGGGATATAATTGACATATAACTTCATCTTTTAAGTGTACAATATAATTATTTTTAGATATATATATATAACAATTACCAGAATAAATTAACATCCATAACTTCATTTAGTTACTTTTTTTTCTTGTGATGAGAACTTTTAAAATGTACTTTCTTATCAGCTTTCAAACATGCAATATAGTACTGTTAACTATATTCCCTGTTGTATATATTTGCATCCTTAGACCTTACTTATAACTCAGAAGTTTGTACCTTTGAACTACCTTCATCCATTCATAGACATTTCTGTGGAGTACTCCTTTCCTAATAGTATACCAAACAAAATCTGTGTTAATTAGACTCATTTTTTAAAATTTAACTAATTTCTATCTGTACTTCTGTATTTAAGGTAAATAAAAATAATGCCAAATTATGGAATAATGTGGGTCATGCTCTGGAAAACGAAAAAAACTTTGAGAGAGCTTTGAAATACTTCTTACAGGCTACGCATGTTCAGCCAGGTAAGCATTATTGATTAATAAAGATTGTTAATAGTTTGTTTTCTTTTTGAAAATTTGATTATATTTGAAGAAAGTAGGTGGAGTTTATTTTCAAGCTTTATTCCAACTGACTTGAATACTATAATGTTTGGTGCTGGCTTATTTTTTGAATTGGATTATATGTTAGAGCTATTTATATCAGACATTTAGGGATGTTTTTAAATACAGATTTGTTGGATGACACTGATGAGCAATTTTGGTGGAATGATAGATACAAAGGCCTATTAGGAGAGTAGAAGAAGAACTGGAGACAGTTGATATTAAAAACTGATAAGAAATGTTGGTGTTGAGTATGGGGTCAAGAGAGGGTAGTAGGATGCTGGGGTTTTTTGGGCTTTTTTGTTTTGTTTTGGTTTGGTTTTAAAGATGAAAGAAACAAGGAATGTATGTGACTAGTGCGTTGAAGCTGGGCAAAGTAGTAATTCAGGGTTGGGAAACGGAGTAAAGGATCATTGTTCTTGAATAGATGAGAGTAGATAATTAGGCTCTGGTACTCAGGATGAGGATTTTAGTCAGCTGAACCAGTACTTACCATATAGTAACAGGGAAAGCAGAGTGTAGAAATATGGACATAGATAGGCAGGTGAATAATAGACAAATAACTTCTGGAAGTTATTCTTTGTTTGCTTTTTTTCTCAGTGACATAGAAAGCAGAATCAACAGTAGAGTGTGGGGAAGGGAGAGGAAGTTCTAGAGATCTAAGACCAGGAGAGAGTCTGAAGTAGTCATCTAGGACATGGCTTCACAAACTTTAATGTGTGTGTGAATCACCTGGAGATGTAATGGTTCATGTTATGGTGTGTAGAGATTTAGAGTAGGGCCTGAAGTTCTGCATTTCTAATAAGTTCCTAGGTGATACTTAGCCCATGAATCACATGTTGAGAAATGAAGATCTAGGAAAATGCATAGACTAGGAAAATGTGGTGTGATTGCCAAGCAGCTGTAACACCCTTCTTGAGGTTAGCAGTGCTTAATTAAAATTAAACCGATTGATGTGGTTATGTTTTTCTCCCATTACTTTATGTATAGTATAGGCAGGCCCAGAGAATTTGGTTAAACAGGATTAGGATTTTGTCAGATGTGTATTACTAAACAAAGGGTTAAGGGGATATTGAGACATAGTCTAAGCTGATTATGAAGAGATGTGAGAGAGGGTGAAACATGAGGAAAAGATGATCAGATCAGTGGTTTATAGATCTGAAATTATTGGTTTCTGAGGAGGGTCTATCTGGAGCATTGCTTGTTTTCAGTAGAAATGCTGTTGACATTTCAAGTATGCAGAACTGTCTGTATTCCAGGGTATGTACCAAATATGGCCCCCACCTACCAAATATACTCATTACTTTCCATTCAGCACGATAACCAAAAAGTACTTTCACACACACACATTTCTCAATATACTTGGCGGGGTGGGGAGTGCTGTGCATGGCCCCCTATGTTTCTGCTGGACAAGACTGTGACCATTGAACTGACTAGTTAAAGGAGAATGGGGGTGAAAGTCATTGGAAGAAAGGATATCAAAGCAAGTGTTAGAAGATACACCTTACATAGATTTGAAACCACTAAAGAATTTTGACAACTGTGTGATGTTGTAGAGAAGGCGAGAATAACAAGGAACCATAAACTTGCAGTGGGTCACTACAATAAGGAGGGATAATGAATAACAGAGTTTAATGACCTGAAATTCCGAAAGGAGTGGTTTTAAGGAGTGGCAGTGGTCTGCAAGTGATATGGATCTAGGAGGACACCTAACTCCAGGCCCAGTGTTGCAGAAGATAAAAAGATCACAGTCATCCCTTGGAAAACCTACCAGTTTCCCCAAGGCAAAGGTGAATTCTAGTTAGAGAATGTTGTAGAAATATATAACTGATGGTCTGGCCGTCTTTCCAATTTTATCTCCCCTGGCTCTTCTGCAGTTTAGTTTTTTCTTGAAATATAGGGCATGTGTGGTGGGGTTCCTCACCTCTTTGCATTTGTTCATGTTTTTTGAATCTAGAATTCCTCCTTGCTTCCAATCCACCTTCCACCATATCCTACCATCTCTTGCAACCCATCTCACATGGCTTCTTATTAGAGGAAAAAACCTTCTGTCTTTCCAATTAGAAGCAAATGTTTCTCATCTTCAAGACCCCTTACAACTTTCATATCTTTCCTGTGATACCTGTTATTTAAATGTTTATTTAAAATATTTATTTATTTAAAATATATATGTTATATTTAAACTGAGGGGCTCCCTAGGGGTAGCATGAACATCTGACTCATCTTCATACCTACTGCATCATCGAGCACAGTTTTATACACAGTCAGTGGTCACTAACTCTGGCAGTTTTAATTCATTGCTTTCTAAAGCCTTTTAGGTTCATTCTGGGAGTTTTTAGAGAAGCAAAGTCATCTTTATGTTAGGCATGCAGGGACTTCGAGACTTAGGAGATGGTATTTAGGCTCCTTCAGACTTATCCTAAATTGCACAGTAATTTCTATCTCATTGTATTGTTGAGACTGAATGAAATTGTGTTTGGTGCTGCATGCTAGTGCTAAGTAGCTTCATTCGCATCCAACTCTTTGCAACCCCATGGACTGTAGCCCGCCAGGCTCCTCTGTCCATGGAATTCTTCGGGCAAGAATACTGGAGTGGGTTGCCATGCCGTCCTCCAGAGAATCTCCCCAACCCAGGGATCGAACCCACATCTTTGGTGTCTTCTGCATTGACAGGCAGGTTCTTTACCAGTGAATATAATTATGGATGTTTAGTTTAACATCATTTTTCCTCTCATTGTCAGTTGTCACTTTGGTTATTTTTGAGAAACTTCCTAATCTATCTCCTTTAGTATGACTTACCTACCATCCTCTCAAAGTTGCTATTTCTATTAATAATAAGCAATGAGCTAGAAAAATAGGCAAATCATTTTATTACAATTTATTATGAGAAAGTACATAATCTTAGAAACATTGAATTTGGCATTCAGAGACTTCTGGCTCATTCTGTGTTTTTCAGCTATGTTCTTCATAGATAGATTTGACAGGTGAAACAACATGGAGAGGAGGAAATCAAGTCTTTTTGTCCCTATTAGATGTATAGATGGAGACAGATCTGTAAGTTTGGGGATAAGGGGAATGGTCAGGACTAAAGATAAAGATTTGAAGTAACAAGCATGTAGGTAGTATTTAAAAACCCTAGAGCAGTGTAGGATCACAGAGAGTAGAGATTCTTAACATTTTAAAGTAGCTTAAAAAAACAAAAAAAGAAGACATTCAATCTGAAGGCTTTTCTTGCTTAGCCAGAAAAAGAATATAAACTACAAAGTGGTCTTTGACTAGGCGACATGCATGTTAGACAAACAATTGATTATGGGTTTTTGTTTGTTTTGATGGTTATGAGTATTTTAAAAAAATCAATTCACAAGCTCAAATTTTTGCAAATAAAATTAAAGTTTCCATAAACACGTTATAAGGGTAGATTTTTCTCAGGAAACACCAGATTTCCCTTATGGTTTATTTTTGCCCTAAAATCAGTAATTTCATTTTTATCTAACTCCAGCAAATCTTTGAGACTGTTTATATCAGAAAACAATCATGGGCCTGTAGTTCAAATTTGATGCCATCAAGAAGGGAATGATTTTTGAAGTTTTCAGAAGTTTCCAGATGTTTATAATTTATCTTTTTAAATAAATTGACAAATTTGTGCATAGGAAATAATAGGAAAGCAGCACAGATGCCTAGGGTATCAGTGCAAGAATATGTAACTACTGTTGATGGCTGAAGAATTATTATGCACAGAGTTGCCTGATATTTGCCAGTCCTTTACGTTGATTAAAGGCAGACTGCTAGATTCATGCTGCTGTTGGTTTGGATAGTGCACTCACAATAACAAGATTGTTTTTTGAAACTGTAGCTTCTTAGTCATTCAAATGTAACTGATGTTTATATTTTGCCTGCTTGCTTACCTTTTTTTTTTTTTTCCAAATTTAAATTTGCTTTAACAGTAATGCTGTTTCCTCCTGGAATCTTAAAACTTTGTAACTTATAAAGAAAATTGCTTTAAAAACTGTGTTTTTTCATTTTTATCCTTTCAGATGTGTTATGTAGTTCTTTTGATGCTAAAAGCTATCTTACTGCTATCTTTGTTCTTTGAGAAAGTAAGGATACCTTACTGAGTGTCTGTAGTTTTCATCGATATCTACTTGCCATAATTCTAAGAACCTGACCAGTGTGTAGTAATTTGCCTTGTCTTTCATCCTAATGGATATCCTCTTTCTTTTCTAAGATTAATTGGGGCTCCTTTCAGTGATATATTAATACTTAGCTGACCTAATTGCACTTTTATTTACTTAAACTTTCAGTTTATTCATTTCTTAGATTAAATTTTCACTGTATAATTAATTTTTTCAGGTTCTGTACACTCTTTAGTTTTTTCTGGGTAACTTTCTGATCTCTATAGAGTAATTGGTATAGATGTATCTGATGTTTAAAAAAAATCGAGCTTGGATAAACAAGATCCTACTGTATAGCATAGGAAACTATATTCAATATCCTGTAATAAACCATAATCGAAAAGAATATGAAAAAGAATGCTTATATATGTGTAACTGAATCACTTTGCTGTACAGCAGTAATTAACACCATGTTGTAATTCAACTATACTTCAATAAAAAG
Organism: Giraffa tippelskirchi; assembly: GCF_054371585.1. Lineage (NCBI taxonomy): Eukaryota > Metazoa > Chordata > Mammalia > Artiodactyla > Giraffidae > Giraffa > Giraffa tippelskirchi. The sequence continues at coordinate 120,015,610 of NC_137278.1, forward strand.
TAAATTTTTAAAAAAGAGCTTTTTGAGAGTAAAACTCTAAAGCATTACTCTTGGTAATGCAGTATATTTCAACCTTCGCTCTACATCATAATTGCCTCTGAAACTTTAAAAAAACATTTTTGCAGTCCTGTTTGTGAAGATTCTGTTTTGATAGAACTGAGTGGGATAAGATATCTGAATTTTTCAAAGCTACACAAGTATTCTGAATGCAGCCAGCATTGGGAAGCATTTTTTCTTTTTTTCTTTTTTTTTTTGACTTGACCCCCTCCTGAAACCCCATGAGATTCAGTAATGTATCTAAAAATAAAAAAATCAACCTTTTTTCCCCTAATCTTGTCCCTTAGTTCTCTAACTGAAGCTGTATGGCATCTAACAGCTTTTGTGCAGTGCACACAATTGCCAACCTGAAACTTAATATAGCAAGATCTTAGGACTGTTACTCTCCTCCTAGGGGAATGCTAAGATATATATGCTTGGCCCCTATGTGTCCTGGGAGTTGCAGGCAGAGAACTATTCCACAATTGCAAAATCATCATCGGTGTCACAGGCAAGTAGTAATCATAATTTGAAACCTTGTCATGTCTGTTAGAGATTTATGTTGAGTAAAATTTGTCTAAATTAAGATCTCCCTTCTTCTATCTGTATTCCAAACTTTTGAAATATTTACTGGAAAGTATATCTTAAAACTAATGTACAGTGAACCCTCATAGCTTTGTAATTAAATTGCATATTTTTCTGTATCTGAACAAATTTGCTGAGGGCTGTTTTCTGATATTAACACAACCTTTTTAAAAGTTTTAATTAAATTATATGGTAATCGTCATTTAAGGGAGCTGCATATTAAATAATACTATAGAATCCTGATAACTTACACTGCAACCATATTCACAAAAATTTTTAAAAAGTTTCAAAGTTTTTCACAGTCTCTGCCCCTTTCCCACCATGGATGCATATTTGCAATTTATAATACTTGAGATTATTCTGGGAATCATGGTGATCCTTTTCACTTTTAGAGTTGAGCCATACTTTCTGAGTGAATTCCAAAGCCATGTGATTAAGGAAATAGAAGTAAGCTTTAGTACAGGACAGTAAAATATAGTGAAGGAAAAAAAAGAAATATAAATTCCTTCATTACTTTTATTTCTCCTGTCTCATCTCTTAACCCTTCCAGGAACCATTCAGATAGTTTTTTTCATGTCATATGTGTATTTTCTGTTCTTCCAGTACTTTATTTAATAGTCTTCTAGTGTAGCCTTGCTCATAAGTTATAGTAAGTTGTGTTAGAAGAGCTTTAAGGAGAAAGCAGGACCTATTGCCTGCTTTTGCATTTTTTGCCTAGTTGTTTGTTGCTCGAAACATGTCTTCTTAGTAGTTTACACTGGACACTAGTTAGTATATCTGCCAACAAATTATTTTTTTCATTTTAGATGATATTGGTGCCCACATGAATGTAGGAAGAACTTACAAAAATTTAAATAGAACCAAAGAAGCTGAAGAATCTTATATGACAGCTAAGTCACTGATGCCTCAAGTAAGTTGTCAAAAATATTTCTATTGTGTCATGTCTGCTGGATGTTTGTATTGAATAGAATTATCCAGATGGAAAATCTTTATCTTTTCTTTAATTTGGTTTCAAGTGTCCAGTGAACCATCTATTACTGTGTTATAAAAGATTGCATTTACTTATCTAGCTCACTTAATTAAAAAAGTTCATAGTCTATGAAAACTAAATCTATGAAATTATGAGTTTTAGATATTTTTTATTATAAGTTATGTATGCCTTTAAGTGACTTTAAATGAAAAGAATTTTATTTATGTACATTAAGCACTAAACATTAACTCCTATCAAAAAATAAATGAACAAAGCAAAGTGATAAAATGAGTAGATATGTATCTGTGCCTATCAGTTGCTATAATATCACAAATACAAGATTTCTTGGATATCAGAAGACAGAGTTAGAAAATCTGACACTGCCTTCTATCAGCTGTGTGTAATCAGAAATAACTGTTTACATTGGGCTATAATTTTCTCAATAGTAGTTTATATTAATACTGTAGCAATATTGAAATGAGTTGATAGTTTGATTTTGATAGTTTGGTAAATGTTTTAAAAACACTTAGACCACATGATACATTAAGAATTCTTTCAGTCCTAAGATTCTAAAGTTAAATTGTGTTCAGTAGATTTTTATCAGATATAATTTATTATATTCATTGAGAATTTGGGTTCACGTATAGTATACATAATAACTTTTAGAGTTAATTAGATAATTTTATGTCTTAACTCTAGCAAACAAGTGAGGAATTAGTAAAGCTCTGAAGTAAAGTTAACTACCCCACTGTCACAACCAGGAAACATTTTGCTGACAACTTGAAAGTTGACATGGTGTAACAAATATACTAGACTGAGGAAAAAGACCTGAGTTCTATTCCTAGTCTGACTCAAGCATACTAAGGGACTTTAGCCTGTGGAAGTTCTAATTTGTATGACTTCATAAAATAACATATATAAAAATCTAATGATAATCTACTGAGATAGCATGAATGAAAAATATATCCTTCATTGCTTCAAAGCATTATTTTGCTTATATTTTGTGAATACTGCAGATTATTTCATATTTTTATGTTTTATTTTAATAGAGCAGTATATCTTTTTATGCTCTGTGTAAATTTTAAATAAGAAACTAGGACTTCTTCAGATTTCATTTGGTACTGAAATATCAACTTATAAAAATGTTTGGTTTTTCATTAACAGATTATTCCTGGTAAAAAATATGCAGCCAGAATTGCACCTAACCATTTAAATGTTTATATTAATCTGGCCAACCTGATCCGAGTGAATGAGTCCCGATTGGAAGAAGCAGATCAGCTGTACCGACAAGCAATAAGCATGAGGCCAGACTTCAAGCAGGCTTACATTAGCAGGTATTGTAGTTCACTTTAGGCTTTCACTATAAAAGATGGAAACTTCATCTGCATATACATTTAGGCTATCTTCACTAATTTGGCTCTTTTTTCTTCTAGTAAATCTTAGTTGACAACCAAGAGCATAGAAACATAGCTTGTTTTAGACTAACAAATTTAATTGATTTTCAATTGACAAGAGCATCCATAACTTAAAACAGCAAACTTAGGTTTATTTATACAAAAGGAAGGGTAGGAAAAGCTCTTTGGTTTCTTTTGCTTCTCAACACCAAATTTGTTTCTACCTAAAACAATCAAAATTTACCCTTTATAATTGCTTCTTAATTGTAACAAAATAATTGTTATTTTTGCAAAAAGTTATTACTTCTTAATTAATGTGGATTAAGAAATCATTGTATAATTACAGAATCATTATATATAAAATAATTAAGAAATAATTATATTATATCCAACTATCAAGAGAATTGACTGATTATTTATGCTTTTACTACAAATAAACTTCAGTTGCCAGTAAAAAAAAAAATTTGACAGTAAGTGTCAGAACCTTAGATATTTTCTCATGTAAATGTTATCATTTGTGTTATACTTGAGAAAAAATTGTTTTAAACTTTGTTTTGAAGCCTGCTCCAGGAACCTAATTATAATTTGTCACATTGTTTATATGGAAGATGCATTCAGAATTTAAGTTTTTGAAATAAAATCTGTTCATCAGCTGAAAGCTGTCTTTCTTCAACATTATTTAGTACTTGCTGAAATTAACTAAGTTTACTGGGGTTGTATCAATAAATAAAACCTGTCTTAAGTTAACTTATAAAGAATTGCTTAATAATCTCTGCATTTATTTTAAAAATCACATTTTGAACACTTATTATAGGAAGTGTGAATATTAATAGTTGGTTTAACTTCATGCCTATGCTAATACTTTAGGAAAGAGTAGTATTAAAATAAGATTGACTCTTATATCAGTACTTAAATTGATTTGCACATATGTAAAAGTGACTTTTTAAGTTCTGTAACAGAAAATATAACCATATTAGAATGACTTTCAGACTGATCATCAGTTCCAGATGTGTTCCTCGAAAGTATCTTCAGGTGGCAGTATTGCCCTTCCATCCTACCAGATCAGCTTTTTAATTCCTTTTAAGAATTCATTGAAGAAAACTAAATAATTATAAGGGGTAGACAATTTCAAATGTTCTGCTTTTTGTATAGTTAGACATTGCTAACAAAGATTTGAATACTGGAATTTCCCCATCACTACTATATTTGTTTTCCTTCTCCAAATGCTACTCATCTTCTGACAAATTGATCTCCCAATCTAGTTGCTGTCATTTTTCTGATGCAGACTAGTCTGCTGTTTTTCAAGGTATATTCAAAGTATATATATTCTGTTCCCCTTTCTTGGATACCTCCCGACATCTTAATGCTCTAGAGTCAGGCATGTTTTTTCCTTCTTTAATAATATTTGAAAACATATCAAACCAAATGTGCGCAATTAATGTGTTTAGGTTTAAGGACAGTTTCAGGCAGTTATTTTTGAAAAAAAGTTTAAGAACCTGAGTTAAAAGGAGAGCTGTGAATATGTGGAAAAGCTTAAAACTTGTGAAAATAGTATCTACATACTGATATGATAGTATAAGTAAATCTTGTGTTTTTCCACAGAGGAGAATTGCTTCTAAAAATGAATAAACCTGTCAAAGCAAAAGAAGCATATCTTAAAGCCCTAGAGCTGGACAGAAATAATGCAGATCTTTGGTACAACTTGGCGATTGTTCATATTGAACTTAAGGAACCAAATAATGCGCTGAAAAACTTTAATCATGCTTTAGAACTAAATCCAAAGCATAAACTAGCATTATTCAATTCTGCTATATTAATGCAAGAATCAGGTATGTTTTCTCAAAATTTCTCTATATTTAAACATACTCTAGTTTGAAATATAACACAGTCATGTATTATGTTACCCCAGCAAACATTTTATGAATGGATGGTTTTTATCAAAATTGCATAAATATTTTATAAGAAGAATATTTTAAATACTTGATGTAAACCGTTCAGGTAATTCACCCTAGCATATGTGTCAATCTGAATGTTAATTTCTCTGGTATATGCTAAAAATGACTTCTCAGACAGTCTATTAAGCCATACTTTATTCATCTATTTTGTCATTTTATACCTGGAAGTATATTTCTTATGCATAAATATCATACTATTCAAATAATATGAATTTGTAAAAAATAAGTTTTAAGTAATTATTTCTAGGGTGTCAAGAGCATTATATGTTTTAAACAAAATAGTATTCTATTTTTCCTTGATTTATAAGTCCAAATATTTTTAATATCATGTTGTGTCCAGTGTTACTGTTTTCTGAGATGTTATTATAATTTCCTATATTTTCTATAAATTAGCAAAACCAAATTATTCATCACAATAAACTAGGATCTTTATATATAAGAATTTTAGTTCTGCTCCAGAAGGCAGTATATATAATTTATGATTTTCTTAATTTTTATGTTTGGAAAAATCTTTATATTAATTCTTAGTACTTTCATAAAACTTCTGCAAAAAATGTAAGAATCATATTTTATAAGAGAGTCTTTGAATTTATTTCTATCAGTCATCTATTCTATAGATTAGAGAGTGAGGACCAAATAGATGTAATAACTACCCTAACTTCATATGGCTAGGTTAGTAACTAGTCCAAGACAAGAACTTAAGCCTACTGATTTATTTCAGATTTTCTTTAATCATCATGTTATCAAATAAAAGAATAAATATATTTATGCCTGGCATTCAAAGAAGCTTAATTTAGAAAACTAATGTTTTTGTTAAGTTAGCTAACCTTAGTAATCATGAAAAGTGCCTATAATTTAACACAAGATTATACCCTGGGGTGTGTAGTTGTAGAAGTTGAAATTTTTTTGCTATTTATTTGCAGTAGAAATCATCTCAATAAATATTTACTTCCTGAATCTTAATTTATATTTGTAGGCTTTAGATATAATGGTATTATTTTTATATATGAAATTTCCTAAAAAATTTTAAGTAACATACAAAATATATCTAATTGAGTAAAACTGAAACATTTTGTTTATCCAATATAGTTACTATTTGCTGAGCATTTTTTATATATCTCATGTAATTCTTAGAAGATTCAATAGGTTAACCGAGACAAGTAATTTTTTTAGTGAGTAAAGTCATAATATTAACAGAACCATGATTGAATATATGTCCCTATTTTCAAATTCCATACATCTTCCTCTTAATTCTCTATTCTTCAACTCCCAGTTAGAATCTAAAATATCAGGAAATATTTCACCCGTTTTTAGTTTTTGAGGAACTTGTACTACTTTAAAGCAAAGGAAATGAGCTATCAATCCAGCACATCAAACACACTGTCTTTCTTATGAAAACTTTGAGGGTTTTGCGTTCTGCATTTTAACTTAGGTACATCAATTAGTTGTTTTGATGCTCAATTCAGTCACTCAGTTATGTCTGACCCTTTGTGACCCCATGGACTGCTGCACGCCAGGCTTCCCTGTCCTACACCCGTTTTGATGCTGTTTTTATAATCTAGATAAATATTTGCACCTCCATTTTTTCTCAGACTTATTCATTTGCTAACGATATAATTTTTTTTTCTTTTTAAAAAAATTCTTAGGAGAAGTTAGACTCAGACCTGAAGCTAGAAAACGACTTTTAAGCTATATAAATGAAGAGCCACAAGATGCTAATGGTTATTTCAATTTGGGAATGCTTGCCATGGATGACAAAAAGGACTCCGAAGCAGAGATGTGGATGAAGAAAGCCATAAAATTACAAGCCGACTTCAGAAGTGCTTTGTTTAATCTGGCTCTCCTATATTCTCAGACTGCAAAGGAATTAATGGCTTTGCCAGTCTTGGAAGAATTACTCAGATACTACCCTGATCATATCAAGGGTCTCATTTTAAAGGGAGACATCCTGATGAATCAAAAGAAAGATATACATGGAGCAAAAAAATGTTTTGAAAAGATTTTGGAGATGGATCCAAGCAATGTGCAAGGGAAACACAATCTCTGTGTTGTTTATTTTGAAGAGAAGGACTTACTAAAAGCTGAAAGATGCCTGGTTGAAACATTGGCATTAGCACCACATGAAGAATATATTCAGCGCCACTTGAATATAGTCAGGGATAAAATTTCTTCATCTAGTTTTGTAGAACAACCTATATTCCCAGCTGGTAAGACTTCAGGTGTAGAAGGAGATAAAATTCCAACTGAAAATGTAAAAGAAATCAAAAGCGAGCCCAGACCTACACAGATAATAAAAACAAATGATAATAAGAGTCAATCTAAAGCCAGCAAACAATTAGGAAAAAATACAGACAAAGAAATTCCCCACAAAACAACAAAAGAAATCAAAGAAATTGAGAAGAAAAGAGTTGCTGCTTTAAAAAGACTAGAAGAGATTGAACGTATTTTAAATGGTGAATAGCATTACTCTTTATCTTGTGACAGGGATTCAAAGAACTTCAGTCCATATCATGTGAGTACTTAATACTGAGAGCTTTGAAAAACAACGAGCATGCTAAGAGTTCTCATGAGCTGCCTCTCTGTAGTATCAAAATAAGATTTTCATTAAAGACCCTTTCATTACCCCAGGGTATGTTTTATATTTGACAGTAGTTTTTTGAGTTTTGGGGACTGTAATCACAGGTGGAAAATCTGTACCTTTTCTTATAGAAGGAAGATTCTTTCAGCAGAATAATATTGACAACTCTCAATTAAAAATAATCTGAGATCTGAATGATAATCCCATGGTGGCAGATCCAACATGTGCTGGTTTATTCTGTGAATTCACATTGAGTAGCTAGCCACATTTTCCTTTAACTATTAGAGTCTGACTGTGAGTTGAAAACACTATTGAACACATACTTTTTTCCTTTGTAGCCTTCTACTTAACCAAGGGACTTTGCACTACAAAAGAATACTGGCTGGCTTTCTTTACTTTGTATTCTTTTTTGATTTTTAGAAGGAAAGCCAGATGAAACATTTTAAAATAAGTCATATGACATGTTAGCTTTAGAATGTATTGATATTTTCATAACTCTGTGTTTGTCCTTAACTTCCCTATCTATATGGCAATTTTTAATCAGGTAAAGTTTTAAATAAGTATATATACACACATTTCTGATGGTGCTCATTTATACTGGACTTTCATTTCTTTTGTGTGCTGAGTTTCACAGGATGAACCACGTAATCACCACATAATCATTGACTCTGACTTTCATTTCCCAAACTATTCCTGTTTCTTAGGGTCATAGTCATATTGAGAAATCCCAGTAAGTATAACTTCATTAAACTTTTGAGCTAAAAATGTAGTAAGATTCTCTTTCAAGTTAGTGTTATCTTTCTAGTGTTACTTGAATTTTAATTTTGTTTCCAAAACACATCTTAATTAAATACCTAAATTGAGTTCCATTTAACTGAAGGCAAAACAATGTGACAAAGTTTATTTTTAAACACTAAGTTCTTAATATCTTGTTATGGTGTATATTTTTATTAAATATTTATTTTGACTACTGAGCTTTCATAAAATTTTTAACACTGTTTTAATTCCATCAAGTATGGAAAATAAATTGCTATTGCATTTTTTCTCTACATGCATATATTATTTGTTGTTACTGTTTAGTTGCTCAGTTGTGTCCAGCTCTTTGAGACCCCATGGACTGCAACATGCCAGGCTTCCAGGGCATATATTATAGTTTAACCAAAATTTTGTCATTTTTGGGCTGCTGTCCAGCTAGAAAAAAAGGTAATTAGCCTAGTATATGATTAGCAAATCAGTCTGCTGGTTTTAGCACATTTAAAGCTGAAAACTGTTTGAATAGATACAAATCAAATTTATTAATTTAAATCTGATTTTTTTTCATGAGTTAAAATGCATTTTTATAATACTCATATAGTTGGTTATAGTTTAAAATGTTAAAGCTCAAGCTATCATCCTGGAATAGTAACTAATTTCTAATGATGTAACATTTCAAAAACTATTTCTGTTCCTTTGAGATAATTTCTAATGTTTCAAAAGCCATATTCTTGTAACTTTTTTTCTTAAATGTTTTATAAATAGATCATAAGAAACATGGTCTGCATTAAAGACCCACTCTTACTAGGTTCTCTGAGGCTCTGTCATAGATTATTTTTTAGGCAATATAAACCAAGCACTGACAACAGTGGTAGTTCATTTTTGATTCATTAAAGCATTAAAGCAATACCTAATTTCAGTTTTCAAATTACAGCTTTGTTACTATAGATATGAGATGGAGAATACCTCATATACTATGACTTGAAAAATGAAATTATTACATTCTCTGCACATACCTTGAGAAGTTTGAGTTTAATTTCTTTTTTTATAATATCAAGTGAGGATAGTTGTGAAAAGTAGAAGGCAATCTTTTAAGACAGCAGACCATAATAAAAACTTTGAATAATATTTTGATAAAATTATGTAACTATTCAAAAGATATATTAATATCATCCAATGATTTTTATAGAAAAAAAATGTTCACCATATTCAAACTTAATGCCTATCATGTTGGAAATGTCCATATTTTGAATAATTTATTTAAATCAAATTCACTGTAATTAATAATTTTTCCAAATCATTGTTTCCAAACCTTCATTTCATATTAGAATCATCTAGACCCCACACTACAGCAGTGAAATCTGAATTTCTTATTGTCAAGCTGTGCTTCAGTTTTTCTAAAGGTTCTCAGAGTGATTCTAATTCGTAGTGAGGGTTAAGGACCACTAGTCTTGCCTGGAAGATCCCATGGACGGAGGAGCCTGGTAGGCTACAGTCCATGGGTCGCTGAGTCGGACACGACTAAGGACTTCACTTTCACTTTTCACTTTCATGCCTTGGAGAAGGAAATGGCAACCCACTCCAGTGTTCTTGCCTGGAGAATCCCAGGGACGGGGGAGCCTGGTGGGCTGCCATCTATGGGGTAGCACAGAATCCGACACGACTGAAGCAACTTAGCAGCAGCAGCAGCAGCAGTCTAAATTAGTTCAAGAAAATCCTCTTCTCTCGCCCATGTTAACTTTTAAACTAGTGATATGATCCAATTAAGTTCTGATGCTTTAACTTCATTAAGGAATATGTTCTTCTGATACCTAGTAGTTATTTCATCTTAAGTTCCATCAAGCTTGCTTATGTATAAGATTATTTCTTCTTTAAATTCATAATACAAATTTTATTTGAGCTGTTCAGGTGAAAAGGGGAATGAATATTTTTTTTCCTTTGGAGCTGCCATTTTGGGGAAATGGAGTGTAGGGTTATTTTAGCCCAGTTCACTAACTTGTTTCAGAGTTTTAAGCATCTGTAAGTTTGTAAAAGAAAGCTTATCATAGGTTTATGTATTAATAAGGGGATGTAGTTTTAGTTCTTGCTGTTTTACAAAAGAACCTACTCTGCTGGAGTTCTAGGAAAGCTTTGACAATCCCCAAGGGTTAATTATGCTATACTTTCCTTCACTGCTTCTCAGAAGGAAGAATTAACTCATTATTGTTCCTATGTGTGCTTTTATATATGCTTCTCAGAAGGAAGAATTAACTCTCATATTGTTCCTATATGTGTTTCCTTACTAACATTCAGGATTGGGAATTTTGTCTTACAATAATTATTCCAAGAAGTAATTTTTATGAAGTTGATAACTTGGAGGATAAAACAAATATGTTTGCAATTTTGTCTTTACTTTTATGTAGATATCTGGTATGTGAATTACTCAATTCTATAAAATCTCATGCCTTTCATCTAATTTGAGCTCTCAACTTCATGTTCCAGAATGCTTCTTTAAAGATGCTTTAATGAAAAATATTATGAAAATATATAGATTTGTATGTCAATTTATACTTCAGAAATCCATATATTTGTCATATTTATTTTTTTAAAAACCTCCTAATTGTCTGCATGACTAAATGGTATTTAAAATGAAACCTCAAATATATCTGGTACCTTTGTCTGTAGAGTTTTATTTGTTGGAAAATGTCACCATCCATGTTAAAGTTTCATAAAATAGTTGCTAGTTGTATGCATTTTACATTTCTATGGCATCTCTGTGTACTGTATTTCTAAGTATTCAGTATTAAATTGATACTTTTAAAAACGTTAACCTGAATTGCCTTTTAGTGTTAAAATGAAAAAATAATAATAGCAATTCAAAACATTTCAGCCCCCACAAAGAAAGAAGAGCTGGTGGGTAGTTTTATTAGCAATGATATGAGAAATAAAGAAAGTGAAGTTGCTTAGTCATGTCTGACTCTTTGAGACCCTATGAACTGTCGCCTGCCAGGCTCCTCCATCCATGGGATTTTCCAGGCAAGAATACTGGAGTGGGTTGCCATTTCCTTCTCCAGGGGATCTTCCCGACCCAGGGATTGAACCTGGGTCTTGTGCACTGCAGGCAGGCTCTTTACCATCTGAGCCACTAGGGAAGCCCAATGTGTTAACTTAGTTCCTAAGAGTGATGCATTTACAACCCAAAGTGACAGAAACTCAGTTAAGAAAATGAGACAATGAAATTCAAATGTGAGATTTTATATACGTGCACAGTTGGAAGTCATTGTAGTGAAATAATTAGTCTGAATTATGAGTCTACCTGGATTCACATACTGGTACCACCCTTGCTAAAAAAGTACAACTTAGGAGAAGTTGTTTAACCCATATGTCGTCAGTTTCCCTATCTGCAGGTTGGGGAAAATACTTTTCCTCATAAAATTATTAAAAGGAGGTATATATATGTAATTATGTTGTATATATGTTTATGTATGTATTACAATAGATATATATCTCCTATTGTAATAAATTGGCAAGGATCTATAAATAGTGCATGCTCAGCCATGCACACTGTAAATAACTTTTACCAAAAGTTTTGACCACAACCATAATTAACGTCACTCAGTGAATTTTGTGATTTTCTTTTTCAGCCATGAAAATTATTGGATGTGATGGGCTAAATTGTTTTTGTGTGTCTCAAAGAATGAAACAGTTTTAACAGCCATGTAACCAGTGATACAGATGTATCCATTCACTGTTGTCTTTATTATATTTTATTATGGTTCGATGGTCTTCCCTGATGGCTCAGCAGGTAAAGAATCCGCCTGCCAAGGCAGGAGACGTAAGTTTGATCCCTGGATCAGAAAGATCCCCTGGAGAAGGGAAAAGCTAACCCACTCCAGTTTTCTTGTCTGGAAGAATTCCATGGACAGAGGAGCCTGGTGGGCTACAGTCCAGCGGGTCGCAAAGAGTCAGATATGACTGAGTGACTAGCACTTTTTCACTTTAATAGTTTGATCGTGTTGCATTGTCAGACTAGAAAAGCTGAAGAATCAATATATTTTTAGTTTTGATGAAGACGAAACTTACTTATGGACATCTTTCCAACAAGCAATTTTTACTTTTTATCAGATATCACCATCTGTTTCAGGAATGTGGCACAATGTTTACATGTCAGAAGTTTTGTTTAATTCTATGACATTTCTAAATTGGTTTATTTAAGAAGTTCAGCAAATGTAAATAGACAATGTATATTTATATTAAACATGTTATATTTAAATTACTTGGGACAATAATAAATAATAGATACTACTTATTAATTGCAAGATTAATTGCAATTGCAAGATTCAGACTTGCAATGGTTGTATATGATTTATATATATATTAGCATTTGTATTAATGATGGCAAACAAATTACTAGAAATTTAATATTAATTTGATTAGATGTTCCATAGGCATCTAAACCAGCAGGTATATAAATAATCTAAAAATATATTAATTAAATGTGAGGTATATAAATTTATTTAACAAATTATTAAAATGCACAGATAACTCAAACTAAGATGCCTTAAAAGCATGCTACCTCGTTCTTGCTCTCCACTGCCATTAGGAAGCAGTATAAGATGAAATATACCTAAAAGTCTCTGAAGACGATTTCAGGCAAATTCATGTGCTGTAGAATCTACTTTCTCGGTGAATTCTGTGACTATAGTAATGGATAGCATATTTCCCATCAAGTAGCATTTATATTCTGTAAGAACCTGTTACCTTCATGTTTCTGCCTTAAACAGAATACCCCTTACCAAACCACTTTAGTTTGCCCTTTCTTAAAGACTTCCATGATTAAAACTCAGCCTTCTTTATTCCTTCCTCTCCTGTGGCTTTCGTTTCTGATACTAGGAGCATAGTCTGATTAATGGGTGGCCATCTTGACAGGTAAGTCAAGTGAGCCTCTTATTTTGTAAAGTTGCAGGCAGTGTAGTAGGAGCTATTTGAGAGCTATGGAATTTCTCAGTGCCTAAAAAATTGAGGTAGAATTCTGCATAGATTTGAAAGAGGCCGAAAAAAGATTTGTAACCACAAGGCTATTCTTGACCAGAGCCCTGTTTTTGGTGGGCCCTGGCAAGCCAAGTGACTGCCCTTTGGAAGTGGAATCAGCAGTACGGATTTTTGTCAACAAAAATATACCTTAGCCTAATAGCAGTATCTGTAAAATGAATTCCTGGAAGTAGATGTAGTCTGTACATTTTAAATGGTCTCTTTGTATGACACCATTTCCTTTGGTGACTCTACAGTATTATTTGCAGGCTTTTTCTCTGCCTATACCTTAATATTTAGTGTTCTCTCTTCTACCCTTCCTTCCCCCCTTCTTGGAGCAGTGGTTTTGTCTATGTGCTTAGCTGCTCAGTCGTGCCTGACTCTGTGACCCCATGGACTGTAGCCAGCCAGGCACTTCTGTCCATGGAGATTCTCCAGGCAAGGATTCTGGACTGGGTTGCCATGCCCTCCTGCAGGGGATCTTATGAACCCAGATATCGAACCCAGGTCTCCCATGTTGCAGGCAGATTCTTTATTGTCTAAGTCACCAGGGAAGTCCAAGAATACTGGAGTGGGTAGCCTATCCATTCTCCAAGGGATCTTCCCAACACAGGAATCGAACTGAGGTATCCTGCATTGCAGGTGGATTCTCTACCAGCTGAGCTACAAGGGAAGGCTGGATATTAGCTATATATGATTCCAAATTTCTAGCCCAGATTTTCTCTAAGCATCTAACCTGTGAGTCCAGTGGTTTACTGAACCAGATCCACAGGCACTGATTCCCCCATCCTCTCTTCCAAATCTCATGCCTACTAAATGTTACTCAGTCGTGTCCAACTCTTTGCAACCCTGTGGACTGTAGCCCACCAGGCTCCTCTATCCATGAAACTGTCGAGGCAAGAATACTGGGGAGGGTTGCCATTCCCTTCTCCAGGGGATCTTCCTGAGCCAGGGATCAAACCCCCAGGTCTCTTGCATTGCAGGCAGACTTAAGCTCTGCCTACTGAATAGTTCAGTCGCTCAGTCATGTCCGACGCTTTGCGACCCCATGAATTGCAGCACGCCAGGCCTCTCTGTCTATCACCAACTCCCGGAGTCCACCCAAACCCATGTCCATTGAGTCGGTGATGCCATCCAACCATCTCATCCTCTGTCGTCCCCTTCTCCTCCCGCCCCCAATCCTACCCAGCATTAGGGTCTTTTCCAATGAGTCAACCCTTCGCATGAGGTGGCCAAAGTATTGGAGCTTCAGCTTCAACATCAGACCTTCCAATGAACACCCAGCATTGATCTCTTTTAGGATGGATTGATTGGATCTCCTCGCAGTCCAAGGGACTCTCAAGAGTCTTCTCCAACACCACAGTTCAAAAGCATCAATTCTTCGGCGCTCAGCTTTCTTCACCGTCCAACTCTCACATCCATACATGACCACTGGAAAAACCATAGCCTTACTAGACGGACTTTTGTTGGCAAAGTAATGTCTCTGCTTTTAAATATGCTATCTAGGTTGGCCATAACCTTCCTTGCAAAGAGTAAACGTCTTTTAATTTCGTGGCTGCAGTCACCATCAGCAGTGATTCTGGAGCCCAAAAAAATAAAGTCTGACACTGTTTCCACTGTTTCCCCATCTATTTCCCATGGAGTGATGGGACCAGATGCCATGATCTTAGTTTTCTGAATGTTGAGCTTTAAGCCAACTTTTTCACTCTCCTTCACCTTCATCAAGAGGCTCTTTAGTTCTTCTTCACTTTCTGCCATAAGGGTGGTGTCATCCGCATATCTGAGGTTATTGATATTTCTCCTGGCAATCTTGATTCCAGCTTGTGTTTCTTCCAGCCCAGCGTTTCTCATGATGTACTCTGCATATAAGTTAAATAAGCAGGGTGACAATATACAGCCTTGACATACTCCTTTTCCTATTTGGAACCAGTCTGTTGTTCCATGTCCAGTTCTAACTGTTGCTTCCTGACCTGCACACAAGTTTCTCAAGAGACAGGTCAGATGGTCTGGTATTCCCATCTCTTTCAGAATTTTCCACAGTTTCTTGTGATCCACACAGTCAAAGGCTTTGGCATAGTCAATAAAGCAGAAATAGATGTTTTTCTGGAACTCTCTTGCTTTTTCGATGATCCAGCGGATATTGAATAAGTTTACTTATCCAGCCTACTGAATAAGTTTACTCTAATAAAGAAAAATATATCCTACTTAAAGCAGAAAATGGAGGTAAGGTCCAAAGGGACATGAAATCTTGCTAATGGTTTAGTATCTACTCAAATACTCAAAACATTGTCCAAGTTTAAGACATCAGTAGGGTAAATAAGGCTTGCAGTTGGTAAAGAGTCTGCCTGCAATGCTGGAGACCCCAGTCCAATTCCTGGGTTGGGAAGATCCCCTGGAGAAGGGATAACCTACCCACTCCAATATTATCGGGCTTCCCTTGTGGCTCACCTGGTAAAGAATCCACCTGCAATGTGGGAGACCTGGGTTCAGTCCCGAGTTGGGAAAACCCCCTGGAGAAGGGAAAAGGCTGCCCACTCCAGTATTCTGGCCTTGAGAATTCCATGGACTGTATAGTCCATGGGGTTGCAAAGAGTCAGACACAACTGAGTGACTTTCACTTTTAGAGTAAATAAACATAATTATGGGACTTATGTTAAAAATAAATATAATTATACACAAAAAAAACTTATAATCAGAAGAAAGCTCACTCCAATGAAATGTAATGGAGACAGGGCAAATAAATAGTGTGGTACAAAAGAAGTAGACTGTCAGGGCACAAAGGGCCTTAGTAAATTCTAAAAGATGATGTTCTTTGACCATAACGCAAATGTTCATAGGAGTTTTATTCATAGTAGCACAAAACGAAGTAAACTGTTCATCAGCAGAATGGATAAATAGGTTGTAACATTCAAACAATGAAATACGTTTCAGCAATTACAAAAAAAATAACATATATAACTACATAGATGAATCTGAACAGATGAAGCCATACCCAAGATTACGTTATGTGATTTATGGTGGGTGCCTAGAACTACAGGGCGAAGGAGGAGCAGAGGAGCCAAGGGAGCTTTGTGTGCTTGTGCTCCGTTGGCCAGTCGTGTCCGGCTCTGCTCCCCCGTGGACTAGCCCACCAGGTTTATCTGTCCATGGGATTTTCCAGTCAAGAATATTGAAATGGGTTGCCACTTCCTCCTCCAAGGGATCTTCCTGACCCGGGGATTGAACCCACGTCTCTTGTGTTTCCTGCATTGGCAGGTGCATTCTTTACCACTGAGCCACCTGAGAAGCCTTAGGGAACTTTTCAGGGTTATGTAAATATCCATACCTAGTAATCCCACTCCAAGTTGTATAGACAAAAGAAATACATATAATACACACTAAAAGACAGCTACCAGAAGGCTCTTGGGAGGATTATTAGGGCCCAACAAATAACCAAAATATTTATGAAAAGTAGAATATTTAAATTGAATAATTTAAGTTCTAACAATGTAACATGCCTGTGAAAGAATCACCACAGTTACAACAGTGAACCTATTTGTCACCCCCTCAAAATTTCCTCATGTCCTTTGTCCCCTTTCTAGTTCCATCCCTCCCTTCTAGCCCTGTCCCTAAACTACTAATCCGCTCTCTGTCTCTATAGATTAGTTAACCTTTTTAAAAATTCATATATATATTTGTCTGACTTCTTTCACTCTGCAGTGAACTGAATATGTTTACACTACAATCATATGTTGTAGCCCTAACTCTAATGTGACGGTATTTAGAGGTGGAGCCTTTGGGAGTTAGTTAGGTTTAGATGAACAGTATGATAAGGCAAAAAGATGACACTGATAGATGAACTCGCCAGGTCAATAGATACCCAATATACAGCTGGAGAAGAGTGGAGAAATAGCTCCAGAAAGAATGAAGAGGCTGAGCCAAAGCAAAAACAACGCCCATTTGTGAATATGAAGTAAAGTCTGATGCTGTAAAGAACAAAGTTGCATAGGAATCTGGAATGTTAGGTCCATGAATCAAGGTAGATTGGAAGTGGTCAAACAGGAGATGGCAAGAGTGAACATCGACATTTTAGCAATCAGCGAACTAAAATGGACCAGATGGGAGAATTTAATTCAGATGACCATTATATCTACTACTGGGAGCAAGAATCCCTTAGAAGAAATGGAGTAGCCCTCACAGTCAACAAGAGTCCAAAATGCAGTGCTTGGGTGCAATCTCAAAACAGCAGAATGATCTCTGTTCGTTTCCAAGGCAAACTATTCAATATCACAGTAACCCAAGTCTAGGCACCAACTACTACTGCCGAAGAAGCTGAAGTTGAATGGTTCTATCATGACCTACAAGACCTTCTAGAACTAACACCAAAAACATATGTCCTTTTGATCATAGGGGACTGGAATACAGAAGTAGGAAGTTAAGTGATACCTGGAATAACAGGCAAATTTGGCCTTGGAGTATGAAATGAAGCAGGGCAAAGGTTAATAACAGTTTTGCCAAGAGAACGCACTGGTCATAGCAAACACCCACTTCAAACAACACAATAGACAACTTGAGATGTGGCCATCACCAGATGATCAAACCAAAATCAGATTATATTATTTGCAACTAAAGATGGAGAAGCTTTATACAGTTGACAAAAATAAGGCCTGGAGCTGACTATGGCTCAGAACAAACTCATTGCCAAATTCAGACATAAATTGAAGAACATAGGGGAAACCACTAGGCCATTCAAGTATGACTTAAGTCAAATCCCTTATGATTTATACAGTGGAAGTGACAAATAGATTCAAAGAATTATATCTGACAGAGTGAAGAACTATGGATGAAGTTTCATAAGATTGTACAGGAGGCAGTGATCAAAACCCCCAAGAAAAAGAAATTCAAAACGGCTAAATGGTTGGCTGAGGAGGCCTTACGAATAGCTGAGAAAAGAAGAGAAGCAAAAGGCAAAGGAGAAAACTAAAGCTATCCATCTGAATGCAAAATTCCGAAGAATAGCAAGGAGAGATAAGAAAGCCTTCCTAAGTGATCAATGCAAAGAAATAGAGGAAAACAATAGAATGGGAAAGACTAGAGATCTCTTCAAGAAAATTAGAGATACCAAGGGAACATTTCATGCAAAGATAGGCACAATAAAGGACAGAAACAGTATGGACCTAATAGAAGCAGAAGATATTAAGAAGAGGTGACAAGAATACACAGAAGAGCTATACAAAAAAGATCTTAATGACCCAGATAACGATGATGATGTGATCACTAACCTAGAGCCAGACATCCTGAACTGCAAAGCTAGCGGACATGATGGAATTCCAGATGAGCTATTTCAGATCCTAAAAGATGATGCTGTGAAAGTGCTGCACTCAATATGCAGCAAATTTGGGAAACTAACAGTGGCCACAGGACTGGAAAAGGTCAGTTTTCATTCCAGTCCCAAAGAAAGGCAATGCTAAAGAATGTTCAAACTACAGAATGATTGCACTCATCACACGCTAGCAAAGTAATGCTCAAAATTCTCCAAGTGAGGCTTTTATTGTCTTAAAATGAGAGAGAATGTAAGTTTATATTTGCAGCAGCCACCTCCCCACCATAACGAGAGGTCCTATTAAAAATGGAGTCAGGGCGGTGTAGGCAGATCACGGAGACAGGAAACTGGGTCAGAGATCTTGTTGGAGACCTGGTCAAACTGCATCTGAAAAGACAATAAAGTGGAAACAACTTAAGCTATATCTGAGTCATTGTGTCAACTTTGGAACAGGGGCTAGACCTTCAGTGTAGTCTGGCCAAGCTCATGAAGTCACATGAAGGGCAGCATGGGTCTTTCCATCCAAGTCTTGGAAGTTACCAGTTGTAAGTGTAAGACAACTGGCTAAACTGAGTGTCTTGTGCTGAACAAGGCAACAAGTAAGAGAATTTTTGTTTTGAAAAGTCAACATGATAAGAGTCTTTGTTTTGAAAAATCAACTTGTTAGAACATTTAGGAAGGTCAACAAGAGCAAGAAAGTCTTAAGGTGGATCCATTCTCTCTGCAAACAGGTCAAAGAATTATTTTAGTATAAGGACCCTGTCTACCTGCAGTCTGAAGCCTGAGATAGCTGCTACTACAGTAGCAGGATTGGCAAGGGTTAGCACTCCAGGTTCTCTGCCCCAGACTAAAATTGACTCAAGTAAAATCAGAGCTGGGAGACTTACCAAGAATGGTAGATGAAATTGTAATCTAGTATCTCAGGTCCCTTTCACATACTTCCATTAAACCAAACATTGCCTGAGGTAGGGACAAATTACTCCTATTAGGAAGATGCAATCCAGAGGCACAAATACTAAGAAAAGGGACATTCAGCTCAAGGCCAAAGGGATTGGCAGTGCATTGTGGCTGTATTAGGTTCCTGGGGCTGCTGTAACAAGATGCACAAACTTGGATGGCTGAAAACAACAGAATGCATTGTCTCACAGTTCGAGAGGCTAGAAACTTGAAATCACAGTGTTGACAGAGTTGATTCTTATGGAAGCACTGAAGGAAAATCTGTTTCATAACTTCCTCCTAGTTTCTGGCAGTTGTTAGCAGGCTTTTTTTATGTTCTTTGGCTTGTGGATATATCATTTTAATCTCTGCCAACATTCATATGGCATGGCATTCTCTCTCTCCCCTCTCTCATCTTATGTCTGTGTGACTGTGGGTCTGTGTGTCTTTGTCTCCTTTCCTCTTAATCTATACTATTGGATTAAGGACCCACTTTAGTATAGTATGACCTCATCTTAACTAATTATGTTTGCAACAAACATATTTGAAAATAAGGTCACATTCTGAGGTACAGAGATTTCTAATTTCAGTATATTTTTAGAGGGACAAAATTCAAGCCACAAAAGTGGCCATGGTCAATTTCTAGAAGACAGGAAATCCAAGGGTGATTTCATGTTTGAAAGAATGATTCTTCTTGATATCTCTTTGTTTACTACCCCATCATATAGAGTGAATGGAAATAGTTAAAAGTATACCAAGAGTTTAAGTACAATTTATTATTAGAGAAATCTCAAGCCCTACAAACAAGTGGCTGAGGTTGCTCAAACCTTAAAATAATCCTCAGACTCCAGAACCTGAAGTTAAAGTACATTGATAAAGAATTACAAGAGGCATCCCAAATATGGTCATGAAAGACAGTTGTATTTACTCAATAAATTGAATTGTCAAAGCAGACACATACAAATCATAAATCTTACTTTATTCTCAAGTTTGTATCAAAAGATATAAGCAAACACCAGATATAGGTTAAAGTCCATAAGTTTCAGATTTGCGTACAATAAGAAAAACAGATGGATCAAATATCCTACTAAAACGTTATATAGGTAGGTTCTTGTGTGTAAGGAGATCTGGTGAAAATCATTTTTTCCTGTTATCTCCACTAGGGGAGAAGTGGTTTATTGACCTGTGATTAACCATTTTCTCCTCAACAATGGAACAAAGATCCTTCCAGAGAGCAGATCTATAACAGCCAGACTCGTTGACCAAGAAACTGCATTTCACTTCTAGACTGAGGGGTCCTTACCTTATCCTTCACATAAGATGCAATGTAAGTTATGTACCAGAAACTGCTTTTTGTTGTTCCCCTTCTCCAATGACAGCCTATTGGGAAAAGTGTTTTAGATGTTTAGGGATTCATAAAATGTACTATTTAGCATTAGTTCTCTGGACACAAAAGAATCAGAGGTCTGATTGAGAAGACTGTGCACTAAACATATTTTTGACTTCTAGCTGTAGCTGTAAATGAATGGGACTGTTAAGTGTTATTATTAATACTTTGGGAGGGTAGAGGAGAGTGTGTTTTTGATGGGACATAGCATAGATTTATTATGTAGGCAGGGCTTTTGGAATATGGGCTAGACAAAAGAATGGACATTTCCTTGGTTGTGTTTGCTGTTCAACATCAATTCACTCTATTTCTAGTACTGCCATTTGGAGATTCATTCAGGGATGCTCTGCTGGAGGGGAGAAATTGAGCCACCCTGAAAGAAATAAGTACATTTCATCCCTTGGACCATTGCCATTTGTAGCCATAAGTTCAGGAATTGTATGTGTCAAAATTAGTAAGATGCTAGAACTTCCCAAAATCTCTTCCTCCTTTCCGTTAGTTTTGATTGAGAGACCGTCTAAGTCTGGAGTTAGAGCATGAAGTTAGAGCATGAAATCTGACAGTAAAGGAGCACAATGAATGAACAGAAGCAAACAGAATCTGGGTCCAGGTGACATCATTCGGTCCCCAGTCAAGATGCAGTAGAAGCCAGAAATTGAATTTTTTAGACACATGAAGTAATTATTTTCCTTTTGTTCTTAAACCCATTGCATTGGATTTCCTGTTACACAAAATTAAATAAAATCCACTGATAGTTTTTTAAATATTTAAATATATTTTCAATGCTTTGTAATCCAAGAAAAACCCTTTTCAAAGCAACATGTTGTTTTTCCAAAGTCAGTCTGACATTAAAGACAGATTGGAGCTGGTAAAATTGCTCAACAGGTGGGAATGTAGGAATTGTTCTTCACATTTTCTGAGTTTTGTATCCTCTTTCAAAAATCTGCAAAAAAAAAAAAGTCTGATTAATGTGCTTTTAAAAGTCCTACATGACCCTCCTCCTGGCTTAATCTCTTGTTGCTCTCCACCTCACCCATTTCATTCCATCTCAGCCAGCCTTCTTGCTGAACTCCCACCCCAGGGCCTTTACACTTCCCATTCTCTCTGCCTAAAAACTCTTCTTTCATAAGTCTACATGGGTTCCAAAAATTCTTTACATTTCTTTTCAAACAAAACTGAACACCAGACAGTGAAAATTTGAAGAGTGCATAAGTATAAAATTCTGTAAAGGAGAAAACACTTGATTATAGGCTAGAGAATTATTAAAAATGGAAAAAGTAAATTAATTACCATGCAGGCTAAGTCTTCAGAGCCCGCAGCTTAGGACACTGCCTTCCTAGAATATATGTCCCTAGGGTCAGAATATACAAGGGTAACTGTGGGAGGTTGTGAAGATTTCAGGGACTCAGGTAACCATATTATGATCCTGTAAAGTATGTTCTTGTAATAATTCTCTCCTCTGCACAGTGCTCTCTTCTTTTTGGTGTGTTTCTTTTGATTATTATTCCTTTGTCCTTAGTCATCCTCCTTCCAGGTTAGTTTATATGTGGGATCCCATGTAGGAACACTCCTGAGAAGAAAATCTTTGAAAATCTTCAGGAGCCAGAGATGACTGAGGTGTAGATCAAAGGATAGGGCCTGTGAGGTAGACAACATTTTACTTGCTACTTTAAGGCATAGCTGGAATGATGAGACATAGAAATGTAGGCCCAAGATTCCACGTAGCAGCAAGTGGGAAAGGAACAAGCAGTCCCTACTGATGCCTTGAGGCTTACAGACAGTTTAGGGATTGGACATTGACATTATTTCATTCTTTTTATGACTGAGTAGTATTCCATTGTATATATGTACCACATCTTCTTTACCCATTCATGTGTCAGTGGATATTTAGGTTGCTTCCATGTCTTGGCTATTGTGAATCAGAGATAATTTTAAGGTGATTCAGTAAGCCACCTTTGTGGTGGCTTGAGTAGTTTCCAAATTAAATGTTTTGTGAAAATAAGAGAAGTTGAGTCAGTCAAGCCATAGTTATTGAAGAGAGGAACACCAAATCCCTTATCGGTAGAGCCTATTGCATATCCCAGTCTCAGATCTAGAGCGTGGGTTGACTGTGCTGTTGCTAACATTAAGAAATGTGCTACTAGTACTTGTTTGTATTCTCGTAAACCCCTTCATTGAAGGTACATTAGTGATTGTGCATGTGACCTTAAATAGCCTCATCAGTACAAGTACTCAAAATCCACTTAGTAATAACTATTAATGGGCCATAGATCCTTTAAATTCATATACTTTAGAAATCTAGGTGATTAGATGGAATTTAAATAATTCTGTTTTTTCCATCTATGATAGCTATATTTGTTATTCAGAAAGTTGTTTGCTAAATATATTTAAATTAAGAAAATATTTATTTAGGTTATAATAATTACCGTTTACTGACAGAAACCATTCTAGGCATCTAAGTATATTCCTCATTTGATCCTCACATCTAAAAAGATCAGATTACAATTTCTCTTTTTAAAATGATAGAATTGAGGTTTAGAGAGGTTAAGTAAAATATCCAAAGAAATAGCTAGTGGAAAATTTAGGATTTGAACTCAGATGTATCTGACTTTAAAATTTGTTCTTTCCACTAGTCTATTCTCTCTCCTTACATGTTGCCAGTTTATTGGTGAGCACTTTCTTTTTTAAACAAGTATTTATTTACATAATAATAATGCTTGTCATACATTGAACACTGACTACATGTTAGGTATTGTGTTAAACTTCAGATTTACTTCATAGTGTAAGAACAAACATTTAATGAATAACTGCAGTAATATCTGAAAGAGTACATATATTTAAACAGTTGATACCAAAAGACTCATGCTATGGAAGACATGAGAAAATAGAACCTACATAAGAGCAGAATCAAGTAGTCTATAGTCACTCTTTCATGTGCCCATTGGGTGGAATGATAGGTTGAATGGCATATATTATTAACATTATTTATCCTTCTCTCTTCACACATGCAAGTTAATTAAAGTAATTTCAGTGTGACTGGAATGAAATTTTAGTGTACAGCAAACATGCAGCAAAAGCACCGAGTTTATCCCTTTTGCCCTCAAGAGTCACTTTTTAGCACAATACCCACATACTCTTACATGATAGAATGGGAATAGCTCTTTATACACTATGTCACTTAGTTCTCAGGACATCTCTGAGTAAGTAGGCATTAGTTCCATTTTACTGGTGAAGGACACATAGTGTTCAAGGAACTTGTACTTGCCCAAATGTGTATCCACACAATGAACTGTTTTTTATGAAAGTAGCAGGTTAAATATGAGTAAATAAGCGTGTGGATCAGCTGCATGTCTTCTCCAATTAGTTGTGAATTCCCTACTATAGTGATTGTGGTAGGCTGAGTAATGGTACCCAAAAGATGCCCATATCCTAATCCCTGGAATGTATAAAGATGTCACTTTATATGGTCAAGAGGGCTTTTATAGATGTGATTAAGCATCTTTAGGTGGGAGATTAACCTAGTTTATCTGGATGGATCCAATATAATCACTTGTCCTTATGAGAGGGAGGCAAGCATGTCAGAAGCAGAAATGAGATTAACAATGCAAGAGGTTGTTGTGGGCTTTGAATGGAGGAAGGGACCACGAGCAGGCAGCCTTTAGAAACTGGAATGCGCAAGGAAAGAGATTCTCCCCAGAAACATCCAGAAGTTATATAGCCTTAGAAACACCTTGCTTTTAGACTTTTGACCTCCAGAACTGTGAAAGAATACATTTATTTGTTTTAAACCATGAAGTTTTTGTGGTAATTTGTTGTAACAACAGTAAGAAATTTACAGTAATTTTATCTTAAACACCTTGGGAATGAATAGAAAAGGGGTTCAAAATCCAGACCTGTTTCTTTCCAAGTCCCTTCCTTTTCAAACATGATGCATTTTCTCTGCTTATAT
This sequence comes from Giraffa tippelskirchi, assembly GCF_054371585.1. Lineage (NCBI taxonomy): Eukaryota > Metazoa > Chordata > Mammalia > Artiodactyla > Giraffidae > Giraffa > Giraffa tippelskirchi. Next base: position 120,040,465 of record NC_137278.1, read on the forward strand.
TTGTCTCTCCTGGACAATACAGTGTAAATGTTAACAAATACAAATGTTCAATTCATCTTTTCAAAAATTTACCAGCAAACACATCTGCTATGTAGTATGTCAAGTAAAATAATTAAAGTGTTATTTTTGTTAATATCTAACATGATTTACTCAAGAAGAGGACAGTATTCTAATCTTATAAGATATATTCAAGAGTATTGTCATAAGGTTATAAAAAATTATTCTTTGCTACTGCAGTTAATAAATTCAATGTTAAAATGGATGAAACTAACCATCAGTAGATATAAACTAGCTTGAATGATATGTTGCTAAAGTTATGTTGCTATTGGACAAAGAAGTCTTCAGAACCAAATAAAAAGTAGAGAGTATTTTAAACACTTTTATCGTGATAAATTGGTCAAATCCTCAGAAAGAAGTGATTGAAGGCTAATTGATCAGAGACCAGGGCTCATTTGCTAAACCATATACCTTCATATCCTAGTTTTTTGAGACAAATAGAAGGCATTCAACAAATAGTTTTGAGTGGTTGGATAAGATTGCTCTACTAGATGTTAAAAAGGACTTGACTTAATACAACAAAATAATCAAAACTATGACACTGATGCAAAAATAGATACACCAACAATGAAGAGGATAAAAAATCAAAAACCATACTCTAATATAAAAATAACATTACTATGAATTACTGATGCTTATTGTAAGCCAAGCACTGTGCTAAGTATTTTACAGCATTATCTAATTTAACGTAATAAGCTATTGCTATTTTGCTGTTTCCATCTTTCCCTCTCATGGAAGCTAAGATTTAAAGAGGTCAAAATGGTAAAAGTTGGCTTTCTGTGATGACAAATCCTATGTGTTTATACTGTCTGTGAAACTGACTTTAATAATATAAAATGTGATAAAGGGGGCATTTAAGTTTCATAAGAAAAACTAATTTTTAAATATATGGTTTTGGAATTAATGTTTAAAACCCCTGTCACATCATTTATCAAAATTAATTTCAGAGATTATAAAGTCACTAAGTTAAAAAATTATCCAAAAGTTAAAATTTTGTGCTTTAAGAACATCATAAATAAAAATTAAATGTGGAAGAATATTTGAAACATATATAGTGCATAATATGTTTACATATTATACATTTATACATTATATAAAGTTGAAAGTTTACTTGCATGCTTAAAACACTCTTGCAAATAAAAAAGAAAGTAGTAAGCCCTCCAGTAGAAAATGAATAGATAATATGCCCCTACAAGGCAAAGTAAATATTAAAAATGTTTAACATCAGGAACAATCAACAAGTATCAAGAACAATTACAGTGAGGCTTTCCTCCCAATCAAATGAGCAAGTGTTTAAGAAATGTTAACACCAGATACAGCAGACATGGGAGGAACATACATTCCCATAAATGCTATTAGAAATGTAAATGTATACAGCTTTTTAGAGGGAATAAATATAAAATGGGAGCATGAGGTTTAAAATATGCATGCTCTTTGATCCACCAGTTTCATTTCTGTGAATTAGTCCTAGATAAATAGATATATAAGAATATAAATACAGAGAACCACCATTTCAGTATTGTTTATGGTATTGAAAAATTGAAAATAATGTTACTTTAGTGGTAAGATGTTTACAGTATAGTATTAGGTGGACAAAAGTAGACTAAAAAAAGCTATGTATAATAAGATTCATTAAAAGACAATTATATTTAAATATAAATATGATTATATTTAAAAGATATTTAATAATATGATTACTATTAAATATATCACATGGATATTTATATTTATCCTAATTCATGGGGAAAAGTACTTTATATTAGCTAACAAAAATTTAACAGAGATTCATCTCTGAGTGGATGGGATTGTAGTTGATTTTTATTTTCTGTGATTTTATTATACCTATCTATATTTATAATTTTAAACATAAATATTCTTTTCTGATAAGAATTAAAGAAGAAAAACCAAATTTGATAAAAGAATAAGGTTATGCTCACCTCCACTCCAAATCTGATTATGTACTTCCTACCCAGTTTATCAAATCTCTACTGACTCATTTACTGCAAAAAATTCCAAACAATTTATCTTGGGACCTAAAGTTATTTCACATCTGGTGTTACATATGAGATTGATTTCATTATTCACCTCTGTATCCCATGGGTCCTCTGAATACTTCTGACAACTATCAAGCCCCCCCTTTCCCCCCTTCCGCTGAAGGACCTCTAACCTTATTTTTCTGGAAAACATCACCTCTTCTATCAAGGCTTTTTTTCTCTACTAAGAAGAGTAAGTGATCACTTAGCTTTGCTCTCATGGCATATTTTTAAGTGACTTGCCTATTGTCTTCCTAGCTCCTGTTACTGCAGATCACGTTTGCAACATTCCAGGTAAATACAAGTGCATACATGGCAGCTGTGCTTTTCTTATGTCTTAGGAATTGAAAGAGTTGGCCCTAGATCATGCTGCAGATTAGATTAAATAAAGCAGAGATTTCTCTAAAAAAAAAAAATTGCTATTCTCGGAGAATAGCATTGAAACATGTATATTATCATATGTGAAACAACATCATTCCATGTTCGATGCATGAGACAAGAGCTCAGGGCCGGGGCAATGGGATGACCCAGAGGGATGGGATGGGGAGGGAGGTGGGTGGGGGGTCCAGGAAGGGGAACACATGTAAACCCAGGGCTGATTCATGTCAATATATGGCAAAAACTATTACAATATTGTAAAGTAATTAGCCCCCAACTAAAATAAATAAATTTATAAAAAAAAAAATTGCAATAAAGCCAATATAAGACCATCACAAGTGTAATTAGAAATTCTTCACATCTAAATAGAGTTCATGCAATATAATTAATAATTTGAGTGAAACTCAAAATGACAATTTTAAGCTCTTTCTAAAGCAATAACTCACAGGAGCCTCTGCTAAGGGGATGTGAACAAAAAGATTGATTGATTGAAGGATGGGTGAATGACTAGATGATAGATAGACAAGAGAGGTAATAGTGTGCCCTTCTTCTTGATTAAGGATTCATGAAACTATGATCATCACTTCATGGCAAATAGATGGGGAAACAGTGGAAACAGTGACAGACCTTATTTTTGGGGGCTCCAAAATCACTGCAGATGGTGACTGCAGACATGAAATTAAAAGACGCCTTCTCCTTGGAAGAAAAGTTATGACCAACCTAGACAACATATTAAAAAGCAGAGACATTACTTGGCCAGCAAAGGCCCGTCTAGTCAAGGCTATGGTTTTTCCAGTGGTCATGTATGGATGTGAGAGTTGGACTATAAAGAAAGCAGAAAGGTGAAGAATTAATGCTTTTGAACTGTGGTGTTGAAGAAGACTCTTGAGAGTCCCTTGGACTGCAAGGAGATCCAGCCAGTCCATCCTAAAGGAGATCAGTCCTGGGTGTTCATTGGAAGGACTGATGTTGAAGCTGAAACTCCAATACTTTGGCCACCTGATGCGAAGAACTGACTCATTTGCAAAGACCCTGATGCTGGGAAAGATTGAGGTGGGAGGAGAAGAGGATGATAGAGGATGAGATGTTTGGATGGCATCACCGACTCATTGGACATGGGTTTGAATACCAGGAGTTGGTGATAGACAGGGAGGCCTGGCATGCTGCAGTCCTTGGGATCACAAACAGTCGGATACGACTGAGTGACTGAACTGAACTATATCACTTTCAGTCTTTTCCTGGATAACTTTTGAATGTTGTGAGCATTCCAGTTTGTTTTCAAGTAGTATGCTAGCTCAGATCAGTTAATAGTGGCTGCCTAGAATCCTACACTGGTTCATCCCTGTTCAGCAGAAAGGAGGAGAGTGATCAATGACAGTGAGCAACGGACAAGAGGGTGGCAGTATATGCCCTCCCTGGGCATACCAACCTCTGAAACACTTTGATAATGGGAAATTAAGAGTTGCAGGACTATATAAACTTAATTCTTTTGCTTTTTCATTCCTTGATTCCTGTCTTTTCTTGCAGGGTTTATGGATAACATCACAAAATGATTGTTTTGTTTTTGTAGTCAATTCTATGTATAGTCATGAGGCTAAAACACCTTTAGCCTTTAGCTACTCATTGTAAATAAAAAGACTGGATTATCATAGTTCATTTTAATGAGTCAGTAGGTAAAATCACTTAAAGCAACTGTGGCTGAATAAGCAATATTTCTGTGCTATTGCTGTATCTTGGCTACCAGCTTACACTAATGAGCTGTTTTAAGAATAAGAAATTTGGGAAGTTATCTGGCTGGATTATGCCAAAATAAGATGTCATGCTAAGGCTTGTTAAAAGTTCCTCCATGACAAATTCAAAGATATACAATATTATTAACTGTATCTTGGCAGCTCATTTTCTTCTTTTATAAACAGTCCAAAAAGCTGCTCTGGTTTATTTAATTCTCAGAAAAGAAGAATTGGAACCATTTAGCCTGCTTAATATCAAAATCTATCTGACCCAAAGGAGAATCAGAAAGAATTTCACAGAACACTTTATTTTAGTTACAACATCCCATACATAAACTCTCTAACTGCAAATAAAATAGAATTTTTAAAGCCCTAATGGAAAATTTATAGCATTCATTTCTTCTATCATTTTTTCCTTGAATACTCTTTCTCTGATTCCTTTTTTCCCCTACAATCCTTTAGGAATTCTCAGGAATTAATGTCTTAGTCTTTCCTCCTTTCCCTTAACATTTATTATTTCAGAAACTCCTCCTTTCTCATGATGAACTATAAGCTTTATATAGATTAATTGCTAAATGTTTACCCTAAGTTCCAAACTCTCAATAATTTTCTGTAGATCAATCATGCTAATATCAAATACTAAACTCTTATCTTTCTTTACCAAAACTGATACCTTTAGAAAATATGTTCATCCACTCATTATCCTTTGTGTTATTACCTATTATCTCTTTTACCAGAATCATAAAAGTGATCGAATGCTAGTCATTTCCTGAATTCTTCCCCAGCACTGTCTAAAACTTTTCTTAGTTTCACTTCAGCTCTTAGGGGCCTTTTAGGGCCTGAATAATGGATCACTTAATAGTAAATATGAGAATATGATGAGAGTTATGATTTTAGACTATCTCGTGCAATAACATAGAAAATGGATAGTTGGAACATACCTAAAAGCTGATTTTAATTCTTCAGTGAAGTTAGGGATGAGGAAGGAAAGGAACTTACAAGTAATAATTTTGTGTTAGCATCTGTTAATGTCTTTCTATGTTACTCTTCCAGGAAACGATCATCTTTAAAATGACCTAAAACTGAAAGAAATGAGGAAGAAAAGGAAATACTTGCACTGGCACCCATGCAACTTGGTGTGTGGTATTCAATAAGTATGTTCTGGTTAAATGAATAGCTAATGGATCAGATTGATGGTAAAGGTTTAAGTCATCTTAGAGGGCTGGAAGGGCTTCCCAGGTGGTGCTTTAGGTAAAGAACCCGCTTACAAATGCAGGAGACCTAAGAGACGTGGGTTCAATCCCTGTGTTGAGAAGATCCCTTGAAGGAGGGCATGACAGCCCACTCCAGTATTCTTGCCTGGAGAATCCCCCATAGACAAAGAAGCCTGGCAGTCTACAGTTCATAGGGTTGCAAAGAGTTGGACATGACTGAAGCGAATTAGCACACACACATGTATGCAGAGTGCTGGCAGGGAAAATATTTTTTCTCTAAAAGTGGCCTTCTCAGCACATATCCATTTGCATCATGCACCTGGCAACCCAATTAACTTCTGGATATGGTGGCCTATCTCTTGTCTTCCCTGTCTCTTGTTTTACTCTTATCAGTCTTCTACATCATTTTAATATCATATACTTCTTAATAATAGCCATGTAGTAATTCTCTGTCATTTTGCTTGCTCTTATCTTGACTCCTTCCTTAACATCAGAGACTAGATTTTCTAAATCAACCACAATACCTAGTAGAGAGCTCTCGTACACTGGAGATCTGAATATGCTTGGTGCCTTATTCCGGAGTTCTAATTAAATATGCTAACAAGTGTAATATTATTATAAAAATATTGTTTATTAAGTTTACAGGTGTTTCATTTTGGTTATGTTAGGTTGTTCTATTCTGTTTTTGTATTTAATTCAAAACATTTCTCACTTTGGAGGAAAGTTGCCTTTAGTTACCAGAAAGCAAACATTCCCAGTAGATTAATTCTTCATTCCTTTGTTGTCATTATACTATCTCTACCCATGATTTTAATTTCCAGATGTTGATGGGTTTCTTCAACATCTGTGAATCTTGATATTTGGTTTTATTCATACACAAAAGTCCTGGAATTGAGACGTATCTACTACATGTCACAAACAGCTTTAATTAAACCATTTATTTAAACCTTGAAAAAAATATCTCATCACTTGGGACTTAGCCATGACTAGTATAGAATCTTAGAATTAGTAAAGGAAATTAATCTAGTAGTTCCTTTGCGACAAGAGATATTACATATTATTTTACAGTTTATATAAGATTAATTCTTTGGCATTATGAAAGCACTTTTTCTTCTGAATTTTTATATTTTCCAGGTTTATTGAAATATAATGGACATATAACATTGTATTAGTTTAAGGTATACAATTAAACTACACTTGCTCCTTGGAGGAAAAGCTGTGACAAACCTAGACAGCATATTAAAAAGCAGAGACACCACTTTGCCGACAAAGATCTGTGTAATCAAAGCTATGGTTTTTCACATGTACAGATGTGAGAGCAAGAACATAAAGAAGGTTGAGCTCTGAAAAACTGATGCTTTTGAATTGTGGTGCTGGAGAAGACCTTTCACAGTCCCTTAGAAAACAAGTAGATCAAACCAGTCAACCCTAAAGGAAACCAACCCTGAATTTCATTGGAAGGACTGATGCTGAAGCTGAAGCTCCAGTACTTTGGCCACTTGATGTGAAGAGCTGACTCATTGGAAAAAACCCTGATGCTGGGAAAGATTGAGGGCAGGAGAAGGGGGAGTACAGAGGATGGACATTTTAATTGGATGACATCATTGATTCAATGAACATGAGTTTGAGCAAACTCTGGGAGATAGTGAAGGACAGGGAAGCCTGATGTGCTGCAGTTCATGGGGTCGCAAAGAGTTGGGCACAAGTTGGCGACTGAACAACAGCAACAACAAAGATGTACAATATAATGATTTGATATCTGAATATGTTGTGAAATGATTACCACAATAAATTTAGTTAACATCCATCAGTTCACATAGTTACAAATTTTTCTTGTCATGAGAACTTTTAAAATCTACTCTCAGCAACTTTCAAGTATGCAATATAATACTTTTAACTATAGTCTTCAAGCTGTACAAGCTATACTCCCCAGAACTTAGTTACTTTTGAGCTTTAGAACTTACTTGCCATGAAGATAGCTGTATGCATTCTTGTGAGCAAAGACTTTGTGTATAAAGTTATTGACTCCTAGATCTGTCATATTTTGAAAATGTTTAATTATTTATGATTTCTGGTATTGAAAATTTTTTACCAAGACAATTTCTATTCTAACACAGTTGGAACACTAAAGGAGTGCATAGATTATAAAATGTATTAAAGATTGTTTGTTAGTTTTCTATTGCTGTCATAACATTTTACCACCAACGTAATAACATAAAACTACTGAAATTTATTGTCTTGCAGTTCTGTGGATCAGAAATCAAACAGAAGCCTATGTCTCACTGAGCTAAAATCAAGGTGTTGGCAGAGCTATGTTCCTGTCTGGAGATTCTAGAGGAGAATTCATTTATTTGTTTTTCCAGATTTTCGAGGTCACCTCATTCCTTGACTTGTGCTCCCCTTCCTCCATCCCCAAAGCCAGTCATGTTGTTGTTAAGTCCTTCCCATGTTGCATTTCACTGATCCTCCTGTCTGTTGCATCTCTCTCATCACAGCCAAGAAAATTCTCCATTTTTGAAAAATTCATGTGTTTATACTGGGCCCCCAAATCTATAAGATGCCAATTTAGTTTTCACATATGAAATTTTAAAAATTATAGTTTACTGTGCTAGAAAAAAAAAAATCTTCAGTCTATTTCTGGCCTTAAAAGATACTAAACTCAGTCTCAAACCGGATCCCTTTCCTTGAAGCCTTTAAAGGCTCTTGTATAAGTAACTGCCTTGTAATCATTTTCTCCCTGCAAATAACTGAGAAGACAAACTATATAATTAAAGATAATGAGGTGGAAAATCTATTTCCCTGAATTTGAATAGACAAAAGAAGTTTTCTGTATGCCCAGAAGAAATTTTCACGCTGTAAATCTGATATTAATTGAAGGTGTCAAAAGAATAAGTATGGATGAATCAAACTGTTGAAAGTTGTTAAAATAGGACAAAAAGTGCTTGTGTTTGCATACAATATTATTAATTTAGGTAGCATTTCATGCATGTGCAGAGCTCTTCTCTATTCCTGTCACTGAAATTTTCAGTATAATTTATTTGAAAAAAATATTTTAACATTTTAATCCTGTCTGTTGCCATGATCAACCTAGAGTTTTTGTTTTTTTTTAAAGGTTTTGAGGGGGTCTCCCTCGTGGCTCAGTGGTTAAGAATCTGTGTACTAATACAGGAGACACGGGTTTGATCCCTGGTCCAGAAAGATCCTATGCCATGGAGCAACCAAGCTCATGTGCTATAGCTATTAGTATTGAGCAGCATTCTAGAGTCCAGGAACTGCAACTGCTGAGCCCACACCCACAACTACTGAAGCCTGGGCACCCTAGACTTCAGGGTGAAGCCCTGAAACAAGGCTTCACCCTTGAAGCCTGAAATAAGAGCAGCCACTGCAATAAAGAGCCTGCACTACAGAGTAGACCTGACTCACTTCAACCAGAGAAAAGCCCATGCAGTAACAAAGACCGAGCACAGCCCAAAATTAATTAATTTAATTTAATTTAAAAAGAAAAAGAGAAACCTACTTTTAAAAAATGGTTTTGTATGAGAGAATTATTAGTAACTCCATGATGGTATAGATAGTCAGGCATAGATACTACAGGTCTATTCCTTGGATTAAAGGGAATTTAACTGGTTTGGATAATGATAAAAAGTGGTTTTAATATTTATAATTTTCCTTTTGGTGTTCAAGTTTTAGATTTAGAACTTCAGCATAGTTGATTTTAATGAAGGACCAGCAGGTGTATTGTTCCAGGGTTTCTTTGCTAGATTTTATACCCATAGGGACCTCAAGCAAATACCTGAACATGATACTACACATGTCATTCCTGGTCAAGGATTCTTGTGGAAGTTTGCCTGTAGTTATGAAGATATCCTTAGGCTAAAAGCCCAAAGAAGATCACATAGAGAAAGAGAATACAGTCAATGGAAAAGCCAGGTGAATTGTCAAGTTATAACATCAGCACTTCATAGCACTCAAAAGTTTATCTCAGCTATGAATTTTATTGTGTTTTTTTCCTTTGGCATAGATCAGCTAGCACTATAGAAATATCTTTACAATGTGGTTGGCACGTAGAGTAGGATAGGAAAAGGTGGCTTCAAAGGTGAAACTTTAGATTCCAGTCCTTCTTTATGTTTCTTGTTGCTAGTACCTCTTCAAATTGCTCACCTGTACTGTATACGACATAATATACTCATACTACAGTGTGTATATACTGTAGATACCATATATATCCTTTATAAAACAATGATAATAATGGTACTATAAAATGTAAAACTCTTCAGGAGCACAAAATATTATGATAGGTAGCCAAATTTAATAACGTACCATAGAGCACTGTTTTTGAGTGAGGTATTCAGTTAAGCATTTGATATTATCAAAAAAAACTTATCAAGAAGGCATTAGTTAGTCTCACTTTATAAAGGAGGAAACCAAGGCAACTTTCTCTAGATCCCACAGCTAATAAATGGCAGAGCCCTAATTGAATGCAGGATACCCAGGTTCAGTGCTTGGATTGGGATGATCCCCTGGGAAAGAGAATGGCTACCCACTCTAGTATTCTTGCCTGAAGAATTCCATGGACAATGGAGCCTGGTGGGCTACAGTCCATGGGGTTGCAAAGAGTCACACATGACTGAGTGACTTTCACTTTTTTTTACTTACTTGGATCTGAAGTTTTTCCTTCTACATGTTAATCAGTGTGGTATTATTTAATAATAATGGAACTCCTAATAACATGTTATTCCAAATTTCACTTTCAGGTCAACTAGAACACTTCTTAGGTTCTAATTTTTTGTCCCTTTAGTCTGTCACATTTACTCTTCAGTCTTTACTGAAATTTTAACTTAAAGTCATTTGATATGAGCAAATTTGTACTGAGTCTGAGAAAAAGAGTGAGAAAGAAATTCTTCTTAAGGATTACAGATGAATTCATGTTTGCCCTCTCTGTTTCCAAAACTACTGTAAAGGAATAACAATGTGTGAATTAGAAGGGGCAAAAGGAATGGGAGATAATGGGACATAAAATATTATACATCAACAAATTTTTGAAGATGGAAATCTGATGGATGAATTGGTAACTGATTTAATCAAAGAAGAAAAAACAGATTTTTTTTTTTTAAAGAGAGATGTCACATGACACAAGAGAAGTGTCATAGCACCATAAAGATTTGGGAATCATAGACATTAGTTACCCAGGAAAACAGAAAGATTGAAAGTCTCTTTAAGAGGTAGTTAGGCATCTTGATTCCATCCTTACCTTTTGCTAGTGTCTACTTTCCTGCATCCTGGTATTTAAAAAGAAATTTGTTTTCTGGAGAAATGGAATCCAACTGCCACTATACTTAGAGACATATACTAAAGACTTGATGATTAATTGAAAGAATACAGAGTGAACTATGAGATCCCAACCCTCTTCCTATATTTAACTTAAATAATACTGACAGCTAAGCCTATGCCATTTATCATATGCATTCCTTAGTCAAAGATTGGAGAAGTACTTTCTGAGGAAGCAAACCAGTCTAAAAGTGCCACAGATTCTATAGTTTGAGGATCCTAAAACAAGCATCTACAATCACCACATGGTCATAATCCTCCAATCAACGCATCTCACCCCATCAGCATTTTAGGGCTTCATTCTTAAATATAAATAAACAGCCAAGAAGGACGAAGAGGAGCTTTTCTATGACCCTTCAGAGCATGTATATTATGTTATATTATGTTTACATATTAAAGCGCTCTTATACTAGCTTTATTTTACCAAAGTCTCAAAGAATTGCTTCCTTGTACTTTCTTCCACCTGCCACCACCCACTGTCAAATCTACTTTTCATGCCTTGGTGAGCACAATAAAAGTTTATTACATTACATTTTGCATGTATTCACCTTAAAATTATTATATTTAGTTATATAAACTTTTTTTATATTTTTATATAAGCATTTTATATAAATATTTGTATATTGTCACCCTGCTTTTTTAACTTATATGCAGAGTACATCATGAGAAATGCTGGGCTGGATGAAGCACAAGCTGGAATCAGGATTGCCAGGAGAAATATCAATAACCTCAGATATGCAGATGACACCACCCTCATGGCAGAAAGTGAAGAAGAACTAAAGAGCCTCTTGATGAAAGTGAAAGAAGAGAGTGAAAAAGTTGATTTAAAGCTCAACATTCAGAAAACTAAGATCATGGCATCCGGTCCCATTACTTCATGGGAAATAGATGGGGAAACAGTGGAAACAGTGACAGACTTTATTTTGTGGGGCTCCAAAATCACTGCAGATGGTGACTGCAGCCATGAAATTAAAAGATGCCTACTCCTTGGAAGAAAATTTATGACCAACCTAGACAGCATATTATAAAGCAGAGACATTACTTTGCCAGCAAAGGTCTGTCTAGTCAAGGTTATGGTTTTTCCAGTAGTCATGTATGGATGTGAGAGTTGAACTATAAAGAAAGCTGAGCGCAGAAGAATTGATGCTTTTGAACTGTGGTGTTGGAGAAGACTCTTGAGAGTCCCTTGGACTGCAAGGAGATCCAACCAGTCCATCCTAAAGGAGATCAATCCTGAGTGTTCATTGAAAGGACTGATATTGAAGCTGAAACTCCAATAGTTTGGCCACATGATGTGAAGAACTGACTCATTGGAAAAGACCCTGATGCTGGGAAAGATTGAAGGCAGGAGGAGAAGGGGACGACAGAGGATGAGATGGTTGGATGGCATCACCGACTCAATGGACACGAGTTTAGGTAAACTCCGGGAGTTGGTGATGGACAGGGAGGCCTAGCGTGCTGGGGTTCATGGGGTCGCAAAGAGTTGGACATGACTGAGCAACTGAACTGAAACATTTTTATTGCTCAATTGATATAGTTTTCTATCTGTGAAAGTAATATGTGTATTTTGGATTGGAAAAGAATGTATCATTGCTTTCCCCATTAAGTTAATGGGACTAGTTTTTCATTTAATAACTGTTGACTTAGCAACAGGGTCTTCAGAAATAAACTAAAACTGTTCATTGAGGGATAAGTATATAATAAATACATTTTCAGATGCCCAATTTCTCAGAAACTTTTCCTCCCAAACATGCCTCTTCAGGAAACTACTAGGCTCCAGAAAATTTTGAGGATGAAAACAAAGAAATATGGGATTCAGGAAAGAAGTATTCTAACCAAGGAAAAGTGTAAGGAATTACCAAGATTGTGTTGAAAAGGAAGACTTAGAATAGCTGTGGGGCATGCCTGGCTACCTTTGGTCTCAGAGCAGTCTCCAATTCTGGTCTGTAACTAATATATTATAACTTGTAAACTGGCAACTCTTGTCTTGCCCGGATTTTGAATGGCATTGCCCAGCTGACTTCATCTCCTTCTGGCTGCAGACTCAAGAGGTGCTTCCACATCCTCTGTCTCTCAACCCTAAGCCTCTGCCAGGATTCACTGTGCTCCTTCCAACTGGCTCCATGGCAAGCCCTCTGTCAATGCTCACCCATGTCACTCAAGGTGGCAAGGTTTGAGAAAGTTAATTCCTAAGACCCCTCTCTCACCTATCTCATAGAACATCAAGTAAGTATGGCCCAGCCCCAGAGTAGTACAAGGGGATTGTGCTAAGTCACTTCATGTCTGACACTTTGCGACCCTCTGAACTGTAGCTTTCAGGCTTCTCTATGGGATTCTCCAGGCAAGAATACTGGAATGGGTTGCCATGCCCTCCTCCAGAGGATTTTCCCAACCCAGGGATTGAATTTGCATCTCCTGAGTCTCCTGCATTGCAGGCGGATTCTTTACCACTAAGCCACCAGAGAAGCCCATCAAAGTGTTAATGACTCAGTTGTGTCTGACTCTTTGCGACCCCATGGACTGTAGCCCACCAGGCTCCTCTGTCTATGGAATTCTCTAGGCAGAATACCAGAGTGGGTTGCCATTTCCCACAAGAGCATTACACATTTCTTACAAGAGCATTACACAAGGTAAATTCTTTCTGTAACTTAAGAGATTGAGAAACAGCCACACTATCCTCTCCCCAACCCCATCTTGCCTTCACTTTTCTAAATCATCTAATCCTCTTTCTTAAACTAAGTCAGAAGATGGAGGACCAGAGGAGGTGTTCATACACTCAGCTCGTGCTTACCTTTCTTTCTTGCTGTCTCCTCCTTTTCTCCCCTGGGACCAGAAAAAATGACTTTTTGTTTGTTTTCCTCTCCCTGTGTCATTTCTCCCTTCTGCCTTTGAGTATCAGCAAGCTTGGCTGCTTTTCTGTTATTGGGTAGGAAGTGTTTCTGTACTACAGGAGGGCTCTGTGAGACAAGTTCTTCAAGCTCTTGATACTCTAATGGAGGAAATGAAGCAATCTAAACAATTCTGTCTCTTGACCTGCTCTCTCCACTTGCTTCTTGGCTAGATGCCTCTTTCCCCAACCCCCTCAGTGGTTGCTCAATGAACTGAGAGAAAAAGTGGCCATGATGACAAGGATAAGGGCTATGCATGAGCTCAACAACCTGAGCTTCCTTTGACCAAGGCTGACCTGGCTACTGTTTCTCATTAAATTCCTATCAATTAACTGCAAAGAAAACCACTATACTCTTGATATGGTCATATCTATGTTTATAATAAAGGATACCAGTTCTTTAGTAGACATCAGTTTTACAAATACTTTTTTCACATTCTGTATCTTGTCTATTTTCTTCATGATACATTTTTATGAGTAGAAATTATTATCTTGATTAGTTCTAAGCTGTCATTTTTTGTTTTATGGTTATTACTGCCTTTTATGAGAAATCTTTGTCTACCCCCAGGTCACAAATGTATTTTGTTATATTTCCTTATAAAATTTTTATAATGTTAGCTTTTACATTTTAGGTTTATGATCCATCTTAAATTAATTTTTGCAAATAGTGTGAGTTAAAGTTTTGTATATTCTTTTCATATGGATATCTATTTTTTTCTAGCACCATTTGCTGAAAAGATTTTCATTTCTTACAGATTGCTTTGGAGCCTTTGTCAAAAACCAACAAACTGAATGAAAGTGTAAGTCAGTTTCTGAGCTCTTTATTTTATCATTTATCTATCTGTTGATCCATATGCCAGTACAACACTATTCAAGTAATTGTTGTTGCTGTTTAGTCTTTAAGTTGTATCCAACTCTTTTTCAATGGCATGAACTGTGGCCCACCAGGTTCCTCTGTCCATGGGATTTCCCAGTCAAGAATATTGGAGTGGGTTGCCATTTCCTTCTCCAGAAGATCTTCCTGACCGAAGGATTGAACCTGAGTCTCCTGCATTGGCAGACAGATTCCTTGCCACTGAGCCACCAGAGAAGCCCTCAAATAATTGTAGCTTTATATTTTGTTTTGAAATCAGGTAATATAAATGCTCTAACTTTAGTCTCCTTTCTCATGACTGTGTTGGATATGCTGGGTTCTTACATTTCTGTATACATTTTAAAATCTGCTTCTCAATTTTAACAAAAAAAGGAAAACGCCTTCTGGTATTGATCGAGATTGATGCTATCCTTAATATCTTGCTGGTGAATGAGGGATGCCCTTGTTTTCCTAGTAGGAATAATTGTTTAATTACCAAACATTACAGGATATTTAAAATTAGACTTCAGTGCTAAGCCAGTACCTTCTCTACACTGTAATCCTTTCATTAGCTGAGGATATCTGTGATAGTGTTCCCTTCTGTGTGTGGGCTAGACTGAAAAGATCGGTGAAATCCCAAAGTAATTCTTTACCTTTTGTACCTAACCAAAATTTTCATAGTTTCCATCTAAACAAATACCAGTAAAAACAGTACATTAATAGTGCTATAAACAATTGGTTATAAATACACACACAAAAAGGAAAA
This sequence comes from Giraffa tippelskirchi, assembly GCF_054371585.1. Classification (NCBI taxonomy): domain Eukaryota; kingdom Metazoa; phylum Chordata; class Mammalia; order Artiodactyla; family Giraffidae; genus Giraffa; species Giraffa tippelskirchi. The sequence goes on from NC_137278.1 coordinate 120,055,711, forward strand.
CTTTATTTCTAGTGAGTCTAATGATCACCATGTGTTCATGATTATTGGAACTTTCCCACAAGTGAGCTAGGTTTTTGTAAGCAACTTTAGTTAGGGTACTTCAAAATAAAGTCAGTAGAAGACTTCAAGACTCCCTGTTGTCAGCTGGCCACTATTTAACAGCAATATATTCTTTTAGTCTTACAAGGGTAATAAAGATGAACTCCTTTAGTCGTCAGTCAGAAGCCCTTTAAAACCCTTTATCAGGTACTCTGAAGGACATGACCCATCATGTACGGTGCTTCAGTAGCTGCTCACACTTTTTTCCATTTGTTTGTTTCTTAGTGGTTGAGCTGTTTCCTGATGAATCATAGCACTTTTACATAAAATACAATTTAAAAGTTTGATCCAGACATACCATCTATTTTATATTACATTTTATAATTTATTTCCATGGCTGTATAAAGGCATCAAATTCTGCAACTTGCTTAAAGAGCCCTTAACAGAAGAGAAGTCTGTTTAATTTAAGTCAGTAGGCATTTTGTCTTTTGGCTGAACATAATCCACAGAGAATTTTGAAGACAAAACGTGGAGAATGATCTAAGGGACCAAAGATAAATAAATAATGTAGAATTTTTATGGCTAACAAATGTTATCTATGGCAGCTGCTAGTGTTATCCATGGTCACTTTTTAGTGTAACTGGCTGCAGATCCACCATTCCACCAAACTTCATATTTAATTAGTGACCACTCAGTTTTAGACACTGTATTAAGCACTGAGGTAAACATACTAATAAAATGCTGTCCATGCCTTAGATAATTTCACAGCTAGTGGGAAAGGAATACGTAACAACAGCTCACTCTAATAATAAATTATGACAGAGCTATGTACAAAGTGTTCTAAGAGTCCATGTAGAGAACAGTGAGTACAGCTGGAGCAAGTGCCTGTATTTGCAGAGAGAGGACAAAGACAGCTTCAGCAAAGAGGTGGTATTTGAAATGGGTCTTAAGGAGTTGAGTAAGAGTGGCTCATACATCTGAAATCAGGAGAAAACAAATACACCTTAAGTCTAGAGGATGCATTAAGTTCTCAGTTCCACTATTGATTTAGTTAATATTTTAATTAAAACACTTTTAAAATCTATATTCTGAATCTGTTTCTTTTAGTATTATCTTAAGTGGTGCTAATTTTTATTGCTACTTATAATTCCTGTCCCACAGTTTTGTTTAGAGAACCAGAAATTCTCTCAGGTACAATGGAGGTACATAAATATTTTAGCTCACTGACAACCCAAATTACTGTAAAAAATTTACTCCTATTGGCCAACTGATAGCAGGGTCCATGAAAGGTTGCTGCACAACTCAGCAGGAATCAGTTGTATTAAAATACTATTCTTTGAGGGCTCTGCTTCTCCAGGTATTCAGGACTTGTGACTGTTAGCCATTCCTTTGTTTCTATCAGATTACCTAACTGCCTTTAGTGTAGAGTTATTTTACTTGGGATTTTATTTTAAACAGTAAGAATATCTTGAAATTAAACAAATATACACCAAGACTTGAAAAAATATGTAAATTACTATGTTGTTGTTGTTCAGTCGCCAAGTCGTGTCCAACTCTTTGAGACCCCATGGACTGGAGCATACTAGGCTTCCCTGTCCCTCACCATCTGGCAGAATTTGCCCAAATTCATGTCCATTGAATTGGTGATGCCATCCAACCATCTCATCCTCTAGAATAACAATAAATACAACCTGCTCTAAACAATGAAGTCCTTTGGAACTTCCATTCTTAATTCTCTGGTAAAATCCTTAGGCATATGTGGCCAAAGAAGATCTCTAAAGAGATTAAAACAGATTAAAGAGATCAAATCTCTTTTAAAATTACTTAATTATTCCATTCATTTCTCCATCTTTCATATCTGCGTTGAATCTTGTCTGAATTGGAATAGCCACTTCCTTTATATCAGACAGGTGTATCAGGGCTTTAAATACAATTGCCCAGTACTCTCAATGTTCCCAGCAGGAATTGTTTATCATTCAGACTTTATAACAGAGAGTTAGCATCATTTGCTGCTCAGCAATATTTATCTCGGAGATACGGACAAAGATAAAATTAAGATTGTCTCCTTTCTGTAAAAGTTTGACAGCAGCTTTTTATTACCCAAGTTGGGTACTCTGCATCTGTCTTTTCCTCTGTTTGGTTCAACAATGCAATGGCCAAGATTTTCTCAAATACTGGATTTCCTATAATCTTATTCTTTTCTGTAAAGATTACTTCCTACACTCTCATCACTTTAGCTTCAGAGAGAGGCTATGTAATGGTTTCTTAATGGATACACAATGTGATCCCTATACTAGGGTGGAGATTTTGAGGGGAAGAAAAGAATGTTATGATTGGATTGGCAACTTCTCTGGGAAAGATTCTGTGATAAGAGACTAATACCTCCCTATAGCACTATAAAACAGTCTGGGAGATCCTCAACTCTGGATGGCCATTTGGAGCCGACACAGGATCAAAGGAGCAGGATCAAGGGGAGATGGACTAGCTGTGAACTAAACTTTAAGGAAGAGATTTTAAAAAGTGAGGGTAGGGATCTTTGATGTCTATGACTTATCCAACCAAACATTATGGCAGGGATTTGGGGAAGGAGCCCTGTCAAGGAATAACGTACACACACTTTGCTGAGGTGTAGCTGGTGTCATAAAGCTTAACCATCTTTAGAAACCAAGCCACGTAACAAAGTACAGATGCAGTGAAGGAACTGGAGACCTCACTAATAAAGGCAGTTAGTTCGATAAAGTGGAATTTAATACAGAATTGCAAAGATATGTTCCTTTGTCAGCTTGTCTACATAAATTCTCTCCCTTCACCTCTACCCCTCCAAAGATCATTTTTACAGACAATGAATACATTGTCTGTATTCATTGACAATACTCTAAATATAGAAAATACATCCTCAGGACAAGAAAATGGCTCTCATCTCTACCTTTTTTCACTAGCACCCTTTTTAAATGGCTTTGTAAATCTATTAACACATTTTGGAGATATTTTCATTATAGAAACAGACAAGTTGCTAATTGATCTTTTCTGAAGATGCTCCCCTTCTATAAGTGAAGAAGTTTTAAGATTCACGAATGTAATGAGGACGTCTTGCTTCCATATTCTAGTACTTAATATAAATTTTAGTACTTAATACAGTGAATGTTGAATGTGTGAATGAATGAAAAGAGTTTAGAGATTTGGATTTCACCAAAATGAACTAAAAGACACAACAGTACTTTAAAAAAAATAACATTTTAATCTCATAGTTCTTATCATTTCTCCAAAAGACTGTTCTGTTGATTCTCAGAAGTTCCTACCAGTTTCTGATTTTAAAATGTGTAATTTCTCTTTTTAATGCCTGTAGTTGCCTTTCCTGAGTATTTGGAAGTCCTCTGACCAAAATCGGAAGAATGGAATCCCATATTTCCCTGGAGATTTAGAATTACTGATTCCTTGGATTAAAGTAATATTTTAGTAAATTCAAAGTCCTCAATCGACCACTGACTGAACTAATTTATCATTTAAGTAAAAAACTACGTTTAGCTTAATAGAAGTTAACAAAGGATACTGAGTTGAACTGTGTATGGGGTACTGAGAGAGGGTGTGAACCGAGTGAAAAGTAAGAACCAAGACCTCTTAGGAAGTCACAGCTACTGTCACTTTCTCATATCTGGAGTAAAATCATTTCAAAGTTAGAAAACATCCAAGGATGTGATTCATTATTTTACAGCTGAGGAAGCTGAAAGATGGAGTAATTTAAGAAACCTTAGTGCCGAAGAATTGATGCTTTTGAACTGTGGTGTTGGAGAAGACTCTTGAGAGTCCCTTGGACTGCAAGGAGATCCAACCAGTCCATCCTAAAGGAGATCAGCCCTGGGTGTTCATTGGAAGGACTAATGTTGAAGCTGAAACTCCAGTACTTTGGCCACCTCATGGGAAGAGTTGACTCATTGGAAAAGACCTTAATGCTGGGAAGGATTAGGGGCAGGAGGAGAAGGGGACGACAGAGGATGAGATGGCTGGATGACATCACTGACTCGATGGACATGAGTTTGGATAAACTCTGGGAGTTGGTGATGGACAGGGAGGCCTGGCGTGCTGCTGTTCATGGGGTCGCAAAGAGTCGGACACGACTGAGCGACTGAACTGAACTGACAATAGTATTCATTTCACATGCTAGCAAGGTAGCATGTGATACTCAAAATCCTTAGAGCTAGACTTCAGCAGTATGTGAACCAAGAACTTCCAGATGTACGGATGGGTTTCAAAGAGGCAGAGGAAACAGAGATCAAATTGCCAGCATTCCTTGGATCATGGAGAAGGCAAAGGAGTTCCAGAAAAATATCTACACTTCTGTTTCATTGACTATGCTAAAACCTTTGACTGTTGATCACAACAAACTATGAAATATTCTTAAAGAGATGGGGGTACCAGACCACCTTCCTTGACTCCCAAGAACCTGTATGTGGGTCAAAAAGCAACAGTTAGAACCTTACATAGAAACACTGTTTCACAATTGGGAAAGGAGTATGACAATGCTATATATTGTCACCCTGCTTATTTAACTTATATGCAGAGTACATCATGGGAAATGCTTGACTGGATGAATCACAAGCTGGAATCAAGATTACGGGGAGAAATATCAATAACCTCAGATGTGCAGATGAAACTACTCTAAAGGCAGAAAGCAAAAAAGAACTTAAAGAGCCTCATGAGAAAGTGAAAGAGGAGAGTGAAAAAACTGGCTTAAAACTCAACATTCAAACAGCTAGTATCATGGCATCTGGTCCCATCACTTCATGGCAAATAGAAGGGGAAGAAATGGAAGCACTGACAGATTTTCTTTTCTTGGACTCCAAAATCACTATGTTCAGTGACTACAGCCATGAAATTAAAAAGCACTTGCTTCTTGGAAGAAAACTATTACAAACCTAGATGGCATATAAAAAGCAGAGACATCACTTTGCTGACAAAGACCTGTATAGTCAAAGCTGTGATTTTTCCAGTAGTCATGTACAGATGTGAGAGTTGGACCATAAAAAAGGCTAAGCACCAAAGAATTGATGCTTTCAAACTGTGGTGCTGGAGAAGACTCTTGAGAGTCACTTGGACTGCAAGGAGATCCAGCCAGTCTATCCTAAAGGAAATCAGTCCTGAATATTCATTGGAAGGACTGATGCTGAAGCTGAAGCTTCAATACTTTGGCCACCTGATGCAAAGAGCCGACTCATTAGAAAAGACCCTGATGCTGGGAAAGATTGATGGCAAAAGGAGAAGGGGGTAACAGAGGATGAGATGGTTAGATAGCATCACTGACTCAATGGACATGAATTTAAACAAACTCCAGGAAATAGTAGAGGACAGAGAAGCCTCATGTGCTTCAGTCCATGGGGTGACAAATAGTTGGACATGACTTAGTGACTGAACAACAGTCAGTTCAGTTCAGTTGCTCAGTCATGTCTGACTCTTGGCGACCCCATGGACTGCAGCATGCCAGGCTTCCCTGTCCATCACCAAATCCCAGAGCTTGCTCAATCTCATGTCCATCAAGTCAGTGATGCCATCCAACCATCTAATCCTCTGTCATTCCCTTTTCCTCCTGCCTTTGATCTTTCCCTCATCAGGGTCTTTTCCAGTGAGTCAGCTCTTCACGTCAGGTGGCCAAAGTATTGGAGCTTTAGCTTCAGCATCAGTCCTTCCAATGAATAGTAGGACTGATTTCCTGTAAGATTAACTGGTTGGATCTCCTTGCAGTCCAAGGGACTCTCAAGAGTCTTCTCCAACACCACAGTTCAAAAGCATCAATTCTTCAGCACTCAGCTTTCTTTATAATCCAACTCTCACATCCATACATGACCACTGGAAAAACCATAGCTTTGACTAGATGGACCTTTGTAGGCAAAGTAATGTCTCTGCTTTTTAATATGCTGTCTAGGTTGGTCATAACTTTGCTTCCAAGGAGTAAGCATCTTTTAATTTCATGGCTCCAGTCACCAACTGCAGTGATTTTGGAGCCCAGAAAAGTAGTCTGTCACTATTTCCATTGTTTCCCCATCTATTGACATGAAGTGATGGGACCAGATGGCATGATATTCGTTTTCTGAATGTTGAGCTTTAAGCCAACTTTTTCACTCTCCTCTTTCACTTTCATCAAGAGGCTCTCTAGTTCTTCTTCACTTTCTGCCACGAGGGTGGTGTCATCTGCATATCTGAGGTTATTGATATTTCTCCTGGCAATCTTGATTCCAGGTTGTGCTTCATCCAGCCCAGCATTTTGCATAATGTACTCTGCATATAAGTTAAATAAGCAGGGTGACAATATACAGCCTTGACGTACTCCTTTCCTGATTTGCAACCAGTATGTTGTTCCATGTACAGTTCTAACTGTTGCTTCTTGACCTGCATACAGATTTCTCAGGAGATGGGTAAGGCAGTCTGGTATTCCCATCTCTTTAAGAATTTTCCACAGATTGTTGTGATCCAAACAGTCAAAGCCTTTGGTGTAGTCAATAAAGCAGAAGTAGATGTTTTTCTGGAACTCTTTTGCTTTTTCTATGATTCAACGGATGTTGGCAATTTGATCTATGTCTCCTCTGCCTTTTCTAAATCCAGCTTGAACATCTGGAAGTTCATGGTTCACATACTATTAAAGCATGGCTTGGAGAATTTTGAGCATTACTTTGCTAGTGTGTGAGATGAGTACAATTGTGTGGTAGTTTGAACATTCTTTGACATTGCCTTTCTTTGGGATTGGAATGAAAACTGACCTTTTCCAGTCCTGTGGCCACTGCTGAGTTTTCCATGTTTGCTGGCATATTGAGTGCAGCACTTTCACAGCATCATCTTTTAGAATTTGAAATAGCTCAACTGGAATTCCATCACCTCCACTAGCTTTGTTCATAGTGATGCTTCCTAAGGCCCACTTGACTTCACATTCCAGGTTATAGAGAAAAAGAAAGATATACCCATTTGAATGCAGAGTTCCAAAGAATACCAAGGAGAGATAAGAAAGACTTCTTAAGTAATCAATGAAAGAAATAGAGGAAAAGAATAGAATGGTAAAGACTAGAGATCTCTTCAAGAAAATTAGAGATACCAAGGGAACATTTCATGCAAAGATGACACAATAAAAAATAGACATGGTACAGACCTAACAGAAGCAGAAGATATTAAGAAGAGGTGGCAAGAATACACAGAAGAACTGTACAAAAAAGATCTTCATGAACCAGATAACCACAATGGTGTGATCACTCACCTAGAGGCTGATATCCTGGAACGCAAAGTCAAGTGGGCCTTAGGAAGCATCTCTACGAACAAAGCTAGTGAACAACAATAGCAACAACAATTTTGATAGCACTGAGGATAACAGCCTAGTGGGAGTGGGGTTGGTTTTCGTTTTTGTAAAAAAAAAATTGTTTGACTATACCAGGTCTTAGTTGCACAGGCAGGCTCTTTTACTTGTGGCTTGTGAACCCTTAGTTGCAGAATGTGGGGATCTAGTTGAAACCCAGGCCCCTTGCATTGGGAGAGTGCAATCTTAGCCACTGAACCACCAGGGAACTTCCTGGCAGGTTTTTAAAAACTAGACTACTGAGAAAGAGGTCGAATTATTCATGTAAGTCTCTAGTTTAACTAATCCAAATGAAATAAATAGGGAAAATATTAACTGATCTCATACTTTTATTTCACCACACTCTTCAGCTCTGAGGAAGGGAGCATAAAAACCTTGAATTGCATTCCTGTTGCTCAGTGAAAATGTTCAGAGAAATGTGGCATCTTTGCCATCATTTTGGCAAACTTGGTTATTTTTGTATGGCCATCTGTCCCTAAACCTGATTATTAAGGATATTCTTAACTTTGTTCTTTTCAATGTAAAAATTAGCAGAAAAATTTAAAAAGCACTGAAATGTTTTCCTACTCTATACTTAGGTGGGTGGAAGGGAAAGAGAAGGGAAAGGAAGAAAAGAAAGATATGCTTTAAATATTATTTAATTATAAGATAGGAATTAACATTTTAACTTTTACAGAGTTAATGCTACTTAAAGGACAGAGCACTCTTTAAAAACTTCTGTTAAATCGTCTAAACTACATATAAAGTCCCTGTGATTTTACTCTTTAAATACTGTACTATTTATTTTTTGCTGGTATATACAATGCTAATCTGATTTAGAAAGATACTTTTTACTATTATGAATAATAATTACGGAGTAATATCCTGCCACAAAAGCAATATATGTGCACAAGGTAATTAGACATTACAGATAAGGGGGAAGAAAAGAAAGTAAAAATCACATGCAATTCCACCATCTAGAGATTTTTCTCTTATAATGGAGTATAAATCTTCACTGTTAAAAATGATGTTTCTGATAACCAGGATCAATTGTCAGCCATGTGAGTGAGCCTCCTAGCACATTCCAGCCCAAGTGAGCCCCCAGATTGAAACAGGAGAGAAAGGGACAGGGCACAACCTTAAAAGAATGACATAGCCATAGGGCATGACAAAAACTGGTTGGAACTAACTAGACCCAAGATGGTGGAAGATTCAACTTCCAGTAGAACTTGAGCCTCATTATACCCTCATTGTAATGCATTAGTATCCTAAGTGACACACCAGTTCCATGACCGTTCTTAGGCCAACCATAAAAGGCCAAAAACTGGCAGTGGCCCAGTTCCTAGAAATCTCGTCCCTTTCCCCAATATAGTTGGAATAATCCTCCCAGTCATTAGCCTATGAAATTATCCAGCCCATAAAAACTAACATATTTTGGGGCCTCTTGCCTTCTGAGATGGTCCACACAGTGTCTGTGGAGTGTGTTTCTCTCTAAGTAAATCCTCTACTTATCTGTCACTTTGTCTCTCACTGAATTCATTCCTCAATGAGGCATAAAGAAAGTGAAAGTCACTCAGTCGTGTCCGACTCTTTGCGACCCCATGGTCTCTACAGTCCATGGAATTCTCCAGGCCAGAATACTGGAGTGGGCAGCCTTTCCCCTCTCCAGGGGATCTTCCCAACCCAGGGATTGAACCCAGGTCTCTCACATTGCAGGCAGATTCTTTACCAGCTGAGCCACAGGGAAACCCGAGACCTAAAGAACCTGAGCTTTATTATGTTCTGAGACCAGGTGTGTGATCTCAAATAAAAAACAGTGGTTCTGGCTGGTTTGAGTCCCAGCTCATGAGTTCAAGTCTCAGACTGAGTTTTGGCTAGATTTGAGTCCTGGTACATGTGTTCAAGTCCAATATGAGATGTGCAGTTTCAGCATGACTGTGGCCCTGGTCAACATGAGGTAGTACATTAGAACTTCTCAGCTGAGCCCAGTCAACCTACAGAATTTTGAGATACAATAAAGCAGTTGTTGCTTTAAGCCATAAGCTTTAAGTTTGTCTGGTATGCAGTAGTAGATAACTGGAAAAACTGTTGGAAAATTAAAGCTATTAAAAAATAGACTGTAATGATGTGAGACAATGTCAATTTTAGTGCTAAAACAGATACAAAAAGAGACAAGGTGTGATTGATATTGTTTAAAAATGTAAAGATAACACAATTTAGTACTTCATTTATATATAAAGGATCTCAGTTTTTCACAGTTTTGTAACTAAGAGGAAAATAAAATGTTACCAATGTTTGAATAATTTATCTCCCTGAATCTCTGTTTTCTTTTTTATTTTTTTCATTTGGCAGGTAATACTAGTTGCAACACATAACAACAGATAATAAATCTAGTAGCATGAAAAAAGTAGTGTATATGATAGTAAATAGGTCTCAGCTTGAAAGAAAAATTTAGATTACTAAATCGTTATGCTGTAATATAATTTAGACAAATAAAAATTATTAGAAGGTAATCCAATTGTTGTTTAGTTGCTAAATTGGGTCCAACTCTTTTGCGACCCCATGGACTATAGCCATGAGGCTCCTCTGTCCAAGGTATTTTCCAAGCAAGAATACTGGAGTAGGTTGCTATTTTCTTCTCCAGGGAATCTTCCTGACCCAGGGATCCCACCGGAGTCTCCTGTGTTGGCAGGTGTATCTTTTACCACTGAACCACCAGGGAAGCCCAACCCAATTGTAACTAAAATCAATTCTAATTTAGCTTTGCTATAATAACTAAGTAATTATTTAATTTAGAAGGTGTTGATGTGTAAATAAACATTGGCTCTTAGTGAGCAGATCATGTTCCTGAGTGTTGTTCTATGATCAAATGACTTGTTTTAAAGTTAAAATTGTTTTTAGAAACATACGTTTTAAATAAAAGTAATTTGAATGTATTATCCCCAGTTATCTAATTATGCTAGTTACAATTCCAAGAGATAATATATCATATAAAATATAGGAAGTAAGATATGAAAGGGAACTTCATGCCTATCTATTAATAGTTAATAAGTTAATATTGATGCCTATTAATATAGTTGATATTAACCTCTAAATTTAGAGAGAGAGAGTAAGGTAAGCTAAGGAATTGATCAGATCCATAATATAAAATGGAAACTAAAAAGAGGGTCACACAGAGATTAAAATTTGATAATCCAAGTTAGATCATGAAATGTTATTCAGCCTTCCTGAGCTCTTGAAGTGGTGGTGTTGTTGAGGAGTGGATAGGGACCAGAGGCAGATAATTCCACTGAAAAGGAGTTTCAATAAGAGGCAAAGTCAAGCACTGAGAAATATCAATATGTATAGTTTTGCTCATATAGTTCATCATTTGGAAAATGAATTTGTATGAGCTAATAGGAGAAATCTGAACATTACATTAGGTTATACAACATGCCTACATTAGATAAGTGACATCTTAGGAAGTGAGAACTCTAAATATTTTCCACCTAATTTCATATTATCTTTCTCCTCTAAGGATTTTTATAGCATTAAAATAAAATTCATTAGTTATCCATTATAAGCCAGCTATTTACAAGGCAAAATATTTTGCTGGAGAATGTGAATGTCCTGGCTCTCAACAACAACCTCTACTAGGGAAGACAGTTTTTCACTCATTTAGTCAAATATATTTTTACTGATCATGTTTGTATTCCAGTCATTTTAATAGACTCTGGGATACACTAGTAAATAAAATCCCTGTGCCTGAGTGCTAAGTTGCTTCAGTTGCGTCTGACTCTGCGACCCTATGGACTGTATGTAGCCCATCAGGCTCCTCAGTCCATGGGATTTCCAGACAAGAATACTGGAGTGGGTTGCCATGCCCTCCTCCAAGGGATCTTCCTTACTTAGCAACAGAACCTTCATCTCCAGGGGCTCCTGCATCACAGGCAGATTTTTTACCGCTGAGCTACCAGGGAAGCCCAAAACAAAGTCCCTACTAACATGGAACTTATATTATTGAGAGGGGAAAAAATAAGTATATGTGTGTGCTAGTCGCTCAGTCATGTCCAAGTCTTTGCGAACCCATGGGCTGTAGCCTCCATGCTCCTCCATCCGTGGAATTCTCCAGGCAAGAATACTGGAGTGACTTGCCATTTCCTTCTCCAAAATAAGTGTATAAATAAATATAAAATATTAATATTAGATAGCCATAGAGTGCTACAAACAAAAATAATATAAAGTAATGGGACTATTTTAAATAGAATGATTTGGGTAAACCTTTCAAGATGTTCATTTCTGAGCAAAAGATTAAATGAAGTGAGAAACATATAAATAATAAGTAAATATTTATTTATGTATTTATCAATATCGACATATACGCAAAGTGAAAAATATACACATCCCATCACTGTTTATTTGACATATAAATATTTCCAAAGATTTATAATCTCTAGCCAACCTCAGTAATTTATTCTAATGCCAGCCTTCTCTCAACGAGAAACTCTTCCTGTGTAACTTAGAAAATTTTTTGTGTAAGATGAATTATTTTTTTCATCCACAATTTGGTATATATCTCACTTAATGAAATAATTATGTTATTCCTTAGTTACTTACAAATAAATTTTAATTATAAATAATATAGTCTCACTAACATAAAAATCAGACAATTAGAAGTGTTAACAGAAAAATTCACCCAACTCTGTAAAATAATATTTACAGGTATAGCATAATTTTAAAAATGATACAAAAAGAAAGTGTTTTATGATGAGAATGATTACTTTCTACTTTTCAGTTTTCTTTTACTTTGACTCTGAAAATAACAATAGTAGTAGTAGTACCAGAATAATTTAAAATTTCCCAAATAAAAATAAATTCACACTGCTTTCCCATGGAAGGTACTTCAAACATGAAGGGGAAATACCATAAAATTTGCATGTTTCTTTAAATATTTTCCTAAGAAATTAGATGATCTTTTGTCCATATATCTTATTCTGTATCCCCAACTGGGCCTCCCTTGTAGCTCAGTTGGTAAAGAATCTGCCTGCAGTGCGGGAGATCTGAGTTCGATTCCTCGGTCAGGAAGATCCCCTGAAGAAGGAAATGGCAACCTACTCCAGTATTCTTGCCTGGATAATCCCATGGACAGAGGAGCCTGGCAGGCTATAGTCCATGGGGTCACAAGAGTTGGACACAACTTGGCGACTAAACCACCACCACCATCCCCAACTAAATGTACACTTTAAAAACCTCAAACCAGAAACTGTGGTGTGTCTTCCATTTATTGTCTATTAACTTTCAGTCTTAGGTAGCCCTAGTAGTAAAGAAAAAGTGAAAGTGTTAGTTGCCAGTCTAGTCTGACTTTTTGCAACCCCATGGACTAACCTGCCAGGTTCCTCTGGTCAGGCAGAACACCAGGCAAGAACACCAGAGTGGGTAGCCATTCCCTTCTGGAGGAGATCTTCCTGACCCAGGGATTGAACTCAGGTCTCCTGCATTGCTGGCAGATCCTTTACTGTCTGAGTCACCAGGGAAGTGGTAAAGAATCCACCTGCCAATGCAGGAGATGCAAGAGACGTGGGTTTGATCCCTGCGTTAGGAAGATTCCCTGGAGTAGCAAATGGCAACCTGCTCCTGTATTCTTGCCTGGAAAATTCCATGAGCAGAGGAACCTGGAGGACTACAGTCCATGAGGCTGCAGAGAGTTGGACACAGCTGAGCATACACATATACACAACTTTCAAAATTAATTTAGTTTGTATTAAAAAAAATTTTTTTTCTCTAAGATTGTTTGAGATAACTCTCTACATTTTGTTCATTTTCTTGAGTCATTTTCTCAGTTGAATTTTTTCTCAATTAATGTATGATTAAAGTCAATATTTTCAAGTGTTTCTGGAAGCAAGTGTACCTGTTCAAGTAACTTGGTGAAAATGAAACAAACAGGGAGGTACAGTGTTTTCATCAGGATAAAAAGGGCAAGGTTTCAAGAGGCAGTTCTTCAAAACAATGGTTTCCTATCAGGTTTTATGAAGAATTACTCTAAAAATTCTCAAACAGTAGGCCAAGAAAATGTCAAATCAGATTTTAACTTCTACCATACATGTAGACTATTCAAATCTGTATGACTCAATCCACCTAAGTGTGACAAATAATGTTCAAATACTTGAAAAATGATATTTTCTTTTTTTCTTAATAGTTTACAGGTGTTTTTTTTCAACTAAACTTTTTCTGTTACTTATGGGAAAAAGTGAGATTGTTGTCATGTGGCATGTATTTTGCTTTCCAGAGATAACTATTCATTAATTTTATATTGCATAAAGAGGTGCAGTATATCTGAGCATTGGGGGACTAAAAATGTACTAAAAATATGAGAAAATTCAGTCCAAATGACTTCATTGATGCAACTCTGCTAGTTAAAAAATGATACAAACTTGAGAGCTCTTAACTCCTAGATTCCCCCCCATCATTGCATTGTATTGAAGCAATTATGAAACTGGACTAAAGAACTGAATCATTATCATTATCAACCTTTTGTTGAGAACTTAATTCAATCCTTGATCTTAGATCTCAGAGCATAATTTTTATTACATCGTTTAGTCCTCACAAGCACGCCATAAGGTAGGTTACTATCATTATTCTAGCCTTATGAAGGATATATCTGAGGTTTGAGGAGTTTAAATTCCCAGTTCCTAAGGGGCAGAGCTAACTGAAACCTATTGCCTAGATTCTTTGGTGTAAGAGCCCCAATTAGAATAATTAATAACTAAAGTTTCCTTCTCCCTCTTATTCCATTTTTTATAGTAGTTTGTTGTCTTTGAAATATATATATATATTTCTTCTTAAATCCTACATGGTTGATTTTATCACATCAACCATACTTAGTATTTGCTCATCTATTTTCTTAGATTTCAAAAGTGTCAGGACTCAGGATTCAAGTTTTTTTGTGTTTGATTGCTTAACTTGATCTTTATTTTGGTGTGAAAATTGGCTCATCCAGTAAACTCTCATCTTAACATACTAAAAATTTTGTTTTTAGTATTTCAGTCCCTGAGGAGGACTAGTGAGCCAGTTCTAAGTTTTGACATCTCTAAAAATCTTTTTCTTTTACCTTATCTGACTCCAGAAATTCCAGAGTATGCTACTAACCAAATGTAATTTTATTTTTCACTTTTATTGAGAAATAGACATATATCACTGTATAATTTTAAGATGTCAGGCATGCTGGTTTGATTTACATATATTGTGAAATGATTACAATAGCATCAGCTAACATTTAACTTCTTATATACATAGAATAAAAAGAAAAGAGGAAAAAATTTTTCTTTTTGTGATGAGAAAATTTTCCTCTTAGGATTTTCTCACTTCAGAACTTTTGTATCATACAGAAGTGTTAGCTATAGTCATCATGTTGTTCATTGTATCTGAAACTGGAAGTCTGTGCCTTTTGATCACCTTCCTCCACTTCCCCTGCCCCACACTCTGTGCTTCTGATAACCTCAAGTTTGATCTCTTTTCTTATGAGTTTGGGTTTGTTTCTGATTATTTTTAGATTCCATGTATAAGTGAAATTGTACAGTATTTGTCCTTCTCTGTCTGGCTTATTTCACTAGCATAATGCCTTCAAGTTTCATCCACGTTTTTGCAGGTGGTAGGATTTCCTCACTTTATATTGCTAAGTAATATTCCATTGCAATAATATTTATCACAACTTCTTTTTCTAGTCATTCACCAATAGACACTTAGGTTGTTTTCATGTGTTGGTTATTGTAAATAATGTTACGAATATCGGGCTGTAGATAGCTTTTTTTTTTTTAAAGAAACAGAGAAAAACTATTTCTTTGTGATGATGGGAACTCTTAGGACTTACTCTTTTAATAAGTTGTCTATATAACATACAAACAGTTAATTATATTTATTATGTTGTACATTACATCTATAGTACTTATTTATGTTATAATCTGAAATTTCTATGAGGCTTTTAAACTTTGCATTTGATTTCCTTAATAGTTTTTGTCTTTCTTACAGAAAGACAGTGTCAACTAAAGTAATACTAAGTATTACTAAGTATTACTTAGTAATACTTACTTACAACTAAGTAATACTCCCTATAGACAACATCCACTGATGTTGTATTTAGTGGGCAATGCTGTATGTATTTAGTGGGCAAAACTTTAAGAAGAAACAGGATATTTGCATAGACTGAAATGATTAGGGCATGTTAACAGAAATTTTCAGTGACCTCTGTATTGGTTCCCTACGGATGTTTTCCAAGATTCAAGTATAGAATTTGTGTTATTTTTAGTACATTTAGTTTTATACCTTTAGTTCCTTGATTGTGACTTGCACTACATAGCCCACTGGATAGCAGTGTTTCTCATTAAAAAATCAAAACAACATAAATGCCTAATAATAGAGTTTCATCTTGTTATAGTTATATGTTGAAATATATAGCCATGAAAAAACATTTTTAGGGCCAAAACTATCTAATGATACTGGGAAATAATCATGATAAAATGATAAGTATGTAAAACACAAACTGAACATGTACAAACTGTATATGTGTTATGAAACAAATTTAGTTTTATTTATTTATTTTTTTTTTTTATAAATTTATTTATTTTAGTTGGGGGCTAATTACTTTACAATATTGTAATAGTTTTTGCCATACATTGACATGAATCAGCCATGGGTTTACGGCTCAGGCCGGGGCAATGGGATGATCCAGAAGGATGGGATGGGGAGGGAGGTGGGTGGGGGGTCCAGGAAGGGGAACACATGTAAACCCATGGCTGATTCATGTCAATGTATGACAAATTTAGTTTTAAAAATATGTATATAAACAAACATATAGAAAAAGTACTAGAAAGAAATAGATCAACAGGTTAATAGTGTTTATCTTGAACAGTAGAACTGCAGCTGATTTTTCTCTTTCTTATACTTTCCTCCAATGAACATGTGTTTGTTTTGTTACCAGAAAAAAAAAATAACAATAAAACAAAAGTCACTTCCATGTGACAGTTGACACTGTCCAAATCCTTCATGTAGATTTGTGTTAGGCTACTCTGGCTACCAGCCAATCTTGGCACTGGGAGTGGATCCCAAAGGGCCAAAACAAAGGAGAACCATCCTACCAGAGACAATCTAGAGTGGGAAGTGTAACAGGGTTGCTACTGCTGCTAAGTCGCTTCAGTCATGTCCGACTCTTTGTGACCCTGTGGACTGCATCCCGCCAGGCTCCTCTGTCCATGGGATTCTCCAGGCAAGAATACTGGAGTGGGTTGCTGTGCCCTCCTCCAGGGGATCTTCCTGATCCAGGGATTGAACCCATGTTTCTTACATCTCTTGCATTGGCAGGCAGGTTCTTTACCATTGGCGTATATGTCAAAATATGTACATGAGTTTGAGCAAGCTCTGGGAGTTGGTGATGGACAGGGAAGCCTGGTGTGCTGCAGTCCGTGGGGTCACAAAGAGTCGGACATGACTGAGCGACTGAACTGAACTGAAATGTCAAAAACCGATTAAAGAGAATCAATAACTAAAGTCAGAGAGGTTGAATATAGACGCCCGGATCCAAAAGGTGAAACACGTAGCTTCAAATAAGAGCCAGGGCTAAGAGTCAGAACCATATTGAAAATAAGGATGAGAATAGGAGCATGATACAGAGGAACTGATGGGGCCCTTGATGATTGCCATGAATTCCCCAGATGGGTCTGGGGCTCATTTCCATTTGGGTTACTGGTTCCAAAGAGTTCAGGCTGCTTTAAATGCATTGTGTTAAGGTAGCAAGAAAAGAGAAAAAACTAATTTCATAATATCAATTTTGCATTACAGTGTTTAATGTACTTTGAGAAACATTTATATTTCCAGTACCTTTCTTTCTGCCACAGACTCATCTGTCAGAATTCTTGATGGTCTAGCTCAAGTTCCACCTCCTCTCTAAAATCTTCTTTGGTCCCCCAATTGGATGTGATTTCTCATTCCCTCCTTTAAAATCCTGCAGGTTTTCTTTATACTATTTGTAAAGAACACAAGTTTGTCAGCACAGTGAAATAGCAAACTGGCCTTTAAGGTTTGAAAACTTACAGAAGCCTGGGTTGACATATAACTGTTTTATGTGACACAATGTGTGTAGCTTTTACTGAACTAGCTACATGACAAAGTGCTATGAACATATACATATTTATTAAGATAAAAATGATAAGGAAGGTTGTCACCCACTGCAAATACACTTCTCTTGGAAGACATATTTTATCTTAGTAGCTAATACTTTCACATATTTGTTAGGTACTTTCCTGCTTGCTTTTGACTCATAAATTATTCTTTAAAAGTCGGCATGCTTCCCACTGTCAGAGTTCACACATTAAATTATAATCTTGAACATTTCCTTTACCTTGCCTGGTAAGATTTTATTTAGGCTTCCAAGTCACTGACATTTTTCAGTTAATCATGTAATAGTACTGCTGTGGAGATTAGGGCAGAGGAGGGAAATGGGACTGAATATCAGTCTCATTTTAAAGAAACAGAGATGTCAGCAAACATTGTCACTGCTGGTTTTCCTCACATCACACAGATTTTCAAATTAATGAAATGCTTTAAATATTTCTAATTCCTAAAATTTTTCTTCTAGGATATGGTGGTCTTTTATGAGACTATGGCTATTTCTTTCTACCTTGTGTTGTCTTCAGTAATCTGTAGATCAACTTTCTTCTCTTAACTTATGAAATGTGTATTCTGGAATGAATTTTTGGCACCTTGCATAACAAGGCTGTAACTCTTCTTATAACTTCTTACTTGGCGTCTCCATTTGAAGTCTCACAGATGCCTTAAGCTCAGAGAACAGAATTATGGTATTCACCGCTTTCTGCCACTTCTCCTGTAAAGGATCTCTTAGTATTTGGGGACTCATTCTAGTTCTCTCTCACCTTCCATATCCAACTAACCACCAATTCTCATGGCACACAGAAAATAATTACAAATGGGATACAAATTACTGGGATTTCAGGTGGTCAATAACACAGTACCCCCTTTTCTTTGTCCACTTCAGAAGCAATTGAGAAGAGTGTTAGAAAGTGGAGATCATAATATTGGCTTTTTTTTTTTTTTTAATATCTAGTAGTTTGTACCTCTTAATCCCATACCCCTATCTTTCCCCTCATAACTTCCTTCTCCCTACTAGTTTCTTCTCTATATCTGTAACTCTGTTTCTGTTTTGTTATACTTATTAATTTATTTTTTAGATTCCACACGTAAATGATAACATACAGAATTTATCTTTTTCTGTGACTTATTTCACTAACCATAATCCCCTCCAGATCCATCGTGTTGTGGCAAATGGCAAAACTTTATTCTTTTTTTGCAGCTAAGCTATATATATACCACATCTTCTTTATCCATGAAAACAAACACTACAAACACTGAGGTGCATGTATCTTTTCAAATTAGTGATTTTTTTTCCTCAGATATATGCCAAACAGTGGGATTGCTTCATATGGTAGTTCTGTTTTCAGTTGTTTGAGGAATCTCCACACTATTTTTCCATAATGGCTGCACCAAATTAAATACTATCTTAATTGCCCTTGAACTCCTGAAGCTGGAATAAGAGCTAAATGGACTGACTAGAAAGTCCTGGTAGCCCCTGGCTCCCTTCCTCCGTCCCATCTATGTCTTAGGAAAGATCTTCTGGGAGTTAATTTGGTATTGAAAAAGTAACTTAAGCTTCTCTGCCTCCTACTGGTCTGCTAGAGAAAGAAGAAAAGACATTCAAATCCTCAGTGATAGCAGATGATTGACAAAATGTGGACCAGTGACTTTTAACCATAACACAATCTGCAGTCTTCACAGGGAGGAGTGGTTAAGGGGTGGGGAAAGCTGCCAGGAGTTTATGTTAGTGAAGTCCATCCACTGGAAGCAAGAGAAATGGATAATACATGTACTCCTCCAACAAGAGACAGGAGGAAAAGAGGAAGAATTTAGAGTCATGGAAATCAAGAGAGGAGAATGTTTCAAGAAGAAAACAGTTAATCACTGTTCCAATGCCATGCTTGCACCTTATACTCTGTGCCTGGAATTCTTTAAGCTCATGGTCTATCTGCGTGTGCATGCTAAGTCGCTTTAGTCATGTCAGACTCTGTGACCCCATGGACTGTAGCACCCCCACACGCAGGCTCCTCTGTCCATGGCGATTCTCCAGTCAAGAATACTGGAGTGGGTTGCTGTGTCCTCCTCCAGGGGATCTTCCCAACCCAGGGATCAAATCCACGTCTCTTATGTCTCCTGCTAACAAGCTCATACTTCTCCTTGAAGACTCAAGCAAGAGAGATCTTTGTGAGACCTTTACAGGTAGGCAGAAGGCAGATAGTTCTGTATCACCTATGCTTGCATTCAAATTGATATTTATCCTTTAGCTTTTACCATATCAAAACAATTATTTATACTGCTTTTCTCACTAAAGGAAGATTTCTAAAAGCACAGATTTTGTGTGTCATTGTAAATGACCAGCACATTTTTGCTTTAGATATTTACCAGTGCATGAATGTCAAAAATAGACAAAATAAATATTTAGGTTGGAAATAGCTTAATATCTATTATATGAGGAGATTTAATGAATTATATTTTTATGTAAATTAAGAATATAATATATATTTATAATTACATTACTATATTAAATTTTGATAATGATATAATTAAATCAACTAATTAATTTGTTACAATCACAAATAGAATACTAAATGTATTCTAAAAATCTTTAGAATAAAGCTAAAAGGATGTTTTATAAGGATATGTAGTAACATAAGAAAAAAAACCCTGACATCATAGATGGGAAAAAATAAAGGTGCAAAATAATTGTTAAAAATTACATACCAATATTCAAATTTTACATACACATATTCATATGTAAAAACACATATAAATTTTAATAGAAGACATAACAAAATGTTAACTATGTTTTTGTGTTTTTACATTTTCTTCTTTATTCCCTTCAATTTTTTTCCAAATAATAACTAGAAAAATGTTATTGTAAAACAAAATAATTATGTAAACTGTGGTTCACTGGCTGCCTGTGTTGCACAGTGCTCTTCCCATTGTTGACCTTCTATAAACCTTGGTGAATTGCTAGGTATATTGGGGCCACTGGTTTGTTGACATTTTTTAAAATCTTTTAATCATTATGTTCCTATAAACTTTCTGATGAATTGATCTGAAAATGTTTATTTAAAAAAATTTTTCCCGCATTTCCAAATAGGGTACCAATATATTACTACACCTATCCATTCTTACCCTTGAAATAAAATATTTAAGAGAATTCCCTGCCATTGAGCGGGGGCAGTAAATCTTCAGAGTAGCTAGTGGTATAGAGTATCTGCCAATTCTTAAATAAAATGTGTTGATATCAACATTTCCAAATTGGATGTATTAAGTTGTTCTACCAATGTCTGTTGATTTTCTTTCTCTATTTACTTTTCAGCTACTCCCCCACCCAAAATAGCTTTCATTCTGAGTATGTATATCAGAGTATTTAATTAAGAAGATTGGTATATCTAAATATAACATTCTTAATTGTTGAGGAATTTGGTTATCTTCCTTGTTTTTCATTATGAAGAGGTATAATTGGCTAGTCTCTTTTAGAGCCATAAGTCTTAAACTCCATTGCCTAAAAATATTTTGCTTTAGTGTCATTGTAAGTTTTTTAAATTATTGCACTTTCTTATGAGCTTTTTTTTGTTAAAATTATTTAATACTTTTTTACATTTTTTCTTGTGTTGACAAAGGTTTCTCTTACAGGGCATTTCTGCATTGTCAATATCTTTACTTAACTATTTGTATTGGTAACCACAAGTCATGATGAGCAGTTACTCTTGTAGAGGGTAACTAGGCACATTCTTAACACTTGTACAGAAATCTGTGGCCTAGTGAATGTTTGGTGTAAAATTTCTCATGCTTGTGAATGAAAATATGTCTCAGAAATCAAATCACTTTCTCTCCTGGTTTGCAGAACCATATTAGTAAATGCTTTTCATTTCTATCCGAAGTCTCCTTCAGTTTTAATGTTACTTTTTTGTGCACTATTTTCTGACTTTCCTTCTGTTTGCTAAATGTCAGAACGTAACTGTAATTCAAATTTCAAGAATCACAGATTTGGTTTTCACTGGTGTCATAAGCAGACTCTAAGAGAGCTCCCAATGATTCTTGCTCTTGGGAAACTTCCCAGTGGTCCAGTGGTTAACACTTCACCTTCCAATGTCAATGATTCTTGCTTCTTGGGATCTGCAACCTTATATAAATATTTCCTCTTAAGTTTAGAATGGATCCAAGTAATTCTCATAAAGTTGATGAGATGTCACTTATAAGGTGAGGTTGCAAAGAAATTATGGTTTCTATCTTGGTGATCTCTCTACACTTTCACTTGCTTGCTGACAGAAGCCAAATGGTGTGTTTGGGCTGCTCTATGGGGAGTCTCATATGGCAAGAGAAAGAGGGAGGCCTCTACCCATCAGCTGGTAAAAAACTGAGGCCATCGGTTCAGTAGCCCATGAGAAACTAAATCTGGTCAGTAATCATACTGAGGCAGGTTTGAAGCAGATCCTCTCCAAGTGGAGCCTTCAAGTAGAATCATAGTCTTATCTGCCACCCTAACTATGACGTTATGAAAATCCTTGATCCAGAGGCACCCAACTAAGCTGCACTTGAATTACTAAGCCACAGAGAGAGTGAGATAATGTTTGTTTTTTATGCTGATAACTTTTGGAATAATATATTATGAACTAACAGATAACTAAAACATCTGGCCATATATCTTTTCTGATATTCCTATTAAATAGAAATTTTACAAGTATATTTTTTATGACTATTTCACCTTAAAAAATTAAGAATTATGAGCTGTTGGGCTGTGTTCAAGTTTAAAATACACCATTTTGAGTTAAAGAGATACAATCTTGCATTTTTTAGGAAATGTTTGCCACAATATGGGCTAATAATTTCTAGCATGAGCAATGAGCCAACAAGATGTAGTCCTTTCACTTCTACTGAGCTAAACACAGGACTGCATGAGTCAGTGAGGAGACAGCTCTCCATGAAGCAACCTTGAGAAAAACAAAGAAAATGTGGCCACTGTTTCTAGAACAGAAGCTGGAGGAAGTGGGAAGAGGAGGGAATGGTAATATTAAATCTGAGTCATAGGTCAGGGCTGTAGGATTTGGCAAACTATATTCTGATTATTCAAATCAATTTAAGAACTATAAATTCACTTGGTTTTGTCTTAGAGCAAACCCAGCTGTGGTCAAGCCATATTCTGAGAGGACTATTCAAGCATCACCATCCACTTGTACTCCAAGAGAACATGCTCTTAGCAGGAGGATAAGGCGTTGCAGTGATACAAATTGGGCCAATGGCTCAGTTTTTACCTCATGGTTGTGTCAATGTCACCACTCTCTGCCCTGAAACACTTACTTGGCTGATTTACCAAAGACAGAAATGTCTGATCTATGTTGGGCAAATCCAGTTCTTTTTCTTGAAGTACGACGCTTGAACAGAGCCACATAGAGAATGAGGGTTATGAGTGCTTGCTGTAGCTAAAATCAATAGGCAAGAGAAGATTTCAAGTTTTTGATGCTGAAGACCCAGAACAGCCTTCATTCCCAGACTTTGTGAAGGTAGGATGATGGCTTAATATGTTTTGCACATCTTTGTGTTAATTTGATAAATTTAATTTTCTTGAGTTAGTCGTAATAATTTTCAGTTGTTTAATAGTTATGTCTTGACCTACTGTATTTATCCACTACATCACCTGTAATAAATAAACTTCTGCTTTAAGACTGTGGTTATTAAAATCTGTGAATTAGTCTTCCACACAGGTGAGTTATAAAAAAAACAAATCAATTGCTTTTATGACTAAATTATTTATGACTTTTTTTGAGTAAGTAAATAAGTATACATTTATTATAGTCATAGATTGACTAGAGCAGGGATTTATGGGATATGAAGTGAAGTGAAGTGAAAGTTGCTCAGTCGTGTCCAACTCTTTGCTACCCGATGGGCTATACAGTCCATGGAATTCTCCAGGCCAGAATACTGGAGTGGGTAGCCATTCCCTTCTCCAGGGGATCTTCCCAACCTAGATCTCTCACATTGCAGGCGTATTCTTTACCAGCTGAGCCACAAGGGAAGCCCAACATATGTGGAAAAAAGTGAAAAAGATCCATACACCTAGCTATCATCAGTAGCCTGTTAACTGTTGGATCTTATAAAACCAGAGACAGGTTAAGATCCTTCAGACCTTTGCACTAACATACCCCAGTGTATGGACTACATTTAACTTCATTAACAGGAGATGCATCTTTTCATGTGCAGGGAGAGTCATGTAGGTATACTTCTTCAGTCCTGCCTTCTAGGTATAGACACAGCTCCGGTTGCTCATGGCTTGGTCTACACCTGCTGGGTTTGTTGGTTGAACATACTTCTGACTTGAGATATGATGCCCCAAATTATAAGTGCGCCCTTGAAGTTTCTGGACTAGAAAATGGAGAAGACTCCCAACAATTATTTTCTTTCTCAAAGGAATCTTCTTGGAATGCAAATTTCTGCCTAAGTGCATGGGATATTAGAGACACTAGATCCCACAGTGAGTCTTCTCTTTCCTTTTATGAATGGGTCTGCCTCCAGGGGACCTTTCAATAGCACATAGTGTAACCTTATTCATATCCTTTGGAACATCGAACATGTTTGGAACATCGAACATGTTTGGAACATCTCCAGTTTTCCGGTTTTTTGAATGATGACTATAATTGGCCTTCCTAGCATCTGGGTGCTGTTTTTTCACTTCAGTTGATCTTTGGCATATCAGTTCAGTTCAGTTCAGTTCAGTTCAGTCGCTCAGTCGTGTCTGACTCTCTGCGACCCCATGAATTGCAGCACGCCAGGCCTCTCTGTCCATCACCAACTCCCGGAGTCTACCCAAACCCATGTTCATCGAGTCGGTGATGCCATCCAACCATCTCATCCTCTGTCGTCCTCTTCTCCTCCCGCCCCCAATCCTACCCAGCATTAGGGTCTTTTCCAATGAGTCAACCCTTCGAACGAGGTGGCCAAAGTATTGGAGCTTCAGCTTCAACATCAGACCTTCCAATGAACACCCAGGATTGATCTCTTTTAGGATGGATTGATTGGATCTCCTTGCAGTCCAAGGGACTCTCAAGAGTCTTCTCCAACACCACAGTTCAAAAGCATCAATTCTTCGGCGCTCAGCTTTCTTCACCGTCCAACTCTCACATCCATACATGACCACTGGAAAAACCATAGCCTTGACTAGACGTACTTTTGTTGGCAAAGTAATGTCTCTGCTTTTAAACATGCTATCTAGGTTGGCCATAACCTTCCTTCCAAGGAGTAAACGTCTTTTAATTTCATGGCTGCAGTCACCATCAGCAGTGATTCTGGAGCCCAAAAAAGTAAAGTCTGACACTGTTTCCACTGTTTCCCCATCTATTTCCCATGAAGTGATGGGACCAGATGCCATGATCTTCGTTTTCTGAACATTGAGCTTTAAGCCAACTTTTTCACTCTGCTTCTTCGCCTTCATCAAGAGGCTCTTTAGTTCTTCTTCACTTTCTGCCATAAGGGTGGTGTCATCTGCATATCTGAGGTTATTGATATTTCTCCCAGCAATCTTGATTCCAGCTTGTGTTTCTTCCAGCCCAGCGTTTCTCGTGATGTACTCTGCATATATGTTAAATAAGCAGGGTGACAATATGCAGCCTTGACGTACTCCTTTTCCTATTTGGAACCAGTCTGTTGTTCCATGTTCAGTTCTAACTGTTGCTTCCTGACCTGCATACAGGTTTCTCAAGAGACAGGTCAGATGGTCTGGTATTCCCATCTCTTTCAGAATTTTCCACAGTTTCTGTGATCCACACAGTCAAAGGCTTTGGCATAGTCAATAAAGCAGAAATAGATGTTTTTCTGGAACTCTCTTGCTTTTTCGATGATCCAGCGGATATTGGCAATTTGATCTCTGCTTCCTCTGCCTTTTCTAAAACCAGCTTGAACATCTGGAAGTTCACGGTTCACGTATTGCTGAAGCCTGGCTTGGAGAATTTTGAGCATTACTTTACTAGCATGTGAGATGAGTGCAATTGTGCGGTAGTTTGAGCATTCTTTGGCATTGCCTTTCTTTGGGATTGGAACGAAAACTGACCTTTTCCAGGCCTGTGGCCACTGCTGAGTTTTCCAGATTTGCTGGCATATCGAGTGCAGCACTTTCACAGCATCACCTTTGAGGATTTGAAATAGCTCAACTGGAATTCCATCACCTCCACTAGCTTTGTTCGTAGTGATGCTTTCTAAGGCCCACTTGACTTCACATTCCAGGATGTCTGGCTCTAGGTGAGTGATCACACCATCGTGATTATCTGGGTCGTGAAGATCTTTTTTGTACAGTTCTTCTGTGTATTCTTGCCACCTCTTCTTAATATCTTCTGCTTCTGTTAGGTCCATACCATTTCTGTCCTTATTGAGCCTATCTTTGCATGAAATGTTCCTTTGGTATCTCTAATTTTCTTGAAGAGGTCTCTAGTCTTTCCCAATCTGTTGTTTTCCTCTATTTGTTTGCACTGATCGCTGAGGAAGGCTTTCTTATCTCTCCTTGCTATTCTTTGGAACTCTGCATTCAGATGAGAATATCTTTCCTTTTCTCCTTTGCTTTTCGCATCTCTTCTCTTCCCTTCCCAGCTATCTGTAAGGCCTCCTCAGACAGCCATTTTGCTTTTTTGCATTTCTTTTCCATGGGGATTTTCTTCATCCCTGTCTCCTGTACAATGTCACGAACCTCTGTCCATAGTTCATCAGGCACTCTGTCTATGAGGTCTAGTCCCTTAAATCTATTTGTCACTTCCACTGTATACTCATAAGGGATTTGCTCTAGGTCATACCTGAATGGTCTAGTGGTTTTCCCTACTTTCTTCAATTTAAGTCTGAATTTGGCAATAAGCAGTTCATGATCTGAGCCACAGTCTGCTCCTGGTCTTGTTTTTGCTGACTGTATAGAGCTTCTCCATCTTTGGCATATACAGATAAGTAATTAAGGCATTCCTACTTGATATCTTGTTGGTTAGCTTTTCTACAGTCCCAGCTAACACTTTTCTCCCACTTTTCTTATCTATTTTTATTTGAATTGTGGTATAATTTTATATATACACATAGTTACAGATGTGGTATAATATATACACATGTTTCATGGTTCCACTTACATGAATTATCTAAAGTACTCAAATTCACAGAAGCAAGAAGTAGAATGTGGCTGTCAGGAGCTGAGGGAAGAGAAAATGGAAGTTGCTGTTGAGTAAGTATAAAATTTCAGTCCTGCAAGATGACAAAGTCCTAGAGATCCTCTGTGCACCATGGTGTTCATTGTTAACAGTACTGTATTATACACTTAAAAATCAGTTAAAAGAGTAGATCTTGTATATTTTTTACCACAATTAAAAAAAAAATGTATTGTCAAAGTGACATTGACAAATGTCTAACCAAAATAAGGTGCAGTTATGACTTCTGATGAGTTTGTACCTTCACAACATATATAGAATAAAATATAGAAAATATTCTCAGAAGGCAAGGCCATAAAATCTTGAGTCCAGTCTAAATCCAGTAGGACTCTACCACCTCGCGATGCCGTAGGACACAGCTTGAGACCAGATCCTGGTTAGGTTGCATGCTGACTTCCTGTGAGTCTCACAGAGCTTTTGTGCAGTCTATCAAGAGGTGGTCTGGATCATCAAGTCTTTGATTAAAAGTGCATCAGAGAAGTTCTCTTATTAGTCTAATTAATTTAGGGTCATCTAGAAGAGCAACCGGAGGAGGCAATGGCACCCCACTCAAGTACTCTTGCCTGGAAAATCCCATGGACGGAGGAGCCTGGTAGGCTGCTGTCCATGGGGTCGCTAGGAGTCGGACACGACTGAGCGACTTCACTTTCACTTTTCACTTTCATGCATTGGAGAAGGAAATGGCAACCTACTCCAGTGTTCTTGCCTGGAGAATCCCAGGGACGGGGGAGCCTGGTGGGCTGCCGTCTATGGGGTCGCACAGAGTCGGACATAACTGAAGTGACTTAGCAGCAGCAGTAGCACAAGAGCAACGTGGAGCCTGGTGGGCTATAGTCCATGGGGTCCAAGGACACAACTTAGCAACTTAAACAGAGAAAAAAAAAAGAACAAAAGAGCAAGGTAGTGTTTTAGTCTAATGTTATCTTACCACGTCTGTTATTATAATTCAGTCGTTGGGAAGATTACTTACATTCTCCTCAGAAAAAGAAGCTGTACAATGCAGTAATCAAAAGCATCATATTTTGAGTTATTTCAAATCTTAAGTCTCCTGGATTTCAGCTGTTCCTCCATTTTAGAGAGCCTGGTTTGGGTCATCCTAAGATTTCCGTATTAGAGTAATGCATTGTATATCAGCATAATGCTATAAGGCTCACAGAATTTTTATTTGATGAATGAATATTTTTTTATATCTGTCTGGTTAACTTTGCTTTCTGACTGAACCTCTGTTTACTCCTGGTTATGAAACTGCTGCTGCTGCTAAGTCGCTTCAGTCGTGTCCGACTCTGTGCGACCCCATAGACGGCAGCCCACCAGGCTCCGCCGTCCCTGGGATTCTCCAGGCAAGAATACTGGAGTGGGTTGCCGTTTCCTTCTCCAGTGCATGAAAGGGAAAAGTGAAAGTGAAGTCGCTCAGTCGTCCGACTCTTAGCGACCCCATGGACTGTAGCCTACCAGGCTCCTCCGTCCATGGGATTTTCCAGGCAAGAGTACTTGAGTGGGGTGCCATTGCCTTCTCCGGGTTATGAAACTAGCCTGGGTTAAATTGAATGACATTGCCATTTTGTTTCTCTATCTAGCACTGCCATTATGTGGGCAGGAAAACCATGCCAGATATTTATCCAACAAATATTTATTCAGCCTTTAGTATACTCCAGAAACTGGTGATAAGGCTGTTGACAAAAAACATTACAGATAGGAAAAGAAGAAGTAAAACTCTCACTGTTTGCAGATGACATGATCCTCTACATAGAAAACCCTAAAGACTCTACTAGAAAATTACTAGAGTTAATCAATGAATATAGTAAAGTTGCAGGATATAAAATTAACACACAGAAAT
The DNA here is from genome assembly GCF_054371585.1 of Giraffa tippelskirchi. Lineage (NCBI taxonomy): Eukaryota > Metazoa > Chordata > Mammalia > Artiodactyla > Giraffidae > Giraffa > Giraffa tippelskirchi. The sequence continues at coordinate 120,084,194 of NC_137278.1, forward strand.
CCCTTGCATTCCTATACTCCAATAATGAGAAAACAGAAAGAGAAATTAAGGAAACAATACCATTCACCATTGCAACAAAAAGAATAAAATACTTAGGAATATATCTACCTAAAGAAACAAAAGACTTATATACAGAAAACTATAAAACACTGATGAAAGAAATCAAAGAGGACACAAACAGATGGAGAAATATACCGTGTTCATGGATTGGAAGAATTAATATAGTGAAAATGAGTATACTACCCAAAGCAATCTATAGATTCAATGCAATCCCTATCAAGCTACCAATGGTATTTTTCACAGAACTAGAACAAATCATCTCACAATTTGTATGGAAATATAAGAAACCTCGAATAGCCAAAGCAATCTTGAGGAAGAAGAATGGAACTGGGGGAATCAACCTGCCTGACTTCAGGCTCTACTACAAAGCCACTGTCATCAAGACAGTATGGTACTGGCACAAAGATAGAAATATAGATCAATGGAACAAAATAGAAAGCCCAGAGATAAACCCACGCACCTATGGACACCTTATCTTCGACAAAGGAGGCAAGAATATACAATGGAGAAAAGACAATCTCTTTAACAAGTGGTGCTGGGAAAACTGGTCAACCACTTGTAAAAGAATGAAACTAGAACACTTCCTAACACCGTACACAAAAATAAACTCAAAATGGATTAAAGATCTAAACATAAGACGAGAAACTATAAAACTCCTAGAGGAAAACATAGGCAAAACACTCTCCGACATAAATCACAGCAGGATCCTCCATGACCCACCTCCCAGAATATTGGAAATAAAAGCAAAAATAAACAAATGGGACCTAATTAAAATTAAAAGCTTTTGCACAACAAAGGAAACTATAAGCAAGGTGAAAAGACAGCCTTCAGAATGGGAGAAAATAATAGCAAACGAAGCAACAGACAAACAATTAATCTCAAAAATATACAAGCAACTTCTGCAGCTGAATTCCAGAAAAATAAACGACCCAATCAAAAAATGGGCCAAAGAACTAAACAGACATTTCTCCAAAGAAGACATACAGATGGCTAACAAACACATGAAAAGATGCTCAACATCACTCATTATTAGAAAAATGCAAATCAAAACCACAATGAGGTATCATTTCACACCAGTCAGAATGGCTGCTATCTAAAAGTCTACAAGCACTAAATGCTGGAGAGGGTGTGGAGAAAAGGGAACCCTCTTACACTGTTGGTGGGAATGCAAACTAGTACAGCCACTATGGAGAACAGTGTGGAGATTCCTTAAAAAACTGGGAATAGAACTGCCATATGACCCAGCAATCCCACTGCTGGGCATATACACCGAGGAAACCAGAATTGAAAGAGACGCGTGTACCCCAATGTTCATCGCAGCACTGTTTACAATAGCCAGGACATGGAAGCAACCTAGATGTCCATCAGCAGACGAATGGATAAGGAAGCTGTGGTACATATACACAATGGAATATTACTCAGCCATTAAAAAAATACATTTGAATCGGTTCTACTGAGATGGATGAAACTGGAGCCCATTATACAGAGTGAAGTAAGCCAGAAAGAAAAACAACAATACAGTATACTAATGCATATATATGGAATTTGAAAGATGGTAACGATAACCCTATATGCGAGACAGAATAAGAGACACAGATGCATAGAACAATTTTATGGACTCTGAGGGAGAAGGTGAGGGTGGGACGTTCTGGGAGAATAGCATTGAAACATGTATATTACCATATGTGAAACAGAACACCATTCCATGTTCGATGCATGAGACAAATGCTCAGGGCCGGGGCAATGGGATGACCCAGAGGGATGGGATGGGGAGGGAGGTGGGTGGGGGTCCAGGAGGGGGAACACACGTAAACCCATGGCTGATTCATGTCAATGTATGGCAAAAACGATTACAATATTGTAAAGTAATTAGCCCCCAACTAAAATAAATAAATTTATATATAAAAAACAAACAAACAAACAAAAAAAAATTACAGTTACCGACTTCACAGAGCTTGTGATCTAGGGCATCCATAATGGTGACCCGTGTTTCTACAACACACCCAGACTACAAGGGACCCTATCTCCAAAGAAAGGATTTATTATTTTCTTCCCCAATAGCATCCCACTTTTGACTGTGGAAAATATATGTCAAAACTGAGCCTCTTCCTCTTATTTAGATCAAATATCTTTGTAAATAGCAAATATAGCTTCTACAGTACAGGATTTTGGTAACTGACTAACTTCCTTATAAATGGAGATTCTTTTGTTTTCTGTTGTGCTTGTTATTTTGGTTAATGTGCTATGCAAACACGTTCTCATATCATCATCATTCCTGAAAGTCTAATTTGATTTAAGTTTGCACATTTAAATAGCAAACTCATTCCCCTAATATCTGCCATCTCTTTTGGTCACTATTTCAACTGCTCTTCAAAAATGATTTATATGAATGCAGAATCAGATTTTAAAATATATGAGTAAGCTTAGCTTTTTCAACCAAACTACTTTAAAAATGGAAATTGCCTTCTAGCTTTTTCTCTTTAAACTCATAATAAATATATATTTATGTTATGTTAGTTGCTCAGTCGTGTCTGACTCTCTACAACCCCATGGACTGTAGCCCATCAGGCTTCTCTGTTCCATGGGGTTTTCCAGGCAAGAATACTGGAGTGGGTTGCCATTTTCTTCTCTAGGGTATCTTCCCAACCCACGGATCGAACTCGGGTCTCCTACATTGAAGAAAGCTTAGAGTGGAATGAAAGTATTTTTCAGGCTCTTGATAAACTATTCATAGCAGACCAAGTACAAGATCATTACCCTGAACTCAACAGTTTTCCCACTGTTTTCAGGCACTTTCAAAAGGAAGTTTTTAGCCAGTCAGACCTGACTGTTCTACCTATTATTTTTTGTAGTATTATATTTAAATTATTCCATTGAGCTTTATGGTTTTGCCAAGCATTCAAATGTATGTTTATACCACTTTAAATTATGGTGATAATAACAAATAATTTCAAAGAAAAATATTATTGTTTATCCTATCATCCAAAGATAAACAGTATTAACATTTTTATATGTTTCTTTCCAAAATGTTTATTAGACAGACACTCAGAATTACAGTGAGACACAAAATCTTACCCTCTCCTTTAAATGTAAATAATTAAAGTTATTTAATGTTATAAAGCCATCAGCTTTAATCACAGAATATATATCATGGACATATTTAGATTTCAAAAATATTGAGCTATAGCATATTGTAGTGGCTGCATTATAGTCATTTCATTTCATAAGTCATTTACCAAACCCTCACATTTAGTTTTCATTGAATTTTTTTGATTTTAGGAAATCTCATTCAGGTACCCCGTGATTCCTTATAAGATTTGATCTCTGTTAATAAAATTTTCATTTATGTGTACTCTCTTAATAATTAATAGAGACTCATCTAGCCCATGAGTATTTGATTAAGTATGCATAAAATTAGAAAAGTTATGACCAATGTAGATAGCATATTAAAAAGCAGAGACATTACTTTGCCAACAAAGTTCCATCCGGTCAAGGCTATGGTTTTTCCAGTAGTCATGTATGGATGTGAGAGCTGGGCTGTGAAGAAAGCTGAGCACTGAAGAATCGATGCTTTTGAACTGTGGTGTTGGAGAAGACTCTTGAGAGTCCCTTGGACTGCAAGGAGATCCAACCAGTCCATCCTAAAGGAGATCAGCCCTGGGTGTTCATTGGAAGGACTGATGTTGAAGCTGGGACTCCAGTACTTTGGCCACCTCATGCGAAGAGTTGACTCATTGGAAAAGACCTTGATGCTGGGAAGGATTGGGGGCAGGAGGAGAAGGGGATGACAGAGGATGAGATGGCTGGATGGCATCACCGACTCGATGGACATGAGTTTGGGTAAACTCTGGGAGTTGGTGACGGACAGGGAGGCCTGGCGTGCTGCAATTCATGGGGTCACAAAGAGTCGGACATGACTGAGCGACTGAACTGAACTGAAAATTAGAAATAATTATACATCGGTATTATATTATGAAGTAACATTGATTTCAGACTTCCTCTTTTCTCTAAGTAATAAATACTGGTAATATGAATTCTGCATTTTGCTCTTGTCACTTTCCATTAGTTTCAAACCGCCTTCCTTCCAAATTTAGTAATGTTTGTTCCAGAATGAATGTATTCAATCTGAACTGTTTCATTAAAACAGGCAACCCCGAAAGTCAGAACAAAGGGGAAGACAAACATACCACTCACCCAGGAGCCAGGGCATTACCAAGGTAATTATATCATCTATCTTTTTCTTCTACAATGTGAGATTCCGCATTCTTGTCTACTCGTTTCCCAGGCCACAGCCAGGAGAAGGAAAGAACAGAGGTATCTCTCTTACCCCCATACACACTCAAACAAGCACACGCAAAGGCAAAAGTATTGAGAATTTACCACTGAATCACATATGGTCCTGTCTCCCATTTCTTAGAACTTTTATTAGGGTCTTAGTTTAAGGGGGACAGGGTCAGAAAGGAAGGCCTTATAAACTCTCCTTGATAAAGCATTTAATAATAATTACCAGTATTTATTTAATTTTTACTTAGTACCAGGAATTGGTTTAAGTCTTTTATATGTGTTAATCATTCTACCAATCCCATGAAGACATTATCACTATCGTTTGCAGGATATAGACGAGGAAGTTGAGGCACAGAGAAATTTAGCAAGTAAAGTCAAACAGCTAATGAATGGCAGAATAAGATCCAAATCCAGTCTGATTTTAGAGCCTCTCCTCCAAACCAATCTGGTGTGCTTTGTCTATAGCTTTATCTAGTTAAGTATGTAAAATGCATGCTTAGCAGCCCAGGAATCTAAATTTGTGACCAAACTTGTCTGTTTAAGTTGGATTAAGAGTTTATCTACGATAAACAGGACATGATGTCCATCAACAGATGAATGGATAAAGATGTGGTACATCTTTATATATACAACGTGGTACATCCTTATATGTACAATGGAATATTACTCAGCCATAAAAAGGAATGCAATTGAGTCATTTGTAGTGATGTGGATGAATCCAGAGTCTGTCATACAGGGTGAAGTAAGTAAAAAAAAAAACAAATATCATATATTAATTCATATAGATGGAACATAAAAAAATGGTACTGACAAACCTATTTGCAGGGCAGGAGACACAGATGTAGAGATCAGATTTATGGATATGGAGGGGAAGGAGAAGTGGGATGAAGTGAGAGAATATCATTGATATATATGCACTGCTATCTATAAAATAGATAACCAGTGGGGAGCTGCTGTATAACACAGGGAGCTCAACTCCATCTCTGTGATGCCATAGATGGGTGGGCTGCGGGTGGTGGGATGGAGGCTCATGAGGGTGGGGATATATATATATGTATACAGCAGAAACCAACACAACATTGTAAAGCAACTATACTCCAATTAAAAAAATTTTTAAAGACTTTATCTACTTACCTTAGATTAAGATTAATCATCAGAATCAAGCAACATTTAGAGAATTGATTATTGTTAGTCTTCATAAACACTGTTACAGCTCTGTGACCTCAAATTAAGTTTTCAGTGCCACCATGCACTGTGGGGGGCCAGGGGCATCTTTCCAGATTCTAATGCTCCTTATCTTTCAAAACTATTGGCTGATGGTCCTGCCACTGGTAGTTCCATCACATACTACCGAAAATCCTCCACAGCTGCTATTTTGTCCCATTGACCAAAAAAATGTTGTCATTACCATCACCATCTCTTGCCACAGATTCCAGGTGCCAGGCACCAGGGTGGGCCCAGGGAGGCCTGAGTTTCACTTGCGTATTTCCTGGAGGCAAAGCTTTATCTTCCTTTAGAGTTGGGGTTCCATGTTGGAGAAACCTCTCTAATTTTCCCTTGATGCTCCCTTTCCTTGGAGAGAGTTTCACCTTCAACCGGAGAAGCTCCATCTTCATTCTTTGACCTTAATTCCTAAGAGTTAACCTCATTTGCTGTCTCAACTCCCACCATTAGCCTGTCATCCCCTACTTTGGTTTCTTTATTTTTTTTAAGAAAGAGGAGGAGAATTTTCTTTATTAGTTTTATGTTCACATGGACCTAAGCTATATGATGGGTCCTTTTCCAAGCTTGCGTGCTTGGCTTCCAGACATTCTTTCAACATATTTAACTTGTAAACTTCACTTAATGATGTTTAAGATGTCCTTTTATCCTTTAAGGAGCTAATCATCTTTGAAAACAAAACTAAATATAGTTTTCAAGATACAAGGAGACTCCTATGCTTGAGCATGCATATTTTGCCTAAATATCTCAAGCAATTCCCTTTGTGCCATTCAGAAAAGGTCACACAAGATAAGCCCATGCATATCAAGCAGTGAATGTTTGTGCTCTGCTACATTTCTGTTGGCACTTTTCTCAGCTTAAAGGATCAAGGGACAAAGGAATAAAATAATGTCTGTGTGTTCCACTATTTGTTACAGATTCTCCATCTGTATTTACTATTAATTAGAGCTGAGTCAGCAAAAGGCCAATCACCAGTTAGTGTGCATCATGTTGTGTAAACTCAGGATATTGGTCAAGGACCAAGAGGAACAAAAGGAAGTTTTGGCTACATTCAGTCAGAAGTACTAATTGAATATGATTTTTTTTTTTTTTTTTTTAGAGAATGGCTGAAAATAGAACACTCTTTAAGGATACCATGCAGTTTTAGAGGCAAGACTGGTTAAACATAACAAATTAATTAGATCATTAGCTGCTTTGTAGAACTCCAAGAACAGTATGAAAAGGCAAAAAGATATGACACTGAGAGATGGACTCCTCAGGTCAATTTGTGCCCAATATGCTACTGGAGATCAGTGGAGAAATAACTCCAGAAAGAAAAAAGAGATGGAGCCAAAGCGAAACAATGCCAGTTGTGGGTGTCACTGGTGATAGAAGTAAAGTCTGATGCTGTAAAGAGCAATATTGTGTAGGAAGCTGGAATGTTAGATCCACGAATCAAGGTAAATTGGAAGTGGTCAAACAGGAGACAGCAAGAGTGAACATCAACATTTTAGGAATCTGTGAACTAAAATGTACCAGACTGGGTGAATTTATTTCAGATGACTATTATATCTATTCCTGTGGGCAAGAATCCCTTAGAAAAAATGCAGTAGCCTTCATAGTCAACAAAAAAGTCCAAAATGCAATATTTGGGTGAAATCTCAAAAATGACAGAATGATCTCTGTTCATTTCCAAGACAAACTAATCATTATCACAGTAATCCAGGTCTATGCCCCAACCACTAATGCTGAAGAAGCTAAAGTTGAACAGTTCTATGAAGACCTGCAAGGCCTTCTAGAACTAACACCATAAAAAGATATCCTTTCATCATAGGTGGCTGGAATGCAAAAGTAGGAAGTCAAGAGATACCTGGAATAACAGGCAAATTTGGCCTTGGAGTACAAAATGAGAGGAAGGAAAGTTCATTAGAAAATTTCCTTCAGTTTCTTTAGTCTTCACCTCTAGGCTATGATGTGTTCCACTTTCATTTTCAGAGCCAGAAGAACCTCTCGCTGTACACTGGATCATGCATTGAAAAATCAATCTTTTGAAATGTCCTCTTTCATTTCTTTAATGCCCGTAAAGATATCTGGAATTTAAATCCACGAAGTACATGTCTTTTTCTTTCCTAAAACTTTCCTTCCTCCTAAAACTACTTGTCTCCTGAATCATTCATCTAAGTCAGTGATGTTGCTCAGACTTCAAGCTGAAAATCTTTTCAGTCTTCTTGATTCTTACATCTTATTCTTTATCTCTTAACTATGTTACTCTCCAGTAAACTTACTCATATTGTAACCGAACACTATGACTTCTATCACAGAAATACTCTTTGATTTTGTCTTCACCTCTTCATTTCCTCTATCACTACCTTTTCTCAGGTGCTTATTGTTACTCATCTGAACTTCAGCAACTATCTCCTAACTGGGTTTTCTCCTCAATGTCTCCTTTTATTCCAGTTCATTTTCTACAGAACAGTGGAAGGAAAGAAACAAGGAAGGGAGAGAGGGAATTATGAGATTAGGAAGAAAGGAATGAAGGAAAGAGGAAGAAGAAGAGAGAGAGAAAGAGTCAAGGGAAAAGAAAATGTTGATCATGTTCCTCCTCTGCTTCTTTTGGCTCCCTACCTTTTTCCTTTTCCTTTTTCCTAAAAGTGCAGCTTTCTTTTCTGGCTTATTCCAAGCCACCTTTGACATTCTATGAAAGTGAAAGTCACTCAGTTGTGTCTGACTCTGCAACCCCATGGACTGTAGCTTGCCAGGCTCCTCTGTCCATGGAATCCTCCAGGCCAGAATACTGGAGTGGGGTAACCATTCCCTTCTCCAGGGTATCTTCCCAACCCAGGAATTGAACCCAGGTCTCCCACATTGCAGGTCGATTCTTTACTGTCTGAGCCACAAGGGAAGTACTACCTTTCACATTCCATAGCTAAACTGTCATTCTGGTGTCACTTACCCCATTCCCTGATATGTACCCTGCCCTTCTACTTGGTGTTTCCTGCCCAAGCCAGGCTTCTTAACAGATTTATGGTTTCTGATATGTTGTTCCTTCTGCATTCCCACCTGAATTTTTTCACCTGGCATATCCTACACATCTGTTCTACCACAGCTCAAATATCCTCCTCTCCGGGAAGCCTTCACTGACTTTTCCAATAAGTATTTTGAAGCCCTTTATGCTCCTACATTACATATTCATACCCCTGTTATTGTACTTAACTTTAAATTGCAAATGACCTGGGTTTCAATAATCAGATAGTTTTCATAGCATCCAGTTTATATCTCCTTAATGTCTATTGAACCATATTCCAATCACTTCTTTATATTCTGTGCCCAGATTCAATGCTGAACTTCTTTAAGCAAGGTCTGGGTCTGTCTTCTCCATTTCTTCAACTTCAGAAACTATCATATGTTTAGCACGTGTAAATATTCAGATGTGTTTGTGGAATAAAAATAATCTATTCATTTCTCTCCATTCTTCACTAGAGAAAAATAGGATCTTTTCTTTCTTTTTTTTTTTTCTTCCTGGCATTTAACACTATGTCTCCCTTAAGAAGCATTCATATACAGTTTTTGAACTAATTAATTCCTCATGGTTTTTTGCTAAATCTATTTCCATGAGCTGGTTTTCAGAGGAAGAATGATAGTTAACTTAGGAGCTAAGAATCTGGAAAAAAAGTTCCCATTGATTAGATATAATCAACATTATTTACACATTTGAATTTTTCTGAGTCTATTTCCAAGGACAATCTCTTGATTTTAGAGTCATTGAGATGTCATTAATTTATTCAGATCCTGACTAGACTAGAACTATGTATCTGAACCTCATTTTTGAGTCATTTTAGGCACAACAAATTTTACAGGTACTTAATCTTGAAAGTGGGGCTTCCCTGGTGGCTCAGACAGTAAAGAATATGCAATGCAGGAGACCTGTGTTCAATTCCTGGGTCAGGAAGACCCCCTGAAGAAGAGAATGGCTACCCACTCCAGTGTTCTTGCCTGGAAAATCCCATGGACAGAGAAGCCTGGTGGGCAACTGTCCATGGGGTCGCGGAGTTGAGCACAACTGAGTGACTAACATTTTAGATCTTGAAAGTCGTGTATGACAAAGCGATTGTTTTGCATAGAAGAGATTAAACATCAGTGATAAAAGAGAGGACAATGCTCTGATTCATTAGTATACTCCATTTATTAATAGTTTTAGTCCCTGGAGATCTCTCCTCAGTAGTCTGACCTATGAGTTGCTGGAGCTTGTAAGGATAACTGTGAGTTGATGCTGCGTGTAAAGCATCAGACGGAACCATCTCACAGGAAAAATATGACCCTTTCTGCTGTAGCTTGTGCAACTTTGTAAGAAATACATTATTTTTTTCTTTTTCATAGCTTATGATTTCTCTAAAAGAAAACAAAAATCTCCCATGTATATTTGATTGTTTCTAACAAACAATGTATATTTATTGGATGCTTACCATGTAGCCACTGCTGGAGTAGATTCAGAGGAAGATTCAAAAGCAATGCCATGTAAAATTTAGTCCCTGACTCCTCCAGGAGCTGAGAGTTCCCTTGAAGACACAATATCTTGTTATGAAGTTATCTTTTTTCTCCTTAACTTCTCCCTCCCTCCTTCTTTCTCTTTTTTTCTTCCCTTTCTCTCTCTTTTTTCCCTCCTTCCCTTCCTTCCTTCTTTTTTTCCTTCCCCTTCCCCCTTATCTTCCTCCTTTCTATTTAGAAAACTCGATTTGTGTATTAGTGTATAGTTGTCCTCAAGGTATCTGAGTAATATTATTTAACTCTTTTAGTCTTTATCTAACTCGACTTTTTTCCACTTTCACAAAACAAAATGAATTGACATCTAGGTAAATCAATTTCCTTCTCACAGGTCCTATAGGCAAGTTAGAATATCCTGCCCTATTACAAGTCCTATTAAAAAGTTAATTATCCTCCTATCTACAATTAAATATGGCCTAAAACTGGGAGATAAAAACAAGTAGATAAAAAGAGACAAAAATGTACATTCATTTTGCATGGAATTTCTCAATTTGCAACTTGATCTATAGAAATTAAAATAGTTGAAAAAATGTTTTAGATTTCCTGAGACGGTCAGTAATGTTTGCCTTTAGGATGAAAATCAGCCTAATTATAATTACTTCCTCTAATTCATCACCCTTAACTATGCTGTCTTCACACATTAATGCAGTGGTTAACTGAGAAGTATAACAACTTTTGTTACTAGTAATAATACTGCTATTACTAATACTAACGACATACTTTAAAAACCAAAGAGAACTTTTTGTTCTTAGACCCATATCCTTTGCAGTCCTCTGCATCCTATAATTGTTTCTTGAGAAAAGGAAGAATCAAAGCTCTCATACTCAGAACCCCCATGGGAGCCTGCTGCTGATGTGAACTTTAACTATTAGATGTGTCACAGCTGAAAATGCTGTGAGTCACAAGCGGAAATCCGTAAACTTTGAAAAGAAAGTATGAAGTTATTTTGGAACATGGGACAATGCTTGAATGAGGCAAACTTGGGAGGAGAGAGTAAAGATGGGATATTAGGATTGATGCCTAGGGGAAAAAGAAAAAGAGAACAAAGGCAAAGAGAGAAGGAACGAGAGAAGGAATGGAAAGACTTTGAAAGCACTTGGTTCATTTAATAATTTTAACTAAAACTGAACTTGAATGCCTTTCAGACAAAATTAAGATAATTGATTAGTCCTTACAATACCAATGCTTTGTAGGATAGAGAGTTTTCTGGGTTTTTGTTGTCATTGTTTTATAGAATTATTTGATTAGTTACTTCAGCTCATTATTTTCCTTGTATAAATGTAATCTTTAAATCTAACCTTTCTCCTTCTCACACTTCATTCTATGTTTCCTAACTTAAAAGCAGAAATCAATAGAATTTACCTCTTTCCTTTATTTAGCCAAAGGCATAAACTTCAATTGTTAAAGTACAAACTTCCTTAATAGGCGTTATATAGAGGCATTGTGATAAAAATAATTCCTTGTCCTCCTGTAAATAAACTGCTTCAAATATCTGGGGGATTCCCAGGTGGCGCAGTGGTAAAGAATCTGCCTGCCAATGAGGAGAGGTAAGAGACACATGTTTTAACCCTGTGTCAGGAAGATCTCCTGGAGTAGGAAAGGGCAACCCACTCCAGTATTCTTGCCTGGAAAATCCCATGGACAGAGGAGCCTGGCAGGCTACAGTCCATGGGGTTGCAGAGTCAGACACAACTGAGCAACTAAGCATACATGTACCCACACAAATATCTGGGATTATCAGTCAATCTCCATTTTAACTCAAAGGATTAACCTTGCCTGTGTAGTGTCACCGATACCTTAGACATCCTGAGAGTTGGACTTAGAGGGAATCTTATTGAAAATGGAGCAATTAAGGAAAGAAAGTGTGATAAACTATTTATATCTTGCATATGTTGTTGCTATTGTTGTATTCAGTCACTTAGTCGTGTCTAAGTCTCTGCAACCCCATGGACTGCAGGACACCAGGCCTCTCTGTCCCTCAACATCTCCTGAAGTTTACCCAAATTCATGTGCATTGCATCGGTGATGCCATCCAGCCATCTCATCCTCTGATGCCCTCTTTCTCTTCTGCCCTCAATCTTTCCCAGCATCAGGGACTTTTCTAGTGATTCAGTTGTTCGCATCAGATGACCAAAATACTGAAGCTTCAGCTTCAGCATCAGTCCATCCAATGAGTATTCAGAGTTGATTTCCTTCAAGGTTGACTGAATTGATCTCCTTGCTGTCCAAGGGAGTCTCAGGAGTCTTCTCTAGCACCACAGTTCAAAGGCATCAATTCTTTGGCATTCTGAAATTGTCCTCCAAAATACATTTTAACACCTCAGAATTTCAGCAGAAAATAGACTATGAAGTAGTACAGTTCCCTTCTCCATTTAGAAGGCCCAACACTTCCCAATTGGCTGTGCTGAGATTACCCAGGATAATAGATGGGTGGACCTAGACAAGGCCAAATGTTGTCCAATAAGGCATCTGCCTTATTTCCCCACCATATGAAACACCATTTTTCCTGCAGTCCACAAATTTAAACTTGGGGTATTTTTCTTATCAAATACGTCAGCCTATTAATTGTTTTAGGCTCTCTCTTTGCTCCATTTTTCTGATATACTGCTATATGAAATTGTCCTTTCATCCAAGTTTTTAAATTTATTGGCTTAGAGTTGTTGATAAAATAATCTTGTTCTCATTTAACTTTGCATTAATCAGTGGATTTGATTTATACATTTACTTGCATCTTCTAGGTTTTCTCTTGATTAATCTCACCAGGGGCTGGTCTGCTTGGTTGGTTTCTTTTCATCTGTAGTATTTTCAGGTTCACCGATTTCTGTTCTTTACCTAGTACCTTCCTACTTCTTTCCTTGGATTTATATTGTTCTTTTTGTAAGCTTATTTTTTTTTTTGCACACTTAGTTAACTTCAGCCTTTCTTATTTTCTAATAGAAACATCTAAAGTTTCAAATTGTTCTTAAAGCACAATTCTACCTGCATACCATAGTTTTAAACATGAAATATGTGTAGCATTCTGTTCAAAATCTCTCAGATTTACCTATTGATTTCTTTTTTTGATCTGATCATGAAAAATTAGAATTATATCTTAAAATGTTCAAATATAGATTTTTAATTTATTTTTAACTCAATTGAATTATGATCAGAGAATCTGTGGTGTCAGTTCAGTTCAGTTCAGTCGCTCAGTCATGTCCGACTCTTTGCCACCCCATGAATTGCAGCACGCCAGGCCTCCCAGTCCATCACCAACTCCCGGAGTTTACCCAAACTCATGTCCATCGAGTCAGTGATGCCATCCAACCATCTCATCCTCTGTCGTCCCCTTCTCCTCCTGCCCCCAGTCCTTCCCCGCATCAGGGTCTTTTCCAATGAGTCAACTCTTCGCATGAGATGGCCAAAGTATTGGAGTTTCAGCTTCAACATCAGTCCTTCCAATGAACACCCAGGACTGAACTCCTTTAGGATGGACTGGTTGGATCTCCTTGCAGTCCAAGGGACTCTCAAGAGTCTTCTCCAACACCACAGTTCAAAAGCATCAATTCTTCGGCGCTCACCTTTCTTCACCGTCCAACTCTCACATCCATACATGACTACTGGAAAAACCATAGCCTTGACTAGATGGACCTTTGTTGATAAAGTAATGTCTCTGTTTTTAAATATGCTATCTAGGTTGGCCATAACCTTCCTTCCAAGGAGTAAGCATCTTTTAATTTCATGGCTGCAATCACCATCAGCAGTGATTTTGGTGCCCAAAAAAATAAAGTCTGATGCTGTTTCTACTGTTTCCCCATCTACTTCCCGTGAAGTGATAGGACCAGATGCCATGATCTTCGTTTTCTGAACGTTGAGCTTTAAGCCAACTTTTTCACTCTCCTCTTTCATTTTCATCAAGAGGCTCTTTAGTTCTTCTTCACTTTCTGCCATGAGGGTGGTGTCATTTGCATATCTGAGGTTATTGATATTTCTCCCAGTAATCTTGATTCCAGCTTGTGTTTCTTCCAGCCCAGCGTTTCTCATGATGTACTCTGCATATAAGCTAAATAAGCAGGGTGACAATATACAGCCTTGAACTACTCCTTTTCCTATTTGGAACCAGTCTGTTGTTCCATGTCCAGTTCTAACTGTTGCTTCCTGACCTGCATACAGGTTTCTCAAGAGACAGGTCAGATGGTCTGGTATTCTCATCTCTTTCAGAATTTTCCACAGTTTCTTGTGATCCACACAGTCAAAGGCTTTGGTATAGTCAATAAAACAGAAATAGATGTTCTTCTGGAACTCTCTTGCTTTTTTGATGATCCAGCGGATGTTGGCAATTTTTTCTCTGGTTCCTCTGCCTTTTCTAAAACCAGCTTGAACATCTGGAAGTTCACGGTTCACGTATTGCTGAAGCCTGGCTTGGAGAATTTTGAGCATTACTTTACTAGCATGTGAGATGAGTGCAATTGTGCGGTAGTTTGAGCATTCTTTGGCATTGCCTTTCTTTGGGATTGGAATGAAAACTGACCTTTTCCAGTCCTGTGACCACTGCTGAGTTTTCCAGATTTGCTGGCATATCGAGTGCAGCACTTTCACAGCATCATCTTTCAGGACTTGAAATAGCTCAACTGGAATTCCATCACCTCCCCTAGCTTTGTTCGTAGTGATGCTTTCTAAGGCCCACTTGACTTCACATTCCAGGATGTCTGGCTATAGATGAGTGATCACACCATCGTGGTTATCTGGGTTATAAAGATCTTTTCTGTATAGATCTTCTGTGGATTCTTGCCACCTCTTAAAATCTTCTGTTTCTGTTAGGTCTATACCATTTCTGTCCTTTATCGAGCACATCTTTGCATGAAATGTTTCCTTGGTATCTCTAATTTTCTTGAAGAGATCCCTAGTCTTACCCATTCTGTTGTTTTCCTCTATTTCTTGGCACTGATCGCTGAGAAAGGCTTTCTTATCTCTCCTTGCTATTCTTTGGAAGTCTGCACTCACATGGGAATATCTTTCCTTTTCTCCTTTGCTTTTTGCTTCTCTTCTTTTCCCAGCTATTTGTAAGGCCTCCTCAGAGAGCCATTTTGCTTTTTTGCATTTCTTTTCCATGGGGATGGTCTTGATCCTTGACTCCTATACAGTGTCACGAACCTCTGTCCATAGTTCATCAGGCACTCTGTCTATCAGATCTAGCCCCTTAAATCTATTTGTCACTTCCACTGTATAATCATAAGGGATTTGATTTAGGTCATACCTGAATGGTCTAATGGTTTTCCCTACTTTCTTCAATTTACATCTGAATGTGGCAACAAGGAGTTCATGATCTGAGCCACAGTCCACTCCTGGTCTTGTTTTTGCTGACTGTATAGAGCTTCTCCATCTTTGGCTGCAAAGAATATAATCAATCTGATTTCGGTGTTGACCAGCTGGTGATGTCCATGTGTAGAGTCTTCTCTTGTGTTGTTGGAAGAGGGTGTTTGCTATGACTTGTGCGTTCTCTTGGCAAAACTCTATTAGCCTTTATCCTGCTTCATTCTGTACTCCAAGGCCAAATTTGCCTGTTACGCCAGGTGTTTCCTGACTTCCTACTTTTGCATTCCAGTCCCCTATAATGAAAAGGACATCTTTTTTGGGTGTTAGTTCTAAAAGGTCTTGTAGGTCTTCATAGAACCGTTCAAGTTCAGCTTCTTCAGTGTTACTGGTTGGAGCATAGACTTGGATTACCATGATGTTGAATGGTTTGCCTTGGAAACGAACAGAGATCATTCTGTCATTTTTGAGATTGCATCCAAGTACTGCATTTCAGACTCTTTTGTTGACTATGATGGCTACTCCATTTCTTCTAAGGGATTCTTGCCCACAGTAGTAGATATAATGGGCATGTGAGTTAAACTCACCCATTTCAGTCCATCTTAGTTCGCTGATTCCTAGAATGTCGACGTTCACTCTTGCCAACTCCTGTTTGACCACTTCCAATTTGCCTTGATTCATGGACCCATCTCAATGCAGAGTTCCAAAGAATAGCAAGGAGAGATAAGAAAGCCTTCCTCAGCGATCAGTGCAAACAAATAGAGGAAAACAACAGATTGGGAAAGACTAGAGATCTCTTCAAGAAAATTAGAGATACCAAAGGAACATTTCATGCAAAGATAGGCTCGATAAAAGACAGAAATGGTATGGACCTAACAGAGGCAGAAGATATTAAGAAGAGGTGGCAAGAATACACAGAAGAACTGTACAAAAAAGATCTTCACAACCCAGATAATCACGATGGTGTGATCACTCACCTAGAGCCAGACATCCTGGAATGTGAAGTCAAGTGGGCCTTAGAAAGCATCACTACGAACAAAGCTAGTGGAAGTGATGGAATTCCAGTTGAGCTATTTCAAATCCTCAAAGGTGATGCTGTGAAAGTGCTGTACTCGATATGCCAGCAAATTTGGACAACTCAGCAGTGGCCACAGGACTGGAAAAGGTCAGTTTTCATTCCAATCCCAAAGAAAGGCAATGCCAAAGAATGCTCAAACTACCGCACAATTGCACTCATCTCACATGCTAGTAAAGTAATGCTCAAAATTCTCCAAGCCAGGCTTCAGCAATATGTGAACCGTGAACTTCCAGATGTTCAACCTGGTTTTAGAAAAGGCAGAGGAACCAGAGATCAAATTGCCAATATCTGCTGGATCATCGAAAAAGCAAGAGAGTTCCAGAAAAACATCTATTTCTGCTTTATTGACTATGCCAAAGCCTTTGACTGTGTGGATCACAAGAAACTGTGGAAAATTCTGAAAGAGATGGGAATACCAGACCATCTGACCTGTCTCTTGAGAAACCTGTATGCAGGTCAGGAAGCAACAGCTAGAACTGGACATGGAACAACAGACTGGTTCCAAATAGGAAAAGGAATAGTTCAAGGCTGTATATTGTCACCCTGCTTGTTTAACTTATATGCAGAGTACATCATGAGAAACGCTGGGCTGGAAGAAACACAAGCTGGAATCAAGATTGCCGGGAGAAATATCAATAACCTCAGATATGCAGATGACACCACCCTTATGGCAGAAAGTGAAGAAGAACTAAAGAGCCTCTTGATGAAGGTGAAGGAGCAGAGTGAAAAAGTTGGCTTAAAGCTCAACGTTCAGAAAACGAAGATCATGGCATCTGGTCCCATCACTCCATGGGAAATAGATGGGGAAACAGTGGAAACAGTGTCAGACTTTATTTTTGGGGGCTCCAGAATCACTGCTGATGGTGACTGCAGCCATGAAATTAAAAGACGTTTGCTCCTTGGAAGGAAGGTTATGGCCAACCTAGATAGCATATTTAAAAGCAGAGACATTACTTTGCCAACAAAAGTCCGTCTAGTCAAGGCTATGGTTTTTCCAGTAGTCATGTATGGATGTGAGAGTTGGACGGTGAAGAAAGCTGAGCGCCGAAGAATTGATGCTTTTGAACTGTGGTGTTGGAGAAGACTCTTGAGAGTCCCTTGGACTGCAAGGAGATCCAATCAATCCATCCTAAAAGAGATCAATCCTGGGTGTTCATTGGAAGGTCTGATTTTGAAGCTGAAACTCCAATACTTTGGCCACCTGATGCGAAGAGTTGACTCATTGGAAAAGACCCTAATGCTGGGTAGGATTGGGGGCGGGAGGAGAAGGGGACGACAGAGGATGAGATGGTTGGATGGCATCACCGACTCGATGAACATGGGTTTGGGTAGACTCCTGGAGTTGGTGATGGACAGGGAGGCCTGGCATGCTGGAATTCATGGGGTCGCAAAGAGTTGGACACGACTGAGTGACTGAACTGAACTGAACTGATGGACCTAACATTCTAGTTTCCTATGCAATATTGCTCTTTACAGCATCAGACTTTGCCTCTATCACCAGTCACATCCACAGCTGGGTATCATTTTTGCTTTGGCTCGATCCCATCATTGTTTCTGGAGTTATTTCTCCACTGATATCCAGTAGCATATTGGTCACCTACCGACCTGGGGAGTTCATCTTTCAGTGTCCTATCTTTTTGCTTTTTCATATTGTTCATGGGGTTCTCAAGGCAAGAATACTTAAGTGGTTTGCCATGCACTTCTCCAGTGAACCACATTCTGTCAGACCTCTCCACCATGACCCATCCATCTTGGGTTGCCCCACACGGCATGGCTTAGTTTCATTGAGATAGACAAGGCTGTGGTCCGTGTGATCAGATTGGCTAGTTTTCTGTGATTATAATTTCATTGTGTCTGCCCTCTGATGCCCTCTCACAACACCTACCGTCTTACTTGGGTTTCTCCTACCTTGCACGTGGGGTATCTCTTCATGGCTGCTCCAGCAGTGTGGTGTAGAATGTCTTTATTTTTAAATTTGTTAAGACTTATGTATGAGCTAAACTTCCCTGGTGGTTCAGTGGTAAAGAACTTGCCTGCCAAGCAGGAGACCTGGGTTTGATCCCTGAGTCGGGAAGGTACCTTAGAGAAGGAAATGGCAACCCAACTCCAGTATTCTTGCCTGGGAAATTCCATGGACCAAGCAGACTGGTAGGCTACACTCTATGGGATCGCAAAGAGTCAGACAGTAATGAACAACTGAGCAGGCAGACTAGTGTTTACATTAATCTAAGTTTTGAGAATCTCCATGCTAAGTGGGTACTATAAGTATAAACTCACAAAAATTTCTCACAGAGAACTTTTTATTCTTCCCTAGAGTCTAATCAGGAAAAAGTTTGTCAGAAACAACCAAAAATTCTTGTCTCTTCCCTGATCTAGTGGATAGATTTTTATGACTCATTTCTTTTTCTGATGCTTTTCTGAGAATCATTCTTTGCAGAGTACAGGCTTTATGCAGTATTTTCTGTTCTTTTTGAAGTATGAAAGTACCAGCATGTAGATAATGTTTTTCACGTATAAAGTGTTTTAAGGAACCTATAACAAAAACATCAAAAGCTCAATAGATAAATTGACAAAGGACACAAACAGTTTGGAGGAAGAAATATGAAACCTCTTTAAATATATGAAAAAATACTCACTACCGTACATAATAAAATAAATGCAAATACGAGATGCTATTTCTCATCTATAAGACTGGAAAAAAAATCCAAAAATTTGACAAGTGCTTTCTGTGTCTACCTGCAGAAGAAGAGACATTCATTACAAAGTCAGTCAAAATGGTAAATCTCTATGGAGGTCATTCTGGTAGCAGTTCTAAAAAAAAAAATGAAGTTATTCTATGATCCAAGGATCCCCTATCTAGAAATTAATCCTACAGATATATTTACAAATGTTTGTGATGATGTAATTACAAGTTTATATACTGCAGCAACCTGTGTTGATCAATAAATGACTGCTTCCCACACAAAGGAATACTATGCAGTGTTTTAGAAGCTCAAGGAAGTCTCCATGTACTGATGTGGAAATATCTCCACAATATACTGCTAACTGAAACAACAACAGATTTCATAAGATTGCATAAAAAGATAAGCTACATTTTGCCTATAAAGAAAGAACAAATGTACTTTGATATGTACTTCTTATTACCTGGGAAACACTGGAATGATCATAATAAATTAGTAAAATATATGATTTATAAGAAGAAGGCGAAGTGACAGATGGGGTGAGAATAAAACTTATTATATATTAATAGTTTTAACTTTTTGAATCATGTGCATGCATTAGCCACTTAAAAGTAAAAGAAAATATGAAACAATAACAACAAACTATTAGCTCCACCTTTACATGGTTGAAGAGTTCTTTGGGTTGCTCAGCTGCTTATCACACTGGCTTAAATTTTCTCTTGATTTCTGACACCTGGAAATTAAACTTTTTTCTATTTCTTGTGATTTCAGCTATTATTTAAAACTTAAATGTATCATCCCGCATCATCACGAGTTTTCAGCAGGCAAGATACAACAGTTGATTGGCTTTCAGACTGCTTGAGGCACAGAATAGTCATACAATTAAGCAGCCAAAGAGATTTCTCAAAAGTCAAAGAGTAGAAGGATTCTACCTTCACAAACTCACACAAGGCTTACTTAACGTGGGTTAAGTAGGAGACTATGTAATTGACTCTTGATGATTATCGTTGCTCTTTTTTAAAAATTTATTTACTTATTTATGGTTGTGCCAGGTCCTTTTTGCTGCACACGGGCTGTCTCTAGTTGTGGTGCCTGAGCTTCAGGGTTCTCATTACGGTGCATATCTTACTGTGAAACACAGACTCAGTAGTTGTGGCGCATGTGCTTCGTTGCTTCATGGTATGTGGCATCTCCCTGGACCGGGGATGGAACCCATGTTCCCTGCATTGGGAGGCAGATTCTTATCTGCTGTGCCCCAAGGGAAGTTCTGGTCATCCCTTTGAAGAAGTAAGTAAAACAAAAGTCAAAACTGGCTTCCGTTTATCACGAGATTCTAAAGTATGATGTTATGGCTCTTTTCTCTTGTTAACAGAGAATAGTTCTACTCCGTGTGCCTCGTTTAAGATAATGAGAGCCTTTAAACATACTACGTCAGAGATCATTTGTTTCATATAGCAAGTTTTAATGTCTTAATTCCTGAGTATCATCATCCTAGCTTATATAAAATAGTTGCTACTGCTAAGTCACCTCAGTCGTGTCTGACTCTGTGCGACCCCATAGACGGCAGCCCACCAGGCTCCGCCGTCCCCGGGATTCTCCAGGCAAGAACACTGGAGTGGGTTGCCATTTCCTTCTCCAATGCATGAAAGTGAAAAGTGAAAGTGAAGTCACTCAGTCGTGTCCGACTCTTAGCGACCCCATGGACTGCAGCCTACCAAGCTCCTCCGTCCATGGGATTTTCCAGGCAAGAGTACTGGAGTGGGGTGCCATTGCCTTCTCCGATAAAATAGTTGAAACAAGGGTATTTAAGTACAGTATTCCATTTTCTCATTGGGTTTTGTGAAGCCCATTGAAAGATAAGCCTCCTCCTCGGATATAAATACAGTGTGGGAGATGTTCTTGAGGAGGACGGAGAGGAGCAGCAAGCCGAGTCTTGAGCCACATCAGAGACTGAGGTTACTAACTCAGCTGCGACACACATCATTATACAGTTCTCCAGGATTCATCTCATGGAATAAACAATTTAAAATAGAGGATCTAAAACAAATCAATTTGTTGTGGGTTAAACTGTGTCCCACCAAAAGATATGTTGAAGCCCTAACTCCCAGTACTTGTGAACTTATTTGGCAGAGTTTTTACAGATGTAATTAAGTTAAGATGAAGTCTACTGTATTAGGGGGGGTCCTAATCCTATCTTATGATTATAAGAGCAGAGTGACAGACACGAGGGAGAAAGCCATGTAAAGACGGAGGGAGAGATTGGAATGAGCTGCAAGCCAAGAAAGGCCAAAGATTACCAGTAATGACAAGAAGCTAGTAGTGTGCATGAGTGCTCAGTGTATCCGCCTCTCTGCGACCCCATGGACTGCAGCCTGCCAGGCTCCTCTGTCCATGGAATTCTCCAGGCAAGAGTACTGGAGTGGGTTGCCATTTCCTTCTCCAGGGGATCTTCTCAACCCAAGGATCGAACCCACATCTCTTGAGTCTCCTGCATTGCAAGTGGATTCTTTTATCACTGAGCCACCTGGGAAACCCCAGAATCTAGGAAGAGGCAAGGGAAGATCCTCCCCTAGAGCCTTCAGAAAGAGTGTGACCCTGCCAGAACTTCAGTTATAGACTTCTTTTTTTTTTAATTAATTTATTTATTTTAGTTGGGGGGTAATTACAATATTGTAGTGGTTTTTGCCATACATTGACATGAATCAGCCATGGGTTTACATGTGTTTTCCATCCTGAACCCCCCTCCCACCTCCCTCCCCATCCCATCCCTCTGGGTCATCCCATTGCCCCAGCCCTGAGCATTTGTCCCATGCATCGAACCTGGAATGGCATTCTGTTTCACATATGATAAGCCTAGAAGACAAAGATTCTCTTTCAGCTGTTATTCATGGGAAATACTCAAGTAAGAAGATCCAACAGATATTTGCAATTATCTAAGTGTCAGAATGAAAACTGCTGTTAAGAAACCTGTTTGAGGGACTTCTCTGGTAGTCCAGTGGTTAAGAGTCTGCTGTTTCAGTGCAGGGGGCACAGGTTTTATTCCTGCTCTGGGAATTCGGATCCCACATGTTGCCTGATGTGGCCAACCACCCCACCCCACCCCCCAAAAAACCCACAACAAACACAAAAAACCCTGGTTTTCTTATAGAACAGTGCCTGAACAAGATGCATATAGGAAGGCTGTCAAGCTACCTGTCCTGTTTTGTCCCTCTTTTAAAATTCTGAAAGGATAAGCACAGTCCTTTGCTTATCTTTAGTTCCTTTCTGAAGGGAACTAAAGAGCCTCTTGATGAAAGTAAAAGAGTAGAGTGAAACGCTGGCTTAAAACTCAACTTTCAGAAGACTAAGATCGTGGCATCTGCACCCATCACTTCATGGCAAATAGATGGGGAAACAATGGAAACAGCCTTTATTTTCTTGGACTCCAAAATCATTGCAGATAGTGACTGCAGCCATGAAATTAAAATACACTTGCTCCTTGGAAGAAAAGCTATGACCAACCTAGACAGCATATTAAAAAACAGAGACATTACTTTGCCGACAAAGGTCCGTATAGTCAAAGCTATGGTTTTTCCAGTAGTCATGTACGGATGTGAGTTGGACAGTAAAGAAGGCTGAGTGATGAAGAATTGCTGCTTTTGAACTGTGGTGTTGGAGAAGACTCTTGAGAGTCCTTTGGACTGCAAGAAGATCAAACCAGTCTATCTTAAAGGAAATCAGTCCTGAATATTCATTGGAAGGACTGATGCTGAAGCTGAAGCTCCAATACGTCGGCCACCTGATGCAAGGAGCCGACTCACTGGAAAAGACCCTGATGCTGGGAAGGATTGGGGGCAGGAGGAGAAGGGGATGACAGAGGATGAGATGGTTGGATGGCATCACCGATTGGATGGACATGAGTTTAAGCACTCTCCGGGAGTTGGTGATGGACAGGGAAGCCTGGTGTGCTGCAGTCCATTTGGTGGCAAAGAGTTGGACATGGCTGAGTGACTGAACTGAACTGAAGCACTTTTCTGCAAAATATACTTGCCTATATATATGTGCATATGACATGATGGTAGAGGTCTGGGGAGTGATGTATGTTCCCTCATGCTGGGTCCTCTAACTATCCAGGGTTTCTGAGCTTTTCCAACCCTGAGTGCTTGTGGTGAGCAGACATGACTCTGAGTGAACCAACTGGCTTGTCTGTTGGGCCCCATCCTTGTTCTCATGTGTCTCATTTTCAAGCAGAATTCCTGCCATGACTCACCCCTGAAACTCACTTTATCTCCTCTAAGTTCTTTCTATCTGGTCCATAAATATTTGCTTGAATTTCTTTGGAGGCTGTTTCTCAGTTACTTCCTCTCCACCATTAGGGTTACAGCTTTAATCTTTGTTTTGCCTCATACATACTGATAGTAATTCCACTCCAGAAAACTTGAACCTAGTTCCTTCCCAGAAGGCTTTATGGTCAGCAGAGAACAGTGGTGTAGCATCCTGATGGAAGTTAGAGTTGACTATTTTATGGCTAATATAACAAAGGGGTAGGTTCCCTAGCATTTCCAGATGGTAGGGTAGGGACAGGACCCCAAATCCATTTCTCTCTAAATTCCTTCTATCCAAAATCTTCTGTTTTCCCTGTATTATGGATTCCAGCTATCAAAACAAAATACTTCCAAAGAGTAGATTGTTATTGCATAATGAGAAAATGATTCAAATATTTAATCTTCCATTACTTTATGGTGTATTATGAAAGAGTAGAAAGATTTTCAAAAATATTTCAAATAGCATTTCAAAACTATTTACTTTGCCAAACTTTTTCTTTCAGCAAAATGCAGAATAAGAAAGATCTGGAAATGTCATCTTTCATGCAATTCACTGATTGTTTGTATCTGGTTAAGAATTTGCTTAAAGACAGTACACAAAATGTGAAGTTGAATTGCTTCCATATGCTAAATGTTCATCATGGTGTGCTGGAATGGTCCGGGATGAACTAGTCACACAGAGCTGAACTGGGCTAGAAAGTTAGATGGCCACTTACAACTTGCATGACGTTGACCATCTCACTTGATTTCTCTGAGGCTCATTTTGTCTCATCTCTATTACTGATAGTTAGAAGTCCCTTTTTTCAGAAGTTTAAATAGGAAAAGATTTGCCAAGGTATTTAGCATGGTGCTGGTCAGATAGATGTCCAAAATGCGTTAGTTATTTTTTTCAAAAATAAACAACTCTTTATTCAGATGAAAAATTACACAAAATCAAGCCTGTCAGATGCCGTCAAACTTCTGCTGTATTTTTCTTCTTTATTATTTCTACAATATAACTCTTAGCAGTAACACATGATAAGAACACAAGATTGACAACAAAGCAACCTGGGAACTTCAAGACAAAGTTACAGAAGATGCTTATAAATAAAACAGTTGAATAAACACCTAGCTAACCAATAATGGAACAAATTCTTAATATTTTTACTGAAAAACTGTTAATTAATGAAGCAAAAATGTCCCCATCTAAACTTTTCATTCAAATAGCATTTGGCTGGTGGTTCCTAGTGTTTTCTCCCTTACTTCCCACTGAAATATCTATGAAGACAATGATAGAAAATGTTACAAAAACAACACTGAACACTCAGGTTCATAGATCACCTAGAATCAGGTTTGGGAACAGTCCTTGTTTAAATATGTGAGAGTTGATATGATTAGGAAAAAAAAAAACTAGGTCATACAAATTTCACCAGATTTCACCTTATAGAGATGATACTTTGCTCCCAACCCACTGCAGTTTCAGTGATTGAATACTCAACATCAGTAGCAAGCAGAATATTAGGTTATTATCCTTCTATCATGCATTTATTGCATTTTGGGACAACTAAAATTGTATTGTTACATTTCATGGAGGTTTTGTAATGAAGCATTATTGTCCAAGAGATAGTTTCCAAAAATAGAACACTAAAGCAAGAGTTGGATACTATCAGAAATTCCTAGAAAGAGTTTGTCCTAGGAAATGCAGTAATTTATTTAGCTTGTCATTTAGAATAGAACAGAAATTTTTGTGGGATAAATAGCCACCACAGTGGTACTTAGCCCAATGAAGCATATCCTTGAAAGAAACTGAGAATTGACTCAGGGGCTGTTTATAGCAACCTTCTCTCCAGGTATAGATTTGAAAGAGAGATTTAACCATTATCCAAGAATGTATGAATTGAACCAAGGGTAATTCATACAATTTGTTAGTTGAGAAGCTTAACATTTGAAAAGATTTGGCTTCATTCAATCTCTTGCTTCAAAAAGAAGCAAGAGAGAGCAATGTAAAAATGCTGCAGAGAAAGGAAAGGAAACAGCAACTAGAGCATCGGAAGGGAAAATTTCTCAAAAAAAAAACAACCCACTAAGATATAATCCATTCTAAGGTTTAGAAAAATGAGTAGACATTCTCAATAAAATGCAAAAAGTCTTGGCCTTTTCATAAGAGAAAAATACGATCGGTTGAAAGGATAACACAAACAGGTACAAAGGGAGATGACTACAGATTTCAAGGAAGTAAGAAAAATTAGCATGATTAAGATTTATTGCAGAAGCAAAGAAGCAGAAGTGAAATTGCATAAAATTAAATCACTGATTTAAAGAAACTTACAAAACTTTTCCAAAACATAGTGGGAAAGGGCAAAAGTAAGAAAATTATAATACAGAAGATGAAACATGAATAGAGAATCAATATAATGATAATAGATTTAGCAGAAAAGAAACCTCATCAAGATCAGAGTAAGTCATAATGAAAGCTGTAAATAAAAAGCAGTGTGTGTATATACATACACGTACATACCCTGGAGTAATTTTTGATTTATAACTTGACGTTAAAAATCCTCTTTTTGTCCAAAATACAGAAAATGAATACACAAACAACAAAATCTTGATTGATCCCAGCATAGGAATTAAAAATAAGATACGTGCAGACTGCTTCTTCAACCTGCAGTACCAGAATAATAAGCAATATCCAATAATAATCATACTTCCCACTTAATTGAGTGCCTTCTACATGAACATGATTACACATTTTATATTCTTAACTGAAAAAACAGCCCTATGAAATAGGTAATCTCATTTGGAAAAACTGAGATTCAGACATTTAGCATAACAAAGATCCTACAGTGAGAAAGTCATCATAGAATTAAACTCTAACCTAGATTTGATTCCAAAATGTGCTCTTTTTATTTTAGTGGGTGCCTTCTATAATACTTAGCTGGAAATGACTTTGATCTAAAATTTAGTACTTAGCTAGATTATTTTTAGCAACACAGGCAAAAGAAAGGCATCCTCAGATAAACAAAGATTCAGAAAATATGTCACAGTCTCCAGAAAAAATTATATTGGTACAAGATTAACTCCAGCTATACAAAAGAATAATAACAATTAAAACATAAAAATCAAATTTAATAGAAAGGCACTGAGTCTGAGCTTTAGATTCCTTTATCAAGTTGCTGGAAATAATTATCATGAATTAAATCAAAGCTATGGTACCAGAAATGAAAAGGAGAAAAGGGAGTTGCAAGAATTAATGAGATATTGACTAACCATGTATGGGGAGTAATGAATTAGGAACGGTTTAGGATAACTCCTGGATTTATTATGTTAGTGGCTGGATTGATGTTGGTAATGCCAGAGATACAGGAGGAAGAATAGCATTTCATTAGAAGATTATTAATTTTTAGACACAGGGTTTAAAATGCCTCTGTAATATACTGATGTGTTATGTGCTAAGTAACTTCAGTTGTGTCCAACTCTTGTGACCCCATGGACTGTAGGGGCTCCTCTATCCATGGGATCCTCCAGGCAAGAGACTGGAGTGGGTGGCTATAACCTTCTCCAGGGGATCTTCCCAACCCAAGGATTGAACCCACGTCTTTTATGTCTCCTGCACTGGCAGACAGATTCTTTATCACAAGCACCACCTGTGAAGGCAATATACTGGTAGGCAGGGAGTTAAACAAGACTAGTATTTATGAGAAAGATTTTGGGTGGAGGTGTAGACTTGGGAGATGGTCTTCAGTTCTTGGGAGTGAGTGAAATCATTTTAATCACCTAATAGCATGAAAGGACAAAGAATAGAGTGTGGGGAGTGTTAGCATGGAAGAACTAAGGAATAGTTATGGGATAACAATGATTTGGTGAAAGAAAATATATAGAAAGCAATAATAACAATGCTAAAGACTGTTGAGAGGTAAGTAACAAAAAACATAGGAGTCTTTGGTTGAGAGTGGAATATTGACTAAAAATTTGTAGGTAGAGTAGTTCCAAAGGATGTCTGAAATCCCAGGTCATTTAGTCGTGCTCCTGATGTGAAATATAGATATAAGTCAGTAGTTTTGAAGGCAAAGAATATGAAATTACTATCTTGGATATATTTTCCCTAGAAATGCTGAAATTATCTAGGATAACTGCAAAGCTGGATTTGAAAGAAAGACACTGAATCATGTGCCTTAAAAATCTCAGTAATTAGGAAAATCTAAGGAGATCCAAACTACTATCACTTTTAGAAGCAGATCATGCCATTGCTGGAAGTAAGAATCTCAGATAAGTATTTAACATGATTGTGACAAGTTGGAGGTTTCTCTAGAAGTTAGGAAGATTGTATCCCATTGTGGAGCGAGAGATGTTGGAGAGAAAGACCGGTTTTGTTGTTGTTGTTTTAAATTTATTTATTTATCTATTTTTTAACTTTACAATATTGTATTGGTTTTGTCATACATTGACATGAATCCGCCATGGGTGTACATGTGTTCCCCTTACAGAACCCCCCTTCCCCCTCCTTCCCCATCCCATTGTTGTTGTTACTTTTTCGGAAGGTTGAGACAGAGAAGTAAGTGGAGAGAAGTATAAAGATGAGAATCCTGGAGAGAATAAGTTATCAGAAGAAACTACACTTAGAATACAGTGCTGATATCTCTTCAGTCCTGATATTTCAGAAACAAGTATCACGGGTATAGTTCACAATATGGTTGTGAATTTGCCTTGGTGCCAAGAATTGGATGTGAATCTGTAATTATGATGCTATGAACTTTCTGCAGAATTTGCCTCTTTTGTATCGGTTTAGAAAGTTGATTGTCCAGATGGAAACATTGACAGCAAGGGGAATTTTCAACTGTAGAGATGAAGTAGTTTGAAATGCACTCATCCTATAGTTTGGGCTAGATAGTGGATGAAAGGATCAAGTTATAATTTCCAGAAACAGAATCTAATAAAGATGTTCAGGAAAGTCCTTGATTTACAAAGTGATGGTGCTGGAGGCAGCATTGAAAATATTTATGTTCTTAGCTGGGCTTTCATTGTTTGTAACATATTTGTAAGAAAGAGGAGTCTATTTAACTTCGTGGGAGGGAATCTAAGCTGGCTAGATTTTTAAAAAAAATAGTAATCTCACTATGGCTTTTGTATTTCTAAACCCAGGACTGTTTCTTAGGTACAGACTCAGTCTTTCCTGGGTTTTGTGATAGACAAGAACTACAGTAAGGCCACACCCTTTATACCTCTTGCTCATTTCTTTGCAAGTCAGTCTGCAGACCCACAGTGGTTCCCATCCTTTATTGATCCTAAAATGAAATATAAAATCATGTCATTTTTTTTCCTTGAATACATACAGCATCATATGAATAAATGCAAGGCACAAACATTATGTCTTTGTGAACTATACCAATGTCCTCTGGTCACCATCCACTCATATTTAGATGACCCACAAGGGAAAGCATCCAGTGAAAAACCAGTGGAGTGTATCATGGGTAAATTTCTATTATTGAATAAGATGCTACAAAGTGAATGTTATGTAACATTAAACAAAAGATTCATAATAGTCTGATGTTAAAAAATAATGAAACGAAAATAATTTTTAAAGATTATCTTTGAAGAGATGTTTGGGTTTAGAGTTTTTATTTTTATAGATTTTTAGTAAGCAATATTTTCCCATGTCTTCGTGATCAGTCATGTCTGACTCTGCAACCCCATGGACTGTAGCCCACCAGGCTCCTCTGTCCATGGGATTTTCCTGGCAAGAATACTGGAGTGAGTTACCATTTCCTCCTCCAGGGGATCTACCCAACCCAGGGATCAAACCCACATCTCTTGCATTGGGAGACAGATCCTTTACCAGTGAACCACCTGGGAAGCCCTAGTATTTTCGCAGACTTACTTTGATATGATAAAGTCAGTTGCTACAATCCACACATTTCCTCCTCCGAGATAATTTAATTGGTAAATTATTTCTTTATTGTTAATATACCTTTGAATCAGACATGAAAAAGAAAAGAAGCACATGTTAATGTCATATCAATGAGACTACAGTTAAGCAGAACCTCATCTCTCGGCTGTCAGGGTAGAAGAGGTTTGGTAGGGGTGGCAGATAAACACAACAAAGGAGATAAACTTGGTGCTTGATTTTTTTTTTAGAAAGGTAAATAAAAGCATACTGCGAAAGAGCTACAGTGAGAGAGTGGAAGAGGGCTTTGGTTGTTATAAAAAAAGTGAAAACTGTGTTAAAATTGGGTAAAAACAATGATTGCAGAAAGATGATGTTAAAAAGTGAGGATAATTCAAAGAATATTGAGAAGACTATACTGAATATAAATATTTGAAAACATAATCACTTCAACTGAGTTCAGATCTGTTTTCCAGCTCATTTCTAAGATGTTGCTTTGAACAACTTGGGATAGAAGAGGTTAATGGAAATATACATACAGATACTAACACCACACAGAGGAATGAGTTCTTAGCATCTGGACATTTATAATTGATTGATTGGAGGGGAGTGATTTGAGAGGTACTTGGAGTTTCCAGAATAGTTCTAATTTTACATATTTTGTTTCACTGATAAATTATTTAACCAATTTGACCAACGTCTTAATAAGATTTTGTCAGAAATAAATAAGATCATAGTAGCTATAAATTACTATAAGAGTTGAGAGAGAAAATGTAAAAGAGGACAATTGAAACAGAAGTAAAGATTGTTAAGGATTCATTGTTAAGGTATATCCACATACCATTTGACTTTTACAATCATAATTTTAAAATGTTTGGTAAAGTTGATATTGAAAAGTTGTAAGGAATTAAGAAAGCATATGCAGGTGGTTCAGTTGGATAAATTGTTTGATTACCTTTAATAAAATTGGGTGACTTCCCACTAATTTACTGAATGTCATCCTAACAGGATATTTGCAACAAAAATATTGACATAATAATTTAAACTGTTGATTGTATCTACTAAATTTGATAACTCTATATATATGATGAGAGAACTGGTTGGAAAGATCTTATTGGTTCAGTTTTCTTTTGTTCAGCAAGACTAGCATTTAATGGTGAAAAAAGCTTGAATAACACATGTGGTGAGGGCCTATTTTCCATACCAAAAGAACCTAACAGACATAATATGTGGTTACAATATATTACAAAGCACATAAAAATCAGCCAGTTGATCATAAAACCATCTTAATAAAGAACTGGCAATCAAACAGATTAGACTGCTTCCATCAGATTTTGCCATAAATATTTTCTTAATACAAGTCACTGAGTAGTCATTAATATTTTAGATTATGAAGCCTCCCAATACTTTGATCATAGCTATGGGCTCTCTCCTCCGGAAAAATACATGTGTCTATGAAACATTCACACATGTTTTTGAGCACATTCCTGGACCTCGGGGATTTTTAGATATTACCTTTACGTGCTCATAAAACAAAGTAAACTTCACTATTAATTCTCCCTTCCTAGCCTAACTCCTCTTCCCTCCTCTTCCCAACAACAGACACCCCTTTTTTTAATAAAATTCTAGAGCACTAAATAAATGTGTTCAGACATCTAAAAGATCTTAATGTCTAAGAATACTCAAATAATCACATAGATCTGAGGTCTTCCTTAAATATCATTAAATCTAATTTGTTTCTGATTCATTTCAGATTCATTCTTCAGAAGTCCTACATGTGTATAAATTCTGTGGAGTCTAATCCATGATTAACATCTGGTAGTATGATCCTTGAGGTCAAACATCTTGGATATGTATCCAAACTCTCAGATACAAAATAAGCTAGCACGCTTACTGTTTGTTGTAATATGTATTTTATATTTTGGAACATGAAAGGCCAAAAACTATTAAAGGATTTAGTTAATCTGTTTTAAAACTTTTATTGAGGTGTAACTGATGAAATAACTGCTCATATTTAAGTGTACAATTTGAGGTTTTCTCATGTATATACACCTTTTAAACCACAACCAAGGTAAAGAAAATAAATAAAGAATCCCCCTACAGCGCAGGAGACACAGGAGACACGGGTTCGATATCGGAGTTGGGAAGATCCCCTGGAGAAGGAAATGGCAACCCATTCCCAGTATTCTTGCCTGGGAAATCCCATGGACAGAGGAGCCTGGTGGGCTGCAGTCCATGGGGTCACAAAGCACTGGACACGACTGAGCACAAACATGGAGCAATGGAGCTAAGTGTTCTCATGCCCCTTTGTAATATCTCTCTCTAGACACTTTCCACTCCTCTTGCTCCCCACCATTTTTAGGCAATCACTAATTTGGTTTCTATCATTACAAATTAGTTGGTAATTTCTAGAATTTTTAGTAAATTAAATCATAGTGCATATAGTCTTTTTTGGTTTGGCTTTTGTCGCTCAGCAAAGTTATTTTAGGATTCATTCATGTTTTTATGTGTATCAGTAGTCTATTTCCTTTTTTACTATTGTATTATAGTATTGTATTGCATGGATATACCACAATGTATTTATCTATTCACCACAAGTCAGAGAATGTAGGGAACCTCTAGAATATGAAAAAGAAGGGACCATGGATTCCTCCCTGGAGCCTCCAGAAGAAACAGCCCTGCCAACTGTTTTAATCTGACCTCCAGAACTATAAGAGAATATATTGTGTTATCTTAACCACTACGTTTGTTGCGTTTGCTACTGTAGCAACAAAAAATTAATACAATGTCTTTTATCAGGTTAAAAATGTTCCTTTATATTTCTAGTTTGCTGACAGTTTTTTTTTTTTTTAAGAATTGGAGTGATATTGTCAAATGATTTGTCTGCGTCTATTGAGATGATGATATGGTTTTCATTTTTCATTTTCTGTTGATATTGTGAAGTGTGCTAATTAATTCCTAATGTTAATCTAACTGCATTAGAAGATTAACCCCATTTGGTCATGGTATGTTGTCCTTTTCATTTATTTTATAATTTGATAAAATTTTAATAAGAACACGAAGATAGTGGCTTGTTTTCTTTTAAACAATTTTTAAAAATTATAGTTGATTTACAGTGTTTCAGGTGTATAGCAAAGTGAGGCAGTTAAATATATATATATATTCTTTTTCAGATTCTTTTCCATTATAGGTTATTACACAATGTTGAATACAGTTCCCTGTTCTATACATTAAGACCTTGTTGCTTATCTGTTTTATATATAGTGTATTGTATTTGTTAATTCCTAATTTATTCCTCCCCCATATTCCCCCTTTTGTAACCATAAATTTGTTTATGACTTTGAGTTTCTGTTTTGTAAATAAGTTCCTTTACATCATTTTTTTAGATTCCATATATCAGTGGTCTCTATGATATTTGTCTTTGTCTGACTTATTTCACTAGTATGATAATATCTAGGTAGATCATGTTTTGCAAATGACATTATTTCATCCTTTCTTATGGCTGAGTAATATATAGATATATATTTGTATATATATGAGGGCTTCCCTGATAGCTCAGTTGGTAAAGAATCTGCCTGCAGTGCAGGAGATGTTGGTTCAATCTCTGGGTCAGGAAGATCCACTGGTGAAGGGATAGGCTACTCACTCCAGTATTCTCTGGCCTCCCTTGTGGCTCAGCTAGTAAAGAATCTGCCTGCAATGCAGGAGACCTGGGTTCAATCTCTGGGTTGGGAAGATCCTCTGGGGAAGAGAAAGGCTACACACTCCAGTATTCTGGCCTGGAGAATTCCATGGACTCTATAGTCCATGGGGTCGCAAAGATTTGGACATGACTGAGTGGCCTTATATATATATATATATATATATATATATATATATATATATATATATATATATATATGTATATATATATATGTATATATCTTACATCTTCTTTCATCTGTCAATGACAATTAAATTGCTTCCATGTCTTGGCTATTGTAAATAGTACTGGTGTAATGGTGTGTACTATTGGGGTGCATACATCGTTTGAAATTAGGGATTTTGTCTTTTCTGGATATATGCCCAGGAGTGAGATTGCTGGATCATATGGTAACTGTCTTTAGTTTTTTTAAGGAACACCTATACTGATCTCCATAGCAGCTGTACCAATTTACATTCCCACAAACAGTATAGGAGGGTTCCTTTTTCTCCACACCCTCTCCAGCATTTATTATTTGTAGAGGTTTTGATGATGGCCATTTCTGACTGGTATGCATTTTTTTTTTCTACTAATGTTTTTGGTTGGAATAGCAGATTTCCTTAACTTCAATTTTCTGGAGGAATGGATATAGAATCAGAATTACTTTTTCCTAAATAATTACAGATTTCAGGAGTCAGACTACCTGGGCCTAGAGTTTTCTATGTGGGAAGTTTGTGAAGTTCAGTTCCTTTAGTAGATATATTGTTACTCGTATTAAATATTGCTTTTTGAGTGAGCCTTGACATCTTGTGTCTTTCAAGGAATCTGTCCATTTTATCTGACTTGATCAAATTTGACAAGAAGTGTGTTCATAATCTTTCTTTATTATCCTTTTTTACATCATGGAATTTCTAGTGATGTTATCTCCCTCATTCTTGGTATTCTTGATTTCTTTCTGTAACTCACAACTTATTTAGAATTATGTTGTTTGGGTTACAAATATTGGGGGATTTTTTTCATATTTCATTTTTCTGTAATTGATGTCAAGTTTAATCTCATCATGGTCAGAGAACATACTTTTATGATATGAGTCATTTTAAATTATGGAGACATTTTATGGTTCAGAATAGACTACATCTTCCATTTTGACTTAAAAAGAATACATATTATACTTTCATTGGCTGTAATAAACAAAAGCATACATTCTATAAATGTCAATTAGGCCAAGTTGCTTTATTTAATCCATCCATTTAATCTATTATGAAGAACGAAGTGTTGAAATTACAAATTTATTGTATCTCAAGTCTGGAGACCAGAAGTTTTAAGTCAAGGTGTAAGCAAGGCCATGTTCCCTCCTATCGTGCTGGAGAAGGAACCAGTTGTTTCATGCCTCTGTCCTAGCTCCAGGTAGCCTCTGACATTCTTAGGCTTGCAGATATTATACATCATTCTAATCCTCCATCTCCACGTGGTGTTTTCCTTGTATCTTCACGTTTTTTTCTCTCTATGCATGTTTTTTCCTGTCTTTCTTTCCAAATTTCCCTTATAAAGGACACCAATCATATATGATTAGAGCCCACCCTAATGACTTTGTTTTAACTTGATTACCTCTGTAATGAACGTTTCTTCAAATAAGATCATATTCTGAAGTCCTGAAGGGTAGGACTTCAACATATCTTTTTTTCAGGTAACATAATTCAACTCATAACAGGGATCTTGCTTATTTGAAATTCAATCTGACAACCGGTGCCTTTCAGTCATTTCAGTTCAGTCACTCAGTCATGTCCAAATCTTTGTGATCTCATGGACTGCAGCACGCCAGGCCTCCCTGTGCATCACCAACTCCAGAAGTTTAATCAAACTCATTTCCATTGAGTCGGTGATGCTATCCAACCATCTCATCCTCTGTTGTCCCCTTCTCCTCTCACCTTCAATCCTTCCCAGCATCAGGATCTTTTCAAATGAGTCAGCTCTTCGCATCAGGTGTCCTAAGTATTGGAGTTTCAGCTTCAATATCAGTCCTTCCAATGAACACCCAGGACTCCTTTAGGATGGACTGGTTGGATCTCCTTGCAGTCCAAGGGACTCTTAAGAGTCTTCTCCAACACCACAGTTCAAAAGCATCAATTCTGCGGCACTCAGCTTTCTTTATAGTCCAACTCTCACATCTGCTGGAGTCCAGCTCCAGCAGCCAGGGAGTCGGCCTGAAGGGATGAGTGGTGTCGGCAGAGAATGATGCAGCCTCTGACTCAAAGTGCTGGACTGCATGTTTATTTCAAGCATCAGGTTTTCTTTTATACTTTTACAAAAGCATTAGGTCAGAGGTTTGACATCTTCAGTTCCCCCTCACCCAGATTCATTGTCTCCAGAAATTGTCCTTGTGATTACATTGTAACTCATGCTTATCTCTGGGCTGCATACTACATTCCTCAGTTTATTTCTTAAAAAGGCTTCTAGTTATTAGTACCTCTAAAATTCCTAATCTCTATAAGCTATTGTAAAATATGCCAACACTACAACATTCCTTAAACTTTTAGCTTCTAACTATTCTTAATTATCCTAAACCCTAAACTCAGCAAACTTCTTTTGCCATAAACATTTCCCTCACAAGCAGGTCTCAATAACAATCTTTCCCATGGCCTCAAGCTGCAGCATATGTGCTCATCCTGGAACATTCTTTGTAAAGGTCCTTGAACAAATGTAACTTTATGGATTATTTCCTGGGAAACTGCAGAAGGCTTTGTGCTTTCTCATGCAAGAACAATAAGCACCTTAACATTCTTTCCAGCCAGCTCAACTGAAGGAAGGAAAGGACAAGTCAGAATCACAAGACTTAACTCCTTCATCCCAGGACCGTGCCTGCTGGATGAGGAGAGGGGGTTGGGGCCGTGCCTCCATTTTGTCAGTAATGCCTAACACGGCTCCCAACACACATCCATAGATGACTCCTGGAAAAACCACAGCCTGACTAGACGGATATTTTTTGGCAAAGTAATGTCTGTGCTTTTTAATATGCTGTCTAGGTTGGTCATAACTTTTCTTCCAAGGAGTAAGCATCTTTTTATTTCATGACTGTAGTCACCATCTGCAGTGATTTTGGAGCCCAGAAAAATAAAGTCAGCCACTGTTTCCATTGTTTCCCCATCTATTTGCCATGAAGTGATAGGAACGGATGCCATGATCTTAGTTTTCTGAACATTGAGATTTAAGCCAACTTTTTCACTCTCCTCTTTCACTTGCAACAAGAGGCTCTTTAGTTCTTCGCTTTCTGTCATAAGGGTGGTGTCATCTGTATATCTGAGGTTATTGATATTTCTCCTGGCAATCTTGATTCCAGCTTGTGCTTCTTCCAGCCCAGCGTTTCTTATGATGTACTCTGCATATAAGTTAAATAAGCAGGGTGACAATATACAGCCTTGACATACTCCTTTTCCTATTTGGAACCAGTCTGTTGTTCCATGTCCAGTTCTAACTGTTGCTTCCTGATCTACATACAGATTTCTCAAGAGGCAGGTCAGGTGGTCTGGTATTTCCATCTCTTTCAGAATTTTCCACAGTTTATTGTGATCCACACAGTCAAAGGCTTTGGCATAGTCAATGAAGCAGAAATAGATGTTTTTCTGGAACTCTTTTGCATTTTCGATGATCCAGCAGATGTTGGCAATTTGATCTCTGGCTCCTCTGCCTTTTCTAAAACCAGCTTGAATATCTGGAAGTTCACAGTTCATGTACTGTTGAAGCCTGGCTTGAAGAATATTGAGCATTACTTTATTAGCATGTGAGATGAGTACAATTGTGCGGTAGTTTGAGCATTCTTTGACATTGCCTTTCTTTGGGATTGGAATGAAAACTGACCTTTTCCAGTCCTGTGGCCACTGCTGAGTTTTCCACATTTGCTGGCACATTGAGTATAGCAGTTTCACAGCATCATCTTTGAGGATTTGAAATAGCTCAACTGAAATTCCATCACCTCCACTAGCTTTGTTCGTAGTGATGCTTTCTAAGACCCACTTGACTTTACATTCCAGCATGTCTGACTCTAGGTGAGTGATCACACCATCGTGATTATCTAGGTCATGAAGATCTTTTTTGTATAGTTCTTCTGTGTATTCTTGCCACCTCTTCTTAATATCTTCTGCTTCTGTTAGGTCCCTACCATTTCTGTCCTTCATCGAGCCCATATTTGCATGAAATGTTCCCTTGGTATCTCTAATTTTATTGAAAAGATCTGTAATCTTTCCCATTCTATTGTTTTCCTCTTTTTCTTTGCACTGATCACTGAGGAAGGCTTTCTTATCTCTCCTTGCTATTCTTTGGAACTCTGCATTCAAAAGTGTGTATCTTTCCTTTCCTCCTTTGCTTCTTGCTTCTCTTCTTTTCACAGCTATTTGTAAGGCCTCCTCAGACAACCATTTTGCTTTTTTGCATTTCTTTATCGTGAGGATGGTCTTGCTCCCTGTCGCCTGTGCAATGTTATGAACCTCCATCCATAGTTCATCAGGCACCAGTGCCTTTAAGTTGAGGTAATTTTGAGCATTTACAATGTGATTATTGATATGGTTAAGTTTATATATTTAATCTTGATATTTGCTATTTGTTCCTTATGTTATTCCCCCCTTTCTCCACGTTTCTGCCCTTTTGGGAATTAATTTAGTATTAATTGATTCTATTTTGGATTGATTCTATTACAGACTGCAAGGAGATCCAACCAGTCCATCCTAAAGGAGATCAGTCCTGGGTGTGCATTGGAAGGACTGATGTTGAAGCTGAAACTCCAATACTTTGGCCACTTCATGCGAAGAGTTGACTCATTGGAAAAGACCCTAATGCTGGGAAAGATTGGGGGCAGGAGGAGAAGGGGACGACAAAGGATGAGATGGTTGGATGACATCACTGACTCGATGGACATGGATTTAGGTAAACTCCGGGAGTTGGTGATGGACAGGGAGGCCTGGCGTACTGAGATTCATGGGGTTGCAAAGAATCGGACACGACTGAGTGACTGAACTGATTCTATTTTATCTTCTTTGTTTCCTTTTTATCTATACTTTTTGTTGTGTAATTTGATGATGCTCTATGGCTTATGGTGTACAACTTTAACTTAGTATAGTCTATATTCAAGTACTACAAGAATCTTACATTTCCATTTTTCTCTTCTGGACTTTTGTGTTGCTATTTTCACATATGTTAATTTATGCTTGTTAGAAACTCCATACTAGATTGTTATTGTTTTCATTTGAAACAGTTTGTTATCTTTTAATGAAATCTACATAAGAA
This sequence comes from Giraffa tippelskirchi, assembly GCF_054371585.1. Taxonomy (NCBI): domain Eukaryota; kingdom Metazoa; phylum Chordata; class Mammalia; order Artiodactyla; family Giraffidae; genus Giraffa; species Giraffa tippelskirchi. The sequence continues at coordinate 120,122,451 of NC_137278.1, forward strand.
GAAATATATTTTGTATTTTCTGTGCATTACTATTTCTAGTACTCTTTATTCATTTTTGTGGATCCAAATTTTATTTATAATATATGAAGTTGATTAGATGAATTGGATATCTCTAATCATCTAACAGTAAGTAAGAATGACAATGTAAAATCTCTTGAACAAAGGATTTTTATAGTTTATATTGTTACAGCAACATTTATTGTTATAAAATATTTTTGGAATTTACATGTATAGGCTGTTTACTTACTTTAAAAATTATAATTATAATATTTAATTAATACCAGTGGGAGTATATGAAAAATTGAAAATGTAATCATTGAGAAAACAATTCTTTTGATTAATTTTTAAATACGTTAGCACAATTCCTTTGTTTTTTGGCCTGTTCTTCACAATCATTTTTATATTATGGCACACAGAGAATATGATCATATCAGTGTGCTATACTGAAGTTAACTGATGAAGCTGCTTGATGGGCCCAAGATTTCTGTCTCTGGCTCTCCAGAGTCCCCAAAGAGTTTTGAGTAATCATTATCAGGACACATGCATGGTGCTAAGTCGCTTCAGTTGTGCCCAACTCTTTGAGACCTCATGGACTGTAGCCTGCCAGGCTCCCCTATCCATGGGATTCTCCAGGCAAGAATGACTTAGGGAATTCAAGCAGGGGCTCTGCAACAATCTAGAGGGATATGATGGGGAGGGAGGTGGGAAGGAGGTTCAAGAGGGAGGAGACATATTTGTACCTATGGCTGATTCTTGTTGATGTTTGACAGAAAACAACAAAATTCTGTAAAGCAATTATCCTTCAATTAAAAAATAAATACATTTTAAGAAAAGACACTGGAATGGGTTGCCATGCCCTCCTCTAGGGGATCTTCCTGACCTAGGGATCAAACCCTTTCTTAGATCTCCTGCCTTGGCAGGTGGGTTCTTTACTGCTAAGCCACTGGGGAAGACCAATATCAGTATAATGCTCACCTATTGAGAAACTTCACATTAAGCCAAAATACCTCAGTATGGTCATTACAATGACTATCAGCATTATTCTAGATCCACGTAACAAGTCTTTATCATTTCTTGTCATGCTAGTGGTAAGAAATAGCAACAAAGCCTAATCTATAACACAGTTTTTACCAAACTTTGGCAGACCTGATGCTCTAACCATAAGTACCATGAAAAATGGTAGCCAGATGGGAATAATGATCAAAAGCAGAAAATATATAATTTGTCATACGGTCAGTACCTGATAACTTCTGAGACTCATGCAATATCTTTATGTCTATGATTATGTCTGATATAAAGATAGATTTATAATTGAATGAAGGCGATAAAAATTCTGAATGATATTGTCTTTTCCCTGCACTGAATTCTCTGAAAGTAGAGTTTCTCTTTGCTTTGTAAAAGAAGCAGAGGAAAACCAAACTATATGCTATCACTGAATAACAGGGAAATTCTTTCCACTAAGTATCTGGAAAGAAGATTGGAAATATTTAATAAGAAATTTGCCTCTCTCCATATTTGGGTTGGTGAAATTTTATTGAGACTTCAAAGTTATCAGTAATAGTGGCCAGTGGTTCCTGTTACTGTGTTAAAGTTTTAACTCATTATTTCCCTTCTGAACTTTTTATAAAGTTTTAACTAAAGAATCAGTAGTCATTGTTGGAAAAGACACATACTCCTTGCAAAGAAGTGCTTTGATTGACAATAATGTCAATGAGGATATTAGTCTTCCCTTTCTAAATTCAATACTATTTCAGTCCACTAAAAGTAGTAAAAATAAAATACAATGCTTGGTTTTGTACAATAAAGCTGTTATGTTTGAATTCTGAGAGTGACCCAAGTGCTACTGAGCGAAAACTTAACCTAATGAATCAGTGGCGTCTATCCCAATTGTAAAATCTTCCCTGACTGAAAAAGAGAAATGTAGTCCCATTCTTTTTTAAAGACCAATCATTCCTGCATCAGCTTTGACTTTAAGACATCAATAAATTTTAGTGCCAGCCATCTGTTAGTTCTCAATTAATTAGTTATTATTCATTTGTTGGACTGATACTTAGTTTCTTTGATTTTTTTGCATTACTAACAAAATCAGCATTTCCATTTTATGTAATTGAATCCTAAAATCGAGAAGATTATTCTTTGATCAAGTATATATTTTAATGCTATATGTTATAAGTTAGAAATGGGGGTCTCAAATTCAAGGATTGAGGGATCTCTGCTCAATTTCTCAGTTTCATCTAATATAAGAAAAGTCTCTAACCTCTATTTTTTCACAGCTATCCTAATAAATTGCCTTTAAAATTTTAGAAATAATATATATCTCACAAGGAACTATTTCCATTTTTTTTTTGTTGCTGTTGAAGCACACTTGTTATCTCTTTTGTTCATGCACTTATTCATTCATACTTATTCATTAAATGTGCATTTAGCAAATACCTACTATGTAGCCTGTCTTTTGCATAACAAGAGAAAACTGATAAAAACTCATGGTCTCTATTCTCTAACACTTTTTGGTTTTCTTGGGGGATGGATATTTAAATTATTAATTATGGTTATGTAGTAAGTATTCTCATAAAGGTATATTTTATGAACTAAGTGAAATGAACTATGTGAACAAAGTTTAGAATTATGTTCAGTGAAAAGCAGATCTTAGAAGATTACTTAAACTATGACAATATTTCTGAAAAGCTCAGAAACAAGTACCACTGAATATTTAGTGATACTTCTGAACACAATGAAATAATAACGTTGAGAATAGTGATGAAAGATTTAGGGTCAGGATAATGGCTAAAAGAGGAGGAGATCACTGAGGGACACCAGTTAGAGGTAAACAGTATTGGTATTGTAACTTAAATTTGGTGGTAAAGTGTGTTAATTTTTTATTATAATTCATAACATGGTATGTGCTTTTTAGGTATGTATGATATTGTTGAATTGTTTTATCTTTTATTGAAGAAAATTTCTATCATATTCAAATGTAGAGAGACTAGTACAATATACCTCATATTCTGGTCACCCAGTATCAGTGCAGATTGATTTATGGACAATTTCGTTTAATTCAATGCCCCCTCACATTATTCCCTTGATGCTCAGTTGTATCCGACTCTTTGCGACACCATGGACTGTAGCCTGCCAGGCTCCTCTGTCATGGCATTCTCCAGGCAAGAATACTGGAGTGGGTTGCCATTTCCTCCTCCAGGGATTTTCCTTGATAATTTTGAAGCAAATCTCAGGCACCTTATGATTTACTCTATTTAATATTTTGGTATTTATGTCTAAAAATGTTTATTTAAAAAAACCTCACAATTCCATTGTCACATTTTACACAATGAAACCTAATTCCTCATAATTATCGAATAGCCAGTATTTAAATTCAAATTTCCCTGTTATGCCATTATTTTTAAAGGGGTGTGTGGATATATATATATATATATATATGTATATATATGCATATATAGGTTTCCCAGGTGGCACTATCAGTGAAGAACCTGCTTGCCATTACAGGAGACATAAGAGATGCAGGTTTGATCCTTGGGTTGGGAAGATTCCCTGGAGGAGGGGCAACCCACTCCAGTATTCTTGCCTGGAGAATCCCATGGACAGAGTAGCCTGGCTGGCTACACTCCATAGGGTTGTAAAGAGTTGGACATGACTGAAGCAATTTAGCACCATGCTCACACACACACACACACACACACACACACACCTATATGTGTGTGTGTGTGTGTGTGTATATATATATATGTTTTTAAAAAATCAGGATCCATACAAGGAACAACCACGTATTCAATCTATAGATTCCCTTTCATATTTTTTCCTTCATTTTAAAAATAGACTTTTTTCAACAAAAGTTTTAGGTTCACAGCAATATTGAGCAGAAGGTACAGAGATTTCTCACATACTCTCTGCCCCAATACATGCATTGTCTCCTACCAGACAATCCCCCACCAGAGTGGTACATTTATAACTGATGAACATACATTAATCTCATTGTAATCACTCAATTCATAATTTATATTATAGTTTATACAGTTTATGGTTTGGGCAAATGTATAATGATATGTATGCATCATTATGGCATCATACTGCTCTAAAAATGTATGCATTTTTAGAGCATACTTTCACTGCTCTAAAAATCTATGCTCCACCTCTTCATGTCTCCTTCTCCTATAATTCCTGACAAGCATAATCTTTTTTACTGTCTCTATAGTTTCGTTTTCCAGAATGTCACAAAGTCAGAATCATACAGCATGTGGCCTCTTCAGATTGGCTTCTTTCACTTAATAATATGTATTTAAGATACCTCCACGTCTTCTCCTGGCTTGGTAAATCTTTTCTATTTAGTGCTGATAATATTCCACTGTCTGAAGGTACCACAGTTTATTATTTATTCACCTATTGAAGGACATCTTCATTTCTTCCAAGTTTTGGCCATTAGGAACAAAGCTGATATATTACATCTATGTACAGGTTTTTGTGTGGACATAAATTTTCATTCCTTAGAGTAAATATGAAAGAGTGTAATTGCTAGGTCAATTATGCTGTGAAGTTGTATATTTGAAAATATATTTGGGTTAGTTATAATGTATATTGCAAACTGGAGGACAACTACTGAAAAAAGTTTTTTAAAAAAGTATAACCAGAATTGAAAGAAACACATGTACCCCAATGTTCATTGCAGCACTGTTTACAATAGCTAGGACATGGAAGCAACCTAGATGTCCATCAGCAGACGAATGGATAAGAAAGCTGTGGTACATACACACAATGGAATATTACTCAGCTATTAAGAAGAACACATTTGAATTAGTTTTAATGAGGTGGATGAAACTGGAGTCTATTATACAGAGTGAAGTAAGCCAGAAAGAAAAACACCTATACAGTATATTAATGCATATATATGGAATTTAGAAAGATGGTAACAATGACCCTATATGTGAGACAGCAAAAGAGACACAGATATAAAGAACAGACTTTTGGACTCTGTGGGAGAAGGCTAGGGTGGGATGATTTGAGAGAATAGCAATGAAACATGTGTATTACCATATGTGAAATAGATCACCAGTCCAAGTTCGATGCATGAAACAGGGCACTCAAAACCAGGCACTGGGGCAACCCTGAGGGATGGGATGGGGAGGGAGGTGGGAGGGGGGTTCAGGATGGGGGACACATGTACACCCATGGCTAATTCATGTCAATGTATGGCAAAAACTGCCACAATATTGTAAAGTAATTAACCTCCAATTAAAATAAATTAATTTTAAAAAAAGTATAACTGATATGCTCACAGAGAGTGTGAGCACACCTGATTATTCTAATTCCTCCTTCCATTTCTTTTGTAATTGCTGTCATTCATTTCACATATATGTATATGGCATGTATATATATATATATATAATGTACATATATATATATATATACAAATGGCATATATGTATATACAAATATATGTAAACTATATAGTATATCATGGCATCCAGACCCATCACTTCATGACAAATAGATGGGGAAACAATGGAAATAGTGACAGACCTTATTTTCTTGGGCTCCATCCAAAATCAGTGCAGATGGTGACTGCAGCCATGATATTAAAAGATGCTTGTTCCTTGGAAGAAAAGCTATGACCAACCTAGACAGCATATTGAAAAGCAGAGACATTACTTTTCCAACAAAGGTCTGTCTAGTCAAAGCCATAATTTTTCCAGTAGTCACGTATGGATGTGAGAGTTGGACTATAAAGAAGGCTGAGTGATGAAGAATTGATGCTTTTGAACTGTGGTGTTGGAGAAGAATCTTGAGAGTTCCTTGGACTGCAAGGAGATCCAACCAGTCCATCCTAAAGGAAATCAGTCCTGAATGTTCATTGGAAGGACTGATGCTGAAGCTGAAGCTCCAATACTTTGGCCACCTGATATGAAGAGCTAACTCATTGGAAAAGACCCTGATGCTGGGAAAGATTGAAGGCAGGAGGAAAGGGGATGACAGGGGATGAGATGGTTGGATGGCATCACTGACTCAATGGACATGAGTTTGAGCAAGCTCTGGGAGCTGCTGATGAACAGGGAAGCCTGGTGTGCTGCAATCCATGGGGTTGCAAAGAATCGACATGACTGAGCGACTGAACTCAACTGAACTAGTACACTATATATATATATATATAAAATGTGTGAACATATCTCTACATATATGCTGAATACATTATTGCTATTATTATTTTGAACAATAAACTGTTAGCTGAATTGAAAATAATGAAAACAAAAGTTTTTATTTTACCTTCACTTGTTCACTTGTTCTCTGATGCCCTTCCTTTCTTCATGGAGATACAAGTTACTTCCTGGAGCATTTTTCCTCAGTCTAAAGAATGTCTTTTAACATTTCTTGCAATATAGATCTCTGAAAACAAATTATCTCAATTTTTGCTTGTCTCAGAAAGTATTTCTATTTACTTTGGAAGAATAATTTTACATAGTTCAGAATTCTAGGTTGGTATTTTTCCTGATACTTTATTTCACTCCACTCTCTTGCTTACATGGTCTCTGAGAAGTTAGATATAATTCTCATTTTTGTTGCTCAAAATTATTTTCCTCTGGATTTTTTCAGGATTTTCCTTTATCTTTGGTTTTCTGTAGTTGGAAAATGATATGCCTATGTTAGGTTTTCTGTTTGTTGTTTTGTTTTGTGGAATTTTTTTGGGAGGGTTGGCAGTTGGTCATTTATACAGTTTGGTGTTTTATGAGCTTAGTGCATCTGATAATTTGGTATCTGACAATTTAGGGAAATTCTCAGGGGGAGGAAAAATGTAGACTAATATATTATTTTTTTCAAATACTTCTTCCGCTCATTTCTCTCTTTGTTTTCCTTTTGCAATTCCTATTACATACATGTTACACCTTTTGTAGTTGTCCCGTTGTTGTTTAGTTGCTAAGTCGTGTCTGACTCTTTTTCTGTTATTTATTTTTTAATTGAAGGATAACTGCTTTACAGAATTTTGTTGTTTTCTGTCAAATCTCAACATGAATCAGCCATAGGTATACATATATACACTCCCTTTTGAACCTTCATCCTATCTCTCTCCCCAACCCGCCCCTCTAGGTTGATACAGAGCCCCTGTTTGAGTTTCCTGAGCCATACAGCAAATTCCCATTGACTATCTATTTTACATATGGTAATATAAGTTTCCATGTTACTCTTTTCCATACATCTCACCCTCTCCTCCCCTCTCCCCATGTCCATAAGTCTATTCTCTATGTCTGTTTCTCGATTGCTACCCTGCAAATAAATTCTTTAGTACCATTTCTCTAGATTCCGTATATATGTATTAGAATATGATATTTATTCTTTCTCTTGCTGACTTACTTCACTCTGTATAATAGGTTCTAGGTTCATGTGTCTGACTCTTTTGCGACCTCATGGACTGTTGCCTACTAGGCTCCTCTGTCTACGGGACTTCCCAGGCAAGAATACTGGAGTGGGTTGCCATTTCCTTCTCTAGGGGATCTTCCTGGCTCAGGGATTGAAACCATGTCTACTACTTGGTAGGCAGACAGACTCTTTTCTTGGAAATACTGTTCTGTTTTTTAATCTTTTATCTCTTTGTTTCAGTTTTGCAGATTTTTATTAAGATATACTCAAGCACAGATTCTTTTCTCAGCTGTGTCCAATCTACTAACGAGCCCATCAAAGGCATTCTTTATTTCTGTTAGTGTTTTTTATCTCTAGCATTTCTTTTCAGTTCTTTTGTAGAATTTCCACTCTTTGCTTATATATTCTATCTGTTATTACTATGTACATTATCCTTCGAGCCTTAGCAGATTTATTGAGATATAGTTAATGTATAACATTGTGTAAGTTTAATGTGTATAATGTGATGATTTGATACACGTATATATTGTGAAATGATTACCATAAGTTAATGCATCCATTACCTCAAATAACTACCATTTTTGGTAGTAATGGTGAAAACATTTAAGATGTACTCTTTAGCAACTTTCAAAAATACAATACAGTATTGTTAATTATAATCATCAATGCTCAAGATTAGATCCTTAGAGGCTATTCATCTTACTAGAATTTTGTTCTCTTGTTCAACATATTCTCTTTTCTCCCACCCCCCCCCCCACCCAGCTGCTGACACCTCCAATCTACTCTCTGTTTCTCTGAGGTTGAGCCCTTAACACTTAAGCACAGTTGTTTTAAATTCCAAGTCTATTAATTCCAACATGTCTGCCATATCTGAATCTGGTTTTGATGCTTGCTTTGTTTCTTCAAAAATTTTTTTTTCTTTCTGTTTAGTATGTTTTGTAATTTTTTTTGATGGAAATGATCTACTGGGTAAAAGGAACTACTGTAAGTAGGCCTTTGTAGGGGGCATTTTTATAGCACTTGGAGATCTCAGTCTTTTTAAGTGAGGCTTTCTCATTTTCCAACTCTTTCCCCTTCAGTGGGATAGGATGCCTAGAGGCAGCTGGGGTTGCAAATTTCCTCCCCCACTCCCCGGGTCAATTAGGCTAAACCCCAGCTATTTAGCTTTCAGTTAAAAGGTTTCTCCTGTGGACAGATCTTGTTAAGAATTGAATGCTGTGGTGGCCATTTTTCAAAATGGTGTCTTTTCTCTTTCTTCTGCCAGAAGCACAAGGTGATTTTTCTCCTATATTCACTGTGAGAACCTGGTGGAACCCTTGCAGGTAAAATTCATGAAAGCACAGTGTCCCTCTAGTGACTGGGTCCCTGTCTGGTTTTTACCTCTCAGAAGGGTCCACGCTGAGCCTCCAGCAATTCATCAGTTATGGTTCTGATTTCCCTGTCTGATTCCTGCAGAGGCTTCTGCTCCTGGTAAGTTGTGACTCTTGATATTTCTTTGTTGGCATCTACAATTTTGAGGACAGCAGTTTTCTCTGTGACTGACATTCTATTATGGAGCTAAGAAAAGTTGGTTTTTCAGTTTATTATGCTTTTTAAGTTTGGTTAGGAAGGTGTGGCAACTTCTAGCTTCTTACAAGTCAGACTGAAACCAGATTAGAATTCTCTTTTTTCTTAGCCAGGCTTTGGTAAAGTCTTTTCGTTATCTATCTGAATTTTGTTGTGTTTGGCTGTATCTGTTCTTATAATATCATTCAACTTCTTTCTCCATACTATGTAAATTTTTAATTGGTGGTAGTGGCTTGATCTGATTTCAAGTTTCTGGCAAGATTGCTTAGGGATGGTATATATACTTAACCAAGGAAGTTTGCATTATCTGAATAGCTCTCTTTTTGTAATATTAGCAGTTATTGACCTTGCATGGTTTTGTTAATTCACGTGAGATGATAAAATGATGATATTCTAATGCCTTTTGCTTTGTTATTTGATTAACAAGCAACCTACCTTTATCAACTATTTGGTTACAACAAGATGCACCTGGTATAGGAAACGCAAAACAAAAGTCTTGTTTCCCTTTACCAGTTATCAAAAAAATAGGCTGGTTCTCAAACATTCTGTATCAATGCACAGTTAAGTTTTACTCATCCTTGTAAACTCAAAGACTAAGTGCATTCAGTGTGATTCAGTCTGTTGCAGTTATCCTGTGTATGTGTGCTCGGTCACGTCTGACCATTGTGATTCTCTGGACTGTAGCCAGGCTCCTCTATCCATGGAATTTTCCAGGCAAGAATACTGCAGTGGGTTGCCGTTTCATACTCCAGGAGATCTTCCTGACCCAGGGATCAAACACATATCTTTCATGATACCACATTGGCAGGCAGATTCTTTACCACTGCCACCTGGGAAGCCCAAACTGCAAATGCAATTATTACTCTCATTGAATTTTGGTTTTACCCACATTTGGCCAGAGGTCCTTTTTTAAAAAAAAAACAACAAACAAACTAGATTTAATAGTCTTTGATATCTTTGCTATTGGGTACATTAAGTTGTTTCATGTTCATCTTATACATTTCCTGATACAAACCTGGATTTGGAGCCACCTATTTTGTTAAACCTTGTTTATTTTCAAAAGATAAATATTTTAAGATCTCAGTCAGGATTTTAGGGATATTGATCACAACTAAATAGGTTATTTGGCAATTGTTTCTAGGCCTTTTTACTAGAAAAGCTGGCCTATCTATCTATTGATATTGATAAAGTTACAATTCCCTACATTTTTGGCCCATTCTATTCCCACTGCTTTCTACCCTAAGTCAACATCTATCCAGAAGTTAATTTAAATGCAGTACCTGTTTTAAATTGGGTTTAAATCTTAGCTTTGCCACTTGACTATGTGGCCTCAGGCGAGTTATGTAACCTCTCTTTGGGTCAGGTTCATTATTGATATTAAAAAAGGATTATTGTGCTAGTATCAGTTCAGTTCAGTCACTCAATCATGTCCAACTGTTTGTGACACCATGGACTGCAGCACGCCAGGCCTCCCTGTCCATCACCAACTTCCAGAATTTACCCAAACTCATGTCCGTTGAGTCGGTGATGCCAGCCAACCATCTCATCCTCTGCCATCCCCTTCTCCTCCCACCTTCAATCTTTCCCAGCATCAGAGTCTTTTCAAATGAGTCAGTTCTTTGCATCAGGTGGCCAAAGTATTGGAGTTGCAGCTTCAGTATCAGTCCTTCCAATGAATATTCAGGACTGATTTCCTTTAGGTTGGACTGGTTAGATCTCCTAGCAGTCCAAGGGACTCTCAAGAGTCTTCTCCAACACCACAGTTCAAAAGCATCAATTCTTCAGTGCTCAGCTTTCTTTATAGTCCAACTCTCACATCCATACATGACTACCGGAAAAACCATAGCCTTGACTAGAGGGACCTTTGTTGGCAAAATAATGTCTCTGCTCTTCAATATGCTGTCTAGGTTGGTCATAACTTTTCTTCCAAGGAGCAAGCATCTTTTAATTTCATGGCTGCACTCACCATCTGCAGTGATATTGGAGTCCCAAAAAATAAAGTCAGCCACTGTTTCCCCATCTATTTGCCATGAAGTGATGGGATCTGATGCCATGCTCTTAGTTTTCTGAATGTTGAGTTTTAAGCTCAAAATAATGTGTATTTTAAGTTCAAAATAATCTTGTTGTGAATGTGTAGTAAATGTGTAAAATATGCTTAGAAGAGGATCTGGCATATAAAAGCAGTATGTGTTTCAGACTTAGAAAGCTAACTTATGGTTAGGGGGAAGGGATAGTTGAGGAGTTTGTGATGGTCATGTAACACCACTCTATTCAAAATGGATAACCAACAAGGACCTGTTGTATAGTACATGGAACTCGACTCAGTGATGTGTGCCAGCTGAAAAGGAGAGGGCTTTGGAGGAGATCCATGCACACATAGATACACACGTATGTGTATGGCTGAGTCCCTTCACTGTTCACCTGATACTACCACAACTGTTAATCGGCTATACCTCAATACAAAATAAAAAGTTTAAAGTTTGAGGAAAAAAGACCTAATACAGCCAAATAAATAAACAAAAGATTTTTGTCCCTCTCCCCCCCAAAAACCAATGTGTCTTATTATTCATTATCTGAAAGCAATATATAGATTTAATATATTTTAAATTTATATAAATGCTCTTGTATTTGTGTAAAATTTTGAAACATTCTTTTTTCACTCAATATAATGTTTTTATAATCTATGTTGATATTTAAAGAGTAGTTCATTCATTATGAAGTATATGATAATATATATAAATTATGCTTTAAAATATATAAGGTAATAGATGTGTGCAGATGTGTATTTAGTTCTCCCAAGAAATTGAATTCATTCTTACAATTTCAGTTGTAACATACATACTGATAACTACAAAATATATTTTTAATTTCAACGTTTCCTAAACTCCAAATCCTTATGCCTCCCTGTGGTAGATTGAAAATAATGGCCATAATATTTCCTATATTTCCCTGTCCCTTGAATCTGGGCCGACCTTGAGACTTCTGGTGACTGATAAAGTGTGGTGAAAAGTAGATTGTGCAACTGTGACCCTACACCTGACAATTAATGTTTTCACTCTCTTGAAATATTAAATATCTTGTGAAAACAACAAAACCTCCCAAATAAAAATAACCAAAAAAACAGTCTAGCCTATTGGATGAGAGGACAGGCAGAGGATTATCAGGTGCTGAAGACAAAAGCCGGAACTAATTTCAGCCCTCTAAATGACACCATTTTGTACTGTCCTCCGTAGCTGAGCTGTTAGAATGACTATCGCTGTGTGGTGGCAAAGTACAGCTCATGGGCTAAATCCAGTCCACTGCTTTTTTTTTTCTCTTGGTTGCTTTTGAGTAGAGTTGAATAGTTGTGGCAGAGACTGTATGACCCAGAGTTAAAATAGTTATTAATACTATCTGGTTCTTTACAAGAAGCGTTTGCCACTGCTATTTAAAGTCAGTTGTGTCTGTTTGGTTTGGGATTCGGTCTTTTGTTTTAAACAGCAATATGTAGTCAATGTACTCTGCTATTCTCATATTCTAGTCTGCCTGTTCTCCTGCATTTACTAGCTTTAACAATATTATCCCTATCCATTTACCTAAACTAAAACATTAGAAAACATGTAAGCATTTCTGCATTCCTTATCTTCTATGACTCCCTATCTAATTTATCACCAAATATGTATGATATGTATTTCATATCTCTTGGATACTGCTCAGTTACAATGCTCTTCTTCGAGATGCTATAAAGTATTTCCTAGATAACTATCAGTTCAGTTCAGTCGCTCAGTCGTGTCCGACTCTTTGCAATCCCACGAATCACAGCACGCCAGGCCTCCCTGTCCATCACCAACTCCCTGAGTCCACCCAAACCCATGTCCATTGAGTCGGTGATGCCATCCAACCATCTCATCCTCTGTCGTCCCCTTCTGCTCCTGCCCTCAATCTTTCCCAGCATCAGGGTCTTTTCCAATGAGTCATCTCTTCGCATGAGGTGGCCAAAGTATTGGAGTTTTAGCTTCAACATCAGTCCTTTCAATGCACACCCAGGACTGATCTCCTTTAGGATGGACTGGTTGGATCTCCTTGCAGTCCAAGGGACTCTCAAGAGTCTTCTCCAACACCACAGTTCAAAAGCATCAATTCTTCAGCGCTCAGCTTTCTTTACAGTCCAGCTCTCACATCCATACATGACCACTGGTAGATAACTATAGTTGTCTCATTTATTCATTTATCTACTTTGAAACTAACCAAATTTTTGCTAGATACTACACATAATCAGATTAATAACCACAGTCCATGTAATTAACAATAAAATAGTGTAGTGAAAATGATAATAAATTCTGGTGGAGATAAACCTATAAAATTATGAAAGCACAGAGAAGAGGCATTTAATTCAGTTAAGTCAGTCAGAGAGGAGCTTTCTAGTTAAGGTCATGCATAAAGTTATATGGAGTAGGAAGAAGATTCTATGTAGAGAAGACATTAGTTGAAGGTGCAGTGATGAGAAGCAACAGAATTTGTGGGGGAAAAACACTGGTACTGCTGGGACAGGGAGAAATGAAGGTAGGGATGAAGGCATGGCTAAATCACAGAGGGCTTTTATCCTGAAGGTGCATAAACACTTTCTATGGAAGCACCTTGACACATTTTGTCTCAAATTGATTTTGATATCTTCATTTTCCATGTTTACTAAAATTGACTTGAGATTCATATGTAGTCAGTTCATTCATGTTTGTTCTTATTTCCTGCTTTCTTTCATAATCACACTTATCCTACCAGGAAATGAAAAGAAGGAAAGAAAGAAAGAATAACATGAGTCACATGTCAGATTATTGCTTCTTTATTCCAAATTCAACCTCTGTTACTCTGCTTGCAGTACTGGAGCTCAGTATTGTAAAGATTTCTCCTTTGCCAGTAGAAGGCTGTGGAGTAGAATTGCAGGAAGAAGGGACTTTTCCTTCTATTCAGGTACACCCACTCTCGGCTGGCTACTGCAGTGGGTGTCAGCCAGCAGCATGCAGTATACACAGTGGTGCTTACTTTCAAGTGTGCCAGCCTCAGCCTGTATTTTCCTGTCTGCCAGTCTTGATTTAGTGATCATGGGCCAACTCTGACACATGGTAACCCTGCTAACTTCACAACCATCTAGTAGACTGTGACCACACCTTCTCCCAAGAGGTCTGAACTCCAGCTTTGAGAAGGGGGTCCTTTTTCAAGTTTATTCCATCTTTCAGTACCCTCCCTCAGTCTCACAATATTTAACATTCTCTTTCATTTCCTTTTAGTACCTAGTTCCCTGAACACAGTTATTTTTTCCATATCATATCTGAGTGCTTTCCTTCTCTTGGTTGGAACCAAAATGATACAAAGTACTACTTAAACATCCAAAATATTTATATGGTGCATCCTCATTAAGAATAAAACTGTCAAGAAGACAAAAAGAAGAAAATTTAAAGTATTAAGCATAAAGCTTTGTAATGTTAATAATTTTAACCCGTGGTCATGTCTCGTATCTTTCCTGTCTTATATAAATTTTTACTTAAAAGGATATGTGAAGTTGGAAGGCGGTGTTTTGACCTCTCTTCAGATTTTTTGAGTTAAGATATATTCAGAAGTGGAAAAGTGAAACTTCCATGTTTGATCATTATAGAGTAACAGGAGGCAGACACCATCCTTTCCCCATTTAAACAACTGAAGAATGGCAAGCATATATGAAACAATGATTTTCATATATAGGTTAACAAGCAGTGCAGGACAGTGATTCCTTAAGAAGAGGAAAAAAAGAGTTGAGCCAATGAATTACCCTATCTCATTGTCTACATTGAATTTCCAGGTCATAGGGCAAGTAGGTGTATGCATAAAGAGCCTCCTAACACACAGGGTACTGCATAGTTCTCAGAAGATTATTGCCTCAGTGGTGAGGCCAAATCAGCCCTAGATTAAAACACTATTTGGGAACACCTAACAAAGCTTAAAAGCATGTCCTGAAAGGATCAAATTGCTTCCAAGTAATTTAGTTGTTTCCCAGAAAAACAAACAAAAACAACAACAAAACTAAATAATTGCCAAAACAAAATCCAATGCCCAGCAACATAATATTCACAATGTCTAGAATCCAATAAGAAATTGACATGCAAAGAAACAGGAAATTATGGCCCATTATGAAGAGAATAATTAGTCAATACAGAAGCAAAATTACAGAGGTAATAGAATTAGTAGTCATGTGGATGTTGTAAGGAGTCATATTAAATCATTCACGGTATTGGAAAGTGAAGTTAGATATTTTCTAGAAAAAAGTTTGAAATGATTGATTGACTTGACTTCCCAGGTATCTCAGGTGGTAAAGAATCTGTCTGCAGTGCAGGGGATCCAGGTTCGATCCTTGGGTGGGGAAGGATTCCCTGGAGAAGAGAATGGTAACCACTCTGGTATTCTTACGGGGAATTCGATGGACAGAGGAACCTGTGGGCTACACAGTCCATGGGATCACAGAGTCAGATATGACTGAGTGACTTGCACATTTTACCAAGTTACATGGTGATAATTTTTCAATAATGAGCCAGTTACAATGTTTTGACAAAAATCAAATTAAAAATGTGGTAATGATAAAATTGTCATGTTGGAAAATATATATTTGTATTAATAACAGATTTATCCTACTGTTTCTGTGTATATTAAATTAAGCAAGATGTCTCCAGGTTAAAGCACAATAGGTATAATTAACACTTATTTGAAAAGTTTTGGTAAAAGATATTTTGGGTAGACTTTCCTAAAACTAAGAAATGAGTGATCTTAATAACTGGGAAAAGAATCCTATTGAATGTCAAATATTTAAAAACCTTGACTTTCAATGCAATTAATAAAGAAATAATTGAATTTTCAAGTGCTTTTTTATTTTAGTAATACATTGGCATGTGGGTTTTTTTTGCATATTGCTGGAAGTATTTCAAATAATTGAGTGAACTTCCTTTAACAAGGTTTCTTCCATTCTAATTTATTTATGTGACCAGTGTTTCTCAGGATGTGTATCAGTGAAAAATATAAATATAACTGGATTTGAATTTTATCTAGTATGGACATTAAATATTATCATCAAATACATAAACTGATAAAAGCAGCTTCATCTATATTATAAATATGTTCATTCCATTAATATTTACTTCATGTTTTAAAATTACAAAAATTTATCTTTGACCAACTATTATTTACTAATAATAGTTATAACAATAGTGAACACTCAAAAGAAATTCTTAATACATAGGCCTTTTGATCACAGGAATAAAAGCATCAATTCATATATAATTTTTTTGTTGTGGATAACTTTGAGATAATTAAAAATCTCTTGATTCATAGAAATATATTTTATATAAAGATAAAATCTCATGCAAAAATGAAAAATTATGAGTTTAAAAATAAGAAAGAATTATATAAAATTTCTGACTCTTAAAGATTTATGAATTTTTAATAGATGAATATTGGTTTAAAATCACTACGCTGTTTAGAGCCTATTGACATTTTAAAATGAGTGACATAAGTTTTAATTAACATCCATATTTTAAATATTTTGGAAATTTTATCCTTGCAACCATTCAAACAGAATAAATTTTAGAGGTGAGCTTTAAAATGTGGAAACATTGCAAAGCTTTACAAAAGTTCTTCAAGGAAGTAAATAAGAAAACATTTGAAAACCATTCTGTAGGTGATAAAACTGTTAGAGATTTTAACCAGAAAAAGGGCCTGGTCACATTATATTTTAGGTAAAAATTTGCCTCTGTGTTAGAGACAAATTTGAGGAGAACAAGAATATAAGGAGAAAATACTGAGTAGAAGACAGCTGATTTTACAGGTAATTGATGGTGAGGAAGTTGTATAGTGGATGTGGCAATAGAATTTACAGTCTAAAGTATTTAGGAGATATCATCATCAGGAGTAGACTTCCTATGTGGGTCCCTGTTTAAGATTTTCTGTCCTCTAAGCCACCCTCCCTTGGTTACTCAAATTAATCTCCTAAAACATATGTGATCATGTCCTTTACTTTGCTTAAGTTCTTGGTAGATTCCTGTTTTGTTTTTTTTTTAAGTCAGAGTAAAAGCTAAGATGCTGTAAAAAGATATCCCAAAGTTCAATGGCTTAATGAAAGAGATTATTTCTCTCTTGTGACAGTCCAACAGACACAGGCAGGTAGGGCTGCTTCTTTTTCACAAGGTTACTGGGGCTCCAAGGTTTCTTTCATCTTCTTAAATCTCATCCTCTAATGTGTATCCTCAACCTGCATGGTCAAGGCTGACTTGTCACCATGTTCACATCTGAGACCACTAGAAATGTGTGAGGAGAAAATAAGTCAGTCCAGACTAGCAATTTCCTTTTTATAAAGTGATGCCAATATTGCAGACATTACTTCTACCTACATTCCTTTGAATGCACTCATCTCACACGCTAGTAAAGTAATACTCAAAATTCTCCAAGCCAGGCTTCAGCAATACGTGAACTGTGAACTTCCAGATGTTCAAGCTGGTTTTAGAAAAGGCAGAGGAACCAGAGATCAAATTGCCAATATCCGCTGGATCATCGAAAAAGCAAGAGAGTTCCAGAAAAACATCTATTTCTGCTTCATTGACTATGCCAAAGCCTTTGACTGTGTGGATCACAATAAACTGTGGAAAATTCTGAAAGAGATGGGAATACCAGACCATCTGACCTGTCTCTTGAGAAACCTGTATGCAGGTCAGGAAGCAACAGTTAGAACTGGACATGGAACAACAGACTGGTTCCAAATAGGAAAAGGAGTACGTCAAGGCTGTATATTGTCACCCTGCTTATTTAACTTCTATGCAGAGTACATCATGAGAAACACTGGGCTGGAAGAAACACAAGCTGGAATCAAGATTACTGGGAGAAATATCAATAACCTCAGATATGCGGATGACACCACCCTCATGGCAGAAAGTGAAGAAGAACTAAAGAGCCTCTTGATGAAAGTGAAAGAGGAGAATGAAAAAGTTGGCTTAAATCTCAATGTTCAGAAAACTAAGATCATGGCATCTGGTCCCATCACTTCATGGGAAATAGATGGGGAAAAAGTGGAAACAGTGTCAGACTTAATTTTTTGGGCTCCAAAATCACTGCTGATGGTGATTGCAGCCATGAAATTAAAAGACGCTTACTCCTTGGAAGGAAGGTTATGGCCAACCTTGATAGCGTATTTAAAAGCAGAGACATTACTTTGCCAACAAAGGTCCATCTAGTCAAGGCTATGGTTTTTCCAGTGGTCATGTATGGATGTGAGAGTTGGACGGTGAAGAAAGCTGAGCGCTGAAGAATTGATGCTTTTGAACTGTGGTGTTGGAGAAGACTCTTGAGAGTCCCTTGGACTGCAAGGAGATCCAACCAGTCCATCCTAAAGGAGATGAGTCCTGGTTGTTCATTGGAAGGTCTGATGTTGAAGCTGAAACTCCAATACTTTGGCCACCTCATGCGAAGAGTTGACTCATTGGAAAAGACCCTAATGCTGGGAAGGATTAGGGACAGGAGGAGAAGGGAATGACAGAGGATGAGATGGTTGGATGGCATCACTGACTCGATGGACATGGGTTTGGGTAAACTCCGGGAGTTGGTGATGGACAAAGAGGCCTGCGTGCTGCGATTCATGGGGTCACAAAGAGTCAGACACGACTGAGTGACTGAACTGAATTGAATGTTCCTTTAGTGAGCACTTAGTTATGTGACCATGTCTAGATGCATGGGAAGCTGAGAAATGCAATTTAGCTAGCTGGTCATGTACTGATAAAGGAGGAGAGAATAGATTTGAAAAGAAAACTATCAGTCTGCCCACCATATATGCGTAATTGTTCAAGGCAAGATATTCACATCATTTCCTCATCCATTCAACAAGTGTTGGGCTTTGTCCTCACTTTATCAAACTACCAATGTGTTTAATTTCACTGGACTACATTTCATGTACTCATTTGTTCATAGAGCTACCATTGACTACAATGGTCTCCTCTGAATTTTGTCTCTTTTCAGTAAATTCTTGGTATGTTTTTCTTTAATAATGGCTATAGCCAGGACTTGAACATTGGTCTTCTTATGCTGAGTCAAGTGTAGCAGTTTATCAGAATCAGGTTTCTGAGGGTTGACTCTTGGTAGTGAAAGTGTGAGTAGAACATAACTCAATATAGGGTTAGCCTACTGTTTCATAAACTTTATGCTTAGGTGGGTAACAGTTATACCCAATAGTATGGAGAGTGGGTGGGAATTGAAGCTCACGTATGTGAGAATTCGTTGAGTTGTTTTTTTTTTTTTTTGGCTAGTGATGTAGTGAAATTGGTATTTGATTGTTATATTGCTCCTCGTTCATTACTGCTTTTCATATATTATTTAGTTTCACTATTGAGGATTGCTTTAAGAAAGAAAAAAATCCAGCAATATAACTATACACCCTTGTATTTTTTTCTAAAAGCCACTGAAATTGCTTCCTCAGCAATCTTTTAATTAGTATTTCATTTGCTCTTATGGGTCATCAGTGACCTTTGGTAGAAAAGAGGGCTTCCAATTGTACAGTGAATATTTTCAATTTCTACTTCCTCAGTTTATATGCATTCTCTATTTTAACTGACATCTACTTTTACTGCATTTATCTCCTATTTTATTTACTGGCAATAGGGTTTTAAAAATACCTAACAGCCTTTCCCAATTATCATTCTTTTTTTTTTTTTTTTTTGTTTGAAGAGGGTTTTTTTTTTTTTTTTTTTAATAAATTTATTTATTTTAGTTGGGGGCTAATTACTTTACAATATTGTAATAGTTTTTGCCATACATTGACATGAATCAGCCATGGGTTTACATGTGTTCCCCTTCCCGGACCCCCCACCCACCTCCCTCCCCATCCCATCCTTCTGGATCATCCCATTGCCCCGGCCCTGAGCCCTTGTTGCTGGGCATATACACCGAGGAAACCAGAATTGAAAGAGACGCGTGTACCCCAATGTTCATCGCAGCACTGTTTACAATAGCCAGGACATGGAAGCAACCTAGATGTCCATCAGCAGACGAATGGATAAGGAAGCTGTGGTACATATACACAATGGAATATTACTCAGCCATTAAAAAAAATACATTTGAATCGGTTCCAATTATCATTCTTTAAGAAGATTAAGAACTACAGAAAAATTACTAGAGTGCCTGTTTCCAACTTGCCCATAGGTGGCACATAAGTAGTACCATTCTAAATGTATAAAAGATGAGTTAATTCATTGTGTGTGACAGAAGTCTTAGCAAATTAGGACTTAATTCTCATGAAAACCCAGTCCTAGACAAAGAATCTGGCCAACGGACTCCAAAATTTTTCTTGAGAAAGACGTCTTGTTGAAATAGGACCATGAGACTTTTATCTTGATTTTTGGTGATAGAAGTAAGCAGATGTGAATTTAAGGGTTTATTTTGTGATTTAAGATGAATGAGATTTTCTCTTTTCTTCATAACTACATCTTAGGCAATAGTTTTAACGTTAAGAAATGTTTCATGCCAATAAAAAGAAACATTTTTTAAAAGACGACTAGTACTGGAAAGTTAAAAATAACAGACCCTTGGGAATAAGGGTAAAAATATTTCTTTAAATATTTAGAACAAGAAGAGTTTGTTTACTGTAAGAGTTTTCAGCCATTCCTATCTCTTTTAACTTCTAAGGCCAGATACAAACTAATATTCTTGACTGCATATAAATTTGAATTTTATATTGCCTTTGTAGTTCAGATCCTTTGTATCAAGCATGGTGCCTGTTACATAAAAGACACTCAGTAAATATTAATCTTCTTCTCATTTTCCTCCTCTTCTTTTGCTTTTCCTTCCCTCTATCCTTTCTCTTTTCTGAAGGAGAGAATTATGAGAGTTTGCTCATATGTATAAAAAGATTTTTAAAAGATGTGGAAGGCGAGTTCTTTTCAAGTTGATGCATGTTATAATTGTATTGGACTTTACATCGTATATTTGAGTTGTTTGGTTCAGATTTTTCTAGCAGTCTTAGCTGCTACTATACCTGAATTTATCCTTTAAGATAGTTGGAAGAAAATTAAAATAATGTGACATTTTCCCCGGATTAGAGAGTATGAGGAAAACTTAAGAACACACAGATTCTTCTGTTTAATGGGACCTATGAAGATTGGAAGAGAAGGGACTACTAGTTACAGTGCCTACTCTGTATAGACATATTGCTTTACATCAATTATCTCATTGAATCCTCAAGATAATTTTTTTAAGGAAAGACTTTATTTTTTCAGAGCAGTTTTAGGTTCATAGGAAAAATGAGAGGAAGGTACAGAGATTTCTCCTATAATCTCTGCCGCCATATATGCATAGTGTCCCCATTATCAACATTGCCCACCAGAGTGGGACCTTTGTTATAATTGATGTACCTATACTGACACATCATTATCACTCAAAGTCGGTGTTTACATTAAGGTTTATGCTTGATGTTGTATATTCTATGGATTTTGACAAATAATGACATATATTAACCATTAATGTATCACACAGAGTATTTTCACTGGCCTAAACCTCACTGTGCTCCACCTGTTCACCTCTTTTCCCCAGCCCTGACAACCACTGATCTTTTTACTGTCCCCATTGTTTTGTCTTTCCTGGAACAGCATATAGTTGGAATCATATACCCTTTCCAGATTTGCTTCTTTCACTTAGTAAAACCCATTTAAGCTTCCTCTATGTATTTTCCCAGCTCGAGAAACCATTTCTCTTTAGAACTGAATTAAAACTTGCTTGCAAGTTTTAACCTTATGAGTAAGCACTATAAACATTCATATTCATGTTTTTGTGTCACCATATGTTTTCAATTCCTTTGGGTAAATACCAAGGAGTGTCATTGCTGCGTCTTACAGTAAGAGCATGTTTAAGTTTGTATTGTAAAAGCTGACAAACTTCTTTCAAAGTGGCTGTAACATTTTGCATTCCAATAGCAATGTATGAAATTTCCTATTGTCCACATCCTCACTAGCGTTTGGTGCTGTCAGTTTTATGGATTTTGGCCATCTAATAATTAAGTAATCGTATGTCTCATTGTTTTAATTTGTATTTCCCAGGTGACATATGATTGGAACATCTTTTCATATGACTAGTTGCCATTTGTATATCTTCTTTGGTGATATGTCTATTCAGTTCAGTTAAGTTGCTCAGTCGTGTCCTACTCTTTGTAACCCCAAGGACTGCAGCACGCCACACCTCCCTGTGCATCACCAACTCCCTGAGTCCATGCAAACCCATGTCCATTAAGTCGGTGATGCCATCCAACCATCTCACCCTCTGTCATCCCCTTCTCCTCCTGCCTTCAATCTTTCCCAGCATCAGGGTCTTTTCAAATGAGTCAGCTCTTCGCATCAGGTAACCAAAATATTGGTGTTGCAGCTTCAACATCAGTCCTTCCAATGAACACCCAGGACTGATCTCCTTTAGGATGGACTGTTTGGATCTTCTTGCAGTCCAAGGGACTCTCAAGAGTCTTATCCAACACCACAGTTAAAAGCATCAATTCTTTGGTGCTCAGCTTGCTTTACATTCCAACTCTCACATCCATACATGACCACTGGAAAAACCATACCTTTGTTGGCAAAGTAATGTCTCTGCTTTTTAATATGCTGTCTAAGTTGGTCATAACTTTTCTTCCAAGGAGTAAGTATCTTTTAATTTCATGGCTGCAGTCACCATCTGCAGTGATTTTGGAGCCCAGAAAAATTAAGTCAGCCACTATTTCCCCATCTGTTAGCCATGAAGTCATGGGACCAGATGCCATGACCTTATTTTTCTGAACGTTAAGCTTTAAGCCAACTTTTTCACTCCCCTCTTTCAATTTCATCAAAAGGCTCTTTAGTTCCTCTTCACTTTCTGCCATAAGGGTGGTGTCATCTGCATATCTGAGGTTATTGATATTTCTCCCAGCAATCTTGATTCCAGCTTGTGCTTCTTCCAGCCCAGCATTTCTCATGATGTACTCTGCATATAAGTTAAATACACAGGGTGACAATATACAGCCTTGACGTACTTCTTTTCCTATTTGGAACCAGTCTGTTGTTCCATGTCCAGTTCTAACTTTTGCAGCTTGTCCTGCATACGGATTTCTCAAGAGATAGGTCAGGTGGTCTGGTATTCTGATCTCTTGAAGAATTTCCCACAGTTTGTTGTGATCCACACAAAGGTTTTGGCGTAGTCAATAAAACAGAAGCAGACGTTTTTCTGGAGCTCTCTTGCTTTTTTGATGATCCAGCAGTTGTTGGCAATATGATCTCTGGTTCCTCTGCCTTTTCTAAATCCAGCTTGAACATCTGGAAGTTCATGGTTCACATAATGTTCAAGCCTGGCTTGGAGAATTTTGAGCATTACTTTTCTAGCATGTGAGATGAGTGCAACTGTGCAGTAGTTTGAACATTCTTTGGGATTGGAATGAAAATTGACATTTTCCAGTCCTGTGCCCACTGCTGAGTTTTCCAAATCTGCTGGCATATTGAGTGCAGCACTTTCACAGCATCATCTTTTAGGATTTTAAATAGTGCAGCTGTCATTCCTTCACCTCCACTAGCTTTGTTTGGCCCTTCCTAAGCGCAAATGCTTCCTAAGGCCCACATGTCTTCACACTCCAGGATGCCTGGCTCTAGGTGAGTGATCACACCACAGTGATTATCTGGGTCATGAAGATCTTTTTTGTACAGTTCTTCTGTGTATTCTTGTCACCTCTTCTTAATATCTTCTGCTTCTGTTAGGTCCATACCATTTCTGTCCTTGATTGAGCCCATCTTTGCATGAAATGTTCCCTTGGTATCTCTAATTTTCTTGAAGAGCTCTCTAGTCTTTCCCATTCTATTGTTTTCCTGTATTTCTTTTCATTGCTCACTGAGGAAGGCTTTCTTATGTCTCCATGCTATTCTTTGGAACTCTGCATTCAAATCGGTATATCTTTCCTTTTCTCCTTTGCTTTTCACTTCTCTTCTTTTCCCAGCTATTTGTAAGGCCTCCTCAGACAGCCATTTTGCTTTTTTGCATTTCTTTTTCTTGGGAATGATCTTGCTCCCTGTCTCCTGTGCAATGTCACGAATCTCCATCCATAGTTCATCAGTCAGTCTGTCTATCAGATCTAGTCCCTTAAATCTATTTCTCACTTCTACTGTATAATCATAAGGGATTTGATTTAGGTCATACCTGAATGGTCGAGTGGTTTTCTCTCTTTTCTTCAATTTAAGTCTGAATTTAGCAATAAGGTTCATGATCTGAGCCACAGTCAGTTCCCGGTCTTCTTTTTGCTGACTGTGTAGAGCTTCTCCATCTTTGGCTGCAAAGAATATAATCAATCTGATTTTGGTGTTGACCATCTGGTGATATCCATGTGTAGAGTCATCTCTTGTGTTGTTGGAAGAGGGTGTTTGCTATGACCAGTGCATTCTCTTGGCAAAACTCTATTAGCCTTTGCCCTGCTTCATTTTGTACTCCAAGGCCAAATTTGCCTGTTACTCCAGGTGTTTCTTTACTTCCTACTTTTGCATTCCAGTCCCCTATAATGAAAAGAACATCTTTTTTGGGTGTTAGTTCTGTTAAGGTATTTAATTCATTTTTTAATTGAGTTGTTCTCTTATTGTTGAATTTCAAAAGTTCTTTGTATATTTTGGGTAATAGTCCTTTATCAGATGTGTCTTTTGGAAATATTTTCTCCCAGTCTGTGATTGACCTTTTCATGATCTGAATAGTGTCTTTCTCAGAGCAGTAGTTTTTAATTTAAGGAAATCCAACTTATCAATTATTCATTTTATGGATTGTGCCTTTGTTGTTTTATCTAAAAAGTCATCACATAGTCCTCTGTTGCTGTCTGTGAGCTTGACAATTTTGCATTTTTCATTTTGGTCTATGATGCAGTTTGAGTCCCTTTTTGTGAAGAGTATAGGTCTATGTCTAGACTTAATTATTTTTTGTTTGTGGATGTCCAGTTTTTCCAGCATCATTTCTGATAGAGACTACTATAATATTATAAGTCTATTATGTTGCCTTTGCTTCTTTGCCAAAGACCAGTTGACTGTACTTACATGGGTGTGTTGCTGATTTTTCTACTCCCTTCACCTATTTGTCTATTCTTTTGCCAATACCACCCTTTTTTTTATTACTATAACTTCCAGAAATGAAAGTATAATGGATTCTGGAGCTTTGACATCTCTCTGGGACTATGAATTAAGTTTTAAGATGCAAGCCATATTGATAGAGCAAAAAGATAGAAGGTCTTATTAAAGATGTTTAAATATACATTCTCTCAGTACTTCCTAAACTTCATTCATTGCCTACTATCAAAAATTTTGCACCAGAACTAGCATGGTGCTATTTTTGTTTTTTTAAAAAAGCAAAATAGAGCAAAACAAATTTCAGCAATATGCATGGAAATTGAATATATGATAATCTTCACTAATGGCACACATCATGTTTATTATTCACGTCTGAAGTTATCCTAAATGTTTCATTTTTTAAGGTTTGAATTGTTCATAGGCATACCCAAACTCGATGCCTGCAATTTGTGCTATCTAAACTGGATTCCCATAGGTCCACCCACTTTAGCTCCCACTAACATAATAATAACTAGCATGTTTTACATGTAAAACTGGCATTATATATATAAATACACTATGAATAAAACAGTTGAAAATATTCTCACAAAGTTATCTCAAGTGTACATAAGGTAACTAAAAATTTCAATCTACCTAGGTCTGGGGGATTTCTAGGACATAGAACTTTTGATGCTAAAATTAGAACAGTCTCAGACTAACCAGGATTGTTGGTCACACTACAAGTCTATAATATATTTAGGGAAACATGACATTCTCTCATATAATATTCTTTCAGCTGCCCAGTTAGATATAATTATCCCACTTCTAAAGATGAGAATCCAGGTACAGTGTGTATCTGGTAATATGGCCATTATGAAATACTGATATACGGGTCTGGCTGGCTTTAACATAGCTGAGAATAAAACAATCCTCACTTAGCAGTTGGAGAAGGAAATGGCAACCCACTCTAGTACTCTTGCCTGGAAAATTCTATGGACTGAGGAGCCTAGTGGGCCACAGTCCATGTGGTCGCAAAGAGTCGGACACGACTGAGCGACTTCAGTTCAGTTCGCTTAGCATATTATCTTACAGGAAAAGGAATTTTGACAAACAATGTGTGTTATTCAGGCTCTAGCAAGAAAATGTGGGGCTGTTTAATCCCACCTTAGATTCCTCTTAAATGGTTTAGAATACCACAGGGAGCCTTGTGTGAGCTCAGGGACATAGTCTTCTGGGCCACCATAAGGATGCCACCCTGTCTTCCTCCTTCCTTTGTGTTCCTTGTCTGTATTGTCACTGCTGGCTACCTCACTTCAGTTGCCTTCTACTCTAGCCCTGTTCAAGTGACCCTCTCTCAACTGCTGTATGTTTTCATCTTGCAGATATTTTAGTAAGATATGGTTTTATTGGGTAAAAACTTCCCAAGCTGGGTTCTTTGTAGGAAAATTTGGGAAGATCAGGGCCAGATGGTAAAATAAACAGAAATATTCATCTTGCTATGGACTAAATATTTGTGTTCCCCCAAATTCATGTGTTGAAACATAAAAACCAATGTAATGCTTTTAGGAGGTGGGGCCTTTGGGAGACGAGGCTGGAGCCTTCACGAATGAGATTAATGCCTTTATGAAAGAGACCTCCAGAGAGATCCTTGCCCCTTCTGCCATGTGAGGTTATAGCGAGAAGGCACCATCTATAAACCAGTAAATGGGCTCTCACCAGACAATGAATCTGCTTGAGACTTGATCCTGAACTTCCCAACTTCTAGAACTGGGAGAAGTAAATTTCTGTTGTTAATAAGCTACCTAGTCTATGGTATTTGTTACAGCAGCCGAAAAAGATTAAGACAACTTAAATATTTTCAGAATATTTCCTCCTCTTCTCATTTATCTTGAACGAGTGTCCTTTCAACTTTCTTGCCTAAAATGAAGTCTGCCTTTCCTTCCAAGATCTTTTTTCATATGCACAGACATATGGCAGATCTGTTTCACTGGCTTTCCAGATTTTGCAAGATCATGTGCTATAGAGAACTTGAAATGCGGCTGGTCCAGATTGAGATGTACTGGAAATGTAAAATACACATATAATTTTTAAGATTTAGTGTGAAAAAAAGTAAGCTAAAATATTTCATATTGATTATGTGATGAAATTATAACCTTTTGTATACTTTAGATTAAATTAAAATATATTAAGTTTTCACTTTTTATTTTTTAAAAATGTGGCTACAAGAAAGTGTAAAATGAAATACTCACATTTCCATTGGATAATTAACAATACAGTATCATGATACCATCACATAGTTGGGAATAGAGAATGTGTCTATCAGGAGAAGGTGCGTTCGTTCCTGTTTTATTTGTCTATTCAGTCCTCTATCCTCCCAACCATCCATCTATTCATTCATTTAACAGCTAGGTTTTGTAGATGTAATCATGGGGAAATAGACTTGGTCATTCTCTTCATAAATCATATGGTTTAGTGAAGGAAAAATTCATTAGTTAAATATTCCACCAGTAAATGCATAATTAGAACCTGTGTTAGGTTGGAAAGTTGTGTGGGCCATGAAAGCCATACAGAAAAGAATTAGGCTTAGAAGGGGGGTAGGGCATCTAAAAAGGTCTGTACTTTCAAGGGATTGAACATTTGGCCTCATAGCTAAAGGATGAGTGGGAGTGCATTAGGCCAGAATGTGGTGGGAAGAGAGAGAAGACCATCCCAAATGATTCTTCCCCAAATCTTGGAGCAAGACGACCCATGGGACCAAAAGAAAATAAGAAGCATTCCTTAGGATGAGACTGGAGAGAGAAGTATAGGCCAGATCAATGAATCTTGAGGGGCAAGTGGCTAAGAAGCAGAGAACATCAGCAGTGGCTATTACAAACTTGTACTGGCACAGGAGAAGCTAGTGGGCAATTTTTGTTAGGATCAAGAGCTCAACCTAGATGTCCATCAGCAGATGAATGGATAAGAAAGCTGTGGTACATATACAAATGGAATATTACTCAGCCATTAAAAAGAATGCATTTGAATCAGTTCTAATGAGGTGGATGAAACTGGAGCCTATTATACAGAGTGAAGTAAGCCAGAAAGAAAAACACCAATACAGTATACTAACGCTTATATATGGAATTTAGAAAGATGGTAACGATAACCCTATATGCAAGACAGCAAAAGAGATACAGATGTACAGACCAGTCTTTTGGACTCTGTGGGAAAAGGCGAGGGTGGGATGATTTGAGAGAATAGCATTGAAACATGTATATTATCACATGTGAAACTGAATGCCAGTCCAGGTTCGCTGCATGAAACAGGGTGCTCAGAGCTGGTGCACTGGGATGACTCTGAGGGATGGGATGGGGAGGGAGATGGGAGGGGGGTTCAGGATGGGGAACACATGTAAACCCATGGCTTATTCATGTCAATGTATGGCAAAAACCACTACAATATTGTAAAGTAATTAGCCTCCAATTAAAATAAATAAATAATAAAAAGAGCTCTGTAAAGGTCATTTTGTGTTGTTATATTGTTTGTTTTAGAACTTTTAGCTCCACATATAGATTTGGAAATGAGCTGTGGACTGTGATGGCTTTTATGCCAGATCTGTTTTTTTTCTTTAAAATTTAATTGCAGAGCTCCTTTGAACAGGATTATTCCAGCTTAGCCATGCCAGAATGAGCAAGGCTGTAAGGATGCAGAGGGAAGATGTTCTCAGGAATTTATGTAATCTCTCCACCTTCTGGCTCTAGGAGCCAGATGAGAATCCAACTGAAAAAAAAAAGTTCTTCAGGGGAAAGAACGGACCATTTTTTAGTTATTTCTTCCAATCAGAAGATTTCTCTGAATTCTTCTCTCCCCAACTCTTGGTGGATTGGAATTTGTTTTAATAAGACAGATTCTCTTCTTGATCATCACTAAATACTGGCATTGATTCTGAGCATGATTGTGGTAATATATGAAAAAGCATAATTTAGATTGTAAAGTGCTATATAAAATTTATTTCTATAGTCCTTAATCAGTGAGGATCACAACCTTCTGCTCAAACATTATCTGCATTTTTTTTTTCATAACCCCTTTTTATTCAAATGAATAAGAAAAGGAATTCACGGTGAAGCCACTTCCTGTAGTTTTAAAGTTTATCCACTCAAACTACAAATTTTTCTGGGAAAAGATCTATAAATAACTGTGAATCTGAGGAATGCATGGGAAATTAAAGTTAATACCGAATGCATTAGGGTTTTGGGGGGTTTTTAAGTAAACTGCTTTCTGTTTTATTTGTTGGATAACACATGGTTAACTGGTTTGGGACATTATATAATGTTGGGGAGACTGACCCATTTTTTTTGATACACAACTCAAATCATGTTTAAAATATGCTTTATCATATGTAATCTTGTGAACTGATAATAAGCCACGTGTATTTTGTCTTCCTCAAATTGGCACAGAGCTCCTAAAACCCTTGGAATTTCCCAAGTGATAAGAGATAAAGGTGTTCTAGGTTAATAATTGACTTTGGGATTGCACTAAAGCTGAGGGCTGGTGCCAGGAGAACTAACCCTGTGATTAGAGGGTTGGAACTTTTAGACCCACTCCCAGATCCTGAGGAGAGTAGAGGGGCTGGAGGTTGAATCAACTGCCAAGAGCCAATGATTTAATCAATCGTGAACCAGTAATCTACTAAGTAAAATGTTTCTCTGAGTTCTGTAAGCCATTGTAGCAAATTAATTGAATGCAAGAAGGTGATCATGGCAACCCCTTATTTATAGCTGGTTGATCACAACCTGGACTTAAAACACAAACACCTCAAGCCCAAGGAAAGCATCATAGAGATGTCTAACTTGGCAAGATAGGATTGTAGTACCATTTTCAGAAGTGGAGCAGGTTGGGGAGGAGTGGGTTGGGAGGTAAGAACACTCAGGAGCTTAGATTTAGAAAGATTAAGTTTGAGTTGCCTATCCCAGTGGAGATATCAAGTAGACAGCTGGATACATGAAGGCAGAACTAAACATTTGGAAGATACTTTTACCTTTGTTGTTGTTCAGTTGCTCAGTCATGTCCAACTCTTCGCGACCCCATGGACTGCAACACACCAGGCCAGGCCTTCCAACCAACCCACTGTATTAAAGTTTAATTTGCTCTCCACCAACCCACTCTATCAAATTTTAATAGAGTGGGTTGGTGGAGAGCAATTAGGGAAAAGATTTCAGTTAGAAATGAAAAGAAATTATAGGAGCATTTTTAAAATTTCAGTTGCTTACGACTCATAACAAAATCTTATGTAGCAAATTCTACAAGGATTATGTTATTACTATAAAATTTATCAATAGGACTTTTTGATTTGCTTACATTCTTTTAAGAAAATTTATTGGAGTATAGTTGAGTTAGTGTTGTATATATATCCACTCTTTTTTAGGTTCTTTTCCATATAGACTATTAGAGTATTGGATAGCATTCCCTGTGATATACAGTAGGTTTTTATTATCTATTTTATATTTATTAGTGTGTGTATATAACCAGTTGGTCAGAGTGGCTGAAGACACAGTTGGTGTCTTTGTGTATGTGTGTGTGTGTGTGTTGGGAGTGGGGATGTGGGCACAGTGTTGTGGGACTGAACCCTCAATCTGTGGAATCTGATGCTATCTCTGGGTAGATAGTGTCAGACAGTGTGGACTGTGTTAGTTGCTCAGTCGTGTCTGATTCTTTGCAATTGCACTGACTGTAGCCCGCCAGGCTCCTCTGTCCATAGAATTCTCCAGGCAAGAATACTGGAGTGGATTGCCATTCCCTTCTCCAGAGGATCTTCCCAACCCAGGGATGGAACCTGGGTCTCCTGCCTCGCAAGCAGATTCTTTACCGTTTGAGCTACAGGGAAGTCTAGATAGTGTCAGAACTGAGTTGAATTCTCAGACACATTGGTGGTGTAGGAACCCCCACCCAGCACTGCTCCCTACACACATTGGAATTGGGTCTGGGATCTGGGAACCCAAAAGAACATACCTGCAGCAGAAATAAATACAGACAGGAAAGATGTCCCTGTGTCTGTTATATGTTTAACATATATTTACTTATTTATAAGACCTTTTAGAAAAATCTTTCAAAATAACATTAAAAGGAAACTTGGAGACAAATTAAGATTTTACAAGTATAACAGAATAAAACTTTTTAAAGGTTAGAGTAGGAATAAAGCTATATAACCAAGAAACTGCTTGTTGACTTTGGATTTAGAATGAATTATCCAGTTTGCAGATTTGCAAATTTTCATTTCACTTCACCTTTCATCTCTTGTTCTCTGATGCTATCATTGTTGTTATTTGTTGATAGCTTAGTAAATTTTTGCTTGCATTATTTGACTTTTTTTCAGGGAGAAAAGCAGATGAATTATCAAAAACAGTGAATCTGGACAAATCAGTCTCATTTAAAGAAACAAGTTAAGACCTTGGCCGTATGACCTCACCATTCTTTTCTCTATACACAAAATACAAGTTACTGTCTCCAGGAGTCACAAACTGACAATCATAAATCCTAAACCCTAGTCAGAATCCTTTATTCATACCCATCCAAGCATTTCCATGAGTTAATAAATCCCCAGGCTGTTCTAAGTGAGAAGGTTAACTTGACTGACAAACAAGACAATCTTCTTCTAGGTCATTTTCTATAATTATCTCCTCATTCACATTGAACATTTAAGAACCCAAGTTGTCAAATAATCCAAGAATTCTAAGTCTGAAGTCTTTGTAATTCCAGGCTGAGTGGTAGATTTTTAAATCACCATAATGAGGGTATTAGGAGAGAGAAAGGCTGAGTTTTCTTTCAGAGAGTGTCTCCTTCCTCAGTCAGTTCAGTCACTCAGTTGTGTCCACCTCTTTGAGACCCCATGGACTGCAGCACCCCAGGCTTCCCTGTACATCACCAACTCCCAGAGCTTGTTCAAACGCATGTCCATTGAGTTGGTGATGCCATCCAATCATCTCATACTTTGTCCTCCCTTTCTCCTCCTGCCTTGACTCTTTCCCAGCATCAGGGCCTTTTCCAAGGAATCAGTTCTTAGCATCAGGTGGCCAAAGTATTGGAGTTGCAGCTTCAGCATCAGTCTTTCCAACGAATATTCAGGACTGGTTTCCTTTAGGATGGACTGGTTTGATCTCCTTGCAGTCCAAGGGACTCTCAAGAGTCTTCTCCAACACCACAGTTCAAAAGCATCAATTCTTCAGAGCTCAGCTTTCTTTATAGTCCAACTCTCACATCCAAACATAGCTACTGGAAAAACCATAGCTTTGACTAGACAGACCTTTGTTGGCAAAGTAATGTCTCTGCTTTTTACTGTGCTGTCTAGGTTGGTCATATCTTTTCTTCCAAGGAGCAAGTGTTTTTTAATTTCATGGCTGCAGTCACCATCTGCATTGATTTTGGAGCCTAAAATATAAAGTGGCCTCCCTAGTGGCTTGAGAAACCTGAGATAATCCCATTGAGATCAGGCACCTGTCTTTCTCTGCCAGACAGTATGAATTTTGCATTTAAGACTGTTAGATAAGCACTAGCATGAATGCTAAAAGTAGGGTGAGTCAGAGTGCCAATTATATGTAGTTCAGTATCTAAAATATAAATGGATGAGAGATTGTGTTTTCCTCCATTTCCTCTGCTCTTTGCACTGGATCAGGAAAAAGGAACACTCAGGTTAGCAAAACCAATTGTTGTGTATAGGAGTTTGACCTCTGCAGATCTGTGACTCTTAAGAGAGAAATCTTGACATTAACTCCACAGTAGTTTTCTTTCCTGCAAGTCAGATCAATTCAACCTAATCCAATTTTATTTGATCTGGTCTATATTCCAAGCACTATGCTCAGTGCCTGAGATAAAATGATGATTATATTAGGGAAGGTTCTCCAGAGAGGAAGGGAGGGAAAGTTTTAGGAATTGGCTTATGTAATGATGGTGGCTGCCAAGTCCAAAATCTGCCAGATAGGCCTGCAGGCTGGAGACCCATGGAAGAGACACAGTTCCAGTACAAAGGCTGTCTACTGGCCAAATTCCCTCTTCCTCCAGAAGGTCAGTGTTTTTCTATTAAGGCTTTCAAGTGATTAGATGAGGCCCATTCACATTACGGAGGATAATCTATTTCCAGTTCGGTCACTCAGTCATTTTTGACTCTTTGAGACCCCATGGACCACAGAATGCCAAGGCTTCCCTGCCTATCACCAGCTCCCAGAGCTTGCTAAAACTCACGTCCATCGAGTCCGTCATGTTTCAACCATCCCATCCTCTGTCGTCCCCATCTCCTCCTGCCTTCAGTCTTTCCCACCATCAGGGTCTTTTCCAATGAGTCAGTTCTTTGCATCAGGTGGCCAAAATATTGGACTTTCAGCTTCAGCATTAGTCCTTCCAGTAAATATTCAGGACTGATTTCCTTTAAGATTGACTGGTTTGATCTCCTTGCAGTCCAAGGGACTCTCAAAAGTCTTATCCAACACCACAGTTCAAAAGCATCAGTTCTTCAGTGCTCAGCTTTCTTGATGGTCCAACTCTCACAAAATCAAATATTAATCTCATCTAAAGTATATCTTGACAGAAACATTTAGAATAGCATTTAACCAAATATCCAGGCACTGTGACCTAGCTAAATTAGCACATAAATTGACAACCACAGTAACCAATAATGTAGAAATTAGTCAATGTATTGACAGTCTAGTGGGTAAGGGAGAAGTTCAATGAAAGAACGATACAGTTAATAAGTGTCATGATTAGGAGAAGCACCAAGTGCTAGGGGATTTTCAAGGAGCAGAAATACTTCCTGAAGGAGATAACATTTGGACTGATCTGAACTTGCTTACATATAAACATTCCTGAGATGGGAGACAGTATGGAGAAATGAGAGCTGGGTAGGTTGCTTGATTGGCAGAGAAATGTTCAGTTACTAAGTCTTGTTCAACTCTTTGCAATCCCATGGACAGGAGCTCACCAGGCTCCCCTGTCCTCCACTATCTCCCAAAGTTTGCTCAAACTCATGTCCATTGAGTCAATGATACTATCTAACCATCTCATCCTCTGCCACCCCCTTTCCCTTTTGTCTTCAATCTTTCACAGCATCAGGGTCTTTTCCAATTGCATGTTCAAACCCCTGAACTGAGAGTGAGCTTGGCTTATTCAGAGGAATGTAAATGCAGTTGTTCATGATGGTTAGACCTTAGAGTGTAAGGAATGGGCACAGTAGCTAGAGAGATGAACAGGTCCAATCATGAAAGGTCCTGAATACCAAATTAAGGAATTTTTAAGTTATTATTTGTTGCCTGGTAAGGTTCATTGAAACATTTTTTGCCCTGTGACTTCTACCATCTGGGAAGACAATGAAGCCTCCTATACCCACTCCAGTGGATGAATTCTGCTGGTTATCACAATCTCAACTCCAGGACCAAAATCCAAACCCAAGTCATTGGCTGTACCATTCTCCCTATCAGATAAAGAGACTTACTCAGCTACAAACTAATGAACAGAGCCACTTGTAATTCTTGATAATTATTTATCTCCAAAACTTAGACCTTCAAAGATTTCAAATATCCAGCCACGGAGAAATGAACTACTTATCAAAATGCTTTTTATCTCTCACTATATTGTCCATTCTGGATGAGTTTTTGGTCATTTACCATGTTAATTAGTAGAAAGAGGATGAAAAGAGAGTCCCAGGCATTCAACCACTTACCAACATACTGCTCTGTGCAAGGCTAGAAGCTATGCTAAATGCTAGAGAACAAAAAGATCAAGTTTAGTTTCTGCCTAGAGAGCTCTTACAATGACCATCTAGGCTGACTGCAGAGGGAAATGGCTGGGATTTGGAGGCAGGCTTCTGTTCTGAATATTTCTCCATTTTTTTTAATATTTATTTATTTATCTATTTTTTTACTTTACAATATTGTATTGGTTTTGCCATATATTGACATGAATCCACCATGGGTGTACATGTGTTCCCCTTCCAGAACCCCCTCCCACCTTCCTCCCCATCCCATCCCCTGGGTCATCCCGGTACACCAGCCCCGAACACCCTGTATCATGCATCAAACCTGGGCTGGCAATTCGTTTCACATATGATAATTTACATGCTTTATGCATCGAACTTGTACTGGCATTCTGTTTCACATATGATAATATACATATTTCAATGCTATTCTCTCAGATCGTCCAACCCTCATCTTCTCCCACAGAGTCCATAAGACTGTTCTATGTATCTGTGTCTCTTTTTCTGTCTCGCATATAGGGTTATTGGTATCATCTTTCAAATTCCATATATATGCATTAGTATACTATATTGGTGTTTTTCTTTCTGGCTTACTTCACTCTGTATAATGGGCTTCAGTTTCATCCATTTCAATAGAACTGATTCAAATGTATTCTTTTTAATGGCTGAGTAATATTCCATTGTGTATATGTACCAGAGCTTCCTTATCCATTCATCTGCTGATGGATATCTAGGTGGCAAAAACCACTACAATATCGTAAAGTAATTAGCCTCCAACTAAAAAAATAAATTAATAAAAAAAATTTACGTGCTTCAATGCCATTCTCCCATATCATCCCACCCTTGCCCTCTCCTATAGAGTCCAAAATACTATTCTATACATCTGTGTCTCTTTTGCTGTCTTGCATACAGGGTTATCTTTACTGATTTACTAAATTCCATATATATGCATTAGTACACTGTATTGGTGTTTTTTTTTTTCTGGCTTGCTTCACTCTGTATAATAGGTTCTAGTTTCACCCATCCCATTAGAACTGATTCCAATGTATTCCTTTTAATGGCTGAGTAATATTCCATTGTGTATATGTACCACAGCTTCCTTATCCATTCATCTGCTGATGGACGTCTAGGTTGCTTCCATGTCCTGGCTATTATAAACAGTGCTGCGATGAACATTGGGGTACATGTGTCTCATTCAATTCTGGTTTCCTCAGTGTGTATGCCCAGCAGTGGGACTGCTGGGTCGTATGTCAGTTTTATGTCCAGTTTTTGAGGAATCTCCACACTGTTCTCCATAGTGGCTGTACTAGTTTGCATTCCCACCAACAGTGTAAGAGGGTTCCCTCTTCTCCACACCCTCTCCAGCATTTATTGCTTGTAGACTTTTGGATAGCAGCCATTCTGACTGGCATGAAATGCTACCTCATTGTGGTTTTGATTTGCATTTCTCTGATAACGAGGGATGTTGAGCATCTTTTCATGTGTTTGTTAGCCATCTGTGTATCTTCTTTGGAGAAATGTCTGTTTAGTTCTTTGGCTTACTTTTTGATTGGGTCGTTTATTTTTCTGGAATTGAGCTGTAGAAGTTGCTTGAATATTTCTCCATTCTTAACTAACCAAGTAACTTTGGGCAGAAAGTTACTGCTTAATAATCATGACTCATAACCACATGAGTTACCTTTCTTTTCCTGTGAAATAAGGACTGTAGTAATTTCCCTACAAAGACATTTGTCAATTAGAAAGAGTATTTAACACTCGTAGCTAGCAGAGTGCCTGGCACACAGGAGGTTTTCAACAAGTGCTATGATGTTATTCCCGAAAGCACCGAAAAAGGGATTGCTACCAGTGAGGGACGTGGGGCATTTATCCTTTGTGCAGAGGCTGGTAAATTTTCAAGGAAAGGTGTGGGGCATCATCTTTCTTGGTGGAACCACCTGATTAAACAAAAGAGGACAAGCAAAGGGTTCAAGACTTCGGACCATGAGCAGATTCTCATGAGAGAATGAAACGCTCCTTTAAGAAGCTGATGCAACAGGCTGAGGGAAAATCAAGGAGGACCTGACCATGGACCTTGGCATAGGCATCTATTATGCTTAGACTTCTGATAAGCCTTTTGTTGAAATCGTGGTATAAAGTCTGAGGTGGTGGTTTTCTAGAACATTCAACAGTCTGTCTTTGGCATTTAATCATGTTTTTAAAATCAAAGTGGCATTTGTCACATGAAAGTCTGTCTCTTTCTCTCATCACAGTGTTACTTTACATACAGAGCCTAATGGTCTATGAACTGAATTATCTTAATTTTGTCTGTAGGTTAAAGCTTCCATTGTCTTAAAAGAAAAAAAAATAAGCCGATTGAAGAAATAGATTCCACTGAAATGATCCACCCACAAATAGTCCTTTAAAAAATGGCTCTTTGTTAACACTCATATATTCTGATATATTCTTTTCCAGAGTTTTGGACTTTTGCAAAGATATAGCTTAAGACTGTTTACAATGTCTAAATGCTTATCATATCTGTATGACAGTTTAGGTAGAATATGTATTATATGATTATATAAGATAAGGTCATGTTACAGGAAAATTATCAGTTAAAATGTTGCTGATCTTACATTTTCATGAATTAGAACCTGTTTTATAATACTCCACTGCTTTTGCTTTTTTTTTCTTTTATTGTTTTAACTTTCATTGAATGCCTTTCTTCAGATTTCTAAGAAAAACACTTGAAAGCTGTAACTAGTATGTGATATTTAGGCCTATTTGTAATGTATGTGTTATGCTAAACATATGTTCTCCAGTTTATTGTGTTTCTTAGTCCTTTCTCTGTGCATAATTGGATTTTAATAGGACAAATGTAGTGGGAGGCTTTCCACCCTGAGACATTTCCTGGCTCCAGTGTTTGAGAGTATCTGAAATTGTCTGCCTGATACTTCCTTGAAAATAGATGTACAGCTCTGTTTGGAAGGACCCTTGAGGAACTTGGGAAAGTTTTCATTAACAATAAATACTTGAAGATAGTAATTACCATAATAATATTTATATCCAGCAAAGATATTTTAACTTCCTAAATAAACTCTTTTGGCCTTAGGAAGTCACTTATAATATCTGATTTGCTTCTACTCTGAAAATAAAATCTTCCCTGTAGTTTAATAACCTTCCAGAGAAAACATGGCTGCTACTCTTAATATGGGAAGGAAAATTTAATTTAACACCTTATTTAATAACTCACAAGAAAGTCATAGTGGATTTGAATCAATTGTCATGGTAAGGCTTCATTTACTCCCCAGTGGGAAAGCTAATCATGTTAAATGCACTGACTCCTAGAAAATCTTTTGGAGTTTTGTTAATGATATTGACAGCCATGGAAAAAGAACTATTTATTATTGAAGTAAACCTTTTGGCCAAGCTTAATAGTAGATGATCTCTTCTATTTTATTCTAAATTTTTTGGTTTAATTTATCAGAATTATATTAAAATGAATTGTAACAGACCCCCAAATTGTATTTCTTTCCCTGGGAATTCAGATTAAAATAGGTTTGCATGTGATTTGTTGACATTCCAAATATTATCCTTTTCTCCTTCTCTATACCCTCTTTCTTAGCAATCTTGTAAACACTTATTGCTATAAATATCACATTTATGTCAAGGCTCTCAGATTTAGGCCTCTAGCATGAAATCTTGTTTTAAGCTCTCAGCTAGTGTGTCACAATATCACCCTTATAGTTGAACATTTTCTTATAAGGATTTCATACTTAAGAACATGTCCTAAACCAATCCTCTTTTCCCCAGTGTTCAGTTCAGTTCAGTCACTCAGTCGTGTCTGACTCCTTGCAACCCCATGAATCGCAGCACGCCAGGCCTCCCTGTCCATCACCAACTCCCGGAGTTTACCCAAACCCATGTCCATCTAGTCGGTGATGCCATCCAACCATCTCATCTGTCGTCCCCTTCTCCTCCTGCCCCTAATCCTACTCAGCATTAGGGTCTTTTCCAATGAGTCAACTCTTTGCATGAGGTGGCCAAAGTATTGGAGTTTCAGCTTCAACATCAGTCCTTCCATTGAACACTCAGGACTGATCTCCTTTAGGATGGACTGGTTGGATCTCCTTGCAGTCCAAGGGACTCTCAAGAGTCTTCTCCAACACCACAGTTCAAAAGCATCAATTCTTCAGCTCTCAGCTTTCTTCACCATCCAACTCTCACATCCATACATGACCACTGGAAAAACCATAGCCTTGACTAGATGGACCTTTGTTGGCAAAGTAATGTCTCTGCTTTTAAATATGCTATCTAGGTTGGTCATAACCTTCCAAGGAGTAAGCGTCTTTTAATTTCATGGCTGCAATCACCATCAGCAGTGATTTTGGAGCCCAAAAATATAAAGTCTGACACTGTTTCCCCATCTATTTTCCATGAAGTGATGGGACTAGATGCCATGATCTTAGTTTTCTGAACATTGAGCTTTAAGCCAACTTTTTCACTCTCCTCTTTCACTTTCATCAAGAGGCTCTTTAGTTCCTCTTCACTTTCTGCCATAAGGGTGGTGTCATCTGCATATCTGAGGTTATTGATATTTCTCCCGGCAATCTTGATTCCAGCTTGTGTTTCTTCCAGCCCAGTGTTTCTCATGATGTACTCTGCATGTAAGTTAAATAAGCAGGGTGACAATATACAGCCTTGACTTACTCCTTTTCCTATTTGGAACCAGTCTGTTGTTCCATGTCCAGTTCTAGCTGTTGTTTCCTGACCTGCATACAGGTTTCTCAGGAGACAGGTCAGATGGTCTGGTATTCCCATCTCTTTCAGAATTTTTCACAGTTTATTGTGATCCACACAGTCAAAGGCTTTGGCATAGTCAATAAAGCAGAAATAGATGTTTTTCTGGAACTCTCTTGCTTTTTCGATGATCCAGTGGATGTTGACAATTTGATCTCTGGTTCCTCTGCTTTTCTAAAACCAGCTTGAACATCTGAAAGTTCACAGTTCGTGTATTATCTAGCACCAAATAATATGCCTAATATGTAGTAAGTATGGATACTTTTGAATGAATGAATGAATATCTAGATAAAAAATCAGCTAAAACTTTCTCCATGAAGTCAAGTGTATAAGAAATGTCACATTTCCTTTTTTTTTTAATTTGTATGTTGAAATGTCTAGCTTTACTTATGTTCTTATTTGTCTGGAGGAAGTAATAACATGTAAGACAAATTAATAAGTAGAAAGTCTTCATGAGAAATGAAAATTATTCAGGAAACAGTTCACCTTAGTATTCCAAATCAGGGAAGAGCAGCTTTGCAGGTAGGATGAAAAAGGTAGATGGTGGACAGAGACCTCACCTTCCTTGTTTTATTTTTTTTTTAGAACAATTATGTAGCAGAGGTACTAATTTTGCTACAGTGACAATCATATTGAAATATATAACAAATTATATTATACACCTGAAATCTATACAATGTTATATGCCAGATATATTTGAAATAAAACAAAAACAAATGACTCCTTTTCAGGCAAAGCAATCACATTTCCTTTTAATAAGTGAAATTTGACACTGGGATCTCAACTCTTGCTGGGAAGTTAGAAAGTTCAAACTCATATATTATTGAAAAGAGGAATCTCCTCTCTCTAAGGACACATGGGGATCCTTGAGGCTTATGTGGTGCCCATAAAAATAGGAGAAGGACCCTTGTCTGTGGCTCTTAACTTAATTACAGGTCTTTACTGTCATGCCTGCACTGCTTCTTAAAGGGAGACTGCTCTCAAGCCAAGCTTGAGCAAAGCAATCTTTGCTCATACTGTGAGCCTGATGTCTAGGGTTCAGCTTTGTCATGGATTCACAGTAATTTCCTTTTGAGAATTTGTCATTTCTTAGGGGCAGGACCTGGGTCTCTCTTTATTTTTGTCATCATTTTCTGAGCTTCAGACTTTGACTCATTTTAAATTTGGGTCCAACTGATCAAAAATATAATGTGTAACAAAACATAGATGAGATTCATTATATTTTGATTTTACAAAGACAACTAATTATTGTAAGTGATGGAATAAACAATACGGAATTGGAATTATTGACATTTTGTGTGTATGTGTATGCCCAGTTGCTTAGTTGTATCCAACTCTTTGCGACCCCTTTGTGGCCCACCAAGGTTCCTCTGTCCATGGGATTTTCCAGGCAAGACCGTTGGAGTGGGTTGCCATTTCCTACTCCAGGGGATCTTCTGACCCAGGAGTTGAACACACATCTCTTGATTCTCCTGTGTTAGCAGGCAGATTCTCTACCATTGCACCTCCTGGGAAGCCTCTATTGACATTTTGCTAAAAGGAAATGGCAACCCACTCCAGTATTCTTGCCTGGAGAATCCTGTCCATGGGTGTCGCAAGAGTCAGACACAACTTAGCCACTAAACCACCACCACACTGTTAATAGGAACATAAATGTTATAGCCTACCACAAATAATGTATGGTGTTTATATGAGTTTAATCTCATATAAACTTCTAATCCTAGTCTACTAAGGGATTCTGTGAAACTTGTTTGCTTAAAGGAGTTCCTTCTCCCTCCCTTCTTCCCTCCTTCTCTCTCTCCCAATTCTACAGACCCTCTTCTTCATGCACTAAGCAT
This sequence comes from Giraffa tippelskirchi, assembly GCF_054371585.1. NCBI lineage: Eukaryota > Metazoa > Chordata > Mammalia > Artiodactyla > Giraffidae > Giraffa > Giraffa tippelskirchi. The sequence continues at coordinate 120,163,766 of NC_137278.1, forward strand.
TCTGTATTTAAATTATTTCCTTATATAAAAACCCTTTTAAATTAAATGCATTAATTTTTTAAACAAGATACCAATTGATTATTATTATTGTAAACAAGAAAGTGTTGGTTACTCAGTCATGTCCAACTCTGCAATTCCATGGACTGTAGCCAGCCAGGCTCCTCGGTCCATGGAATTCTTCAGACGAGAATACTGGTATGGGTTGCCATTTCCTTCTCCAGGGTTAAACAAGAGAATGATTATTAACTTTTTTAAGCAAGGTAACAATTGATTATTTCATTTTTTTCTATAAAATACATTTCTGCTTCAGAATACTTGAAAAAATACTAGAAGATACAAAGACAGTTCAGTTCAGTAGCTCAGTCGTGTCCAACTCTTTGCAATGCCATGAACTGTAGCACACCAGGCTTCCCTGTCCATCACCAGCTCCCAGAGCTTATTCAAACTCCTGTCCATCCAGTTGGTAATGCCATCCAACCATCTCATTCTCTGTCATCCCCTTCTCCTCCCGCCTTCAGTCATTCCCAGCATCAAGGTCTTTTCCAAACAGTCAGTTCTTCACATCAGGTGGCCAAAATATTGGACTTTCAGCTTCAGCATTAGTCCTTCCAGTAAATATTCAGGACTGATTTCCTTTAGGATGGACTGGTTGGATCTCCTTGCAGTCCAAGGGACTCTCAAGAGTCTTCTCCAACACCACAGTTCAAAAGCATTAATTCTTCAGCACTCAGCTTTCTTTATAGTCCAAACTCACATCCATACATGGCTACTGGAAAAACCATAGCTTTGACTAGATGGATCTTTTTTGGCAAAGTAATGTCTCTGCTTTTTAATATGCTGTCTAGCTTGGTCATAGCTTTTCTTCCAAGGAGCAAGTGTCTTTTAATTTCATGGCTGCAGTCACAATGTAGTGATTTGGGAGCCCAAGAAAATAAAGACTGTCACTGTTTCTATTGTTTCCCTACCTGTTTGCCATGAAGTGATGGGACTGGATGCCATGATCTTTGTTTTCTGAATGTTGAGCTTTAAGCCAGCCTTTTCACTCTCCTCTTTCACTTTCATCAAGAGGCTCTTTAGTTCTTCTTTGCTTTCTGCCATAAGGGTGGTGTCATCTGCATATCTGAGGTTATTGATATTTCTCCCAGCGTCTTGATTCTAGCTTATGCTTCATCCAACCTGGCATTTTGCATAATGTACTCTGCATAGAAGTTAAATACACAGGGTGACAATATATAGCCTTGACGTACTCCTTTTCCTATTTGGAACCAGTCTGTTGTGGATCACAAGAAACTGTGGAAAATTCTGAAAGAGATGGGAATACCAGACCATCTGACCTGTCTCCTGAGAAACCTGTATGCAAGTCAGGAAGCAACAGTTAGAACTGGACATGGAACAACAGACTGGTTCCAAATAGGAAAAGAAGTACGTCAAGGCTGTATATTGTCACCCTGCTTATTTAACTTACATGCAGAGTACATCATGAGAAATGCTGGGCTGAAAGGAACACAAGCTGGAATCAAGATTGCCAGGAGAAATATGAATAACCTCAGATATGCAGATGACACCACCCTTATGGCAGAAAGTGAAGAGGAACTAAAGAGCCTCTTGATGAAAGTGAAAGAGGAGAGTGAAAAAGTTGGCTTAAGGCTCAACATTCAGAAAACGAAGATCATGGCATCTGGTCCCATCACTTCATGGGAAATAGATGGGGAAACAGTGGAAACAGTGTCAGACTTTATTTTTTGGGGCCCCAAAATCACTGCTGATGGTGATTGCAGCCATGAAATTAAAAGACGCTTACTCCTTGGAAGGAAGGTTATGGCCAACCTAGATAGCATACTTAAAAGCAGAGATATTACTTTGCCAACAAAAGTCCATCTAGTCAAGGCTATGGTTTTTCCAGTGGTCATGTATGGATGTGAGAGTTGGACGGTGAAGAAAGCTGAGCACCGCAGAATTGATGCTTTTGAACTGTGGTGTTGGAGAAGACTCTTGAGAGTCCCTTGGACTGCAAGGAGATCCAGCCAGTCCATCCTAAAGGAGATCAGTCCTGGGTGTTCATTGGAAGGACTGATGTTGAAGCTGAAACTCCAATACTTTGGCCCCCTCATGCAAAGAGTTGACTCATTGGAAAAGACCCTAATGCTGGGTAGGATTAGGGACAGGAGGAGAAGGGGACGACAGAGGATGAGATGGTTGGATGGCATCACTGGCTCGATGGACATGGGTTTGGGTAGGCTCTGGAAGTTGGTGATGGACAGGGAGGCCTGGCATGCTGCAGTTCATGGGGTCGCAAAGAGTCGGACACAACTGAGCAACTCAACTGAACTGAACTGTTGTTCCATGTCCAGTTCTAACTTTTGCAGCTTGACCTGCATACAGATTTCTCAAGAGGTAGGTCAGGTGGTCTGGTATTCTGATCTCTTGAAGAATTTTCCACAGTTTGTTGTGATGCACACAAAGGCTTTGGCGTAGTCAATAAAACAGAAGCAGATGTTTTCCTGGAACTCACTTGTTTTTTGAAGATCCAACAGATGTTGGCAATATGATCTTTGGTTCCTCTGCCTTTTCTAAATCCAACTTGAACTTCTGGAATTTCATAGTTCACATACTGTTGAAGCCTGGCTTGGAGAATTTTGAACATTACTTTTCTAGCATGTGAGATGAATGCAATTGTGTTGTAGTATGAACATTCTTTGGGACTGGAATGAAAAGTGATGTTTTCCAGTCCTGTGGCCAATGCTGAGTTTTCCAAATCTGCTGGCATATTGAGTGCAGCATCACTTTCACTGCATCATCTTTGAGGATTTGAAATATATCAACTGGAATTCCATCACCTCCACTGCTTTTGTTCGTAGTGATGCTTCCTAAGGTCCACTTGACTTTGCATTCCAGGATGTCTGGCTCTAGGTGAGTGATCACACCATCATGGTTATCTGGGTCATTAAGATCTTTTTTTGTATAGTTCTTCTGTGTACTCTTGCCACCTCTTCTTAATATCTTCTGCTTCTATTAGATCCATACCATTTCTATCCCTTATTGTGCCCATCTTTGCATGAAACATCCCCTTGGTATCTGTAATTTTCTTTAAGAGATCTCTAGTCTTTCCTATTCTATTGTTTTCCTCTATTTCTTTGCACTGATCACTGAAGAAGGCTTTCTTATCTCTCCTTGCTATTCTTTGGAACTCTGCATTCAAATGTGTATATCTTTCCTTTTGTCCTTTGCCTTTAGCTTCTCTTCTTTTCTCAGCTATTTGTAAGGCCTCCTCAGACAACCATTTTGCCTTTTTAGTTTTCTTTTTCTTCAGAATGGTCTTGATCACTGCCTCCTATACAATATCACGAACCTGCGTCCATAGTTCATCACACACTCTGTCTATCAGATCTAAACCCTTGAATCTATTTCTCACTTCCATTGTATAATTGTAAGGGATTTGATTTAGGCCATTCATAGTGGTCTAGTGGTTTTCTGTGGTGGCAAGTTCTGACAAAATGTCCCCCATTGGAGAAGGGAATGGCAAACTTCTTCAGTATTCTTGCCTTGAGAACCCCATGAACAACAGTAAAAGACAAAAAGATAGGACACTGAAAGATGAACTCCCCAGGTTGGTAGATGCCCCATATGATAAGGGAGATCAGTGGAGAAAACAACTCCAGAAAGAATGAAGTGATGGAGCCAAAGCAAAAGCAATACCCAGTTGTGGATGTGACGGGTGATGGAAGTCAAGTCCGATGCTGTAAATAGCAATATTGCATAGGAATCTGGAATGGTAGGTCCATGAATCAAGGCAAATTGAAGTGGCCAAATAGGAGATGGCAGGAGTGCACATCGATATTTTAGGAATCAGTGAACTAAAATGGACTAGAATGAGTGAATTTAACTCAGATGGCCATTATATCTACTACTGTGGGCAAGAATACCTTAGAAGAAATGGAGTAGCCATCATAGTCAACAAAAGATTCTGAAATGCAGTACTTGGGTGCAATCTCAAAAACGCAGAATTATCTCTGTTCGTTTCCAAGGCAAACCATTCAGTATCACAGTAATCCAAGTCTATGCTCTGACCAGTAATGCTGAAGAAGAGTTCTATGAAAACCTACAAGACCATCTAGAACTACCACTCCCAAAAGATGTCCTTTTCATTATACTGGGCTGGAATGCAAAAGTAGGAAGTCAAAAGATACCTGGAGTAACAGGCAAATTTAGCCTTGGAGTATAAAGCGAAGCAGGTCAAAGGCTAATAGAGTTTTGCCAAGAGAACACGCTGGTCATAGTAAACACCCTCTTCCAACAACACAAGAGAAGACTGTACACATGGACATCACCAGATGGTCAACACTGAAATCAGATTGGTTAATTTCTTTGCAGCCAAAGTTGGAAAAGCTCTATACAGTCAGCAAAAACAAGACCTGGAGCTGACTATGGCTCAGATCATGAACTCCTCATTGCAAAATTCAGACAAAGACAGTAAACAAGCCTATATTCAATAATAACCAAACACCATCAAACCCTTATTAAAATTGTTTAATATGCCCAACTCTTCAACATATTGGTGTCAAAGTACCCGTTAGCCAGTATTGATCTTGTCATCTGAATATGTGGAGCCTTCTTGCTTTATGAAACTTGCTGAGTATCCTCTGACACCTGTCCTTATTTTCTGTTGCCCCAGAGCTAGTGGTTGGATTATATCTCAACTTCTTTTGTTATAAAGTCTAACTTCCAGATTGATTTTCACCAAATTTATGATTTTCTATTGGAGAACACCAAAAATATCTTTGTACTTCATGGTTGATATTATTAAACCCTGTCTTTAACAGCTTCATAACCTTTTACACATTTTATCTCTACTATCATGTAGACTCACACTTTTAAGTGTAGAATTAATAGTCATAATAAAGTAGAAGCTATTCTTCATACCAACATGGATAGTTAGTAGTAAACATCATGGTTACGTACTCTGAATGATTCTGTTATTGCCATTTACTTCTTCCCCCCAATAACCTGGGTGTGGCCTGAGGAGAAACACATCTTTGTTGTTTAAACCACAGATATTTGGGGAATGTTTTTATTATTGCATTGTAAATGAAATTATCCTAATGGTTACAACTACCCTGCCAATGAATTCTTGAAGTGTGTGAGTGGAGAGGATATGGGAAATTCTAGGGAGACCGCTGCTCTGAAAGTTATCTTTTTATTGACCTCATGAGGCTATCTGAAGACTTCATGTCTACATGCTGTTGTTTCAGTTGCTAACATTGAACTTGACATGGTGACTGACTACCCACCCCCAGCTCTTTAGGTACAGCAAAAAATAAGATGCCCTTAAACCTGATCTGTCACAGTAACACTTTTCTGCCTAAGGGATGATGTGAAGGAACTGGGAGGGAAGGAATAGAACATAATTAACACCCCCCTGGCATACCCAAGGCTTATATTCAATCAAAAAAGGAGAACATATATATTCAATGACAAAAAATACAAACCATCAAGGGGTGGAAATGTGCTAGCAATGTCACATCACAACTAAGTTTCAACACTTGTCTAGAACAGATTAAATCAAATTTTAAATTGGAAGGAAATGATGTGTTTTTTAATAACAGAATCTTAGGAAAATGAAAATATATTTCAAATTTTCAAACATTAGGACAGCAGAAACTCTATTATCATGACTTGTAGGAAATTTAGGAGAGTTATCTAGAGCCCAATGTGGAATTTAAAACTCTATTACATATTTTCCCTAACAGACTATTAGAAAGAAATTATTCATGACTTAGAAATCACTGAAGGCTTTTTTTTCCCATTTAAATATGATTCAGGGAAAAACCTACAAGATGTCCATAATTTTACCTATCATCTTTGAAATAAAAAACTCTGTGCTGACAAACTGTATGCTGACAATACACTTACGATCACCTGAATGTTTTTGGTAAAATATCACAATATAGCTGTATCTTGGTACATCAAAGATGTTTTTAACTTTCAGATACTTTAGATCCTAGTTGAAAGTACACGTTATGGAAGTGTACATTTGAAAGGTACTGTAAAACTGTGCACTTAAAATGAATTTTCAGTCTTATTTAATATTTTATGGTGTGATTTCCATCGCTGTTATTCTAAATATTCAGTCTGAACTTGTTTTTAAAGACACGTGCAGTGGTTTTAGTTTTTCATCAGACTTGCAGATACAGAAACTGTGATTATAGTCTGCATGTGTGCTTTTGCTCAGATGTAGAGGCTGTAAAAATACTTTCAAAAATTGATAATCAGTAAATTTTTTTTAATGAGGTTGCAGTGACTATTGCAAAATTCTTCTTTAATTTCTTAAGGACTTGAAACTGTGCCTACATTTTTCTGTCATTTCCTTTTAATTTCTCTGAAAGTTTTAAGTATGCCACTCAGCAAGTTTTATAAGTTATCCTTCAAAAAATAAAGTTAAAATTGTGTTCCAGAGACATGATCCAATCTCTTAATTCTCTAACTTTAAACTTTTATGTCCTTGTATGCCTTCTGTAGCAAAATTTAATGCACCAGGATTTCTACAACGTCTAGTCTTATTTTACAGATATCCATAACGCATGCACAGATAATGCATATGTGTGTTTGAATATCTTCTGGAGGCAGTTTCTCTGAGAGATCTTTAAATAATGCCCTGTAGTCTGTCCTAAGTGGACTAAGTGATTAAAATGCAAAATTCCAGGTTGTAACTGTTTGTGAGCAAATACATTTCACTATTGACATTTTACAATCCAGCATTTTATAACAGATACACAGTAATAAAACAACTGTGCTTATCCAGCAAAGGATAAGTAACATAGCATATATTTAGAAATCATCAGTTCAGTTCAGTCACTCAGTCGTGTCCAACTCTTTGCGACCCCATGAACCACAGCACGTCCAGCCTCCCTGTCCATCACCAATTCCCGGAGTCCACCCAAACCCATGTCCATCATCAAGAGGCTATAATTGGATGGTACTACCATCCCAATAGAGATAATTAACATGAAGTTTTTATTATAACTATTTATACACATTACTCTCAATCTGAGACCTTTTAATAAGCCATTGTTATGTCACTGTTCTTAGTGAGAAAATTACTCAAAGTATATTTATAGATATATAAACAGCTGTTAAAAAACTTATAAATCAATTAGTATTGATTAGGCCTGGGTTGATTCATTTCATCCTAACAACTTGTAAATTGCTAGGGATTTATTAAATGTGCTAAAACAGTAAAGTAGAACCGTTCATTTCTTTTGGGGACTGGTTGTTTTGAATTTTACTTTTAATAAAGTCAGCTTAAGGAATAAACTGTCCTTCAGGCTCTGTTGCTTTTTTCCTCCTCACATGGAAGTATATGTAAAATACAAAATTGCCTAGCTTCTGTTGTGTAGAACTATCAAGCATTTTAAATTAAGCTAAAGGTTATTAGATCCTTGATGTGAGCATCTTCTAAAAGTAAAAAAAAAAAAAATTGTAAAAGTAAAAAAAAAAAGAAAAGATTCTAGTCTTGATTCTGTCACAGACCGCTGCTGCTGCTGCTGCTAGGTCGCTTCAGTTGTGTCCGACTCTGTGTGACCCCATAGATGGCAGCCCACCAGGCTTCTCTGTCCATGGGATTCTCCAGGCAAGAATACTGGAGTGGGTTACCATTTCCTCCTCCGTGTCACAGAGTAGTTTTCTGAATTGAAGCATCTGACTCAGCCTCTTTAAAGTTTTAACATCTACAAAAGAAAGAGGCTGAATGTGGGTGTGGGATTGCTCTAGCTTTGCATTCTTTGTCCAACAGTCAACTCTCTTTTTTTAATTTGTTCATAGTGTTCTTAACATTCTTGAACACGAAATTTGTTTTATCTGATGAAGAGTTGATTTAAGAGTTATTAGACAATTTTAATCTTAAAGCAATGTTCCCAAATCTAGACACAGTAAAACATTATATACTGCAATTATTGAATGTAGTTACTCCAGTGAATACTTTCTTTGCTCGTGTGCCAGTCAATAGCCCATTTGTCCCTAGATCTGTTCCCCTTTCTCCTCTAGTTCTGCTTTGTGTTTCAGAGGGTGAACATAGCAATCTAGATTTCCCAAACTCCCTCGCTGAAGCAGCCTTGGAGGATAATATGTCCTTAACTCCCTTCAAGAGAGAACATGCCGTAGGGAGTTTGGGAAGCTGAGTGTGACCAGCTGAGGTGCCTTTAGGATCTGCCTCAGCTTTGGAGCCAAGGCCCCTTGCTCCATAGGCAGCCTCCAGTCAGTGACTGAGCATGGTCGGGACAGAAGATTCCGCTGTGGAGAATGGAGCAACTTTTTAGACTGGTTGAGTTTCTCAAGACTCTCTGAGAGTCTGAGACCCGGAGTACCCAGTGCTTTGATCTGCCTCCTCTCTTTTCACAGGTCCCATTTTACCTCTGAGACTGCAGGCTTTCTCTACTACTCCTTCCCTTTTATCTTTCATAGGTGTTCAGTCAATCAATTGAACTTCTAAATCCATCTTGACATCTCTTTTCCAGAGTACATGAATTTATGCATTCGTTGATTACTTCTGACTCCATTCAGCCAAAGGGATATCCTGAAGGGAGACTGGAGGGAGGAAGCAAGAGAGAAACTTGTACATCTCTCCCTCTGTCTGCACTAAAGGAGGCTGCACCTCCTCCTTCACGACACTAGCCCCTGCCACACGGCTACTTTTTCTGTGAGTCTCAGTTCCCGTCTAAGTGGTTTCTAGGCTCCGGTAGCGCTACCTTCTCCCAGCTGCTTTAAGGATACTGGCAGCTTCCTGTTATCATTAACATTCTGGTTACTTTATTATCCTTTACCCAAGGATTACCATCTGGTAAAAGGCAGTTACCAAGCACTGTCTTTTGGTATTTTGGTATCTTCCTATTGTCTACCTGAGCCCCAAGTCACTTGGGGACTGCAAGTGTCCTCTTAGTTTCCTTTCAAACTGCCTCCTATAATTGGCTTTTTGGGGGCACTGTACCACTGCTCTTCCGGTAAAAGACTACTTCCCTCTTTTCTTTCAGATAGTGTTCCTTCTCTCCCTTGAGGTGCCCCAAATTGAGGCATGTCCCACCTCCCTCCCTGGCCATGGGTTTCAGGCCGTGAACCCAGTCTCAGCCAATCAGAATCAGTTTCCAGGAATTGTTAAAGATGCTGGAGAGTGAGGATTCTCCTTTTGAGCTTGTGGCTATGAAGGCTATGCAACCTGTAACCTGCCTGGGGCCATGTTGTGGAAAGAGCCTATCTGAAGATGGGGCTAACATCAAAAGACAAAGACCAAGAACACTTTTTCAGCTCCTAGGTAAATAGGGGAAGAATGCATTGTTCAAATTCCATATATATGCATTAGTATACTGTATTGGTGTTTTTCTTTCTGGCTTACTTCACTCTATAATGGGCTCCAGTTTCATCCATCTCAATAGAACCGATTCAAATGTATTTTTTTTAATGGCTGAGTAATATTCCATTGTGTATATGTACCACAGCTTCCTTATCCATTTGTCTGCTGATGGACATCTAGGTTGCTTCCATGTCCCGGCTATTGTAAACAGTGCTGCGATAAACATTGGGGTACACGCGTCTCTTTCAATTCTGGTTTCCTCGGTGTATATATGCCCAGCAGTGGGATTGCTGGGTCATATGGCAGTTCTATTCCCAGTTTTTTAAGGAATCTCCACACTGTTCTCCATAGTGGCTGTACTAGTTTGCATTCCCACCAACAGTGTAAGAGGTAACGATAACCCTATATGTGAGACAGAATAAGAGACACAGATGCATAGAACAGTCTTATGGACTCTGAGGGAGAAGGTGAGGGTGGGACGTTCTGGGACAATAGCATTGAAGCATGTATATTATCATATGTGAAACAGAACACCATTCCATGTTCAATGCATGAGACAAATGCTCAGCGCTGGGGCAATGGGATGACCCAGAGGGATGGAATGGGGAGGGAGGTGGGAGGGGGGTCCAGGAGGGGGATCACATGTAAACCCATGGCTGATTCATGTCAATGTATGGCAAAAACTACTACAATATTGTAAAGTAATTAGCCCCCAACTAAAATAAATAAATTTATTTAATAAAAAATAAAAATAAAAAATAAAATAAAAGTCTATAGAAAAGTAAAAAAAAAAAAAAAAGAATGCCTTGTTAACTGCAAGGTACAAATCAATGGCCGAAACTCTCCAATCATAAAATCAATGGCCGAAACTCTCCAATCATAAAAGTCTTTCTCTTCCAGCTTGCCAAAAGGGAATTTTAAGTAGAGTGGTGTGGTGGCAGGAGAGGAGGTTAAGGGAGATAAAGTTAATTTGGGGTCACAGGCACAGAAAAGAAAGCTAAATATGGGTGTCTGGATGGTTGCTGAAGAGTGAAACAACTCAAAAAATACAGCACCCAGCAGACATTGACGTATCTCCACCGTGTTCATTTCTGTGTTTCTGGCCCTTTCTGCCACTTATGATGTCTGCTCATTTGTTCTTTTTATTACATTGTGACAAATCTTCCCTAACTCTTTGAAGCCAGAGCCCTTTAGTTTTACCACCACCGGGTGCTGACATCTGTGACTAAGCTCCCTAGTTGCTTTGGAATTTTTTTGAACCAGTTGCCATAAATTAGAGAAAAGGAGCTTGTCTAAAATTAAACTGTTTATTCATAAAACAATAACATTTTTTGTGGTAGGAAATAAAACAGATTTCAAATGCCTATGAGTGAATTGTTGAAAATAACATCTAAACAATCATCTATATTTTCCTTAGTTTTGAATGAACTGTTTTACCATATGTTTTGTTTAATGCTGTAGATATATAGGCTATTGTCAATGAATAACTTACTCCGTGCCGTCAATGGGTAGGTTTCTGTTCAGCTGGGATTTAAGATCGGTATTTTTTTTTTTTTTCACTAAGTTATATAAACTTTACTTAGGCTAGAAAATTTTTCTTTTAGCTGCTCTGAACTTCTAGCACTAAATTGGTTACTTACCTGGACCTGCTTTGATTTTCTTCATGAATCCCTTGTGAATTATCATGTTTGTCTTAATCTTCATAAGAACACTTAACATTTGTACCACCAAATAAAGTTTTGTTTGAATCAGTTAGAACTTAGAAAAAAAAATTATTGACATGCTTTGATTACTCATAATCATGCTGTTTGTGATTAAATAGAATAAGTTAAATATATTACTTACACCCAGTTATAAGTAGTTATTCATACTTGAGAGCAACATGACTCTATAAATTATTATTTCAGAATTTCAGCTGACTTTGACTTCTTTGACACCTCAGCAGTGAGCAGATTGAATCTTAAAGGGTATTTCTTGACTAGAGTGGTGGGTGCATGGTTGTTCAATCTAGTGTTCTTTATATACCTATACATTTATGTTTTTATATGTGTTTTTGGTAATAATATTTGATAATAAAATTATACATATATATGTTTTGACATAGGTTGATCTTCCTCTTTCTCAAGATTCTCTTTCTTTTATTTGGGGCAGGGTGAGAACAGAAAGGGAAAATGAGCTCTTCTTTCCCATTTGACTATTTGAGGGAGGGGAATCTGTGAATACTTGCAGATGGAATATCTTTGTCTTACTAACTGCAGTTTTTAAATGTCTGTCTCCTTGGTTGATTGGAAACTCCATGAGTACAAAGACTGTCTCTGGTCTCCTCTGGTGTAGTCCCAGAGCTGGCACAATGCTTTATTCAACTTAGATGCCTAAACCTTCTCTGGTGAAGTATAGAATTCACAAAATTATCATTGAATAAAGGCATCCCTCAAACATTTTTACTCAGATAGGATTCAATACCTAGAATTACTTTTGGCTTTCTTTATGATTTTAAGTAAGTTACATCTCTCAGACTCGTTTTTCTCATCATACTATCTTCTTTAATAAGGTTTTCCTGAGTATCAAACATAATTAGGTAAAGTATCAAGCATAGTATTGCCATCTCCTGAGTCCTCCATGGTGACCATATTGGGGATCTTTGGTAGCACTCCAGAAACATCAGAAAACTTGTCTTAAAAAGCTAAGGTGTTCATACTGAATTTTTTTCTATCAAATGAGATCTTTAGGCACTCTCCTATGGTTGTAATTCCATTACAGAATTCAGTTGTATGAGGACTGACAGAGGAGTAGTCTATAACCCCATTATTACCATTTAAAATGGTAACATAATTTCAGTTCAGTTCAGTTCAGTTCAGTCGCTCAGTCGTGTCCGACTCTGCGACCCCATGAATTGCAGCACGCCAGGCCTCTCTGTCCATCACCAACTCTCAGAGTCTACCCAAACCCATGTTCATCGCGTTGGTGATGCCATCCAAACATCTCATCCTCTGTCGTCCCCTTCTCCTCCCGCCCCCAATCCTACCCAGCATTAGGGTCTTTTCCAATGAGTCAACCCTTCGCATGAGGTGGCCAAAGTATTGGAGCTTCAGCTTCAACATCAGACCTTCCAATGAACACCCAGGATTGATCTCTTTTAGGATGGATTGATTGGATCTCCTTGCAGTCCAAGGGACTCTCAAGAGTCTTCTCCAACACCACAGTTCAAAAGCATCAATTCTGCGGTGCTCAGCTTTCTTCACCGTCCAACTCTCACATCCATACATGACCACTGGAAAAAACATAGCCTTGACTAGACGGACTTTTGTTGGCAAAGTAATGTCTCTGCTTTTAAACATGCTATCTAGGTTGGCCATAACCTTCCTTCCAAGGAGTAAGCGTCTTTTAATTTCATGGCTGCAGTCACCATCAGCAGTGATTCTGGAGCCCAAAAAAGTCAAGTCTGACACTGTTACCACTGTTTCCCCATCTATTTCCCATGGAGTGATGGGACCAGATGCCATGATCTTAGTTTTCTGAATGTTGAGCCTTAAGCCAACTTTTTCACTCTCCTCTTTCACTTTCATCAAGAGGCTCTTTAGTTCCTCTTCACTTTCTGCCATAAGGGTGGTGTCATCCGCATATCTGAGGTTATTGATATTTCTCCCGGTAATCTTGATTCCAGCTTGTGTTTCTTCCAGCCCAGCGTTTCTCATGATGTACTCTGCATAGAAGTTAAATAAGCAGGGTGACAATATACAGCCTTGACGTACTCCTTTTCCTATTTGGAACCAGTCTGTTGTTCCATGTCCAGTTCTAACTGTTGCTTCCTGACCTGCATACAGGTTTCTCAAGAGACAGGTCAGATGGTCTGGTATTCCCATCTCTTTCAGAATTGTCCACAGTTTGTTGTGATCCACACAGTCAAAGGCTTTGGCATAGTCAGTAAAGCAGAAATAGATGTTTTTCTGGAACTCTCTTGCTTTTTCGATGATCCAGCGGATATTGGCAATTTGATCTCTGGTTCCTCTGCCTTTTCTAAAACCAGCTTGAACATCTGGAAGTTCACGGTTCACGTATTGCTGAAGCCTGGCTTGGAGAATTTTGAGCATTACTTTACTAGCATGTGAGATGAGTGCAATTGTGTGGTAGTTTGAGCATTCTTTGGCATTGCCTTTCTTTGGGATTGGAACGAAAACTGACCTTTTCCAGTCCTGTGGCCACTGCTGAGTTGTCCAAATTTGCTGGCATATTGAGTGCCGCACTTTCACAGCATCACCTTTAAGGATTTGAAATAGCTCAACTGGAATTCCACCACCTCCACTAGCTTTGTTCGTAGTGATGCTTTCTAAGGCCCACTTGACTTCACATTCCAGGATGTCTGGCTCTAGGTGAGTGATCACACCATTGTGATTATCTGGGTCATGAAGATATTTTTTGTACAGTTCTTCTGTGTATTCTTGCCACCTCTTCTTAATATCTTCTGCTTCTGTTAGGTCCATACCATTTCTGTCCTTTATCGAGCCTATCTTTGCATGAAGTGTTCCTTTGGTATCTCTAATTTTCTTGAAGAGGTCTCTAGTCTTTCTCAATCTGTTGTTTTCCTCTATTTGTTTGCACTGATCGCTGAGGAAGACTTTCTTATCTCTCCTTGCTATTCTTTGGAACTCTGCATTCAGATGAGAATATCTTTCCTTTTCTCCTTTGCTTTTCGCTTCTCTTCTCTTCCCAGCTATCTGTAAGGCCTCCTCAGACAGCCATTTTGCTTTTTTTGCATTTCTTTTCCATGGGGATTGTCTTGATCCCTGTCTCCTGTACAATGTCACGAACCTCTGTCCATAGTTCATCAGGCACTCTGTCTATCAGGTCTAGTCCCTTAAATCTATTTGTCACTTCTACTGTATACTCATAAGGGATCTGATCTAGGTCATACCTAACATAATTTAGCAGCACACAAAAGGGTAGTAAGAGTTAATTTATGTATCGGATACTGTGTTCAACCCACAGAAAGTGCGATCCATCGTGCCAGTGTGTGAACACATCCAGGAGCAGCCAGATCACATCCTTTCCCACGTCTCACGTTAGGCCACAGCAGACTTTCCACATCCATGAGGTATTACAACAACATGTCAAGGCAGTTTTAGATTTAATGGCAGAATGCACCTTCCCCTGCAAGGGAGATAAACTTTGAGCTGGGCAGAAATGACTATCCTTTCCAGTTGAAAAGAAACAGGAGGCATCAAAGCTTCAACTGTCGTTCAGAACAAAGTAAAACAGTACCTAGATGTTTGGGGATTCCTTTGGCACTGGTCTGTAATGAGGTGGAGGAAACTAATGCCAGACACATATTATAATTTTGCCAGCCAGAGAAAAAAATCAGCATCATTTTAAGGGTGTGCTTTTCTAAAGTTAGCCCAACCTTTGCTGGTTTTCTATTTGCAACTTCAAGATTAACTGGCATCTTCTAGATATGCTTCTTAACAGAAAAAAAAATGTATATATATATACATTGAAAAAATGAAAGGAAAATAATGTAAAAAAAGGTAAATAAGTTTGTCCAGCAAACTTCACAGTTGAGTTATGTAACGTTTATGAGGCTATGAAATATTTAGATAGCCTGTTTTTTGCAAAAGTCATCTTGTGTTTGGCTATTTCTTCTTCATGTTCCACCCCGTGCAAACAATCCTTTCTTCAACCTCAGTTCCCTCTGGTTATGCTTAAATTTAGAATCAAATTCCCTTTCCCTTCCTCCTTTTTCTCTAGCTTCTTCCTTTCCATTCTTTCAACAAATTCTTATTGGGCACTTACAGGTTGGTAGGTACTTCACTAAAACCTTTTATAAATTATCTCATATTCTTCATGATAACCTTGGGAGGTAAATAATATTTTTCCCCATTAAACAAGAAACAGCTACTAGAACTTAAGACTTGGGAAAGTAAGAGGTTTGTTCAGGGGTTCAAGGCCACACAGGTATAAGGTGGTAAAGTTGAGCTTCATTTACATTGTGTTCAGATTCTGTGCTCTTTAATACCAAGTAAGCAATGCTATCTTAGTTGTGCACAAAGAACATCCAAATAGCAAGATAAATGTCTTTTCATATATGCAAAAAGTATGAGTAGTTTCCTAAATCTCAGAAGTCTACATTATACATTTTTCCAAACCTGCATTTTGACAGCAGTTCAGAGAATGGTGAAGCATTTTACTATAGTAGGTTGGCAGTACATGAAGTGATGCTCAACATCACAAGTCATTCCATCTGTCCTAAGTCATTTCAGTTGTATCTGACTCTTTGTGATGCTTTGCACTGTAGCCTGCCAGTCTCCTCTGTCCATAGGATTCTCCAGGCAAGGATACTGGAGTGGGTTGCCATTTCCTCCTCCAGGGGATCTTCCTGGCCCAGGGATGGAACTTGTATCTCCTGCATTTGCAGGCGGGTTCTTTATCACTAGCTCCATCTGGGGGAAATGCAAAATAAAACCACAAGGAGATATTGCCTCACATCTGTTAGAATGGCCATCATCAAAAAGTCTACAAGCAGTAAATGCTGGGAAGGGTGTGGAGAAAAAGGTACACTCTTGCACTGTTCGTGGGAATGTAAATTGATATAGCCACCATGAAAGACGGTATGAAGCTTCTTTAAAAAACTAGGACTAAAACCACCATATGACCCAGTAATCCCACTCCTAGGCATATACCCTGAGGAAATCAAAATTGAAAGAGACACATGTATCCCATTGTTCATTGCAGCACTATTTACAATAGCTAGAACATGGAAGCAACCTAGATGTCCATTGACAGATGAATGGATAAAGAAGTTGTGGTATGTATACACAATGGACAACTCAGCCATAAAAAGGAACGCATTTGAGTCAGTTCTAATGAGGTAGATGAATCTAGAACCTATTATACTGTGAAGTGAATCAGAGAAAGATAAATACCATATTCTAACACATATACATGGAATCTAGAAAAATGGTACTGAAGAATTTATTTACAGGGCAGCAGTGGAGAAACAGACATAGAGAATAGATTTATGGACATGGGGAGAGGGGAGGAGAGGGTGTGATGTATGGAAAGAGTAACATGGAAACTTACATTACCATATGTAATATAGATAGCCAATGGGAATTTGCTGTATGGCTCAGGAAACTCAAACAGGGGCTCTGTATCAACCTAGAGGGGTGGGATGGGGAGGGAGATGGGGGGGAGTTTCAAAAGGGAGGGGATATACATATACCTATGGCTGATTCATGTTGAGGTTTGACAGAAAACAGCAAAATTCTGTAAAGCAGTTATCCTTCAATAAAAAACAAATTAATTAAAACAGAAAGACTAGAAGTAACATGCTGGCATGGATGTGGAGAAAAGGGAACCCTTGTGTGCTGTTGTTGGGATTGTAAATTGGAACAGCCACTATGTAAAACAGTATAAAAGATCTTCAAATTAAAAATAGAACTACCTTATGATTCAGCAATTCTACTTCTGGGAATATATCCAAAGGAAACGAAAACCTTGACTCCAAAAGATATCTATATCCCCACATTCATAGCAGCATTATTTATAATAACCAAGACACAGAAACAACCTAAGTGTATATTAATGATTGAATGGGTAAAGAAGTTGTGGTATATATACACAATGAAATATTACTAATCCGTAAAAACCAAGCAAATCCTACCATTTATACAAAATGGAGGGACCTTGAAGACCTTATGCTAAGTGAAATAAGTTGGACAGAGAAAGACAGATACAAAATGATCTCACTTATATGTGGAATCTAAAGAAAACAAAAAAGCGGAGTCATAGAGATTGGATGTGGTTACCAGAGACAGAGGGTGAGGAGAGGAGAAATTGAAGGAAGATGGTCAAAGTTACAGATTTCCAGGTATGATTAACAAGTACTGAGAATATAATGTACAACATGATAACTATAATTAACACTGCTGCATAATATATAGGAAAGTTAAGAGAGTAAATCCTAAGAATTCTCATAACAAGGAGAAAATTTTTTCCTTTTTCTATATCTATATAAGATGATGGATGTTAGCTGAACCTGTAGTAATAATCATTTCATAATACATATAATGCAAGTCATCACACTGTATGTCTTAAACATATACGGTGGTGTATGTCAATTATTTCTCCTAAGACTTGGGAAAAAAGCCAATGAAAATCTGGAACCTTATGATAGCTCAGGCAGTAAAGCATCTGCCTGCAATGTGGGAGACCTGGGTTCGATCCCTGGGTCAGGAAGATCCCCTGGAGAAGGAAATGGCAACCGGCTCCAGTACTCTTGCCTGGAAAATTCCATGGATGGGGGTGCCTGGTAGGCTACAATCCATGGGGTCACAAAGAGTCAGACATGACTGAGCGACTTCACTTTCACGTTCCACCTTCCCAAAACAACTTGTTTGCAAGACAGACTGGGATTTGATGTAACGTGTCTTGGTTTTCTATATTTGATTTGCAAAATATGTTACTCTGATAGAGTTATCGGTCTTTAGGCAAGTACCAAAGTGATGAAGTATACAGAGAATTTTAACATATAATTAAGAATACCTTCAGGAAGACTGAAAGATACTCTTCCTTCCTGTGTGTTTACCAGTTGCATTGCAAGAGTAGAACTGGCATGGCTTAACAAAAAAGACTCTTTCTGTTTTGTCTACTTATGCCTGTGTTCTAAGTATTGTTTGAAAGAGTTTACATTAGCACAGAAAAAAAAAAATGCACTGAAATTTTTATTAAACCAACGGTAAAGTACCAGTGGAACTCACACATTTAAACAGACTGCCTAGACCTGAAATAAACATAAATAATCTTTTATTTCTTATTCACTACTGTTCCAGGTTGTATAGGGTGAATGTATACATGAAAACACATATATTAGCTTGGAAAAATTTAACTGCTTTTGAATTGTTGACAACAAAGCTATGCATGCAGTAACGTGCAGTTACAATTTTAAGTGGCATTAAATCCTGCCTTGTAGATCTTAATCTATATAGCTTGGAAGAAGCGTAATCATCCTGATTCTTCCCTGGCAGGAAGATACTGTAGGCACAGCTTTGTTTCTCTATTGATCACTCTGTCTGCTGTACATTTTTAGATACTTTCTTGAGGCTTTGCCCTGTGGTAGTAGCAAGCTCCAGCAACTCTGGTTACATAAATGATGCCTCAATTATATAATGCTCTTTTATTTTTCAACAAAGCAGAACATCTTTGTACCGCAGATGACTTCTCTAGGGAAATTCAAGATTGCACAGATTAGAAACTATTAAAAATAGAACGTCAAAAAAAAAAAGATTGTAGAAAAGTGAAGGATTCAAAGTAATAAGTCTTTCCCTCTACATTCATAATTTTACATGATAATATTGTTGTTGAGTGAATTGTACTTTATCTCTAAGAGATACACTGTAATATGGTCTTGATGATGTGGGTATGTGTATGCAATCATATGAGTGTATTAGTAGCTTCCTTCTTAATGAGATACTGGCACATATGTTCGTGTGTGCGCAGTCATGTCTGTGTGAGCCCATGGACTGCAGCCTGCCAGGCTCTTCTGTCCATGGGATTTTTCCAGGCAAGAAAACTGGAGTGGGTTGCCATTTCCTGCTCCAGGAGATCTTCCAACCCAGGGATTGAACCCATGTTTCCTGCATTGGCAGGCAGATTCTTTTACCACTGAGCAACCTGGGAAGCCACACTGGTACATATATATTGATACAGCCACACTGGTACATATATCTCTCTGGCCCCAATTCTTTATTTCATTGGCACATAAAATTCTTGTTTTGCCCAAATGAGTCAGTATATCAGGGAATTGGTATGAACAAAGATATGTGCAAATTGCTTTGGAGAAAAGAAGTCAATTCTCTCAATCAGGACAAGTTACACTGTGTATGCACAGTGCTATGGAAAGAGCAGGGGCTCTGTAGTTAGACACACATGGACTCAACTCCCCCTTTATGCAACTATTAGCTGGATTACCTCGAGCCTCAGTTTCCTCAAGGACAGTGGGAGTGATAATCTAGTACATAGAAGTGGTATGAAGATACATATGAAATAAAATGAAGACTGAAGCACATCCAGAGATATTAGCTGATTCGGCTGTTGAAGAGAAGAGGATGATAAAGCCTGTTATTATGGACTATGTGCCAAGTACTTTATCAAGTGCTTTGCATACAGTCTTAAATCTCTCAACAACCTCATTTATATAATTGACTGTTCTTCATTGTTGTTGATGTTGTTGTTCAGTCTCTAAGTCGTGTCTCACTCTTTGTGAGCCCATAGACTGTAGCCCACCAGGCTCCTCTGTCCTCCACTCTCTCCAAGAGTTTGCTTAAATTCATGTCCACTGAGTCAGTGATGCTATCAAGCCATTTCATCCTCTGCCACCCCCTTCTCCTTTGACCTTCAAACTTTCTGAGAATAATGATCTTTTCCAATGAGTCTGCTGTTCACCTCACGTGGCCAAAGTATTAGAGCTTCAGCATCAGTCCTTCTAATGAATACTCAGGGTTGATTTTCTTTAGGATTGACTGGTTTGAACTTCTTGCAGTCCAAGGTACTCTCAAGTCTTTTCCAGCACCACAGTTCAAAAGCATCAATTCTTCAGTTCTCAGCCTTCTTTATGGTCCAACTCTCACATCCGTCAGAGAAGGCAATGGCACCCCACTCCAGTACTCTTGCCTAGGAAACCCCACGGACGGAGGAGCCTGGTAGGCTGCAGCCCATGGTGTCGCAAAGAGTCGGACATGACTGAGGGACTTCACTTTCACTTTTCACTTTCATGCACTGGAGAAGGAAATAGCAACCCACTCCAGTATTCTTGCCTGGAGAATCCCAGGGACGGAGGAACCTGGTGGACTGCTGTCTATGGGGTCTCACAGAGTCGCACACGACTGACGCAACTTAGCAGCAGCAGCAGCAGCTCACATCCGTACATGACTATTGGAAAAGTCATAGCTTTGGCTATACAGACCTTTGCCGGTAAAGTGATGTCTCTGCTTTTTAATATGTTGTCTATGTTTGTCATAACTTTCCTTACAAGGAGCAGGAGTCTTTTAATTTCATGGCTACAGTCACTTTCCACAGTGATTTTGGAACTCAAGATAAAATCTTTTCTTCATTTATAGAAGGCAAATGATCCTTGGGGAAATCAGAAAGATAGGTGTCCAAAGTATTCCTATTAAGAAGTGATACCATGGGATTTTGAACCCAGATCTTTGTGACATGAAAACTTAGTTAATTTATTACCAACTTATATTAATATAAAACCTCTGCTATAGTACCTGGGGAAAAGTATCCTTCAATAAGAGTAGATACTTCTATGTCTGTACATATATGTATATTTTCCTGTAAGTAAAGATTTTTCTCTGTTGGTTATCTCATGGGAACTAAATTTTAAGATTCAAGTGTTTCCACATTGCTATCTGACCTATATCAGAGTCATTGCTTCTGACTTCTATTATTCTAAATGTTATTCAAATATTTAAGTAATTTTTGATATGAAGAAATTGACAGAGTAATCAATAATTCAACTTTTCTTTTAATAAGGACCACAGAGAAGCAATAATGAGTCAGGTCTCAATGCCATTGAGAATCTTGCTATTTCTGAGCTCTCCAAGATGAACAGGTATTAAATCTCTTTA
The DNA here is from genome assembly GCF_054371585.1 of Giraffa tippelskirchi. NCBI lineage: Eukaryota > Metazoa > Chordata > Mammalia > Artiodactyla > Giraffidae > Giraffa > Giraffa tippelskirchi. The sequence continues at coordinate 120,184,733 of NC_137278.1, forward strand.
AATTTTTATTGCTTCTAATAAAGATGTTTGAAATGCTACAAGAGGGGGAAAAAAACATCAACGGTGGGAGAGTTATCATTAGTCATTTTCAAACAATCTAGATAAAATGATTTAGTAGATAAATGTTTCTACATAATTTTTTAGTAAGAGTTCTTCCTCTCATGAGCAAGATGATAAACAAATATTTAAGGAACACTAAAAGAAATGCCAAATTATTTGCCTGTCTGGAGTATCCTCATGTCTCAGTACACATGTGAAACTTCCCACTGAAACTATCAACTAATTTTCTGTGCCTGTGATGCCCAGAGAAGTCTAGACTGGATATGTAACTTTAAATGCCATTGATGTAGAGACGAAAATGCAGGCCATGGGAACTGATGGAGTTACATAATCAGAGATACATTAGGAGAGGACTGGTGCTTAAAGCAGCTTTGTGGGACTCTATTATCTGATATTCAAGTAAATAAGAATGAATGGGGAGAGAGTAAGGAGGGATTTATTGAAAGACAAGGGAGTGGCCAGTGGAATGCTGCTGAGAAATATGATGAGGACAAAATGTTACTAGTTGTAGTAACAGGTAGATCGTTGGATAAGGAGACCGCTGCTCCAGTTTGTCCAGGACTGTCTCCATTAAGCCTGCTTTTCCAGTGAAAGTGGCTCAGGGATATGGCAATCCTTGTCCTTGGGAAATTTAGCAACAGTCATTTCAACAAAGGGATACGAACAGAAGTCAAACTTGAATGGGTTAAGGAATGCATAGGAGGTAAGCCAATGGAGACAGTAAGGGTAGAAAATTTCTTAAAGTGTGATTATGAAAGGAACGGGCATGTTTGACCATGGATGGAATGAAATGTAAGGTCAAGGGATTTTTAAGGTGGAAGAAAGACCTGCATATTTCTCATGGGAATATGTTGCAAGGCGAGAGAGGTTTGAAGAGAAGGGGTACATACACATGAGAAGGGGTATTTATAGGGGCAAGCTTTCTGAAAAGAGGGCATAGGGTAGGATCCAGAATAAGGAAGGTGGTAGGGCCCTAAAAGGAAGGAGGTGTACCTTAACAAGTACAAAAGGAGGGTTTAGGGTTGCAATTGCTAGTAGATATGGATATCTGCCAATGGAAAGTTAAGAGACTTTCACTCCATTGATGTTTTTTCTCTGAAGTAGGAGGTGAGGATATTTTCTTCCAATGAGGGGGCGAGGTGGAGGTGTTATGGGCTAAGGAGAAAAGAAGGTGTGAAAAGCTAGTGTGTATGTGAGTGGGTGTTGAATAAAATCCTGCAATAGAATTTCTTGACACTATTCGAGTCACATGACCATTAGTTTGTAAAGATACCAAAGCTATCCTTTTTGTGACCTGCTCCAGCAGCACCCACTTGCCTGCCTTCAAGTACAGATAAGGTGGATGTATCATTTCATACAGAAATAAAGTGTTGCCAATAGATGTAATTACAAAAACAGAGGAACAAAGAAAATGTGAGAATCAGCAATACAGTAATTGTCATAATAAACCATGAAATCTAAACTTGATGGGAATCCAGAAATTAAAGAGAGGGAGTAAATACAGAAGACAAATTGCTTTCTACCATTGAGCTCATGGAGGAAAGAGTTGGGCTAGCAAACCCGATTTTGGGGGGCTCCAAAATCACTGCAGATGGTGACTGCAGCCATGAAATTAAAAGATGCTTGCTCCTTGGAATAAAAGCAATGACCAGCCTAGACAGCATATTACAAAGCAGAGACATTACTTTGCCAACAAAAGTCTGTCTAGTCAAAGCTATGGTTTTTCCAGTAGTCATGTATGGATGTGAGAGTTGGACCATAAAGAAGGCTGAGTGCCAAAGAATTGATGCTTTTGAACTGTGGTGTTGGAGAAGACTCTTGAGCATATCTTGGACTGTAAAAAGATCCAACCAGTCCATCCTAAAGGAAATCAGTCCTGAATATTCACTGGAAGGACTGATGCTGAAGCTGAAACTCCAATACTTTTACCACCTGATGAGAAGAAATGACTTACTGGAAAAGACCCTGATGCTGGGAAAGATTGAAGGCAGAAGGAAAAGGGGATGACAGAGGATGAGATGGTTGGATGGCATCACTGACTGGATGGACATGAGTTTGAGCAAGCTCTGGGAGTTGGTGATGGACAGGGAAGCCTGGTGTGGTCCATGGGGTTGCAAAGAGTCGGACACGACTGAGCGACTGAACTGAACTGAGCAAACCCAAAAGATTGGCATTTATTGTCAGAAATGGAGATGTTTGAATTAGTGATTTTGAAAGTAGAAGTGGAAAAGTTATATCAATAATACATATCTACCTACTCTCTTGGCATAAATGTAAGTAGGCTCCCTACGTTCTAATCTCTGTCCTAGATCCTAAGAATGCAAGAAAGCAAATCATGTAAAAAAAAAAAGAAAAAAAAAGAAAATTTTGCCTCAAACATTTATATATGATTCAGGAACTTTAAGGTATTAGATTTTCTTTAGAAATCTGTCTCTTTTTTTTCCCTGCAACTTTATTAAGGTATATTTGACACGCAGGGCTTCCTTGTGGCTCAGCTGGTAAAGAATCCACCTGAAATGTGGGAGACCTGGGTTCGATCCCTGAGCTGGGAAGATCCCCGGAGAAGGGAAAGGCTACCCACTCCAGTATTCTGGCATGGAGAATTCCACAGACTGTATAGTCCATGGGGTCATAGAGAGTTGGACACGACTGAGCAACTTTCACTTTCACTGACGTATAACTTTTTATACATTTGTAGTGTACAACATGATTTGATTTATAGTTGCACATTTAATTTATGTTGTACATTTATAGTGTATAACATGATTTGATACACACATATATTGTGAAATGATTACCAAATGGGAAGGTGAACACATCTGTCACCTCACATAACTACCTTCTTGTCTGTGTGGTGACACCTTTTAAGATCTACTCTATAGAAACATTCAAATGTGTAGTACAGTATTGTTCATTATAATCACCATGCTATACATTAGATTCCCAGAATGCACTCATAACTGGAAGATTGTACCCTTTGAACAGCATCTCCTTTCACCTACTCTGATGCACCTGTCAGCCACCAACCTACTCTCTGTTTCTATGAGTTTGACTTCCTTAGATTTCATGCATAAGTGAAATCATACAGTGTTCATCTTTCTTTAGACAATGATTGTCTAAATTATTTCACTTAACATAATGTCCTCAAGATTCATCCATATTGTCACAAATGTCAGCATTTCCTTCTTTCTCATGACTGAATAATATTCCTTTATAAGTATATGCCACATATTCTTTATCCATTTATCCATCAGTGGATACTTAGGTTGTTTCTGTGTCTTGGCTATTGTAAATAATGCTGAAATAACCATGGCAGTGCAACAATCCCCTAGAGAGAGGGACTTCATTTCCTTTGGGTATGTACTCAGAAATAAGACTGCTGGATCATATGGTAGTTCTATATTTTAAATATTCTGAGAAACCTCCACACTGTTTTCCATAGTGGTTGAACCAATCTGCAGTCCCACCAAGAGCGCACTAGTTCTTTCTCCACACCCTTGCCAACTCTTGTTATCTCTTATGTTTTTGATAATAGCCACTCAAACATGTGTGAAGTTATACCTCACTGTAGTTCTGATATGCATTTCCCTGATGACTAGTGATGTTGGGCTTCTTTTTGTGTATCTGTTGGCTGTATGTCTTCTTTGGAAAAATGTCTATTGGAATCCTTTGCCCATTTCTTAAGTGGATTATTAGATTTTTTTTTTTTTTTGGCTGTTGAGTTTTATGAGTTTCTTATATTTTGAATATTAACCTCTTATTGGTTGATGCTTTACAAATATTTTCTCCCATTCCATAGATTGACTTTTCATTTTTTAATGGTTTCTTTTACTGTGCAGAAATTTTCTGGTTTGATGTGGTCAAACTTGTTGATTTTTGCATTTATTACCTGTGCTTTCAATATCAAAAAAACAAAGAAAAAACAACTGTTGAGACCAATGCCAAGGAGCTTTTCCCTAGTTTTTCTTCCAGAGATTTTATGGTTTCAGGCCTCACATTTAAGTCTCACATTTAAAGCAAAATCCATTTTGAGTTCATTTTTTGTGAGTGGTGTAAGAGAGGGCTCCGATTTCTTTCTTATTTTTTTTGTATGTTACTGTTCAATTTTCCGGAGAAGGCAATGGCACCCCACTCCAGTACTCTTGCCTGGAAAATCCCAACACCACTTACTGAAGAGATTATTTTTCCCCATTGAATATTCTTGGCTCCCTTGTCAAATATTAGTTGACTTGATATATGTAGATTTATTTCTGGAATCTTGATTCTGTTCTACTGGTCTGTGTGTCTGTTTTTATCCCACTATAAGAGTTTTGGTCACCATAACTTTGCAATTCAGTTTGAAGTCAGAAAACATAATGATGCCGCCAGTATTTCTTTAACTATTTGAGGTCTTTTGTGGTTCTTTATGCATTTTAGGATTTTTTTTTCTCTTTTTGTGAAAATGCCATTGGAATTTTGATAGAGAGCCCCCCTTTTATATTTCCTAGGGAAATTCCCAGAAGTATTCAAGGTTACACATCTTTTCCTTATCCTGCAGAGTTAAGTTGGCCATAAGATCTGCACCTGATAGTGAGATCTCTGTGCTGTTCTCGTGGGGTGGCAGAGCCACCTGCGGGGGCACATGATATGCAATGCATTGAGTTTTGTAGCGTGCCAGCCATAGTGTGGCACATTGGGTTCTTGGGGTATGCACTGGTTGGTTGGTAGAAGCTCTGTAGGCGGCAGGTCATCCTGCAGAGTTCATGGGTGAGCCTCTCGGTGGATGCCCTGTGCAGGTTCGCAGAATCCACACCCAGCTGTTGCGATCACATCGGTTCCTGTGAGCCTCCACGGCTTCTTGCCGCTCTGAGCTGTTCCGAGATGATCTGCTGCTTCCGCTGCTGCTGCTGCTAAGTCGCTTCAGTCGTGTCCGACTCTCTGCGACCCCATAGACGGCAGCCCACCAGGCTCCGCTATCCCTGGGACTCTCCAGGCAAGAACACTGGAGTGGGTTGCCATTTCCTTCTCCAGTACATGAAAGTGAAAAGTGAAAGTGAAGTCGCTCAGTTGTGTCCGACTCTTGGCGACCCCATGGACCGCAGCCCACCAGGCTCCTCCATCCATGGGATTCTCCAGGCAAGAGTACTGGAGTGGGTTGCCAGTGCCTTCTCCCCGAGATGATCTGGCCAAGCCCAACTCCTCAGCTTTCGACGCAGAATGAGACAGAGGTGAGCCTTCCGGCACCATCGCACAGGGATGGTGAGGCCTGGTACTCACTTTGCCCTCACTTTCCCTCATGAAGGAACTTGTGGACAAAGGAGAGCTGTCCCCCTCAGTTGGAATCTGGGGCTCCCACAAAGACATTCTCTGCTGTGACTGGTTGCCAAATCAGTGTTTCTGTGGGGAAACGTCCATGGTGAGAGGTGGGCTGGAACCTCCCTATTCCACCATCTTGCTAATGACTTTCTTGTTAAAGTCCTATTTAAGAGTGTTACTGAATTGTTAAAATAATCACAACAGTCAACACTTGACAGCTAACAAAGGGCTTTTCATGGACCAAGATAGCTCTCTGACACAGAACCACAATTCCCACTTTACAGATTATTTAACTGAGATCAGAGAACTGAAGTTAAGATTAATAAATAGCTCACATAGTTAAACACGTAACCCAAATCGAAGTCTTGGTCCTTTGTTGTTTAAAACAATATCCTTTAGTTTTTACTATTCTTTTCTAGTAAATAACATATACTTCGGTTATTTAAAATTTAAAAATTGAGAAAATAGTTATTTTATAATAACATTAAAAGTCTTAAAATAATAAAATATTTTAGTATTTATTTTAGTGATCTTCTAAGAAAAGTCATTAGTACCTACAGACACTTTAATACTTATTAATATAAGCTGATGTTTGTGGCAAAAGTATTTTCATTTATTTTTTAAAGTATTCTGGTATTTCTTTCCAAAATTAGCTTTCATGTTAGATTCCTTTTTGTCTCAATTAAACACAACTATCACATTAGTCCCTCAAATCACATGATTTTTAAAACCTGAGTTGCATAAAAATAAGAGGTTGTTATTAATAAAATGCACATTCCAGAGCATCTCCCAGAAAATTATTATTAGTGGGTCTGGAATAGGAAATAGAAATCAGTTTCTTTAAGAAACATCCTGTTGATTTGATGCAGGTGATTCTTGGATCACACTTTAAGAAACATTTCTCTTGAATTTTATTTTCCAGTTTGTATTAATATCTAATTTTTGACAATTGCAGATAGGAAGTAATCTTTAACTAAATATATATCTGAGATTCCAGATACTCTGCTATCTCATATATATAAATATAGCTACATAGCACATGTGGATAATTTAACACCTATACTTTATTTTTAAATTCTAACAACACTAGTTCGATAGTAAACTGTAATCTTAAGTGCTAGAACTGTCTACATAACTAAATTAGGATCTCAACTTTACATATTTAAAGGTGGTTCTTTGAGTGTTAAAAAAATTATTTGATACTATTAAGGATCCTTACTTTCTACTTTTAATGAAGAATCAGAAGATGATGTCAAAGTCATCATTGTTGGCAATTGACAAATGAGAGATTGTCAACATATTTTAAATAACTGATAAATATAAGTCATTCATATTAGTGGCCAGGAAAATGCAAAGTAAAACTATAATGATATGCAGTTTCCCACACCAAACTGCGTGGGTACACACTAAACTCATGGAATTAGAACTGGAGATGAGAAGGGGAGAAGACTTAGTGTTTCATTGCACATTTCATGTGGTCAATGTGTTTTAAAAATATGCATTATCACTGATACTGTTTTAAAACCTATTAAGTGACAGTAAAATATTTTGTTTGCATCTTTCTTTTGGGATGTGTTTTTTTAAAGCTTCTGCAGTACACCTGAAAACAATTTCTCCTATTCTTTTTAAGGAAATACTTGGCAATACATTCAGTGTCTGCGGTTGAATTTCTGAACTTTTTGAAGTGATAGGACATGCATATGACATAACATGATGTGTGAAACACTTGGAGAACAAGAAAACGTGTAATTAAATTCTAGCTTTTTCCTTTCTTCTTTATCTGCCTCTCATATAGCCAAAGATGTGACTTTGCAAATTACAAGCACTCAATATTTTTTTTCTGAGTTTTAGTATTATCATTTAGTTGATAACAGATAATTTGGTTCATATGTCTTTTTTTCTTTCAAAAAAATATTAACTGAAAGGGTGAGTTGAGGGCATTTATCTTTACCATTCTGCTCTTACCCTTCTTAAAAAAATAATATTTATTTATTTGGTGTATTGGGTCTTAGTTGTGGCACATAGGATCTTTGTTGTGTCATGCAGGATCTTTCCTTGTGGATCTCTAGTTGTGGAGTGGGTTCAGTAGTTGCAGAACATGCAGTTAGTTGCTCTGCGGCATGTGAGATTTTAGTTCCCTGGCCAGGGACTGAACCTGTGTCCTCTGCATCACAAGGCGGATTCTAAATCACTGAACCACCAGGGAAGTCCCCTGCTCTTACTCTGACTCTCATTGTCTTCCTATCCAAACATTTCAGTAATATTTATGAACAAGTGCTCTTTGTGAGTGCAGGTGAGTGAATGAAAATGAGAACGTGATGCATTCAGAAAATGGCCCTGCTTTCACTGCTCTGGTGCTGCCTCTTGACCAGAAGATTGCCAACAAGAGTCTCCAATGCACTGACATCGCCTTTGTGGGGTTTGTCTCAATGCTTTTTGTCTGTGAAACTTTTACGCCCACCAAAGCACTGGGTGGGAAAATGGGAATGGGATGTCAGGTGTGAAGCTGAATTTTAATCACCTCCTTATTCAGTTTCTTCAGGAAAAATAGGACATGTGCTTTGCCATGAGGGAAAGGCCATGTGTTGTTGAGGTAAGGACATACGATGTGGTATAACACACAATGCTTGTGCAAGAAGAGGCTCCTTTTGAGGAGCAGATAAAATTCCAAGGACAATAATTCTATCAGATTTGGCTGAGAAACAGCCAACTAACTGTCAGCTGGTATCCAAGCTAGATACAAGAGGATAACAAACTTCATTTCACTGTGCAATCAACATAAAGTGTTTTAATAGAAAAACAAACTAAGGACACTTATAGTGCCCTATTTTATACACTTTGCTGCTTTACTTACTATAAACACTGGCGAACTTCGAGGCAGTTATTTTGGGTTTGCTTGTCTAAATATTGAGCTTATAGGCATTTGTTGATCATTGGTCCGTTTAAAGTCAGCTGAACAGAGCAAGGGGAAGGCGTGAAGATTGATGGGCCGGGATCTGTGAATCAATTGCAGTGGAGGCCAGGGAGAGCTGCTGGTGGTTTTGTCCCTTTTGAAGTTTTGCACACTGATTCAGAGCAGGTTAAAATTGAGGGTATTTTCTAAATAAAAGCTATAAATAAAAACCTGTGCATCCTTTTCCAATCTTCTGTTAATTTAACTCATTAGTGATTTTTCAGGCTCATGAAAAGTGAATTTTCTGTAATGAAATAAGAATTCTAGAAGAGGTTATTGAAATGATCTCTTTGACTCTCTGATTAATAACCCAAATCTCATTCAATTCCTGTATCAAGGGCTGTTTGTCTCATATCTGAAGGCTCACTTTGATTCTGAAATCTAAACCTGGTTCTTAACTCTTAGCAGGAGAAATTTCCCTATTTCTCTAGCATTTGTAGTTTTCTTGTGATGATATCTCAGCTCTTCCTTTTTGACCGATGCACTACTTTGTACCGCCATCTATTCAGTATCAGTGCAATGCCTAATTCTGTGTTTTGCCTAAACTCTTATGATAACATTCTGTTTCCAACTCCCTTCTATAATAGAGTTTTAATTAAGACTGTGCATCAGAATGAATTGCGATGTTTTCCTGAAACAGAGGTATTTAAGCCATACTTCAGTCAGATTTGTGTGCAGAAGGTCAGGACTGGAATTAAGATTTCCAAAACTTTTAAAAATGTTCACAGGCCATCTCCTATTGCCATGACTTTGCCCAAGAATTTATTTCATCCGACCGCTAGCTTCCATTCCACCTTTGTCTGATCGATTTACCAGCCAACTGCTCTTATGACACAGAAATCAAGATTGCACAGTTAGAGCCTGGGCAGAAACATTAGAAAAACCAGTATACTTATCTGTGATGTATGCTTATATATGTTTATACAGTTACTATTATGAAAAATAAATGTGTATATTTTGATCTTCTGTTTTTGTTATTATTCAAAACTGAATAGGAAAAAGAATATTTCAGGGAAGAAAATTTAAAACAGCATATAAGAGTCGGACATAACTGAGCGACTTCACTTTCACTTTTCACTTTCATGCATTGGAGAAGGAAATGGCAACCCACTCCAGTGTTCTTGCCTGGAGAATCCCAGGGACGGGAGAGCCTGGTGAGCTGGCATCTATGGGGTCACACAGAGTCGGACACGACTGAAGCGACTTAGCAGCAGCAGCATGAAACTTACTGAAATCCTTAAATTAGGAGTTCACAAAATTGTGTGCATAAAAATTACTTGGAGATCCTCTTACTTATATATATAATACACACACACGCACACACACACATATTCTTTGTCTCCCAAAGCTGACCTGAAGTGAGGCCCAGGAATCTGCATGTTGAATAACCCCAAAGAATACAGATGTCTTCAAACCACATCTTGAGAAATAGTGGCTTAAACCAACTAACACTGTGTGTCTTGGCTTTCATTGGAATTAAAAAAAAAATTTTTTTTTTCTTGTTTTTAAATTTTCTGCCTGAAAAATATGTCCATTTTTGGCCCTATGGGAGAGATACATGACCATTGAAAACCACAGGTAGTTGATGCCTTTCAGCAAGTTTTGCTCTAAATACAATGTAATTATTTTTATATTACATCTTACCAAGAGCCTATCTCTCTTGATTTTCTTTAAAAAAGGAATAGCACGTTTATTCTTTTTCAATTATGCCTGATACTTATGTATGAAGTGAATCCATTAGCTGTGATTAGGGTACTTACTGGTCTGCTCTCATGACTCAGATGATAAAGAATCCATCTGCAATGCGGGAGACCTGGGTTCAATCCCTGGGTTGGGAAAATCCGCTGGATGAGGGCATGACAACCCACTCCAGTATTCTTGCCTAGAGAATTCCCATGGACAGAGGAGCCTGGCGGGCTACAGTCCATGGAGTCCCAAAGAGACACTGAGCGGTTAAGCACAGCACAGTACAGGGCACCACTGCCACCTTGTGGCAGTCAATAAAAATTACAGGTTTAGTTTCTGACCACTGAATTCACATTCATGCTGTGAAGTGCCATGTCTGGCAGTCTTGCTGTAAGCAATTTTGTCAACATAAATGGTATTTGGAGGAAATCTATAAATAATAGTGTCTTTTCTATATGGTTTTCCAGTCTCATATCAACCCTGTTTACAAGACTAATATTTCACTGGGCTTCCCTGGTAGCTCAGCTGGTAAAGAATCTGCCTGCAGTGCAGGAGACCTGGGTTCAATCCCCGGGTTGGGAAGATCCCCTGGAGAAGGGAATGGCAACCCACTCCAGTATTCTCGCCTGGAGAATCCCATGAACTGATCACTGTTTGTCCAGAATATTAAACGTGTTGTTTACAAGTTTTTACAGAATAACAAAAAATCAAGGTTAGAAAATGAAACAAGTAATGTTGACAAATTTCTCTTCTTTTCCTAGTGGAGACATTATCACTTTTTTAATATTGGGGAATTCTTTTACCTCCTTAAACTTTGATATCATCAATAAGACCCTTATTCTGTCTTTTCTAAATTAGCTAAACAAAAGTTATATTCTGGAGAGAATAATATATATTAGGTCTTCAGAATTTGGCAGTGTGTAGTGTGTGATGTGGTTTCATGGCCAGTGGACTAATGGATATTTTCTAAATTTTTATACCTATACTATTACTCACTCTTAACATTTTGCATTTATGTTCACATGAAGATAAATGCAAGCAGAAGATAATCTTAACTTTAGAGTACCTTGTGAAAGTCCTTCCTGCCAAGATAATGATTACTCTTGTTTCTCATTTTTGTTTAAATGTAAATGTTTGTATACATTTTGTTGAAAGGCACTTTAGTAATTATCAGGAAAGCAAGAGGACAAAAAAAACCCTTACAGTATATAAATGCAGCATGGATGGAAAGGGTATTGTTTATGCAAAAGCTTACTTTATATTTTGTGGAATTCATGGAAATAATTTTGTGATTTTGAGAGTAACTAAGACTAAAATTTCACATTGCCTCATGCTTATAATTAACATGTAACAACTCTCTTTGTTTATTTATGGGAAAAATTTAACATTAAAATTGTCCCTGAGACAGATAACATATTAACTTAAAGTTGACCTTCAGAGAGGGATTATAATGAGTAGGAAAAATGCAACACTGAAATAAGGGATTACCTGGAGAAGTAAAATACCATAAAATAGCAAGAACAGGAGAACTAAACACAAATTTTGATAATTCTTTATTTTTGTTAGAAGCCAGCTTCTGATTTGGGCTTCTGAGCATAACCTTGATAAAAGACAGTGCTTCTCATCCTCTATTATCCATGCTACATGCTTTCAAGAAGCCATATTTAGGAATATCTGTTCCGATAATTAACCCTCCATCCCTGTGTATAAGAACATGTATAAAGTGCTCAACTCACATTTGTTTTCTGTAGAAAAGGACTGAATGCTCTCTGATGTCTGCCTAAGTCACCTGACAAGAATATTAGAATGACAAGGAGAATTTTTAAGTACTTTTAGTTCTTTGAAGTAGAATATTTTCATCTATTAATAAAAATAGAGGTCTACCTAGAGATGTGTGGGTAAAATTTTCAACTTTTGTTAAAGATAAATTAATCATTCCCATTTGTCAAAGAGAAATCCATGTGAAACAAGATTACATTATACACCACCTTTAGAGTACAGGAAACAAATAACAAAAGAGTGTTCCCACCTAATCACATTTAAGCTAAAATAATACTACAGATTCTATTTCTATTGAGTCGTAAAAAGACTATTTTGTTTTGTGCAAAGGTATTCCCTAAGGAGGATCTCTGGGAAAAATTGGACCTAACCTTCTCCCACCATTGTATTTTGAAAGTACGTGGCAAAAGAGTAAACAAACAAGGATCTTCCTCTCTTTCTATACTCTTTTTAGTTGTTGACTCTGAACTCTGTGACTGCTGAGTTGATGGACATGTTTATAAAGGTTTTAACAGGGATACTCCTAGTTTTAAAATAGGAGTGATCAAGCCTTTAAACCTATGTCTCTCATCACTCAGTTGTAGTACAATATAGTACCCAGCCCTCAGCGGTCCTGAATGATGAGAAAGGACAACTCCCAGCAGGTCATATCCTCCAGATATCGGTTGGCAGGCGACACCAACATTCCCAGGCTGCAGCCTAATACTAAACTGATCTGCGCATGTCCAGCTCAGTATATGTATCCTCTGCAGGCAAAACTTAGGTTTCCTGTAGCGGAATAAAAATCTGGGCAGACGGACACACACATGGGGGCATGCACACATACATGCACACTGTTTTAAAGTGATAAAGATATGCAAGAATCCTAGAGGGGTTATTTTTTGTGTAGGTTTAAACACAGTATTAAATATGCCAAGAATGACAGTTGTTGCTATTTTTCCTAAAGGAACACTGAAGGCCCAAATTTGCTCACTGTAGGTTTTCAGGCCCTGTGGTTGATGGACAAGTTAACTAGTACATTTTTACTGTCTCGAACATTCATAGAACATAGAACATCCATGGTAGCAATGAACTAATGTTGTGATGTCAATATTAACATAATAAAGTGAAAGTTTCTCGGTCATGTCTGACTCTTTGCAACCCCATGGACTATACAGTCCATGGAATTCTCCAGGCTAGAATACTGGAGTGGGTAGCCTTTCCCTTCTCCAGGGGATCTTCTCGACCCAGGAATTGAACTGGGGTCTCCTGCATTGCAAGCAGATCCTTTATCAAGCTATCAAGCTGATCTAAATACACACAGTTATTTCTTATTCTTGAATGCACTGAAGAGTACAAAAGAACTAAAAACTGTCCCAGAGCAGTAATGAGCACCCCAACATGCATTAATCAGATCTTGTGTGCAACCTATTATGAGATGTACTACATAGAATTAAAATAACAAATGAGAAGAAGCTTCTAAATCAAGGTGTTTCTAATATATTTATATTGGGAGAAACCAAATATGCAGAAATGCTTTGAAAATAATCATTGAATAATGTGGATTTTTTCCTTCATACCAATAAATACAATCCTAAAAATCAAAACTATCTTCTCTTGACATTATAAATACCCTCAGTTATTATAACAAAGAAAACACCAAAACAAAACTTCAGTTCACTTCAGTCGCTCAGTCATGTCTGACTCTTTGTGACCCCATGAATCGCAGCATGCCAGGCCTCCCTGTCCATCACCAACTCCCGGAGTTTACCCAAACTCATGTCTATCGAGTCAGTAATGCCATCCAACCATCTCATCCTCTGTCGTGCCCTTTTCCTCCTATCCCCAATCCTTCCCAGCATTAGAGTCTTTTCCAATGAGTCAACTCTTTGCATGAGGTGGCCAAAGTATTGGAGTTTCAGCTTCAACATCAGTCCTTCCAATGAACACCGAAGGGTGATTTCCTTTAGGATGGACTGGTTGGATCTCCTTACAGTCCAAGAGATTCTTAAGAGTCTTCTCCAACACCACAGTTCAAAAGCATCAATTCTTCGGTGCTCAGCTTTCTTCACAGTCTAACTCTCATATCCATACATGACTACTGGAAAAACCATAGCCTTGACTAGATGGACCTTTGTTGGCAAAGTAATGCCTCTGCTTTTTAATATGATATCTAGCTTGGTCATAGCTTTTCTTCCAAGGAGCAAGTTCCTTTTAATTTCATGGCTGCAGTCATCATCTGTAGTGATTTTGAAGCCCCCCTAAAAAGCCTCTCCCTGTTTCCTCTCTTTCCCCACCTATTTGCCATGAAGTAATGGGACTAGATGACATGATCTTAGTTTTCTGAATGTTGAGCTTTAAGCCAGCTTTTTTACTCTCCTCTTCACTTGCATCAAGAGGCTCTTTAGTTCTTCTTCACTTTCTGCCATAAGGGTGGTGTCATCTGCATATCTGAGGTTATTGATATTTCTCCCAGCAATCTTGATTCCAGCTTGTGCTTCATCCAACACAGCATTTCTCATGACGTCCTCTGCATATAAGTTCAATAAGCAGGGTGACAACATACAGCCTTGACATACTCCATTCCCGATTTGGAACCAGTCTGTTGTCCCATGTCCAGTTCTAACTGTTGCTTCCTGACCTGCATACAGATTTCTCAAGAGGCAGGTCAGGTGGTCTGGAATTCCCGTCTCTTTCAGAGTTTTCCACAGTTTGTTGTGATCCACACAGTCAAAGGCTTTGGCATAGTCAATAAAGCAGAAATAGATGTTTTTCTGGAACTCTCTTGCTTTTTTGATGATCCAACGGATGTTGGCAAGTTGATCTCTGGTTCCTCTGCCTTTTCTAAAACCAGCTTGAACATCTGGATGTTCACGGTTCATGTACTGTTGAAGCCTGGCTTGGAGAATTTTGAGCATTACTTTGCTAGTGTGTGAGATGAGTGCAATTGTGTTGTAGTTTGAATATTCTTTGGGACTGGAATGAAAACTGACATTATCCAGTCCTGTGGCCTCTGCTGAGTTTTCCAAATTTGCCGACATATTGAGTGCAGCACTTTGGCAGCATCATCTTTTAGGATTTGAAATAGCTCAACTGGAATTCCATCACCTCCACTAGCTTTGTTCATAGTGATGCTTCCTAAGGCCCACTTGACTTCACATTCCAGGATGTCTGGCTCTAGGTGAGTGATCATACGATTGTGATTATCTGGGTCATGAAGATCTTTTTTGTATAGTTCTTCTGTATATTCTTGCCACCTCTTCTTAATATATTCTGCTTCTGTGAGGTCCATACAATCTGTCCTTTATTGAGCCCATCTTTACATGAACTGTCCCCTTGGTATCTCTAATTTTCTTGAGGAGATCTGTAGTCTTTCCCATTCTATTGTTTTTCTCTTTTATTTTTTATTGTTTTTTAACTTTTTTTAAAAAAATAAATTTATTTATTTTAGTTGGGGGCTAATTACTTTACATTATTGTAGTGGTTTTTGCCATACAGTGACATGAACCAGCCATGGGTTTACATGTGTTCCCCATCCTGAACCCCCCTCCCACCTCCTTCCCCATCCCATCCCTCTGGGTCATCCCATTGCCCCAGCCCTGAGCATTTGTCTCATGCATCGAACCTGGAATGGTGTTCTGTTTCACATATGATAATATACATGTTTCAATGCTATTCTCTCAGAATGTCCCACCCTCCCCTTCTCCCTCAGAGTCCATAAGACTGTTCTGTGCATCTGTGTCTCTTATTCTGTCTCACATATAGGGTTATTGTTACCATCTTTCAAATTCCATATATATGCATTAGTATACTGTATTGGTGTTTTTATTTCTGGCTTACTTCACTCTGTATAATGGGCTCCAGTTTCATCCATCTCAATAGAACTGATTCAAATGTATTCTTTTTAATGGCTGAGTAATATTCCATTGTGTATATGTACCACAGCTTCCTTATCCATTCATCTGTTGATGGACATCTAGGTTGCTTCCATGTCCTGGCTATTATAAACAGTGCTGCGATGAACATTGGGGTACACGTGTCTCTTTCAATTCTGGTTTCCTCAGTGTGTATGCCCAGCAGTGGGATTGCTGGGTTGTATGGCAGTTCTATTCCCAGTTTTTTAAGGAATCTCCACACTGTTCTCCATAGTGGCTGTACTAGTTTGCATTCCCACCAACAGTGTAAGAGGGTTCCCTTTTCTCCACACCCTCTCCAGCATTTATTGCTTGTAGACTTTTGGATAGCAGCCATTCTGATGGGCGTGAAATGGTACCTCATTGTGGTTTTGATTTGCATTTCTCTAATAATGAGTGATGTTGAGCATCTTTTCATGTGTTTGTTAGCCATCTGTATGTCTTCTTTGGAGAAATGTCTGTTTAGTTCTTTGGCCCATTTTTTGATTGGATCGTTTATTTTTCTGGAATTCAGCTGCACAGTTGCTTGTATATTTTTGAGATTAATTGTTTGTCTGATGCTTCAATTGCTATTATTTTCTCCCATTCTGAAGGCTGTCTTTTCACCTTGCTTATAGTTTCTTTTGTTGTGCAAAAGCTTTTAATTTTAATTAGGTCCCATTTGTTTATTTTTGCTTTTATTTCCAATATTCTGGGAGGTGGATCATGGAGGATCCTGCTGTGATTTATGTCGGAGAGTGTTTTGCCTACATTTTCCTCTAGGAGTTTTATAGTTTCTGGTCTTAAGTTTAGATCTTTAATCCATTTCTTTGCACTGATCACTGAGGAAGGCTTTCTTATCCATCCTTGCTAGTCTTTGGAACTCTGCATTCAAATGGGTATATCTTTCCTTTTCTCCTTTGGTTTTCACTTCTCCTCTCAGCTATTTGTAAGGCCTCCTCAGACAACCATTTTGCATTTTTGCATTCCTTTCTCTTGGGGATGGTCTTGATCCCTGTCTCCTGTACAATGTCACAAACCTCCGTTCCTAGTTTATCAGGCACTCTGTCTGTCAGATCTAATCCCTTAAATCTATTTATCACTTCTACTGTATAATCATAAGAGATTTGACTTAGGTCATACCTGAATGGGCTAGTGGTTTTCCCTACTTTCTTCAATTTAAATCTGAATCTGGCAATAAGGATTTCATGATCTGAGCCACAGTCAGCTC
This sequence comes from Giraffa tippelskirchi, assembly GCF_054371585.1. Classification (NCBI taxonomy): domain Eukaryota; kingdom Metazoa; phylum Chordata; class Mammalia; order Artiodactyla; family Giraffidae; genus Giraffa; species Giraffa tippelskirchi. Next base: position 120,201,609 of record NC_137278.1, read on the forward strand.
CAGTCTTGTTTTTGCTGACTGTATAGAGATTCTCCATCTTTTGCTGCAAAGAATATAATCAATCTGATTCCAGTATTGACCATCTGGTGATGTCCATGTGTAGAGTCTTCTCTTGTGTTGGAAGAGGCTGTTTGCTATGACCAGTGCATTCTCTTGGCAAAATTCTATTAGCCTTTGCCCTTTTTCATTCTGTACTCCAAGGCCAAATTTGCCTGTTATTCCAGGTGTTTCTTTACTTTCTACTTTTGCATTCCAATCCCCTACAATGAAAAGGACATCTTTTTGAATGTTAGTTCTAGAAGGTCTTGTAGGTCTTCATAGAACCGTTCAACTTCAGCTTCTTCGGCGTTACTGGTCGGGGCATAGACTTGGATTACTGTGACATTGAATGGTTTGCCTTGGAAACAAACAGAGATCATTCTGTCGTTTTTGAGATTGCATCCAAGTACTGCATTTCAGACTCTTTTGTTGACTATGATGGCTACTCTTTCTTCTAATGGATTCTTGCCCACGGTAGTAGATATAATGGTATGTGAGTTAAACTCACCCATTCCAGTCCATTTAAGTTTGCTGATTCCCAAAATGTTGACATTCACTCTTGCCATCTCCTGTTTGACCATTTCCAATTTGCCTTGATTCATGGACCTAACATTCCAGGTTCCTATGCAATATCGTTTTCTACAGCATTGGACTTTGCTTCCATCACCAGTCACATCTACAACGGGGTGTTGTTTTTGATTTTGCTCCATCTCTTCATTCTTTGTGGAGTTATTTCTCCCATGTGGAATAGATTGAACAAAATGATATGGCCAACACAAGCAGGAAGCTACACATCACATATCATAGGTAACTCCATCTGGGAAAATCGCTAAGAGACCATGTACTTTTGTTAGAATTTCAAGATAAGAAATAGTGTGGAACCCTGCCTCTTCTTTCTTGTCTGTGCCTTTGTCTGACCACAGCATGTGCCTGCAGGAGTACACCTGGCATTAAGAGGAAGTTTTCTTTGTTGTTTTTGTTGCTGTTGTTGTTTTTATAATGGGCAGGTTAGTTATTTTTCAGAAATAGAGCTCAAGGTGGTGAGTCAGGGGGAAAGTTCTGTGTGAAAGAGCGAGCTTAACTAGAATGTTGTGAGCGAGCACACTGCAACACTCGCAGCAGTAGTGGTCCGGACACGTCTGCCAGCAGCTGCTGCATTGTGCTTCAAACTGAAGTGAGGAGGAAACTGACATTGATAAGGGATTACAAAACCAAGCTCCAGAGAGGGACATCATTGCCCTTCAGCCCAACTGCCATGTCCCTCCCAGTTTTTCTCTTGCTGAAGAGTCCTCCTCACACAGGGAAGGAAAGCGCTAAGTATTTACTTCTCAGGCTTTGCTTGCAGCCCAGATGCAGGCATGTTGTAATCCAGTGCAGGTGAAGGGCTGTTACTGGACCTTCTGGGAAGAATTTTTCCCTGATGAAAGAGATGCAAAAATAAATGCCCCCAAATAAATGCCTTTCTGAGTTGGGCATTGCCATATAAGGGCATGCTACCGGAAGCCACTGTAGCCAAGAGAATCACAGAGAACTTGCCTGAATCTTTGATGCCACTGAGCATGTGTGTCAACCCAGGGGGATCCCTACCCTAGATCTCTCTGTGTGTATTGGAAACTAAGCCACTTGCATTGAAATCACTTTTCTGGCAGTCATATACATCCTAACTGGACAACACTCTGCTAGGCAATTGTAATATGATCTCTTCTGATGTTTATAATCATCCTACCAGGTAAGCTGATAGGATTTATTTTGGGGGGCTCCAAACTCAAGATGGTGACTGCAGCCATGAAATTAAAAGACGCTTGATCTTTGGAAGTAAAGTTATGACCAACCTAGACTGCGTATTAAAAAGCAGAGATGTTACTTTGCCAGCAAAGAACCATCTTGTCAAAGCTATGGTTTTTCCAGTAGTCAGGGATCGATGTGAGAGTTGAACTATAAAGAAAGCTGAACGCCGAAGAGTTGATGCTTTTGAACTGCGGTGTTGGAGAAGACTCTTGAGAGTCCCTTGGACTGCAAGGAGATCCAACCAGTCCATCCTAAAGGAAATCAGTCCTGAATATTCATTGGAAGGACTGATGCCGAAGCTGCAACTCCAATTCTTTGGCCACCTGATGCGAAGAACTGACTCATTTGAAAAGACCCTGTCTCTGGGAAACATTGATGGAGGGAGGAGAAGCGGACGACAGAGGATGAGATGGTTGGATGGCATCACTGACTCAATGGACATGAGTTTGAGTAAACTCCGGGAGTTGGTGATGGACAGGGAGGCCTGGGGTGCTGCAGTCCCTGGGGTTGCAAAGAGCCAGACACGACTGAGCGACTGAACTGAACCAGGTAAGCATTATCTCCCCATTTGAGAGATAAGAAAACTGAGGCTTAGAATGATGCAAAACCTTGTCCAGTGCCCCAAATCTCTTAAGCACAGAAGCCAGGGTTTGAATCCATGTGCCCGTGGCTGGAGTACCAGCACATCGCTAATTCTCACTTGATTTCTGCCATTCTGGCCCATCTCACTGCCTCTGTGTAACTGCAAATATTTACCAATGGAGTCAGTATTTGAACCTGGCAGGGAGGGTGTAGGCAGGTGTGTCTTTGTTCTGCGATCACAGCAGGCACTATTATATAAGAATTAAGATGAGCACAAAAGCCAATTTTATTTGTTGCATGATATTTTAAAACAGAATAATTTCAGATATTTCTTTTTCATATAAAAGGGCTGGAGCATACATATCCTCAGTTATAATTAGATATTGAGTCAGAAATAGAAACTTAGCTTTGCAGATAGTTTTGGAAGCTACATGACTTTTCAACTTTCCACTTTTCGTCTTCCCCAGAGGACTCTCTCCTGGTCCTCAAGCCTCTAGTTTCTCACAAGTCCAATGACTTAACTAGAAGGATTTGGAAATCAGCCTCTAGCAAATAAATGTTTTCCGGTCCTCCCATTTGAAAACCCACAAAATCCCTATAAAATGGAAGAGGGAGGGATTAAGAACAAAAGTCAGAGCATATTCTAATTTTTTTTCTTAAATACTGCTTGACTTTTAAAAGGTGTTTAGTTTGACAATTTCTGTGGAATTGAGCAGGTGAAACCTTATTACTTGTGTGTTTATTGGTGGGCTCTTTTCCAGATATAATTTTGAAAGATGCAACATTTTCTTGCTGGTTTCACCTTCTCTTTCCTCTCCCAGATGAGAGAGCATGATGTTTGTTAGCCTGAATCCTTGGCCTCGTTTTCTTGCTCCAGCCTATCTTTACTGCAGAGGATTCTTCCTTTAACAATTTTCCTTCCTAAACTTTATCTCTAATGCTTCCTTGGTAAATGAAACCAAACTACTATGTGACTGGCATTTCAGTTAAATTTTTATATCACGCACAGTGGGAAATACTACATTTGCAAAGCCTTAACCCAGAATAGTAGCTTCCTTTTAAGGGAGACTTCAGCCAGAATCAGAGGATTCCTCTAAAGGAGGCAGAATAATGCCATGTAGGCAGATGCCTCTTACACCAACCAGCCATGAAGGGTGGCAGTATAATGTGGGAGCCTTAAAAATGAAACTGGAAGGCAAATGGGAAAATTTATTGCAGTAGTGTATTGTTCAATTGGAAATAGAGCTTTTGGAAAACAGCCTTTATAATAATGTGAGAAAGGCTAGGCCAGCTGCTACTGTTACTTCTCTGAATTGATACTAACACTGACAGCAATGAGGGTAGAAGAAATAAACTCTTCTCTTTTTCTGACCCAAGCCATCATCATCTGTTAACTGAAATTACTGAGATAATTAGTGAGTCTCTGGCTTCTACTCTCACCAGTACACACTTCCCCTTCTCAGTGTAGTCTCAAAATAGCAGCCTGAGTTACCCCTTTATAAAGTAAATTAAATCAGGATGTGCCTCTGATCCAGTACCTTTCCGGCTCACTCACAATAAAAGCCAGAGTTCTGACAATGGCTTCACAGCCCTACTTTGCTTTCACCAGATTCCTGTTTTGCCCCCAGTGTCTGGTCTCACTTGCCACCCCAGCCATACTGCCTTCCTTCTGCGTGCAGCAAACCACCGCACACTCCATTCCTCAGGCCCTTAGTTACTGCCTTCACTCAAATGCCATCATTGTCTTCTCAATGTCATAATTGTCCCCTAATCACTGTATTCAGAATTTCAAACTCTCCATTGGCTGGACCCTCTTCCCTAGCAATCTGTGCCCTTCCCTGCTACATTTCTCCACTAATACTGCACAATGAGTATAGCACACATCTTACTTATCTGCTTGGGTATTGTGTTTGTTATTTGCTGACTTCCTCTTATATTGCCCACTCCCTTGCTAGACTGGAAACTGTGGGGATAAGAATATTTATCCTTGTTTCTTTGTTTGCTAATGCTGTATCCACAGGGGGTGATATACTATTAGACATTCAGCAACTATAAAATAATCTTCTACCTCCTATTCAGTCAGGGCTTGTAGTTACAAAACTCCAATATTGCCTGGTCCTAATAATTTAAGAAATAATTTACTGAAATGAGATTGAAATATTAAAACACCAGACTCAGTTGCTGATTAGGAATCCGAGAAGACTAGGCAGCAGGGCACCCAGTCAGAAAACTAGACAGTACTGCCCTATGGTGTCTTTACTCTGTCTTCACCCTCAGGAGTGACCTCTGTCCCATATCTTTGCATATTTCCTCTCTTTCGGGGTGCCGGTCAGCAAGCTGGAGCCCCCTACGTCCTGTGCCAATAATCTAGCTGTCACAGGCTGGGGAGGTATTAATTAACCCCTCTTAGCTGCCATGTTAGAAGCCTGGATTCTGCCTCTCACCAAAATTTATAAAATAAGGGATTCCCTGGCATAAAAAACAGATCTGGATCACAGGCAGCCGACTAAGAAAACCCGCTGAAAAGCCCAATTCTAACCCACAAATACTAATGGAAATTGACTTTCACATGTTGAATTTTATTTTTCTCTATTATTTTCTAAATTTTCCCAGTGATATGAATTGGCATATTCATTTATTTGATAACATTAGTTAGAAAAATGAACATTAAACTATATTAAGGTAATAAAAATGTCAACCAGATCTCAAGTTTTCTCTTGAGGCCATCTGTAATTTGTGGCCTATTAGTATATGTATCATGGCATGAGAAACAAGTGAATAGAGAGGTCTTCAGTGACCTCTGATTTCTTCAGAGTAAACTTCATCTGGAGCCTAATACAGCATCTTTTGTGTTTCAGTAAATTTACATAATAAACTTCTATTGAGAACAGCCTCAATGGAAAGCAGATGCTCATCTGACTGAATCATTAATCATTCTATTCCCCATAGGACAATAGTCACGAATTGCATTGATCTAGAGTTCAAATGTACTGCACAAGTATTTGGTTTGGTATGGGCTTGTTCTAAAGACGGATACGACAGTCTCTCCTATCCTGCACACTTCAGTTTAGTCACTCAGTCGTCCAACTCTTTGTGACTCCATGGACTGCAACACACCAGGCTTCCCTGTCCATCAACAACTCCCGGAGCTTGCTCAAACTCATGTCCATCTAGTCAGTGATGCCATCCAACCATCTCATCCTCTGTCATCCCCTTCTCCTCCTGCCTTCAATCTTCCCCAGATCAGGGTCTTTTCCAATGAGCAGTTCTTCTCATCAGGTGACCAAAGTATTGGAGCTTCAGCTTCAGTATCAGTCTTTCCAATGAATATTCAGGATTTGATTCCTTTAGGATTGACTGCTTTGATATCCTTGCTGTCTGAGGGAACTCTCAAAAGTCTTCTCCAACACCAAGTTGAAAAGCATCAATTCTTCGGCATTCAGCTTTCTTTATGGTCCAACTCTCACATCCATACATGACTACTGGAAAAGGCATACAGTTATAGTTAAAACTATTGACTATATGGATCTTTGTCACAAAGTAGTGTCTCTGCTTTTTAATATGCTGGCTAGGTTGGCCATAACTTTTCTTCCAAGGAGCAAGTGTCTTTTAATTTCATGGGTGCAGTCACCATCTGCAGTGATTTTGGAGCCTAAGAAAATAAAGTCTGTCACTGTTTCCATTGTTTCCCCATCTATTTGCCATGAAGTGATGGGACTGGATGCCATGATCTTAGTTTTCTGAATGTTGAGCTTTAAGGCAGCCTTTTCACTCTCCTCTTTCACTTTCATCAAGAGGCCCTTTGATTTCTCTTCGCTTTCTGCCATAGGATGGTGTCATCTGCATATCTGAGGTTATTGATATTTCTCCTGGCAATCTTGATTCCAGCTTGTGATTCATCCAGCCCGGCATTTCTCATGATGAACTCTGCACATAGGTTAGATAAGCAGGGTGACAGTATACAGCCTTGATGTACTCCTTTCCCAATTTGGAACCAGACTGTTGTTCCAATATAGTTCTAACTTTTGCTTCTTGACCTGCATACAGATTTCTCAGGAGGCAGGTAAGGTGGTCTGGTTTTCCCATCTCTTTAGGCATTTTCCACAGTTTGTTGTGATCCACACAGTCAAAGGCTTTAGCATAGTCAATGAAGCAGAGGTAGATTTTTTTTTTTGGTACTCTCTTGCTTTTTCAGTGATCTCAACAGATATTGGCAATTTAATCTCTGGGTCCTCTGCCTTTTCTAAATCCAGCTTGAACATCTGGAAGTTCTTGGTTCATGTACTGTTGAAGCCTCACTTGGAGAATTTTGAGCATTGCTTTGCTGGTGTGTGAGACGAGTGCCATTTGAGCATTGTTTGGCGTTGCCTTTCTTTGGGATTGGAATGAAAACTGACCTTTTCCAGTCCTGTGACCACTGCTCAGTTTTCCAAATTTGCTGGCATATTAGGTGCAGCCCTTTCACAGCATCATCTTTTAGGGTTTGAAATAGCTCAACTGGAATTCCATCACCTCCACTAGCTTTGTTTGTAGTGATGATTCCTAAGGCCCACTTGACTTCGCATTCCAGAATATCTGGCTCTAGGTGAGTGATCATACCATCGTGGTTCTTATATGGGTCATTAAGATCTTTTTTGTATAGTTCTGTATATTCTTGCCACCTCTTCTTAATATTTTCTGCTTCTATTAGTCCCTACTGTTTCTGGCCTTTATTGTGCCTGTCTTTTCATGCAATGTTCTCTTGGAATCTCTAATTTTCTTGACGAGATCTCTAGTCTTTCCCATTCTATTATTTTCCCCTATTTCTTTGCATTGATCACTGAGTAAGTCTTTCTTATCCCTCCTTGCTCTTCTTTGGAACTCTGCATTCAAATGGGTATATCCTTCCTTTTCTCCTTTGCCTTTCACTGCCCTTCTCTTCTCAGTTATTTGTAAGGCTTCCTCAGACAACAATTTTGCCTTTTTGCATTTCTTTTTCTGGGGATGGTTTTGATCACAGCCTCCTGTACAGTGTTGTGAACCTCCATCTATAGTTCTTCAGGCACTCTGTCTATCAGATCTAATCCCTGAATCTATTTATTACGTCCACTGCGATAGATGGGTTTGGTTTAGGTCATACCTGAATGGTCTAGTGGTTTCCCTACTTTCTTCAATTTAAGTCTGAATTTGGCAATAAGGAGTTCATGATCTGAGCCACAGTCAGCTCCCAGTCTTGTTTTTGCTGACTGTATAGAGCTTCTCCTTATTTGGCTGCAAAGAATATAATCAATCTGATTTAGTATTGACCTTCTGGTGATTTCCATTTGTAGAGTCATCTCTTGTGTTGTTGCAAGACGATGTTTGCTATCACTGGTGCATTCTCTTGGCAAAAGTCTGTTAGCCTTTGCCCTGCTTCATTTTTTACTCCAAGGCCAAATTTGCCTGTTACTCCAGGTATCTCTTGACTTCATACTTTTGCATTCCAGTCACCTATGATGAAAAGGATATTTTTGTTGTTGTTAGTTCTAGAAGGTCTTGTAGGTCTTCATAGAGCCATTCAACTTCCGCTTCTTCGGCATCAGTGCTTGGGGTATAGACTTGGATAACTGTGATATTGATTTACATTTGCCTTGTAAATGAACAGAGATCATTCTGTCATTTTTGAGATTGCACCCAAGTACTACATTTCACACTCTTTTGTTGACTGCGAGGGCTACTCCATTTCTTCTACGGGATTCTTGCCCATAGTAATAGATGTAACGGTCATCTGAATTACATTCACCCATTCTGGTCCATTTAGTTCATCCTGCACACATCTTTGCAAGTGACTCCTCTCCTCTTCTCCTCCGACTTGCTTTGAAACTTGAGATGGCCCTGTGACTTGCCTTGGCTAATAAAATGTTGTCAAAGGGACACGAGTGACTTCTGAGCCTAGTCATTACTATACAGTGCAGCTCTTGAGTTTGACATCTTGCAAGCCAGCTACCACATAAGGATGTCTGGGTTATCCTGTGGAGGAAGCAACAGGGAGAGAAATGTCCTACAGAATGAGAGGCCAAATGAAAAAAAGTGCAAGGCTCTCCAGAAAACAGCCTGCATTCACTGCCACACATTGTGAGGGAGGCCATCTTGGATGTTCTCACCTTGGCTGACCCACCAGTGAAATTCAGTCATATGAGTGACTCATCTAATACATGAAGAGCGGGATAATCACCCAAGTGTGCTCAGCCAACAAGGACAAGCAAGAAAGCTAACTCATGTTGTTGTTTTAAGCCAATAAGTTTTGGGGTTGTTTGTTATATAGCAATAGATTGCTGAAATACTTAGGGTATAAAGTTTCTCTTTGATTAGGTAGGGGCACTGTTACAATTTTCTTACATGACAATTAAAAAATGTCCCCCCAACCCCTTTGAATTTAATGAGAAATGCTGAAGATCATTCTTTGCTGGGCCACACCATCTAGTGAAAATCCAAAAAGAGTGGAAAACAGTTGACTTTTTAAAAACTGATCAAATATTATGTGTGCATGAAGTGTATAGAACCCATGTCTACTGACCTCTCACAGTCATGTCTGTCTCTGGTTTGCCCTACTACTGATTATAAGAACTTGAAACCACATTCAACAGTCAACCTCTAACTTTCTGGGCATCTTCCAAAGAAACTAGGGGTTGTACTACCCAGCTATGTACTTGTGCTCACAAATGATTTGCTTTTTTCCTTCTCCCATGCTATTGTTTCCTGTAGCAGTGTCTATTGCTGAGGCAGCCTCTGCCTCACTGAAAATGTTCCAAAGCTGCCAAGAACTCTGAAACATTTCTGTGAAGCTGTTTGTTCCTCTGCTGAAGTCATCAACACCATCTGGATTTTATGACCATGGAATATAATAGATTATTTTCTGGCCCATCCTGCTGCTTTAGCCAGTGTCCTTCCCAGACTTTTATCATTCCTTGACTGAGAATATATATTCTTCCTACATTTCCTCCCAGTGATGCCACCTCGAAAAGATAGTTCAGTTCAGTCACTCAGCTGTGTCTGACTCTTTGTGACCCCACGGAGTGCAGCACGCCAGGCCTCCCTGTCCATCACCAACTCCCGGAGTCCACCCAAACCCATGTCCATTGAGTCGGTGATGCCATCCAACCATCTCCTCCTCTGTCATCCCCTTCTCCTCCTGCTCTCAATCTTTCCCAGCATCAGGGTCTTTTCAAATGAGTCAGTTCTTCGCATCAGGTGGCCAAAGTATTGGAGTTTCAGCTTCAACATCAGTCCTTCCAATGCACACCCAGGACTGATCTCCTTTAGGATGGACTGGTTGGATCTCCTTGCAGTCCAAGGGACTCTCAAGAGTCTTCTCCAACACCACAGTTCAAAAGCATCAATTCTTCAGCGCTCAGCTTTCTTTATAGTCCAACTCTCATATCCATACATGACTACTGGAAAAACCATAGCCTTGACTAGACGGACCTTTGTTGGCAAAGTAATGTCTCTGCCTTTTAATATGCAGTCTAGGTTGGTCATAACTTCCCTTCCAAGGAGTAAGCGTCTTTTAATTTCATGGCTGCAGTCACCATCTGACATGATTTTGGAGCTCAAAAAAATAAAGTCAGCCACTGTTTCCACTGTTTCCCCATCTATTTGCAAATCAGTGCTGCCTTGATTTCCATTGTCCTACAGAGATTTTAGTGAAACTTTATATGTGTTCTTTCTCTTCATGTGGTATGGGATATCAATCAGACTAGGTCAGTTAATGATCTGAATAAAGGATACTGAGCTGATCATCTTTCTCTTCTGAGACAGACTTTGAGGCTGTTTGTCTTGACTCTGTCTTCCTTATAAATGAGTTATTTCCCTAGAAACTTTCTGGATCCACATGTCCTCCAGAGATGCCAGCTGTTTATAAGTTGAAAGCTCAATACAAATCAGATTTACATTGTAAATATATTGAAAGACCAACAGTACCTACATTTCCCACAGTTATTAACAGTTACTCATATTAAAATGGTAGAGAAGGGACTTTCTTGGTGGTCTAGTGGTTAAGACTCCACACTTTCAACGTGGGGAGTGTGAATTTGATCTAAGAACCCACATGCCACATAATGTGGCCAAAGGAAAAAAAAAGAAAAAGTGGCAGAGAACACTAGAAGCCTCTTGGACACTATTACTTGATTTTCTAAAGCAATATTAGACTTTGTGTTAGTGTTTTCTCCAATTGTGTGTTGCAATCATGGCTCTTGATAGAGGTTCCTGGCAACAGTTTTTGGCAGCTGGTTTGATTATAGTGATTCCAAATATTTGTTTGTATGATAATTACTTCTTAACAACTGATACCAACTGCCTTAACAACTGCTACCAATGACAGTGGGGATTATGGAAAGCAGCACATCCTCATCACTTCTTTGACATGAGGGTAGAATTGTATAGAAGCTGCTTATAGAAGAAGTTGCTAAGAGATGCCCATGTATCTGTAGGGCTTGTGTATGTATATCTGTCCTTCCTGTTGTCTACTTGTAGGTCCTTCAGCATCTGGACAGAAGTTTAGAAGCATTTTCTCTCACCTGCAAAGATAGTTTAGAACTGGGGCCTCTGGCCTTCTTTTGGAAACTACACTGCCTTACATTTTCTTCAGTGAATTTATAAAAGTTCTCTCCAGATGTAGTAGAAAGATAAATCTAGTTATGAGACCACATGATGTTAGCACACAAATGAGACTTAATTTTCATTAGCAGCTGTCAGTCCTAGAGCACAGATGCAACGGTGATATGGAGCAAACATCTTTGAAGTGAATTTTTGCTCATGTGCCTTAATGATCTTGATATCAATCAACAAACATATTGGATTCACATCTACTATGTACCAGTTCTGGGACAGGCAATTTGTAAAACAAATATCGTGTAGGGGTTCCTACCCTAAAATCACTAACAATTTATTGGAAGGAAAAAAGTCAAGATATTATGATGGCTAATAATAAGAAAGTAACTATTTCCACTTTCTTAAGTACTTCTCAGTACCTCAGTTTCCTCATCTGTAAGATGGAGTAATGATAGTACCTGTGTTATAGCTAGTACTATGTTTTAGGGCTTCCCTGGTGGCTCAGATAGTAAAGAATCTGCCTGCAGTACAGGAGACCTGGGTTGGGAAGATCCCCTGGAGAAGGGAAAGGCAACCCATTCCAGTATTCTCACCTGGAGAATTCCATGGACAGATGAGCCATGGGCTACAGTTCATGGAGTCTCAAAGAGTCAGACACAGCTGAGTGATTTTCACTTTTTTCATGTTATAATCTTTGTAAAGTATATAAGGTTATACCAGACATAAACATTCGTACATGTAAACTCTTATTGCTGTTAGATACTTGTATGCCACTGAGGCAGGTGTCACCTTGGCTGTGTCATTTTGGCTCACCATCTGCGTCTATAAAAAGGCATATTTTTAATGATCACCTGAAGCTCTATTAAAGTTAGAAAAAAGAAAAAATATGCCAAAATAGTATTATTTATAGTCTTTATCATATTTTAAATTTTGAAAGTTGAAATTGTAAAACAATTTAAGTATTGAGATAGCTTATTTTCAAAAACTTTTTCTAGCTGTGTTTTTTTATTGAGGTATAATTGACATGTAGCATTATATTTGCTTCAGTTGTACAACATAATGACTTAATATTTGTATATATTGCTAAATGATCACAATAAGTCTAGTTAGTATCCATCATTATACATAATTACAAGATTGTTTTCTTGTGTTGAGAAATTTTAAGACCTACTCTCTTAGCAACTTTCAATTATACAATAAACAATTAATAAATACAGTTACCATTGTGTACATTATATATTCAAGACTAATTTATTTTATAACTGGAAGTTTGTGCTCTTTGATCCCTTTCATCCTTTTTACCTATTTCCCCACCTCTAGCAACCACAGATCTTGGGTTTGTTGTTGTTTTTGTTTTCATTTACATATAAATGAGGTCACACAGTATTTATCTTTCTATGTCTGACTTATTTCGGTTAGCATAATGCCTTCAAGTTCTGTGTCTGTTGTTATAAATGGCAAGGTTTCTTTGGGTTTTTTATAGTTGGGTAATATTCCATTGTGTGTTTGTGTGTGCGTGTGTATGTTATAACCACCATTGTGCGTATGTGTGTGTATACACACTTAAGTTCTTCATTCATCCATTGATGGACACGTAGGTTGTTTCCATATCTTGGCTAATGTAAATAATGATGCAGTGACTCTGAGGATATGTATATCTTTTTAAGATAATGTTTTTATTTTCATATAAATGCCCATAAGTATTGCTGGACCGTACAGTGTTTCTATTTTTAATTTTTGAGATTTCATATTATTTTTAATAGTGGCTTTGCCAATTTTCATTTATACCAGCAGTACATAAAAGTTCCCTTTTCTCCACATTCTCATCAACACCATTTCTTGTCTTTTTAATAATAGCCATTATGACGAGTCTGAGGTGATATCTCATTGTTGTTCTGACTTGTATTTCCCTGACAATCATTGATGTTGGGCATCTTTTCATATTCTGTTGGCCATCTGTATGTCTTTGGAAAAATGCAGATCTTTTGCCCATTTTATAATCAGCTTTTTTTTTGTTTGTTTTCTATTGAGTTGTATGAGTTCTTGTTATATTCTGGGACATTAACTACTTATCAGATATATGATTTGCAGATATTTTCTCCCATTTGGTAGCTCGCCTTTTCATTTCATTTATGATTTACTTTGCTGTGCAGAAGCTTTTTAGTTTGATGTAGTTCCACTTGTTTGTTTCTTTTCTGTTGTTATTGTAAAAAAATCATTTTTAAAACTTAAAAACGGAAGGATATGGAACTTTTTTACATTTTAATTTCTTATGTTATCTCTGAAGTTAAATGTTAGAAATTAAGTTTTAAGTTTATCAAGATCACTGATTGCACTAATAGTTCTATTTGCAAAGTAGTGATTAGTTTAACTAGTTATTTTCTTTTTTGTGGTCCTTCACTAAGGCACATATCACCTTTAAACTTTATTTTGAAGGAACATAAAAAGATCAGTTATGCATTACATTCTTAGTTCTCCAAAATGATAGTTTTGGTTTGTTTTATATTTGTGTAGTAAAAGAACGTGATGAAGCTATTGGTTTTCAGTTAAATAAGCATCTTAAAATCTGACATATCAGAACAGTTGTCTTTACCTAATAGCTTATTGGTGGAGGTTGATTAGGGACAAGTTTATCTTCAAGGAATAATTGTAAGCTGCACAGTTTGTTAACTATACATCCTTGAGAAGTGATTTTTCAATACTTGGTGATACCTTTTGTTGATGTTAATCCTGGTTCTGTTAAAAGAATAAGAATTTCCTTCCAGTGCCTGTTTTATTATAAATGTGTTGTGCTGAACAAAAGGTCATTGTTAATAACCGTTTGATAAAAAGGTTTTCATTAATTTTTTTTCCTTGGCATTATTTGCAGTTAGAAGATGAATTACCCACCTTCCCAGATAACTGAGAACTATGGAGGAATGGGGAGGGAAGGGTGGGTAATATTTATCTAATCCTGTGTTTCAAATATAACAAAAATATGCCTCCATTGTAATGGGTCATGGAAGCTTTCAGAAAACAATCTGACCAAATCACAGGTTGAATAAACAAAACATTCTTGTAAGAACATAGCCACAGGGGATTACAGTCAGGCATTCTAAGTTAAATTTAAAAAAAAAAAGATTATCTTCAAAGAATTTTTGTACTGGTAAGTTACTGAATCATATTTGATCACACGATTTATATTTTTTCATGTAGTTGATACGTTTTTTCAATATGTTTTAAAAGAAATATCAGAAGTTATACATGTAAGTAAAATGCTTGAAACTAGATGAACAAATTAAAAACTTTATTTACTGTAAAATAACAGCAGTTTTTTACATAAAGTTCAAAATAATTATTTTTACAAGAAGCATCAAGTAAATGCAAATCTTGGCAAAAACAGTGAAAAAAGAAACTTCGTTTCTTAAATTGGAAAACATTCTTTGTCAAAGGAGCCCTAGGATTGAAGCAGCATGTTATTGTTGGTCAGTTGCTAAGTCATGTCCGACTCTTTGTGACCCCATGAACCTCTGCACGCCAGCCTTCCCTGTCCTTCACTATCTCCTGGAGTTTGCTCAAACTCTGTCCATCGAGTCGGTGATGCCATCCAACCATCTCATCCTCTGTTGCCCCCTTCTCCTCCTTCCCTCAACCTTACCCAGCATCAAGGGTCTTTTCCAATGAGTCAACCATTTGCATGAGGTGGCCAAAGTATTGGAGCTTCAGCTTCAGCATCAATCCTTCCAATGAATATTCAGGTTGACTTCCCTTAGGATTGGACTGGTTTGATCTCCTTGCAGTCCAAGGGACTCTCAAAAGTCTTCTCCAACACCACAGTTCAAAAGCATCAATTCTTCAGCACTCAGCCTACTTTATGGTCCAACTCTCACATCCACACATGACTGCAAGAAAAACCATAGCTTTGACTATATGGACCTTTGTTGGCAAAGTATTGTCTCTGCTTTTTAATATGCTGTCTAGGTTTGGTCATAGCTTTTCTTTCAAGGAGCAAGCGTCTTTTAATTTTGTGGCTGCAGTCACCATCTGCAATGATTTTGAAGCCCAAGAAAATAAAATCTGTCACTGTTTCCATTTTTTTCCCATCTATTTGTCATGAAGTGATGGGACCAGATGGCATGATCTTGGTTTTTTGAATGTTGAGTTTTCAACCAGCTTTTTCACTGTCCTCTTTCACCCTCATCAAGAGGCTCTTTAGTTCCTTGTCACTTTCTGCCATTAGAATAGTATCATCTGCATGTCTGAAGTTGTTGATATTTCTCCCAGCAATTTTGATTCCATCTTGTGATTCAGCCAGACTGGCATTTCACATGATGTCCTCTGCTAGGAAGTTAAATACACAGGGTGACAGCCTTAATGTACTCCTTTCTCAATTTATACTCTCAAATTTTAAAGTTTTGGCTATATTAAAAAATGCTTTAAATGTAGTGGGATTCTAATACATTTCTGGTTAAATTCACCCAAAAAATATCTATAATCACTAAAATCTAGATACATGTGTTAAGTGTTGAAACACTAGCTTTAAATATTCATCTGAACTTTATTATCAGGATGAACTATGTTTCATAAAGTCATGATAAACTATAAGACAGAAGAGCTTAAGGTATTTGAGTTTCTAAGCCTCTGTTCTCTAATTTAAATTTTTAAAAATTATCTAACACATTTTTCTTCAGTGCTATTGTCTGCAAACAAAAATAAATCAATGAAACCACATTATATCTATTTAAGTTTGTATATGAATACATCTGTTTTAGAATACTATTCATTAGATAAATATATGAAAAAATGCATTGATTAAAATAGGGGGAAAGTAATCTAATGAGAATAATTTTAAAAATCTTTCTGAAGTACCTGAGATTTAACAGGAACAAATGTAATCACATTTCAAATTCCATCAGAAACAAACAAACAAAAATAACATTCAGATCAATACATGCTAATCTATGAGAAAATTATGATAATGATTCTTGCTGGTGAATGAAATTTCCCTATCAGATTCTTTAAGCTTGTTTCAAATTGCTGGTTTGTTTCATGACTTTTTTTGCTCAACATACCTGAAATACTTGTCCTACTAGAGTAAAGTTCAGTCCATGTCTGTCTTGAGTGTACAGCAATACCCTTTGCTTTGTCAAAAAATCAACAGATTCTAATTTGTCAAACCTGAGAGAAGCTGTTCTAAAAAACAACCTCTCTGCTATGGTGGAAGTTTCAGCCTATACCACAAAAATAAAACACCTCCAGGCTAACTCAGTGAAAAATTGTGAGAACAGCAGCATAACAGTAGGCAATATGACTCTAGTAGTTAGTGTTTCTGGGAAGACCAGCACTTAAGGCACAGAGCCAGTCAAGTGGAGATGATCTACATTTCTAACCGTGGTGCTTTGTGCTAATCTAATCTCAAGGAAGAGTTTGACTTCCAATTCAATTCCACAAATATTTGTTGAGCAAGAGCATTCAATATTTATTGTACAAGAGACCTCAGCACTCTGCCAAATGCCCTCTTTGGACAAAAATTGGAAATCTGTATTTAACCTTGGACAAAATTTTTAACCAAACTGGGCCTCTTTTCTCCACTGGTAAAATGAAGAGATTGAACTAAATATCTAAGTTTTTATAATTCTAATATTGCTTTGAACATAGTGACGACAAATGAACATTTGCCATTAACCCGTGCCTTTACCTAAAAGGGCAGAAATAGAAAAGCCATAGATTCCCTTTGGTGGAAGGTACATCTGCCATTAGAAGAAGGGGTGTGCTCAGGGAGTCTTGCATGGGGCAATCCTGGAGAAAGTGAGCTCAGGAGTGAGACTGTCTTGGTTGGGGCTCTGCCACTGACCAGTCATATGTCTTTGGACAGTTCCTCTGCCTCTTGGGGCTTCAATTTCATCCTCTGTAAAATGGAAATAATAAGTGTATTTTACCTTCAAGTGTTGTTGTGAAGATTACAGGAGTTGATGTATGTAAAACACCTAGAACTGTAGGAAACACAGAGTATTCAATAGGATTACCTACTACTCTTCTGGATGAAGACTCAGGGACAAATATTAGTAGCCTAGGTTCAGACTCAAGCCTTCACATGTGCCAGAACATGACTTAGTTATTTTAATTAGCAGTAGCCTCCTCACAGCTTTACTCATGAATTTATATATTTAAAAATAAATATATCTCTATATATCCATATCTATATGTCTCAACAGTGTCAGTGTCCAACACATAGTAACACTAGAAACTCAAATATTGAGAAGTGGGGGAAAAATTTATGCCTGTACTGGTGTCTTCAGGTATTAGGCTACATACACAACAGGTTGATGAATTTAAATTGCTGTGAATTCTTGCAAAATAAATATTCAGAACAAGAGTTTACAAACTTGTAACTGGATGCCTAGCATATAGAAAATTTTCCATAAGTCTTGGTGCTTATTGCTATTCACATTAGGTGTATCACATTCTCTTCTACAAGATTCTATTTTTTGGCTCTTATTAAAATGTAATAAAATTATTTCAATAATGGAATACACTTTTAAATGATAAAGTTATAGAAAAATTGTTTTTTAATAATACAGTTAAAAATATGTTACAAAAATGGCACAGTAGCTTAAAGGAAAAGTAATAATTATAGCTAAGTAAAATAAATTCATGGGAATGAAAAGCCATTCTGCTTCAATTAAGTCCATTTAATCAATTATTTGGAAAACTCAGCAGTGGCCACAGGACTGGAAAATGTCAATTTTCATTCCAATCCCAAAGAAAGGCAATGCCGAAGAATGCTCAAACTACCACACTCAAACTACAATTGCACTCATCGCGCACGCTAGTAAAGTAATGCTCAAAATTCTCCAAGCCAGGCTTTAACAGTACGTGAACCATGAACTTCTAGATGTTCAAGCTGGACTTAGAAAAGGCAGAGGAACCAGAGATCAAATTGCCAACATCTGTTGGATCATCAAAAAAGCAAGAGAATACCAGAAAAACATCTACTTCTGCTTTATTGACTATGCCAAAGTCTTTGACTGTGTGGATCAGAACAAACTGTGGAAAATTCTTCAAGAGATGGCAATACCAGGCCACCTGACCTGCCTCCTGAGAAATCTGTATGCAGGTCAAGAAGCAAAAGTTAGAACTGGACATGGAACAACAGTCTGGTTCCAAATCAGAAAAGGAGTACATCAAGGCTGTATAATGTCACCCTGCTTATTTAACTTATATGCAGAGTACATCATGAGAAACGCTGGGCTGGAGGAATGGGCTGGAGGAAGCACAAGCTGGAATCAAGATTGCTGGGAGAAATATCAATAACCTCAGATATGCAGATGACACCACCCTTATGGCAGAAAGCGAAGAACTAAAGAGCCTCTTGATGAAAGTGAAAGGGGAGAGTGAAAAAGTTGGCGTAAAACTCAACGTTCAGAAAACTAAGATAACAGCAACCAGTCCCATCACTTCATGGCAAATAGATGGGGAAACAGTGGCTGACTTTATTTTTTGGGGTTCCAAAATCACTGCAGATGGTGACTGCAGCCACAAAATTAAAAGATGCTTGCTCCTTGGAATAAAAGCTATGACCAACCTAGACAGCATATTAAAAAGTAGAGACATTACTTTGCCAACAAAGGTCTGTCTAGTCAAAGATGTGGTTTTTCCAGTAGTCATGTATGGATGTGAGAGTTGGACTATAAAGAAAACTGAGTGCCGAAGAATTGATGCTTTTGAACTGTGGTGTTGGAGAAGACTCTTGAGAGTCCCTTGGACTGTGAGGAGATCCAACCAGTTCATCCTAAAGGAAATCAGTCCTGAATATTCATTGGAAGGACTGATGGTGAATCTGAAGCTCCAATAATTTGGCCACCTGATGTGAAGAACTGACTCCTTGGAAAAGACCCTGATGCTGAGAAAGATAGAAGGCAGGAGGAGAAGGGGACGACAGAGGATGAAAGTTGGATGGCATCACTGACTCAATGGACATGAGTTTGAGTAAGCTCTAGAAGTTGGATAAGAACAGGGAGGCCTGGCATGCTGCAGTCCATTGGTCACAATGATTCGGACACAACTGAGTGACTGAACTGAATCAATTAAATTCCCAGTAGTGTATAAAAGAATAGCTGGCAAGTGCTTAGCTTGCTAAGATTTTCTGTACTCTCGGCAGAAACCATAATCTCTTTAGAAAGAAGTTCATTTTCACTTGGCTAAAAATTTAGGTTATAAGTGCATCAAAATCATTGTCAAAAGACACAGTTGTCTATGTATTGACACTCAGGGTAATGAAAGGGGAAGTGTGTCAAACTCCATTAGTAAATCTTCACAGACTCTCTAGGCAATTGAATTAGGTTCATAGTTTATAACTCAGTAATGAAGAACTTCTCTAAAACTCTTATAGAAAAATATCATGTGACTTTCATGTGGAAGAATTTATACGACTAAATAGGATATGTCAGATCAAGAAACTTAGGATAAATGTTAGAACTTACTGTTGGAGAATGACCTTGATCGCATTAGAATATAAAGTTAGATGCATGACCCTCAGAGAAATAACAAAACAGCTATTGGCCCTAGCAATTTCCCAGTTTTCATCTCTTGCCTCTCCATTTGTGCCATATAAAATTCCTTTGTGCAATATGCAACCACATGCATACCCCAAATTAAGACTGTCTTATCTACTTGCAACTTCCCTTTTCCATGCTAAGCATATCAGATTAAAGAGAATTAAAAGTGGCATTATTGAGGAGGATTTTTGCTTTGGGTTAAGAGAAAATAACAGGGATTAGATTTACTCTCCTACTTGAAACTACAAAGCTAAAAATGCTTGACAAAACTCTAAAACAACATGTAACAACTGTTTCAGACATTGGATGCCAGGCTGAGCAGGTGATGCCTGGGAAAGGGGGCAGCAAATCAGGTGAGCCTGAAGACTGTCCCAGTTTACAACCTGGAAGGAGTTTCCAGAATGCAGTGTAGAGAGAGGAAACCCAGGTGGAGTTTGGAGCTCTGCCTAAGTTGAGGTGATAGAGTTGGGAATCTGGGGAAGACAAGTTGGTTAATGTTTTCAGGACAGACTCCCAGAAAGCAGAACATTGCAGAGAGTTAATAGATCTGCAGAGGGTCCCTTTCAAGGCTTGAGCTCAGTACTAATCAGCACATGTGAGAAGGAAACTACTCAAGCTTACAGATAAAGTTACTGCAAAGGAGCAGAGATAAGAATTCCTGGAGCTCGCATAGAACCAGGAAAACTTTGAGTTCCCACTAGCCAATGTGAAAAATCTCATAGTTCTTATGAAAGTGCCTTGGTAACAAAAATCAGCTCTAAAGGCTGGTCTGAACCTGCCTCAGTCAGTTAGTCAGTTTAGTTGCTCAGTCATGTCCAACTCTTTGCGACCCCATGGGACTGCAGCATGCCAGGCCTCCCTGTCCATCACCAACTCCTGGAGTTTACTCAAACTTGGTCCATTGAGTTGCTGATGCCATCCAACCATCTCATTCTCTGTCGTCCCCTTCTCCTCGTGCCTTCAATTTTTCCCAGCATCTGGGTCTTTTCCAATGAGTCAGTTCTTTGCATCAGGTGGCCAAAGTATTGAAGTATCAGCTTCAACATCAGTCCTTCCAATGAATATTGAGGACTGATTTCCTTTAGGATGGACTGGTTGGATCTCCTTGCGGTCCAAGGACTGAACCTGCCTAGTTCACTTCAGTTCAGTCACTCAGTCATGTCCGACTCTTTGCGACCCCACAAACCACAGCATGCCAGGCCTCCCTGTCCATCACCAACTCCCAGAGTCCACACAAACCCATGTCCATTGAGTCGGTGATGCCATCCAACCATCTCATCCTCTGTCATCCCCTTCTTCTCTTGCCCTCAATCTTTCCCAGCATCAGGGTCTTTTCCAATAAGTCAGCTCTTTGCATCAGGTGGCCAAAGTATGGGAGTTTCAGCTTCAACATCAGTCCTTCCAATGAACACCCAGGACTGATCTCCTTTAGGATGGACTGGTTGGATCTCCTTGCAGTCCAAGGGACTCTCAAGAGTCTTCTCCAACACCACAGTTCAAAAGCATAAATTCATCCTTCAGTTTTCTTTATGGTCCAGCACTCACATCCATACATGACCACTGGAAAAACCATAGCCTTGACTAGACGCACATTTGCTGACAAAGTAATGTCTCTGCTTTTTAATATGCTGTCTAGGTTGGTCATAACTTTCCTTCCAAGGCTTTTAATTTCATGGCTGCAATCACCATCAGCAGTGATTTTGGAGCCCAGAAAAATAAAGTCAGCCACTGTTTCCACTCTTTCCCCATCTATTTGCCATGAAGTGATGGGACTGGATGCTATGATCTTAATTTTCTGAATGTTGAGCTTTAAGCCAACTTTTTCACTCTCCTCTTTCACTTTCATCAAGAGGCTCTTTAGTTCTTCTTCGCTTTCTGCCATAAGGATGGTGTCATCTGCATATCTGAGGTTATTGATATTTCTCCCGGCAATCTTGATTCCAGCTTGTGCTTCCTCCAGCCCAGCATTTCTCATGATGTACTCTGCATATAAGTTAAGTAAGTAGGATGACAATATACAGCCTTGACGTACTCCTTTTCCTATTTGGAACCAGACTGTTGTTCCATGTCCAGTTCTAACTGTTGCTTCATGACCTGTATACAGGTTTCTCAAGAGGCAGGTCAGGTGGTCTGGTATCCCCATCTCTTTCAGAATTTTCCACAGTTTCTTGTGACCCACACAGTCAAAGGCTTTGGCATAGTCAATAAAGCAGAAATAGATGTTTTTCTGGAACTCTCTTGCTTTTTCGATGATCCAGCAGATGTTGGCAATTTGATCTCTGGTTCCTCTGCCTTTTCTAAAACCAGCTTGAACATCTGGAAGTTCATGGTTCACGTATTGCTGAAGCCTGGCTTGCAGAATTTTAAGCGTTACTTTACTAGTGTGTAAAATGAGTGCAATTGTGCGGTAGTTTGAGCATTCTTCGGCATTGCCTTTCTTTGGGATTGGAAGGAAAACTGACCTTTTCCAGTCCTGTGGCCACTGCCAAGTTTTACAAATTTGCTGGCATATTGAGTGCAACACTTTCACAGCATCATCTTTGAGGATCTGAAATAGCTCAACTGGAATTCCATCACCTCCACTAGCTTTGTTCGTAGTGATGCTTCCTAAGGCCCACTTGACTTCACATTACAGGATGTCCGGCTATAGGTGAGTGATCACACCATGGTGATTATCTGGGTTGTGAAGATATTTTTTGTATGGTTCTTGTGTGTATTCTTGCCACCTCTTCTTAATATCTTCTGCTTCTATTAGAAGAAGAAAAACCTGCCTAATGAGTCTTAAAAGCAAGGCTCATAAGTTTCAAGATGTTTACAAGTAGCTCAGTTGCATCTAAGACTAAAGACCAGGAAATGTTAATGGAAATACAAAAATATCTAATACTAGTACTCACCGTGTCTGGTATCCAGTAAATAATGACCAGTTATGCAATATGTGAATGTAAAGGAAGACCCTCCCATTTATCTTCTCTAGTCTCAGTACTTGAGTCACAGAATACTTCACTTCTGAAACTCTGTCTTCCAAAGGTGTTGAGTTCCCCCTCCCAAGCAAGAAGTTTCCCCTTCCCCAGCTGGGTGTCCTGTGAACAACTAAGTTACAACACTGTCTACCTGGAGATAGTGTCAGATCTCACAACTTATGGGTGCAGTCCCACAAGACTGAGCCTGGCCAACTTCAGATGTTAATTTCAAGTCCAGGTTGTTACCTGTGTTTCTGACCAACTGCTATAATCAGAGGTTCCCGAGACACCTTTTGGGGTCCAATTAATTTCCTAGAGCAGCTTGCAGAACTCAGAAAAACATTTTACTTACTGGATTACTGGTTTATTATGAAAGTGTGTAACTCAGGATTAGCCAGATAGAAGAGATAATAGGGCCAGAAATGTTTGGAGCTTCTATGCTCTTTCTTTTGCATCATTCACTCGTCACCTCCATGTTTACCAACCCAGGAGCTCTCCAGCTCTGTCCTTTTGAATTTTTATGAAGGCTTCATACAAAAGCATTGTTGATTAAATCATCAGCCATTGGTGACTGAACTCAACCTTCATCACTTCTCACCTCCTTTAACTCTGGGATATGAGGCTGAAAGTTCTACTCTGTTAATTACAGGGTTGGTTCCCTTTCCTGAGGAGCTTTCCATAAATCAACCTTATAACATAAATTCAGGTATGGTTGAAAGGAGCTTGTTATAAATAATAAAAGACACATTTACCTCATTCTTATCACTTAGGAAATCAAGGGTTTTAGGAGCCCTATATCAGAGCAGGGATAAAGATCAAATATATATTCCTCACTGTAAATCATAACATCATGTTTGAAATAACTCATAATATGTTAAAAAAATCAATCAATAGAAACAGTTTCAGAAATGACAGAGATGCTAGAATTATAGGCAAGGACATTAAAATTGTTATAGAAGAATGTATATAAGTGTATGGGGCTTCCCAGTTGGCTCAGCAGTGAAGAATCTGCCTGCAATGCTGGAGACACAGGAGATGTGGGTTCAATCCCTGGCTTGGGAAGATCCCCTTGGAGGAAGGCAGGGCAATCTACTCCAGTATTCTTGCCCAGAGAATCCCATGGGCAGAGGAGCCTGTCTGGTCAAATAGGGTCGCAAAGGGTTGGACATGACTGAAGTGACTGAGCACACACATATGTGTGTAACTGAATCACCTTGGTGTACAGCAGAGGTTGGCACAGCATTGTAAATCAACTATACTTCAATTAAAAAAGAATGTAAAACTGTTGTTATAACTGTTATAACTATAGGTCACATAGTTATAGAACAGTCTATATGATTAAGAAGCTGGAGGAAAGATTGAGCATGTACAGTTAGATACCTGGAAGATTTATATATATATATATATATATAAGTCCTGGATTGAAGCTCAAAGATGTCTGGGTCCCCTCTGGTTTAAAATGAATGTTCTTTTAAGCAAAGTCACTCAATCCAAGAGGCTTTTCCTTTTCCTCTTCTCCTCAATGTCTCCCTGGAGGTGATACCTATTCCTGGGGCCGAGGGCAGCTCCTGAGCCAGATGTTTGGGTTCAACTTTATTATTATTTGCTCTGCAACCATAGGCTGATTACTTTCACTTTGTTTGGTTCTCCTCTGTCTTCATCTGTAGAATGGGTATATTAAGAGCAGCAACTTTAAAGGATTATTGTGAGGATTCAGTAAGAGAACTTAGGAAAGCACTTAGTACCATACTCTCTAGATACTAAGCCACAAGGATGATATTTTCCCCGTCTGTGGTGTTCTCTGTCTTGCTGCATCCGCTGCTGCTGTTGGTCCATCCCTGCCACAGGCATGCTCAGTACGCTGCAGCTGTGGAATTTGCGTTTTGTTTTCCTTAGTGTCCCCCAGCTCAATCAGCATGTCCGCACTTCCCTTGGGGGTTTCAGAAGTGCTTTCATTAGTTCTCTGGACTGGGGTGGCCTGGATTTGGTGGTACAGCCCCCTGGTCCAGTCTCCAGGGGACTTCCCTCCACCTCAGCCTTTCTACTGCTTTGTCAGAAACCCCCATTCTTCCCCGACCACACTGGAGCAAGATACAAAGTTTTCCTATGTTTCTCTGTGCCACTAGGATCTGGCTGTCAAGCCTAATCCTTCTGATATGAGCTGACAAACTTCTATCTGGAAACTCGGAGCCAAGCAGTGACTTCCACATGGCCAATGTGTGGCCAACAGTGTTTGTAGCCAACAAGCTTTCTGACTACAGGAAGGGTTGGTATCCTGAAGAAGAAACCTAGTAATATTGTCATGTAGTATCCACTCTCAGTGGCAGTTTTGAATCTGCTGCACATGGAAAAGTATTTAACTTTAGCTATGGGCTTCCCTAGGGGCTCAGATGGTAAAGAATCTGCCCGAAGTGCAGGAAATCTGGGTTTGATGCCTGAGTCAGGAAGATCTCTTAGAGAAGGAAATGGCAATCCACTCCAGTATTCTTGCCTGGAGAATTCCATGAACAGTGGAGCCTGGCAAGTTACAGTCCAAGGGGTCACAGAGTCAGACACGACTGAGCGAATAACACATTCATTCTCTCAGTATTAGTAACAAATTAGTTCTGAGGCACCAGAAAGGGGTTTCCTTCCACCAATGTGCCACAGTGAAGGACTGTCTGAGACACTGGACTGTTGTAACCACACACAGGAAGAGATTTAGATACATTTGGAGGGCTCTGGAAGTGTCTGACTTTAGACATCCTTAGGAGCGGCAGTTGCCTCTTGACTCGATTTAGAAAAAACCAAAGTCAATGGGCCAGCTCAGTTAAGAACAATTCCATGAGACCATTTCTGACCATTACAGCTGGCAACACCCTCTCTCTGTGTGTTTTTCTCATGATGGTTATTGCACACCGACTAGTATAGTCACTCACATACTTTTCTGCTCTCCCCTTGGAGTCTAGAAGCTCCTCGAGGAGTGGCACTTACATCTCTGCATTCTCCATGGAGACTAGCAGACTTGAAAAAGAAGCTCCTGACACCACCGCCACCACTAAATTCAAGGAGGCCACCCCAGACACTGCCTCAGAGGCTCCACAAACATGATCACGTTTAATCTTCACAAGACATTAAGTTATTTACTGTTTTCCCATGTTATGGTGAAAATAATTGAGGTTCCAATGAGTTATGAGATTTGTGCAAGGGCACAAAACATGGGACCACAGTTCTACCCAAGGCTGTGTGACTGTCATGCCTTGTTTCCAATTACTGCAATGTAGCATCTCCTTCACAGAACACCTCTCAGTAGTGAATATGCTCTGAGCTTGTCTTCTTTCACTGCATCCAGCCTTAACAAAGATTAGAAATTGGATTGTGGCTATTGAGATAATAGAGGTAGATAGACAGCATTACCATATATATGGTCCGTTGCTTTAGAAATGCCTATAAGAAATTTATAAAGAACACTCAGTAATAGTAATTCTTCTACACATATCTCGTGAACATACGATAAATTGGGCAAAATTTTATAGCTTGGAGTGAACGGAAATCTAAGTACTTCTAATTTTTGCAATCTAACCAAAATTAGAACCGCTAGGTTGCATTCTACTCCAGAGAGCTCTGTGACTTCCGAACAGAACCGTGTGGTGAAGGAGGCACAGCTCATCTTCTGCTCTGCTCACATCTGGTTTACGAAGCCCTTTCCCCCTTTCTAGGCCTTTCCTTCCTCTCCTCTACTCTAGTTCTGTCCTCTGCTCTAATTATCCAGCAGAAAATAAATCACTACTGTTTAAAGAAAAATTAGCCTGAGGATTTGCAATTAGCTCAAGGGGAGTAACTCAGAGAATAAATCTTTTGTAAAGATGACTAATCGTGGTATTTTAACCACTGTCACTTCTGATTAAGGGAATTATTTTGGCGATAATTTATAGCATTTGAGAGGCAAATTGCACCATTAAATCTGCCACCTGTCCCCTCCTCTTGGGTGGCTTTAGCATTCCAAAGATGGTAGGAGAACAGTTTTCCAGTAACCATATGTGAGGAAATGCACACTCCTCAGGTTCGGTTCCATACTCATACTGAGGCCAAAGTCCTTCTAATGGCTGAGCAAGTTGAATGGGAACTTGCAAGGTGGTTCTTTGTGATGGGTTGCTGCTGCCAACCACACTGATGCTTTCTCCAAATATAGGGAAGTTGAGTGGACTTTTGGCTGCTGGACATGAAGAAATCATAAAATCAATAAAGTAATCAATCAACAGATGCATAGTGGACTTCTTCAATCGGCAAGGCTCAGACCAGATGAACAAGGGATGCAAAGATGATTTATGAAGCACTGTCTCTGGTTTTAAATCATAATACTAACTATTGGATGAAGAATATGCAT
This sequence comes from Giraffa tippelskirchi, assembly GCF_054371585.1. Taxonomy (NCBI): domain Eukaryota; kingdom Metazoa; phylum Chordata; class Mammalia; order Artiodactyla; family Giraffidae; genus Giraffa; species Giraffa tippelskirchi. Next base: position 120,228,449 of record NC_137278.1, read on the forward strand.
AATACCTGCTGCAGGAAATCAGAGGAAAAAGTAATCCCTGTAGCTGATGTTGTCCAGAAAGATTTTTTTAAAGTAGTATTTGCCATGTTAATATTGAAGGAAAATAATAGAATCCTTTAGTATTTTGTGCACCATGTTAAACTCTTTCCATGTACTATATGTGAAGTGTTCAGACAAGTAAACAGCACATTATAAGTGCTTAATGTGTTATTCATAGTTCTTCACGTTGTCTTACCCTTTCCAAATCCTTTAAGTAGGAATAATTATTTGCCCCTTATTATAGTTAAGACTGGGGCACATCAAATTCATATAACTTGTACAATTTGTACATAGTAAATATGAATTTATCGACTCCGGGGTCCATACTCTTAATCACACTCCATATTATTGGGTTGAGAAAAAAAATGTTCATTTGGGTTTTTCCATAACACCTTAGAGAAAAACTCAAATGAACTTTTTGGCCAATCCAGTATGTGGACTTAAGATTGGTAAATAAAGCAGAATTTGGTGTGTGTGTGCGGCGGGGGGAGAAGCGTGAGTATAGATCCAAGGAGTGTCAGGGGCAGATGAATAGAAGTGATAAAGTTACGATCTTGTTCAAGAGGTCAGGAAGTTAACTAGGGTGGAGGACTTGGGTTAAAAATCTGTGGAAAGTATGGTTAGAAAAATAATGTAGAATAAGTAATGAAGGGTTTGAATATTAACTGAGAAAGCATTAAAAGAATTTTAGCTTTAGCCTATATGTACTAGAAAGTCAAAGATTTATACACACACACACACACACACACACACACACACACACACACACACACACACTTCTATGAATAAAAAGAAACTTGTAAAGGTTAAGCTAGGAATATTCTCAGGGCCAACTTATCCATCAGACACAGGACACACAGGGCCTACTCGTGTACCTTTAGAGACCTACAAAGATGCCATCCTGCCAAGGCCCACAAAAATCATCCTGCTGCCTTGGATATGATGCTAATCATCTAGAGGTGGGATGACTAAGCATAAGGAAAACAAGGAAGTACTAAAATCATTGTTTGTGACATAGTGCAGGCTATGAGCTTGTGTCCGTGTCACTATAAAGAAGACAAAGGCATTTCAAAAAAAAAAACTCAGAAAAGTTGATAACTGCCTCCGAATATATGAGTGTGTGGTGGAGTGTAAGGTTATTAGTTACAAATGAGCATAGAAAATGTAAGTTTTCTGGCTCAAGATAGTGGGCAAATATATACATTTACTTTCTTTGTGTTCCAACATTTCTTGAAACAAGAGAGGAGACAGATTTTTCAAGATCCACAGTTGTGCTGAAAAAAGTGAAATCTGTGAATCAGCAGACTAGTGGAAGTTTGGAGATCTAGTTGAGAAGGAAGTCAAAACTGAGAAACCTGAAACAAGCACAGGAGAGGGTGGCAGAATTCAACTATTGTAATGGTTAATTTAAAGGATTATGAAACAACCTGATTAGGTTCTACATAGGGTAGCTGGCTGAAGTTCACCTTCAGGATAAAAACCTAAGGATAACAGCTTTCAAAACAAAAGGGAGAATCTGTTGACCCTAGAGAGGTGGATGAAGGGATAGTAAAAATGCAACATGGAAAACAAAATAATGTTCAATCTGGGTGATTTTAAACCTGCACAGACATGAGATGAATGAAGGCAGGAAGGAGTTATGGCTCAACACAGTGGTGAAATATACTCGAGTGTCCTACCTTTTGTACTGTGGCATTTGGAAGAGGTCCTTGTCTTGCCTGCCAGCTGGAGCATGTCACTCAGCATAATCTTGCCTTTTTCACTTCAGCATGCATCAGATTTCCCCATCATTTGGGAGGATGGGCTGGTAAGAAACCAGACACACACAACTTTTAAGAAAACCTGTACTAGCTATTGGAGAAGGCAATGGCAACCCACTCCAGTACTCTTGCCTGGAAAATCCCATGGACGGAGGAGCGTGGTAGGCTGCAGTCCATGGGATCGCGCAGAGTCGGACATGACTGAAGTGACTTAGCAGCAGCAGCAGCAGTACTAGCTATGTAGACAAATCAATGCAATCTTTCATTTTCAAATCTGTAAGGAAAAAGAATTTGCATGCATTTAAGGAAAGCCAATATCATAAAAGATAATCTAACAGAGCTGACCTGTAGGAAACGTAAGCATTTTAATACATCCTCAGAAAAACTAAAGAGGCTATTAAAGCCATGAATCAAGTACAAGCTGCTTAGGGAAAAGGTAGTCTGAGAGTAAAAAGAAGAGAGTTCTTAGAAAACAAAAATATAGTTGTAGAACAAAACAAGCATACCTACACATATGAGTCAAACAGCAAAATGGATAGAACTGAAGGCCAATTTAATGTGAGCAATAAAGTTAAGGAAACTTCCCAGGTCACACGGAAGACAAAAACATAAAAAAATATTGAAGATAAATAAGTTAAGAATCATAGAGAAGAATGTTAGAAGATTCAATAACTATCTAAACAATGGAAAGAAAGAAGAAATAATAAAATAGATACTTATAAGCAGTTAATAGAAAAATTCCCTGAACTGAAGAGAGATCTGAGTGTTCCAAGGGAAATGTCTTTGATCAGGAGTAAGGAAATACATGCATATTCAGACACATCCTGATGAAATTTTTGAACTTTAAGTATAAAGAGTAAAATTTTAAAGTTGCCACAGGAGAAAAAAAGAAAATAACTGAGCCTTGGACTAGTATCAGACTTATCAGCCTTCACAATGTAATTAGGACTCTAAGGATTTGCCAGGTGGCTCAGCGGGAAAGAATCTGCCTTCCAAGGCAGGAGACGGGTTTGATCCCTGGGTTGGGCAGATCCCCTGGAGAAGGAAATGGCAACCCACTCCAGTATTCTTGCCTGGGAAAGCCCATGGACAGAGGAGCCTGGAAGACTGCAGTCCATGGGGTCACAAAAGAGACACAATTTAGCAACTAAACAACAAACGTGTAAAATAGATTAAATGGTCCTCACTCTTTAGATGCCTTTAATTTGACTTACAATGCAGACAAAAGGGTCCAAAAAGATATTTTGATTATTTGGAGATACTAAAAGTAAATGCCTTCCATAATCATCCTCACTTTTCTTTGGCTCCTCTCTGAATCTCTTTAAGATTATTCATCTTTTGGTTTACAATTCAGGTTTTCCTGTGCCAGAAAAAAAAAAAATCTTTGTATAGATATCTGAAAATATCTTTCAACAGAGATTTATCTGAGCTGCTCCAGATGCTGGGGATACAGCAGGGAACAAACCAAACTCTGAGAACTCATGGTGCATTCTAGAATGTAGGACAGACTACAGAGATAAATATGTAAGTGATATATTTATTGTTGCTCAGTCGTGATTCTTGGTGACACCATGAACTATAGCCTGCCAGTCTTCTCTGACTATGGGCTTTCCCAGGCAAGAATACTCTAGTGGGTAGCCATTCCCTTCTCCAGAGGATGTTTCCAGTCCAGCGATCAAACCTGGGTCTCTTACATTGACAGACAGATTCTTCACCCAGTCATATATTAGGTAACACAAATGTTATATTAGGTAACGGCAAGTGTTGCAGGGATGAACAAAGCAGAATAAGGGTGCCAGGAGTGCTGCATAGACATGGGAACAGTTGCGATATTGCATTCAGGGAAGAAAATAGCTTTCAAGCAGACTTGCAAAATAAATAAAAAAGTGAGTTATATGGCCCTCTTGGAAAACAGTATTCCCAAAAAGAAAACAGCAAAGCCCTGAGGTGAAAACATGCTTGAAACGCCAATGTGTCTGGAGCAAAATGAATGAGGAGAAGCATCATAGAAGCCAAGGTTGGAGTTGGTGGAAGGCCAGACACCATCAGTTCTTGTAAGACAACAAGACATTCAATTTTGTGCTGGATGAAATGGGAAATTATTCGAAGTTTTCACACAGAAGAGTAGAATAATCTCTGTTTTAAGAAGATCACTGACTCCTGAAGGGCAGGGGGACTAATCAGGAGGTCTCTGTTTTTAAAGAACTTTAAACGATTTGTTTATGACTTCTAACTAAATTCATGGGTGGTATTGTAGTTGTTATTTTTTTTAATGTTTTTTAATTGTGGTAAAAGTCATATAATATAAAACATATTAGTAGTAGTGTTAGTCACTAAGTCGTGTCCAACTCTGTGACCCTGTGGACTATAGCCAGCCAGGCTCCTCTGTCTATGGAATTCTCCAGGCAGGAATACTGGAGTGGGTTGCTACTCCCTTCTTCAGGAGACCCAGGGATTGAACCCGCATTGCAGGCAGATTCTTTATCACTGGGCCACCTGGGAAACCCTATAAAACCTACTATTTTAACCATATTTAACTGTATAGTTCAGTGGCACTAGGTACATTCACATTGTTGTGCAATTCTCACCATCATCCATCTCCCAAATTTTTCACCTTTCTAGACTGAAACTCTGTCCTCATTAAACACTAACTCCCCATTCCAACCACCCCACCCACCCTACCCCCTAGCCTCTGGCATCTCCCAGTGTACTGTCTGACTCTATGAATTTGACCATTCTAGGTACTTTGTATAAGGAATCAAACAGGATTTGTTTGTCTGTATCTCATACATATTGGAATGCATCATTAAAGCTAATATATTTCCTACAAACAGAGGGTACCTTTTTATTTTTCCCCTGTACAGTAAAATATGCAGTAATTGTTATGGACTGAATGTTTGTGTTCTGTCAGCCCCAGATTTGTATGCTGAAACCCTAATTCCAGTGTGATGATATTTGGAAGTGGGGCCTTTGGGGAGGTAGTTAGCTCATGAAGGTGGAGCCCTGGTGAATGTGATTAGTGCTTTTATAAGAATCCAGTGGCCTACCTAGCTCTCTTTCTGCCACGTGAGGATCCAAGGAGTAGCCAACTGTCTATAGTCTGGAAGAGAGCTCTCACCAGAAACCTGACCATGCTAGGAGCCTCATCTCCAATTTCTAGCCTCAAAAACTGTGAGAAATGAAGAATTACCTAGGCCATGGCAGTGTGTTACAGAAGCCTGAATTAAGATAGTAACCAATTTATAGTTCACATAATGCAAACAGACACTGCTGCTCATCCCCCCAAATCTGTCCCTTCTCTTTGGTATATGACTATATTAGGGCTACCAAAGTACTATATACTGAGTGGCATAAACAATAGAAATTTATTGTCTCTAATTCTGGTGGCAAGAAGTTGGAGACCAAGGTATCAGCTGAGTTGGTTTCTTCTGAGGGCTGTCTCTTTGGGCTTGCAGAGAGCTATGTAATCCCTATGTCTTCACACCATCTTTCCTCTCTGTGTGTCTGTGTTCTAATTTTCTTATAAGGACATCCATCATGTTGGATTAGAGCCCACCCTGATGGACTTGTTTTAATTTAATCGTCTCTTTAAAGATGTTTCCAAACAGTCACATTCTGAGATTCTAGGGGTTAGGACTTTAATATATTAATTTAGGGGGAATATAATTGAGACCATAACACTGAGTCATAGAGTTGTGGCTAGGGTATAGCTGCTGAGACATGGACTACATTTTCCAGCCTCCCTTGCAGCTAGGAATGACTGTATGACTAAGATCTCACCAGGGAAATGTGGACAGGAATAATGAGTTTCACTTCCACACTTCCAGCTAATCTCCTATAAAACTAAAAAATATGGCAAGCACATTCCTTCATACCCCTTTCCTCTCCTTATGGCTAACCTGGCAGTAAAGAGAGCAAGCTTGAAAGATAAAAGGGTTAAAGATGGTGGAGCCTATATTAGCCTAGGTTTCTGATTGGCAGTATAAAGAAACAGAAGTTTCCAAAAGTTAAATGTCTAAGATCTTGCAACTAATACATGGAAGAAATGAATTCATTTTGTCTGGCTCCCATAACTACATTCTTTCCACTAAGTCTCCTACTTTAAGTTTTCTGTAACCAGTTCATTGTTGTGGGAACTACCTGAATCCTCACCTGCTTAGTTTAGCTCATGGAGTTACATCATTTTGGCTGAGCATTTGGTCTCTGGGGTCCAGCTTTCTGGTTTGAATCAAAGCTTCTTCCACTTGTAAACCACATGAGTATGAGCAAGTTATTGAAATATTTGTTTTCCTCAGCTTCCTTTAATAGATTTTTTTGTTGGAGGGGGCAGTGTTAAACAGGAGTTAAATAGTATCTGCTGCATACGATACACAAACAACCCTAACACACAGTTCAGTTCAGTTCAGTTCAGTCGCTCAGTCATGTCCGACTCTTTGCGACCCCATGAACTGCAGCACACCAGGCCTCCCTGTCCGTCACAAATTCCCGGAGTCTACCCAAACCCATGTCCATCGAGTCAGAGATGCCATCCAACCATCTCATCCTCTGTCGTCCCCTTCTCCTTTGATTTAGCAACAAAATGATGATCTATGGCATTGGCAAAGAAATTTGTATGTGCAGTGGGTCAGAAGAGAGACTCAGTTCAGTTCAGTTCAGTCGCTCAGTCGTGTCCGACTATTTGCAACCCCATGAATCACAGCAAACCAGGCCTCCCTGTCCATCACCAACTCCTGGAGTCCACCCAAACTCATGTCCCTCAAGTTGGTGATGCCATCCAGCCATCTCATCCTCTGCCATTCCCCTCTCCTCCTGCCCCCAATCCTTCCCAGCATCAGGGTCTTTTCCAATGAGTCAACTCTTTGCATCAGGTGGCCAAAGTATTGGAGTTTCAGCTTCAACATCAGTCCTTCCAATGAACACCCAGGACTGACCTCCTTTAAGATGGACTGGTTGGATCTCCTTGCAGTCCAAGGGACTCTCAAGAGTCTTCTCCAACACCACAGTTCAAAAGCATCAATTTTTCGGCGCTCACCTTTCTTCATCGTCCAACTCTCACATCCATACATGACCACTGGAAAAACCATAGCCTTGACTAGACAGACCTTTGTTGGCAAAGTAATGTCTCTGCTTTTAAGTATGCTATCTAGGTTGGCCATAACCTTCCTTCCAAGGAGTAAGCGTCTTTTAATTTCATGGCTGCAGTCACCATCAGCAGTGATTTTGGAACCCTCCAAAATGAAGTCTAACACTGTTTCCACTGTTTCCCCATCTATTTCCTATGAAGTGATGGGACCAGATGCCATGATCTTAGTTTTCTGAACGTTGAGCTTTAAGCCAACTTTTTCACTCTCCTCTTTCACCTTCATCAAGAGGCTCTTTAGTTCTTCTTCACTTTCTGCCATAAGGGTGGTGTCATCTGCATATCTGAGGTTATTGATATTTCTCCCGGTAATCTTGATTCCAGCTTGTGTTTCTTCCAGCACAGCGTTTCTCATGATGTACTCTGCATGTAAGTTAAATAAGCAGGGTGACAATATACAGCCTTGATGGACTCCTTTTCCTATTTGGAACCAGACTGTTGTTCCATGTCCAGTTCTAACTGTTGCTTCCTGACCTGCATACAGGCTTCTCAAGAGACAGATCAGATGGTCTGGTATTCCCATCTCTTTCAGAATTTTCCACAGTTTATTGTGATCCACACAGTCAAAGGCTTTGGCATAGTCAATAAAGCAGAAATAGATGTTTTTCTGGAACTCTCTTGCTTTTTCGATGATCCAGCGGATATTGGCAGTTTGATCTCTGGTTCCTCTGCCTTTTCTAAAACCAGCTTGAACATCTGGAAGCTCACGGTTCATATATTGCTGAAGCCTGGCTTGGAGAATTTTGAGCATTACTTTACTAGCATGTGAGATGAGTGCAATTGTGCGGTAGTTTGAGCATTCTTTGGCATTGCCTTTCTTTGGGATTGGAACGAAAACTGACCTTTTACAGTCCTGTGGCCACTGCTGAGTTTTCCAGATTTGCTGGCATATTGAGTGCAGTACTTTCAACAGCATCATCTTTGAGGATTTGCAATGGCTCAACTGGAATTCCATCACCTCCACTAGCTTTGTTCATAGTGATGCTTTCTAAGGCCCACTTAAGTTCACATTCCAGGCTGTCTGGCTCTAGGTGAGTGATCACACCACAATGATTATCTGGGTCATGAAGATATTTTTTGTACAGTTCTTCTGTGATCTTTTTGTACACCTCTTCTTAATATCTTCTGCTTCTGTTAGGTCCATACCATTTCTGTCCTTTATCGAGCCCATCTTTGCATGAAACGTTCCCTTGGTATCTCTAATTTTCTTGAAGAGATCTCTAGTCTTTCCCAATCTGTTGTTTTCCTCTATTTCTTTGCACTGATCACTGAGGAAGGCTTTCTTATGTATCCTTGCTATTCTTTGGAACTCTGCATTCAGATGGGAATATCTTTCCTTTTCTCCTTTGCTTTACACTTCTCTTCTTTTCCAAGCTATTTGTAAGGCCTCCTCAGACAGCCATTTTGCTTTTTTGCATTTCTTTTCCATGGGGACGATCTTGATCCCTGTCTCCTGTACAATGTCACGAACCTCTGTGCATAGTTCATCAGACACTCTATCAGATGTAGTCCCTTAAATCTATTTGTCATTTCCACTGTATAATCATAAGGGATTTGATTTAGGTCATACCTGAATGGTCTAGTGGTTTTCCCTGCTTTCTTCAATTTACGTCTGAATTTGGCAATAAGGAGTTCATGATCTGAGCCACAGTCTGCTCCCAGTCTTGTTTTTGCTGACTGTATAGAGCTTCTCCATCTTTGGCTGCAAAGAATATAATCAGTCTGATTTCGATGTTGACCTCTGATGATGTCCATGTGTAGAGTCTTCTCTTGTGTTGTTGGAAGAGGGTGTTTGCTATTACCAGTGCATTCTCTTGGCAAAACTCAATTAGCCTTTACCCTGCTTCATTCTGTACTCCAAGGCACAGTATATATCTATTAACCTTTAACAGAGAATCCACTTTCTTTTATTAATACCAACACTCAATTTTGCAATTACTTTCTCAGTATGCAGAGTTAATCTACACAATAAAAACAAGACTTGGAACCCATTATGCAGGAGATCCAACCAGTCCTTCCTAAAGTAGATCAGTCCTGGGTATTCATCGGAAGGACTGATGTTGAAGCTGAAACTCCAATACTTTGGCCACCTGATGCAAAGAGCTGACTCATTGGAAAAGATCCTAACGCTGGGAAAGATCGAGGGCAGGAGGAGAAGGGGACGAGAGAAGACGAGATGGCTGGATGGCATCAACGACTCGATGGACATGGGTTTGGGTGGACTCAAGGAGTTGGTGATGGACAGGGAGGCCTGGCGTGCTGTGGTTCATGGGGTCGCAAAGAGTAGGACACGACTGAGCGATTGAATTGAAGTGAACTGATGCAAGAAGCTATAAACATTTTAAAGGTTATTTCAGAGTTCATTGGCCCCAAATAAAATATTATAGAGCTGTAAACCATAGATTTGCTAAGTAAGGATACTGAACTCTCCAGCTTCTGTCATTTTAATTCTTTGAGTACCCCAGCTGATTTGTATTTTGAAAAGTATACTGTTGCATAGAATTTAACTCTCTGATAAGGAGACTCATTCTGGGGTAATTTTTCACATAGTTACTGTTCCATAGACAATGAAAATGCAAGCAAGAGGTTGATTCTGCTGTTTATTAATTTTTTTGTTTTGTTTTCACAGCTCTGCTTCCTGTGTCCTCATGACTTAGTTTTTCCATTACTAATTAATGATTCCCGACTTCATATCTTCTTCTCTTCTTCTTAATTTTCTGTGTCCCCGATGCCCATGCAAATGGTCCTCATCTGTTCACCCTATGTCTGGGCACTGCTCCATTGTTCTCTTTCCCTTGTTTATGACTGGGACTCTCAAAGCAGAGTGTGCATACCATTCCTAAGAAGACGCGGAAGACTCAGTGGATTGCAAAACCTATGGAACAATTACCAGTAATTGTTAGCCTTCAACCCCAAAGTCCAAGGGGTGTCCTGCTTACCCTCTCAGCCAAGGACTATCTGTCTACCTTTTGGCATTTTAGTGGTAATTTCAGAGGCTTAAGTGTTTTCTTTATCCTAGGTGACCATAAGAGTGCTCCAAATAGGTATATCAAGACACTGGGTATACATGAGATTTGGGGTCACCCTATCTAATCCCCAAGTCTCTCTGACCATCAGTGAAAGAGAAAATATTCCAGACTCAGAATTATGTGTTCTGTTTCTGCCTTATCTGTTCATCTTGGTTATCCATGTCCTTGAGCTTTTAAACTGTTGAATTTAAAACTGAACAGCCAATTATTTTACCAACAAAATGGATTTATTCAGAAATAGCAGAGAATTGTAATTCAGGGAAAGCATGCTATAACAAAAAACCAGTCAAATTCAGAGAAGCCAAGGAGAGGTATGCTTTCTTATGGAAGAAATGGGAAGTTGAGAGGGGCTTTTATAAACAAAGAGTCCATTGGAGGGAACTGGGATTTCAAAGTTTAGTGGTTTTTCATTGGCTGAGTTGTGACAGTCTCTCTTCAGCTGGACTATTGCCAGACAAGGAGAAAAATCTTCCTTCTACTGGAGTAGCAAAGTTACAAAGCAGTAACCTTCTTCCTGTTGGCAATGCTAGATAGGTCTCTTCCTGGCTTGCATTATCAGATGGCAATGAGTAGTAGGGCCTGAGAGCTCCTCCTTTCTGCCTACCCAATTCCAATTTACTTATTTATTCATTTTCAAATAAAATATAACATCTTATACCATATTTGAGAAAAAGTATCTTCTTATCGTTATAGGTACGATAAAATTTTAACTCAATAGCAAAATTATAATATTCAACAATTCATAGAAGTTTTAATTTGGTTTGATTTAAAGACACAGTAATAAAACTAACTCATGGTAAGTAATTTTGCTTTTAAAATTTGATGATATTTATAAGCCAATAGTCCAATCCTGTCTATATACTCAACTGAAATGTGTACATGTGTTTACATGCATATTCAAGAGTATTCATAAGAGTATCATCTGTAGTAGCTCCAAACTGGAGACTACCCAAATTCTCATCAATAGTAAATCACATAAAGGATGATTTATTCACACAATGGAACACTATACAACCATGAGGATAAACAAATTATAGCTACAAAAAATGACATAAAAAGTCAGACACAAATGAATATATATTGTATAATTTCTTTTATATAAAGTTCAGGGAAAAACTAGGGAAAACTGATCCATGGCATTAGAAGACATGAGAGTGGCTATCCTTTTTTTTTTTTAAGAGTTTTTTTTTTTTTGATGTGGACCATTTTGAAGGTCCTTATTGAATTTGTTAAATATTGCTTCTGTTGTTTATGTTCTGGCTTTTTGATCACAAGGGATGTGGATGTTAGCTCCCCAACCAGAGATCACACCTGCACCCCCAGTATTAGAAGGTGAAATCTTAAACACTGGATACCAGGGAAGTCCTAAAAGTGACTATCCTTTGGAAGGGGAGTGGAGAGACTTAAGGAAGTACCAGTGGAGAATCGGAAATTCTATTAATTTTCTTCTTTGGACAGGTTAAATGGTTATGTTTAGTTTGTGAAACTTGGTAAGTTTATCATGCTACTTCTTATCTTTATACTTTTTAATATATATCTTATACTTTGATAACATTTCAAAGATATATAGTGATATGGAATACATAATTTTTGTATACATATCAATATTCCTCTTAAGAAAACCAGTATAACTTCTTTTATCATAGAGAGGCCAGGCTCTTAATAGAACAACAGCAGGAAAGGAAACTTGAAATGACGGAAAATAGAATAACTTTTGAGGGGAGCCCTCTTTCAATAAAAGAACATACAATTAGCTACAAAATGAATATTTATTTAGAACAAAAATTCAAAGAATAAAGCAAAACAGTTATGTTTAATTAAATACCTGTGACACATCTATTTAGATTTATTTTCCTACATATTATAATGGCAGATTCTTTGATTGCTTCTTCATAATGGTATGCCTTATAATATTTTCTACAGAGAGACTGCAGAAACTTCTTTCCTTTAGTATGGTGATCCAATTTTTTAAATTAAAATATGAGATTTCCTACACAGACATATTTACTGTATTCCTGTGGGCTTAGACTCTCCAAACACAGGAATTTTGATAAATCCTATTTATTGTAGTTTCCATGAACATGTATAGTGCTTTTATAAGCTTATACCACCCATTATATAATATTTTCCTAACAGCAGAGAACTTCTACTTGACTAGGAAATTTAAGGAAGTGACTCTTCCACTTTACATTTTACCTAACAACCAGGAGAGTTTCCCACAGACTAGCCTCTTTCATCTCCACTGCCTACATTATTCCAGGCCCAGAGCACAGGACATGTTTCTGATGCAGACTTCTTTGTGTTGATGTAGTCTGAGTTTTCCCAACAGATAGTAGGAGTATTCCTGATTTTCCTTCACCAAGACAAGTAGCAAGAATTTGAATAATAGAAGTGATTAAATATATCCCATTAAACCCAAACTAAATGTACATGAATTCAACTTCCCTGTAGTTGGATCTAAAAAACGCCCTTGACAGCTTCATTACCCTCCACACAAAGGTGAGTATGACGGAAACTAAAATGGGATAGATAGAGACCATGATCCCAACCAACTGCTATTAATATACTTTTGAAAATTTTACAAAAATAAATGACCCTATGAACCCAAACGCTAGCTCCCTATCTAGTACCATGGAAAACGACTTACAAGCTTCATTTGCTTCTCTGTAGACTCATCTCTGCCTCCTACTTTGCCTCACTGCTTTCATTTTGCTCCTTCTGGAAGTGAGTTCTTCATCTCTAATTACTGTCAACACACAGCACACACCTACATTTGCCTCCTTTGTTAGCCATGATGGTCTTTCCACAGTCAACAGCAAATTGTATGGCACTATTTAATTTTATCTTTTGGTTTTTTTTTTTAATAGAATTCCATCTGTCTACCCTTGGGACAGCCCATTTCAGGTAGTGGACAGCAGCTGAGGAGGGATCTGGCTTTTGTTGTCAACCATTGTTAGATAACCAGCTGAGCACAGTTGGGAGGCAGCCATTAAACTTTGTTGCAGCAGAACTGGCTGTGCTTCAAGGCCTTAATGGTGTTCTCTTGCCATCTGATGTAGGATTGATACCAGTGACTAGGGTGGAGCCTCTGTGGATACACATGCAACAGCAATAGTTTTAGTTTTCATTCTGATTACACAGTTCTTGAGTCAGTTCATCACTTGCCCAGCCAAAAACTGCTTCTATTTATTCATGTTGGTTCTAGTTTATACTTTGAAAAAAGTACTCAGAAGTTTTATTTCCTTCCACCACATCATGTAGATTTACTTAACAAGATAATATACATTTGTGCTTACCATGGATTTTGCAAGCACTTATCAGAAGAATAACAGCATGAGGAAAATATTTACCTAATAAATTAATTTTTGCAGTTTAATGTTATTCTATACTGGGTATCTTCTATTTCTTTGGCCTAAAGAAGTAGTTCATTATTCTAAATTAGTAGAAGAATTTTGCATGCAGCACTGAAATTTATTTAAACTGCCAACATTGGATTAAATAATATGAATTTCTTTAACACTAGTGCTCAGAGAATCCTTAGATTACTGAATATGTTAAAATGACCATTGAAATTTCTTTAACTTCTAACTAATTCTTCGTGTTTAGTTGTGCTAAATAAATACTGGTGCTAAATATTTTACATATGTTATTTTCATTTTTTTACTTGGTTTATTACAGTTTTATCTCTACTTTGTTTTTTTTTTTAACTTTTTGCTTTGTATTGGGGTATAGCTGATGAAGCTTCAGGTGAGCAGCAAAAGGACTCAGCCGTACAAATGCATGTATCCACTCTCCCCCAAACTCCCCTCCCATCCAGGCTGCCACATAACACTGAGCAGAGTTTCATGTGCTATACCGTAAGTCTTTGTTGGTTATTCAGTTTAAATATAGCACTGTGTACTTGTCCATCCCAAACTCCCTAACTATCCCTTCCCTCCACCCTTCCCCCCGTATTTCATTTATTTTTTTTAACAAAACTGTAAGGAGGACAGTATTATCCCTATTTTGAGAAAACAACTTCAGAGAAAGTATAAATTTGCACAAGTTTACATAAGAAGTAACTGGGGGATCTGATATTCATACATGGTATGAACGGGTCTGCTGACACCAAAGCCAGTGTTTATAACCATTTTTTACCTTTTAGAGTTAGTAGTTTGGTAAGCAAAAATAAACCAAAATTAAAGGACAATTATTTTTTAAAATCCTCTCAAATCTAAAATGAACCAGGATTATATTCTAGCATTTGGATATTTGAAAACATTAACCTATCATCTCCCAACCTTAGGAGCACCTCCATCTTCCTCATACTAAAAATGCCTTGAATTTTTGATTGGGCTTTATTTTTTGTAAATTTGCTTTAGCTATTCTGATACCCATTTTATGCAGTTTTACTCAAAGGGTTGTTATATGCCTAAGAATCTTCTGAGATATTTTTTAAAGAAGAGATCTGTCCCATCCAAAACCTACAGAATCAGACTCACTTGGGCTAGTGTCAAATCTACACTTTTAAATGGTGAATTAGATTGTGATTCTGAAGAGCACCTGAGTTTCCTTTAGAAGAGTTCTCCATGCCTTTGGTGTGGTTGATAATTCTTGGGTAGCCATTTAGCTGTTCCTTCAGGTTCTTAGCTTAACTGGTTCTCTGAAGAAGCCCCATCGGCTAGTTTCAGACCTCTTCACAAATACCCTTGTTCTTCTGCATCAAAGCATATGATGAAATTACATTTCTCTGCCTCCTTGAAATCAGATGTGGCCATGTGACTTCTAGCAGCCAATGAAAGTGAGTGGGAGTGACATGTGCTATCTTCCTTGGCCCCAGGAATCATCTACATTCCTGGTAGCAGAGACTTTATTAGCCTGTATTATTGCATGAAGATGAGATGGAGTAGAGCCCCAAGCTAATCCACAATTGATATGATAAAATGAAAGACTAGTAAGATGCTAATTATTTTCCAGGACTCTTTCTATACTTAATTCTTTAGTTATAAGAACACCAATTTTTTGTCAGTCACATTACTTTACAGCTAAAAGATTAAATTTTACAGTCTACTTTGTGGCTAGACATAGTGATTATGTTAAATTTTGGCTATGAGATATAGGGAGAAATTTTATTTTATTGTCAGCAAGCATCCTTGAAAGACAAGAACACTCTTACCCTCTTTCTTTCTTCAAGCTTCCTGGGAGGCAAATATAATGGCTGGAGCTCCAGTAGTTCTCTTGGGTGATACAGTGAATTTTAATATGCAGGCCATATTCAGTAGAGCAAAAAGATTCAAGGTGCCTGGATCCCTAACAATATCAAGCTTCTGCATTTCCTTGGAAGGCCTATCCTTGAATTTATTTTATATGAACAAGGAATAAGTCACTATATATGAATGAAAGTAAAAGTCATCATTTTTTCAGATCTTTATTTCCTACTACAGAATCTTAGTCTCTTTAATATAAAGCATTGTATCTACTTCTAATCACTTACAAACCAGGATTCTACCACTAACTAACTATATCAATTTGGGCAAAATCATAAATCTGAGTATTTTTCTCAGGATATGACTGTGAATACTATGGTTCCAATGTAGGTAAGATAATGCATAAATTGTAGGTGTTATGCCTTCTAGAAGAGACATCCCTCCTCTGTGTGTCAGCCAGTCTTCTAAAATGATTCTCTGCATTTTCTGGATCACTTTGGCAGCTCACCTATGATCAGTATAGCCCTTGTCAGCATGCTGTCAAGAGACAGTTTGCAAAGAATTGCCAGCCCCAACTCAAAAACAGCGGGAGGAATGCTTTTTTTTAACTTACCAAAGACCCATTAGCATTTCCTAACAGGAACTAACAGGAACTTCTAACCAGCTGATGAGTACATTTTGGTACTCACTTATTGAATGCAAGTCTCTACTAATCAACTTGAAATAAAATTTTGCTATTTTGTGGAACTCTTCTAATCAGCACCTGTTGTAGAATTCTGAAGTTTGAAGGGGATTTAGAACTTTCAGAGTTTAAGTGGACTTTACATTTGAGCAAACTAAGCTTCAGAGAGCAGAAATGACCAATCATGAGGCTCAAGTTAGAACTGAGAGCTCTTAACTTGTATTCCATTGATCTTTTCTTTTAACTAGGCTTCCCCCAAAGGTCATTTCTTATACCACTATTTGAATTTTTATCTTCACTCCATAGGCTGACTCCAAGTTTCACACTTTTTAAATCTTATCTCAATACCTCTTTGGCATTAAATATATATATATACACATATACATATATATATATATATATATCCATATGTGTGTGTATATATATATCTCCCTTGCTCCTTCTTGATGTCTTCTCCTAATTCTTGAAAGAAATGGCCTCTAATCTTCTCTCGGGCAGCTATACCTTCTCCCAGACAGTCACTTCCCTTCAGCTTTTATAAAAATATCTAAGTCTTTTCTATCTTTAAATAATCTACTTCTTTTAATGTTTTATGCGGAATTTATTAAGTCATCTGAACTTTCAAATTCTTCTTCACTCTGAGTAGCTTTGTTCAGAGGTATTTTTTCCAGATCTTGTATTGCATTATCACTTTGCCCTTGTTTATATTTTTGCCATTCTCTGACTCTCCCCTTTCCTCCCTACTCCATTTTCTGTTGTTGATATGAAATATTCTTCAGTCCCTACTGGCTAGCATAGTGCTTGACATAGACTATTCAGTAAATTTTTTGAATAAGAAATGAATAAAACAATCAGCTAGTGAATGGTTAAAAAAATCATGACAATCACTAGGAAATCTGATTCGTCATTAAATATATTTAAGTTGGAAATGGAGTTGCTTGTAAAAATATTCATGTAAATATGTGTACACAGGAGGAGCTCAATAGCTTACTATGTGCTCACTATTTACCAGTCTCTGTTCTAAGCATTGTACTTGGTATTGTCTCATTTAGTAATGATAATAATAATAAACACAGATAGTGCTAAGAATGTACCAGGTACCATTCAGATCACTTTATATGTATTCATTTATTTATCCTATATGAAGTAGGCACTTTATTACTCTAATAGAGACATAAAAAGAAACAGTTTCTGCATTCACACATAGCACAGTGAGCACTTGAACTTAAATATTCTGGCTCTTAGCCTCTCACACCAATATTACTTATCACCAAAAATCTCACAAGTAGAGTTGATGCCCCATTATAAAATATACTCTGCATTCTACCCAAAGCACTGTTCTGAAAACATCTTCCTTACCAGATTGTATGGTAAGTAACTGAAATTTTTATTTAGTCATAATCTTTACAGAAAGTACTTGAAGAACTGAAAACACATATACATGTATCATATGGAGTAAATGACATAAAGCTTTAGCCTACCACTAACGTTTTAGCATGAAATAATTTATCAGATAAACATAACTGATCCTTGACAGACCTTTGAGGAAGTAGAATATGAGATAGCAGTTTGAGTTTAAAGATGCTGGAGAGGATAGAGGGTCTTGAAATATTGAGAGAGTAGAAATGAAAGACCAAGAAGAATATTACAGTGTAGGATATGTGAAGAAAAGAGGAAAAAGGCAGATGGGGAAATTAGATAAAATAAAAGGCATTTGAATTTGTTACCACCAAAGTATTCTATGCTACTTGGCTACTTCCATCTCAACTGATAGTGCCTAATTTTTTTTTTAAAGAACAAAGGACTCTCTTTATTCAGTGCTTTTAATCTGCCTTTCTGGTAGTGCCCAATTTTGAGTGTGTTATTTTATTTAAGTTCTGTATCTCACTTTGAGTCATATCACTGGGACCTCAATTTCTTCATCTTTGGATGAATATTTTAAAAAGTATTATTTTTAAGTGTTAATTTAGACAAATTTCTCTTACCTGAAAGAATTCTCTTTAATTGTATAGTATAAGTCCAATGGGAAAGCTGAGTCCAATATATAGAATTTAGTACAGCAATTTTTTAAAATTAACATCAGAGTCTCTGTATATAATGAGGAGCTTATATGAGGATTGAGATTTTGCTTTAAAATTCAGCCTCTGAGTTAGATATTCCTGGGTGACAGCCAACCTCTAGTCTTATTACATGCCTGCCAACATTGTGCCTTTTAATCTTTTAATAAAGTGTAATTAGTTTAAGAAATATTTTAGTAATCCCTTATGTACAGAATCTCATGTTACATGTTTCATAAAGATATATAGCATCATTTGTTATCAATTTTAATCTTATGAGCCTTTCAATCAGTAAGTTCCTTTTGTTTTCTCAATCTAATGAGGTTCTACACTTGTATTAGACATGAATTACCTGTTTTTGTTATCAGTTCGCTGGTTCATGAATCATGAATCTAGATAAAGAATCTAGATAAAGAAGTACTGAAGATTTAGGCCTCATTAATCTGGATGATATATATTCTGAAAAAGAAGAAGTCTTAAGTAAACAGTAGCAAATTCCATATATTTGGAAGAGTGACTGATTCAAGTGTTTCTTTAATCCATTGGATTTTAAGACAATGCAAAGGTATATAAGAATTTATGTCGATAGTCAACCTCAGGCAGCAGAACTTGATCTGGAAGCTTCCCTCAGGAAATAGTCTTACGTTTCCTGCCCTTCTAATAAAACTAAACGGCCAGATCAGGCACTGGGCGGATACTTGCTAAATGTGCTCTCTTAGAGTACTAGCAATTACACTGATTTCAGATGAACTTTAACTTTTATTTTACAAGACACTATCTTAGAAACAGAGCATTTGGAGAAATGTAATAGAATATCAAAATATGGCTCTTTCTACATGGGAATTTAGGTCAAGGCCCCAAAGTTGAGAATAATAAGGATAAAATGCTCCTTATGGTTAAAGCAAAGTGAACCATTTATAAAGGAAGTGCCGCCCTCCCCAAATGTGGTGTTTCTAAGTCAGTAGGCAGTAAGTGATGGGAGGTTGAGGGTAATTTAAATAAAGAGTTATCCCAGCTCTTACTAAATTTCAGCTTAAGAAGTCTTCTCAAGAGAGGCAGACTTAAAGAGAACCACTAAGACTGCTTGGCTTGTGAGCACTGAAATTTAGGGAAACAAAGATTAGAATCCGACTTATGTCTGGAAACTCTAAGTGATTGGCAGGGTCCGGCAAAAGCCGAGAGAAGGGAGAGAATTTGACGAACAAAGAGAACGTCCAGGAACATTAAAACAGAACTATGTTTCTTTCTATGGATCAGAGGAGGCCCATGGTAGGTAGTCTGCTGGGAACCCTCTAGACTAGCTTTCCAGTTTTCCTTAAGAAAGTCTGCCTGGAGGCTAACCTTAGCATAAGAGGATGGATTGCTAGAGGGCTAGGGCTTGAGAGCAATCGCATCTGACTGGATAGAGGAAATATCACCAGCGCTGGGGGCAGCAGCTGGACATCCCAGGAAGACAATTGCCAAGGGACCCACAGAGACATCCCAGGAGAGAAGCAACTGGTCATCTGACACACCCAGAGGGCACCAATACCTAATTACACTCAAACTAGTCTAATCAGTCTGCCTCCTTCCACCTCCCCCTCTGGTTTCAGCTTTAGGAGAAAGGATTGGAAGAGCAAAGCAGGGGACATGATAAAGATGTAGTGTGATGCCCCTTAGTTGAAGTGGACTTGTTACTACAGAAAAAATAAGATTATGTTTTCACACCTGGCAGCTTCTTAAAAACTCTAGGATCTTCTGGAGATTTTATCCAAGAAAGAGGAAGAATGAGACAAGAGGGTAAATGTAATGGGGGATATTGAGAAACAGTAAAATTGCCTTCCACTTGAACCTTGCTGAGTGCAACTCAATAAACTATAGTAAAAATCAAACCGATTTACAGAGAAGGCTGGAAACGCTGTGGTTATTAAAAAAAAAAAAAAATCAGTCTCCAGAGCATTGCAATATTCCTTATCACAAAAATCCTCGAGATGAAAAAGGTTAAGTTTAAGAAAGCCTCTTTGAACATTTCCAGAAGTGGGGACATCATCAATTCCACTCCCCCCCTACCCCTGCCAATTTTAAACTAGTAAACTCTCACTAAACCCTTCACTCTAATAAAGGGAGGGAGGAAGGGAGGAAGGAGACTGAGCTTTAAATCTCAAATAAACTATTCAACCAGAACCTTAGACCTGAAAAGAGTCATTAGAGAAATAATTTTGTAATGAGTGTTAACTGCAAAAATAGTACAGATCAAATAATATATTTCTCACTTTGGAAGTTTTCCGAAAGCAATCAAGTGTGAAACCAAAAACATAATAGAGTGCATTCGCGTTTGTATTTGTGTCCTAATGCTTACCTAACAAATTTAACAGCTTAAGCAATAAACATTTATTGTTTCACAGTAGGTCAGAAATCTGACAGGCTCAAATGATTCCTCTGCTCCAGTATCACCAGTCTGAAATAAAGGTGTCCTTAGAGCTGTGTTACCCTAGAGAGGCTTTAGGATTGAAGTCAGTCTCTGTGGTTATGACTGAAGTACTTGCTTTCTTACTGGCTTCTAGCTGGACCCATTACCAGCTTCTAGAGGATGCTTCTTTTTTTGGCTGATGGTCCTCTTTCTCCATCTTCATAGTCGGAAATGGCAGCTCAAGCTCCTCTCATGCTTCATATCTCTCCAGCATCTTCTATTGTCCCATCTCTTTTGACTGCAGCCAGGAATGTTTCTATGCTTTGAAGGACTCAAATGATTTGACTGGGATCATCCAGAGTATCCAGGATAACTCTCCATCTCAAGGTCCATACCCTTGATTTCATCTTCAGGGACCCTTTTGCTGTGCAAGGTAACAAGCTCAGAGGTTGCAGAGAGGAATTATGGGCATCTTTGGAAAGCCATTGTTCTGCCATTGTTGCAATGCCTGACAGTCACTGTTTTCATGGTAAAGCAGGAGATCAGTTCACTAGGTCAGAGCAAAATAGACAATGGTGTAATTGTAGTAAGATTCAGAATAGCTGTAGTGAGGAGTGAAATAGGACTATATTTGGAGGTAAAGATAAGAGATTACATAAAGATTAGGCACCATAGGCTGCTGCTGCTGCTGCTAAGTCGCTTCAGTCGTGTCCGACTCTGTGCGATCCCATAGATGGCAGCCCACTAGGCTCCCCCGTCCCCGGGATTCTCCAGGCAAGAACGCTGGAGTGGGTTGCCATTTCCTTCTCCAATGCAGCAAAGTGAAAGGTGAAAGTGAAGTCGCTCAGTCGTATCCGACTCTTAGCGACCCCACGGACTGCCGCCTACCAGGCTCCTCCGTCCATGGGATTTTCCAGGCAAGAGTACTGGAGTGGGTCGCCATTGCCTTCTCCGAGGCACCATATGGTAGTAAGTCAAATGGTCAAGTAATTATCATACTTGCTGATCTGAGAAAGCATCATTAATTTAAAATTATAGGGACTTGCCTGGCAGTCCAGTGATTGAGACTTCACTTTCCAGTGCAGGTGGTGTGGGTTCAAACCCTTCTTGGGAAGCTAAAATCCCACTTGCATCACAGCCAAAATATCAATACATAAACTACCCCCCCCAATGAAGCAATATAGTATCAAAATTCAATAAAGACTTTAAAAAATGGTCCATATTAAAAAAATTCTTAAAGAATTGCTTAAAAACAAATATAATAAAATTATATATATTTGCTCTTTTTTGGTAATTCACTTGTGTTTGAACAATTCCCATCATGAATTCCTAACTTTTTTTATTAATTTACTTATTTTAATTGGAGGCTAATTACTTTACAATATTGTAGTGGTTTTTCCCATACATTAACATGGATCACCCACAGGTGAACATGTGTTCCTCCCACCTCCCTCCCCATCCCATCCCTCTGGGTTGTCCCAATGCACCAGCTGTGAGTGCTGTTTCATGCATCAAACTTGGACTGGTGATCTATTTCACATATGGTCATATACATGTTTCAATGCTATTCTCTCAAATCATGCCACCCATGCCTTTCCCCACAGAGTCCAAAAGTCTATTCTTTACATCTGTGTCTCTTTTGCTGTCTTGCATATAGGGTCATCGTTACCATCTTTCTAAATTCCATATATATGTGTTAGTATACTGTATTAGTGTTTTTCTTTCTGACTTACTTCACTCTGTATAATAGACTCCAGTTTCATCCACCTCATTAGAACTGACTCAAATGCTTTCTTTTTTATAGCTGAATAATATTCCATTGTGTATATGTACCACAACTTTCTTATTCATTCTTCTGCTGACGGACATCTAGGTTGCTTCCATGTCCTAGCTATTGTAAACAGTGCTGCAGTGAACACTGGAGTATATGAGTCTCTTTCAATTATGGTTTTCTTGGCGTGTATGCCCAGCAGTGGGATTTCTGGGTCGTATGGCAGTTCTATTTCCAGTTTTTTAAGGAATTTCCATGCTGTTCTCCATAGTGGTTGTACTAGTTTGCATTCCCAGCAACAGTGTCAGAGGGTTCCCTTTTCTCCACACCCTCTCCAGCATTTATTGTTTGTAGACTTTTTGATGGCAGCCATTCTGACTGACATGAGATGGTACCTCATTGTGGTTTTGATTTGCATTTCTCTGATAATGAGTGATGTTGAGCATCTTTTCATGTGTTTGTTAGCCATCTGTATGTCTTCTTTGGAGAAATGTCTGTTTAGTTCTTTGGCCCATTTTTTGATTAGGTCATTTATTTTTCTGGTATTGAGCTGCTTGTATGTTTTGGAGATTAATTCTTTATCAGGTGTTTTGTTTGCTATCATTTTCTCCCATTCTGAAGGCTGCCTTTTCACCTTGCTTGCAGTTTCCTTCATTGTGCAAAAACTTTTAAGTTTAATTCACTTGTGTTTGAACAGTTCCCATCATTAATTCCTAAATTTCTGAAATAATCATACTCATTAACTTTCAGTTAATCCATAGCTATGGCTGATGAAAAATGAAGTAATTCTATTTTCCATTGTGTAATTTGAACATTGATTTTCAACAGATAAAGACATAGCACTAGAGATTGAGAGACTGAGGAGATTGTAAGTCGGACTAGAAGTCTGAATCTCTGGGAGTATTATGAGATTAAAATAAAATTATGTTCAGTATATAGTTTATATTTTGGAAAGTAAAACGATTATAGATTTTAAAATATGAAATCTAGACTGGAGAGAAATTCAGATCCTTAAATTTATCCAAAAATGGGTTTTTAAAAAAAGGATTGAAAAACACTGGTTTAGAGAAAACCCTCTAGCTTTCTTTGTTTTATTTTGTTGGGAATATAAAGGCCTCTGTGTTGAGTCTGGATCGTCAGCCTAGGTTCACCCTTCCTGTTGAGCTGTGTATGTGAGTGTGTGTATGTGTTATTATTGCTTTTAGTTTTTACATTTTCTGGAATCATAGTCTTTATTCTGCTACAGGTCATAGTTGGGCCCAACTTTGTCCACCACAGTAGATTTCCCTAAATTTGAATTGGCATAATGTACAGCCAATACTGGAAGTTTCTTTGATCTCAGCCTCCCTGGACCAGTGGTTATGGTTTGGGTAACCATGACTCACTATGGAAAAGTCAACTAAAAAGGGCTATAGAGTTAAGCTCAATATGGTATAGCATTGAAAACTGGGCAGGAACCCCAACCATCAGGTCCTTATCAATGGCAATAGAAAAGTGAGATGCTAGAGCTGTCTAAACTAGCAACCCCATGTGGAATCCAGAAGTAATGTCTTTATCAGAATTCTCCCTTACTATTCTCCATTAAAATAAAATTAAGGGTGCTGTAAAAGACAGCTCAAAAAATACTTATCAATTGTGGTAAGGAGGGCAGAGTAGATTCTCAGATGTTCCCCCAAACTCTCTTCATTTCCCAGATCAGTACTAGAAGAGAGGATTAAAATGATCACTTTGTTAGTGGTCTCAGTATATTAGACTTATCTCTGTATTACACAGTGAATTTCTAGCAAGGCTTTTATCTTTAGTGGAGAAATAAACTCCGCTTCCCTTTCATCTTCTCCTTTGCTTTCCTCCCCTTCCAGAAAAGTTCAGTCCGAAAGCTATTAAGTGGGCTTAATGAAGGTAGCTATCTGCGTCCAAGAGTGAGGGAAGCTACGATGGTCCAAGTGTCACAGCGCGCAAGCTGGTGAGGACAGTGTCCCCCGCAGGGGCACCAAATACAAGGTGCCAGAGACCAAGTGAGATGAGGAGGGTCTGCATAGGAGGGCAGCCCAGAGCAGAAGCAGTGTGAGGACATGTCTACATTCTGAGCATGAAATGCCAGAGCCTGAATGTAAAAGTCAGACGTGATCCAAGTGGTCAGAGCAGGTGGAATAAGGAAGGGTATTTAGAAGGTAAGATAACTCAGTCCAGGTGTGTCAGAGCTTGGGCAGGGTAAAATGGGTATGCAAACATGGGGGCAACTTGGCATGGGATGTTGGAGCCAGGCAGAGTATGGAGGTCAAGGGCAGCCTGACCTGGGGTGTCAAGACTTGAGTGGAGGGAGGGAGTTTCCTTTTAGGAGAGTATCCCAGGGACTTCCCTGGTGGTCCAGTGGTTAAGACTCCATGCTCCAAATGCAAGGGGCCCAGATTTGATCCCTGGTCAAGGAACTAGATCCCACATGCCACAGCTAACAGTCTGCACACTGCAACTAAAGATCCCACATGCGCAATAAATAAAGATCTTGCATGCTGCAATGAAGACCCAATACAGCCAAATAAGTAAATAAAAAAAAATATATATATATATTTTATAAAATGTATATAAAGAGTATCCTAGACTGACAAGGGCGAGGAAGCTTCTGTTATAAGGAGTGTCAAAACCAGGCAGGTGAGCAGGATGTATGTACAGGGAGGGGATCTGGTACAGTGAAACAGAACCTCAAAAGGGTAAAGAGTATATCTTTGTGTTGAAGAAGGTAGCAGAATAATGAGAGATTAGTTGCTTACCTATGGTTGGGGTAAATCAGTAAAAGCATGAAGATCATGAGAGCCTCATTTTCTCACCTTTGGATAAAGGAATTCCAAATACAGAAAAGGAAATTAACTAGAAGGAGCTAAGTCTTGATTAAAGTTGTGAACCTATAGTTTTCAATCTATATAGATAGAGAAATATATAGACATTAATGTGAATATGTATGTGTGTATTCGGAGAAGGCAATGGCACCCCACTCCAGTACTCTTGCCTGGAAAATCCCATGGACGGAGGAGCCTGGTAGGCTACAGTCCATGGGGTCGCTAAGAGTCGGACACGACTGAGCGACTTCACTTTCACTTTTCCCTTTCATGCACTGGAGAAAGGAATGGCAACCCACTCCAGTATTCTTGCCTAGAAAATCCTAGGGACGGCGGAGCCTGGTGAGCTGCCGTCTATGGGGTCGCACAGAGTCGGACACGACTGAAGCGACTTAGCATAGCATAGCATAGCATAGCATGTGAGTATTGGGAGGAGAGTGAGGGGGAAGCTATACTTCCACACATTCAAAGATGCCTAGCAGCCAGATCTTGATTTTTAAATACCATCCTCCATGTCTTATTTCAAGGATGGGGAGGGAAAAGAGCAAAATGGTTCTGGGACATCTTTTTGTGCCAGAAAAAAAGTGCCTAAAGAATAATGTGCACACATCAAAGAGAAAGAAAACCAAATTGAAGAGTTTCATACTGGCCAGTCTGTGGGGGGGACAGTTTAAATATAAAATAATAGTAACATTATGAATCTTGAATAAAATGAAAACCATGACTCTGTATTTTGTGATGAGGGATAATAGTCTCAAGGTGATTCTCCATAGAATGCTTATTAGTGACAAAGGAAAAATGAGTAATTCTACAGTGAGGAATTCTGACAGCCACCACCTTAACCAGGTCATCAGAGAACTGTGATTAGTAATGGAACAGACTGAACTATGTATCACCTGATGGGATGTAGTGAGAAGAGCAGAGGTTCTTTTCTCCAGTATTACTGACAAAGACACAGTACCTAAATCTAATCATAAGAAAGTAATGGAAAAACTCAAATTCATTCTACAAAATATTTGTAACCTGTTCTGTTTAAAATTGTCAAGGTCAAGAAAGTCAAGGAAGGGCCAAGAAACGGTTCCAGATTTAGGAGTTTAAGGAGACACAGCACAAATGGAAAGTGGATCCTCTGCTTTCAAGTATGCTGTTAGGTCAGTTGGTATTACTGAGTGGATTAGAATGCAGTGGTGTATCAGTATTAATTCCTTGATTTTCATGGCTATATTGTGCCTTTGTAGGAATTAAACACTGTATTAGATCCCAACAGTTGCTGAATTAACTTATCACAAGCTAGGTAGCTTAAAACTACATAAATTTATTCTTTTAGTCTTGGGGGCCACAAGTCTAAAATCAAGATATCAACAGAGTTGATTCCTTCTGGAGGTTCTGAAAGAGAATCCATTTCATGCCTCTTTTTTCCCCCACCTTGGCCTCTCTGTGTGGCATGCTGGATCTTATTTCCATGACCAGGGATTGAACTCATGCCACCTGCATTGGGAACACAGAGTCTTAACGTACTGGGCTGCCAGGGAAGTCCCTCCATGCCTCTTTCCTAGCTTCTGGTGGCTCTGGCAATCCTTGGTGTTCCTTGGCTCAGAGATGCATCTCTCGATCTCTACTTGGATCACCTCCATCTTCACTTGGATTTCCATTGTGTCTCTTCTTTGTATCTGAGTAGCTCAAATCTCCCTCTCCTTTCTCTTACAATGATACTAGTCATTAGACTTAGGTCTTTGCCTAAACCCAGAATGATTATGTCTCAAGATCCTTTATATTACACATGCAAAGGCCCTATTTCTAAATAGGGCCACATGCACAGGTATCAGCTATTAAGGACTTGGACAAATCTTTTTGTGCATGTCTTGGGAGGGGTAATCACTATTCAAACCACTATACACATTAGAATATTCAGAGCAATCGTGATGGCAACTTATTTTCAAATGTTTAGGAAAAAATTTCTTAGTTTTTTTACTTGCATTTTTTAAAATAAATTGAGACCATCACAACTAGAAAAAATTGAAATAAAATAGAGGAATAAGCTCTGTTGAACTTGTTTTGTGGTCAATAAGACAGACCAGAGTGAGATTGTCTGGTTTTGAATTCTACCACTTAACTCACTGTATGAATTTGGGCAAGTCACTTTAACCCATTTCAATCTCAGTCTCAATTCCTTTGTCTGCAAAATGGGAATAGTGGTACTAAATAGACTTATGAGGATTAATTGAGACAGCAGTTGTAAGGAAAGAAAAGTGAAAGTTGCTCAGTTGTGTCCGACTCTTTGCAACCCCGTGGACTATAGCCTGCCAGGCTCCTCTGTCCATGGGATTCTCCAGGAGAGAATACTGGAGTGGATTGTCATTCCCTTCTACAGGGGATCTTCCTTACCTAGGGATTTAACTCAGGTCTCCTGCATTGCAGACAAATTCTTGACCATCTGAGCTAACTCAGTAAAAATACTTAGCATTTAGTAAACAATTGATAAAAGTTAATATCATTTTCCTTTTAACATCATCAGCATCATTAAAATGATTAACATTTACTTTTACCCAACAACTGAGGGTCAGAGATGTACTTTCAGCCTGATTAAAACCCCCTGAATTTAGTAAGCCAATAAGACTTGTCCTTCCTACAGGAGTTTACCAAAACCACGCGTTCTTGCTTTCTTCTTGTAGTTGCAATGAATTGTGCCATATTTTTAAGCATTGAATTTGTGAGGTTTTGACATTTAAATGTCTTAATCTAGCCATGCAAAATACGGAGATTCTCAGAAATCAGGCCTTGTTATCATAGTTAAGTAAATATTTCTGTCCATGTTGGTAACTGTATTGTATAGAAATGCGTTCAGCTGCAAGTTATATAAAGCAAAACTAGAGTGGATAAAGCAGATAGAGATTCATTTGTCTCACATAACAAAAAATCAAGAAGCAGACAGCCCAAGGTTGATGAGGCAGTTCACTGATGCCAATAAGGACCATCCTGGGCAGGTTAGCTTCTTTTTAAAATTTTTTATTTACTTTTATTTTTGGCTGTGCTGTGTCTTCTGGATTTTTGTGTCTACACATTGGCTTTCTCTAGTTGTGGTGAGTGGAGGCTACTCTCTAGTTGCAGGGCAAGGGCTTCACATTGTGGTGGCTACTCTTGTTGTGGAGCACGGGCTCTAGGGAGTGTGGGCTTCAGTAGTTGTGGTTCGCAGGCTCTAGAGCACAGGCCCAATAGTTGTGGTGCATGGGCTTAGTTGCTCTGCAGCATGTGGGATCTTCCACGATCAGGGATTGAACCCATGTCTCTTGCATTGGCAGGCAGATTCTCTACCATTGAGCCACCAGGGAAGCCAGCAGCTTGGCTTCTAATATTTATTGCCTCTTAGTCACAAGATGGTTGCAATATGTTGAGGTTTGATATCTACTCAATAAGCATGAAGGGAGGAACACCCACTGTACCTTTTAATTTTTTTTTAATTAAAAGAACAAAATTTTCCAGAAGCTTCTATCCATCAGACCTTCCTTACATCACCTTGGTCAGAACTGGGTCACATGATGCCCAAAGATAAATTATACAGACCAGGGGAGGAAGGAAAAGGGATGGCATTACTGTAATTAATTCAAATCATTTATGATTCATTGTTCAGAACTGGAACAAGGATCAAATTTCCCAGTAGGACCACCCTTGGCATGGTAGCTGCACATACCAGGATTCTGCTAGCAGTAAAGAAGAGAAGGGGGAATATAAGTGTGTAGGCAACGGATAGTTTCTGTCATAATTAGCCATGACCCTTGGCCAATCTTCAGAAATGAAATCTCAACCTTAAACAATATAGTATTCAGGCGTGAGTTCAGTTCAGTTGCTCAGTCATGTCCAACTTTTTGCAACCCCATGGACTGCAGGATGCCAGGCTTCCCTGTCCCTCACCAACTCCCAGAGCCTGCTGAAACTCATGTCCATTGAGTCAGTGATGCCATCCAACCGTCTCATCCTCTGTCATCCCCTTCTCCTCCTGCCTTTAATCTCTCCCAGCATCAGGGTCTTTTCCAATGAGTCAGTTCTTTGCATCAAGTGGCCAAAGTACTGGAGTTTCAGCTTTAGCATCAGTTCTTCCAGTGAACATTCAGGACTGATTTCCTTCAGAATTGGCTGGTTGGATCTCCTTGCAGTCCAAGGGCACACCTTATTTTATTGTCTGTTATTTTATTTATATGCAAGGGTACTTCACAGATATTGTTTATTAGTAATTGAAAGTTTATGGCAAGCCTTCATTGAACAAACCTATCAATGCCATTTTTTGAACAGCATTTTGTACTCTGTGTCTCTATGTCACATTGGGTGTAATTCTCTAAATATTTAAAGCTTTTATCTTTATATTTATTATGGTGATCTATGATCAGTGATCTTTGATGTTACTATTGTAATTGTTTTGGGGCACCCCAAACCGTGTCTGTATGAGGTTGCAAACTTAATGAACATTGTGGTGTTCTAACTGTTCCACTGACCAGTCGTTCCCCAACATCTCTCCCCCTATTTGGACATCCCTATTCCCTAAGACATAAAAATATTGAACTAGGCCAGTTAATAACCCCCCAATGGCTTCTAAGTGTTCAAAAATGTTAGAGTTACATGTTTCTCACTTTGAATGAAAAGTTAGAGATGATCAAGCTTAGTGATGAAGGCACGTTTGAAGCCAAGATAGACCAAAAGCTAGGCCTCTTGTGCCAAACAGTTAGCCAAGTTGTGAATATAAAGGAAAAGATTGTGAGGAAAATTCAGAGTTCTATTCCAATGAACACACGGGTGATAAGAAAGTGAAACAGACTTATTATTGTTGATATGGAGAAACTTATAGTGGTTTGGACAGGAGATCAAACCAGCCACAACATGCCATTAACCGAGGTCTAATCAAGAACAAGACCCTAACTCTCTCCAGTTTTATGAAGGCTGTAAGAGGTGAGAAAGCTGCAGAACAAAAGTTTGAAACTAGTGAAAGTTCAGTTTATAAAATTTAAGAAGGAACATCTCTCTGTAACATCAAACTGCAAGATGAAGCAGCAATGTTGAGGCAGAAACTCCAGCAAGTTATCCAGAAGATCTAGGTAAGATAATTAATGATGATGGCTGCACTAAACAACATATTTTCAATGTAGACAAAATAGTCTTTAATTGGAAGAGCCATCTAGGACTTTTATAGCTACAAAGGAGAAGTTAATGCCTGGCTTCAAAGCTCAAAGGACAGGCTGACTCTCTTGTTAGGGGTGACTGCAGCTGGTGACTGCCTTCCGAAAAAAAAGATACACTAGTAAAATATGGTTCGATTTTGTTTCTTATCTCATAAGAAATTACAAGATATACAGAGAGGTTTTTGGTATAACATTATCATATTTTTCAGCTATGAATATAAAATAGGAATACATAGAATCTTTTTTATTGAAGACATTCTAAAAGCTATTAATTTCAGCTTGAGGTTAAAAACTTTCAGTGTTGGGAAAAAGGAAGTTTTCAATCATGTGAGAGAAATGAAATCTCATCTAAAGTCCTTAAGGAGTGAAGGAGATGGTATTTCTGTCTTCATGATCTGGGCAAAGACCTAACATAAGTAGAATATAAATCCAAAAACTATTCATTAACATGACATGATAGAGATTGTCTACTTCTGCTCCTTCTTTGCTGATATGAAAGGACTGAGGCCCAGGGAGAGAAGACTAGGCATAAAGTCAAATGTTGCACAGTTGTCAGGGGAGGTGGAACTGGGTCTCAGACCTCCTGAGTCCAGTCTAGCGTTCTTTCATTTGTATCCCTCTGAGGCTGAGGCAGTCCAACAGTCTGCAAAAAGGGATGTGTAGTGAGTTGTCTAGATTCTTTCTGAGAAGAGGAAACAAGAAGCTAGAGGAATTCCCTGGAAAGTCTAAAATTCCATCTCGGAAGAAGGGGCCAGAGCTGACGCTTTCTAATGTCAGGAGCAGACAAAGAAATAACATAGATGTGAATGCTTGGTTTTATGTAGCCAGAAAGCCTATTTAAACTCTAAACTTGTCTCCCAACACTCCTTCACTCTCTCTCTTTTCCTTTCTCTTTCTCACAACATATATTTATTGAGCATGTATTGTCTTTTTGCTACAATAGGCTACAAAGTGAAGTCCTACCTTCTGTACAATCTAGGTTTTAAAATCCGATTCTCGATTATACATATGATCACAGAGAATCAAATTTTCAGTTCATAGTCCACTAGGAATCAGCTATCTCACCATAAGTCCATTTTTTTCCCCCAGAGTTTGGATGATCTCTCAGATAAATACTAGATGAAAGGTTGGCTTTGGTTTGGAGGCTGTGATTGTTGACAGATATCTATCTTTACTGGTGAGACGCACAGTGGGACGGATAGAAACTAGACAGATTTGAAATTAAACAGCAGTGCTCAATCTTCCATCTCACATTCAATCTGAAGCCTATGTTTGCTGAATAGAATGGTGAGCAGAATTGCTCACTTTTTGAAATAGCTATTTTTTAATCTTTTTTTATTAAAAAATTTTAAGCAAAATATACATAAGTTAAATGTGTATGCATGCCACACTACTAAATATAGGGTGCACTTACCTATGTAAATATAGAATTACAACTTAGTAGTTTGTGAGTTGCTAAAAATGAACATTAGTTTAGATCAAAGAGCAGAAAAGGGCAAAAAGAAATTTGCAAATGAAGCATTGCTGAGAGGTTGATGGTGAAAGATAATCATTATTAAGAGAAGAAAACTAACAAGGAGGATCTTCTCTTTGCCAAATGTTTTATTTTATTTATTTTTGACAGGAAGGTAGGATTTATTGGTGGGCATGAATAAGGAGGGGACGGTGTCAAGGCTCTCATGAGTGCAGGGCCTGCCATTTGGAGGGCCACAATTAGGGACATATTTGACCCCACATTCATCTGGGATGAGCTGCTTTTCTGCTACCATGTTTTCAAGTTTATCCACTTTAGACTTAGTAAATCCCCACTTTTTGGAGATGTGGATGTTCTAGTGGCCAGGGAACTTGAACTTGGCTCTGCAGAGGGCCTCGGTCACATGCTCCTTGTTCTGTAGATTTGTGCGGATGGACATTCTGCCAAATGTTTTACATCTTATTCCAAGCCTCGTTAAGAATCCCATGAGGTAATTTTCATTATTTGTTAACAAAAATGAGACAAATCCAAGAACCTCTCCAAGATCATACATTTGGCAAGTGGTAGAGTCAAGTTCTGAGCCTTGTTTGTGTATGACTCTGAAATCTGTGTTCTAAGGGTGACAGAATCCTATTCCCCAAGAAGACAGCACAGCTCAGGATCCAATGCATGGAATTCTTTCCTTTATGTGGAGGCCTGGGAGAAATCTCCTTGGTCTTCAGCCAGGGATAACTTATTAAGGGCCTCCTGAACTGATATGTTTTAACTTGAGCACATTCTGAGTATATCTTCTTATTCTAGCATTTATGTTCTACTGTTCAGCAACAAATTTGTGGTCCATCTTTAACAAGGTCAAGAATCTGTTCTATGAATTTCTTTTGTTCAAACATTGCTCTTACCATTATGTTAACTTTTCTTTTATTCTGTGCATTGGCTCCTTTTCACATGCAATTATTTTGTCAGTTTATTTTATTGCATTGTTATAATCACTTTAAGTCCTTCCTATAACAAGGCAGAATATAAATAATAAAATGAAAATCCAAACATAAGATGATTCAAAATCAGAACATGCCTTTAAGAATGAGATATTAACTTCAAAATAATAAACTCATAAACTATATAAATATGCATAATAATATAATTATACATGCTGTTTTCTTTATTGCTGTTGATATTAACCAAAGCATTTACCTGTTAAGTATAACAATTGGAGAACTAGAAAGGAAGGACTTGTCTGTTTAAAGAAATGGATTTTTTTTTCATGACTGGTTAAATGTGTTACAGGTCAGGCATTATACTAGGCCTGGAGGTAAAAAAAAATGAATATTCTCTACTCTCATAATTGCCATAAAGAGTGATTAGTGATATGACAGCCACTTGCATAAAACCTTCTGAGATATTGCAGTAAAATGACTGAAAGATTAGCCTTTAAAGTCAGACCTGGATTTAAGATTGTCTAATTGTGCTTAGTTGCTCAGTAGTGTCCAACTCTTTGAGACCCTGTGGACTGTAGCCTGCCAGGCTCCTCTGTCCATGCAGATTCTCCAGGCAAGAATACTGGAGTGGGTTGCCATGCCCTCCTTCAGAGGATGTCCCTGACCCAGCAATTGAACCCGCATCTCTTGCATCTCCTGCATTGGCAGGCAGGTCCTTTACCTGCTGCACCATCCAGGAAGTCCCAGTTCTTTACAAACTATTTTCCTAGGGTTGCTGCAACAAATTGCCACAAACTTCATGGCTTAAGACTTCTTTTCTCACAGTTCTAGGGGCCAGAAATCAAACTGTCAGCTGAGTTATTTCCTTCTGGATGTTCTGAGGCAGTATGTGTGTATGTAGCAGCATATTTTCTTTCTCATATTCTTTTCCATGATTACTTATCACAGGATATTAACCATAGTTGATGTTATTCAGTCACTAAGTCCTGTCTGACTCTTTGGAACCCCATGGGCTGTAGCATGCCAGTCTTCCCTGTTCTTCACTACTGTAGAGTTCCCTGTACTATACAGTAGAACTTTTTTGTTTATCCATTCTGTATTTAATAGTTTGCATCTGCTAATCCCAAACTCCCAATCCATTCCTCCCACATATTCCCCCTTGGCAATCACAAGTCTGTTTTCTAAGTCTGTGAGTCTGTTTCTGTTTCACAGATAAATTCATTTTTCATATTTTAGACTCCACATATGAGTGCTATGACATGGTATTTATCTTTCTCTTTCTGGCTTACTGCACTTAATATGATCATCTCTAGGTCCATCCATGTTGCTGCAATGGCATTCTTTCGTTCTTTTTTAAGGCTGAGTAGTATTCCATTATTTACACACACACACACACACACCCATGTTATTTTATCTAGTCATGGTGAGTTATTTTTTTTTAATTATACCTGCAAAGACCCTATTTTTAAATAAGTTCATATTCTGGAATTCTGAGTGGACATGAATTATGGGGGAACACTATTTCATCCCACTATAAGTTACATGAGTTTAAACAAGAATTTCTCTGTTCCTCATCTGTAAAATGGAATGATGATAATTGGTATCTCCTAAAGTGAAGAAGTGGAGAAGGCAATGGCACCCCACTCCAGTACTCCTGCCTGGAAAATCCCATGGATGGAGGAGCCTGGTAGGCAGTCCATGGGGTCGCTAGGAGTCGAAGACGACTTCACTTTCACTTTCACTTTCACGCATTGGAGAAGGAAATGGCAACCTGCTCCAGTATTCTTGCCTGGAGAATCCCAGGGATGGGGAAACGTGATAGGCTGCCGTCTATGGGATTGCACAGAGTCGGACACAACTGAAGCGACTTAGCAGCAGCAGCAGCAGCAAAGTGAAGAAGAACTAAAGAGCCTCTTGATGAAAGTGAAAGAGGAGAGTGAAAAAGTTGGCTTAAAGCTCAACATTCAGAAAATTAAGATCATGGCATCCGGTCCCATCACTTCATGACAAATAGATGGGGAGACAGTGGAAACAGTGGCTGACTTTATTTTGGGGGGCTCCAAAATCACTGCAGTTGGTGATTGCAGCCATGAAATTAAAAGACGCTTACTCCTTGGAAGGAAAGTTATGACCAACCTAGACAGCATATTAAAAAGCAGAGACATTACTTTGCCAACAAAGGTCTGACTGGTCAAAGCTATGATTTTTCCAGTAGTCATGTATGGATGTGAGAGTTAACCTATAAAGAAAGCTGAAAACCAAAGAATTGATGCTTTTGAACTGTAGTGTTGGAGAAGATTCTTGAGAGTCCCTTGGACTGCAAGGAGATCCAACCAGTCCATCCTAAAGGAGATCAGTCCTGGGTGTTCATTGGAAGGACTGATGTTGAAGCTGAAACTCCAATCCTTTGCCACCTGATGTGAAGAGCTGCTTCAGCTCTTTGAAAAGACCCTGATGCTGGGAAAGATTGAGGGCAGGAGGAGAAGGGGATGACAGAGGATGAGATAGTTGGATGGCATCACCAACTCAATGGACATGGGTTTGGGTAGACTCCAGGAGTTGGTGATGGACAGGGAGGCCTGGCGTGCTGCAAAGATGGGATCGCAAAGAGTTGGACACAACTGAGCGACTGGACTGGAACTAGAAATTGTTAGGATATTTGAGTAAAACATATATAAAATAGCATATGCCTTGGCACAAGATAACTTCTGAATAGTTAGTAGTAGTTTTGAGAACTGTTAATCCCAGTTCTTTCTTCTAATGATAATGCCTTGTTAACTAGTGTTCAGGAAGTGGACCAATATTATTTTCCCAAGTCTGTGATATTCTCCAGCTAAATTGTTTATCAATAGATTCTTCCTGAAACTTTGCAGTGAAAAACTGTTGTATGTTAGCAGGAACACTCTGAGGAGTATTGGTTTGCCTAGTTTTTTACAATTGTAAGGATTGAAAATGTGAAAATCATGAAAATCAAAAACATGTACATTTGGAAACATTGATCTTTAGAAGTTCAATTCAGTTCAGTCGCTCAATCATTTCTGACTCTTTGCAACCTCATAGACTGCAGCACTACAGGCTTCCCTGTCCATCACCAACTCCCGGAGCCTACTCAAACTCATGTCCATTGCGTCTGTGAAGCCATCCAATCATCTCATCCTCTGTCATCCCTTTTTCTTCCCACCTTCAATCTTTCCCAGCATCAAGGTCTTTTCCCATGAGTCAGTTCTTTGCATCAGGTGGCCAAAGTATTGGAGTTTCAGATTCAGCATCAGTCCTTCCAAGGAATATTCAGGACTGATTTCCTTTAGGATGGACTGGTTGGATTTCCTTGCAGTCCAAGGAACTCTGAAAAGTCTTCTCCAATACCACAGTTCAAAAGCATCAATTCTTTGGTTTTCAGCTTTCTTTATAGGTCAACTCTCACATCCATACATGACTACTGGAAAAATCATAGCTTTGACCAGTCAGAACTTTGTTGGCAAAGTAATGTCTCTGCTTTTTAATATGCTGTCTAGTGGTCATAGCTTTTCTTCCAAGGAGCAAGCGTCTTTTAATTTCATGGCTGCAATCACCATCTGCAGTGATTTTGGAGCCCAAGAAAATAAAGTCTGTCACTGTTTCCACTGTTTCCCCATCTAGCTGCCATGAAGTGATGGGACCAGATGCCATGATCTTAATTTTCTGAATGTTGAGCTTTAAGCCAACTTTTTCACTCTCCTCTTTCACTTTCATCAAGAGGCTCTTTAGTTCTTCTTCACTTTCTGCCATAAATGTGGTGTCATCTGTGTATGTAGGTTATCGATATTTCTCCCAGCAATCTTGATTCCATCTTGTGCTTCATCCAGCCCGGCATTTCTCATTGATGTACTCTGCATGTAAGTTAAATAAGCAAGGGTGAAAATATACAGCCTTGACATACTCCTTTCCCAGTTTGGAACCAGTCCATTGTTTCATGTCCAGTTCTAACTGTTGCTTCTTGATCTGCATACAGATTTCTCAGGAGGCAGGTCAGGTGGTCTGGTATTCCCATCTCTTGAAGAATTTTCCACAGTTTGTTGTGATGCATACATTCAAAGGCTTTAGCATAGTCAGTGAAGCAGAAGTAGGTGTTTTTCTGGAATTCTCATGCTTTATCTATGATTCAACAAATGTTGGCAATTTGATCTCTGGTTCCTTTGCCTTCTAAATCCATGGCTTCGTAGCTCATTTCTTTTCTTTCTTTTTTTTTTTTTTTTTGCTGAATAATATTCCATTGTCTACATGTATTTACTAGCCTTTATTTATCCATTCACCTACTTAAGGACATTTTGCTAGCTTCCAAGATTTAGCAGTTATGAATAAGCTGTAATAAAAATTAATGTGAAGGTGTTTATGTGGACTTAAGTGTTCATCTCCTTTAGGCAGATACCAAGAGGAACAATTTCTTGATTATATTGTAAAGGTATCCTTAGTTTTACAGGAAATTGCCAAACTGTCTTCCAAACTGGCTGTATTATTTTACATTCCCACCAGCAATGAATGAGTGTTCTTGTTTCATGTCTTCAATATCTTGTGATGTTGTCAGTTCTCTTGATTTTGGGCATCCTAAGAGGTGTGTAGTGGTATCTCATTGTTGTCTTAATCTGCATTCTCCTGATGACATATGATTGGAATGTCTTTTCATTTGCTTATATGCTGTCTATATATCTTCTTCAGTGAGATGTCCATTATTTAATCAGGTTGCTTTCTTATTGTTGAGTTTCAAGAGTTCTTTGTCTGTCTTAGGTAATGATTCTTTACTGGATGCATGTTCTGCAAATATTTTCTCCCAGTGTATGGCTTAGTCTTCTCATTCTTTTGATATTGCCTTTTTAATTTTATTGAATCCTAGCTTATCAATTATTTCTTTCATGGATCATGACTTTGGTGTTGTATTTCAAAAATAATTGCCAAACCCAAGATCATCTAGGCTTTCTTTTATCTTATCTTCTAGGAGTTTTATAGTTTTGCATTTTACTTTAGCTTTGTGATCCATTTGAGCTAACTTTTATAAAGAGTATAAGATCTGTGTCTATATTCATTGTTTCTGCATGTGGATATCCAGCTCCAGCAGCATTTATTGTAAAACTTACCTTTGATGCATTGCATTTACTCTGCTCCTTTGTCAAAAATCACTTGACTATATTTATGTGGGTCATTTTCGAACTGTCATTTCTGTTTGATTCATCTGTTTGTCTGTTCTTTCACCTGTATCACATTGTCTTTGTTACTGTAGCTTTATAGCAAGTCTGGAAGTTGGGTATAATTGGTCTTCTAACTTTGTTCTCTTTCAATATCAACTTGGCTATACTGGGTTTTTGTCTCTTCTTTATAAATTTTAGAATAAATTTGTTGATATTTATAAATAATATCCTGAGATTTTGATTGGGATTATGTTGAATTTATATATCAAGTTGGGAGGAACTGACTTCTTGGGAGTTTTGGGTCTTCCTAAATATAAACAAGGACTGTCTCTCCATTTATTTATTTCTTTTATCTCTTTCGTTAGAGTTCTGTAGTTTTTCTTAGGTAGACATTTGGAGAAGGCGCTGGCACCCCACTCCAGTACTCTTGCCTGGAAAATCCCATGATGGGGGAGCCTGGTAGGCTGCAGTCCATGGGGACGCAAAGGGTCAGACATGACTGAGCGACTTCAGTTTCAATTTTCACTTTCGTGCATTGGAGAAGGAAATGGCAACCCACTCCAGTGTTCTTGCCTGGAGAATCCCAGGGACAGGGGAGCCTGGTGGGCTGCCGTCTATGGGGTTGCACAGAGTCGAACACGACTGAAGCGACTTAGCAGCAGCAACAGCAGTATGTAGACATTATATGTATATTTTTGTTAGATAGATTTCATTTTGGGGGGTGCTAAAGTAAACATTATTGTGTTTATTGTCAAATTCTACTTGACCATTTTTGGTACTTAGAAAAGCAATTGAATTTGTGTATTAGTTCAGTTCAGTCACTCAGTCGTGTCCAACTCTTTGCGACTCCATGGACTGCAACAAGCCAGGCTTCCCTGTCCATCACAACTCCCAGAGCTTGCTCAAACGCATGTCCATTGAGTCGGTGATGCCATCCAACCATATCATCCTCTGTCATCCCCTTCTCCTCCTGCCTTCAATCTTTCCCAGCATCAAAGTCTTTTCCAATGAGTCAGTTCTTTGCATCAGGTGGCCAAAGTGTTGGAGTTTCAGCTTCAGCATCAGTCCTTCCAAGGAATATTCAGGACTGATTTCCTTTAGGATGGACTAGTTGGATATCCTAGCAGTCCAAGGGACTCTCAAGAGTCTTCTCCAACACCACAGTTCAAAAGCATCAATTCTTCAGCATTCAGCTTTCTTTATAATCCAACTCTCACATCCATGCATGACTACTGGAAAAATTATAGCTTTGACTAGACAGACCTTTGTTGGCACAGTAATGTCTCTGCTTTTTAATATATTGTCTAGCTTGGTCATAAGTTTTCTTAGAAGGAGCAAGCATCTTTTAATTTCATGGCTGCAGTCACCATCTGCAGTGATTGTGGAGCCCCCCAAAAATAAAGTCTGCCATAGTTTCCACTGTTTATTCATCTATTTACCGTGAAGTGATGGAATCAGATGCCATGATCTTAGTTTTCTGAATGTTGAGTTTTAAGCTAAGTTTTCAACTCTCCTCTTTCACTTTCATCAAGAGGTTCTTTAGTTCTTCCCTTCAGTTCTTCTTCACTTTCTGCCATAAGGGTGGTGTCATCTGCATATCTGAGGTTATTGATATTTCTCCCAGCAATCTTGATTCCAGCTTGTGCTTTGTCCAGTCCAGCATTTCTGATGATGTACTCTGCATCTAAGTTAAATAAGCAGGGTGACAATATACAGCCTTGATGTACTCCTTTCCCGATTTGGAACCAGTCCATTGTTTCATGTCCAGTTTTAACTGTTGCTTCTTGACCTGCATACAGATTTCTCAGAGGCAGGTCAGGTGGCCTGGTATTCCTGTCTCTTTAATAATTTTCCACCATTTGTCGTGATCCACACAGAGTCTTTGGCATAGTCAATAAAGCAGAAGTAGATGTTTTTCTGGAACTCTCTTGTTTCTTCAATGATCCAACAGCTGTTGGCAATTTGATCTCTGGTTCTTCTGCCTTTTCTAAATCCAGCTTGAACATCCAGAAGTTCACATTACACATACTGTTGAAGCCTGGCTTGGATAATTTTGAACATTACTTTGCCACCATGTGAGATGAGTGCAATTATGTGGTGGTTTGGGCATTCTTTAGCATTGCCTTTTTTAGGGATTGGAATGAAAACTGAACTTTTCCAGCCCTATGGCCACTGCTGAGCTTTCCACATTTCCTGGCATATTGAGTGCAGCACTTTCACAGCATCATCTTTTAGGATTTCAAATAGATCAACTGGGTTCCATCACCTCCACTAGCTTTGTTCAAGGGCAAGGGGAAGCCCCAGCAAGATGGTTGGAGGGGCGAAATCGCATTTACACTCAAACCCTATACCCACCAGAGATGCTCAGAGGGCTCAAACATACCTTGTGCACACCTGGACTCAGAGAACCCACAGAGACTGAGACAGAACTGTGTTTGAGTGCCTCCTGAGGCGGTATGGGTCAGCAGTGGACCGCTACTGGGGCAGAGGCTCTGGGTGTAGTAGACCTGGCTATAGCCTAAGCCCTCTTGGAGGAAGTTGCCATTAATCCCACCATAGAGCTGCCAAAACTTACCCAGGACTGGGGAAATAGACTCTTGGAGGACACAAACAGAACCTTGTGTGCACCAGGACCCAGGAAAAAGGAGCAGTGACCCCATAAGAGACTGACCCAACCTTGCCTCTGAGTGTCCAGGAGTCTCCGGCAGAGGTGTGGGTCGGTGGTGGCCTGCTGCAGGGCTGGGAGCACTGAGTGTAGAAGTGTGTGCATGAGACCTTTTGAAGGAGGTTGCCATTATTTTCATTACCTCCACCACAGTTTGGCCTCAGGTAAAATAACAGGGAGGGAACACAGCCCCGCCCTTCAACAGAAAGTTGGATTAAAGATTTGTGTATTAATCTTGTGCAATTGACTGAATGTGTGTATCCCCTAAAAATTCTTAAGTTGAAATCTAACTCCCAATTTGGTGGAATTGTGGTGCTGTGGGGAGGTAATTGGGTCATGAAGATAGAGCCCTCATGAATGGCATTAGTGCCCTTATAAAAGAGACTCCAGAGAACTCTTCTGGCCCATTTGAAAATGCGAGAAGATGGCCATATACAAACTGGGATGTGGTCCTCACCAAACACTGAATCAGAAGAGGCTTTAAGTGAGAATATGACATTTTAAGAGAGCTACAAATGAAGTGATGGAGCTGGTTATCCAATATCTGGAAAAGAACATTCCAGGAAAAGGGAAGAGCAAGATTGAATAATAGGAGAGGGGAATGTTTTTGGAATGTTCTAGAGATAGCAAGGGGCTACAACAGAGTTAGCGAGGATAGAGTAATGGGATGGAGTGAACTAGAGGAAAGTTCATTAGTGATAGTCAGGGTCAGATGAAGGGAGTCTTGTAGTACCTAATATGTAGGACATGGTAGATACTTCCACCATTATGCTTAGTATGATGAGAATTCATTGGATGGTTGAAAGTGACTCTATGTTTCCCTTTTTGAGTTTCTACTCAATTCATAATACCCATTGAATGTATACTGCCAATGAAAAATCTACGCATAAAGTATACTATTTATACTAGGAAATAGATACTCTAATAAGAAATAAAATGACCAAAAACGTGGCCATAGTTTGACTGAATCAGTTTTTTAAAAAAGAAAAATGAGAACAAAGTAAATTAGACAACATATTAAAAAATATAGTAGGTTAAGACAGAAAAAGAAATTGGAAACCCAGAGCTATTTAGATCCATTTGAGCATTTTCTATGTGTTCAATAGTCTACTCACACCCTGGGTACATCTAACAAGGGAACAATTATTGGTCTTATTTTATATAAATAGATTAATTTATGTAACTAAAATTAGCTATTTTAAAGATGATGAAACAGGCTCAGAGAGGAGAGGAACTTGACTGAGATTACACAATTAAGTGGCAGAGCCAACAGTTTAATCAAGAGTTGTCTGATTTCAAAGTCCATGCTCTTTATTATCATCTTAAACATCTGTTTTTACAAAGGCCCTTCCCCTGTGAAGAATCTGAGTTATGTTCTCAAAATGTTATCTGTCCTTGTCCCAAGCATCACGTCCAAGGCTCCTTTTTTTTTTTCTTTTTTAAGACTTTTTTGATGTGGACCATTTTTAAAGTCTTTACTGAATTTTTTACTATATTGCTTCTGTGTTATGTTTTGCGTTTTTGTCCATGAGCCATGTAGGATTTTAGCTTTCTGATCAGGAATCGAAACTGCAGCCCCTGCATTGAAAGGCAAAGTCCTAACCTCTGGACCACCAGGGAAGTCCCCACCCAAGTCTCTTGTGCCCTCATGCAGCCTCTGTGCCCAGAACCTTTGCTGCATCCCTTCTTGGTGCTTTTCCACCTCGATGACCATCTCACATCCCAGGGAACTCAGTGTCCTCTCCACTGCCTCTGAAGCCTGTAGAGAAAAATTTGATGATGAAATTAAACCTGTAGAAGGAAGCTGTCTGTAAAAGGAAGGCCTAGTTTTC
The DNA here is from genome assembly GCF_054371585.1 of Giraffa tippelskirchi. Lineage (NCBI taxonomy): Eukaryota > Metazoa > Chordata > Mammalia > Artiodactyla > Giraffidae > Giraffa > Giraffa tippelskirchi. The sequence continues at coordinate 120,270,572 of NC_137278.1, forward strand.
ACAATAATGATTTGGGTCTCATATGAGCAGGGGCATGATTTCATTTCAAGAAAGTTGACCAAATTCAAGGAAAGGAAAGAAAGAGTGAGAACTGCACATTTACTATTACACATAACAAAGATTCTTCCTAGCACAGTTCTTTCATAGTTGCTTATACTTGCTTCCCTAGTGACTCATATGGTAAAGAATCTGCCTGCAATGCAGCAGACCCAGGTTCAATTCTTGGGTTGGGAAGATTCCCCTGGAGAAGGGAATGGCTACCCACTTCAGTATTCTTGCCTGGAGAATCCCATGGATAGAGGATCCTGGCAGGGTACAGTCCATGGGGTTGCAAAGAGTTGGACATGACTGACTAACACTTTCACTTGTATACTCCAGTTTCAGTCATCTCCCCCTTAACTGTCATTTCTCAATCTGTCTCTTTATCATTGACCAATCTGTCAGAAACTGTTTTCACCAAGGATGTTAACACTTTTTCCCCACACTTTCTTCTAATAACTTTCCAACAGCCATGTAATTTGCATGTGTATGACCTATTTAATACCGTAGGTCCATTGCCCTGATCTATTTTACCTTAATAACTTCACCTCTAAACACTCACATGACTGTCTGCACTTCTAATGTTTTGAACCCTGAGATCTCTCCCTCCAAATAAACCCTCCACCTCTTTTACTTCCTCAGGTTTAGTAAGTTTGTCTTTTCCTTTCATCTTTAGCTTCCACTTCTCCAGTTTATTTACTATTATCTTTCCGTTTATTAGGGTCTAAGCTTCATTTTCTTCTTATCAAAAGCACTGTAAACCAGCAGGTACACCTCTGTGCCTTGCTGCTATAAATATTCTTCAGGTTTTTTTAGATCACACCATACTCCCCTAGATTTCTGAATCTATCTCTAATTTTCACATTATGGCATTTTGCTGTTTTCTGGGCTTGTAGCATTTAGGATTATAACATTATTTTCCAGAAACTCTTGGATCATAGACTGAGTTTTCCCTTGGTCTGTGCTGCCAGTAGGAGTCTGGATAAATATCCTTCCTGAAATTGTTCCTGAATCCTATCCTTATCACAGACTTATGGGTGAAGCTGGAACTGATTTCACCCACTCCCATATTTGTAATATGGGCTTCCCTAGTGGCTCAGATGATAAATATCTGCCTGCAATGTGAGACACCTGGGGTTCAATCCCTGGGTCGGGAAGATCCCCTGGAGACAGAAATAGCAACCTACTCCAGTACTCTTGCCTGGAAAATGCCTTGAATGGAGGGTCCTGGTAGACTACAGTCCATAGGGTTACAAAGAGTTGGACATGACTGAGCAACTCCACACATATATGTGATCTAGAGAGCTTCCTACTCAGGCAGACTCCCAGGGTTCATCATGTCAAGTGTATATCAACCACACTTTCTCTTACTCCCTTGACTATTAAGTGGAGCATACACTCAATTAATCCCTCAATCTGATTTGTATTCTTTAATTCCATTTCAAGATTTCTAAATACTATTAAATAAAATTGCATAATTATTCTGCTTTGGCTCCATTAAAATTTTATATTTCTCAGCCTCAAAAAGCAGTTTTTATTAATAAGATAAGCAGTTCTCTTAATCATTCTTCGTCCCATTGCACATTCTTTTCAGAAGCCGTTAAAAACAAACAAAAAAATACCTTTTTGGTTCAGTTCAGTTCAGTGCGGTCTCTCAGTCGTGTCTGACTCTGTGCGACCTCATGAATCGCAGCACGCCAGGCCTCCCTGTCCATCACCAACTCCCGGAGTTTACCCAAACTCACGTCCATCGAGTTGGTGATGCCATCAAACCATCTCATCCTGCATCGTCCCCTTCTCCTCCTGCCCCAAATCCTTCCCAGCATCAGGATCTTTTCCAATGAGTCAACTCTTCGCTTGAGGTGGCCAAAGTACTGGAGTTTCAGCTTCAACATCAGTCCTTCCAATGAACACCCAGGACTGATCTCCTTCAGAATAGACTGGTTGGAACTCCTTGCAGTCCAAGGGACTCTCAAGAGTCTTCTCCAACAACACCGCTCAAAAGCATCAGTTCTTTGGCTCTCAGCTTTCTTCACAGTCCAACTCTCACATCCATACATGACCACTGGAAAAACCATAGCCTTGACTAGACGGACTTTTGTTGGCAAAGTAATGTCTCTGCTTTTTAATATGCTGTCTAGGTTGGTCATAACTTTCCTTCCAAGCAGTAAGTGTCTTTTAATTTGATGGCTGCAATCACCATCTGCAGTGATTTTAGAGCCCCCCAAAATTAAGTCTGACACTGTTTCTACTGTTTCCCCATCTATTTCCCATGAAGTGATGGGACCAGATGCCATGATCTTAGTTTTCTGAATGTTGAGCTTTAAGCCAACTTTTTCACTCTCCTCTTTCACTTTCATCAAGAGGCTTTTTAGGTCCTCTTCACTTTCTGCCATAAGGGTGGTGTCATCTGCATATCTGAGGTTATTGATATTTCTCCCAGCAATCTTGATTCCAGCTTGTGCTTCTTCCAGCCCAGCATTTCTCATGATATATTCTGCATATATGTTAAATAAGCAGGGTGACAATATACAGCCTTGACGTACTCCTTCTCCTATTTGGAACCAGTCTGTTGTTCCATGTCCAGTTCTAACTGTTGCTTCCTGACCTGCATACAGATTTCTCAAGAGGCAGGTCAGGTGGTCTGGTATTCCCATCTCTTTCAGAATTTTCCACAGTTTATTGTGATCCACACAGTCAAAGGCTTTGGCATAGTCAATAAAGCAGAAATAGATGTTTTTCTGGAACTCTCTTGCTTTTTCGATGATCCAGTGGATGTTGGCAATTTGATCTCTGGTTCCTCTGCCTTTTCTAAAACCATCTTGAACATCTGGAAGTTCATGGTTCACATATTGCTGAAGCCTGGCTTGGAGAATTTTAAGCGTTACTTTACTAGCGTGTGAGATGAGTGCAATAGTGCAGTAGTTTTAGCATTCTTCGGCATTGCCTTTCTTTGGGATTGGAACGGAAATTGACCTTTTCCAGTCCTGTGGCTACTGCTGAGTTTTCCAAATTTGCTGGCATATTGAGTGCAGCACTTTCACAGCGTCTGGTTCTCAAGCACCTAATTAATAAGAATGATAATCTAGTTTTTATATGACTTATAATTTGTGTATCTTATAAGAACATCCTCAATGTTGCTGTTTACTCTTTCTAACTCTATTCTTTCCTCATCTTTCTCTCTTTCCTTCTGTACCAGCTAATGATCTTGGACTAGAGTGATACAAATGAACTCTCTTGAGAAAAACTGTATTCATCAGAAAGATATTGTGAGACCATAGTATTAAAAGGAAGCCTGGAGATGTGGATCTAGGAATTTATGGGAACCAAGGAAACCACAGAGGGAATTTTAAAATAGTCTCTGATAGCAAAAACAGCTTGGTGTTCCACCCTGACCTCTGGGATGAATCCAGCTGTTTCTGGTTACTTGTCATTCTGCCAACTACTAAGTTTTCAAAAAAAGAGCATCCAAGTGACTTAGGCGTGGATTACAGATGTTACTTCTTGGCTAAGTGGAAATGCTGTTTCCGTTTACACTCCATCAGATTATAATCAATGGAGAAGTAAAACTTCTCCCAGAGGAAATTAGGGTGCAATGAACAAAGGAAAATGAATATTAGTGAAACAATCAAAACACAACAAAAATCTGCTATATTTTCTGTCTCTTAGAAATAATTGGTTCTATTGTTTCCCAGTTCTTCCACAGGGTTCCTGATTCAATCTTGTGTAGAATTTCTTAATACTTTTCCTCTCCAATACACTCCTTCTAATCCTGGGTCCTCTTTTTTTTTTTTTTTCCTCTTGAGAGCCATTATACATATCAGTCCTACAAATTCTAGACCTCAGAGTCAGCTCTTTCCTCTTATGTATCATCTACTGTTGCATTATTTTGTGGAAAAAAAACTCTCCAATTAAGTTTCTTTCCCTTTGTCTCACTTCAACCTGTTGTGGACTATTGTAATATAATAGCCTCTTAGATGACTTTTCTTTCTATAAATTTTTCCAATCTACATTTTAATATTGCTTGCAGAATTATTTTTCTAAAGTAGTTAAAACACCAAAGTAATAAACAATAATCTTGACACTTTTCTTGCTTTAAAAAACTGAAATAACTTTTTAGCACCTCCATGATAAAGTCTAATCTTTTTATCCAGTTTTGCAGGGCCCTAACTCATCTGACCTCACCTTACCCTTTCTAGAATCAATTCCTTCCATTCTTCTTTAAGCATTCTTTTAAGAACACACAGTATCATCCCAATATCTTATATTGGTCCCTAGTATTTATTATGGATATTATGGTGGTTTTCCCAACAATCCTGTCACCCATTGGATAATAATCATGAACTTGGAGGGAAAATGGCTCCACCTACATATCCAAGGATGGCCCTGATTAATTTAATCCAAACACGGGAATCCATTTCCACTTGCCATTGTGATTGATTCTTATAAATCAGGTGTATTCACTTGGTCTATGACATAACCACAGCCAAAGTGACTGATTTAAGAATACGTTTGAGATATGAGAAAGAAGAAGGGTACCCATTCTTCTGAGAGCTTTCTCCTTTCCTTTGGGTATAGTATTGTGAGGATTTGAATCTTGAGACCATTATAATTACTTTTCTCTGATGAGGGAAGCCACTCCTGAGATGAGGTATCATAGAGAAAGAGAGCCAGTGCCCTTGGATGAAGCCAGTCATGATGCCTGCCTGACTTCAGGTCCTCCAGTTAAAAGAGTTAATGCATTTTGTCATTGACTTGACTATTCTGAGTCAGGTTTTCTGTTACTTGCTGTTCAGAGCATCCTGATAACACTTCTCCGTGATTAGCATGGCCTCCTCTCCCAATTTCTGTAACTGGGAAATATCTGCTCTTTTTTTTTTTAAAGCCAAGCTGAATTGTTTCAATGTCTGTGGAAGGCTTCTTTATCCCATGAACAACAATCATTGAGGTTCTCATTCTCTGTCGTATTCCACCTTGTTCTGACTTCAAGTTGACGATCATTTATTTAACATACTTATTTATTGAGCATTTTTTATGTATCAGGTTCTTTTATAGGCACTGAAAGCACAGAAATTAGCAAGTTGACAAAAATCTCAGCCCTGATAGAGCTTATATTCTCAAGTGCAAGAGAGAAGCTAATCACCAACAAAATGGTAAGATGTGAAGGGATATAAAGTATTATGGAAATAAAAGTATTATGGCAATAAATAAATCTTGGAAAAGAGACAGTGCTGGGGAGAAACTGAAATAGGGTGGTCAGGGAAGGTCTCACTAAAAATGATAGAATTTGAACAAATATTTAAAAGAGGTAAGAAATTAGGTGGATATCTGGGGAAAAAGTGAGACAGAATTGAATGTATCATGTTCAATGTGAGTGTGCCATTGAAAAGCAAATACATCAGTGTACGAGCATAGCAGTAATAGAGATAGAAGAGGGGGTCACATTGAAGATGGGGGCCAGATCATACAGGACCTCGTAAACCATTGTCTCTTAATGGGGAGCCTGGGCCAAGAATGGATAGGATCTGACTTCTCTTTTTAAGGGCTCATTCTGCTCGCTGGATTGAGAATGTACTTTGGGAAATATTCATCACACTACATGATTATTAGCTGTTTATTAATCTCTGGCATCTCTTCTCTGTTTCATTTAAAAAGCTGCAACTTGTTTATCTTAATATCCTTGAAATTTACAAGTGTTTAAGAGACTTAATGGGACATCATATATTTGTTGAATTAGCTTTATTCCCTTTATCAAGCATAAGAAACATGTCTGTACCAAGTGTAATCTGAAAAGATTACATTCAGCTTAATTTCATAGAAGGCAACACTAAACTGATGAAAGGCAGTAGATTGTAGGGAAAAAAAGACAGTTAAACTTTCACATAGGTAAATAAGTATAGTGTACACTTGTAAAATAAAAAATAATTTGCCCCTGGATTTTTAAATGAATTAAGACATATAGGAGGACAAAATTGTAGCTTAATCGAGTGTGTCAGTTACACATCTAAAATGTCACCAACTATACAACAATGTTGTACGCCTCCATTAAGATGAAGGTATTGGTGAAACGTTGGAGTTATTCATTTCACAAATGTCTGAGTAACAGCATCATAGACAAAAGTCATCAGATAAGTATCCCATAGTTAAATAAATTTGTCCCCTAAATCTAAATCAAATGATATGTTTGAGGCATATGTGTGACTTCCAGATACAAATTTGCAGCTTCGTTTAATTTTCAGACGACTCATAGGTTTTGCCAAACTTAGTCCTTTACACCATATCATTTGTCTAGTGTTTGAAAAGCTGTATTCAAAAGTTCAGCTAGAAAATATTTATCAGCCGTATGGTGCCAGACATTGGCAAAGGTCCTCCCTGGACATGTGCTGAAGGGAACAAGCCACACAACTGCTTCCCTCCCACATAATCCCTCTGGCTCATTGAAACTGGATGACCTTCCTGGGAACTCTTTACTGTGGCCTCTGTGGGTGCCAAAAGCCCAAGAAAGCTTGCTGGGTTGTTCTCATTCAAATACAGAGCTTGCTGGGTTCTCATTCAGGAAATCTTTAGACACACTTCCTTCTTGCTCAGCGAAACTGCTAATTAGCATAGGAAACATCCCCGCTTTGTCCATTTTCTATAGAAGTTGGGAATGCTTCTACTTGACAGTGCTGACAGAATTATGTTTTCTGTGGTATGAATGCCCCAGGCATTTCAAAGATAATCTCGGGGATAAAATAACACGCATAATGCAGTGATTAGTCTTAAACTGTCTCATGCCATGGAATAAATGGCTACAAACAAGAATCTGAAATTGGGGCCTAAAAAAATGTGTGCTTGGGATAGTTATTTAAAGTTGATAAAAATGGGATATAGGGCCTTTGTGTTCTTATGGTCTTTACCCTAATTGATTCATTTGTGCTACTGTTTGTTACTAGTTTTATAAGTAAGAGGGATTGTTGAGTTAGTTTCCAAAGAATATTTTTGCATCGGCTCGAAAAAGCATGTTGTATTGCCAAGAGTAAAAAAAAAATTGTCTCTGTATTTGTCATTGACCAAGAGCCCATGTCTTCCATATATATGAAGGAAAAACAAAAAACAAAAAAACTCCTCTAATCTGTAGTTTTAGGTCTTGTCTGCTTCTAGTGGACTTGTGTAGCGCCACAGGCAAAAAGGAAATGGAATTACTTGTGAGAGCACCTGGGCTGGGTGTTGAAACTATTGAAGTCTTTTTTAACCAGTCTTAACATTTTGAATGTTTATTTATGTCAAACTACCAAAACCTACCTTGCTTTTCTGCATACGTATATGCAAATGTACATATGTATCTTTTTGAATTCAAGCAGATGTATAAAGATTTTGTTAAGTCTTTCGAGGGTAATTGTGCTCTTTAGCAGTTACATTTCATGCTTTAGCAATGATGTTTCTTATCAAGTATATTGATATGAGCAAAGTCTATTCAAAAATAATAAATCATATTTTATTTTGTGTTTCTAATTGCATATTGTAAGGTTTTTCAATATTCACTCAGAGCAAGATAGAATTCATGACTTCAATGTCCTTGTGTTAAAAAAGAACAGGATAACGAGGTGGTTTGTTGTGTACAGGAAAAGCCAGGCATTCTTTGTCTTTACTGTACATCATGTATAAGAAGATCATTCACGCTGCCCTGTTTTCAGTGTTAGAAGGTATTTGATTCATTGAAATTCTATGTGCCCACAATATATCCAGAACTGCAATAGCTGAATGGACAAAAATGAAGTCTGCTAGAGAACTTTTGTGTAGGTCCTCTTTGAATCGTGATTTCTAGTACTTGTCAAGTCATTTTGTTGGAATTAACCTTTCAAGGATAGTTTTAAAGGGTAATATTCTATGTCTCACAAATTAAAAATCCATTAGTTTGTGAAACGGAACTAAGAACAGTTTTCAAGATCACAGTAAGTCAGGGAGGTTAGTGCTTGAGAAGGAACAAAATAACAGCTAAAATGGAATTGACAGTTCTAGAAACGGAGCCAAAATACACATGGGGATTTAGTGTGCGGCAAAGCTGTTATTTCAAAGCAGCGGGGAAAGATCAATTATTTAATAGGCAGTGTTGAGACAGCTGGCTAGCCATTTGGATGAAGATCAAGCTGTATCTTTCTTAGAGTCTAAAAATTCTTGGTAAAATAATGATTGAAAATAACAGTAGTAAAAAAACTCTAATAAATTAGAAAAAAAAATTGGACGCAGTTTTTTACTTCTTTTAGGATCATGTAATAGGCAAAATCAGTTTAAATTTAAAATATCACTTATAGGTTTTAAAGAGAGGGAAATGGCTAAATTAACTATATAAAAATTTAAAGTATCTATGCAGTAGAAAGTATAATTAAAATGTCACAAGCACAAAGGAAAACTAGGAAAAATATTTGCTGAATATATAATCAGAAGGCCAACTTCCTAGATATACAAAAAATATTCACAAACCAATAAAAAGATAACACCTGGAAGAAAATTTGGCAAAAATATAAACAGAGTTCAGAAAGAACATAAGTGATTAAAAATTATTTATGCCACATGTGTGTGCTGAAAACTTACATATACCAGGATTATTCACTGTGCTTGAAGTAATAGCAGAGAGCAAAATAGATATAAATTCTAGTACTTGAGTACATTCAGTCATGAGGGATGGAAAAGACAGTAAATAATATACCTAATAAATAATTATATAATTTATCAGCCCCAAGCTTCCCAAACTGTATGCCCAGACGTCTCTGTAATCCAGGAAAATGACAGCGACAGTGCAGATTATTTCAATTTTCAAGGGAAACACAGAAGCATCTATCAGACAAGGTACCATTACTAGCTGAGGTAGCTCAAAATTTCTTCAGATCACACCAAATTTCTTTTAGTGGCAACACATCTTTTGTACTGACTGTGCCCTGGGAATAGTCTCCCTTCAGGTATCTGTTATGGTGGCTTACTCCCTCACCTCTTGTAGGCTTTGCTCAGATGTCTGCAATAACAAGCAAACATTACAAAACCCAAGGTGCATCAGGAAATAAGAGCAGTGTTGTCCATTATTATCATTCCAAGTGTTGACAAGCCATTCAAGGTCCAACAGGCAAACATATCCCATTAGTAGGTAAGAATAATTAATTAAGAATAAAATGAACATAATATTTTCTTTTAACTTATGCCTATGGCTTTTTTCAAATGGCTATTAAGTTGTTTGGACCTAACTGTTTAATAAATGGCTTACCGGGTGACTCAAGTGGTAAAGAATTAGCCTGTCAATGCAGGAGATGCAGCCAGGGGACCTGGGTTCAATCCCTGGATTGGGAAGATTCCCTGGAGAAGGAAATGGCTACCCACTCCAGTATTCTTACTTGGAAAATTCCATGGACAGAGGAGCCTGGCGGGCTACAGTCTCTGGGGTTGCAAAGAGTTGGACATAACTTTGCAACTAAACACTCACACATATTTAATAAATGGAATTGTTAAACATTTCTTTTGAGGTACCATGAACTTATGAAAAAAATGCAGAACACAGTAACTGGTCTGAGTACTGGGAGTAAAAAGGGGCAGGTTGCTATTTGAAATAGCCAGGATCGTTTGGACTTCGCTGAGACATTTGAGCAAAGCCTAGGAAAGGTGAGGGAGTGAGCCACCAGGATGGATACCTGAGGGAAACTGTTCCCAGGGCACGGCCAGTGCAAAAACCCCAAGATGGGAGTGTGTTTGGAACGTGCAAGGAGTGTAGCTAGAGCAGAGTGAGCCAAAAGCAAAATGGTAGGAGATAAGGTCAAGTAGACAAGTTAGGGGCCAGTAAAGACCTTTGATTTTTGCTATGAGAAAAATACAGAATCAGTTGCTTTTTAAAATAAGCTTTAAATGTACTTGCATTCCCAAAAGAATGAATAGTTTAGAGGAAAAAAACACTTACATCTGACTCTTTGATATTTCAATAAACCCTACAGCTGTAAGAGTTGAGATATAGAAAGTTTGAATTACTATTATATATATTTCAGTGTTCAGTTTTTAAAATTAAGAAGTGTATCCACGTGTCTTAGAAAACTTAGCTCTCTACCTTTGACATGAATCATTTAAGGACATCATTGTTTAAAATGTAAAATGCCCTTGAGGGTATTACACGCTATAAATTCTTCTTTCCCCACCCCATTTTCTCCCACAAAAGAAATCCTTCCAGTAAGTAGTTATGCATAGAAGTGCCCAGTTTTCTGTGTAAAAATAATTGTGCATAAACAGTAGACACAGATAATTTATTTTATAGTAGTTTTCATCATCAAACATCTAAAGAGTTGTAGTATGAGTTATTTTTAAATGGCAGTCTCTAAGGTTACATTATGCTCTGAAAGCTTTTAGAGGGAGTGTTATTCTGACACATATACAAATATTTTTAATGACAAATACTTTACATTATATGACTATTACATGAATATATTTAGTTGTACACATGATTTCCTTTTGCCTAAGATTAAAATCCTAGAGAGTCTTTACAACCCAACATAAATACCACACTTGAGGGAGTTCATCTCAGAATGAGAATTATTAGGCTTACTTACAGACAAACAGGTACTAAACACTGTTCATATACAAAAATATTCTTCGGATATATTTAAATCACAGCCAAATTAGTATTAGCATAAAATTTATTGGCTAAGTTTTTAACTGTAGTGAACAACACTAGTCATAGACCAACTGTCAATTAATAGAAGTATAAACCTAGGGTAAAATTTTAATATTTCCAAGCCTTTATTTGGATAATAGAAACAAAGAACTCAATTTAAAAGCATTAAGTTAGGCAGAGGTTTTGTGTTTTTTCCTTTGTTTTTGTTTCTGTGGCAAGATCAAAAGTTCAGTTTTGAACACTAACTTTAAGATTACACTCAGATATCCAAGCGATGGATCTGGGCTGGATACATTAATTGAGTATATTTGCTCTATCTGTGTTTGTTACATAATGAAAGTAAATTGAATGGAAATCACCAAGTGAGTACATTCTGAGAAAAGAGGGCCAAGGACTGAGTCATATAGCATTCCAACACTGACCAGACAGGAGGAAGATGAGGAAGGAGGAGATGGAGCAACTAGGAAGGAAGACAAACCTGAGGATGTATGTCAGAGAGTGCACAGTGAATGAGGATTCTGAACTGACCCAGTGGAATTCATTGAGTAGTGATCTTGATAAGAAGAGTTTCACTGGAGTAAAGGAAATGAAAATCTGATTGGATTTAACAAAGAATGGAGGATTTCCACTTCAGTAATCCTGTAGGTAAATTGGATCAACTCTCCAGATAAGGAAAATAAGCTAGACAAAATGGTTAAAAAAAAATCTTTTCAAGGGACTGGTGAATTAAAACAGAAAACTCACAGAGAAATGCAAAGAATTCAGGGGTGCTTTTATCTCAGAAATGTCTGTAAGTAATGGAATTGGTAATGGAATTGCCAGCTAAAGGATTAAGAAGTTTAAGTAGAACTAACAACAAACTCTCAGGGCTGGAGGACAAACACTGGCATTGGGGTTTGCTAAGGAGTATGAGCCCTGGTTCAAAAAAAAATCCCCAATATTGAGTTGGGGCCCTAATTTTGGAGTGGATAGGAACAAATGGACCCTCCCAGGGATCCAGATTTAGTTTCAGAAGATCTAAGTTTCTCATGGCTGTTGTCATTCAGTCGATAAGTCATGTCTGACTCTTTGTGACCCCATGGACTGCAGCATGCCAGGTTTCCTGTCCTTCGCTATCTCCTGGAGATTGCTCACACTCAGGTCTATTGAGCTGGTGATGCTATCCAACCATCTCATCCTCTGTCACCCCCTTCTCCTCCTGCCCTCAAATTTCCCAGAATCAGGATCTTTTCCAAAGAGTCAGTCCTTCAGATCAGGTGGCCAAAGTATTGGAGCTTTCCAGTGAATATTCAGGGTTGATTTCCTTTAGGATTGACTGGTTTGATCTCCTTGCAGTCCAAGGGACTCTCAAAGTCTCCTCCAACACCACAATTTGAAAGCATCAATTCTTTGGCACTCAGCTTTCTTTATGGTCCAACTTTCACATCCATACATGACTACTGGAAAAACCATAGCTTTGCCTAGAGGGACATTTGTTGGCAAAGTGATGTCTCTACTCTTTAACATGCTGTCTAGATTAGTCATAGCTTTCCTTCCAAGGAGTAAGCGTCTTTTAATTTCATGGCTGTAGTCACCATCCACAATGATTTTGGAGCCCAAGAAAACAAAACCTGTCACTGTTTCCACTTCTGTTGTTGTTCAGGCACTCAGTTGTGTCCAAGTCTGTGCAACTTCATGAACTGTAGCATGCCAGGCCTCCCTATCCTTCACCATCTCCCAGAACATGCTCAAACTCATGTCCATTGAGTCAATGATGCCATCCAAGCATCTCATCCTCTGTTGTTCCCTTTTCCTCCTGCCCTCAATCTTTCCCAGCATCAGGGTCTTTTCCAAAGAGTTGGCTCTTCGCATCAGGTGGCCAAAGTATTGGAGCTTCAGCTTCAGTCCTTCCAATCAATATTCAGGATTAATTTCCTTTAGGATTGACTGGTTTGATCTCCTTGCTGTCCAAGGGATTCTCAAGATTCTTCTCCAACACCACAGTTCAAAAGCATCAATTCTTCAGCGCTCAGCTTTCTTTATAGTCCAACTCTCACATCCATACATGACTACTGGAAAAACAATAGCTTTGACTATACAGACCTTTGTTGGCAAAGTGATGTCTGTACTTTTTAATACACTTTCTAGGTTTGTTATAGCTTTTCTTCCAGGGAGCAAGTATTGTTTAATTTCATGGCTGCAGTCACCATTTACAGTGATTTTGGAGCACAAGAAAGTAAAGCCCGTCACTATTTCTGTTGTTTCCCCATGTATTTGCCATGAAGTGATGGGACCAGATGACATGATATTGGTCTTCTGAATGTTGAGTTTTAAGCCAGTTTTTTCACTCTCCTCTTTCTCCTTCATCAAGTCTTTTTAGTTCCTCTTCACTTTCTGCCATAAACATGGTATTATCTGTATGTCTGAGGTTACTGATATTTCTCCTGGCAATCTTGATTCCAGCTTGTGCTTCATCCAGCCTGGCATTTTGCATGATGTACTCTGCATGTAAATTATATAAGCAGGGTGACAATATACAGCCTTGACATATTCCTTTCCCAATTTGGAACCAGTCCTTTTTTTCCATGTCTGGTTCTAACTGTTGCTTCTTGACCTGCATACAGGTTTGTCAGAGGCATGTAAAGTGGTCTGGTATCCCCACCTTTTGAAGAATTTTCCACACTTTGTTGTGATCCACACAGTCGAAGACTTTAGGACAGTCAAAGAAGCAGAAGTAGATGCTTTTTGGAATTCCCTTCCTTTTTCTGTGATCCAACGGATGTTGGCAATTTGATCTCTGGTTTTCTAAATCTGGCTTGCACATCTGGAAGTTCTTGGTTGAAGCCCAGCTTGAAGGATCTGGAGCATTATCTTGCTAGCATGTGAAATGAGTGCGATTGTATCATAGTTTGAACATTGCTTGATGTTGCCTTTCTTTGGGACTGGACTGAAAACTGACCTTTTCCAGTTCCGTGGTCACTGCTGAGTTTTTCAAATTTGCTGGCATATTGAGTGCAGCACTTTAATAGCATCATCTTTTAGGATTTTAAATAGTGCAGCTGTCATTCCTTCACCTCCGCTAGCTTTGTTTGTAGTAATGCTTGGTAAGGCCCACTTGACTTCACACTTGGGATATCTGACTCTAGGTGAGTGATCACACCATCGTGGTTATCTGTATAGTTAAGAAGACCTTCTTATCTCTCCCTGCTATTTTCTGGAACTCTGCATTCAGTTAGGTACATATTTCCCTTTCTTCCTTGCCTTTCACTTCACTTCTTTTCTCCCATATTTGCAAGGACTCCTCAGACAACCACCTTGCTATCATGCATTTCGTTTTCTTTGGGATGGTTTTGGTCACTGCCTCCTGTACAATGTTACAAACCTCTGTCCATAGTTCTTGAGGCAGTCTGTCCACCAGATCTAATCCTTTGAATCTATTCATCACTTCCACTATATAATCATAAGGAGTTTGATTTAGGTAGTACCTGACTGGTCTGGTGGTTTTCCCTATTTTCTTCAATTTAAGCCTGAACTTGGCAACAAGGAGCTTGTGATCGGATCCACAGTCAGCTCCAGGTCTTGTTTCTCTTGAGTGTATAGAACTTCTCCATCAGATTTCCATGTTGACCATCTGGTTAAATTAAGACAATCAATAGAGAGGCACCTAAATTTGCCCTTCAGAGGATATTTGGATATATCTGAGACATCTAGTATGTAGAGATCAGAGATGCTGCTAAACATCAGCAGTATTACCATTATAACTCCTTAAGGGAAAAAAAAATGCTTTTCATATAATTCATTATCCAGCAAGAGTTTTAATATCCTGAATTGCTTAATAAACCTTTGCTAATTGAATTGTAAAAATTAGGACCCAAAAATTGTTCTCATGGCAAATCTACAAAACCAACATTCAAAGAAGCTTAGCTTCTTGCTTTCTCCTTCCATAGGAGGCAATTTTCTTCTTCCCTTATAGTTATTTGTTTTTTATTTATCATTCTGTATTATAAATATAAGCAATGATACATACAATTATATTCATAATACCTTCCCATTTCTAAGATAAATAATAGCACATTTACATTTTCTGTTACTACTTTTGATGTGATACTTTTTTTGTTGTTGTTACAGTTTTTTTCTTAACCTCATGAGCATACATGTTAAGTTGCGTCAGTTATGTTCAACTCTTTGTGACCCCATGAACTGTGTAGGCTACCAGGCTCCTGTGTTCATAGGATTCTCCCAGGCAAGAATACTGAAGTGGGTGCCATTCTCTTCTCCAGGGCATCTTCCTGACTCAGGGATCTAACCTGTGTCTCTTATGTCTCCTGCATTGGCAGGTGGGTTCTTTACCACTAGCGCCACCTGAGAAGCCCCTCTTAACCTCATAGTAATTTAAATTTACTTCCTCAATCATCTTTATTGTTTTTGTTTCACATCTATTATTTATTTAAGTAGCTTTTCAATTATTAAGTAAATAAATACAGAAATGACACAATTTACCCAGGTAGAACTAATGGTAAAGAACCTGCTTACCAATGCAGGAGACATGAGACTCTGGTTTGATCCCTGGGTCAGGAAGATCCCTTGGAGGAAGATATGGCAACCCACTCCAGTATTCTTGCCTGGAGAGTCCCATGAACCTGGCAGGCTACTGTCCATGGGGTTGCAAAGAGTTGGACGTGACTGAAGTGATGGAGCATGCACGCACAGAAGTGACAGAAACGGATCCTTTGTTTTACATGTTTGAATCAGGAGTTTGTAATTTCTGAATTGTGTTATGAGCCATTCCAAAATATCTTCCCAAATTGGAGTTAAATGATGAGTCCGAATTTCATCAGTTTTTTTTTTTCCCTCATGTGTTTTGACTTTTTGTTTTGAATCTTTAAAAAGTATATGTTGGAAGTCTTTAAAATGTCATCATGTCCCAACAGCCTGATACTGGGGAGACCATCTTGTTATACAAAAGCGCAATAGAAAGTGCCAGTTTGCATGTGTTTAAAATACTCTATTAACAAGAGGACCCTGAAAAGAAAAAATGTAACAGTTGCAAATAACCAAAGTGATGAGCAATTGTAGATACTGTGTGAACTGCTTTTACTCTGATGGGATTAAGGGAATGAACTGAACAGGACACATACCCTATGTTCTTACATGTGTTTTTTAAAAGAATCCTTGCAGCTGCTCTGTGAAAGGCACTGTTAAGAGAATGATAAGACAAGCCACAGGCTAGTAGAAAATATGTGCAAAACACATATTTGACAGAGGTCTTGCATCTAAAATATGCAAAGAACTCTTAAAATTCAACAGTAAGAAAATAACCCAATTTTAATGGACAAAAGATTTGAGCAGACGTCTGACCAAAGAAGCTATATAGATGGCAAATAAGCATATGAAAAGATGCTCATTTATCATCAGGGAACTACAAATTAAAACAATAATAATATACTATTACCTACGTATTGCTGCTGCTGCTGCTAAGCTGCTTCAGTCGTGTCCGACTCTGTGCGACCCCATAGATGGCAGTCCACCAGGCTCCCCCGTCCCTGGGATTCTCCAGGCAAGAATACTGGAGTGGGTTGTCATTTCCTTCTCCAGTGCATGAGAGTGAAAAGTGAAAGCGAAGTCGCTCAGTCGTCTCCGACTCTGTGCGACCCCATGGACTGCAGCCTACCAGGCTCCTCCATCCATGGGATTTTCCAGGCAAGAGTACTGGAGTGGGGTGCCATCGCCTTCTCTAAACCTATGTATTAGGAGAGCTTAAAAAAAACTGACAATAGCAATCACTGGCAAGGGGGTAGAGCAGGAGGGCCTCTGATTCATAGCTCCTGGGAATGTTAAATGGTACAGTCACTTTAGGAGACAGTTTGCATTTTCTTAGGAACCTAAGAAGTCTTACCATACAGCTCAGTAATCATGCTCTAATTTACCTAACTAATTGGAAAACTTATGTCCACAAAAAATTGAATGTTTACAGTTGCTTTATTTATAATCACCAAAAACTGGAAACAACTAAGAGGTCCTTAATAGGTAAATGGATGAACAAACTCTAACATAGTCATACAATGAATATTCTTCAGTGAGAAAAAGAAATGAGCTATCAAGCCATGAAAGACATAGATGAATCTCTGACGTGTATTGCTAAATGAAAGAAGCCTGTCTGAAAGGGCTATCTATCTATCGTAGGATTTCAATTATATGACATTCTGAAAAAAGCAAAAACTATAAAGACAAAAATCAGTGGTTTCCAGAGGTACGGGGGAGGGAAGGAATATTGAATATGCAAAGCACAAGGGATATTTTAGACCAATGAAACAATTCTGCCTGATGCTATAATGGTGGATATACAGTGCTATGTATTTGTCAAGACCAGTACATTGAGAAGTCTAAAACATGTGCCCTTATGTACAGATTCTCTGGTTCCATAAAGATGGCAATTTTGTTAAATTCTATTGTGCTTCGTCACTATTAAGAGGGGGAATAAAGTCTGATTTGTTTATAAATGTCTAGTCTGCATTACTGAGTATTTTCTGGCTGAGGAAAGATAACTGCTTTTTTTTTTTTTCCCAGTTGCACTGGATCTTTATTGCTGTGTGCAGGCTTTCTCTAGTTGTAGCAAGTGGTGCGCACTGGGTCTTTATTGCTGTGTGCAGACTTTAGTTGCAGCAAGTGGTGCACAGCCTTCTCTTTTCAGTGACTTCTTGTTGCAGAGAATAGGCTGTGGGTGCTCAGGCTTCACTAGCTGCAGCATGCAGGCACGGTATTTGTGGCTTGAAGGCTCCAAGTTGCAGGGGCTTCAGTAGTTGCGGCTCACCGGCTTAGTTATTCAAGGCATGTGGAATCATCCTGGACCAGGGATCGAACTTGTGTCCTCTGCATTGGCAGGCAGATTCTTATCCACTGCGCCACCAGGGAAGTCTGAAAGCTACTGTTTTGATGAAGCATTAATGAAACCTGCAGAGTCTTCCATTTACAATTTACAATCATTTATGATGATTGTGACAGTTTTCCCTAAATTAGCTTCTGTTCCATTCATTTTAAACCTTGTTTCTCCTCCATCACTGACATATTTCTGGGGTCAGTCCACAGAACACATTCACCAGGGCCTCATAATACAGCCTCTGACCACACACCTTTGGGTCATGATGCCCTAGTGCACTGGCACAGTGGTCAGTGAGAGAGTTGCTGGAAGCCACTGCCACACAGAACACTTACTAATAACCTAAAGATAAATGGAAATGATGGCAATTTTTACAAAAATATATTTCTGTGGGAATACATTGCTAGTCCCCTTCCTATGACTTA
This sequence comes from Giraffa tippelskirchi, assembly GCF_054371585.1. Taxonomy (NCBI): domain Eukaryota; kingdom Metazoa; phylum Chordata; class Mammalia; order Artiodactyla; family Giraffidae; genus Giraffa; species Giraffa tippelskirchi. The sequence goes on from NC_137278.1 coordinate 120,288,519, forward strand.
TAAAAGAACTATGTAACAAAGGACCAGGCATTTAAGCTTCTTCAGCTTCACAGAAAATCACCCTCCACGTACGCAAGAGTCCTTGGAAGTTCTCTTTTATTTTCTTCAGCTTTCAAGATGAAATAGCAATCAGGATGGATAACCGTGAGAATGAGGAATGAGGTAGGTAATTTGGAAGAGAAAATAACATATGAAGTGTCTATGAGAATGGAAAAAGACTAGGGAAATTGTTGAATGGCATTAGGACCTCCTTCATGTTCTTCAGGAGGAATTTATAGAAAAACCAGTAGGTGTGATGGTGTATTACACTCTGGCCATGTTTAGTCACACAATTATACACCAAAGAGTGGGTGGAGAACTGGATTTGAGCAGGGGGATCATTGCCAAGCAAATATTGCAAAGTGAGAGGGATCAAGGGGGAAGAAGATGATGCAGAGAGTGATTTTAAAACTGGATTATGAATTTTAACCTGTGTAAAGAGAGGAGAAAGGTTATCAAAAGTTGATGGTTAGTGAAAAGTGGTAAAATCAATAGGTTGAGAGGTCTTGTGGATCAAAGGATTGTTAGAATTGAATGCATGAGGGAGTAAACTGGAAAGACACAGAGTGATGACAAGAAATGGGATGCATGGAATTGAGATACGAATGAGTTGCTGTTAATGGCAATGACAAAGCCTACAGGGTTACCATCAGACTGAGTGGGCAGGGTGGTGTTGAGGACTGGTCACTAGGACAGACATTTCAAAGACCTAAAAGGACAGGATATTGAAAGGATCATGTATATGTGTATCAAATTCCCAAGAATTAAGACAGGAGTACAAATGAGTTGGGTGACAGTGAACCTTGGTGCTCACACAAATAAGAAATGAAGGAGAAGAACTTGGGAGTTAGTACATGAAAGTAACAGTGAATAGCAATGGGTATGTAACCTGATAAAATGAGATTCAAATATTGGAAGAATTAGGGAGTAGAAAAGAAATACCCAGAAGCAGCAATGAGGAGCAGATAACCCACTCCCAGACCCAGTTATGCAAGAAATGCAGCCACCAACAGAAAGGGCTGAAGAGACAGATATATCCTCAAAAGAGAGCCTCATTTTAATTTGGAAGAAAAATTTCTAAAAGTACATTGGATTTTACTAAGTATGGACTGGAATTCCAAAGGGCACATGTTTTATTACAATTTCAATGTCCAGATATAATATCTGGGCTATGGTAGGGGGTAGAGGTTTATGCCAGCTGATGCACTGTGTTACACACTTTTCTAATAAATGGAAAGGGTAAGGTTAGAGGATATAGTATTGCATATAAATGTATATACACAGTATTTCTGATGGCTAACAAGAAATAATTGTTTTCCTCTGGAGGAACTAACTAATGTTGGAGGGAGAATTTTGCCTTTATTTTATACTGAAATACTGCAATGCATAATGATATGAGACAATCAAAATATGAATACTTATTCGGTCTTTTCTTAATATTTATTTGGCTCAAGTGGGTCTCAGTTGCGGCACCTGGGATTGTCATTGTATCATGCAGGATCTGTCATTGTGGTGCAGACTCTCTAGTTGTGGCACGCAGGCTCAGTAGTTGTGGTGTGTGACCTTAGTTGCTCTGTGTCATGTGGGATCTTAGTTCCCCAACCTGGGTTTGAATCCGTGTCCTCTGCAATGCAAAGCAGATTCTTAACCACTGGACCACTAGGGAAGTCCCTTGGGTCTTTGGCATTAAAGAATTATTACTTTATCTTAGGTGTGACAAGGGTATTAGGATGATGTATTAAAAGTTATAATTTAGAGATGCACGTATATTTACAAATCAATTATTTGTAGGTATCAGCCTAAAAATAATATGAAAGGGGGGGTGGAAAAGAGGAATAAATAAGAGACTTAGAAAACTAAGATCATTCACAAGTTGAGTAAGGTTGAAGCTAGGTTATGTTTACATGGAGTTTCATTACACTGCTCTGTCTACTTTTGCATATATCTCAAATTATCCACAAAAAGTTACAGAAAATAACTCATTTAACACTGCAATAGGTAATATCTATCAGATAGAATTTTGTTTCAATTCCATACTTTATTATTTGCATTAAATTTGGAGAATGAGTGAAAGTCACTCAGTTGTGTCCGACTCTTTGCCACCCCATGGACTATGCAGTCCATGGAATTCTCCAGGCCAGAATAGTGGAGTGGGAAGCGTTTTCCTTCTCCAGGGATCTTCCCAACTCAGGGATCGAACCCAGGTCTCCGGCATCTTGGAGGTGGATTCTTTATCAACTGAGCCACAAGGGAAGCACAAATTTGGAGAATGCAGTGATATAGATATTCAGTTCTAGTCCTTGTGTTATTTATAACTTAAAGGGGAAAACAAACTATTAGCAAACATCCCCCCCCACCCCGAAAAATTATGAGGTGAGTCAAGGAGGGCCTTGAAAACCATGTTGAGTTTGGGTTCTCTCCTAAAAATAATTAGAAGCCCTTTCGGTGTTTTAACCAGAGAAATATATTATCCGTTGTCTCCATATTATTCACTCTAACAGAGGAACTGATTGAAAAAGTGCTCAGTAGTTGAGAACTGTGATCAATTACAAGGCTATTATGATCAAGGCTTATATTGATGGAAGTTCATAATATAAAATGTGAGTAGAGAGAAAATCAGCAGAGAAATTGAAAAGAAATGGTGGGTGAGTATGTGTTGTGTCATAAAGCTGGAGGATGGTCTCAAGAGTCCAGTACCAACTAAGGGTTAATAAGCAGGATGACTATTTATTGCCTAAGCCACATAAGCCATGGTGTCTGATCTTGCCATTCCATCTTTCTTCTCAGAAACATGCAATGGCTTACCCTAAGAATAATATGACTTCCTTGTTTTGGTATCCAAGGTTCTGTTCTCATCTCACTGTATACCTCTTTATGGGTTCCATGCTCTCAAGACACAACTGATCTGATTTGATGGGATAAGCTGAAACATTTTACAACTATTTGCTTCAGAAAACACTGCACAGGCTGGGCATGATTCTCCTTCTTTATCAAAATCTGTCTCATCCTTGTAAGTCTTGGCCCAAACACCAACTCCCCCATAACCATCCCCGGTCTATCCATTTCTCCTTCCTTCATGCTGCAACCATACTAGCTGGACCTCAGTTTTGCACTTAGGAAGTTTCTTCACTGCGGCTTTATGCAGTCAAAAGTGGTTTTCATATGTACTCAACTTCCCTCATAGCTCAGTCGGTAAAGAATCTGCCTGTAATGCAGGAGACCCGGATTTGATTCCTGGGTTGGGAAGATCCCCTGGAGAAGGAAATGGCAATCCACTCCAGTATTCTTGCCTGGAAAATCCCATTGACTGAGGAGCCTGGAGGGCTACAGTCCATGGGGTTGCAAGAGTCAGACATGACTTAGGGACTAAACCAACCTCAATGAAGTTAGAAACCTCTTGAGATCTAACAATGTGTTAATTCAGCTTTACCTTCTTTGATTACCTTACCTATCTTTCTCAGTTACTTAACCAATACATATTTATTGGGATAAAATGATTCCTTTTTTTAATCTTTCTTATTGGAATAGAGTTGACTTATAACGCTGTTAGTTTCCACTGTACAGCAAAGTGAATCAGTCATACATATACATATATCCACTCTCTTCTCGACTCCATCCCCATATAGGTCACTACAGAGCACCGAATAGAGTTCTCTATGCTATACTGCTGCTGTTGCGGCTAAGTCGCTTTAGTCGTGTCCGACTCTGTGCGACCCCATAGATGGCAGCCCACCAGGCTCCGCCGTCCCTGGGGTTCTCCAGGCAAGAATACTGGAGTGGGTTGCCATTTCCTTCTCCACTATGCTATACAGTAGGTTCTTATTAGTTATCTTATTTTTAACCTTTTTTATTTTGTATTGGAGTATTGGCAGTAGATAATGTGATAGATTCAGGAGCACAGCAGAGCGACTCAGCCATACACATGCATGTATCCGTTCTCCCCCAAACTGCCCTCCCATCCAGGCTGCCACATAACATTGAGCAGAGTTCTCTGTGTTCTACAGTCGGTCCTTGTTGGTTATCCATTTTAAATATAGCAGTGTGCACATGTGGATCCCAAACTCCTTGACTATCCTTTCCCCACTGGCAACTGTAAGTTTCTTCTCTAAGTCTGTGAGTCTCTTTCTGTTTTGTAAGTTCATTCGTATCATTTCTTTTTAGTTTCCACATATAGGGGATGTCATATGACATTTCTCTTTCTCTGACTTCGCTCAGTATGATAATCTCTAGGTCTATCCATGTTGCTGCAAATGGCATTATTTTGTGGAATAAACTGATTTCTTATCACCTTGTGTGCATATCACAGCAAAATACAGATTGATGTTTCCATAGAAAAAATTTGAGATTAGCTTAAATGCTCAATCAACCACATTATGAACATGTGTGATAACCTTAAGATATCAAATCACAGGAAAACTTTGAGTGCATAAAATTCTTTATTTAGAACAATAAAGTATATGTATATATAATGTAATTTCAAATTCAAACCTGTATAAAAAAGGGTCAGGACATATACCTATTTTAAAAAGTACACATACAGTACATACACATACACATCACATTTTACAAACTTTTTTATTTAATTAAACTTCAGTCATAATAAAACTATAGAATAGTGTTGAAAGACATTTACATTACAATATGCAAACTCCAATCTATGACTGAACTAGCAATATATCTATACATCCATCTAAATGTCTGAATACTTTAAGTCCACTGATTAAAAAAAAAAAAACAGTGGCAAGTGGACACTATAATCACACATTAATCCTTAGAATATAGGAGAATAGGATATTTTGATTGGAAACTTTTACTGAGTCATAGCTCAGAAATTAAGTAACTGAAAATATTATGGTTTTTAGTTTAAACAATGTTATTTTCAAAAAACAATATAATTAAGATGTAATTGTAGATGGCACTTATAAATAAATCTACAATGCTTAGGAAACATTTTTAGGATCATGAATATCCATTATAATATGGATTATTTCTAAAACAATACCTTGTTAGGAAATGAAAGTACCATTATTTTATCTTCACAAAGGGCATTTCCAGCAACACTATAAACACCACAAATGAAGTGGTTGGAATTTCAATCTGAATGTTTGTATTTTAATGCCAATTTCAAAATAATACTGTTTCCAAACAAACTGGCTTTCTTTAAAATTCTTATCCCACTTTCCAATTTTAAAATTTAATTTATGGCTTACCCATCTCCAAATGGATTCTAAAGTATCTTTTGGCACTTAAGAACTTTATGAGCATCTTACATTTTCTGCCCTTAGCTTTTAAGAAAATGAGAGATTTGAATGCTTAATGTGGTGCACTTCCAAATGCTACACACATCTTATAGTATCTTTTCCTGGATAAAATATACTCTTGGTTTTCATTCTCCCGAGGTAATCCAAAAATGTTTATTTAAGCAAAGGAAAAAGCCATCTCTTGTGTAAATGGTTATCCAATTCAACCTACAGTAGACTGAATTTCACTTTAAGAATGGACCATATTTACATTACAAACAAGAACAGCCATAGCTTTTTATGTTCAAATTGCTTATTCACAGAGATCATAGTTGGATATTTTGTATGTGATAGCTTCAGGTCTATTTTATCTATCATCTTTGTCATTCACATATCAATAGGTTTCTCTCACACCTATGGTATGACCTGACTTCACCACATAAATAAATAAAAAATTGAGATCCAAAGAAGGGCAGTGATTTATCAATACAGGTTAACAGCAAAGTGGAAGCTCCTGACAATTTTTCCTAACATCCATCCCACTATGTCAAACTGCCTTTTTGAAAAATGTATTTTTTAGTTAAGTCAGAATAGGTAGGCAATGGCTAAACGCCCTATACTGGAGTTACATTTTGAAACCAGAAACTAGCTGCAGAAAAACATGAAGAACTATCTATGAATTCTGAATGGATTTTTCTATAAATTTAAAATTTCATTTGAATTAGAATAGTGAAATATGCCACAAAGTTTCCCCAAAGTACTTTAATTTCTTACTAAAAGCAAATGTTTCTTTGTGAACATACTTTATCATAAATTGTCGTTTTCACATACTTAGTCCTTTTTAAAGAGAATAGGGTATTGTTCTATAAAAGTGTTGAAAAAATCATCTCTGACTCATTAGAAAGTGGCAGTGTGGTAAGCACAACAGATTACAATACAAAATCCAGCAACACTTCAATATCCCTGGGCAGGCATCATTTATCACAGAGCCAGTTTCTCTACAGACTTGGGTTCTACCAAAGAGGTACAAAGCTTTTAGTATAATTTAGAATCTGAAGACTTCTGAAATTATTTTAAAAGACAATTTTAAAACATTACAAAAGAAGACTATCAGATACACGGCACCAAATTTAAAGGGTGATTTCACTGTTTAAGATGTCAGTTGTGAGTTTTCCATGATTTATAAAGGCTATTCAGAACACATACTGGATAAAGTAAAGCAAAGATATATATATATTAATCTCCAAGCAGATATGACAGTTAATTCTCAAGCAACTACCATCCAAAGTAATGTTCAGCATTTTTCTATTGTTCATGTATTTTATTGAATTTTAGTGTTTTAAAAATTGGTATCTATACAACTGTCAATGAACCAATACATTTAATTAGGCAGAATACATCTCCCCTCACCCTACCATGCCAGATTTCATAACTTGCTGAATTTGTTTATTTAACTCTATTGATTTAGGACCATGTCCTTGAGTGTTAAAAACCCAGCTACCAGTTTTGAGAACAAAAGTACATTTATTGTACTCTGAAGCTCATTAAGCAGCATTTTCACATACCTATGAAAATCAAAACCATTGCTGAAATAAACTATTAGATTGAGAAGTATCAATCTTCTCAATCTATACATGATACACACATACTCATGTTAATCTAGTCTATTCAGAACAGTATCACATACTGAGACAGGTCCTTACAGCCATTAACTTGATCTCTTTTATTATACATATCATAGTTGTACCATGGGATATTTGAGGGCCTAAATAAATTAATGCAGCTTCCCAAAGCACCTGGGTTGTATCTTAGAGAAATGACTAGTACTTGAGGAACCACAGCACTTTAGAGAAGACAAGGGTCATAGAAATCATCTGAGCTCTTTGGTATAAAAAAGAGCAAAGGCCACTTACTGGAGCTGGATTCAAATTAGCATTGAACGTAAGCTAAAATCCAACTCTACTAGAAATTCTTGGACTAGTAAAGTCAAATAAAATGTAGCAGTTTTTCATGCCCTTCTGTGTCACTGCATTGAAAGGTAATCTGATGGTGGTAGGATATGGCAATGATGTTATCACAAGGATGAAGTTAGAAGGAAAGCTTTGGATTCCTTTATGTTCATGATATATTGAAAGAATCTTCATCAAAATAAACCATAAGAAATCATTATTTGACCTTAGTCAGATGTTTCTTTGATATAAAAAAAGAAAATTGGCAAGGGAAATTCACTTAATGTCTTTACAAGTTCTGGTTTAAAAAGTGCAATGTCCATCTTGGGAATTTCTGCCAATTTCACTTAATATGACAATAACGCTGTCACATATTTTAATAGCAAACTGACATGCATAACTACATAAAGCTCTCTTTTTATTTTTAATTCATAAACCTTAATGAATATAGAGTGCCTGATTTTAAATAAATGGATCCTTTAAACAGATAATGGTGATTATAGTATAAATGACTAAAGTTACCTGATTCCCTGCATTCTTGTAAAAGCCAAGTCACCTAATTTTCAATACCCACTATCAGCATGTGAGTGTGGTTTTCTAATCTTAGATACTAAATATCATAACTTATTTTTCCTCTCTCCCACAGCAGAAATTGAAAATGGGGCCTCCATACATTCAGTGATTCCTCCTAAGTCCCTTTACATAACTCTGTAATAGTTTTAGAATATAAACATCTTGTAATATATTTTGCAAGCACAATTTATACACTTTAGAGTGGTCAAGGGCAAAGGCCGGCTTCACTAGGGGTGCCAGATGTCCTCCTCGGCAGATGGTTCTGCTGATCAGCGTCCACAGCTTCTTCATGTGACAACTCTCCAGGAGTCTCTTTTCTGCAAAGGCATCATGTTGTCATTCAGTACTGGCTAGCTTGTATGGACAGACCTAGCCAACTATGTCCATTTGTCTCGTGGGATACATGTGAGCACCTTCTATGTCAGGAAGAGACCCAAGTTCAGACCCATATCCCTCACTGATCAGCAGCTATGAGGCTGACCTGCACCTACCCTCACACTGTTTCCACTGCTTTCTAAGTAAACAGTGGATGATGCTACTGAGTTTTTGTTTTTTGAACATTTTCTAGATCCCTTTGATAAAAATGATGACCCCCACCCCCCACTATCCAGGCTGAAATCTACTTGCAGACCAAGATAACTATGAACGGCAGGTTGTCACTGTAAAATAAAGCTATGTGGTTTTTCAGCAGTTAGATGCTTCTGGAGGCATGCAAAATTGTATGTGCAATCTGGGACACGTGCTTTCTCTCCCAATATCAGTTTGCAAGTTCTAATTGAGACCACAACTCCCTGTAGGTCCTTAAAATAGAGTCCCGCTCCATACAAGTTCTTCTTGATAGATGATTAATTCAGTGCCAGTTTCACAGTAAAACACTTTGTTCCAATTTCTCAATCATCCATAGAGAGTCATGGGTAGCAAGAACAGATAAAGATGCGGTCTGTCACTCCAGACAGAATAGGAACTTGTTTAAAGCTGCTTCATTTATGAAGCAAACATGAACTGTTACCCGCCTAGAGAAGAAAGGAAAAGAGAGAAATTATATAGCATATCTGCTTTCTGCCTTCTTTTCTTTCTCAGTAGCTAAGTTCATGTGCCTACAGAATGAGTAATAGATTTACAATGTATGTTTCACAGCCTAAAATAACTTGACAAATATTTTCCTAGATATTAGTGATCACTCTCTGATCTCTCTAGTAACATTTTACCAAATCTGAAATGATCTTTTTATTTAGTATGTCTTCCCATTAGAAGGTAAGCCCTCTGAGGACATGAAGCTTTGTTGATCTTTTTCATTGCTGTATTCCAACAACTGAAACAGTGCCTGGGACAAAATCCATACAGTTATCCCCTGCTTTTTCCAAGTTCTCTTTACACTACTTTGCTTTTACAAAAGACCTACATTAGTACCGGTTTTCAACACATGATAGAAGTCTGAAGAGGATTTTTGCTTCTATGAAAAAAGGCAAAAAGTGATACAGCATTCAGGATTTGTTTTGCGATTAGCAAGTGTGCACCCCATCAGTATGAGTGGCACTTCCACCAACTTCTTTCCCTGGAACTACACTTAGAATCTCAGCATAAAGCTACTGTATCATCTTTGAACTGTGTCTATAAGCGTCTGTGCTTCTCCTCAATTTATTTTGTGCATCCTGTTAGTAAGATGTGTCCTAAGATGATTGCTTCTTTGCTTTAAGCCATTTTGGTTTAAGAAAGGTTTCATAGGAATGCTCTACTCTTGGATAGTGCTGGAGTGGTCTGTGTGTGCGTGCTCAGTCATGCCCAACTCTTGGCGACCCCATGGCCTGTAGCTCACCAAGCTTCTCTGTCCATGGAATTTTCCAGGCAAGAATACTGGAGTGGGTTGCCATTTCCTTCTCCAGAGGATCTTTCAGGCCCAGGGATTGAACCCATGTCTCTGGCATCTCCTGCATTGGTGGGCAGATTCTTTACCACTGAGCCACAAGGGAAGCCCCACTTATATTTGATAAATACGTCTTGAACATGGAGTGGATGAATGAATGCCCTGTGGCTTTCATAGCCCCAGGCACACCACAGATTATCTCCGTTTGTGATGAGAGTTATCAATCTATGTAGCCGTGAATTTCTCTAATGAGGCTATGAAAAGGTTGTAGACAGGCAGTGAGGTATGAGGGACAGTGGCGGTGTCAGAGTGGAGAAGTGGAGTGGCATGAAATATATCAGGATTCCCACAAATGACAGCCTTCCAGCCACTGAGCAGCACCAGTGTCTTGACTGCCTACCCAGGTTCTAGCAATCACTTCTTCCAACCAAGGAAAGAACAGCAGCAAGATGTCCAGTACTGTGAGCCAAAAAAGAAACAAAGAAACCCTGTCATCATGTCCTGACAAAGCCTCTCGGGAAGTTCATTTGGCCTCAGTGCAGCTTATTGTACTTGTATGAATCATGAAAGCCAGACTCTGTTTTAGTTTTTCAGTGCTGGGGTTAAACCGCTGAGCTGTTGACTCAGCTCTCAGATTTTTCAACTTTTTATTCTTATTTTAATTAATTGATTTATTTTTCGTTGTGCTGGGTCTTTGTTGCTTTCTCTAGTTGTGGTGAGTGGGGGCTAGTCTTCACCGCAGGGCAAGGGCTTCTCATTGCGGTGGTTTCTTTTGTTGAGCAGCACAGGCTCTAGGCACGTGGGCTCAGAAGTTGTGGCACTCAGGCTTAGCTGCTCCATAGCACATGGAATCTTCCTGGACCAGGGATTGAACCTGCACTGGCAGGTGGATTCTTATCTGCTGTGCCACCAGGGAAGTCCCAGATTTTTCAACCTTCAACTGAAGTGTTTGTACTTTTATCTTTTCTTTTTTAAATTATAGGCAGCGTTTATATGTTATCTTTAATCACAACCCCTAAATAAATGTGTATTTTGCATTTAGTTTCTTCCCTGTGAAAAGTTACAGTGTTAGTCATTCTGTTGTGTCTGACTATGTATGACCCCCATGGAGTGTAGCCCACCAGGCTCCTCTGTTCATGGGATCTTCCAGGCAAGAATACTGGAGTGGGTTGCCATTCCCTTCTCCAGGGGATCTTCCCGACCCAGGGATCGAACCTGAGTCTCCTGCCTTGTAGGTGGATTATTTATCATCTGAGCCACCAGAGAAGCCCCTACTCTTCACCTATTTTTGTCCTTATTTATCAATCGCAGAATCAGAGGTCACTGGTTTTAAAATGTTTGAGATCATTACACAGGCTATATTAAAAACTTTATAGTATGAGTGATAAGAAGTACAGTATTTTTTCCAGTAATATACTAGATGTATATAATCTCTAAATGTAATATATTTTGTATATTCTCTAAATGTAATTTACTAAAAATATAAATATATAAAATGTAATAATATACTAAAAACTGTATTATATGACAATTTACCAAATTCTGAAAAATAGGAAAATTATATTTAGGAAAGCAGAATTAAATCCTGAAGGAAAAATTAACAGACATTAAGAGAAAATTCCAGAAATACAAATTACCAAGTTTAAAAATAAAGCTTGGTTAGAAAAGCAGAAGGGACTAACAAAAGGCAAAAAAAAATAGGTATTTTTTAAAAAGCTATGAAGAATTCGAAATTCTAAACTTAAGCAGAGAGAAACAAGATTGGAAATCACTTCTGACTTTGTCTTTGAATCATTCAGAAAAAAAAAAAAATTTAAAAGCCAACAGCTGGTTTCCTATAGAACAAAACTACTATTTTTATAATGATACCCTGGATTCTTACAACAACCTCATGAAATAAACAGGCTGAGCATTATTATCCTTTCAGTTATATTTGAAAAACCAGGGATCAAAAACAACTGACTCATCCAGGAACCTACAGCTAGTTAAGGTGCAGCTCAAGGTTTGAACCTAAGTCTAATTCCTTCTAATCCTCTGCATCACAATGTATCAACAGAGAGCGAGCTCCAAAACCAAACCTTCAAAGCTCTAGAAATTCTTAGGAACAAAGTGGTAAAGAGTCACAGATCCGGCCCTTTGGTAACCAACCATTCCTGAGTCCTGTACATTAAATGTCTCAGCATAACTTGCCCTCATCCTTATTCCAGTTCTAGGATCTCCCTTCTGTCTTAGCTCAGATCCACTGGAAACTTCCAAGTTATGTTTCTTTTATAAATCTCTCCGCCAGCCTAATTATAATAAGAATTACTTTCTCCACTTACTATGCTGGGATAAGTCTACAAATACTGCTATATGAGTGTCTACAGACTCATGCTGTTTACCTCCAACCAAACTGGGCTTTCTCCATGATCATGCAGTCCTTCCCCCAAGGTCTCAATTAAAATTCTTTGTAGATGACTTCCCAATCCCAAATCTACTATTTCCATCCCTGACTGTTCACTGAAGTTCCAGTGCAACACATTCGGTCACTGGTTAATAATTACTAACATCTCCTTCTCCCATTTTTTTCTAATGGTGCTGACATCTGATTGGTCTTATAGGCTCCAAATCATCAAGAATCCATGTGCCAATGCAGGAGATGCAGGTTTGATTCCTGGGTCAGGAAGATCCTCTGAACAAGGAAGTGGCACCTTACTCCAGTATTCTTGCCTGGAAAATTTCATCGGCAGAGGGGCCTGGCAGACTACAGTCCATGGGGCCACAAAGAATCAGACACGACTGAGCACATACATCCCTGAGTGCTATAATAGCAAACCTTACATCCCACCAGGAACTAGGACTTGATTCTTTTACTGCCGTGTCTCCAAAATGGCCTATGCTTTCCTATTTCCATGGCTGTGACCCTAGCTCAGGTTGTCATTCTCTCACATCTGTTTTGAAAATCCACTCGTAAGTACACTTCCTGACTCCAGTTCACCACTCCCATCCATCCGGCCACATCAACATCTGATTACTTTCCTAAACTTCTGCTTTGATTGTATTACTCACATTTTTCCTAAACCCTCCAACAACTCCTTATGTGACTCAATAGTGTGTAAGCCCTGTATATGGAATTCAGACCCTATTTCACACTGATGTCCATCCTTTCTTAGCATTTCAACCCTCTATGTGTGATCTCCAGCTGTATAAACTCTTGAACACAGCCTGTACTTTTGGTCTTCTGATTTAGCTTATGCCATTTGCAGCAACTTCCCTACTGCCAGTAAAATTTTAACAATCATTCAAGACCTAGCTCAATACAAATGCCACCTCCATCACCTACCCAGTGAAGCTTTTCTCCTAGCGCTTTCGCTCCCCTGTTAAATAAGACAGTTGCATCAGTTCATTTCAGTCGCTTAGTCATGTCTGACTCTTTGCAACCCGATGGACTGCAGCATACCAGGCTTCCCTGTCCAACTCCCAGAGCTTGTTCAAACTCATGTCCATGAGTCAGTGATGCCATCAAACCATCTCATCCTCTGTTGTCCCCTTCTCCTCCTGCCTTCAATCTTTCCCAGCATCAGGGTCTTTCCAATGAGTCAGTTCTAAGACAATTGTATGTGGTGGTGCAATTCTAAGGGATGCCATCCATACCATTCATTATCTAGAGTTATGTTGAGGGTACATCCTCTACAACCATATGCAGTGGCTTTGCCTTTGATTCTTTACTGCATTTCTCTGTCAGCTCTTTCTGTTGATTTTTAACCAACCCCTTCTTTGGTGCTTTTAAAAATAGATTATTTATACATATGTCTTATCTCCTTTTGCAGGCCATAAGCAATCTGAGGACAGAACTAGGTTATAGTAAGTTTTGTTATACTAGAGCTTGTTGGTATCATATTTGTGATTAGAATGAAGAGGAATATGTGCTATGATCTACTCTATTTCTCTCTCCTAAACTGTGCTACAGGCAACCTAATAAATGAAAAATTCTGGGATGTCACATATGAATACTTGTCATCAGCTAGTTGACGAAACACATTTTTAACTTTTCACAGCGATAATTTCACATTTGATATCAAATAATCACAGCTTTAGTATATTTTCTCCTAGAGGCAACTTATTTTTGTTTCTGGTTCATTATCTACATTCCTTCCCTGTATTTAAAATATCAAACCCTCCTCTTCATTTTCCAGTTATAGATTGGAGATCTAACTATTCCATATGTTTTCTATTCTAGTGTTCCGATATTTGTCCTGGTTTAATTTGTTTTAGTTCAGGGAGAAATTTTTGCTACAAACCCGAGTCATTCCTTATATTTTCCCTTTTTTTGTTAACCAAGAAAATGTCTATAATACAAATTATATCCAATTTTTAAAATATATAATTACAACTTCACATTTCATTTATATTTTGATACTTTTTACTATGGTTATTCTTATTTCTTGGAAGACTTCCTCTCCTACCATGCCACAGCCTATTCTCCCTCCACCACATCCCTTTCCCCAAATTATTTTCAATTTCCTTGGCAGGTTTTAAACCTCTATTCAATAAATGGTCACAAATGATACACAAACATTTTAACTTTGGGGTTTGCAGATTCATGATAATGAGCTGCTTTTTACTTCCTTTTATATCTATCTTTCCCTCAACATCTGAATTCTTATTTACTTCTACCTACACACATCTATTTTTACTACACAAAATTTATTCTCACATTATTGCAATTCTTTGATGTATTCATTTATCTCTTCATTTATTCAACAGATACAGTCATCATCACTCACATGCGCAAAGTATAAACTACATAGTTTAGTGGGATTCTGTAAAGAAATTGAGAAATGAGTTCTGTCCTCTCAGAGCTTATGGTTTATAAGAGGACACAAAACATGTATGTAAGTAATTGTGATATCTTCCTAATTTATTAGTATGGTATGAAATGTAATATAAAATATAACTGTGTGCGTGCTCAGTCGGGTCCCACTATTTGCAACCCCAAGGACTGTAGCCTGCCAGGCTTCTTGGTCCATGGGATTTGCCAGGCAAGAATACTGGAGTGGGCTGTCATTTCCTCCTCCAGAGGATCTTCCTGACCCAGGAATTGAACCTGCAACTCCTATATCTACTGCACTGGCAGGTGGATTTCTTTAGCACTGAGCCACCTGGGATATCATAGATATTACTTTCATTTGGAAAGACAGCTTTTCAGAGAGGGTGGTTTCTGACCTGAGCCTTGAGAGAGTTTTGCCAAGATGATGATGAGTAAGGTCATCTACTTCACACCAACTACTCAATTATTATGTGATGAGTTTATTTTAAACAATCTGGGGCTTCTTTAACCTGCTTAATTTTCATCCATTTAATTATATGAGTAATATTTCAGATTCTAAGAAAATAAGTTAGCCGTTTCCTATATGACCATCTTCCCCTTGCTGTACACACTTTGCTGTCCTGAACAAAATCAGCAACTTAAACATACACATATAAGATAAAAGTAAACCTTACTGCACTTTTTTAAAAGATTGTTTTAAAACATCTTACTTTATTGCAGTAAGAACACTTAATATAAGTTCCAGCCTCTGAATATATTTTTAAATACACAATATAACTTTTAAAAAAAAACTCTAAGCATTATGTTGTACAGCAGATCTCTAAAACATACTCATCGTGTAAAACAAAACCTTTTCAAAAAGGTCATTTCACAAGAACTGTATTCCTTACCATTTAGTAAGCTTTTCATTTAGGGTTTATTTATTCCCTCAGTCACTTATTCAATAGACATCGACTGAGCGCCTATAATTGCTTAGGCAACAAGTGAGGTGCTCGTGAGGAGATACAGCAAGCAGCATACAGCCTTGGTTCCTATCCTTGCGTGTCCCCTGACTGGTAGACATGTGTTAGTTGCTTGCTTACAGCCTTTAAAATGCCATCTTGTTTTTCCCTCCTAGGCCAGTGCCCTGGGCTTTTCCATCAAAATCCATTCTCCAAATGTCACAGGACAAGTACCACAATTAAACACCACATGACCTGAGGGCCCAAACAGGATCCCAGTGATGCCATCCAAAAGCAAACCACAGAGGACATTATTTGAACCTTGAAGGTTCAATTAGCCACTTAACGTGTGCTTGGTGGATGTCTGGCTTAAGGGAACTGAAACGGCAGATAGGGAAGAAGCAGTAGGTTTGTACTGGGATTCAAGGGCCGAGAAGTTAAGTTTTTAGGAATAACAATGATTTCAGCTTAGGGAATACTGGGCCTGAAAGTAAAGAGAGTCAAGTGTTCCTTTACAGTATTTGATAGGAAACATAAGCCTAGAGAGGGCTAGGATGGAAGCAGAAAAAAAGAGAGGGTGCTATTCATGCCCCAGACATGGTGATCAAGGGCATGATTCAAGGTAAAAATGAAGTCTGCATAATAGCAGGGTTCAAGTGTGAGAGGCATATGTGACATAATTACTATTATTATATGATGTTATTTTGGGTTGCTAAAAATGACATTTGATAAAAGCGAGTTCTTGGAGGAGACAAGAGACTCTGCGACCCAGCTTCCCTGGGGAAGATTCAGTGTAGAGAGAAATCTCTGAATCTGGGACAGAAGGGAGAGCTGGAAGGACAGTGGCATGAAAGTAAAGGGCGAAGCTCCCCAGACACCGTGTCTGTAATAATCTGGGCAAGTAAATGATCCTCCAACCACAAGGGGGTGCAGGGGAAGAATGGAAGATTTAGAAAAAATGAAAGAACACTCATACACCACTGGAATGCATGGGAGTTCATGGGCAGAACAGAATTAATAGCCAGTTGGTGGAAGTAAAATGGGAAGAGCGTGCATGATGTTGAATCAGGTTAGTGTCATTCAGGGTGCTCCCCGCACCACGTCTGCAACTTTTTTGGAAGCTAAGACAGTAGACAGGAGAGAGGAGAGGAGATATAAATAACAGCGCCCTCTAGTCACGTTCTCCTGGTCTCCTTTCTCCCTGAGCCCTCCACAGACCCACACAACCACCAACCTCAGGTATCTATCCCTGGCTTGTATTCAGTGCAGCTGGGGGTCTGGACTGTGATGAGGCACAATGATGACCAGTCATGTGGCAGGTGGCACCTTACCTTGACACTTTCCATCTCCTGACTATGAGGGATTTTGACCTTTACTCCTTTTCCTTAAAATAGCAGGGAAATGTTTTTGGTTTTCATTTGATTGAGCATTTAACAAATGAGATAATTTTCCTTTCATGTTATAGTAATCACATCTAATTGAAATTGGTTTTATTTATTCTTCTGTTTTATTTTAGTCCTACTTTGCTCTATTTATTTGCCCTTGTTTATTTTCTGGCCTCAAAAATAAGAAGCACTCAGGAATTCCCTGGTGGTCCAGTGGTTAGGACTCCACAGCTTCACTGCTAAGGATGTGGTTAGGGACCCAAGATCCCACAGGCCGTATGGTGTGGCCAAAATAAAAACAAAGGAAACACTCAACTGTTAATGTGTTGTATAACTCCTATACAAGATGAATCCACTAATCTGGAATAACACTGCTTGCCTTTCAAAACTTGAGAATGCACAATTCAATGTAACAGTTTCAGCTGACATACTGACATCAGCTTGATAGAAGACAATAATTCTGGCATCTAGGATGCTGTGTAGTTCCTGTTATATCTTTTAGCTTGAATTCTAAAAACTTACCAATGTACGAAAGTAACAGTGTTGATAGAAGCCACAATTACACTTCTTGAAACTCTCTGTCTTTTTCTTGCAACATACTGAAAACCAAGAAACATGCTTATTTGCTTTAAGACAGATTCTGAAGTATAACATGATCTGGGCATTGTAAAGGGCAGTTTTTACTTTACAGGAGCAAAAGTCTTGCTAAATTGGGTAGGAAGTTTACTTTTATAATATTCCTATAGGGAGGACTTCAACACAGTCTCCCCAAGTCTTTAAAAAATTCTCTACACATATGCAGATACATATACAGAAAATGCTTATATGTGCGTAATATGTGAATGTGTACACATGCAACATGATATAAGAGAAAATAACACGCCAAATGGAAAAACTATAACTGAATGTAAAGTCAAAGTATTGGTCCTGGGCAGTATGTGGTAAGAGTAAAATAGTGATCAGAAGTCAACTATCGTAAGTGGAAAGGTATCTTAAAACAAATTTTGTATCTGGCTTTAAAAAAATACTGAGTAAGTTGAGATAAGTTAAAGGCTCCAAAAGCCAGAACGAGGTCTAATATATGAAGCATGAAAGAGAAAAGTACTGAAAATATCTTGACTAAGAGGTTATATCAAGAATGGGGTTTACAGAAGGAGACAAAGGTGGAATTTAGAAGGGCTGAGGAAGGTTTTGTGGCAGCAGCTCAGTCAAGATGAAAATAATGACTGCTGCTAAAGAAGAAACTAAGCATGTCTCGGTTATAGTGTGGAAAAGAGGAGGGTAAACGTGCCTCCCGAGCTCCATGACCAGGAACATGATGAGCAAGATTCTGCTGCTTATTGAAAAAGAGCATACCCTAAGAAGGGTCAGGAAGACAATTCTGTAAAGGTATTTCACAGGTAAGTGGAGATGGGGGACTGAAGAGACAATGGGAGATCAGAAATGGAGCTAGAAGTTGGAAGACATTGGTTAGGAGCTGCCATCATGAGAGTGAAACACTTCTTAAAAGATGTTATGAGCACATGCATGGTATGCGAAGTGGCAAGGTCAAGCTTACTGATGAACATATTTAGTAAACTGAAATACCTTATTTCATTATCCTCTTCATTAATCTGTCTGTTTTCAACTGTCCTTGTAAGATTTGGTTGTTTCTTCTGGGAAAAGAACAATGATATGTATTGTAAAATTATCATGTCCTATTTAAGAGTTAAATAGTCTCCACTATTATGTTTTCATCAGCAGGTAGCCTATGAAAATACTTTTGCAGTAAGAAATTATGAAAAATGCATGGTATTATCACTGAAAAGTTTTAGGATGTTGGAGATGAAAGAGTAGTAAAGAAACTGAAAGATTTAAATAGTAATCAAATTAAAAAGACATTTCAAAATGCTGACTTGCAATCATTTAGCACATTTAAAAATTTTAGACAGGCTTCAATGAGAAGAGAACGTAAGAGTAGAAATCCAAAATAGCAGATCATACAAATGGCATTTCTAGCTAATTTTAAGCACATTGTATATTTATTCCTTTTTATATTCAGTTCAAACTAATAAAACCAGTTTTTACTTTCTTAAGTATGCATTCTCAGTTAGAGGAGTGGTCTTCAAAACATAAGGAGGAATGGGAATATAAACCTTTCTAAGGTTTATATTCTGTGGAGGCTGTAAGTTAAGACATATCTTATCTTACTATTTACTTGGTAGGATCCTTTCTTAGAAAAAGGCAGTTTGGTAATTATTTATGTCATGTAGTATGAACAAATAAATATGTAAAGTTTTTGATTAAAGGGGAAAAAAAAAGAATAACAACACTTACCTTCCAGTATAAGGCCCCAAAAGCAAACCCGATCACAAGAGAAAAGAATGCTGGCAATGCTATGGCTGCCCATTGTAGGCTGGAATCTTCAATGGAATTTGAGGCCTTCCCTGTAATTTAAACAGTACAGTGGTGAACACCGCATACCCATACCCATGCCAGAGGTTTTGCTCTTAATGCTGTGGTTGTTCCCAACTGTTTCCGAAATGTACTCTGGACTTATCTGTTTAAAATATTTAACATACTGATTTTGCTGCTTTCAATACAAGTTCATGTAGTTTCTGAAAGATGTAAGGTGAAAAAGAAACCCCACAGACCGAAGGCTGTCTGACTCTGTTAATGTGGACCCATATGGAACGCAGATAACATATACCTGAAAATGATTTCTATCTAATCAAGCAAATCCATCTTCTATGCCTTTATCTTCTAACACCTTTTCACTTTTTTACACATCACAGCTTGCCAAGAAAATTTAAAAATGACATTCTGCAACCCGATCAAGGTCTCAATGCATCAAGCTATGTCTGGCCTGCCTCAAATTTTAAGTTAATATCTGCACATTATGCTTAGGGTATTTTCAGGGACCTTAAGCTTAGAATTGTGGTGTCTCTCCATTGCATCTTCAGTTGGCATTTACTGGATACCAAGCAGTGCTCTGCACTGTGCTATGGACTAAAGATTTCAATTTTTCAGACTTTCTGTGTTAGAAAGCCAGAGACTACTGAATAGGGAAGAATGGCTGGAAACACCAGTGTCTCCCCATGTAACTAAGTGAGAGAGGAAACCTGTGCATGCAATCTGCTTGGGACACCTCCATTCATCCTGCTTTGATCTTCCTTGAGAAGCAGAATGATTCAGGAATTAAACAACAAAACTCCCCTCAGGGTCTCTTGCTTCCATCACAAAACTTAACATTTTGACAGATTTTTCCTCTCTGTCTCCTTACAAGAAACAACTTCCTTGTTTGAGAATGTGGACACATGTGTGTCAACTTGTAAGAGTTAAACTTTCAGTTCTCTTTGGAAGGTGTAATACATTTATAAATTGTGTAATTTCAGCAATCATATCAAAATGTAAGCCAATTAAGTACAAGTGACTGTTTTGGGCTATGATATTTTGCAATGATACTTGGGTTACTGTGTCAGCCTACAGTCACCTATTTAATATCAAGTACCTAAAGTACATGATCTAAAAGAATCAAACCACTGTATGCATATCAGCATTTAAGAGGGAAAAAGAAACTCATAGATTTAACCTGAGAGGTAAGAAACAAAATCTTATCTATTGTAGTGAGAATAGGAATTGCCCATTTCCCTACCATTTGTAGTTGGAACAGGAAAACTCACTAATTCTACAATTCTTTTATGTTTCCAAAGAGGTTCTCATAATACTAAGTTTGGATGTGTGCTGGGGCAGGGTAGGGGAAACACAGTGAGTCATGGTGCCCCTTATACTTAAAGGAGATTGAGTAAAGAAGTGGACTCTTCCATTCATGTAACTATGAATCACTTCCTAAGACCAGACTGGCAGATCTTTTGGCCAACCCCATGGGAAATATGTTTTAGCCATCTTAAAGCTCGCCATGAATTCTATCACCAAAATTAGCCTGAGTTATAAAATGGGATTTGGCATAATCGAAGGAACACTACTATTACAATGATACAGCCATTTTAAGGGTTATATAGGATTATATGTGCTTGTCTGAGATTTTGCTACTATTTATAAAAGTGATTTCTATGAGGAAATGTGTTTGGCGTTACAGGCAATTCTGACCATTTTAGAAATGTTTGTATCACTATCGGTAAATAATAATTTGGGTATTTGTATTTGTATTCCAGTGACATGTTCAAATTCCCATTGATGGCCAACCCACTATGGCCCACACTGTCTATTTTGACTACTGGCATGTGATTATGATTTGGCCAAGTGACATATCCAGACATATACAGAGAACAAAAGGAAGCTATGAATATTTTGTCCCCAGACTCCAATGGAAAACTGACTAGTGGGGATGATGCTAGGGAGAACTCCGTTACCTATGTTTGAGCAGCCAGATGCCCCAGAGTCACGGCAGCTAAACATTTGTTCTTCCTGTTCTATCCAAAGGCCAAATCTTGAATTGTTATTAGTCAGACCAGAGGAAAGACCACACCCACCAGCAGTAAGCCCAAGGAACTTATTACAGAGTGAGGTGCTCTGGGATTCCCCACTCTAAATCTTTCTCAGCTAGGAGTACAGCCCCCAGGAGAGGTGTCACAAATAAAGCCAAGCTGGAGGAGAGACTAAGAACTCTTCCAGGACGCTCTCCCAGAACACTGACTTGTTAACCAAACACTGATTTGTTAACCAAAGTGCTACCCCTAAAACTGTGGCCCTGAACAAAGTTCTGGAATTTGACTAACACCTAGCACCAGTCTTCCTGTATGAGAGAGAAAAGGAGATAGGAGGTGGTCAGATCCATAGGAACTGACTTCACCTGCTACAGAGGTGTCACTTCCTTATTTCTTCTCAATGTGAATGGCTTCACAGCTAGGCGTTGGGTTCTCTTCAGTGATCCCGCCATCCGTCTTCCAGGAGAGAAAATCTACTTTACTAGAAAAGGGTTGCTTATGCCTCCAAGGCATGATTCCCAATACTTGCTACTGCTGCTATCCATCAGGGGTCAATGAGATCTAAATTTTGTGCCTCAAGGGCCAAATGAAGGGTGTGTGTGTGTGCTAAGTCACTTCAATTGTGTCTGACCCTTGAGACCCTATGGACTGAAGCCCGCCAGGATCCTCTGTCTATGGAATTCTCCAGGCAAGAATACTCGAGTGGATTGCCATTTCCTACTCCAGGGGACCCTCCCAACCCAGGGATCGAAACTGTGTCTGTCTCCTGCATTGGAAGGGGCATTCTTTTACACTAGTGCCACCTGGGAAGCATAAATGAAGGGTATTGGCGTTGCTTTTGTATAAAGATGCCTCAAAGTTTATGGGGTTGGGAAGCTCATCTGGACAGGATTTGAGTAATCCTGAATTCCTGAGTTCTTATCCTATTAGTTATTATTATGAAAATTGTCTAGTATTCAAAATTGGTGGGAACTGACTTATGTGGTTTGACTAATAATGCCAGACATCTGTACAAACATAGACCACAAAAAGCTGTGCTACAATTCTGCTGAATTTCTTCGTAGAGTGAGTCTGCTTATGGGCACCATGCCCATGAATTTATCTCTCTTCTTGGTCCTTAGAAAACATGCAACTCAGTCTTCTCCCGTGATTCAGAGCTCACCACAGGCTCACCACTTACTGACCCAGCCTAGCGGCCTCTAATTGTTCTAATAATTCTTGATGAACATGTGCTATAAGTCAGGCACGGTGCTAAGTACACATGTGCTAACTCATTTAAAACTCATAGAAAACTTATGAAGGAAAGATTATCAACCTCCATTTGAGGAGTCCAGAGCAATTAAAACACTTGCCCAAGATCACACAGCTAGCCAAGGGCTAGAGCTGGGCACTGGTCTTTCTAAAAGATGTGTAAGGTAATGTCAAAGTAAGGATTTTCTCTCTGTCATGTAAATATACTGTCTGTAAGGATCGCAAATTTAAACATTTTTAAAACACACTTTAGCTTGGTACAAAGAACATTACCATTACTTTGAAAGCACAACTCCCTTTGGATAACTTGTACACTTTTACCTTATCCCATGATTCTCCCTTATAAGCTACAGGAAGGGCACTTATGCCTCTGGACTGCTCCATCATATGCCATGGTCCTCTGACCAGCATGGCAACATTTGGGGTCTTATCCGTGAAAACAGCATGCTTTCTTCAAAGTTCCCTGACCGTACTCCCGAAAACATCTTTACTTTCCTTATGCTATAACTAAAGACATTTACATACTTCTATTAAATATAGTATAAATAACATAAAATATGAATATTTTTATTTGTGTCTGCTTCTGAGACTGTACACTCCATAACAGCTAGTCCTATCCATGGGTATCTAAGTGCCATATTCATGAGTGAGAATACCTGGCCAAAAGCTGCTGATCATGCAAGACCCACTTTTTTTTTTTTTTACAAAAAAGAAGAAAGGGAGAAAAGGGGAAACAAAAAATAAGTCTGGTCATTCATATTGCCATTTAAAAACTACCGATAGTCTCAAAGGTATAGGACTGAACAGGTGTTTTATATTCAGTTGTCTTGTAAGTAGAAAAGATTTTGCATTCAACCCTGATGAGAGCAATCTGAACTTCCCAACATAAATAATTATATACTAAACAAATTATACTAGGCAACTACTTTCAGACCTTGGCCAAAAGGCACTGCGAGAGTATAATACCTGAGAGAGGGAAAAGGCAAGTAATAAGACACACAACTGTCCTGATTTGCTGGCTGGGTGACACCTTTTGACTTAGTAGTCTCACTGTGATAGAAATCAGAGAATGAAGCTTAGGGTTGCTGCCTTCGCTGGAGGCAGGGTTATTTTTGGGGGAGGAACTGTGCAGAAAAGAAGTGCTACAAGTGTCTGGAGGAGACTCAATCATTGGTTGAATAATAAGCTGTACATGCACAGGGAGAAAATTCACAAAAGCTGGCAATAAACATTGTCCAGGAAGCTATGACAAACAAAGACCCTAGCACTCAATTCAGAGACAAAGAAGTTCTGACAAGCAAGAATGGAGAGATTTTTCTAGGCATTCAAGAAATACCTCAGGGACACCATGCCTTAGAAACAATGTTACTCTCCCTCCACCCTCTAAGAAAGCTTTAAAAAAAAAAAAAAAAAAAAAAGCCTAGGAAGGAAGAGAAAGCTGATCTGCTAGGAACTGAACTAACCGCCTATCAGAACAAAACAGTCACTGAAGGAATGCTACAAAATCCAGATGTTCAACAACATAATATCTATAAAACCCAGCATATGTTCAAAAATTACTAGCCAACTGAAGGAAGATGTGACCCACAATCAGGAAGAAAAAACATCAGTTAATAGAAACCACACTGGGATGACCTACATATTAAAATTTGAAAACAAGAACTTTAGAGAAGCTATTGTAACTATTTCCAAGAGCCAAAAAGGAAAATATTGTCATAATGAATATGCAGATGGAAAATCTCAGCAGAAAAATATAAAATATAAAAAGAATCAAATGAAAAGTCTAGAACTCAAAGTACAAATTTAGAAATGAAAAAAATGCACTGGATTCAAACCCATAGAACAGATAGCACCAAGAGTGAACCCTATGTAAACTGTGGACTTTGGGTGATATGAGGTGTTCATGAAGGTTCCTCCATTGTACAAATGTACCATTCTAGTGGGGGATGTTGATAATGAGAGAGGCTATGCATGTGTGGCAGGGAGTATGTGGGAAATCTCTCTCTATTCCCCTCAATTTTGCTGTAAACCTTAAACTGCTCTAAAAATAAAGTCTTAATAAAAAAAAAAGTACTGGAAAAAGGAAAACTTACTGGAAGAAAAATTTAGCAGATGACAGAAAAGTCAGGGAACTTGAACGTAGGTTGAAATTATTCATCTTGAAGATTAAAAAGAGGTTGGAAAAAAAATGAACAAAACTTCAATGATCTGTGAGACTGATTTTATCAATAATATATGTGGGATTATTGTGTGTGTGATTGTACATATGTGTGATTCTTAAACTTACATATCCAAGAAGCTTCTTGACAAACAAGAAAACCACTCCTAGGTGCATCTTAATTAAACTCCTAAAACAGAAGTAAATTTTGAAAGGCAGAGAGGGAAAATGACTCAGTACATATAAGGAAAAACATCATACAAATGCTGGCTGCCTTTTTGTCAGAAACAATAGAAGCAGGAAGACAATGGAGTGACATCTTTAAAGGACTCAAAGAAAAAAATTCTGTTAACCCAGGATTCTGTATCTAGTAAAAAGCACCTGCTATACTGAAGACAAAGACATTTTTCTATTAAAAGAAAAAGAATTTGTTGGCAACAGATCTGCACTACACAAAATGCTCAAGGAAGCTCTTCAGCCAGAAAGGAATTAACTCTAGACAGAAACTTGGATTTACAAGAGGAAATGAGGAGTAACAAGAAATAATAAATATGTGGGTAAATGTAAAAGAATTTTTTTCCTTCTCTTTAAACGATGGTTTTAAGCAATCATTTTAAGACTGTATTGTGAGGTTGATAACCTGCGTAAATGTATATGTCAACACTGCACAAAAGATGGTTATAGGCAAGTGGAACTATCCTGTTGCAAGGTTCTTACATTGTTTCTGAAGTGCTACAACATTAAATAGAATGTTACAAGTTAAGATGTATATGGTAATTCCTAAAGCAACCACAAAATGATGCCAAGAGGTGCTGTTGAAAAGGCAACAGAGTAATTAAAATAGAGCACTAAAAGTCAGTCAATCTGAACACAAAAGAGGGCCGGAGGGGAGGAAGAGAGGATCAGTAAGCCTGTGGTGCCAGTAACAAAATGGTAGACCCACATCTAACCACACTGATGACTGTATTAAATACAAAATGGATGAAACAGTCTAATTAATGAAAATAAGGGACTAGATAAAACAGCAGGGCCCAACTTCATCCTGTCTATCAGAGATATACTTTTAAAATAAAGACAAGAAGAAAAACAATATATATGAAAACAGTAAATATAAGAAAGGCTGGCTCTACCAATGTCAAACAAAATATGCTTCAAGATAAGAGCTCTAGCAGAGTTAATAAGGAATATTTCAGTACGATGTAAAAGTCAATTAATCAGGAAAGATATAACAATAATAAATGTATAAGTACTTAATAATAGAGCTGCTAAGTAGGTGAAGCAAAAACCTTAGAACCAAAACAAGAAATAACCAAATCCACAATCAAAAGGAAAGATTTTTAATACTCCCCTCTCAGTAAACGATTAAAAATTCGACAAAAAAATGTAATAAGGACAGAAGATCTGAACGTTATCAACCACTTGTATCAAATTTCAGAATGCTACACCTGAAACTTTAATATTCATAAAATGTTTCAATAAATTTCACAAGACTACAGTGTATGTTCTCGGACAATAATGGAGCTAAGTTAGAAAGCAATAATAAGATATCTAGAAAAATCACATATTTTTAAACAACAAACAACCCACTTTTATATTCCCATCAACAAAAGAAGAAATCATAAGGAAAATTAAATATTTTTAAAGAAATGATGATGGAAACACAATATATCAAAATATGTGGAATTCAGCTAAAGCTGCTTATAAGGAAATTTATACCTTTAAGTGCTTATTTTAGAAAAGAAGAATGGTTTAGAGTCAATGATCTAATTTTTCTACCTTGAGAACTTAAGTTGGAACAAATTGAACAAATTAAACACAAGGTAGATGTAGGGAAATTATTAAAGGTAAGATTATAAATCAATGAAGTACTAACAGAATTTTAAAAGTCAAAAATTGCTTCTTTGAAAAGATAAATAAAATTCTTAGTAAGAAAGACCTTAACATATACAGTGTCTTCAAATTTTTCAAATCCAATGGGTTTTTAGAATTTAAGATTTTAGAATATTTCTGTCCTATAAATATTGTATATTATATAATATCCTCAGTGAAGTATGAGTAGCACCCTATAGTCGAACACATTAATATTTCTTAATGAAAGGCATGCCCACTTGTAGAAGGTAAAGATTACAAATAACCTCGTCACAATTCAGGTCAGGTTTTGGTGGCAAAACATCCAAAACAGATTGATTTTAAAGGTTTTCCTTTTAATTTCTGAATTGCAGCATTGCTAATGTGGATTTGTATTAAATTGATTACTCTTTTTTACAGATAGGTCTTTGATGCTCTTGAACATATGCGAGTGTTCCATTACTAACTTTTAAGGGATGATCTTCTCAGCTAAGATCACAGGATGAATTTTTTCCTCCTACAGCATCCATGAGACTAGAGGGTCAGAATATTTAGTAAATCCAATGACCCTTATAGTGACCTTTGCCTAGGTAGGTAAGTTTAGTCTGTCAATTGTGTCCAACTCTTGCGACCCCGTGGACTGTAGCTCGCCAGGCTCTTCTGTCCATTGGATTACATTTGAAAAAGGACATTAGACTTTCAGGAAACTGGATTCTTCTTCACGAACAAGGATAGAAATTTTAGAGAAAGAAGCATATTGTCTCCCAACATATAATTTATAGTAAGATTTAAAAAAATCATCAAATTTCCAAACATGAATAGTAAATAGTGTTATACAAAACAAAACAGAAGATATCCTTGGAATTTTACACAGCCAGCACCTGTATTTTCCATTTTAAAATTCCATTTTTTGTCAGGCAAATTCCATGCAAAATATATTTCAAGTCAACAATGAAAAAAGTTTAAATCATTTGAAAGTAATTTCATGCCTTATTGAAAACGATCTTAGCAGAAAATTTATTACCCCAATTAAACATTATCTCCAGCTTTAGGGAAATCCAATTGTGCAAACATAATTATTTAATTCTCAGGAAAATCATAACAGGAAGAATAGTAACAGAACAGAATTAATAGTAATGATTGTAGAAATTTCCTTTAAAGCTCATGCAATACTCCTAACAAGCTAATTGGAGCCATGCATTCATTAAATCAGATATATGTACTTACTGCTACTGCTGTCATTCCTAAGGGAGCTGGCTGCAACAGGGGGTAACATAAATGGTTTTGTGACACTGACTCTGGAATCTAAATAGAAAGCAATAATGTGTCAGTGTTGCACGGTGATTTACATAAATTAAAGAGTGCTCAAAAGGTGAAGTGCAATATTAGAGTACTTTCCAGGACTATTTCCCAAATCTTGATTGTTCAGATCCTATTTGTTTTATACTGGGTCCTGCTATTCTGTTTTTATGAAGAAATTCACCAAAGTCACCTTACAGAACAAAGATTCACTGCCTACACATGCTAATAAATGTAAATAATGCAAATGGTGGCAATTGGTCACTTTTTCAAAATAAGTAATGAAATCAAAATTTTGTATCATAGGGATGGTAGTGGGGAGGAAGTCTCAGCACAGGGTAAGTGGTGAAGATCAGAATTCATGACTCAGAGTTAGACCCCTAAGGAAAAGATTTGAGAAGGGGACATTAAGAAGACTGGAAGTGAAGAAGAATATAATTGTATATTACTAGTAAATATCAGGTGAAAATGAGGGACTAGCTCATATATCGTTTACTCACATGCAATTTTGTACCTTGAAGATGGTTAAGTGTTGTTTGGGCTTGAACACCAACAAATATATAACTGGTTTTTTTTTTTTCTTTCATGCCACTGATATTTGCTTTTATATTAGACATACACACACATGTCTTTTTCTAGCTATATATATATTTGAGTCAGAGGTAGATTCTTACCTACATATATAAGATTCAATCCTGCTTTTTACATTTATATTAGTAATGCTTGTATGTCTTACCTTTTTCAGGACTTGATGTTGAGGAAATCACACATTCACTCATTTTAGAAGCCACTATCTCCAAGTCCTTGAAGGCATCGATGGATTTATTAAAAATTCCAAAGAATT
The DNA here is from genome assembly GCF_054371585.1 of Giraffa tippelskirchi. Lineage (NCBI taxonomy): Eukaryota > Metazoa > Chordata > Mammalia > Artiodactyla > Giraffidae > Giraffa > Giraffa tippelskirchi. The sequence continues at coordinate 120,317,147 of NC_137278.1, forward strand.
TCTCAGGAGTGAACTGCCTGGGTTCTGGGCTCTTAGATGATTTTTTTACATTCTAGATGAAGAAGAAAAAAAAAAACAACAAGATTAGGTTTTTCAAATAGTCTGCAGATTTAACTAAGGTCAAAATAATAGACTACAAACATGCCCTTGACACATTCAAGTGAAACTGACACTTTTAGACAACTGTGTTTATTTTTTTTAAGTAACATTGTTAATATTTTAGGAACATATCTATTGAGTTAAATTTGAATTAGATTTTTAAAGTCTTTTTTTGCCTCTCCATAGGGAATGTAGGATCTAGTTCTCCAACCAGGGATCAAACCTGTGCCCCCTGAAGTGGAAGCCCAGAGTCTTAAACCACTGGACCACCAGGGAAGACTCTAGACAACCGTTTTAACATTCATAATTCAAACTGGCACTACAGGACAAATGATTCCATGCAGTTCAGTCTGGGGCTCAATTCCGGATAAAAGGAAGAGGGTGGCGGAGAGGGTGAATAAGGTGAAAGCAACATCATGACAATGAAATAATCCTAACAACAAATTACAGACTGTTCTCTTTAGAGATGTTCATTAAAATCATTAGTTCTCATTAAAAATATACACAACACATGCTCCAAATATGCACAAATTAAAAAGTCTAATGATGATAAATACTGGCAAGGACATGGAGCAGAGGGAGTCTCTTACGTACCAGTGGAATGACATAAATTGGCACTTTGATATTAGTAAGGTTAGACATACTCCCATCCTGTGACCCCAAAACTCCACTCCTAGGTAACTACTTTAAGGAAACTCTTGCAACATGTACCAGGAGGCATATTAAGAAAGTTCTTGCCAGAAGTGTTTATAAATTCTTACACCAATCAACAGGAGAGTGGTTTAATAAATAGTGGTATATTGAATCAATGAAATGTTCTATGAACAGTAAAAAAAAAAAAAAAAAAAAATCAACTACAGCTTTAATAATCAATGTGGATATCTTATAACACAGAGTGGAAGAAGCAAGTCTCAAAAGCATAAAAAGAGTATGATTTTCTATAAAATCCCCAAACAAGTCAAAGCTATATTTTAGGAATTCATAAATATATGAAAAGTGCAAGTCGCTCAGTTGTATCTTTGCCACCCCATGGACTATACAGTCCGTGGATTTCTCTAGGCCAGAATACTGAAGTGGGTAGCTTTTCCTTTCTCCAGGGGATCTTCTCAAATATGGTTATCTATAAATAAAAGCAGGCAATAATAATTGGAGTTAACACCTATGTACCACTTACTACATACTACTCTGTTTTATACATGTTAAACTCTGAAACAACTGAGAGATACCACCTGGTATGAATCTCTTGGGTTCTAGCCAAGTGCCATGGTTAGTAAAGGTACACTTTTTGGTATCTGGAATGCTTTTCTAGATAAATTACCATTTGTTGACCAATTAATTCATCTTTCAGGCCCTAGGGCATATCTTATTTTATTCATGACACTTTGTCTGATATACTCTACTTTTTGTGACCTCCACTTATTATTGCCATTAGTACATCATTCACATGGATATGATAAAAAGGGATGCTAACTCTAGGATGTCATTGATTATAAGATACATTCTGATTGGGAAATTAGAAAGTAAAACAGTAGAAATGATGAATTATAGTGATTAGGTTACTGGCATTATGAGAATTTTAAGATTGGAGAGCACAAATGGGATGGAAGTCGGGTCTTAGAGAGTGACTGGAATTTGAATGGAGACAGAGTATTTGACTATTACTACACAGCATCATGGTTAAAGCCTTAGGTTTGAACTTCAATAAGGCCTGTAGGCTAAACCTTGGTTTGTGAACTCTATGCCAAAACAGGTGTCCCAAGAGGTCATTTATTATATAGACACACTGTTATAAAATTTAAAAAAAACTGTTAACATTTTACTTTGCCAAATTTGGTGCTAAAAATTCATCATTAATCACGTAACATCAACTTCTCTTATTGTCCGCATTTTAGGTGTAAAGAAGATGAGCAAAGCTATTACTGAACAAAGCCAGGATTTGACCTCCAGCATCTCATCCTTAGTCTCTAGTGGGTACATTGCTTCTTTAATATGCTTAGAACCCAAAGCACTGCCATACCCATACTCTGAAGTGACAACTAATTATCAAATGACCCAAAGACATTAAAATGCATTTCTTTGTTGTGATATTATTACTATAGATAAGAGGTCAAGTGTTCAATATCGGCAATTTTCCATTTAAAAGTAAATGAACATTGGTAACCTCATAGGAAGGCTATGAGAACCTTATCCATGAGATAAAGTCAGGGTTGTTTTTATAAGTGTATTGTGAATACATTTATTTTTATATTAAGTGACAACATTTAATTGTCTTAATATACATTTCAGTTGTGATATAACTATAAACATTTATTTTCTGTGCTCATCTTCAAAATTTTTTAAATTATAAATTTATAAATTAAAAATCTCACAAACATGTCCCCACCCCTGCCATCACTAATCAGCCATAGGTTACAGAGATGAGTGATAAAAAGCAGTCCCAATACAAAGTTACCTCAAATGAGTGTTCTTCCATGCACTCCACAAGGTCATCAACTATTTTCACAAGTTTGTCTATGATAGAATAATTACTCAAGCCTTCAGAAATATTTGAAAACTTGTCCAGAAGATCAGTCAAGCTGACTGACAGTTGTTCCACCATCTCGCTTATCCAACAATGGCTAGGCTGTAAGAAATTGAAAGAAAAGAAGACAAAGCACCTGTTTTAAGTACAGTCATTGACTGCTGGACAAAAGATTTCCTTATATCAGAATAGGTTAGTTCTTAGACTAATAGGTTAGTTCTTAGACTTTTGTTTATGTCATACCTAACAGCTGTTTCAAAATTTCCAAATGCATAAAGATCAGAGGAAATTGTTGATGGTAAAGATTTTGCCCTTCCATGGAAATAAAATTAAGACAGAGCCCTTGACAAGGTTCAGATACTGCAAAATTTAATTCTATTGAAGCATATTTATTTCTTACTGATTGTATTCAGAAATGAATTTTAGACCCAGAGAAATTAAAAAAAGAATTATAGTGGGAAAGATTCCTATTCTTCAAAGAACTTCCAGTCTTTTGGGGAATTGGAATATGAATCAGTGGATCAATAATAGCTTATTTTTCTCAAGATCTTGAGAGATTTCAAAGCTTCTTCATAGGTCAGTTCCTGTGGGTGTTAAAAAAAAAAAAAAATAGCCCTGACAGAATGTGGTCTGGGAGAGAAGCACTTTTGCTTTAGTGTCAGGACCAGCTACATAATTTGTGGGACTAATAGTAAAACGGAAATGTATTTACTGTTCAAAACGTGTTCAAAAAATGATGAAGAGTTTCACGATGGTGACAGCAGAGCATGAAACCAAGCGAGGAGCCCCACCCGTGAAGCCAGGGGTTAGAAGCTCAAGCCTTGGAGTCAAGCAAAACTGGGTTCAACTCTGGCTGAGAGAATCCCGACAAGCTACATAAATTCTCTGAGCCTCATTTTGCCCCTCTGTAGAAAAGGAATATTGAAAGTAAGGTAGTTCTGAGGAGATGAGGTACATAATTTGAATGTAAGTTTCATGAGGGTAGGATTTTTATAAAATTGTGTTCCCTGTGTGTCCCTGAGACCTAGAATAGTGTCTGGCATATGTGAGTTGCTCAGAAACTAATTGCTTAACTGATATAGAAGTGAAAAAAAATAAGTGAGAAAAAATACTCCATAACAGGGGTCCCACATTTTCTGGAAAGGGCTAGACGGCAAATATTTTCAAGCTTTGTATGCCAAGAGGCAAAAATCAAGAATATTGTGTAAGTCCAGTTATATAAGAGAAAATGAATTTCCACCCATTCTTATTACTGTTTAAAATGTAATGATTATAATTGGATATAATTTCTTTTGCATAATTAATAATTTAGCTTCTTTTGTAACACAGGTTTAGCAATAAGAAGAATGGAATTCTTTATTTTGGGTCAATATTTTTGTTCACTTAGGGTTAAAAGCATTCTCTATTATCAAGTAGACTGTAAATGTTCATCGGTAAAAAGACAAACTCAGCTGGCTGTACATGTAATATCAGCAACAGACTGGATCTGGTCTATAGAGTGTAGTTTGCCAACCCCTCTTATACATTACTGCAGATAAATAAAGGTTTAGATTATTAGGGAAAACTTCTTAGTATATTAGAATAAATTATAACATTTTTAAAAATTAATGTGACATCACTTAAAATATAATACTTGGAAATTTATATACTTTGTATACTGTAATATTCTCTTTTCTCTTATAAAGAACTTTGAAGTCTAGGTTCTGATTTATATTTTTAACTCTGTTAAAATGTTATAATGAAAAAAATAAGACAGTTATTAGACAAAGGTAAAATGGTCTTGGCTTATTAAGATCTCACATAATTTTAAATTATTTCTATTGTAATAAAAATACATAATCAGAGAGGGTAACTGACGCCATGTAAAATAAATAAAACCCACTACACTTTATTTTTCTACTTACCAGCAGAATATCTCCGTGGGGGAAAGTCATGTAATTCGTGTTTTCTAAATTATACAAGAGAGCCATTTTACATTTATTTAATAGAACAATTTTAATTAATATGACTCAGCCAAAGGGTAAACTGGTTTCTCTACAATAGGTACCTTGCAATTTCTGGAAGCATTAAATGCCATTCAAAACTTTTAGGGAGTGTTGGCTCTGGCTTCAGATAAGTAGAATAAACAAACTCCTAGTGGGAATTAGTTCAATTTGGCCATTTCATTTGACTCACTAACCAAGTTCTCAAAGACTGTTTCCAAAATATGCTGAGAATGAACTCTTTGTTTTATAAAATCAGTGCTTATCTTAAGCACATGCAAGTTCATATTTGCATCATTAACAAGTCTCTTTACAAGCTCTCAGTCTTTCTTTGGAGGCTGATTGCTCTACCAAGTTTCCCTCCATTTAGACAGCAATAATTCCCTTTAGATAGTCATCCCTATCAGCAAGAGGCAGATTTCCTAGGATATGGGAAACAGCACATTCTGTAAATACTGCTTTAGTAGTACTTATATGGTAGAACAGCCTTCACCAATTAGTTCATCCCACTGAAACTGTGCAAATTTTTCCATGGCAAGTACAGCTCATGTATTAATCTTTTCAAACTCTGTCCTTGCTCCACTTTATGAATAAGCTCGCTTGTCCTTCTCTCTGATTCTCTGATGTGTAGTAACCAAAATCAAATTCCCCTATTCTGAATTAAGGTATTGGGGTCTTTGCCTTAAATGAACAGGTTGTTTTTTCTTTTTGTTTTTTGTTTGTTTGTTGCTTTTTTGTGGTTAAAGCAGAAAGGAGTTTGTTTATATGTTTCTTAGTTTTCAACTGGGAATTCTGGGGTGCTTACTGTCACTTCTGTTTATCTCTATCTTCAACTGAACTCTGTGTTTACATTCCTCATTCAAGTTCTTACTTAGCTATGACTACTCGCCCCATGGCCACCCACCCTTGTTTTCACATACCTAATCAACAGTCCAAGCAATCAACTTTTCCCAGAAACATTTTCAACTCTAAACCTGTAATTTCTTACTGTTAAATCATGGAAATCCCACAATCAAATCCTAGCCCAATATCAGCCCCTTTAAGGTTATGAAAAATTCATTAATATTTGACATAAACATCGAGACTACACTGCTGAAAAATATATTTCTAAACACCTTTAACTGTATTTCATTCATTATATATTCTTGCATAATTTTCTTGGAAAAGACTATAATCAATTCAAAGTTATTTCTTTTCACTAATCTGTTTAAACAGCTATATTTTAGCTTTTAAAGTTTGTTGAATTTAGGAAAGATAAAACTGAGGTGAAATTTCTAATTTCTAAATTTAATATTAAATATCAGCCAGTTTTAACTTGTCTGCCTACAAGAAAGGAAACCAGCCTTGACTAGAACATCAAGCAGTTTTCCATTCTCTTTTTAATTAAATATAGTCAATGATTTGCAGACAGCAAAACACAGTGACCTAAATATTTGATTTGTGAGATGATATGAAGTCTGTTTTTCAACTCTTACAAGATTATTATGATTAGGAAATAGATAATTAAAAGTGTGCAGTTCACAAATTTAAATTTTTCCTTTGCCTTAATAAACAGGCATTACTGTCACTCATCTTTGAGAGACCATTTTAAACAGTTTTATATTGCATAGCTATTAACTCACAATATATATTAGAACAATGTAAGATATAAATAATATTCTCTATTTCACTAGAAGAATGTGAAAGATTAGTAAAGTTGATAGAGTCAAACAGAATGTCAAAGAGGTGATGTAAAGAGTATGTTTCAAATTCCTGAAGTACATATAATGTTTTATTCACCCAAATACACACAAAAAGAAATATAGTTTTTTGCTTTGAAAGGGAAAGCTTGTCTGGATCTTCCTTGAATTCATACTCTTAATTTCTTACCTTCGTTTTTGGTAGCCTCTGTCTTACATTTTCTGGATCAATTATAACAGCTCTACTTTGGATTATTGGAGCAACATATGCTTTCTATTCATGTTTGTGTGTGTATATATAAATGATATATAACATGTATCATTCTAGAATGCTAACTGAATCGATGACATTGAATCAATGTCCTTGAACTGCTCACATGCCACCACCACAGAAGTTTTGGGTAAAAACTATGAACTTCCTAAGGATTTTAAAGTACCATAAGCACCAAATTAATGATAAGATTAAAAAAAAATAACTATGATTGAAAGCATTCTAAACATAATTAAGAATATGATCACTTCCAAAAACCAACAATGAAAACTCACACATTCACACAAATTTAAAATAGATGATATGTGAATTTCACAGGATATGTGATATAATATCTCTGCAGACCTGGAACTGGTAAATTTGAGATCGTGGCTGAAATAAAAACATCCGAGAGACTTATTAACTCTGGCCTGCCTTCTTCTCTCCATCCCCTGGTTTCATTTAAGAAACTGTTCTGATTTCTTAAAAAAAAAAAAAAAAAAGAAACTGTTCTGGTTTATTAGCTGAAAACATTTGACACAGTATTCTGAATCAGTCTTAGATGAAGAGTCTCCAAGAGCAGTCCAGAAGCCTTTTGGAACTAGAATCTGAAAGTGGACAAAACACACACTAATGTTTCTTCACGGATGTACTTGGCACTACTTTTCCATTTAGTAACTGTTCTTTGAGAGATATGTGTCTGCTTCGTCAGGAAGCCTCATGGAGGTATGTGCACTGTGAGGAAATTCTCCACAAAGGAGCTGGGATAAAACACCCATTAGAGATTCTGAGGGAGCAAACCCCTGGCTCATAAACTATGAGGCTTCTGAGGAATATTCACAATGAGTCTCACCCCATCTTCTAATCCAACTAATCTAATTACCAGCATTACCGCCCAGTTTGATTGTTTCTGTTTTGTTTTCTTTTATGTGTCAACCTTCAATCTTGCCAGAATTAGAAGTATGAATGCCCACAGGCACAAAGCACTCCTTTCTTTCCTCTTGTGCTTCCAGCATTTACCTCCTGGCTGGTCAGTCAAAAAGAATCTAGCACCATGCCACTAGAATCACAATGGTTTAGATCTGGAAGAAATGCTAAAAGGCCATCTGGTCCAGCCCCACCAATTTCATAAATGGGAAAATCAAGGAAGGCCTCCAGCAGTGAAGTGGTTCACCAAGGTTACACAACAAATTTAAAACAAATATTAGAAACCAAAACTCCCAAGCACTCGCCTAGTTCTTTCATCAGTAAATACAGTCAAAACACATACAGCTGCTGCACTTTCTTCTGCTGGGTTCTCCATGACTCATGTGGTCCCACTTTTGGAGACACACTGGTCCTTAAACTCAATTAAAAGATAACTTAGGAATTAGAGATGGCTCTGTATCATTTCAGTGAATCCAGAACTGTATTATAGGAACCAGATTTCTTCTACTAACTGTTGCAACCAAACAGCAAATGCTAATTGCTTTCAGTGGGCTTCCCTGGTGGCTCAGCTGGTAAAGAATCCACCTGCAATGCAGGAGACCAAGGTTGGATCCTTGGGTCAGGAAGATCCCCTGGAGAAAGGAATAGCAACACACTTTAGTATTCTTGCCTGGGAAATCCCATGGGCAAAGAAGCCTGGGTGGGCTACAGTCCATGGGGTCACAAGAGTTGGACACAAGTTAGCTACTAAACCATCACCATCAATTGACTTTAACGGACTCTCCTTACTCCTTCCGGTTTTTACTCTTAGGACTAGAAAGCAGACACTCCTTGCCAATCTCAAACATTTCATGGGCAGGCAGATTTAAAACATTCCTACAAAAACACTTTGTAAAATATTGTGTGCTCATGTTACTGCTGTAGAGTCTCCAAAACCTTAACTCCTTTTTTGAGCTGGGTTTTGTCATGATTTATTTTAGTCCTCTCTCTAAACAATTAATTTGGGTCTTCAGTGTTCACTGCAGACATCTAACTGCATTTTCTCGCTTTAGAGTAGAAACCTCAATCTGATTAAGATGGTAATCAGTCCAAACACTATAAATGCATGTTGTTTCCCCAGGCAGGCCTATAAATGGCCTCTGGGCCAGATACCAAATAGCACCAGGAAGAAAGGTCAACGTAGGAGATGAGGGCAACTGGGATGAACTAGAGGCTGAGTCTAGCCCTAACTCTGTTAGCACACTTTGTGATTTTAGGCAAGTCACTTAATCTATTCAGAGCATCAGTTTCTCTGTCTCTAAAATATCTCTGTCTAATCTGTGTGAGCTAATAGCAGGGGCCATTAGCCACCTTCAGCTACTCATCACTTAAAATGTGGCCAGTATGACTGAGGAACTAAAATATCAATTTTGCTTAACTAATTCAACATGTTGAAAGTTAAAAAAATCATTACTTGATTTGGTGACTGGAACACTTTTAAGAATCTTTGGAAAAGCTTAGGTATGTGAATCTGTGTTTTCAATTGTCAATTTGATAAAATTCTAAATGAGTAAATATTTCTGATGAAAATTTAGTGTCTGAACTGGAGTGTACTGTAGATATGAAATACACAGTGGATTCTGAATAAATATTAAATATTAAAATATGTTGATAATTTTATATGGTTTACAAGGTACAGCGATAACATTTTGAATATATTAGACTAATAAACTGTATTATAATTTTTCATGTTCCTTTTTTTTCTTTGTTTCAATGCAGCTACTGGACAATTTAACATTACATATGTGGCTTCTGGGCTTCCCAGGTGGCTCTGTGGTAAAGAATCTGCCAGCCAAGATCTCAGCAGACACGGGTTTGATCCTTGGGTCAGGAAGATCCCTTAGAGACGGAAATGGCAATCCACTCCAGTATTCATGTTTGGAAAATCCCATGGACAAAGGAGCCTGGTGGGCTACAGTCCATGGGGTCACAAGAGTCAGACAGGAGTGAACAATTTAACAACATGTGGCTTCTATGCTATTTCTTTCAGGTAGTAATGGTCTAGATGTTCTGAAAGTATCTTAATATAATCACTTACTTATTAAGATGGGCCCTGTAGTTTGAGTATACAAAAGAGCCACCTAACAAATAGTATTTAATGTTACGTTTTATTCATTTACCTAACATTTTATACTTATTCCTTTGAAATAAATATTATATGAGAGCTAGAAGTAGACAACTACAGTGTCTACCTGACTGACTTCCATTTCTATAGTAAGCATTTCAAATCATAGGGGTGGATCCTCAGGATCCACAATTGCAAACAGTGACCTTGCCCAGCAGCCACAGCTGACTGGACAATAGTGGCCTCCTGAGACAAATGGTCAATCGGAAAGTCTCTCCCCCAAATAGGCAGTAGTGATAAGAACTGATAACTAGTCTCTGAGCAGGGTCAAAACTGTAATATGTAAGTGTGGGAGCTCTGGGCAGCCATTACACCACCAGGTGACTGAAAACACACAAAAAATTCTGCACAGGCGAAACAGAACAAGGCAGAGATGCAGAAAAGGGAAAAGGAAAACCTGGAGGCTTTCCAATCCCAGTCTGAGCCCCTTCCATGAAGCCTGGCTGCATCCCTCCCCTTGACTTGAAATGCTATTCTTCAGTACCTTTACAGAAATGGGACTTTTTTTTTTTTTTTTGATGAAGCTTGAGTTCATTACTGTTAGCGAGAACCAAAGGAATCTAAACAAATAAGGTAGGCTCCCTCAAGATTTGGAAATCAGACATTTTTTAGCCTGCAGTTAAATGTTTACTGGTAAGTAGCTTTTGAGTGGCTAAGACTGCTAAGTCGCTTCAGTCGTGTCCGACTCTGTGTGACCCCATAGACGGCAGCCCACCAGGCTCCACTGTCCCTGGGATTCTCCAGGCAAGAATACTGGAGTGGTTTGCCATTTCCTTCTCCAGTGCATGAAAGGGAAAAGTGAAAGTGAAGTCGCTCAGTTGTGTCTACTACCTGCTCAAATGGTAAGGAAATACAACAGAGTGAAAGGTTTGATTCCTAATCTTTAGATAAATACACTAAAAAGAGAAAATATGACAACAAAATAATTGTGAGGACATAGAACAACTATTGCATGTACACTATATCTTGGGTTTTTCACATCTTAATCATTTCTCACAACAATACTATGAGACAGATCCATAACACATACAATTTTAAATAGCTGTGTAAGCAATATATGATCAACTACCCCAAATGATTAGTTTTGAGACAAATTCTATAGAAACTGAGAGATAATAAAGTAACAGATGAGGTCCACAGAACAGATACCACATCAGTATTGCTCATCACTTTGTCCCACACAAGCACCAAGCAGAAGCACAGATTAGGGGTGATGTCAGTTTTTCCTGGCCAATGATACAGGGCAGAGAGCATGGTCTGGGACAGTAGGAAACGGTCTAATGAGAAATAGGGATCTTAAGCTGACCTTGGAGGAGATGACCACTAAGATGCATTCAGTACCAGGATATTGCAAAATTCTGTGGATAGAATTTGGATGAGTGGATGCGTGAGGAAAGAACATTCCTAGCAAAGGGAGGCTATACCATGCAGTCTTGGAATTGAGAATAGAAGAGAATGGCAACCCACTCCAGTATTCTTACCTGGAGAATTCCACAGACAGAGGAGCCTGGAGGGCTAATAGGTTTGCAAAGAGTTGGACAAGACTGAGTGACTAACACTTTCACTTCAAGGTGATTCTAGGAGGGTGGGACTCACCTGACTGGATGACAAGTTTGTGTTGCAGAATAATGGGCATTAAGATGAGGTGGTTGGGGTGGGGCAAGAAGGTTATTATGGAAGGTTATGAACATCAGACTCAGGAATCCGGCTTTCATCCTTCAATCATTGGGAATAGTGAGAAAGTTCTTGATTAAGGAAATGACTCAATTAAAAGTAGTAGGGTAACAGAAGGCTCATGGAAATCATGATTTCTCAAAATAGCAGGATATTACTCTTAGACCTAAAACTTTTTACGAAATGCATACATATCTAAAAGAAGATGAGTAAAACACTGAGGTGCAAATACTGTGTGATAAGTTACAGTCACTCACCGCATCATCATAATCTTATAGATTCTATTCGATTGGTACTTCAGGGAAATTACAAGTGATTACATCTTAGAGAACTTTCCTCCTTCCTTCCATCTTCACTTTCAGCACATAAGTGCCTATCATACATTGAGTACAAAAGAAGCAGGGCAAACGCTAACAGAGTTTTGTTAAGAGGACACACTGGTCATAGCAAACACCCTCTTCCAACAACACAAGAGAAGACTCTACACATGGACATCACCAGATGATCAATACTGAAATCAGACTGATTATGTTCTTTGCAGCTGAAGATGGAGAAGCTCTATACAGTCAGCAAAAATAAGGCCTAGAGCTGACTATGGCTCAGATCATGAGCTTCTTATTGTAAAATCCCGATTTAAATTGAACAAAGTAGGGAAAACCACTAGGTCATTCAGGAATGATCTAAATCAAATCCCTTATCATTTACAGAGGAAGTGACAAATAGATTCATCGGATTAGATCTGATAAACAAAGTGCCTGAAGAACTATCGATGGAGGTTCCTAACACTGTACAGGAGATGGTGACCAAAACCACCCCCAAAAAAAAGAAATGCAAGAAAGCAAAATGACTGTCTGAGGAAGCCTTACAAATAGCTGAGGAAAGAATTGAAAGGCAAAGGAGAAAGGGAAAGACATACCCACTGAATGCAGAGTTCCAGAGAATAGTGAGGAGATACAAGAAAGCCTTCTTAAGTTGAACAATGCAAAGAAATAGAGGAAAACAATAGAATGGGAAAAACTAGAAATCTCTTTAAGAAAGTTGGAGATATCAAGGGAACATTTCATGCAAAGATGGGCAAAATAAAGGACAGAAATGATAAGGACCTAAAAGAAGCAGACGAGATTAAGAAGAGGTGGCAAGAATACACAGAAGAATTATTCAAAAAAGATCTTAATGAACCAAATAACTATGATGGTGTGGTCACTCACCTAGAGCCAGACATCCTGGAGTGCAAAGTCAAGTGGGCCTTAGGAAGCATTACTATGAACAAAGCTAGTGGAGGTGATGGAATTCTAGCTGAGCTATTTCAAATCCTAAAAGATGATGCTACAAATCTGGAAAATTCAGCAATGGCCACAGGGCTGGAAAAGGTCAATTTTCATTCCAATCCAAAGAAGGACAATGCCAAAGAATGTTCAAACTACCATACAATTGTGCTCATTTCACATGCTAGCAAGATTATGCTTACAATCATTCAAGCTAGGCTTCAGCAGTATGTGAACTAAGAACTTCCAGGTGTACGAGCTGTATTTAGAAAAGGTAGAGGGGCCAGATATTATATTGCCAATATCTGCTTGGAACATAGAAAAAGCAAGGGAATTCCAAAAAAAATCTGATTCATTGACTGTGCTAAAGCCTTTGATTCTGTGGATCACAAAAAACTGTGGAAAATTCTTTAAGAGGTGGGAATACCAGACCACCTTACCTGCCTCCTGAGAAACCAAATGCAGGTCAAGAAGCAACAGTAAGAACCAGACATGGAACAATGGACTGGTTCAAAATTGGGAAAGAAGTATGTCAACACTGTGTAATGTCACCCTGCTTATTTAACTTATATGCAGAGTACATCATGTGAAATGCAGGGCAGGAAGATTCAAAAGCTGGAATCCAGATTGCCGGGAGAAATATCAACAACCTCAGATATGCAGATGATACCAGTCTAATGGTGGAAAGCTAAGAGGAACTAAAGAGCCTCTGATGAAGGTGAAAGAGAAGAGTGAAAATGCTGACTTAAAACTCAATATTCAAAAAACTAAGATCATGGTATCTGGTTCCATCACTTCATGGCAAATAGATGGGGAAAAAGTGGAAACAGTGGCGGATTTTGCTTTCTTGGGTGCGAAAATCACTGCAAATGGTGACTGCAGCCACAAAATTAAAAGACGCTTGCTCTTTGGAAGAAAAGTTATGACAAACCTAGACAGCATATGAAAAAGCAGAGATATCAATTTGCAAGTTTTGTAGAGTCAAAGCTATGGTTTTTCCAGTGGTCATGTAAGGATGTGAGAGTTGAACCATAAACAAGGCTGAGCACTGAAGAATTGATGCTTTCAAACTGTGGTACTGGAGAAGATTCTTGAGAGTCCCTTGGGTAGCAAGGAGATCAAACCAGTCAACCCTAAAGGAAATCAACCCTGAATATTCATTGGAAGGACTGATGCTGAAGCTCCAATACTTTGGCCACGTGATGCTAAAAGCCCACTCATTAGAAAAGACCCTGATGCTGGGAAAGACTGAGGGCAGGAGAAGAAGGGGATGACAGAGGATTAGATGGTTGGATAGCATCACTGACTCAAAGGACATGAGTTTGAGCAAACTCCAGGAGATAGTGATGGACAGGGAAGCCTGGCATGCTGCATTTCATGCAGTTGCAAAGTCAGACACGATTGAGCAACTGAACAATAGTCATACATTGGACAGTGAGAATGCACAAGCAAAATTATACAATTCCTGCCCTCAGGAAGTTTATAGGTAAATAGAAGATTACAACTAAATAATTGCACAAATAAACAAAAACATTCTGAGGAGTACTATTAAAAGTTTCTAATATGAGGGTATGGCTTCCTAAAGGAGAGCGAAGGCTTCCTTAAAGAAGTGCAATTGAAAATGAACTTGTCAGACAAACAACAAATGCTTGAGAGGGTGCAGAACAAAGGAAATTCTCCAATGCTGTTGTGGGAATGTAAGTTGGTGCAGCCTCTGTAGAAAACAATATGGAGGTTCCTCAGTACTCTTGCCTGGAAAATCCCATGGATGGAGGAGCCTGGTAGGCTGCAGTCCATGGGGTTGCTAAGAGTCGGACACGACTGAGTGACTTCACTTTCACTTTTCACTTTCATGCATTGGAGAAGGAAATGGCAACCCACTCCAGTGTTCTTGCCTGGAGAATCCCAGGGATGGCAGAGCCTGCTGGGCTGCCATCTATGGGATCGCACAGAGTCGGGCACGACTGAGGTGACTTAGCAGTAGCAGAAAACTAAAAATCGAGCTACCATATGATCTTTAGCAATCCCACTCCTGGGCATATACCTGGGCAAAACTACAATTCAAAAACATACATGCACCCCTGTGTTCATAGCAGCACTGTTTACAACAGCCAAGACAGGGAAAGAACCTGAATGTCCATCAACAGAGGAATGGAGAAAGAAGATGTGGTGCATAAACACAATGGAATACTAAGTCATAAAAAAGAAAAAAACAATGCCATTTGCATGGATGAAACTAGAGATTATCACACTAAGTGAAGTAAGTCAGAAAGAGAAAGGCAAATATCATGACATCACTTATATGTGGAATCTAAAATATGACACAAATGAACCTATCTATGAAACAGAAACAGACTCACAGGCATAGTGATCAGACCTGTGGTTGCCAGGACAGAAACGGGGAGGGAATGAGGGGTGGGGAGATGCAAATTATTACATGTAAAATGGATAAACAACAAGGTCCTATTGTATATCACAGAGAACTATATCCAATATTCTCGATTAACCATAATGGAAAAAATATTAATGTATATTGATATAAAACTGAGTCATTTTGCTATACAGCAAAGATTGACACAACATTTATAAATCAACTACTGCTGTTCAGTCACTAAGTCGTGTTCTACCCTTTGTGACCCCATGGACTGCAGCACACCAGGCTTCCCTGTCCTCTATCTCCTGGAAATAATCAACTATACTTCAATTTAAAAAATTAAAAAAAAAAAAAAGAAAAATCATAGAAGAAAAAAAAAGAAAATGAAAGAGGAGTTATCTAAAGAAAAGAATTGACCAGCACACTAGGTTCAGAGAAAGACATGCAGGAAAGGAACAGGGGCAGCAGGGAACACGTGAGGCTGCAGGACTGAAAAAGAATCTGGAAAGGTGCCAGATCACCAGAGTCTTGGAGGCCATGTTTAAGGAGCTTCTTTTCCTAAGAGTAACCGTTCAAAGTATATGAAGAGGAGGGATAAAATGACCAGGTCTGTTTGTTTTGAAGAACCACTGTCTTTTAAAGAAGAGTTGAAATATCAAGTAATAAATCCTTGACTGGTGAGGGAGATGAGAAGACCCAGAGGGGGCAGACCAGCAAAAAAAGGTATGAATAGTTGAGAAAGTGAAATCGTCCAGAAGGGAGGAAGGGTGCTGCAAAAGGGAGATAGCTGGGAGCCATATTTTTAGAATAACATCATGTATTGCCAATGACTTCTTTGTTTAACCTTGACTTAAATAAAAAAACAAAAAACTGACATGACAGTAAAGACTGGTTCATGTAAAAATCATTAATAGATACTGAACCTACAAGAGAAACTTTGATGAAGAAATGTACATGGTCTTCAAGTATCTTCCCAAAGATTGCTGCTTAGTTGTTAATGAGTAAATACACAGGAATAGTGGGTCACCTGAACCAGGAGATTAAAACAAGCAGCACTACAGGGAGATGGACACTGTGCCTCTGGGTGTGATAACTAGAGGACACATCATTCCTTAATGTAGCATCACACCTTGGGATGCTTATTCTGACAAGACGGTTGGATGGCATCACTGACTCAATGGACATGAGTTTGAGCAAGCTCCGGAAGAGGCCTGGCATGCTGCAGTCCATGGAGTTGCAGAGTCAGACAGGACTGAGTGACTGAACAACAACAACAGGCTGAAATTAAACACCTTCCCTCTAGTTCCTAAACTCCCTCTCATAAGGATTTATGTGATTAGATTCGGTCCACCTCGATTTTCCCAGGATACCTTCCCCATCCTCAGATCCTTAATTAAATCTGCAAAGACTCTTTGCCATGGAAGGTAATATAGTCACAGCATGAGACATCTTTGGGGGACCATTATTCTGCTGATCATACATAGTATCAAAATGCAAATCATGATGTTGGATTAGATCTTGTACCAGAAGAAAAATGTGCCAGAAAAATTAGGTAACATTGAAATACAGCCAACAGATTGAAGTATTTTAGTTACTGCTAAATTTATTCAAGTGGACAACTGTGGTTATGTAAGAGAAAATACTCAGGAAACACACACTTAAGTATTTAGGGGTAAACAGTCATTTTGTATATAATTTACTCAAGGGGTTTAGGTATGTGCATACACAAAGCAAGCATTTATAAAGCAAATGAAGCAAAATGTTAAAAACAATTGCTGCTGCTGCTAAGTCTCTTCAGTTGTGTCCGACTCTGTGCAACCCCACAGACGGCAGCCCACCAGGATCCCCTGTCCCTGGGATTCTCCAGGCAAGAATACTGGAGTGGGTTGCCATTGCCTTCTCTGAAAAACAACTGAATCTGTATTAAAAGGTATATGGGTGAATATTCTTATAACCTTCAGTAAATTTGAAAGTATTTTCAACTAAAAATTTAGATAAAAAGTGGTAAGTATGTAATTTAACTAAAAGCGGATTAACTTTATTATGCAAATACCACAAGCAACTCAGTTTATATCATTTTAGAGAGGTCAGAATGACTGCAGATTGAGCAACTCAATTTCTGTTCTTTCTACAATGACATGACTAGTAAGTGAAAAGGATCAGAAACTGATCCTTTGAGGATCAGTTTGAGGATTGAGGATTTTTAGGCTAAGTAAGAATTTAAAGGAAACCCTAAGTCTAACAATATTATAGTTTCAAAGAGTTTAAACTAAAATTGGTAATTATTGTTAGATTTAAATACCAACCAGTGGATCATACCCGGCTATTTGTGAGAGACAATCTGCTGGGTAATTTTCTAAAAAGGCACTTAGAAAAGTAACCTCCCTTTTTCAGGAGTATTTAGTTGATTTTTAAAACAAAACCAAAAAAAAAAAAAGTATTCTATTCTAGAGCTTTCTTCTGCCCAGGGCCTCCAGCAGAATTTTATTGGTTTGGCCCCAGAGATTCTTTCTGGTACCCATCCTGGCTCCCACTCCACCTTGTATTGTTTAAAGACAAAAGTGGGACTCCAACCACTGACAAATAAGCCTGAGCCTCTCCATTGGGAAACTCCTCTGGTCTTGGAAGAAACTAACATTTTTAAATGAAGGTAAAACAAAGCATAAGACCCCCTGTTTCTACCCAAAGGCTATGTTCGGGTTTGTTTTTCTTGCCAACTGTGGTAGCCAAGAACAGAGTTCCTCCAACTGTGCCAGGACGGTGTGCCAAGACCAAATAATAGTGGACTTTTCTCAATTACAGAAACAAGGAGGAAAAAATACGTGGCAATGAATCAGTTTTATTTTTATAAGTTTAGCTCTTGTTAGCACCAGCCAATACCAAAATCTATGATTCGGCACAATCTATGATTATACCAGCACAAAAGAATCTATTTTGCTATTTTCAGTTTAACACATTGTTTTTCAAAGTGTTGCATGACTTCTTTAAATGAGTTTGCCAGCCCCAGCCTAAGTGCTTCTATAGCCAGGAACAGGGTATGTCTTTATTACCTAGATGCTTCACTGAGAACTCTTTGCCTTGCTATTAATAGATACCCACATGAAGGGTTAAGAGTCAGATGACCTAGGATTTCTTTCCAAGACTATCACTTTATAGTTGTTTAACCTTGGTCAAAATGCTTCTGGTTTATAAAGCTCAGGGTGTCATTTGTATAATAAGAATCACAGTAGCCATCCTGCTTTCCTATTTTTCTTAATCATCCAAGGAGATTACATGTGAAATCATTTTGCAAATAGAAAAGCATTATAAAAAGGCCAGCTACCCCATCCCCATAATTACTAGTTTTTGAACATAAGGTTAATTGATGTATGTTTGTTTGTTTCTTAAAGTGTCTCATAAAGTGCTCACTCCATAGTTTTCCCTAAACAAATACTTGCTGAGTGAGCAGATGATAAGATTAATTAAGGTTCAGGCTGCTATAAAATTTACATTACTATATCTCAAGAACTTCCCTTATTCAATAGGACAGACATTGACCTAGACCTGCTTGTCTAGGTCACAAAAAGGATAACTGGTTCAACAAGAAGTTACATGTTCTAAGGAATTCTAAGGAATTTAGTAGACAGTAAAGATTTTAGCATGGACTAATGAAAAGAAATATGCCTTTCAAGAGAATCCTCTTGAAATGACAACCTTACAAAGTTTGGAAGACTGTTTAAGCACAAGCAGTTAGTGATGTGCTTATTTAACCTATACGCAGAGCACATCATGTGAAACGCTGAGCTGGATGAGTTATAAGCTGGAATCAAGATTGCCAGGAGAAATATCAACAACCTCAGATATGCAGATGATACCACTCTAATGGCAGAATGCGAAGAGGAACTAAAGAGTCTCTTGATGAGGGTGAAAGAGGAGAGTGAAAAAGCTGGCTTAAAACTCAATATTTAAAAAAAAACTAAGATCATGGCATCAGCCCCATCACTTCATGGCAAATAGAAAGGGAAAATGTGGAAGCAGTGACAGATTTCCTCTTCTTGGGCTCTAAAAGCACTGTGGATGGTGACTGCAGTCATGAAATTAGAAGATGATTGCTTCTTGGCAGGAAAGCCATGACAAACCTAGACAGTGTGTTAAAAAGCAAAGATATCACTTTACTGCCAAGGTCCATATAGTGAAGTCTAGGGCTTCCCTGGTAGCTCAGCTGGTAAAGAATCCACCTGCAATGCAGGAGACCCTGGTTTGATTCCTGGGTTGGGACGATCTCCTGGAGAAGGGAACAGCTACCCACTCCAGTATTCTGGCCTGGTGAATTCCAAGGACAGAGGAGCCTGGCAGGCTACAGTCTATGGAGTTGCAAAGAGTCAGACACAACTGTGTGATTTTCACTTTCACATGGTCTTTCCAGTAGTCACGTACAGATGTGAGAGCTGGACAATAAAGAAGGCAGAGTGCTGAAGAATCGATGCTTTTGACTGTGGTGCTGAAGAAGACTCTTTAGAGTTCCTTGGACTGCAAGGAGATCAAACCAGTCAATCTTAAAAGAAATCAACCCTGAATACTCTTTGGAAGGACTGATGCTGAAGTTCCAATACTGTGGCCACTTGATACTAGAGCTGACTCATTAGAAAAGACCCTGGTGCTGGGAAAGATTGAAGGCAGAAGGAGAAGAGGGTGACAAAGGATGAGATGGTTGGATGGCATCACCAATTCAATGGTTACCTTGAGCAAACTCTGGGAGGTGGTGAGGGACAGGGAAGCCTGGTGTGCTACAGTCCGTGGGGTCGCAAAGAATTAGACATGACTTGGCAACTGAACAATAACAGTTTACTGACTTGCTTATTAACACACTTGAACTGGTAATAATTCTCATGGATGTATCCACAGAAAGGACTCAAAGTGAACTTGCAAGAAGTCAATATGTAATAAGTATTTTTGGTGTTATAGAAAGATGTCACTTTGCAGAGCAGAGAGTAACCCAAGTGGTTTTAAATTAACTCAAAGGAACACAATACAGTAATTAAAATGAATCAACATGGAACATATTATGTGTCAAAGGCATGTTGCAAAATATGAGCAAGTTGTAAAGTGATATGTGCATTATAATGGTATCAACATAAAATATGCAAAAATATGGTATCTTATATATGGATGTAGAGTTTGCTATCAAAGTATAAGAAAGAGAGGGCTACTGTGGGCTGTTACACTCAACACAACTCCGAGGGGATGGTCTCCTCATGTCAAGCCCTGAAAACATGCATTGGAATGAAAAACTCCACCTCAGAATACTTATTCCTAAGAGATAAGCTCTCCCTAAGAGAAAAAATGGTACTTAAGGATATAGGAGAGAGGCATCGATGGGGCTTTAATTATATTTATCATGATTCACTATTAAAAAGTATATTTGAAACCTATTTCCAGGGCAAGAATAGAGATGCAGAAGTAGAGATTGGACTTGCAGACATGAAGGGAAAGAGAGGGATGGGGGAAGGGTAGGATGAATTGGGAGATTAGGATTAACATATATACACTACCATATGTAAAACAGATAGCTAGTGGGAACCTGCTATTTATATAAAGCACAAGAAGCTCAGCTTGGTGCTTTGTGATGACCTAGATGGATGGGGTGGAGGCAGGTGGGAGAGAAGTCCAAAGAGAGAAGGGATATATGTATACACATGCTTGATTCACTTCATTGTACAGCAGAAACAACACTGTAAAGCAATTATACCCCAATTGAAAAATACAGTTGAAGTAAATATTGCAAAATGGTAACATCTGAGAAGTTATGTGACAGGTCCACAGGCATTACATTAGTCCCTATATGTGAAATATTTCTTCATGTCTTAATACTAATACTAGGTAATTAGAAAATCAATGAAAATTCTTGGTTACAGTCATAAAAGCATACTTATAATTATAGCTACATTTTTATTGAAAATTTTGAAGAATCAATCACACTGCAAATAAATTCAGAGATAAAACATTTTGTGTTCTCATTAAATAGGAGACTTATATAGGACCTTTTCAGGTATGAAAATAATTTACATAATTTTACACTTGAGCCTTTGTTTGGAGGCACGCTGAAAGAAAAAGAGAAGTCAGTGGCTGGCTATAAAGAAGGTGATCTTATGTGCTTTGGGAGTATAGAGGTAAGACATATGCTGAAATGTTCACCCCAAACCAAAGTTTAGCAGTTGCCTGAGGAAAAAAACATAAATATACAAGTCAAATTCCAAAGATACCTTCTTCAAATTCTGACAATTAGCAAACTCTTAAATGGCAGATAACTTCATATCTCAACATGAATGACCCCATTTCTTTTGTCAGCTACCACAATGAAACCCAGAA
The DNA here is from genome assembly GCF_054371585.1 of Giraffa tippelskirchi. Lineage (NCBI taxonomy): Eukaryota > Metazoa > Chordata > Mammalia > Artiodactyla > Giraffidae > Giraffa > Giraffa tippelskirchi. Next base: position 120,338,430 of record NC_137278.1, read on the forward strand.
ATATACAGTTTACATACCAAAACATCCATCCCGGGGACATATTTGAGGGTTATCATATAGTCTTTTGGAAGATTTGCCACCTACAGAGACCAAAAGAAAAAAAAAAACATATCTGTAAGAAAATCCATACACATCAGTTAATCATATTGTTTTTAGTGGTTTAAAGAAAAACACCTGCAAACCTAGTATGCTTTTAAATTACCCACTGATTTTCAACACTTACATACATAGTGATTTTTCATTCTTGATTTCCCTTTGCAATCAAAAGCACTCTCCAGAAATGAAGTAATAATACAAATCTTTTTTTATTCCAAATTCAGTTATGGGTGGCTAACTATAATCTACTGAGTTTGGAAACATGATTTGAATTTCAGCTTCCATCTGTGGTCTTGGAATTTCCCTTCAGGACTATTTTCCTATTTGTTCCTCCAAAGGATCAGTAACACAGTCTATTTTTCTCGTAAGTGGTTCTCCAAGTGATGTGTCAACGGCACCAGGGAACCTGTTAGAAATGCAAAGTCTCAGGCCACACCAGACCTACTGAATCTTACTAAACAAGTCCTCCAGGTGATTCTGATGTGTGCTCAAGTTAGAGAACTACTGTTCTATGTTAATCCTAGAAAAAAAAAAGTGTTAAATTTCAAAAGAACAATGATACTTATAAGCTGCAAATGCTTTATCAGTTAACTAATTTAGAAAGATTCAGTTTTGTGATATAACGTAACCTACTTGCCTGGGACTGAACGTTTGAGATGCTTCAAATGTTTAACTAGCTTCTTTTAAGGAAAGACTTTCAAAAAATATCTAACCCATTTCCATCAGTCACTGTGGCATAAGTTGAACAAGCACCTGATTTAGAACCAGGGAATTTAGAACAAATCTAAAGTCTACTTTGGTTTCTCTCATCTGTAAAGTGGAGATAAAAGTACCCATGTCCTATATACACTACCATGTATAAAATAGCTAGCTATTGGAAAACTTCTGTATAACAGGGAGCTCAGTTTGGTGCTCTGTGATGACCTAGACGGGTGGGGATGGGGGTGAGACTGGGTGGAGGCGGGGAATATATGCATACATATGGCTGATTCACATTGTTGTAAGGCAGAAACCAGCACAACATTGTAAAGCAGTTTTCCTCCAATTTAAAAAAAAAAACCAAAAAAAGTACCCATGTCTAAGAGTCAATTTAAGAATTTAGATGAGTGTGCCAAACATCATAAACAATCAATCCATATTCTTTACTGAGAGCTATACTGGAAACTGACTTCCAAGGCACAAGTTCTAGTAAGTTACAGAGTTTTAGGTTCACTTGTCTCCTTTTCTACATATCACCAGCTCTGACATCTCATAATTCTAGCACAGTTAAAATTTCTTTCTGTAGAATATGGCCCATTTATTTTATGTATAAATTGACTTAGCCCGCTGGGTCTTAAAACAATAGACAATGTAAAAAAGTAGTTCTGCTCTATTATATCTTTAATGGGTCTACCTGCTCTGGCAGACTCATTTTCCACTTTACCCCATTTCTAAAATCATCACTATTCTCCATGGTGAGCTAGTATCTTGTGCATATTTTCAGGCTGGTTCATCTCTGACAAGACTCCCAGAACACAACCCTTATGTTTCTTCCTGGCTTTGCCAGTAGCTTCTAGAATTTGAGAAAATTTTGCTGAGAAAAGAATCTAGGTAAAGGCATATGCAGTCAGAGGGGAGCCAAGGGGGTAGGTGATCGCATTATGCGTGCTACCATCCAACATCCAATGGAACCACCTCATACTCATCTCAGCCTCCAGCCTAACATTTACCAAATACTTACCATATTCTAGCACTGTGCTCATTATGGGCTTATGTTGTGTGATCGCATCCAACCCTCAGAATCATTTCACATAGGATTGCTAAAGTAATGAATGAAGAACTTAAGACTCAAAGAGGTGAAGTAACTTGTCTGAGGTCACACGACTACTACCTGTCACATCTGGACTAGAACTCAGGTCTCTGACAGCAGGGCCTCTGTTACCTCTCAGCTCAACTACACATGGTCACCCATCTATTCTCTGCACAGTTGTCCTAGATATTTTCCATTCGTGAGGTTCACCGACATCCCTCCTCGTGCCACCCCCAAGAAAACAGTCAAGTCTGCACCGCTTACTGAGAACACACCTGGGCTGCCACAGAAGGTGGCATTCTTTAAGTTCAGGGTGACTTTTTACATTAACAGTCTCTCTCTTGGTCAAACTTCCCACCATGCTTCCATGATTTCTTTTGTCTTGTGGATCCTCACCCCCATATTTGAAAAACAGACGGACCTCATCATTTTATGTAAGCCCCGGTGGAAAACAGAGCTGACAGCTTCAAGGTATAAAAGCTGGAATCAGAATGAGCAGCAACATTCCATTTTGTTACGAACCAACCATGTAAGTGAAAGCTGTTCCAGATGGAGAAGCATGGCACAAAATGGTGGGTGTTCAGAACACAGGTGCTTGACAATCCAGCCCCCTTCCTGAAGCACAATTCACATTATCGGAAAATAAATATAGAATTGACCAAATTAGTATTCAGAAAACTTATGATCTGAGTATGTACCAAGAGAGCAGAGAAAATGTAAAAGATACGCTGGCCAATTCTGTTTTATTAGTAATTTACATGTAAAAATTGGTGCAAAGGGGTCAAAGAAACCTCCTTACCACATTGGGGGCGTGGTGGTATATCATAATAACTTCTGCCTTAAACTGATTTACTGATATTTAGTTTCTAATGGAGCTGAAAAGGAATACTATTTTTGAAAAATGCTTTAAAATTTTAACAAGTTTTGGTACACAGTCTCCGCCACAACCAAGATACATATTATTCGGCCTATTTTACCGAACGACACACGGAGGCTCAGAGGGGTTAACTGGCATCTCAGAGTCACAGACATGAGGAGTACACAGTGCAAGTAAGCGCGCAAACCCTGGCTCTGAGTGCTGGCCTCAGCAGTTATCTGTCGATCAGTCTCCACGTTATTACTTTCTTGGATTGCACTGGTTCATTTCCAATCACATTTGGAAGAGAAATTAGGAAGTCAAGTTGTATGTTTTTTATGGCCACTTCATGAATTATTATATTACTTTCTAAGCATTCATAGTATGTTGAATAGCATCCAAAAAGCGCAGATAACCTTGGGATAAATTCGGTTTCTCTTATGTATAGTGAGCACTGCAGAAATTTGATGGAGCAGAGGGAGCCTTTGGCCTGGAACTAGGAAGATAAGCTGTTCCTTCGAGGCAGTTACTTTAACGAAGGACTCACAGCACAGGTCCTGGGGACACACTGCTCAGGCTAGATCTAGGTCCTGCCACGTGCTAATTCAGAGATCTTGGGCAAGTTACCAAATCTTCTTTAGCCTCAATTTCCACATAGGTAAAATGGGAATCACAGAACTGAGCTAGTGGATTTATTAAGACTATACAAGGATAATGTAACTTGTTTAAACTCCTTAGTTATTTAGTGTTGTGTGTGAACGAGAACTATGATTATTAATTGCAAGGGAGAGGGACATTCTAAATATAGGAAGGAAGGGACATCTGCAAAGACAAAGACATGGTAGACCAGGGACAGATCATTCAGGCTCTAGCCGGTAGGAGGTAAGAAACACACCAGGAGACCCATATCAGTGAGGGACCTGAATGTTGGGCCATGGAGACCAAGTGGGAAGCAGTGACGTTCAGTGGAACCAGTTCCACCACTAGATCCCTACAAGTCACTCTTGCCTTAGGCACATTGCTTCCACCCTGTGAAACCTCTACCCCTCATCTGTAAGATGAAGAAGTTGAAGGAGAAAATTACTAAGAATTCAGTCGGATTTAACTTCCTCATGTAAGCAGTGGTGCTACACTGAATGTGTTTAAGCAGGAAGAAAACATGACAGCCAATTTCGGAAGGTTAGTTTGGAGGCATGGACTGAAGCAAAGAGAGGAGAGAGAGCAGGGGCAGTTTAGAAGACCAGTAGGAGAGTACTGAACACACATTAAATATTTCTACTGAGATTAGAAGCTGAAAAGGCAGAGATGTGGTTTAGATTCCAAGGAAGCAACCTGCTGGTAAGGTTATATGGATACATAACCAAGGCTACAGATTTTGAAAACCTAACTGTCCTAGTGAAATAAGTTCAGGGCAATAATTAAAATGAAATAGAACCTAACTGATGGAAAATTTATCAAAGGTCAAGTGATTCCAATAAAAGAAATGGTTTGGAGTATGAGGATTTAAACACTGTGCCAGATTAGAAAATGCATAAAACTTACAAAACAAATCACTTTGTGATATGATGGGCTCCCCTGGTGGCTCAGATGGTAAAGAATCTGCCTGGGATACGGGAGATCTGTGTTCAGTCCCTAGGTAGGGAAGATCCCCAGGAGAAGGGAATGGCAACACACTCCAGCATCCTGGCTTGGAGAATCCCATGGGCAGAGGAGTCTGGCGGGCTATAGTCCATGGGTGGCAAAGGGTCGGACACAACTTAGCAACTAACACTTTCACTTTCACTTTCACTCTATTACTAGACAGGCCCACTTGCTATCTTTTCATTTTTTTGGATATCTTAAGGATTGATCATACTCAGTGACACTAGGGGGAAAATGCATAAGAGAATAGCATGTAGAAATGCTGGAAACTTGGCCAAGAAAAAGTCTTTGCAAGCCAAACAGTCACTGGCTGGTTACCATGCCCTGCAGGTATTTGGACTTGGGAGAAAAAGAACTCAAAGTCAGAACATTTAACTCCCTCTCTAGATCACTGATCTAAAAGCTTTGGATCTCATGATCCAAATGTCATTGAGGTCTCTCAGTCTTGTGAAATCAGTGGCTTTTTGGACATCCTTGGTGAGATACTTACTTGTCTCAATTGTTTCTGTCAAGATCTTGATAAGAATCAAAATGCCATGACAGTAACTCATGATTCCCTTGACCCTACATAAAACAGTGCACACATAGACTTTTCTGACGAAAGAGTCCAGTTCTCGAAGTCTCTGAGACCCAGAGAAGTTTAAGAATCACTGCTGATTCTTAGAGCAAAAAAGCCTTCTATCCTGTACTTAAAATATCCCAGTAATACCCCAGTTTACTCCCATGCCACAGCTTAGTGTAATACTGATTGTTCAGTCTTCAGAAATAACACAGAACAAGGCTTTTTGCCTTTTTAGTTCCCCTTATAAGCCATTTCTTGTTAATACTGACTGAAAATCTAACCAGGTCAATGGCTTTTTTCTTTTTTAAATAATAACTCAATTAGTGATTTAGAAAAAATTAACATGACAACTCACAAGACTTTCTGGTTCATCTTTTCTCAGTGAAGAATACCTAAATAAATTTAGATGATCCTTGTCTCCTTCAAATAAAATAGATTAAAAACATTTGGTCTCTACCATCTAACACAGGAAACTCTACTAAATGCTCTGTGGTGACCTAAATGAGAAGGAAATCTAAAAAAGAGGGGATATATGTATAACTGATTCACTTTGCTCTGCAGCAGAAACTAACACAACATGTAAAGCAACTATACTCCAATAAAAATTAATTTAAAAACGTTGATCTGCTTCATAAACACACCTTATGATGATGACTCCTGTTAAGTAGTACTAATCTATAATTTCCTAATCATAAAATAAGGTGACTTCTACCTAGGAAATACAATTCAAGAGGATAGAAAGATAGTTCTTAAATTGCAGTTGACACTGACATAAGTTAAGACATCATAAATTATGAACTGGATTCTTATGTTCCAGAGATGGGCAGTTATGGGTTCATAGCTCTATTCATCTCCCAGTTTCCAGGTGAGAATTGTCAGGTTACTAACCATCACTAGGCTTCAGCTGCCTAATCAATACAATGGTGCATTAGTCAGGCTTCCCTTTGACCCAGATGGTAAAGAATACACTGGTGGACAAAATCATTACCTCCCAGGGTTGCAATGACTAAAACAGAGAATCCACAGACAGTGCTTTGCATTGTGCTTGGATGTTCACACAATAATATCTGCTGTAAAAAAGTCAAGGAGCAGGAGATACTGTACCTAAGTGGTTTATCTTACAAAGGAAGAACAACATTTTCTTTATGATAAGATTGACATGCTTGGCAACACAGCTAGTCAGTTTTTACAAATATTATTTCTAATATACTCTGTCCTTTGAATACTGTTTAAGTCCAAAATTTAGCTTTAAATAGAGAAAAAAAAAATCTACTGACTGCAGGAGCAGAAAGTAAAATGCTAAATATTGCAAATTAATAAAAAATCAACTTTAAAAACTATCCAGCTATTAAACTGTTGTTCTTCAATGGTCAAACAAAACTATGGGGGACCTCTGCTTTTAAAGCGAAGATATACTTAGAAATGGGAAGACTCAGAGACTCCAATCCTCCATTTTAATGCAGTGGTAATTCTATCCAAAGAACATTGTATTTGAAGAGAATAAAAATTCAGCACTATTCAAAACTGCCCACTCAAAGTGTGAAATTTGTTATCTAAGAATATTTTTATAATCTCCTATTATGTCAAACTGTAAGAGTCATGTATTAATGTAATCTATTTAAAATAATTGCCTACTGCAAGACCAGGAAAGCCACAAATTTCTGACTTTACCCTACTGATCTATAGACTGACCTTGAAAAGACAGAGTGATTTCACTTTTACAAGATGGGGGCTAGAATAGCAACCTGCCTTAAACATTTTAAGGAAGACAAATAATTACCCAACAGATAAAGATAAAAATGTTTTCAAAAAGCAGCAAAGTCACATTCAATTAAACTCCCCCAAATGAAGAAAAATTATCATAAATGAAGGAAACAGTAGAAAGAACAGAAGGAAAAACTAATTTGATCTATTTCAATGTTTGGATTCCTTTTTTATCAACACAATATTAAGAGCTGCAGTTGAACCACCCCAAAGATACAAGTTTTTAAAGTTTGATTCACCCCCTTCCCAAATACCCTTTCTTTAGGTAGGTCTGAGTTTGCCATTTAACACAAGTCTTGCCACATTTTTTAGAAACAAAGCAAAATGTTCTGTAAATAGATGAACTATTATGCTGAGTAAACATGCCAGAAGGATTTCAAATGGAAACTATGGGGACTATAGGTGTAGTACAAAATGTCCAAGAAGAAATTAAAAAGAAAATGACAGTAAAGTCACAAACCATGTGCTTCTGTGACATGGGAGTCACCCCAAGCAAACAAACTTTAGGTTTGTGGGCAGAGAGCACGTTGCCACCTACAGCAAAGGCAGAACTGGCAGCACTGGCAAAGGAATGATTTTAGTTGAATAAATTACAATGACCAAAGGGTAAAAAGGTATTCTCAACCCATTTTCTTTTTCTCAGATAAAATGTACAAATGTTATGCCTGCAAAGCAAGTAAATCCAACCTGATATAACCTCCTTTAGTTAAGGCATAACTGGATTATTCCAACATGTACAATATGAAGAAGTAGGACTATGGAATAAAAGAATCTCAGGGCTAAAAAGGGCCTCCCAAGTTATCCAGTTTGGTAGTTCTTATCTTTTGGGGGGGACAGTTACAGTCTTCTCTGGGAAGCAGATGAAAAGTTATACATGTTCTTAGAAACACACAAAGGGCTTCCCTCATAGCTCAGTTGGTAAATCATCTGCCTGCAAAGCAGGAGACCCGGGTTCAATTCCTGGGTCGGGAAGATCCCCTGGAGAAGGAAATGACAACCCACTCCAGCATTCTTGCCTGGATAATCCCATGGACAGAGGAGCCTGGTGGGCACAGTCCATGGGATCGCAAGAGTCAGACATGACTTAGCAAATAAACCACATAAGGCACACAGCAAGCATAATTTGGAATTTCATTTGAAAGAGTTTGAAAGTTTATGAATTCTAGATTAAGAACTACTGATCATGTCCTAATTCGTCATTTTCAAGACCAAAAGTTGAATCCTAGAAAGGTTCAGAGATTTACTTGTCCAAAGTCACACAGCTGGGTAACAGCAGAGCTGGTATCAAACACCCCAGTAAGCCTGACCTATTTCAAGATGCTTTTTTGCTCCACTGTTCTCCAGAGAGAGGCAGTGGTTATCTGTAGCCATAAAACTGAAAAGTCACTCATGTCTCTGTTTGAATTAGTGAAATCAATGAGTTTTAGGCTAAGGATGGGAATGCCACTTCTTTTCAACTATGGAAACAACCCCATATTGTAAGTATAATATTATGACCTCAGCAGTCTTGACCTATGCAAATGACTATCACCTGGGACGCCAGTCCGACACATTAAGTTTCCTACATCTCATCTCCATGAGCTGCAATCCAGTATTTCTGAGGCAGGGCCCTGATGGCTATACTTTTCCTAAGGACCCTCAGAGATTGTGACTGGATGGTCTCAAGTGATATTCCACAAAACACCAGTTTAGAGACGTGATTCGCAAACATTTTTCCAGAAGCTCAATTCTTTCTTCCACCCAAGTCTTATTTAGAAACCTAGACACATAAATAAAAGCAGAGCTGCTGGATAGTCTCTTGAAGCCAGTCTGAAAACCACTGTCCTAGAAGACAACATAGGTAAAGGGAACAGGAGCTGGGCTTCACCACTCATGGATCTCAGTTTTCCTATTTATGAAATTCTAAATTCTCTAAATTCAGCTCCAGTATCCTACGACCCCACAAACATCACTACACTACCATTCTGTCCTCAGTTGCTAAGTGTGTCCGACTCTTTGTGACCCTGGACTGTAGCTCACCAGGCCCCTCTGTCCGTGGGATTATCCAGGCAAGAATACTGGAGTGGGTTACCGTTTCCTCCTTCAGGGGATCTTCCCAACCCAGGAATCAAATCCGGGTCTCTTAAATTGAGAGATTCTTTACCACCGAGCCACCAGGGGAGCCCTATACTACCACTACTAACATAATATTTAGCAAGCACTTGCTATGTTCCTAGCACTGTTCTTTTAATTTATTTAATCTTTAAAATCACTCTGTGAGGTTAAGTACAATAGATCCTTGAACAACACGTGTTTGAATTTCATGAGTCTACTCATACTGTTTTTTTTCAGTAGTATTACACTATCACACAATCCACCATTGTTGAATCTGTGGATGCAAAAACCACAGCTAGGGAGGAACCTTATGTGCAGAGGGCCAACTATAGGCTGTGAGGTGATTTTCCACTGCCAGATGGTTGGCACTGCTAATCCCTGTTGTACTATTAATCTTTTATAATGATGAAGAAACTGAGGCACAGAGAGACTATGTGACAACAACTGTGGTAATATATATATATGTGTATATATATATACACACACACATTCTCTTATTTAATCTACACCACAAAATTGGAAAGTAAGAACTGAGCTTTAGATAGTTTCTTATCTAAGGTCAAAGAGGAGGTCTGTCAGATGCTAAAATCCATTCTAACCAAAAAATTAGTACAAGTTGGATCCCATACTTTACCAGAAAATCTTTTAAATGGCATCCATTTTCATTTGGTTATTGTGGTATTAGTGATCTGCTTTCATATATTCATAGAGATGGCTTAGTCCCAAACTAGATTATAAACACTCTGAGACCAGGGATTATTTTATATCTTTCAATTTCCTACCCTATGAAATACTGGCTGTGCATTAAGTAGGTCTTTATTCAATCAGAAGTGATCTTCTAAATCCTTTGTTGTTATTAGCTTGACTTTTCCCCCCAGTAATCTGAAGTAAACACACTAATTTCATTTAGATCAACTCTTGAAATTAAAAAATTCCCCTCTGAGTCAGTTGCTGGAAGGGAGAAAAAAGACTTTTTTCAGTTTAATGATTTTACATTTGCCCCTGGGGAAAGGAATTATATTAATATTTTACTGTTAATAAGTATCTCTTTCCAGGCATTTCTTTCTCAAAGTTTCTTGCATTTTTTGCTGTTATCAACTGATAGGTAACAGACTGAAAACAAGCAGATGGTTAAAGACAAGAACAGAAAATCTTGGAAGGTGCTTACAATACCTACTTATGCCACTTGAAAATATCGGTTTGAAGAAATGTCTGTTTAGTTCTTTGGCCCATTTTTTGATTGGGTCGTTTATTTTTCTGGAATTCAGCTGCAGAAGTTGCTTGTATATTTTTGAGATTAATTGTTTGTCTGTTGCTTCGTTTGCTATTATTTTCTCCCATTCTGAAGGCTGTCTTTTCACCTTGCTTATAGTTTCCTTTGTTGTGCAAAAGCTTTTAATTTTAATTAGGTCCCATTTGTTTATTTTTGCTTTTATTTCCAATATTCTGGGAGGTGGGTCATGGAGGATCCTGCTGTGATTTATGTCGGAGAGTGTTTTGCCTATGTTTTCCTCTAGGAGTTTTAAAGAAGAAATACAGATGGCTAACAATCACATGAAAAGATGCTCAACATCACTCATTATTAGAGAAATGCAAATCAAAACCACAATGAGGTATCATTTCACACCAGTCAGAATGGCTGCTATCCAAAAGTCTACAAGCAATAAATGCTGGAGAGGGTGTGGAGAAAAGGTAACCCTCTTACACTGTTGGTGGGAATGCAAACTAGTACAGCCACTATGGAGAACAGTGTGGAGATTCCTTAAAAAACTGGGAATAGAACTGCCATATGACCCAGCAATCCCACTGCTGGGCATATACACCGAGGAAACCAGAACTGAAAGAGACGCGTGTACCCCAATGTTCATCGCAGCACTGTTTACAATAGCCAGGACATGGAAGCAACCTAGATGTCCATCAACAGATGAATGGATAAGGAAGCTGTGGTACATATACACAATGGAATATTACTCAGCCATTAAAAAAATACATTTGAATCGGTTCTACTGAGATGGATGAAACTGGAGCCCATTATACAGAGTGAAGTAAGTCAGAAAGAAAAACACCAATACAGTATACTAATGCATATATATGGAATTTGAAAGATGGTAATGATAACCCTATATGCGAGACAGAATGAGAGACACAGATGCATAGAACAATTTTATGGACTCTGAGGGAGAAGGTGAGGGTGGGACGTTCTGGGAGAATAGCATTGAAACATGTATATTATCATATGTGAAACAGAACACCATTCCATGTTCGATGCATGAGACAGGGGCTCAGGGCCGGGGCAATGGGATGACCCATAGGGATGGGATGGGGAGGGAGGTGGGTGAGGGGTCCAGGAAGGGGAACACATGTAAACCCATGGCTGATTCATGTCAATGTATGGCAAAAACTATTACAATATTGTAAAGTAATTAGCCCCCAACTAAAATAAATAAATTTATTATTAAAAAAAAAAAAAAGAAAATATCGGTTTGACATTTAACAGGAAGTGGTGCTCATTAAGTAATATTCTTCAAACAGCAAAAAATACTGACTACAAGTAATTTTTCTTAAATGCCATTTTAATTTTGGACATGCTCAGCTTGTGGTCAGATACACCATCACCTTCCATCTGTGATTCCTTGCCCACAAATTTGAAATTGGATGCCTAGAACTACTTCCAATCTCCCCTGCTCATTGTAGCTCCATGGTTCCACAAATAGCCCCATAAGAGTTGTTAATTTCCCAGCTGTGACCTACTTTAAATCTGTTTTGGAGACTCGTATTAATCTAACATATATGTAAAACCCATACAACATAGAAAAACTATGGTTTTTCCAGTAGTCGTGTATGGATGTGAGAGTTGGACGGTAAAGAAAGCTGAGCGTCAAAGAATTGATGCTTTTGAATTGTGGTGTTGGAGCACACTCTAAAGAGTCCCTCCTTGGACTGCAATGCGATCAAGCCAGTCCATCCTAACGGAAATCAGTCCTGAATATTCAGTGGAAGGACTGATGGTGAAGCTGAAACTCCAGTACTTTGGCCACCTGATGCAAAGAACTGACTCCTTAGAAAAGACTCTGATGCTGGGAAAGATTGAAGGCAGGAGGAGAAGGGGACAACAGAGGATGAGATATTTGGATGGCATCACTGACTCGATGGACGTGAGTTTGGGCAAGCTCCGGGAGTTGGTGATGGTGAGGGAAGCCTGGCGTATTGCAGTCCAGGGGGTTGCAAAGAGTGGGACATGACTGAGCAACTGAACTGATACAACATAGATAAAACTAGTCATAACAAGAAATGAGGTTAAAGTAAGGTCACAATATTTTGGTCTCTAAACTTTGACAGCATAAACCATCTAAAGCAATGGTTCTTAAATCTCCTTTAAGGAATATCTTTAAAATCTAGGCTCTAGATGCCCAGGGCCCTTCTTCAGACCTGTTTAAACAGTGGGGCCCAGACACCTGTGACTTTCATGAATGCCACAGATAATTTTGATGCTGCACAGTGATGCACATCCTTACTTCATTCATTGAACAGACATTTCATGAGGGCCTTTGACCCATACCAAATTTTGAATATAAACATTTTCTTCTTAATAGAGTTCCTTGGGTCACAAACTAACAAGTAACTTGAGGAAAAGGATCATGATCTATGTTTTGAAAAAAGTACTTTCCCCAGCCCATCCTTAAACCCAGATGGAGATAAAGGAGGCAAATGTTATATTGCTTGGATCATCAGCCCCTCAAATAAAACATGTTGATATACCTTCAGATACTGCACCAGAGAATATTTTTAGCCTGGACTTTGTAGGTATACAAAGAAATCGGCATGGTGTGTGTATGTGTGTGCATGTATGTGTATATTCTTAATTCTGCATTGAGACTAAGCTAAGCAAGACTGAGATCATAGCATTAAACTTCTGTTTTGAAGTTTGGCTATGAACCCAAAATAACAACATATACACCAGGAAATGCATATCAAGATAGGGAAGATAAATATCACAACAAATATAGTTTCTTTTTTACATACTACAACCTTCATTTCGTTCCTATTCTCACATCACTCTGCTCTCTAAACAATATTCAAATAACTGAGTCCCACTGGGCTCTTTTAAACCAGGAACTTACAAAACGGCTTTTCAAACATTGTTCATTCCGAAAGCATACAATGTAGCTCAAATGAACACATACAACTGCCGCTAGATCGTGAGGGTTGGGAGGAATCCATTTCAGAGGCTGTGTTATGCCCTCCCGCTCTGCGGCCAGCATCTTAAGAGAAGTGTGGCATGAAGCTGGCAGTGACTAAGGCGCACTAGTGTAAGACGGCTTTTGCTGAGGGAAGGGTTACGATGGGATGGATGTGGGAGATGTGTCTGGTCAACGTTTGGGCAACAAATGACTCCAACTGTGTTTACTGAGGGGGCAAACACCCACGCATATGTAACGGGGTCTTAGAGCAGTTGGAAAGGGGAGAATGAGCATCTCAGATCTCCTGTTAGGCTCCTTAGAGAAGAGGAGGAAGACATGTGGAGGGAAAATAAAACATGCCTACGAGATAATGGGGAACACGCTAGTGCTCGCACATCAGCAGACAAAGCACCCACCAGTGTCCTTCCCTGCCTGCAAAGGAGATGACGAGACCAGCAGGGAAAGTCCCTCACGTGAGGTGCGGCAGGCCAACTTTACCAACAAGATGCTCCGTGACCATAAATATCTCCTGACCTGCCCTCTACAAACCCTTCAGGATAACTCAGTGACTTCTCTCCTGGTCTCTGAAAGACACTAACCTGGGGCAAGAAAAAATGGAAATCTTTTTCAAAAAGTACAAGAGTCAGGGAAATTGAAAGCATTCCTTACCAATTTTGTGACGTCTTTCACATCATCAGTCACACGGTTCCTGCAGATCCCTTGAGTGTGGACGAGAGGATTAAATAGGAGCAGTTGAAGATAAATGCAAGTGATAATCCAAGTCTAAACGAAAAGAGAAAAAATGCTGGTGACCATCAGTAAATATCCAGAGTCACTCAAACTATTAACAGCTAACATTTTCTGCCTTAATGTGGAAAAAAGAATTTATGTTGTTTTTTTTTTTCTTTTAATGCTTCTGGCTTAAATACAATTAAATGCCTTACACACAAACTATGCTAACCAAATTTCTTAAAAATTTTCAGTTAAAATACGGTTTGGATTTTTCATTTCAATGACAGTATCATTAACTTTTGTCAAAAGCTTTCTATGGGCAATTCCCCAATGGCAATTAGAAGTGAACTTGTAGCAACATGAAAAGAATTTATCACTTAAGCTATTTTCTAAAAACTAGGGAATGCATAAAATTTGCACCTTAAGGCAGCAAAAAAAAAATTTCTCTACTTTAAATGTAGACTGTTTGGCAAGTAACAGCAAAACTCTGAGCATTGCTTTAACCCAATAACCTACTAGAACACCCAGTTAAAGTGAGGGAAAGATATTTAGATCTAGGACAGAATTTAATCTAACTTGTGAGACATCAAAAGAATCATTGTTTTGAATCACAGTTTTTTAGCGATTTAACAAGGAAAAACATTTTCTTAGTCAATGAGAAGACATTTTTTGAACACCAGAATGAAGTAATCACACACACACACACACACATACACACATACTACCTCTCTTTCCAAATAACTCTTTCAAGCATGTTAAATAGTTACTTTTATGCATGGCTTACTTTTTCTTATTACCCTATGTTTTACATTTCTAAAAATTGGGGCATCTTTTTTTTTCCCCTCAGTATCTTTATAAGACATAACAGCACCTGGAATATAAAAAGCTCTTGCTAAATATTTGCTGGATGAATCAGTGATCAAGGTTAAAAAAGACTCAAATGCTTCAAATTTGATATCTATTTATTGATCTTGTAGGAGACAGGGACTGAGCCAGCCAGAGAAACAAAGGTGATAAGACTCCCCTGAAATACAGATTCAGGGAAAGAAGTAACACCCACACCCTGTGATAAATGTTTTGGGAGCCCAGAGGAGGAAGCAATTAATCAATTAATCTTAAGGGAGAGAACTTGTGGCAGAAAGACAGTGCCAAGAAAAGCCACAGAGAAAATGTGACTCCAACTGGATTCTGGTGGACAGAGGAGGAATTTGCAAGAGTTGACAGGGAGGGGATGAGCATTCCAGGAAAAATAAACAACAGGAGCAAAGGCATGGAGATGTGATGATATTTTAAAATGTGAGAATTCTTTTATGAGTTAACATTCATCTATGGCATCTTAAAATTACACAAAGGTACATCTGCACATGGCTAGAAATCTTTCCTACTTGTTATGTAACCAGCCATGTATTAAATGGAACTGGATTATTATTTTCAATTAATATCTGCCAGCTTAATAGCTATTATACTGGATCAAATTACAATCATTTACTAAAATTTCTAAGACTACAATGCTACCTACATAGATAATAATGGAGTGTAAACAAAATTAAAATCCCTTCATTGTTTTACCATTGTACTCTATGAATGTTAAATCCTGCTTTTCATTTTTTTTAAGGCTACTTTGAGCTTGGTGGGATTCTGCTCTTCTCCCTTGGGCCAAAATCAAGACTAAATTGTGTACGTCAGGGGTCCCCCACCTCTGGGATCTACTGATGATCTGAAGTGAAGCTAAGTAATAAAAATAATAGGAATAACATGCACAATACATGTAATACGTTTGAATCATCCCCAAACCATCCCCATGTCTACCCTGGTCCATGGAAAAATTGTCTTCCATGAAACTGGGCCCTGGTGCCAAAAAGGTTGGGAACTGCTGGTGTAAATGATTTGTTTGGGGGATTCTGCTTTTTGGACAATCCCAACACATAACATCTCCTCTAAGTCTCCCTTCATGTATGTAAATACAATGCTTAAACTCAAAGTTTCTCTCATACTGTCATCGCTAAAATCTAACCCTCCCTTGAAATATATTTCTCCAACACCCTCTTTCATAATCTTACTTTGGAATCCTCCTTAAGCACCTCTATATAAGGGCCAATCTCTAATAACCTTATTCATATTCTAGGCTGTAAGAAATATAAAGGCACAGGGACGAGGGAGGGAGAATTCAATAAAGGTGATCAAAAGGTACAAACTTTCAGTTAAAAGATAAATAACTACTAGGGATGTAGTGTATAACATGATAAATATAATTAACACTGCTCTATGTTATATATGAAAGTTGCTTGAGAGTAAATCCCAAGAGTTCTTATCACAAGGAAAAATAATTTCTGCTTCTTTAATTTTGTATTTATGAGATGACAGATGTTCACTAATCTTAATATGGTCATCACTGTATGATATATGTAAGTCAAATCACTATGCTGTACAACTTATATAGGGTATATGTCAATTATATCTCAGTAAGACTGAATGAAAAAAAGAAATAAAAGGGCAGAAATTCTGTTGATTTCTCTTTACCATGTCTCATGCCTGACACTGAAGAAACACTACACAAACATTTGTTCACCCATTCATTCATTCAGCAAATATTTATTAAGCACCTAGTGCTACCGTGTGCTGGGCACTGTTCTAGATGCTGGGGATAGATTAGTTAAAAAAAAAAAAAGCACAAATCCCTGCCCTCATGAAGCTTAGCTTCTAGTGAGAGAAGGCAGACCATGACCAATCAAACTGATAAATAACCAGATTATATAGTGTGTCAAAAGTGTGCCATGAAAAGAGAAAAACTAGATCTCAGTAAAGGGACTGGAATTATAATGCCTACTCTTTCTCTGCTAGCAGCAGGATCCTAGGTTCAAGGTGACAGTTAACACTCATGAGGCATTGGAGGCTTCACCCAGCACCAAGTGTACTACTGAGCTTTAAGGAAGGAAACAGGACAGGTGACAAAGAGCATGCACAGCAGATTAGAACTCATGACTGACTCCTGCACCATCTCTCATGTCCACATATCACTGCACCCTTGGGGCACGTGACAATGATTCACAATGCTGGGTGGGCAGCACCACTTCTCAAGCTTGTATCTCCCTAGTTGAGTAGCCCCTCAGGGACATGCCATGAGCTGCCACTCATTCTCCATCATAGCTACTCCCACCAGTAACAGTCTCAAAATAAAATGCGTACTGGTGATTGTTCTGCTACCTAGTAACTTCAGCAGGATTCTCTTGGGTGAAGTTTAGGCATACTCCTACCAGTTACTTGAGTTCTTGATACAAAGAGGAAGGTAGAGAGGTCAAATCCCCAGGCATCTCTGAATCTAGAGAAAAGGCCACAGTACCAGCTATTAACACCACCTCTCTTTCCCCAGAGACTGCAATATGAATGACTGCAAAAGGAAAGCTATTTTGGTGGGGCCTCATTGGGAAGGCAATGTTTTATCAAAGATTAGATGGCACTAAGGGAATTATCCATGCAGATGTCTGTAGGAGAGTATTATAGACAGGGAAAGAGAAGCTACTGTTAAGTCCCTAAGGTCTATTTTGTTGTTTTCAATTGAATCTTTCAAGATGTTTTACTATAAAAATAATATATTATCATTACCAAACACTTGGAGAATAAAGAAAAAACCTACTTGGAATGTCACTACCCTGACAATTTTTAGGAAGTGTATCTCCCCCCACCATTATAAAAGAAATGCATACTCGTTGATTTAAGGAACCTGTTTTATTTAAGGAAGAACAAGAAGAAAGCAGGGCTTCTCAGGTGGTGCTAGTGGTCAAGAACCCACCTGCCAATACAGGAGACAGGACACTTGGGTTCTATCCCTAAGTTGGGAAGATCCCCTAAAGAAGGGCACGGCAACCCACTTAGTATTCTTGCCTGGGGTATCCCGCGGACAGAGGAGCTGGGTGGGCTACAGTCCATAGGGTTGCAAAGAGCTGGACAGGACTGAAGCAACTTAGCATGCACGTGAGAATAAAGCAGGGAGCAATGAAGATGATGATGTCAAAGAGAACAGGTCAGATCATGTAGGGTCTTGTATACTCATCTGGATTTATGGCTTTTACTGTGAACCAAGAGAGATTCACTGCAGGATTTTGAGCATAGGAGACAGATGACATATTATATAATAATAATTAAAAAAAAACTGGTAGTTTCTTACAAAACTGAACATACACTTACCATATGATCGAGCAATCATGCTCCTTGGTCCTTTCCCAAGGAGCTGAAAATATATATCCATACAAAAACCTGCTTACTGATTTTTATAGCAGCTTATTCAAAACTGCCAAAATTTGGAAACAACCAGAACGTCCTTCAGCAGGTGAATAGATGAATACACTGTGGTATATCTGGGCAATGGACTTTTACTCAGCACTAAAAAGAAATGAGCTATGAAGCCATAAAAAGACATAGAGGAAACAAATGCACATTACAAAGTGAAGACGCCAATATGAAAAGGCTCTACACCATTTGATTCCAACTCCTCTGACATTCCAGAAAGGGCAAAACTATGCAAACAGTAAAAAGATCAGTGTTGCCAGGGGTTGGAGCGGGAGGCATGCACAGACAGAGCATGCATGTGTGCTCAGCTGTGTTCAACTCTGTGCGACCCTATGGACCGTAGCTCACCAGGCCCCTCTGTCCATGGGATTCTCCAGGCAAGAATACTGGAGTGGGTTGCTGTTTTCTCCTCCAGATCTTCCCAACCCAGGGATCAAACTCATGTCTGTTGCATTAGTAGGCAGACTTTCTTTTTACCACTCAGCCACCTGGGAAGCCCACAGACAAAGCACAGAGGATTTCTAGTGCAGTGAAAGTACTCTATATGATACTGTAATTGTGAATACATGTAATTATATGTTTGTCTAAACTCACAGAAGATACATCACCAAGAGGAAACCCTAGCATAGAACTATGGACTCTGAGTGATTAAGGTGTATCAATATAAGTCCATGCACCACTCTGGAGGGAGATTTTTGATAATGGGGGAGGCCCTGCGTGTGTGGGGGTCAGGGGCATTGGGGAAATCTCTGTACCTTCCTCTCAAGTTTGCTATGAACTGCTCTAAAAATATAAATTCTTTCCCTAAAAAAAAAAAAAATTAAAAAAGATCACTTCTGATTGCTGTGGTAAGAATAGACTCAGACTTTAACAATAGGTAGAAACAGGAAGACCAATTTGGGGATACTGCTATCGGGGATACTGCTATAATCCAAGCAATAAAGGGTTGTCACAGTGTACTTAGAGGTGGTTAACTCAGAGTCAAGGATGACTCGAGGATTCTGGCCTGAGAAACTGAATGGACAGTGTTGCCATCAAGTTATCAATACGGGGATGACTGAGGGGTAGAGAAGGTTTGAGGGGTCAGATCAGGAGTAAAGTTTTGAATGTCCTCAGTTTGAAATGTCTGTGAGATATCCCAGTGATGAAAGTAGGTCAGGATATTTGAATCTGGATTGAGGAGGGTAGTTTGGGCTGGATATATAAATACGACAGCCTTTGATACATAAATGGAATTTTAAGCAAAGGAGTGGATGAGACCATCAAAGGAGTGAATACAAATAGAAAAAAAGAACAAATAACTGGGTCCCATGGTGCTCCAACCTTCAGAGAGCCAGTGGAGGAGGAGGAGGAGGAACCCAGTTAAAAAAACAGAAAAAGTAAAAGAACCTTAAGGAGGTCAAACTATGAACTACGTCAAATACTCATAATAGATCAAGTAAGATGAGGACTGAGAACTGATCACTGAATTTAGCAGCAGAGAGGTCACTGGTGACATTAACAAAAGCATTTTTATTGAAACAGTTTGGAAAAGGCCGGGGAGGAGCGGATTGGAGAGTGAGGGGTGAGCGATTAGAAACAGTGCATAGAGATAGCTTTTTTTAAAGAGGTGTCTTTCAAAGGACAGCAAATAAATAAATGAACAAAGAAATAAAAACAAAGTGAGGATGTAGTTGGTGAAGAATTAGGTTGGGATGGGGGGAGACTTTTATCTGTAAGATGGTAGAAATACCAGGATGTCTGTATACCTATGGGGACAATCTAGAAGGAGATACAGCTGGCACTGTAGATCAGATGAAAAGTACATTAGAGCAATGTTCTTGAGGACAGGAAGGGATGAGATCCAGGTCTCAAACAGGGCCTGGCTTTAAATAGAGTATACACTGTAGGTCATCAGTACCACTAGGCAGAATGTCTGAATGTGTGCACAAATGCTGCTGCTTTCTGAACAGTAGTGAATATAGCTTTCACTTACTGAATATTTACTGGGTATCAAACATTTTGTCCAACTGATCACAAACAAAATTTAAGATTTATCTATCTCAATTTTGAAGGTGAAGAAACCAAGATAAATAGAGATTCAGTGACTTCTACATGGTGAGGGCTTCCCTAATAGCTAAGCTGGTAAAGAATCTGCCTGCAATGCAGGAGATCCTGGTTTGATTCCTGGGTCGGGAAGATCCGCTGGAGAAGGGATAGGCTACTCACTCCAGTATTCTGGCCTGGAGAATCCCATTGACTGTATAGTCCATAGGGTCACAAAGAATAGGACACTACTGAGTGACTTTCACTTTCACTCCATGGTGAGATCAGAATGAAAACTCAAGTGTGTCCAGTTTGAAATCCTGTCCTCTTCACCACCTCATACTGTCATTGCACTCCCAGGAAGCTGTTACATCATTGGTGAGGACTCTGGCACCATCTCTCAAAGACTTCAATAATTATTTAAACATCATGCACATGAAGACAAGCTTGTTTCCAAGTCAAAGCTGAATATTTTACATTTTTCTGAACTTTTAGTTTTATAATTTTATGTTTTTGATAGTTTAAAAATATATTTATTAATATATAGACTTCTATAACAATTGCAAAGTAATTTCACCAGGGCAGCAATTTCTTTTGGATCAACTATATACAAACATCTGTAAAGACGACTTTGCTCAATTTGTTAGAGTCTATTTGGGCAGGACTAAACTTAAATCTGTTAATACACTCAAATATTCCTGAGAGAATGTAAATTGGTGCAGCCACTATGGAAAATAGTACGGAGGTTCTTCAAAAAAACTTAAGATACATTTTCCATACGATCCTACAATCCCACTCTTGGACATATATCATGAGATATAATTTGAAAAGATACAGGCACCCCAATGTTCATTGCACTACTATTTACAATAGCCAAGCTATGGAAACAAGCTAAATGTCCATCAACAGATAAACAGATAAAGATGTGATACATGTATGGAATGGCATACTAGCCATAAAATAGAATGAAACAATGCCATTTACAACAACATAAGTAGATCTAGAGATTATCATACTAAGTGAAGTAAGTCAGAGAAAGCCAAACACCATATGATATCACTTATATCTGGAATCTAAAATACGACACAAATGAACTTACCTACGAAACAGAAAGACTCACAGACGTAGTAGTTGTGGTTGCCAAAGGGGAGGGGAGGTGGGGGAGGAATGGAGTGGAAGTTTGGGATGAGCAGGGGCAATCTATTACACATAGGATGGATAAGCAAGATCCTACTCTAGAGCACAGAGAACTCTATTCAATATCCTGGGATAAATTATAATGGAAAAAAGCATGAAAAAGAATGTTATGAATGTAACTGAATCACTTTGCTGCACACTGGAAATTAACACAACAGTAAAACAACTATACTTCAATAAGATAAATTTAAAAAAAATAAAAAACAAGTATCTCTGAGAAACATATTTCATGAAGCACTATGTTAAAGCTATTACACTGAAATTGTAATTTCATATTGCATATACAGTTGGCCCTTGAGCAATGCAGCAGTCATCCATGTATAATTTATAGTCAGCTCACCCTATCCCTGGCTCCTCAGCATCCAGGGATTCAGTCAATCTGAAACTGTGTAGTACCTCAGTATTTACTATTGAAAAACATCCACATAAGTGGACCCATGCAGTTCACACTCATTTTCTTAAAGGGTCATGTACTTTGCTACTGATTAGTATTCATCTTTCATAAAATTCAATCATTCACTCAGGCATAACTAAACATTAGGATGGAGGAGCAGTCAGGGTAGGAATGTATTGAGCATTCTGCACAACAGTCGTAATACCTCCCTATCAGTATTTTGGGGATAGGGTTGAAATGAGAAGCTTACTTCTTTAAATGGAGAAGTATTTTTTCCATATTATTCTATGCAGAAATTATTCTAATATATAGTACACACACTTCCCTGATTTCCTAAACAATGACTAGAAATATTAAACTTTGCTTTTCTTTGATGATTCATTCTCATCAAATAAAGGAAAGACTAAATGAATTAAGCCAGACACAGCAAGACAAATGTCATATGATCTCACATACATGTGGAATCAAAAAGAAAAAAGTATCGAACTCATAGTAACAAAGAGTAGAACAGAAAGGTGGCTAGGGGGTGGAGGAAAATGGGGAGATATTGATTAAAGGTTACAAACTTTCATTTATAAGTTCTGAGGGCCTAATGTACAGCATTTTGACTACAGCTAATAATACTGTATTGTTTACTTGAAAGTTTCTAAGAGTAGATCTCAAGTATACTCATCACACACACAGACATACACACACATATACTATACACCTGGTTAACTGTAGACATTCTGACTGTAGTCATCATCTCACAACGTTTCATATCTCAAAACATCCTATCATACACCTTAAATATATACAATTTTATTTATCAGTCATACTCAATAAATTTCCCACAGTTTGCTGTGATCTACAGTCAAAGGCTTTAGTGTACTCAATGAAGCAGAAGTAGATGTTTTTATGGAATTCTCTAGCTTTTTCTATGATCCAAAGGATGCTGGCAATCTGATCTCTGGTTCTGTGACTGTGTAGATCACAACAAACTGTGGAAAATTCTTAAAGAGATGGGAATACCAGACCACCTGACCTGCCTCCTGAGAAATCTGTATGCAGGTCAGGAAGCAAAAGTTAGAACTATATTTTAAATTGGGCAAGGAGTACATCAAGACTGTATATTGTCACCCTGCTTATTTAACTTATATGCAGTGTACCTCATGGGAAATGCTGGGCTGGATGAAGTCCAAGCTGGAATCAAGATTGCCGGGAGAAATATCAACAACCTCAGATATGCAGATGACACCACCCTTATGGCAGAAAGCGAAGAAGAACTAAAGAGCCTCTTGATGAGGGTGAAAGAGGAGAGTGAAAAAGCTGGCTTAAAACTCAATATTAAAAAAAAAACAAAAAACTAAGATCATGGCATCAGCCCCATCACTTCATGGCAAATAGAAAGGGAAGAGGTGGAAGCAGTGACAGATTTCCTCTTCTTGGGCTCTAAAAGCACTGTGGATCGTGACTGCAGTCATGAAATTAGAAGACAATTGCTTCTTGGCAGGAAAGCCACGACAAACCTAGACAGCATATTAAAAAGCAGAGACATTACTTTGCCCACAAAGGTCTGTATAGTCAAAGCTATGGTCTTTCCAGTAGTCATGTATGGATGGATGTCACAGCTGGACAATAAAAAAGGTTGTGTGCCAAAGAACTGACGCTTTTGAACTCTGCTGTTGGAGAAGACTCTTGGAGTCCCTTGGACAGGAAGGAGTTCAAACAAGTCAATCCTAAAGGAAATCAGCCCTGAATATTCATTGGAAGGACTGATGCTGAAGCTCCAATACTCTGGCCACCTGATGCGAAGAGCTGACTCATTGGTAAAGACCCTGATTGTGGGAAAGAATGAAGGCAGTAAGAGAAGGGAACAGAGGAAAAGATGTTTGGATGGTATCATTGACTCAATGGACATGAGTTTGAGCAAACTCTGGGAGATGGAGAAGGACAGGGAAGCCTGGCATGCTGCAGTCCATGAGGTCGCAGAGTCGGACACAACTGGGCAACTGAACAACAACCTCAATAAAGCTATGGGGAAAAAAGCATTTTGGTTACGTAGTTGTGACTGCCCTTCTCCAAATTACTGTACTTGTTTGAATGACTGTTTTTCAATTTTCAGTTTGTTGGTTTGTGTCTTAGTTCACCTATTTCTCCCATATCATCAAGTAATGATTTGCAACATAGTTTTACTGTTAGTATGCCCATATCTAGCCTCTTGTAGTCTCCATGGCAAATACAACACACATCCCATGGGGGGCGGGGCAGTACTTATGACAGACAGAATAGTGGCAAAAAGATGGCCATATCCTAATTCCTGGAATTTGTGAATATATTGCCTTACATGGCAAAATGGACTTTGCAGATGTGACTAAGCAAAGGACCTTGAGATGGAGAGATTATCCTGGATTCTCTAAATCCAACCTAACCATACTGGTCTTTACAAACTGAGAACCTTTCCAGCTGGTCAAAGAGATGCAATGATGGAAGAAGGGTCAGAAAGTTGTGACACGATCAGGACTTGACTTGCCACTGCTGGCATTTAAGATGGAAATAAGAGGCCAGGAGTCAAGAAATGCTGGTGGCTTCGAGAAGCAGAAAAAAGGCAGGGAAAGAGTCTCCCTTACAGACTTCAGGAAAGCACAGGGTCTCACCTTGCTTTTAGCCCAGTAAGCCCCATTTTGGACTTTGGACTCTCCAAACCATAATATCATAAAAGCAGTATTGTTTTAGGTCACTAAATTGATGATCATATTTGTTCCAACAGCAATAGAAAAATAAATCAAAGCTCAAAAAATTTACTCTCTGGATGAATTAAGCAATGAATGGAGCACTGTACAGTGGTCAGGTTGTTCCTGGTAAGGAAAATATACTGCCTCACCAGAATTCTGGGCCCCCGATGCTTGCTTTAAGCAAGCAGCTCAGCTTTTTTTTTTTTTTTCCTTTTCTATTTGTTCATGCTTCCGGGTAAGATTTTGTTTGAACAAAAGTTTCCAAGGACAAGAAAGAAAAAAGTTCACGCTTTTGAAAACTTGTAGTGTCAGAAGGTAGATCCAGAAAAACCTCTGAGCCCCTCATTGTGTGACTTCAAACAAGCCAGTAATCTTTCTGAGTATCTGTTTATCAGTGTCTACAGTGAGAATCATTTTTGCCTCCGTGTTCATGAGAATCAAATGAAAACTTCCCAAGCCACAGGTGCTGTGCAGTGATTTGTTGTGTGCCCTGTAGGTTTTGGATTGTCTAGGAAGTCAGGGAAACAACTGCTTCAAAACCATACAAATAAGAGTCCAAGAAAGGACTTTATAGAATCAATCCCGCATGAACAAAGAGCCTGATCTTTAGTACATAGGTATTCTGACTCTAATTTGGGGGTCAGATGGCTTTCTGAATTTATTTCTTAGTTCTCAGCTGTGTTGAAAGTAGCTTGGGTTAACAGACAATTGACTTCCAATGCAGTGAGGTGTTCCAATACATCGACAAAATATTTATCTTTGTTTTCTCTCCCTTCCTCTTTCTCTAACTTCTGGAAACTCCAACAGGGGTGCGCGGGTGCTTGAACGCGTGGGCAGGTGCGTACACACACAGCCTATGGAGATAGAAGCTGAAGCAAAACGTCCCTCGTTTGTGACTTCGGCTCTACAATGTATCTTTTTGGCTTGGGTAATCATCTCGCTGTTTTTTCCATAACACTCTGCTTCTGCAGATGACATTTTTCTTTGGCTACTTTGTTTTAGCATCGTACAACTTTTCTCTCTAGGTCACACTCATTGTATGATAACCCCTCATTTCATGATAACCTTTCACTGCACAGACACGTTAAACGAATCTTATTGTCGGCCGTTTCTAGATTTTTTTTTTTTTTAATTTAGAGGCATGCGTCAAAAGTGTCCCCCACGTCCTCCCCACAGCACACAAAATTCCAGTAACACTTTCATAGTTAAAAGAGCCCTCAGCTTATTTACATGACGAAAAATGAGAAATCTATAGGCACTGTTAGAACTAAAACATACAGTAGAAACGGTCTTAATAGAGGGAGGTAACAGATTAAAATTCACATTCAATTGTGAATGACAAGATATAGCCGGTCTTTTTCTGGGAGTAGGTTTTAACAGTGGCAGAGAGTACTGAAAAAGAACTTTAAAAGGGAAAATTTACAGGAAGATGATGCTGGAGACCACTAAAGCAAAGGTCTTACCTAAATCTCATTTTTGTTGAGAACTAATCTCAAGAGACTCTAGTGGACTATTCACCCATTCATCAATCCTGAAGCAAAACAGCCTTCTTTACAATAAAAAGCCACATGCCATAAAAAGGAGCTGCAAAGCCCCCTAAAGCAAACTATCTACTTGATCTGAACATGTGTTACTACACAGAAGTCAGGTTGCAGACTCCTTTCCTTTAGTATAAATTAACATGCATGCAAACCAAGAACATCAGGGCAACATATGCTGTTCGGGAAACCGGAAGATTCTAATTCTTTAAACTTGGAAAAAAGCAAACTTTTCTATGCCCATGAGAAGTGGCTTTAAAATATGCATTGCCAGGGTCCACATTACAGACTTTTCAAAGTCGAAAAGGTAAGCAGGGCGTCTGTGTAGCCCTTTTTCTTTATGCCGAGAACTACGGAATGGTATTAGGACTGCCCCGAACAAAACAGCAGCTGCTGCCAGAAACATTCATCTCCTCTTTAATCTCGCCTGCCAGCTAGCCAAGCAGGCAGTTCCCTTGTAGCCCAAATGTGCTTTGGAAGACAGCCAACTGGCTCAGCCACCCAGAGCCAGGAAAGCAAGTTACCAAGATACAGGTATAGAAATGAGTCCTGAGTTCAGATTTTCTGAGGTCATACAAACCATATCCTCCCAAAATAATCTTTACCTAAACCAACAGCAGATTGTCAGTCAGTGAATAACCGTTTAGTTCTATGACTTCTTCCTTCAGATTTTTTATTGCTCAACAAGATTTTACCATCCAACATTATAAAGAAAATACAGAAGCATCCTACACAGACTCGAATTCTTCTCTAGTGATTGACCAGTAATCTCGAGGAGGCAAAAGAAACAGCAGATTGGTTGTGTTTACCGTTATCAGGAAGAGAGATGTTAACAGGCCAGTTAAGTGAAACGCAAATCAGCTTGAAGTCCAAGTTGGTCCAACAAAATCCTATAAAGATCTTCACCCTTCTCTCTCTCTCAATGCAGGTCTTTTTTGTGAAGTAGAATATTTTGAAATATGGGTAAGTATGCTCTTATAACAAAATCTGAACATTCTGAAGGGAACTGCTTATTAGAAAAAGGCAGACAATGGCTTTAAAGTAAAAGGAGAATTTAAGGACTTCAAGATAATCTACAGGAAAAAATGGGGGTGGGAGGAGAAACACCTGTGACAGTTCATCCTTACTCTATATGTAAATAATATTTAAAAGTGGAAATGACTCACATTTATTCACCCCTACGAAGGGCCACACACAGCAATCTGCAGATATTTCATATGACCTTCTCATCAACCAGGTAGATTATTATAACCCCATTTTGTAGGTAAGTAAAACGTGATTCAGTGAGATTAAGTAATTTGTTTATGACCACTCTGCTAGTAAACCCCTGAAACCAAGTTTATTCTTTTAATTTTATTGAAGTATAGTTGATTTACAATGTTTTAGGTAGACAGCAAAGTAATTCAGTTGAATATGTATATTCTTTTCTATTATTAGTTTATTATAAGATATTAAATATAGCTTTCTATGCTATACAGTAGGTCATTTACCTATTTTATATATAGTAATGTGCATTCTATACACCATATTTTATGTGCATACTATATTTTACATAATGTGCATGTATGCATGCTCAATTGTGTCCAACTCTCAGCATCCCCATGGACTATAGCCTGCCAGAATTTTCCAGGCAAGAATACTGGAGCAGCTTGCCATTTCCTTCTCCAGGGGATCTTCCTGACCCAGGGATCAAACCCACATCTCTTGTGCCTCCTGCATTGACAAGCAGATTCTTTACTGCTGAGCCACCAGGAAAGCCCTTACTTACTTCACTTACTATGATAATCTTTAGGTCTTTGCTATAAATGCCTTTATTTCGTTCTTTTTCATGGCTGAGTGATATTCCATTGTATATATGTGTCACATCTTCTTCATTCATCTTCTTTATTCATTCATCTGTTGGTGGACATTCAGGTTGTTGGCTCTTCTAAATAGTGCTGTAATGAACACTGGGCTGCATGTATCTTTTTGAATTATTGTTTTCTCTGGATATATGCCCAGCAGTGGGATTGCAGGATCATTTGGCAACTCTAGTTTTTTTGAGAACCTCCATACTGTTCTCCATAGTGGATATACCAATTTACATTTCCACCAAGAATGTAGGAGGGCTCCCTTTTCTCCACGCCCTCTCCAGCATTTACTAGTTGTAGACTTTTTGATAATTGCCATTCTGACTGGTGTGACGTGATACTTCATTGTAGTTTTGATTTACAGTTCCCTAATAATTAGCGATATGTTGCATTTTTTATGTGCCTGTAGGCCATCTGTATGCCTGGACCAAGTTTAAACCAAGACCTACACTACACTGGAAAGAAAAACACTGGGCCAGTTAGTAAAACTTCTGTTGTTGTTGAGTCACTAAGTCGTGTTCAACTCTTTGCAACCCCGTGGACTGCAGCATGCTTTCCTGTCATTCACCAGCTCTGGGAGTTTGCTCAAACAACTTAATTGTTATATCTGATGAACAATTGAGTTTTATTTACTATGGCTTCCCTCATAGCTCAGTTGGTAAAGAATCCACCTGCAATGTAAGAGATCCCAGTTTGATTCCTGGGTTGGGAAGATCCACTGGAGAAGGGATAAGCTACCCACTCCAGTATTCTTGGGCTTCCCTTGTGGCTCAGCTGGTAGAGAAACCGCCTGCAATGTGGGAGATCTGGATTCAATCCCTGGGTTGGGAAGATCCCCTGGAGAAGAGAAAGGCTACCCACTCCAGTATTGTGGCCTGGAGAATTCCATGGGCTGTATAGTCCATGGGGTTGCAAAGAGTCGGACACGACTGAGCAACCTTCACTTCACAATGCCTGTGCTGTGGACAGCATATAGGTCTCTTTAACTGCATCAATTTCTAAGTGAAACAACTATCTCAAATTACGACTAGG
Organism: Giraffa tippelskirchi; assembly: GCF_054371585.1. Taxonomy (NCBI): domain Eukaryota; kingdom Metazoa; phylum Chordata; class Mammalia; order Artiodactyla; family Giraffidae; genus Giraffa; species Giraffa tippelskirchi. The sequence goes on from NC_137278.1 coordinate 120,367,182, forward strand.
CTGGGTAGACAAGTAATGCAGGTAAATCGGGTTCTGCTTGCCGTACCTTAAAAAATTGCATAGCTAGAGGGAGGGGAGAGCTCAAAAAATGAAGTGATAAGTTGTTCCTTCTGATAAAAAACAAAATTGAGTGCTTTCAGACTTCTAAGAAGAGCTACTTATTCATCATCAGATCTATATGGAGTACCTGATAAGTACAGAAGGTAATGATACAGAAGATACGGTCATGGCCTCCAGGAGCTCAAGCTCTTGTCGAACACAACTAGGTGATAGAGCATCTAAGAGGGGAAGGGCCCAGAGAGACAACTAAACCGGACTTTGGGATGGGAGAGTAAAGCAGGGGCTCAGTGACAGCTTCTGGGAGGAGATCTCTTTTTCAAAGGAGAGGGGAAGGTAGCCAGGTCAAAGGGAGCTGTGATGAAGACCTGTGACAGAGAAATTAAAGTAGCAGGTGCCTACAGAAGTGAAAGAGGCATTTTCATAGATCTTCATGTTTATGACATGAATGAAAAATGAGTCTCAAGGAATACGCAACAATAGATGAGGGTAGAAAGATAGGCAGAGGCCCTCCCAGTTTCGCTAATTGATTTGAATTTTATCTTAAAGGCAATGGGGATCTCCTGCGGGATTTTCAGCAAGCAGTATCAAGATGTGACTTATTTTTGAAACCGTTGTCAGTAATCGGAATAAAGGATAGATGGGGTGGAGGGGGGCAAGCAATAAGCCCGGGGCAGGAGGTCAGTTAAAAGGTCAATGGAGTCATCCAGAGGCCACAGAAGGAGGCCCTTAACTCACAAGTGGCAGTTAATAGAGAAACAGACAAGTTCAAGAGGATGTGGAAGTAGACAGAAAGAAGTGTGGGGTGTAAGGGAGGGAGTCACAAATGTCTTCCACAGGTAACTGAGGCAGAAGTGGTGCTAGTCCCGTCAGAAGTGGCAGCTGGGGATTGGAAGTTATCACCCAAAACCCTGGAGAATACCATCATATAAGAAGAAAGAATTAGCCACATAGGAGATGAGAGAATGAGAAGTCAAATAGAAATGAGATGCAAATTAGTTGAGTTGGGGGTACCCTGGCTAATAGAGGAAAAAAGTACTAAAGGGAAAGTATAATCAATAAAGCAAGCACTAAAAGATGTCAACCGGTTGGTTGTTGGAAGAGGACCTAGTGGAGGTGACCTTGATGAGGGCTGTTTCCATGGAGTGAGACCATGGAGGATGGACCATAAGAGTCAATGAGAGTGAGGAAATTTCAAGGGCTTACTTACTACAACAGAGAGTGGCTAATGTCTGGAATGGCTAGCAAGTTAACTTTAGTCTTGGTAGATGAGAAAAGGCACTTCTCTAAGAATGGGGTGGGACTTCTCTGGTGATCCAGTGATGAAGACTTCACCTTCCACTGCAGGGAGTGCAGGTTTGATTCCTGGTCAGGCAGCTAAGATCTCACATACCTTGAGGCCAAATAACCAAATCATAAAACAGAAGCAATACTGTAACAAATTCAATAAAGGTTTTTAAAATGGCCCACATCAAAAAAAAAAAAAATCTTAAAAAAAAAATAATGGGCTAAAATGAGTAACTAAGCCTTCTTCCACCTTAAATAGCCTAAGCGTGGAGAACTCCCCTGTGGTTAATGAGAACCAAGTTAGCTCAGAGACTTTGCCCCTGTATGAAAATATCTACAAAGGACTTCTACCTCAGGCTAGAATCTAGGGGCTATGTGTTCAAGTTTTATTGTTATTACTTTTAATAGAAGCACATGTGATAGCATAAGCTTTGTGTAGCAGTGGAGATTTCATTAGCAACAATGGTGATAGATAGGTCATTGCTATTCATAAATATAGGTCTTCAGAAGTTACATCAATCCAAAGAGAAAGGATGTATTTTATAGAGATGCTAGCTGATGACCTAATTCTAATCAATATTAAGAGGAAGATGATATGTAACAAACCAAACTGGTCTAGAGAATCAGTGGGTGCTAGCTCAATGTTGAACCTAGATTTACACATCTGTTGCCAATTCTTTTTTGCTATCAGTGTTTTTTTGTTTTTGTTTCTTAAAAAGAGCAACAGGCCCTCAACATTGGAAAGTATAGGAATATTGCAAGAAAAAAAATTGTACAGTTCTGAAATCCACATACTCAAAAATTCAGCACTTTACCAGCACTGATTCTTTAGGGATGGCAGTATTCACTATTATGTTAATTGATTGCTCTTAAAACAGAATCACCATGACATACATTCTGAGGGTTTGTAAGCTTTCCAAAAACAGTTACAAAACCTAAATCATAATTTATCTTCTTCCATCTATGTGACTTACTTCTGAAATTGTGATCTCCTGCAAATCAAAAGTTCTGCAAAATCTGTACAATCTTTTGAACTCCAAACAATTCAGGGATGGAAAATGAGCATGGGCTCCAGTTGCTCTCTGATTCCATGCACTGAATTTGGACTGAATGCCTGAGCTTCCTAGAACTTCTTGTGTTCCCCCCCCCCCACTTTGGCTGTAATTAAATGTGCTCAGATGTCTTGTCATATCAGCTATTGGGAGTGTGACAAGTTTGGTCTCACAGGCCCTTTTAATTTTTAAGAAGATTCAATCTGGGGAAGCAGCTCAGGAAATCTCCGATGAAGTTTCTTTTTTTCCCCCACCTGAGTTTTTAGACTACAAATAAACTAAATCTTTATACTCTGCTGGAACTGTTCCAAATAGCATCAAAACCAGGAGGTCAAACGCATGAGCTCAAAGAACACTCACAATCTTGATCATTTTCTCCATCACATCAGATGACAAGCCAGATTTGCAAAGGTCACTGCATGAGCGTCCCTGATTATGCAATGTGTGCTGGACATACCAAATGCCTCTGGTTGAACTGAATAAACTGTTGAAATGTTCCCCCCACTTTCATGAAAGGTGTCCCAACTGAAACAAGGGGAATTGCTGTCTTATGTTTAGATCAAAGTATAATCATCTAGGGGTATTTATTTAGAATGCAGGTTCTTGGGCATCATGTGGAATCCAAATTTCTGAGGGTCCATCTCAGAAATGTGTACTTTTAACAAGATTCTTAGGTACTCTCTGAAGTCCAAGACATACTATTTTAGGCTGCACTAGCTCATGGGTGCTATATCATTAGAGAAAATGAAAATGTCTGAAAAGGTACGCGAAGTTGCATTTGGTTCAAGGGTTACACGTTAGATGTTCCTGATTTAGAGGAACTTGAAAAAAGAGTTAAATATAGTGAGTGTAGAGGAGACTGTCAACTGACCCTTAATTCCCATTCCCGCTCTCTCTGACCATATTCTTTTGTATTGTAGTGGCTGCAAAATCAAAATTTCCATGTCTTGGACTCCTTTGCAGGTAGCGACAGTTGCAGATGTGACTTAGGTTTTATCAGTCAGGCACAACTCTGTAAGATTTGATATGGAAAGAAAATCCAAGAGACGAGAAGCTGGATGGATGCTGGGCATGCATTTTGCTGAGTGGTGGTGGTGGGGGGGCAGGGAGAGCCTGCCATCAGGAGCGGTCCTGGCTGGACAGCACTGGCTGTATGTAGCTGCTTCACAGGCTGCCTTGGACTTAACTGGGTTCTGGGTGTGGGAGTGTTCTGAAATCTCAACCTGTTCTTCAAGCCCTTCTAGTGGTTTCATAAGCCATCAAATATACTTCAATATATCCCTTAATGTTTAAACTAGCTAGAGTAGATTGTATTGTCTGCAACTAAACTCGAAGCAATGCTAGGAGAGAAACATTTAAGTTACTGAGCATTTATTTCTCACAAAGGTCAGTCTAAACTCTCCTTAGGAATTTTCCATTAATATTTCAAAATTCAAATTGTAAAGTAAGAATCATTTAATTTTTCTCTTTTAAAGGCAGTTTTTGGTTGGCAATTCATGAGACTGTTAATGCAATTCTACCACCTGAAGCCCAGCAATCATGTATCTATGGCATGCCTAAAACATGCTCCTCTGGTAATTCTACCAGCTGAAGCCCAGCAAAGCATCTACTTTTGACATGCCCAGGACATGTTCCTCTGGTAACAATATATTTCAACTGCAGGTTTCACTGCTTATGAAAGAGATGAGATGATGTTTAGAAAAGAAGAAAATCAGCAAAGTAAGATGTAAACTCAAATCTTGATTCTGTCACTTACATGCTGCAAGCTTCACCAAATTATGGAAACTCTGAGGTTCTTTTGGTTTTCTCATGGTGATAACATTTCTTTAGATATTTGAAAAGATTAATAAAGAAGACAGTGTTATATAAAGCTGTTACACAAAGGGGCTGGCACACAGTAGACTGAGACATGACTGTTAAAGCTACGCATGTGTGCATGCTCAGTCACGTCTAACTCTTTGCTACCCCACGGACTGTAGCCTGCCAGGCTCCTCTGTCATGGGATTACCCAGGCAAGAATACTGTGGTGGGTTGCCATTTCCTTCTCCGGGGGATCTTCCCAACCCAGGGATTAGACCTGTATCTCCTGTATTGGTAGGCAGATTCTTTACCACTGCACCACCTGGGAAGCCCGTTAAAGCTACACTGGCATATCTTGGATGGTAGGGTCAATTCTAGACCACTGCAATAAAGCAAGCAAGTCACACTAATACGTTGGTTTCCCATTACATACAAAAGTTGTATTTACACTATGCCATCATCTATTAAGTGTGCAATAGCCTTACATCTAAAACAATGTATAGAACTGAATTAGAAAATACTTTATTGTTAAAAAATGTTGCCTATAATCTGAGCCTTCAGCAAGTCAAAGAAGTCACATGAAACATCACTGATCACAGATCACCATATTATAATAATGAGAAAGTTTGGAATATTGCAAAAAGCTGTGACACAGAGACACAAAGTGAGCAAGTACTACTGGAAAAGTGATGCTGAAAGCCATGGCACAGGCAAGGATGCCATAAGCCTTCAGTTTGTTTAAAAAAAAAAAAAAAGGCAATATCTAGGAAGCACAATAAAAGAAGGTATGCCTGTAGTTATTTTATCATTACTCCTGGTTTTTTAACTGTTGACTTTTAAATTAAAAACTATACTCACAGTGGATGTCACAATCCCGTTTATTTTCCACCTTCCCCATAGATTAAAGATCAGCACAACAAGGTGATAAAAAGAGGTTGTGAAACTGACCCCTGAGCTTAGATTCAGGATCAGCTCTCCCAGAGTCGAGAGGCTCATCTCCACCTGGAGCAAAAGTGAGATGGAATTGTTTGGGCAATGGGTGAATGTTAACCTGAATAGTAGAGTTTCAAAAGTCAACTTCAGCTGCGGTAATAATCCAAGATGGTTTTAGAAAACAGAGTGTGTTTACTCAGGCACAGAGAACAGTTATAGAGTGGGGGGCTGGGAGGCAATGATTCTACAATCAGGTTGCTCTAGCTTTAATCTCTACTCTGCCACAGACTTGCCTCATGGCCTTTGGAAAGTTATATTTCTCTGCTTTAGTTTCCTCACCTGTAACATGGAACTCACTTCACAAGCTTCTTGAGGACTAAAGTTACATATGCACTCGGTATGGAGTATCTCACAGCTAGCTCACCCTCCTAAATGTCCACTACTGTGGTTATCAATGCTGTCTTTTCAACCACACCTAGAACAAGCATCCCCAGTAATGTCATTTCCAGACCTGAAGCCTGGTGGCTCAAGCTACAGCCCTGAGCACCATCCTTGATCCTTCCCACTCCCCTAGTTCCACATCGACTCTGTCAAGTCCTGTTAGTTCTACCACCAAAATAAGTCTTGAAACACTCACTTCCCTCCATCTCGGAGCATTACCACTTGTGCCCAGCTCCATCACTCCTGCCTGGAAGACTCCAAGGACCTCCTACTTAGCCTTCTTTGCTTCCATGCCTGCTACTCACAAGACTGTGGTCTTCAGGCAATGCAAATCACCACCACCTGCTTACAACCTCGGAAAGCCTTTCCATTACATTTATGATAAAATGCACATCCCTACCAAGGTCTCCAAGGCCTTATTTAACACAGACTTGTCCTGCTCCGTGCTCAGGCTCACCATGCCTCTCCCCTCACCATACTCCAGCTCCACTGGCCTCCTTTCTGGTCCTAAAACACCGGGGATATATTCCTGCCTTAAGCTGTTGCACCACTGTTACAAGCTTTCTCCCTCTTGGGCTGTGAATGAGGCAAATCTTTCTGATCATTCAGGATTCAGTTCAGATTTCACCTTCTGGGAAAAACCTTCCCAGGTGACCTGCCTTAAGCAGCTCCAGCACTCTCAGATCACAGTTTTATTTCTACTGAAGCACTTTTAATCAGAAATTATGAGAAAACTGTCTTGATGGCCCAATTCATTTATTCTTATCCATGTTCCTTCTGACAAGTGGGAAAATGGGGTGAGGATGAGGATACTATTATTGTTGTTCATTATTCTTATCTCTAGCTCATTGAACTATTCAGGCACTCCTACCATCTAATTCTCTTTTATATAGTACAGACCTGGTGGGAGCACGCTCTAAGTTGTTTGCATAGAGAATAAACTTAGGTATGTGAAACGAGGCACAGGTGAAGCCAGGATAGCGTGTGATTCAATCCTTAGCAGATGGTGTCCTTCTTCGCACAAAACTGACATTACCCACCAGGCAGGCTTGTTACCCCCTGGAGAAGGAAATGGCAACCCACCCCAGTACTCTTGCCTGGAGAATCCCCATGGACAGAGGAGCCTGGCGGGCTACAGTTCATGGGGTCACATAAAGTCGGACACGACTGAAGCAACTTAGCATGCTTGTTACCTGTCTCCTCCTCTTGAGTTTGAGCCCCATAAGGCAGGTACTTTGTGTCCCTCACTGTTTTGTCCAGGGTGAGTAGAGCAGTGCTAAATACAGAGGCTCTTCTTATTAACATTATAAAATAAATCAATGAATGAATGAATGAAGGATAAAGTGAATCAATGAATGAAGGATAAATGAAAACAGTTTTGCTCATCCATTGGGCATAAACCACTGTCTTCTGAATCCAGTAACTGCCAGACCCTAATGATGACACACATGAATGCTGCAACATTTTCTTAATTATCCAAAATGCAACATCAGCTAAATGCTTCTCAGTTTGTACTTTAAACAACTTGCTTTGTACCTTTAAATACTTCTCTAGCCCCACGAAAATGGAAAATAAGGATATAAAACCAAGGCTACACTGTAAGCCCCATGAAAAGCAGGAATGATGTGTTTTCTTCACTACTGTAGCTCTAGCCTCTAGTACAGTGCCCTGCTAAATGCTAAATAAACTGTTTTTAATAAACAACCAGTGGAAAATGTTTTTACTGGCAGATTTGGCCAAAATGTGATAGTATCCCAAAGTGCTGACCTGCCTATAAAATTCCAATTCCCTTTCTAAAGGAACTAGATGAGTATCATGTGTAGCTACTTTCTTTGATTGACTCAACAAGGGCATTAAAAAAAAAAAAAAAGACCTGGAATGCAGACACTTTCCTATAGTAAGTTCAGTGGAAGTCTATAAGAAGTGTACAATTCTACACTCTTATTTAGAATTCAGTATAACATGCATCTATAAATTTCACCCTGTTTTCCCAGGGAGCTGCAATCCATCAAAATTTCTAAAGCAGTCATTCATAAAAAAATTATTCATGGTGGTTCTGCACTGGGAAACACATGCAAGGAATATGATTTCACTAGGGAGCAGGCACATTCAGAAGTGATGACATAGGTTAAGCTTTTAAATGCTAATCTTATCTTTTCCCAAAGCACTGGTTGACTCTATCTGTCATCCCTACTGAAGCAGGCAAAAAGAAAAAAAAAGAAACAAACTCACAGAACTAAATGACTTTTTTATGTCATCAGACCCATTCCTAGTTTGACTAAAGAATAAAAACAACTACCTTTTCTTCAGAGCAACACAGGCATAATATCACCGTTCCCCTCTTGCAAGACTTGTTTGCAAGAAACAGAAAGTTGCATGCCAGACTACACAGGAGTGGACTCAGATGACACTGCCTTCACCACCACTCCCTCCAAAAGAGACATTTTCATGCTAATAAGCATGACTACACGGCAAGCTCTTTTATTGCAATTTTTCACCAGGATATCCATAAAGTTGTGCTTAGCATTCTCCATAATATGACTATGTAGGAAGAGACTCCAAACTCACTAGAGAAAGGAAGATGTAGGACAGAAATAAAAAAGGAAAAGACTTTTTAACAATGTACCAGGATGTGAGGAGAGGCATCACACACTTTTTATTATTACTAGCTTTTAAAAATCTTCAAAGTAAATGTCAACTATTTTGAGTTCTGAAATTCTTTCTCAGAGATGACCTGGAAAGATGATCAATTAAGTTTCCTTGTATAATAAGACAAAAGAAGAATATGGAAATTGTACTTTAAACCCACAAGCCTTAACTAAAAAAAATCCTAGAGGAAAAAAAAAGAAAGAAAGGAATTTCTCCTTGGGTCAGGAAAGAAGAAGAGTGAGTATTCATTGCAAGACTGTTCTTTGGGCTTTTTCAAAGCAGCTGTTTTGCTGAGGAATCAAAAGTAGATGGAGGGATACATATAAACATGGAGAGTGCTTGGAGAGCAAAGAGATTCTCTCACTATTCAGGAAAGAATAGGAATCCAATTCCTCAGGAAATGAAGATAGGGCCGTGTATCCAACTAAATGAAATTTCAAAGATATGCTTCAGCTGCCGTATGATTCGAGTGCCAAATCTGCAGAAGTCATTTTGCATGTCAACTTTATTGTTTAATTTGTGTGTGTCATCTCCCCTTCTCATGTATGATACTTTTTGGAGCTTTTGTTTGTAAATAGAGACAGGAGGTAGATTTTGCTCCTTATAATGTAGTATTATCCAAAACTTAAAAAGTTTTTACAGGTTTCAGAAATGCTAACCTTTCAGTTCTACACCCCAAACCAAGCAGCTTACCTGATTAGAAGGAAAAAAAAGAGTAAAACTAGGGCATGCTATAAGGTTGCATAACTAACAACTCCAGAACTAGTTAAAACTTGGCATCAAAATAGTTTTGTCTTTAAGAACTCTGTGTTATAAGTGGTATCATTGCCTTGGGTCACTAAGATGGTAGCTTCTAAACACAGATAAAATTTGAAAGTGTCACTTCATATTAAATCCTTCTCCAACTTTCTTCAGGCACACTTAAATACATCTTTGATCCTGAGTACTAAAACATCATTTTTGCTAAATTTCTTAACCACATCAATCTTAAATCCATAAATATCACTTAGGTTGAATCATCTAAAGTTCTCATATTGTCTATTGTCTCATATTTCTTTCATCACTTTCTTGATAGAGATTATACACATCAGTATCTAAAGCTGCACAACATCCTTCCCTTGTCTGTTACACTGGCTAACCATTAACCAACACAAACTGTGGAAAGAAAATATGAAAGGAAGCTTCTTGAATGTGGGTAAGCTGGAAAGAATTTCATTTATTCTATTTATAACAGTCTTATTCATTATCATATATCAAGAAAAACATCTTACCTAAGCAAAAAGAGAAAATGTCAGCAATACTAATACCAAGCAAACAGACTGGGTTTAAGACTAACTAGTTGTAAGATGCTGAACAGCTTGAACAACCTACCTATTCCTGTTCTGTAAATGGAAGGGCTCACATGACCAGACTCATAAGTGGAGAGAACAGTGCAGATAAAAGTATGTGACACACTTAGGTCAGGACCTGGCACCCCAAATGAGAGTCAGAATCAGCATTTTCTTCATCGTTATCAGCAGCAGTATCATCTCCTAAAATCCTTTCTGGCTCTTAGACCCTGTATAATCTTGAATTAGCCAGTACCATCACAACCTGCTATTCAACCTACTGTGTTATTTCCTTAAAGATGGCCAGCAACTTGACCCACTCAACTCTTTTTTTAATCCATAGTTTCTATCTTCTTCTACAACCCCAAGTGGCCCACTTCTCTCTCCAAACAGAAGTATGCTTGAACAACGTGTGTCTGTGCCAAGTGGTACTGCATGCCCGGTTACACGCATTTCCTAGGTATGACATCAATGCATGACTGATGTTCCTACCTTCCAAATGACCCCGTGTGCCAACTGAGGCCCATGCTTAGAATGCTATAGTCAAAGATCCAGTAAAAGACACAACTGATGTGATTCATTCACTCATAGTTTGGTTCCAAAAACCTTAATAAGATCTTGTTGTTGTACCACTAGCTAGGGAAATCAACGTGAACCAATTTAGCCAGGTGGACAGGTAAATAAGAAAATTTTGTTATATTGTTTTATATACATATATATATATATATATATATATATATTAATGCTATAGAAGCATGGGGTAAGATCACCAAATACAGGGGGAGTGGAGGCAGGGAAGAAGGGCGACAGACTTCAGGGAGGGCTTCTGAGAAGAGGAACCATTTCAGGTAGATCAGCTGGAGGATGAAGAGGGGCTCCTGGGGCTTTCAAGACCAAGTGCAGCGTGGAGTATATCACTGTTTCACTGTACGTTGGTTAGGTGACACTGGCATGAAATTTACCACTGAGGGAGCAGTGGAGATAAGCAACAGCCAAATCGCAGAGAATCCTGTACACTGTGTTGAGGGTTTGGACTTTATCTTGCAGGTAATATAAAGTCAGTGGAGGATTTTAACCAGGGCAGCCACATGATCAGACTTCTTTAATAATCAAGACTATGTGCATTACAGAGAATCTTTAACATTAGAGAATTCACTAATCATTTCGTTGAGTTACAAAATGGATGCCGTCAGAGGGACGAACTCTATATCAACACCATAGAGCTGAATTTAGGATGCAGATTCTTGTGCAGTCAGTAAAGTGCTTGTTTTGACTGCTGCATTGCCCCTCATGTGCCAGGGCACACATTTTCAAGAAAAGATGCAACAAGCCCCTTTATAATCTAACTCTCCTCTTAAACAACTTATAAAAATAACACACATATCAATGATTCAGTCCCATTCTCCTTTGGGCCTTAGAAGAATGGACATACCTTTTTTTTTTTTCCTTTTTAAACTTTTTTTTTTTTACATAAATTAGTTTGTTTATCTATTTTTTAACTTCACAATATTGTATTTGTTTTGCCATATATTGACATGAATCCACCATGGGTGTACATGTGATCCCGTTCCAGAACCCCCCTCCCACCTTCCTCCCTTCTTAAACATTTAAAAGAGATCTTTTTGCTTTTGAGTTTCACTTGAGTCTTGACTCAAGTTGTTATGTTAAAGCCTTCTCTGAATTGAGCCCAAAGTCATTTCACGCTTCTCTGGATTGATAACTTAATTTCTGAAGTCGTGAGAGTCAAAGATTCAATCAAGAAACCTCTAGAAACAGTCTTCAGATTATGCAATGTCAGAAAATAGGAGCTGTTTTCTGTCTTCTGCAAATCAGCTCTTCATCAAAAGGAACATAACAGTTTAATGTTCTGTCCAAGAAGGGAATGCTTGTTTACCTGCAATAATGGACTGATAAAAGTAACTTGCATCTGGTCTTGATTGATACAACACTTACTTGAAGATTAACCTCAACAATCAAGCCCTTAAACTCTAAAACACCATCACCCACAAGAAAATAAAACCTGAATTTGTAATGCAAACATCCCCAAACTGTTAATCCTACACCCAAGCAAATTCAATACATGCAGACAAAACCAAAAAAATGCAACCAACTGAATGCAAAAATGAATTTTGTTCAAAAGCAGCTAGCATTTACATAGGTTTCCTGGGTATCTGGCATGGAATAGCCCTTCTCATGCATTGGCTCCTTTAATCCTCAAAACCACCTGATGAGTTAAACATTATTATAAATGTCATCTTACAAATGAGAAAGTTAGAATGTTAGAAGAATTAAGCAATTCAAAGTCATTCCAATTTGAAGAGGTGACTCCATATCTATGCTTCTCCAAAACTATGAATACATACTGTATGAAGCAGTGTGAGGCTCATTTTGGGAGACATTAATAAACTCAAAACTTTCATTATTTAGAAAGTTGGACTTATTCATTACTCATGACTGTAGGCCTCTGAAAGGAACACCGCAGTGTGAGGAGCACTGCTCTATTAATTATCTCTGTCTCACACAACAACTGGTGATGTAGTCAAGACATGCGTCAGCATCCTTGGTTTCAAAGCAGAAGGTTGATCCACATACAGACCCTCACTAGTCTCAGTTCACGGTTACACAATCCCATTTCCCATAATCTGTCTCTGTTTTTCTGCTTTTCAGTGACAACAGGTTTAAATAATTATAGCTATCACACAAGTGGAGCAAGAGACAGAGCAGACTGATCCATATGGATCTGTTTGCTGGCGTATCCCAGTCCCTAAAGATTAGAGATACCACTCATTGAACATCAGTTCTGGGTCAGCCAATTTCCATACATTATCTCATGTAATCTTTGTATTCTTCCAACTATATATTATTACCCTTACCACTCCATTATACAGATAGGAACACTGAGGCCCAGAGAAAGAAAGTGGGTCTTGGTGAATAACAAGACTAAGGACTTAAGCCTCATTCTAACTCCAAAGTCCATGCTTTGATTGTCTAATGAGGCCAATGAATCAAACACTTACACAATCACAATTTAGTGGTTAAGAGTATAGCGGGAAAACATGTGTTCAGTCCGAAAAGCACTTTTTTTATAATAGTACAATTCTGTGAGTGACAATCACAAAGCAGATATACGACACTATTTTAAGGTTAAAAAGCTGCAAAGTATTATTCCACTTTACAAGAGAGGCAATTCAGTTTAAGAGAAGGCTGCTGCTGCTGCTAAGTCGCTTCAGTCGTGTCCGACTCTGTGCAACCCCATGACGGCAAGCCAAGTTAAATAATTTGCCTAAGATCCCTTTGAAAGCTAGAATCAAGAGCTAGAGGTAAAACCTAGGTGCTTTTGACACAAAAGTCACGCTCTTTCCTTTCTCCCTCAATAAGTGGCTATATTTCTGTTGATGCAGAAAACAACTGCTCCTCCCAGAGAGGGAAAGGAGATCACTCACCAATTCAGGGGAAGGACTCATGGTCTGTACCCTCAATTCCAGGTAGAGCATAGGGCTGAGGAATGCAGGATCTGGTTCCTAGGCCAGCTCCACCATGTATTAGCACTGTGACCTTGGGCACACGATAGAAAGAAGCAACTTTGCTCTAGGTAAACTATCTTGAAGTTATAACTACACACATTTAGCTCTTTTTCAGTTTTTTGGTTAGAGTAGGGAATGAAAACAATTATTTAGAACTAATGTGAATTTCAGGCCTGAGTTATTTGGATAAATTGCTTCAACTTTCTGTTTCATTCTGACAATGGAGATTTTGCAATGAAAGTCACTTTAAAACATAAGGCTTCATTGCATTGATAAGCTTGGTTGTGGTGGTGGTTTAGTCACTAAGTCATGTCCAACTCTTTGCAACCCCATGGACTGTAGCCCGCCAGGCTCCTCTGTCCATGGGATTTCCCAGGCAAGAATACTGGAGTGGGTTACCATTCCCTTCTCCAGGGGATCTTCCTGACCCAGGGATCGAACATACATATCCTGCATTGGCAGGCATATTCTTTACCACTGAGCCACCAGGGAAACCATCTGTTTAATAGAAATGTAAGTTTACCATTTGTTTAATGCTAATGATTACTCTGAATATTTACTTAGGATTCACTAGGTGCCTGACACTGGACTGAGGACTTTTTGTGGATTATTTCACGTAATTTTCACAACCACCTTTGAGAAATGTACTTCTCTCCCTTTTGGCAGATGGGGAAACCGAGGCTCAGAGGATAAGCCAACCAAAGCAGGCCATCTAACTGCTGTCTGTTTAGTTCTGTTTAGCTCATCACACCTCTGTTCTGCTGTTTCTTTCACCTGTGTTCAAATGATTCCAAGATCTTTTAAAGAACACTTTCATTTCCACTAAACTGATAAGTTACAAAGTGATGCTGCCACCAAGGATGCTCCAACAGCCATTTGTTGCAAAAAATCATAACATCAATGCAGAAAATGAATTTTTACTATTCATGTAATTGGACTGATAGGGAATTACAAAGCAAAGGTCACAACTTTAACAGCTGATAGCTTTAGCAACTAGACATAAGCATAAAGACATCATTCAGTAGTTTTCCAAAAATGATCACAGTCACTGAAAATTGTCTTCAGAAACAGCATGAAAATACAGAACAAATTGATTAAAGTAATCCTTGAAACAGCTTTATTCTCCCAAGAAGTTATTTTGCAACAATTTTCAAATATTTAACAACTTTCCCCTCTGCCAACAAAAGTACTATTTTATTTGACAGACACCAAGAATTTGGCAGGGATTCTTAATTCCATAAAATAAAATGGCATTTTTCCAGTTAACAAGGGGCCTCCCTCACAATGGGTCAGCAGAGGCAAGCATCTGATGGCTGAGGAGACTGAGGACCAACCCTGGGCTCCCAGACCATTTACACTCCTGGGTGGTCCTGGGAGCTGAGTCAGAAGCAACCCTTCACTCACCCCAGGAGCTCTGCTTTGCCTGCTCAGCCTTCCCCTTATAAGATTAAAAAACCATCATCTTCACACACACATTTTTTTTTTTTAAAGTCTCAAGCCTTACAGATTACATGTATATTTAAACATATGTGCATTCCATTGACGTGGTTCAGTGGAATCTAGTTTTTAGAATTAAACAGGCTTGGCTTCAAATCCAAACTCTTCCACTTACATGAATTTTTCCCCACTTATAATCTTGGGCAAGTGTTCTTAATCTCTCTGAACTTTAGTTTCCTTATTTGTTGAACAAATGATATAAATAATGATATATGCTTCATAAGATTTTTTTTTTTTTTGGCTAGAATCAAATGAGAAATTCCTGTGCAATTTGTGGCCTGGTGCCTCAGGTGTGGTGAGTAATCAATGGATATTAACTTATTAACTAGTCTTTTTATTTCCTTATTCTTCCTTTCTTAAGCAGCTTGTCTTTCGGCCCATTTTGTATACCTGTCACCATCCTAGCAAGGGGAGAAAGGAGGTAGAGGATGTAAAATTGGAGGAAAATTCTGCTTAATCTGCTAGAAGTGCTAAAGAAGGTAGATTGTGTATCAAGAAGGCAGTTAAGGTATAAAGCTCTATTTTTTTTTAACTTTTATGTTGGAGTAATAGTTGATTAACAATGTTATCTTAGTTTCAGGTGTACAAAGTGATTCAGTTATACATACACATGTATCTATTCTTTTTCAATTCTTTACCCATTTAGGTTGTTACATTAAATTAAGTAAGTAGAGTTCCCTGTGCTATACAGTAGGTCCTTGTTGGTTATCCATTTTAAAAATAGCAGTGTGTACATATCAATCCCAAATTCCCCAACTATCCTAAGCTCTATTATTTTAATTCACTTATTCATGCAAGCCCTATACCCAAAGTCAGGAAATGTGAATAATGCATTTATGTCTTTCAGTATGTGGATATGCTGAAAGGTTCTGTGATTCACTCTTCTTGCTGAGAAGGAACTGGTTATTTACTAGGAGCAAGTCCCTGTGCCCTTACACAGTCTATCTCACTTAGTCACGACATCAATACTACCCACAGGTAGTTATTTCTGCACCCATTTTAGAGACTGGGAAAGTAAAGCTCAGAGAGAAATACTTACTGAAGAGCATATGGCTAGTAAGTGGCAGAACCAATACTATGTTTGCTTCAGTCTAGTGTTTTCTGTACTCTCACATGCCCACCAGTTTTGCTTGGTAAACAGTGCATATTCACTGAAAATTAAAGCTGTAAATGGGGACCAAAGTAGCCTTTCCAATCATTAACCAGACATTTCTGTGTATGACACAGCCAGGACAGTAGTTAAAATTTGCCTTCTGTTAAAAAAAGAAAGAAAGAAAGAAAAAGGCTTCTAAAACAGGTTATTGGCACTTAACCTGATATCAGGCATTTATTCATTCCACAACATTCCATTTATTTTCATTGAGCCTCTAGTATGAACCACTCTGCTAAATCCACTGAAATCACAAAATTTTTGTTGCCAAATTCTATTATAGGCAGCTATTTTTAATATCTGATTGCATTTTTTAATTAATTTATTTATTTTAGTTGGGGGCTAATTACTTTACAATATTGTAGTGGTTTTTGCCATACATTGACATGAGTCAGCCATGGGTTTACATGTGTTTTCCATCCTGAACCCCCCTCCCACCTCCCTCTCCATCCCATCCCTCTGGGTCATCCCATTGCCCCAGCCCTGAGCCTTTGTCTCATGCATCAAACCTGGAATGGCATTCTGTTTCACATATGATAATATACATGTTTCAATGCTATTCTCTCAGAACATCCCACCCTCTCAATGTTCCTATGAGCACAATGTGTATCTTTGAGGTTCTGAATAAGCTGCACTAATGGACTGTTGTAGTGCCAACTGAATCTTTGGGTGTTAATCATGACATAAAACACTTTGAGTTAACAAGGAAAAGACTTTATCTTGGTTTCCTCATCTGTGAAATGGGACTTAAGAAGAAAAGGTCTTTGAATTCATTCATCTTGGAATGGTTTTCTACTAAATGCTATTTTGGCATAATTTTATTATCGGGGTGATCTGATTTTACAAAATAACCATGAAGGCTATTTAAAATGGCTACACATTTAAATGTCAAATGCTTGACACAAACTGTAGTAAATATCATTCCTTCAAGCCAAATCATTTATGTGTGACATTTATACAGAAATGCAAACAATAAATGGTCAAATCAACTTGGGGGTTAAAAGTCTATGGAAATGTTTAAGAATATAAAAGATCTGAGTTTCAAATGGAGGGCTATATTTTATAGTTTACTATTTCCTAGTACTGTTAAGACATAGAGTACCATTATGGCTACAGCACATTATAAACAAATGTGTCCTAAAGTTTTAAAATACTTTCCTGGGCAGGGATTAAGAATTAGAAAAAACAAAAACAATATTGTTACAATTTGTTGCATAACAATGGAAGGATTATATAAACCCTACTTTGTAGTGCTATGCTTTTCTACATAGAATTAATTTCATCCAGTATTAAAAACATTATGCTAATAACTTCTTTTGGATTCTTCATAAATGTTTTCTAACTTCTTTACTATCCCTGCATTTTAGCACCCACTTTGGACCATCTGGAGGCAGAAAGCACAGAGCCAGTTCCTGTAGTGTGATAATATATCTAATAAGCAGTAGAATGACCTGAGTTCATTCTCTGCCTAACAGAACACATCAGAGATCTCTGAGGAGGGCTGGCTGAAGGCAGCAGCTTTCTAAAATTGCCAGAGATCCAAGCTAAAGCAATCACAGAGGTTTTAGTCAGTCATCAAAAATGAAAATTCCTAATGCAATGACTATTTCAGAAGTGTTAAACTGTAGGTTTACACAGAACCATAAATAATGATGTGCAACTGCTAGGGTTTGTTTTGCAATCCTTGGGTTTTCTAGATCACATTAGAAACCATCTTACATGAAACATCTCTACCCTTCCTCCCTCCTCCCATCTAAAAGTTCTGCATTGAATGTCAATTTTAACAGCCATCTATAAGCCCCCCCACTCCAATATTCTTGCCTGGAGAATCCCACGGACAGAGGAGCATGGCAAGCCACAGTTCATGGGATCGCAAGAGTCGGACATGACTTAGCGCTATCTTTCTTTTCTTTCTTATAAGGACAACACATTCCAGGAGAGGGGCAAGGCCTTTATAACACAACCTACTTTCTCTGCAACACTTTTCTGGGAAATCAAGAGATGCGTGTTTTCATTAGGCATCTAGGAAGGCTTCAGAAAGGGACCCCAAGTAAACAGTAGAAAACTCAGCACAACAGAGTCCGTGACAATAGATTACCACCATCAAGCTGTAATTTTTAGAGGCAACTTGGTTTACTACCACTCAAACACTGGCATTTAGACGAAACAGGCCAATTACCAGATGTAATTCAGTCCTGGACTTTGGTAAAGACACTTAAAAGGAAAGGTCCTTGGCTTCAGAGATTTCACGTCAAGGCGACAAAGAGGCAAAAGTGCTAAGCATCCACAGGGCTTTTAAACAAAAGATGAACTTCTGCTCCTGAAAGGGCAACAGAGTACGTGTATATAAGACAAACAAGGGCTCCTCCGGGTTGTGCTCTTTCTTCCTCGGTCTCCAGTGGTGGCACAGTGTACAGTCAGGGTACATGAGACAGCAGGGACACCCTTTCTGCAAAGGTGAAAGAGGCTGGGGCTTGCTTTTTCAAGTGAGCAGTGACGGAGCTTTGCTCTTGCTCTCGTCTTGTATGCCCTTTTGCGTGGTCACCCTGGAGAGCAACGGCATTATTTGCAAGGCAACTGTCAGATTTCTCAGCTGCTGTCTGTGTGCCAGGAACACAGAAAAGGCACCCTAACTGCCCCCCTTAGAGACTACATTCTAATCAGCTGCACTCCAAGCCCCAAGGCAACAGCTTACACCTGCAAAGTCAAGTGCTGAATTCTTGCATCCAGATAACAGAAAGATAGCCACTGCTGCTTTGTAAAATATCTGGATCACTGCCTCAATTCTCAACATGGTTTTAGTAGGAAGCTCGCTAGATTTTGCTGATGCTTAGTGCAAATGGTACATTGTTGTCACTGTCACAGTTCTATTTTCTGCAGAATTTGTAGTCTTTTGCCTGGAAGAGGGGGGTCCAGTTGATCTTTGAATATTCTCATGTCAATCATGAGAAAAGTGGCTTCTGGCTGCCAAGGAAAACCAGCTACTGGCTACCAGGCTAGTCCCAGGTTCCAGCTCTGTCAGTCAGCAAGAGAAGCTAAGGAAAAGTGGTGAGTAAGAGGTGTTCCAGAGCGATCCTAGACCTGCAAAAAGCCAGGACACAGAGAGACTCAGATGGCAACAAGCCATCCTCAGGAACGGTCTCTCCCGGAGGCAGAAGAGCTGCTCCCTCCTTTCTCAGCCTCCACGTCTCCAGCTGCAGACCCCTCCTCTTCATTCTTTGCTCAGGATTAACTCTAGGGCATGACAGGACTAAGACTCAGTGACTCGCCCAAGACTACAGAGACTCAGTGACTGGCCCTGGAGCCTGAGCCAAGTGCAGGACCCATACCTCTGATACCCTCCACGAAAGCTCTTTCTATATAGGATCAACTTCTCTCCATTTCTACTCCAGGCACACAGATATTAGAAACTGCAGGGGCAGAAATGACAAGCTAACATGGGGAGGCAGGCATACATTAGTTATGTAAGAGGACCTCTCTGGCTGGCTGACTTTGCCTTAAGATTCTTCTTCACTTAAGAGAATTTAAAGATTGGAAGAGAGAAAGTAAAGATCTCCTTTAATGAGGGATACTGCCAAAACAGGAAGTGTAAACACCATTCTTTATAGAAAAATATCTAGTAGGTGAAAAGGCTAAAAGTAGAGCAGTCTAAAGTGAAATCTCCTTCATTTTGACCCACTGGATTTATTTTCCATATATATATAAGTTATATGGTTATATTCCATAACCATATATAAGACAATGGTTATGATTTCTATTCACACCAAAGCAAGGACTACATGAACCTCAGAACCAATGGAAGCTTAAACGCCAACTGATTCAAACATCTATTTTACCAGAACCTTAGAAATAGAGAATTTTAGAAGTGTAGACACTGAGAAATCACCTAGTCTCACCTAGTCCTACTTTTTCATTTTACAGTAGAGGAAACTGAGGTCCAGAGAGATTCAAATACCTTCCCAAAGTCATATAACATAGTATCTGTGCTAAAAAAGAACTCCATCCCCTAATAACCAAGTCAATGCAGCAACCTAGAAAAATAGGAAAATGCAGTCAAAAGACAAAGAGAGTTATATAAGGGACAATCTTCCTGTCCTTCCTGACACACATTGTGATTTTAGAAAAAGGTCCCTGAGACTAATTATAAGAAAATCACATTCCCCCCATCACCTCCATTTTTCTGGACAGAAGGAAATAGGTAGAGATAGATAATGACAATTCTCTCCCACTCCCAGTAAACAGTTTAAGCATGCCCATAATTAAGTGAAAAGGCAAAAGCATATCACTGCATCTATGGTTTCTATGAGACAAAGTCCAAACAAAATAATCCTGAAAGGAGCATATATTAGAAAAGCATCCTGGTGTTACTTCAATTTGTTTTCTAAATTGTTCTGACTACACAGGTGACTAACACTGAAAAGACAGTCTCCTGCAGCTGCTCATGATTCATGTACTAGAAAACAAAGATAAAAGATCATTCCTGACAGATTTATATCCAAATGCCTTACACTAATTTACGAAAGGGAACGTTAAGGTAATCAAGGAAAAAAAAATCTCCCAAAATTGCATAATGGGAGAAAAAAAATGTCACCGCATGTTGCCTGGTAAAGACAATAAAGAACCCTGCAGACATGAATGCTTGTCCTCATTCAGAAGAGCAAGTTCAGGAACATCAAGGACAAGAAGCTGCCCCAGTCCCTTTAGTCTAAAACAAAATAACATAAATCCTCAGATTTCAGACTAGGGGGACTCAGAAAGCAAGAGTGCAGAAATATGAAAGTGAATCAGAGATAGTGATAATATTTCCTTTTTCTATTTTCACTTTTAAAGAAAATATTTTTAAGAATTTGGCATCTCCCATGCCATGGATAGCCTTTCTTTTCACACATTCTTGATCTGATGAGTACAAACACATATCAGCCTATAAAGTTGAATCCACAGATCCAGATTATGAAAATCTGGTCTCTATGCTTTGATGGTTAAGCATCATTTACCTGCAAAAGCTAGTTTTATCTCTGGCTTTTAAGAGAGCCGGGAGGCAATGTTCTTCTAGGGATAATAAATTAAGAGTGTAACCACAGCAAGCCACTGTGCTGGGATACATAAAATCTCATTTAATCCTTACAAATCTTTATAACTATTTGATAATCATGGTACAGGTTACAAAATGGAAATCCCAAGATGTTAAACCACGTGCCTAAAGTCATTTTTCTCACCAGTGGTAAAAGAGGAATTAGAATCAGTCTTGAAAAGCTAAAGTTTAAGATCTCTTCACTATTTCTAGGTGCTCCCTGGACATGGATGGGGAAGGGCGCATGGAGTGGGGCTTGCCAGACCGTGCAAGAACCTCTCATATTCAGACTAGATACTTGGGGAAGAATTTACTCTTTTTAACATTATTGATGGTGATGGAAAGATTTCAATCACCTATCATTATGGAATAAATCTTACTCACAATTTGCTATAGCTAAATCAGCAGTTAGATATAAATAAAATTTGGCAATTTTAATTGGTTTGGCTCAGGCCTTCAGATTTCCATATGGTTATTTTCCTTGTTTTATGTTAAACGTAATCGATTTAGCACTTGAGTTTCAAAGTTTTGGCAGAATGTATCAATTAAAGGCTACATAAATTAGGATTGTTCAAAGCACACATTCCAAATGGAGTGATTTCTAAGGACAAGATTAAAAAATGCTCTTTTCATAAATGTTAAATTTTTCTACAAAAAAAGGGGGGGGGATATCTTCTTTGGAAAAACAAAAGCTAATAATCATTCTTTTTGCTTCTTCTGAGAACTAATGTGTGCCTAAAGTGGTCTTTTCTATACCATTTGACAGATGAATTTTTCCTATCTTCATATTTCTAAACCCAACAGCAGTTGTGAAAACTCTCACAAACCATCTCAAAACTAAAATGTAAGTACAACATCAATAAACATGGCATCGGCCCTATTAATCTGATAGCACTTTTCTAATTGGTCTTGCAAATTAAGATGTCCAATTGTTATTGTACGTTGAACATAGATGTTCTAAGCCAGAGACACAATTCCTTCAGAAACCGTAAAACCACACAATAAGGATAAAATACATACAGAAATCTGAAAAATGCAAAACACTTTCATTTCTGTAGACTTGTGATTAAAAACTTAACCGTTCAAATTGCTCCTGACGACTCCTGCCGTGTAATTATTGCCCATCTGCTGGTCCATCGCATGTGCTAAATAAATGAAAGAATCGTTTTTTCACACCCCAAGTGGTTGTTGGTGGAATTTCCACATTTATTTAGCTTGACTATAAGGCTAGAATGCCTGGTGTCTTTGTGATTCTTGGAGAGCTGCATAATTCAAGTATATTATTATGAATTTCTCATTTTATATCTTGGGTAATGGAAGGGTACACAACTGTTTGCTTTATAACAGAACTCGGAATTGATTCCATCTTTATAAATGACTATTTCAACCACTGAATATTAATAGATATTCCACCCTTTCGAGTATAACATTAAATTCACTGGAACAATTGATCTCATCTCTTAATGCCAGATTACCTTATGCTACTCTCCCTCCATACAGAGTTGCACTAGGAAATTTCTTTGTAACTTCTGGATTAGAAAATCTAACAATATGAATGAGGACCTACGCACCCTCCTCCATTTCTACTGATTACTTCATTGATTTCATTTATTTCCAGGGTCTCCTTCTTCAGTGGCAAGAATGTGGAATTGCTAGAAGTATCCTTAAAGGAAACCTTGAAGGTCATTAGATCCCAGGCAATGAATGCCTTCATTCACCAAAGGCACTGCCCTCCTTTGCCTCCAGCCCTTCAGCATCAGCAAGTTCCCCCAAAGGGCTTGCACTTTTACTCAGCCTGAGCAGGTCACATTTCTAAAATACTTTTCCCTGTCTCCAACATCCCTGGTCAGCAGTACTGAGTCACTACCACCAAGGAGTTTCAGGCTAGTTCAACCTCTTTCTACTTTTCAATGGAATTATTCCATGTAATCCGATTTACACAGCCATTTAATCAAAGTGAGAAAGGAGATTACAGAGCTCACAGTTTGTTTTGCAAAGCAGGCAAGGGTGCAAGGATCATCAATCCTACAGAGTCTAAGTTGACTTGATAGTACCGTCCCATACACCCCACCCCCACTTTTGGATTGTTGGTCATTAACCTGATCTGTCTCCAGAGATCTTGTTTAAATAGGAAGGTTTAGGCTCTTTTCCTGAACTGGAAGGTAGCGGGGTTCTCCACCCAGATCTCACTACTGCCATTCATGTGAGCAGATGCTACTGTAACAAAGAATTGGTTCCTCGCCCATGCTTATTAATTTCACACAGCAGAAAGCATGTATAAGTCAAGTAATTATTTTAAAACTTCTGTTGCCAGTCTTCCACATTTGCATTTCAACAGCCCGCTGCGGTGATCCCAGGTGCTCTGCCTATAAACTAACCTGCTTGCAAGAGAGAAACATGTGCTACGATGCTCCTCTGCTCCGCCTTGGGCAGCTGCCCTAGAGACTACACAAACCTTTCTGCCAGGCCAAGTCCCAAACCCCTGCCCTTTTCCACACAGTGTAATGGGCTCGGGTCTTTCTACTCCCTTCTGAATGCGTTGGTACCCTCCCCAGATCTAGACGTCTATTGAAAATGTGACACTGAGTGTGCCATTAAATAAAGCATTTTCAACACATTCTAAACTGAAGACGTGTACAATCTTTTCACCCGCCACTTCCACATGTTTCAAGAACTGCAATCTACGACAGAACCTCGGGCGTGAGAGGGCAGCCTTACCCAACCCGCAGCAGATAACACAGAAAAATTCCTAAGGGGAGAAGTAAGAAGAGGCGAGACCTGGCGAAAAGAACTGTGGATGGAAGTGCCCCGCCGGCCATTTATCAAGGACAAGGCAGAGATATCTGCTGCAAGGAAAGAAGGGGGGGGGGGAACTAATTGTACCCCTAGACGGTGCTCTACCCTGTGCTTGTGTATAATGCAAATTTTGCAGCACGGGGAATTACCTCCATAACTACCACCAGAAGTGCCCATTAAAACACGCACGCGCGCACACATATACAACTTTTTCTCTTCTGTAATGGAAGAAAGTGGGTGCAATGTGGAGGTATTACGCTCTCTAGAGCTCGCCTAGAGCCGCAAACCTGGCAGACGCCGCGGGAGCCAAGTTTCCCCCGGCTAGTGGGGCAGGTTCTCCGCCCAGCTGAGCGTGGCGAATAAGGACCTCGGGGTTGGCTCGGTTCCCGCGGCCGCACTGGAGTCCGCACGAGCCCGGCACCCACACCGGAGCCACACAAAAATCTGAATACGCGAGTGATCGAGGGTGGCGCGTGGGGAACTGTTGTGTAATCTTCCCGAAATCCACGGGAAAATGTCTCCCGTGCAAAGACATGCCTTTCCGGAATAACTTCAACTCTCCGGCCAAAGAACAGATCCTTCTGTCTTACAGGAATTGCGGCTCCCGACTGACAGCTCCCAACTTACGGGCTATGGCTCCAAACTTGACACCCGCTCCCTCTCATCCCTCCCACTCCCCCTCTCCAGGCTCACCCGGGCCGGGCGACTACGGCTCGCGCGCCTCCCCCGCCACCCCTGCACCTCCAGGCTCGTCCGGCAGGCACAGCCCCGCACGCCGGGGCAGTTGGGGCCGGGACGCGCCGGCCTCCGGGCACGGTTTTTCTTGGAGAGCTGGCGAGCTCCCGGGCGCGCCCTACTTACTTGTGTCTTCTTCATAAGGAAAGGCAGCGCTGTGATCCAGCCCAAGCAGCGGTGTGGCAACTCCGTTTAGCTGTTCTGGAGCTCCAGCATACTGCATGAGCAGCGGCTGCAGATAGTCCACGCATTGAGCCCGAGCGCAACGCCCTCTCCACTGCCGGTGCTTGGCGCGGCGATCCCTGTCCCGGCGCGAGGCGGTGAGCGAAGCCCAGGCCGGCGCGCCGCCAGCACTTTTATACGGCTCCCGCCCGCCTACTCCGGACACGCCTCCTTCCCTTCCGGAGCCCCGGGGAAGCAAGCCTGGGCTGGGGCGGGGGGCAAGGGGGCAGACCCTGGAAGGCGGCTGGAGCACCAGAAGTTAGACAGATCGAGCGAAGCGCGTTCCGGCGCTGGGGGGCCACCCGGGCTCGGGGGCGCCTAGGACGAAGGTGAACACGCTGCAGCCGCCGCTCGCGCTGCGCGCCGGGCGCGGAGAGTCTCTGATCTGCCTCTTAGCCTGGCACGGCCGGGGGACTCACGAGAAACCTTGAGCTTGGGCGAGGGCTGGCAGTTCCTTCTCTACTGCAGAGGCGGGGCGGGAGGGGTCACTGGGGGCCTAGCGAAGAATTCACCTCGTTCTGCTTTAGGGAAAAAAATGTTTAAAGCTTACTTAGGATCTATATAGTTAGGCCATTGTCCTACTTCAATTTTTTTTAAACAATTACTTTAGTGAATGGATATTTAATCATTGAAATGATTGTTGACTCAGAGTTGAATGTTGCTAAGGGAGATGCTGTTTCCAGAGTGATTTACGGCTGCTGCTTTAGAAATTAAGATGGGAAGAGAAGCGGTAGGTAACAGGCAGGCCATAGAATCAGGCAGTTTTGAAACCTGTACTTTCTGATGCTGGAGAAGGTTTTGGAGTCAGATAGTGCAGCAACAACAATAATAGCTAAAACCACTGTGTGATGCACTTAATTACATGCCAGGCGCTGTGCCTGTAAAGTGTTAGTACTTTACAGCGATTATCTCACTTAGATCCTCTCCACAGATCTATTATATAGGTCTTGTCATTTTTATTTCCATTTTATAGTTGATGAGACAGTCTTAGGTCAACTTTCCCAAATCACAGCTAGTAAATGGCAGAACTTAACTTGAATCCAAAGTCCTGGCTATACAGCTTTTAAAAATATTTAGAACAATTATTGATTCTCTAAAGCCCCATTATATTTGTTCTTATAATTTCAGACCACTAAAAAGCATTTTATTCTTTGAAAAAAGTATGTACTAGAGATTAATGTCAATAATCTATAAGAAAAAATATTATGTAAATTTAGGAATTAGGTGTTTTAATGAGTAGGATTCCAAATTAATTAATTTCAGTGAGCCTTTTTAAAGAAATGAATATGCCAAACCTATAATCATGAAAAACAAGAAACTAGGTAAAATTTGAAGCTCATAGTATTAGTTTTCCATCACTGCTGTAACAAATAACCAAAAGTTATTCACGTTAAACAACACGTATTTATTATCTTACAGTTTGGAGGTCAGAAGTCCAAAATGGATCTCCCGGGGTTAAATGTTGACAGGGCTATGTTCCTTATAGAAGCTCTAGGGGAGAATTCTTTTTCTTGCTTGTCCAGGGTTCTAGAAGTTATCCAGAGTTTTTGGCTCACAGACATCTTCCTCTTCAAAATCAGTTATGGTGAGTTGAGTCTTCTTATCACCCACTCTGACCTTCCCTTCTGCCTCCTTCTTCCACTTTGAAGGACCTTGTGATTACATTGGGCTCACCTGAACAATCCAGGGTATGCTCCCTAAATCATCTGATTAGCATCATTAATTCCATCTGCAATCTTAATTCCCCATTGCCATTTAGCATAGCATATTCACAGGTTCCAGAGATAAGAACATTGATATCTTGGTAGGGGTTGGGGAGCAGCAGGTACAGGCATTCTATCTGCCATACTCAATGTGAGCTTCCCTGGTGGCTCATAGGGGAAAAAATAAATCTGCCCACAGTGCAGGAGACTCGGGAGACGTGAGTTTGATCCCTGGTTTGGGAAGGTCCCTTGGAGGAAGAAATGGCAACCCACTCTGGTATTCTTGCCAGGAAAATCTCGTTGACAGAGAAGCCTGGTGGGCTACAGTCCATGGGGGTCACAAAGAGTCAGATGTGACTCAACACACACCACACTTACTAGCAAACAAGTTCTGGGAGAACATGGAGTGGAAATGTGGATTTATTTCACTATGCATCCTTCATCAAGTGCTTTACTCCAAGCAGCCACAGATCTCTGGCTAGGAGACTATCTCTTCCATAGTTACAAAAACAAGTGTTTGAAAAAAGACCACAACCCAAAGTTCAGAGTATTAAATAATTACTTACTTTCTGTTAAAACAGTGCTATAAAACCATTTTAAACAGAGTGGAAGTGTGAAAACAGAAGCAAATAGGACAGTAGAGGAAAAATCATTTAACTAATGACTCCTCCCTGGCAATCCAATTTAACATAACCAGCCTTTAGGAGTAATTTTGGTCTGCCAGAATCTTTCAAAGAGTTGCATATATATTACGCACTAAAGAGTTACACTCCTGAAATGTATCATTATGGACCAATGGAAGGGAAATGAGTTTGAGGAAGGGTTCTATTTCAGACTCTATGCAGGCTCTATGATCTTGTCTCCAATTAGGGATTTAACAGTGTGGCATGCATAATTGTAAAGATTCCCCAAGTGACTATAGATACTACATCTTTGTTTATCAAATGAGAATGAGTTGAAATGCATATTTTTAAAATGTCTACTATATATTTACATGTATAACATATATAGGGTTTCCCTGGTGGCTTGGATGGTCAAGAATCTGCCTGCAATGCAGGAGACCTGGGTTTGACCCCTGGGTCAGGAAGATCCTTTGGAGAAAGGAATGGCAACCCACTCCAGTATTTTTGCCTGGAGAATTCCATGGACAGAGGAGTCTAGCAGACTACTGTCCATGGTGTCAGCAAGAGTCAGACACCTCTGAGCAACTAACACACACACACACACACATATAACATATATATCATATTAAACAGATGTGTCCAAGTTGATTGCTTTTTAGAAAAAAAAATTAAGGGTAAATTTAAAAAAAGTTTAATTTATAACATTAAATAAAACTGGTAGTAAAGGAAGATAGATATTGACAAAAATCATCATGGTAGAATTGCTGAAGCTTGGCCAACACCTATCTAACCATACTAATTTTATGAAACCAATAAGAGGAAATGGCCTATAGGTTAGAACAGGTTTAAAGAAACCAGAGGATTTAGACCTAGCAGAAATTCAGTCCAGTTTCTTTTCAATCAACTGGATAATTCATCTCAGTACTCAATATGCTCATCTCCTAGAATGGCTCACTCTCTTCTCTCCCTTCCTCCCTTCTCCTTTTCTTCTCTCTCTCAGTTCTGTTTTCTCCTTCCACCTCCACAATCAATGGCTTTTTAGCTCCATTAATAGCATCATTGACTTTCTCATCGATAACTCTGTATCTGTTGTTTCCTTCATACAATGCTACAATTCTGATGGTGACTGCAGCCGTGAAATTAGAAGATGATTGTTTCTTGGAAGGAAAGCTATGACATACCTAGACAGTGGTCACGTGCAGAGCTGGACCGTAAAGAAGACAGAGCGTTGGAAAATTGGAAGGACTGATGCTGAAGCTCCAGTATTTTGGTCACCTGATGCGAACAACTGGCTCATTGGAAAAGACCCTAATGCTGGGAAAGATTGAGGGCAGAAGGAGAAGAGGGCTTCAGAGGATGAAATGGCCAGATGGCCTCACCGATGCAGTGGACGTGAACTTGGGCAAACTCCAGGAGATAGTGAAAGACAGGTAGGCCTGGCCTGCTGCAGTCCATGGGGTCCAGAAGAGTCGGACATGGCTGAGTGAACAACAACAACAACAAAGAAGATATCAAAGCAATTAGAAGAGCTAGCATACAAATCGAAGACTGTGGGCAAGCTCATCAGGAGGTCAGAAGTGGGTCAGAAAGACTAAGATCTCTCTTCAGGGTAGGCTTTTGAGAGAAGACAATAGCCAGCATCCAGCCCCTTAGCAGAAGAACATCAGGCGCTACTTAAAAGTGAACAAGAGGTAAGGCTATGCCCTAAATGGATAGGAGGCATCAGGAATTTTTTCTTGCAGAATAGTAGGCACCTGTTATAGGGTACACGGAGTTCAACATTTGATACATTGGGAAGAAAGTCTGTCCATGATTATCTAGTCTTCACTTGCATACATTCAGTGCTAGTTGGTCCATCATGCTGTTTTTGATTAATTGTTGAAAAGCTTTTTTTTTTCTTTTGAGCTTTAACATTTGTTGTTGATGATGTTGTTTAGAGATATATTTAATTAGTAAGTAAGTCTGGTAAGTCTTGCCTGCATACAAAACATCTCTTGTTCATTCACTCCTTCTGGTTGCCCTCTGTTAGATGTAACACTTTGATCACATAATCTCCTCTGCTGAGAAACTCTGGTGGCTTGCCGTTACTCTTGGAATACAAAAAAAAGAAAAAAGAAAAAGGCTTTAAGACTTCTGAGGTCTGGCTCCTCACTGCCTCTCCAAAGTCAATTCGTGCTGTGCTCCTGCTCCAGAGGCAAGAGCCATTTGATATTCCTCAGAATTTTCTTCTATCTCAGAGCCTGTACTTAGTCAGTACTCTTCCTTCTGCCTCTGCCTAGACCACTTTGCTCAATTCGCTCCTCTTCGCCTAGTAAATATCTTCTTATTCTTTAGATCTCAACTCAGTATTCCCTAAATTCCCTTCTTCAAGTAGGTTTTCCCCAACCTCTGATTTGATCAGCTCCCTCTTATTAGAGGGGCTTCTCAGGTGGCTCAATGGGCAAAGAATCTGCCTGTGATGCAGGAGACACAGGAGCCGTGGGTTCAATTCCTGCATCAGTAAGATCCTGGAAAAGTACATGGCAACCTACTCCAGTATTCTTGCTTGGAGAATCCCATGGATGGAGGAGTCTGGTGGGCTACAGTCCACAGGATTGCAAAGATCATGTATGACTGAAGCAAATGAGCATTCATGTCCCTTATTAGAAGGGCTTCCCAGGTGGTGCCAGTGGTAAAGAACTCTCCTGCCAGAAGACATAAGAGAAGCAGGTTCAATCCCTGGGTTGGGAAAATACCCTGGAGGAGAGAATGGCAACCCACTCCAGTATTCTTGCCTGGAGAATCCCATGGTCAGAGGAGCCTGGTAGGCAATAGTCCATGGGGTTGCAAAGAGTTGGACATGGCTGAAGTGACTAAGGCACACATGCACATTCTTACTAGAAACTCAAGTATGAATTCCCTCTTTTATAGCATTTATAAAACAGAGGCTATTTTACATTTGTTTGTGTGATTATTAAAGTCACTCTGACTGTCCTCACTCATTATTTTACCTTCAATGTTTAGTGCAGTGAGCAGAACACAGTGAATCTCTTAAATATTATTCTGATTAGTTTGCTGATGCCAGACAGGAGGCAGTATTTGGACAAGGCCCAGAGCTTATATGATATCACCAATTTCTCAAAACAATCATGTAAGGGAAATAATTTTTCTGTTTGATCAATAAGGGAACTGAGGACCAATAAGATTCAGTTCAGTTCAGTCACTCAGTCGTGTCTGACTCTTTGCGACCCCATGAATCGCAGCACGCCAGGCCTCCTTGTCCATCACCAACTCCCGGAGATTACCCAAACTCATGTCCATCGAGTCGGTGATGCCATCCAACCATCTCATCCTCTGTTGTCCCCTTCTCCTCCTGCCCTCAATCTTTCCCAGCATCAGGGTCTTTTTAAATGAGTCAGCTCTTCGTATCAGGTGGCCAAAGTATTGGAGTTTCAGCTTCAACATCAGTCCTTCCAATGAACACCCAGGACTGATCTCCTTTAGGATGGACTGGTTGGATCTCCTTGCAGTCCAAGGGACTCTCAAAAGTCTTCTCCAGCACCACAGCTCAAAAGCATCAATTCTTCGGTGCTCAGCTTTCTTTATAGTCCAACTCTCACATCCATACATGACCAGTGGAAAAACCATAGCCTTGACTAGATGAACATTTGTTGACAAAGTAATGTCTCTGCTTTTTAATATGCTATCTAGGTTGGTCATAACTTTCCTTCCAAGGAGTAAGTGTCTTTTAATTTCATGGCTGCAATTACCATCTGCAGTGATTTTGGAGCCCAGAAAAATAAAGTCCGCCACTGTTTCCACTGTTTCCCCATCTATTTGCCATGAAGTGATGGGACCGGATGCCATGATCTTAGTTTTCTGAATGCTGAGTTTTAAGCCAACTCTTTTACTCTCCTTTTTCACTTTCATCAAGAGGGTCTTTAGTTCTTCTTCGCTTTCTGCCATAAGGGTGGTGTCATCTGCATATCTGAGGTTATTGATATTTCTCCCGGCAATCTTGATTCCAGCTTGTGCTTCCTCCAGCCCTGCGTTTCTCATGATGTACTCTGGATATAAGTTAAATAAACAGGGTGACAATATACAGCCTCATACTCCTTTTCCTATTTGGAACCAGTCTATTGTTCCAAGT
Source organism: Giraffa tippelskirchi (assembly GCF_054371585.1). Taxonomy (NCBI): domain Eukaryota; kingdom Metazoa; phylum Chordata; class Mammalia; order Artiodactyla; family Giraffidae; genus Giraffa; species Giraffa tippelskirchi. The sequence continues at coordinate 120,398,179 of NC_137278.1, forward strand.
CCAGTTCTAACTGTTGCTTCCTGACCTGCATACAGGTTTCTCAACAGGCAGGTCAGGTGGTCTGGTATTCCCATCTCTTTCAGAATTTTCCACAGTTTCTTGTGATCCACACAGTCAAAGGCTTTGGCATAGTCAATAAAGCAGAAATAGACGTTTTTCTGGAACTCTCTTGCTTTTTCAACGATCCATCTGATGTTGGCAATTTGATCTCTGGTTCCTCTGCCTTTTCTAAAACCAGCTTGAACATCTGGAAGTTCACGGTTCACGTATTGCTGAAGCCTGGCTTGGAGAATTTTAAGCATTACTTTACTAGCATGTGAGATGAGTGCAATTGTGTGGTAGTTTAAGCATTCTTTGGCATTGCCTTTCTTTGGGATTGGAATGAGAACTGATCTTTTCCAGTCCTGTGGCCACTGCTGAGTTTTGCAAATTTTCTGGCAAATTAAGTGCAGCAATTTCACAGCATCACCTTTGAGGATTTGAAATAGCTCAACTGGAATTCCATCACCTCCACTAGCTTTGATTAAGTAATTTATTCAAGATCTTCAACTGGTAAGTGAAAAAGGCATGATCTAATTCAGGCTGTGGACTGTAGTTAGGATTTTTTACCTACTCCTATTTTTTACCTCTCCTATTCTTTTTCCTCTGCTACCAGCATCCCACTTTCTTTTGTAGAAATCACACAAGATGATTCCAAGTCTTTTAGGAGGGATTGTCATTCACAAGTCTTTGTTCCCCACCTTCGTCCTTCACTAGAGGCCTGGGTTTAGAATCCTGGCCAATCCCCTGATTGGTGATGTATGGCTACATCACTTGAGATGGACCAATCAGAATCCACTGAAATATTTTCCTGCTAAAGTTACTTGGAAAGGTTACCTTCTTCCTATGGATTTGCCACAAGCTACAGAAATGTGAAGCTTCCTTTATCCTATTGATGTCTGGTTTGACCAGCCTTAAAAATGCTGAAAGATAACAGTTCAGAGTGTTCTTTGAAAATCCAACAGTTCTTATATTTAGGGAATACTATCAAACTCATTAGTTTATTTTTTCTTGATTATAGAATACAGATTAGAAAATATTGCCAAGGATAGGACATACTTAAATAATACTTAAACGCTGACTACCATCAGCATTCTTTTCCCTTTACAGGTACCTGAAAATTAATCACAGGTCCAATTTAAAAACAACAGTAAATAATTACATTCCTGAAAAAAGTTGTAGAATTAACTCATTTATTCATTAATGAATTCATTTGACAAATATTTTAATTCTTTCGGTAATTATAACATAATTTTTAATTACCTCCAATAATCTCCTCTAAAATGTATTATTCATTTCAGTCCTCACTACCACACTTCAGAGCTCATGAATTTCATTTAAAACTATTTGAACAGATTCACCTAATGTCTTCCCATCTCTGGTCTTTTCTTCTTCCCATCCACTTCATCATCACTGTCAACATTACAGTAGCATCCATAATAATCTAGGCACAGTACCTCACAGTCTATAAATGTAGTCTGATTCTCCATAACTAGAGAATAAAATCTGAAGTTCCCTGCAATTTGGCCACAATACATGTTTGTAGCTCCCTAGACTCATCAATTGTACTAGCTACTTTCTTCCAACTAGCCATATTGGACTTCTCAACATTTTCTCTTTGACACCTTTGTTCCTGTGTTCACATTGTTCCTTTTGCATGGAGTAGCTTTTTCTCTATTTTCTGCCTGAAATCTCCTTTTCATCATTTAAATCCTGGTTCAAATAACACTTCCTCTTAGAAGCAGAGTAGTTGCTCACTCTTTATAACATTCATTAGGCTTACAATTAATGAGAAAGTTATTTGGTAATCCATGAGCCCTCATTCAGAGAAGGAGAGAAGGATACTCTCAGTATGTGCTGAGCAAAAGAATAAAATGAGCTGTGGGAATTTGATGGGAACATTCAAGCGAGAGAATATGCACATGGGGGCTTGATAATAGTTAGCTATGTTTCATGTGATTTTTTTTTTTTTTACTAAAATGTTAGCAAATATGTTTTGACTCAAAGTTTTATTTTTAATAAATATAATTATTCCCTTCAACTTATATAAATGCTTTTATGTCTTTCTAATCCTTAAAGTTTTCAGAAACAGTTATTTCACTATTTCTAGGTTTTAAAACTAGAAAAGAATTTTGGTAAAATGTGTTTTACACAGTTCATCTACAGATGAAGATTTGAGGCCACAGAAAGTCTTATTTGAAAGAGGAAGAGAACATTTGTCTCCAGCATTGACTTATGAAACACTTTCCAGCTAGTCCGGAAGTACTACTTCCAAGAAATCCAGATCAAAGAGTAAATATTTTACCTTGTTTACAGTAAAGAGTGATTATTAATAAGATAATGATTTTAAGGTTATTTCCAGAAGAATTTCTAGAGAAGAGAAAAAGGTAGAATTGATTTTCTAATTAACATGTATTTCTGGGAATATTCATTTCTATATACATATATATACATACATATATATGATAATCAAATACCATCAGCTGTTATAATTTTTAATATTTTAGCTGTTATAATTTTTAATATTTTACTACAAGTCCCTCTTCTCCAAGACATTTAAAAACATATTATGTAATTCCACATTTTTACAGAATTTTCCTTGATATTGACATCCATATATGTCCCATAACTTTTATATGTATTAGATAGATTAATTTAGGGTGATGTTTTTATCAGTGATGTTATTCTCTTCACTTATCTGATTTAAAAGAGATGTGTGACTCGAACTGTAGCAGTGTTCTTTTTTACATTGTACTTTTGAAATGTGTTCTCTAATGAATCATTTAAACAAGAAGTTGCTAGCGTATGGCTTATTTCCTAATTGATAAGTTTCTATATTCAACTCTTGAATGGCACAGTTAGTGAACAGTATAGAGACATAGACAAATGCACTGCTACTGCTGCTGCTAAGTCGCTTCAGTCATGTCCGACTCTGTGCGACCCCATAGACGGCAGCCCACCAGGCTCCTCTGTCCCTGGGATTCTCCAGGCAAGAACACTGGAGTGGGTTGCCATTTCCTTCTCCAATGCATGAAAGTGAAAAGTGAAAGTGAAGTCGCTCAGTCATGTCCGACTCTTCGCAACCCCATGGACTTCAGCCTACCAGGCTCTTCTCTCCATGGGATTTTCCAGGCAAGAGTACTGGAGTGGGGTGCCATTGCCTTCTCTGACAAATGTACTAGTACTTGGTAAAGCTCTATCATGAAATGTATTGTGACTGCCCTGGTTATCTCCCTTTAAAAATTATAAACAGGGAATGGCAGGGAAGCTGTCATGTATTTGGAACTTTCCTCTTTCTTCTTTTGGAGCATGGTGGGTGAAAAGAATTTGACATTAAGGCAGCTAGAGAACAAATAAACTTTACTCTTTATTGTAGGTTCCAAAGTCTCAAACAAGCATTGTAGATACTTTTTTTTTTTAAGTGGATGTGCAAATTGCTTAGACAAGTAGCAGATTTTTCATGTCTCCCTCCAGCGTCATCAGACCACTTATCAAGTTTGGATAAAAGACTTTTTATTAACAATGTACCTTATTATCTATGTTTTCCCTCAGCGAGAAACTATTTGCAATGACCCCATCTTTAGAGGTTATGCAGATCTTGACCACTTTTCAACCTAGTCTGCAAAGGCCTTGAGGGAAGAGATGGCTTTCAGAATTGAGAGATCCAAGCTTTGAATGGCTGGTAAGCCCTAGACATTGTCATCTTAGCCATATACACCAGCCACCTTCACCCACCTTTCTTAAAAACATTTTTTTTTTTTCCATTCAAATCTGTTATTCCATACTATGGAGGCTCTCATAACAAATCCTTGGTACCAGCTTTCTTATTCTGAGGCGTGTACCCAAGGTGAGACAGTAGATAAAAATAAGATAATCATTGTCATAATCATTAATTTTTAAATATATATTTTCTTTTTCATTTATAAAGAATTCATGCTTAAATTGGATTGATTTTTACTATGATATCTTTCATTTACCTTAAAAATATGCAGCTTGGTACTGTGTGTATGTTATTTGATGGAGAGTACATTCCACGTGCTGAAAACATCCTATTCAAGAATTTTAGTCTAGGGCTGGCCAGCTAGCTTTCAAGCTAAAAGTTCCATGTACTATGAGATGCTAATGTACGCACTTCTATCATCCATATCTATGCTATATAAATCTAGCTTATTTCATAGATGGCAAATAAGTTAGAAATAGGAATATTCGATATTATTCATAAACAGCTATATGGCAAATAATTTTTCAGAGGTGAAAATGCTGGCTTATTGATCAACATCATTAATGTAAGAAGACAGTCTCATTGGTAAAATTAAAGCTCTTCAGGATATGTGCACTGACTAAAATTGTTCTAGAAGCATAGTCATGAACAGGGTGTAATAATTCAAGGAGGCCTGAAACCTTTGGAAGTAAAAATGATGCTTAAGACTTGAGTCCTAAACAGATTGGTTCCAGCTATCGGGTAAGAGAGTTTCTAATGATGTGTTTGTTTTGAGTAAATGTTTCATGTGACATGTTAATGGAACACTTAACTGTACTAAGAGCTGGAACTTTATCAAGCTATAAAGAATACTTGGTGTGACCTGATTTATGCCTATTTGTCATTATATCGGGGCTTCCCTGGTTGCTCAGAATCTTCCTGCAATCTGGGAGACGCAGGTTCAATCGCTGGGTTGGGAAGATCCCCTGGAGAAGGTCTATATGTGTTGCACAATTTGGTCTGTGATTTGCTTTCAACATGATCTGGTAGCCACATAATCAATCTACCATAAGGAATCTAAGAGTTGTGCATATTGAATTGGCTTGAGTCAGTTCATAATGGTTTATGGAGCACTTACCATGTACTTTGCATATATTATTTAACCTCTATTCTAATCTATACAATAGTTCTCACTTTACTCCTTGCACAACAGTTATTGTTTGGTTTTGGCAAACCACCTATGTACAGGATGATGCTAATCATTGTCATTATTTAGAGAAAGAGAAGTAAGATAATTAAATCGAGTTGAACATGACTTAGCAACTAAACTACTACTACTATGAGGTGGGCATAATTACCTGTTTTACAGATAAGGAAACTATAGCCACAGAGCAGTTAAGTGACTACTCAAGGACATACAGATAGAAAGTGGCCAGTCTTGGATTTAACCTGTGCCTGAATGACTTTAAAACACCATCCTTCTAACCATGATGTTTTACTGCATTCCCTAATGATTTTTTCTTGTTCATAGAAGAATTTAGGGGCTAAGAAGTGAGTTAAATATTTCTGATAGTACAGTATCTACTTTGCAGAGTTTTCTCCTGGGGTCCAATGATAGAAAATAATTTGTCAAGTGTAGGGCATGCTGGATAGCTATCAGGACTCAGAGATAATTAGACACTTTTCAAAGCAAGACTCTCAGCATGGAAAATGTCCTTAAGGATTTTGATTCAAATGACTGATTTCATGACAATGAAGGGCTCCAAAAGCAAAGCAGTGCTCTTTTATGTAGAGCACAGGAAATAGTTAGGCTAGCACTGAGTCTTTTCAGGGCAAACATTGGAAGCTTAAGATTATCTGTGCTGATTTTTCCCCTAATCCACCTTATCGCGTTTCTGGATACCCGACCTCAGTATAGCTTGTACAATATCATCTCTGTAACCTTTGTGTGTGTCGGCTTATCTTGATCAACTATCAGTGCAAAGTGAGAAGCTGCCTTTCATCTGGTTTCCAATGGTGCTAACTAGGAAAAAGAGAAACTAAAAAGTTTGCATTGAGCAGAAATAGAGTAGTAAAGGTATTAAAGCACCAACAGCTAACCTAAAGAAGGCATTTTGAGGAAGGAAGGCTTCCTAGGGAGAAAGTTCACTAAAGAATATCGACAACATAGTAAGTGGTGAACAAAAAGGGTTGGTTAAAATCTTGATTATTTGCAGTGGTACAAAGTTTTCCTATTTGAACTTCAATAAAGAGTTTTTGTCAATTCATCCTTACGCTGAAGCTGTTCTCCTAAATCAAATACATCAAATATGTGGCTTTGTTAAGGAAGATAATCCTTGAACTCTTAGCAATATAAGCAGAACTGATTAAAAAAAAAAAATAGAAGGTATGATGGTATATAAGCCTTTTTCTCTGAAAAGGAAACAGAACATGTATGACTTCTGGAGACCAGCTAAATCAGGTAGAAGAGCAGAGAGAGGCTTTGTAGCCAACAATGGAGGAAAAAATGAACAAGGAAGTTATAAAGTGCAAAATGATTGATTTTACAATGTGCATTATATAAAAAGAGGAAGTATATTTTGTGTCTAATGTCTTCCTTTTACACTGTGTTGTAATGAAAAGAACATTAGCTTTGCAGTCAACAGACCTGGGATAAAATCCTGGCTTTAGTACTTTCTGCCTAGGAAATTTAGAGCAGGTTCTTAAATCTCTCTGAGCCTCAGTTTCCCCATAGGTTAAATGGAACTCCCAGCATCCATCACCTAGAAGTGTTGAAGCCTATATCTGTCATAAACCTTCTTTTTGACTTTGGGAAACTCAACTTTTCTGAGCCTCAGAATCTCCATCTGTAAAATGGGAATAGTCATGTTTCCTGGCTCCAATCTAGAACTTTTCCTGCACAGGCAGACGAAATATATAGGACTGACTCTCTTGATGGTTTTTTTCTCTGTCAAGTTAGAATAAAAATGACTACCTAGTAGTAGTTGCCTTCTAAAGATTAGAGTAATACATTTCAAGTTCGTAGTTCATCAGTTCAGTTCAGTTGCTCAGTCATTTCCAACTCTTTGCGACCCCATGGACTGCAGCACGACAGGCTTCCCTGTCCATCACTGACTTCCAGAGCTTGCTCAAATTCATGTTCATTGAGTCAGTGATGCCATCGAGCCATCTCATCCTCTGTCATCCCCTTCTCCTCCTGCCTTCAATCTTTCCCAGCATTAGGGTCTTATCTAATGAGTCAGTTCTTCGCGTCAGGTGGCCAAAGTATTGGAGCTTCAGCATCAGTCCTTCCAATGAATATTCGGAACTGCCCAGCTCCTAGTTCACAGAAGCAGGCAATAAATGATACACAGCTGGGATGCAGTAAATGTTTGGAGTACATTGTTAAATCCACATTAGATCTATTGGTGGGATTGGCTTACTCAATACTTGTTTTCATAGGGAAAAATATATGCCATAGCAGACAACATAGGAGACAAAAATTTCCCATATTTAAACTGTTTGCTACTTTTTGAAGCATAAACATATCCTTGTGGAGAAGGATTTATACATCATACTCTCTACTTTCCAGAAAAGGCTGAGATCCAGAGAAATTTAGCGGTATTCTGCAGAAATGGTATGATTCAGAAGGATCAACGCTGGAATCTGGATTCCTGAATTCTGTCCCAGAAAACAATCTTTCCATCATAAAACATTCTCCCTGTCTTATTTTTCTGGTATAACGTTCAAGAAATCTTGTTGGGATAAATTGTAAGAGCAAGAAGTAAGCAATCAAGATAGGCTTTCCTCTAATGAGTTCATGATGTGTTGATGCCCTTGCCTTATCCTTTTTTTTTAATGGAAAAATGATGATGAATTCTCTATAACATTTAGAGAGGAACAGGGGACATACTTTGCTAAATTGAATGGATTTGTGTCACTATCAGCTTTGAGACTCGAACTGATTTCAGACCCTTGAAAGCTGAAATAGCAAAATGTTTTGTCTTTCTTTGGGAAAAAATATCAAAGTTTTTAAGATCAGAAATCAAATTTCTCAACTTGAAACAGCAAAGAAAAAAATAAATATTTTGATGAATAAAGCAATTGGAATAGTAACAAAATGATTAAAATTTCTTTGAAACAGAAGTCTTCTTATCAAACATGGTTACTGACTATATAGTGTTTAAAAGCATTGGGTTTGTAAGAATCAAGTCCAAACTAACTTAGATTACTTAAAATAGTTTATTAACCTCAGTTAACTACTTAAATACTTGATAAATTTTTTCTTTGCAATATTAAAATACTTTTAGAAAGTAACAGAAATAAAAAATATGTAAATGTATATATAAAATATAATATATATTTTGGTTCAATTCAACTGGCAATTTAACTTAACCTACAATTCTCAAAGAGAACCTGTTCTCTAGGGCATGATACTGGCCCTAAGATAATACAGGTCCCTGTCCTTGAGGAATTCAGCTTTATGGTAATAAAATCTTATAGTTACTAACTTTTATTGATCTCTTATTATATATCAGCCAGTTTGCCAAGAGTTTTGCATATGTTTTCCTTTTTTTTTTTTTTTTTGATTGGTAACAAGTGGATTTATTCAGATACAGAGAGAAGCACCCTCCACAGACAGAGTGTGGGCCATCACAGAGGGAGAATGCAGTGGCAAAAAATGGTGTGGTTAGTTTTTTAGGCTGGGTAATTTCATATCCTAATGAGTGGAAGGATTAGTCCAACTATTAATGGGACGGGGTGGAGATTTCCAGGATTTGAACCATTCCTTGGTCTTTTAACAGTGCCTTGGGAACCCAGAGTAACCTCAGATATGCAGAAGACACCACCCTTATGGCAGAAAGTGAAGAAGAACTAAGAGCCTCTTGATGAAAGTTAAAAAGGAGAGTGAAAAAGTTGGCTTAAAGCTCAACATTCAGAAAACTAAGATCATGGCATCTGGTCCCATCACTTCAGGGCAAATAGATGGGGAAACAGTGGCTGACTTTATTATTTTGGGGCTCCAAAATCACTGCAGATGGTGACTGCAGCCATGAAATTAAAAGACGCTTACTCCTTGGAAGGAAAGTTATGACCAACAGCATATTAAAAAGCAGAGACATTACTTTGTCAACAAAGTTCTGTCTAGTCAAGGCTATGGTTTTTCCAGTAGTCATGTATGGATGTGAGAGTTGGACTATAAAGAAAGCTGAGTGCTGAAGAATTGATGCTTTTGAACTGTGATATTGGAGATGACTCTTGAGAGTCCCTTGGACTGCAAGGACCTTGATCCAACAAGTCCATCCTAAAGGAGATCAGTCCTGAGTGTTCATTGGAAGGACTGATGTTGAAGCTGAAACTCCAATCCTTTGGCCATTTGATGCAAATAGCTGACACATTTGAAAAGACCCTGATGCTAGGAAAGATAGAGGACAGGAGGAAAAGGGGATGACAGAGGATGAGATGGTTGGATGGCATCACCGACTCAATGGACATGAGTTTGGGTAAACTCCAGGAGTTGGTGATGGACAGGGAAGCCTGGCATGCTGCAGTCCATGGGGTTGCAAAGAGTCGGCCACAACTGAGTGACTGAACTGAACTGAATTGGGAACCCAGAGACCCCAGAGAAACTGAGACATAACTGTGTTTGAGTGTCTCCTGTGGAGGTACAGGTCAGCAGTGGACTGCTACAGAGGCAGGGGCTCTGGGAGCAGTAGACCTGGGTATGGCATAAGCCCTCTTGGAGGAGGTCACCATTAACCCCACCATAGAGCCGCCTCTTGTAGGGCACAAACAAAATCTTGTGTGCACCAGAACCCAGGAGAAAGGTGCAGTGACCCCACAAGAGACTGATCCAGACTTGCCCATGACGGTCCAGCAGTTCTCCGGTGGAGGCGTGGGTCAGCAGTGGCCTCCTGCAGGGTTGGGGACACTGTGTGCAGCATTGTGGGCACAGGACCTTTTGAAGGAGGTCACCATTATCTTCATTACCTCCCCCCCATAGTTTGGCCTCACGACAAATAACAGGGAGGTGAACATAGCCCTGCCCATCAACAGAAAATTGGATTAAAGATTTACTGGGCATTGCCATGCCCATCAGAACAAGACCCAGTTTCCCCCTCAGTCAGTCTCTTCCATCAGGAAACTTCCATAAACCTCTTATCTTTCTCCATCAGAGGTCAGATAGAATGAAAAAGACAATCACAGAAAACTAACCAGTCTGATCACATGGGCCACAGCCTTGTCTAACTCAATGAAACTATGAGCCATGCTGTGTAGGGCACCCAAGATGGATGGGTCATGGTGGAGAGTTCTGACAAAACATTGTCCACTGGAAAAGGGAATGGTAAATCACTTGAGTATTCTTGCCTTGAGAACTCCATGAACAGTATGAAAAGGCAAAAAGATAAGACACTGAAAGATGAACTCCCCAGGTTGGTAGGTGCCCAATATGCTACTGGATATCAGTGGAAAAAGAATGAAGAAATGGAGCCAAAGCAAAAACAACACCCAGTTGTGTATGTGACTGGTGATGGAAGTAAAGTGTTGCTGTAAAGAGCAATATTGCATAGGAACCTGGAATGTTAGGTCCATGAATCAAGCAAATTGGAAGTGGTCAAACAGGAGACAGCAAGAGTGAACATTGACATTTTAGGAATCAGCGAACTAAGATGGACTGGAATGGGTGAATTTAACTCAGATGACCATTTTATCTACTACTGTGGGCAAGAATCCATTAGAAGAAATGGAGTAGCCATCACAGTCAACAAAAGACTCTGAAATGCAGTGCTGCTGCTGCTGCTAAGTCACCTCAGTCATGCCCGACTCTGTGCAACCCCATAGACAGCAGCCCACTAGGCTCCACCGTCCCGGGGATTCTCCAGGCAAGAACACTGGAGTGGGTTGCCATAATTGGATGCAGTCTCAAAAACGACAGAATGATCTCTGTTTTTTCCAAGGCAAACCATTCAATATCACAGTAATTCAAGTCTATGACCTGACCAGTAAGGCTGAAGAAGTTGAAGTTGAACAGTTCTATGAAGACCTACAAGACCTTCTAGAATTAACACCCCCAAAAGATGTCCTTTTCATTATAGGGGACTGGAATGCAAAAGTAGGAAGCCAAGATACCTGGAGTAACAGGCAAATTTGGCCTTGGAGTACAGAATGAAGCAGGTCAAAAGCTAATAGAGTTTTGCCAAGAGAATGCGCTGGTCATAGCAAACACCCTCTTCCAACAACACAAGAGAAGACTCTACACATGGACATCACCAGATGGCCAACACTGAAATCAGACTGATTATATTCTTTGCAGCCAAAGATGGAGAAGCTCTATACAGTCATAAAAAATAAGACCAGGCGCTGACTGTGGCTCAGATCATGAACTCCTTATTGCCAAATTCAGACTTACATTTAATAAAGTAGGGAAAACCACTAGACCTTTCAGATATGACCTAAATCAAATCCCTTACGATCATACAGTGGAAGTGACAAAGATTTAAGCGATTAGATCTGATAGACAGAGTACGTGAAGAACTATAGACAGAGGTTCATGACATTATACAGGAGGCAGTGATTAAGACCATCGCCAAGAAAAAGAAATACAAAATGGTTGTCTGAGGAGGCCTTACAAATAGCTGTGAAAAAAAAGAGAAGCAAAAGACAAAGGAGAAAAGGAAAGATATAACCATTTGAATTCAGAGTTCAAAGAATAGCAAGGAGAGATAAGAAAGCCTTCCTCAAAGATCAATGAAAAGAAATAGAGGAAAACAATAGAATGGGAAAGACTAGAGATTTCTTCAAGAAAATTAGAGCTACCAAGGGAACATTTCATGCAAAGATGGGCATGATAAAGGACAGAAATGGTAAGGACCTCACAGAAGCAAAAGATATTAAGAGATGGCAATATTGGAAATAAAAGCAAAAATAAACAAATGGGACCTAATTAAAATTAAAAGCTTTTGCACAACAAAGGAAACTATAAACAAGGTGAAAAGACAGCCTTCAGAATGGGAGAAAATAATAGCAAATGAAGCAACAGACAAACAATTAATCTCAAAAATATACAAGCAACTTCTGCAGCTGAATTCCCGAAAAATAAATGACCCAATCAAAAAATGGGCCAAAGAACTAAACAGACATTTCTCCAAAGAAGACATACAGATGGCTAACAAACACATGAAAAGATGCTCAACATCACTCATTATTAGAGAAATGCAAATCAAAACCACAATGAGGTATCATTTCACACCAGTCAGAATGGCTGCTATCCAAAAGTCTACAAGCAATAAATGCTGGAGAGGGTGTGGAGAAAAGGGAACCCTCTTACACTGTTGGTGGGAATGCAAACTAGTACAGCCAGTATGGAGAACAGTGTGGAGATTCCTTAAAAAACTGGGAATAGAACTGCCATATGACCCAGCAATCCCACTGCTGGGCATATACACCAAGGAAACCAGAATTGAAAGAGATGCGTGTACCCCAATGTTCATCGCAGCGCTGTTTACAATAGCCAGGACATGGAAGCAACCTAGATGTCCATCAGCAGACGAATGGATAAGGAAGCTGTGGTACATATACACAATGGAATATTACTCAGCCATTAAAAAAAATACATTTGAACCGGTTCTACTGAGATGGATGAAACTGGAGCCCATTATACAGAGTGAAGTAAGCCAGAAAGAAAAACAACAATACAGTATACTAATGCATATATATGGAATCTGAAAGATGGTAACGATAACCCTATATGCGGGACAGAATGAGAGACACAGATGCATGGAACAATTTTATGGACTCTGAGGGAGAAGGTGAGGGTGGGACGTTCTGGGAGAATGGCATTGAGACATGTGTATTGTCATATGTGAAACAGAGCACCATTCCATGTTCGATGCATGTGACAAGGGCTCGGGGCCGGGGCAGTGGGATGATCCAGAGGGATGGGAGGGGGAGGGAGGTGGGTGGGGGGTTCGGGAAGGGGAACACATGTAAACCCATGGCTGATTCTTGTCAATGTATGGCAAAAACTATTACAATATTGTAAAGTAATTAGCCCCCAAGTAAAATAAATAAATTTATAAAAAAAAAAAAAAAAAAAAAGAACTTCATGACCTAGATAAACACAATGGTGTGATCACTCGCCTAGAGCCAGACAGCCTGGAATGCAAAGTCAAGTGGGCCTTAGAATGCATCACTATGAACAAAGCTAGTGGAGGTGATGGAATTCCAGTTGAGCTATTTCATATCCTGAAAGATGATGCTGTGAAAGTGCTGCGCTCAATATGCCAGCAAATTTGGAAAACTCAGCAGTGGCCACAGGACTGGAAAAGGTCAATTTTCATTCCAATCCCAAAGAAAGGCAGTCCAAAGAATGCTCAAACTACCACATAATTGCACTCATCTCACACGCTAGTAAAGTGATGCTAAAAATTCTCCAAGCCAGGCTTCAGCAATATGTGAACTGTGAACTTTCAGATGTTCAAGCTGGTTTTAGAAAATGCAGAGGAACCAGAGATCAAATTGCCAACATCTGATAGATCACTGAAAAGGCAAGAGAGTTCCAGAAAAACATCTACTTCTACTTTATTGACTATGCCAAAGCATTTGATCGTGTGGATCACAGCAAACTGTGGAAAATTCTTCAAGAGATGGAAATACCAGAACACCTGACCTGCCTCCTGAGAAATCTGTGTGCATGTCAAGAAACAACTGTTAGAACTTGACATGGAACAACAGACTGGTTCCAAATTGGGAAAGGAGTACGTCAAGGCTATATATTGTCACCCTGCTTATTTAACTTATATGCAGAGTACATCATGAGAAACGCTGGGCTGGAGGAAGCACAAGCTGGAATCAAGATTGCCGGAAGAAACATCAATAACCTCAGATATGCAGATGACACCACCCTTATGGCAGACAGTGAAGAAGAACTAAAGAGCCTCTTGATGAAAGTGAAAAAGGAGAGTGAAATGTTGGCTTAAAATTCAACATTCAGAAAACTAAGATCATGGCATCCAGTCCTATCACTTCATGGCAAATAAATGGGCAAACAGTGGAAACAGTGTGAGACTTTATTTTTTGGGGCTCCAAAATCACTGCAAATGGTGACTACAGCCATGAAATTAAAAAATGCTTGCTCCTTGGAAGAAAAGTTATGACCGACCTAGACAGCATATTAAAAAGCAGAGACATTACTTTGCCAACAAAGGTCCATCTAGTCAAAGCTATAGTTTTTCCAGTAGTCATGCATGGATGTGAGATTTGGACTGTAAAGAAAGCTGAGTGCCAAAGAATTGATGCTTTTGAACTGTGGTGTTGGAGAAGACTCTTGAGCCTCTTGGACTGTCAGGAGATCAAGCCAGTCCATCCTAAAGGAAATCAGTCCTGAGTGTTCATTGGAAGGACTGATGTTGAAGATGAAACTCCAATACTTTGGCCACCTGATTCGAAGAACTGATTCCTTTGAAAAGACCATGATGCTGGGAATGATTGAATGAAGATGACAGAAGGGGCCCTCAGAGGATGAGATGTTTGGATGACATCACTGACTCGATGGACATGAGTTTGAGTACGCTCTGGGAGTTGGTGATGGACAGGGAAGCCTGGTGTGCTCCAGTTCATGGGGTCACAAAGAGTTGGACATGACAGAGTGACGGAACTGAACTGAACTGGAGCTGTCATGGCACTTCTGGGTGTGTCATTTCACTTGCTGATTAAGGATCAGGATCTAGTCTTGTCTGCCATCTTCTTCCCATCTGATTCTAATCAGTTTATATTATGTGCTTGGGCTATGTCATTCTTTCAAAAGTTGTGCCCTGCCCCTTTCCCTCCTATTACGTTCCCCCCACAGAGACTTTACTCCTATATTCTTACGGAAAACAGAAGGGCCATCTTCTTTAATTGTTTCCAGGCTGAGTAGAGGCATCCTCCCTGCTTATCAGTGAGTAAATATCTCTGGATCCCTGACCTAGGGGCCCCAGGGGCAGGGAAGCTCCTTGTTTTAGTCCACAAGGGCTGAAATCCCTACATAGCCATCTTCTTGATGTAGAACTGTTGTAACTGGTTTCTTAGTCTTTTTTGTATCTTTTTGATGATGAAGCATTTTGTACCAGCACCAGTGTACAGAAATATCTATAAATGACAAAAGACTCAAAAGTCATGCTCAAATATCCGATTATAGTGTAAGATAAAGTTTGGTTGCAATAACCAGAATTACAAATGATCCCATTTAACATAACATACCAAATAACCCTAGTTAAATATTTCTCTCTGAGATTCCTCAGGAGTCCTCTAAAACATCCCAAAGTTAGTTTTTAGTCAGATGAATCATAAGTCACAAGGAGACAATACTTATTCCCTATCCAAAGTTATAAAGATCTCAAAAGCAAATATAAATCACTTACAGGTGAAGAGACTCATTTCAATTTGTTTGTCAGAAGTAGCATTTCAAGAATCCTTTGAGAGAGAAACCAAATCCAATCTTGTCTTAGCTTATTCCTAACAAAATCCATTTACCCAACTAAATTTCATCCAATCTTACAAAATCCTCATCAGCTTCATATAAAGCCTTGATTACTTTCCATGTTTGAGCTTGTGAAATCATAATCTTTTTACCTAACATATACTAATGCTTTGACTTATTAACCCCCTATTTTTAGAGCAACTTTTCCCCTTGGTTTAGCAAGGTTGTTGCATTTCCTCTGTCAAAGCCTGGGACTTTTAAAACTGCCTGTGTTTTATCTGTTGGTATGTAAGCTGCTTTCTTTGCTTCTTGGTCAACTCGGTGATTTCCCTTTCCAATTTCAGACCTGAGAATCTGAGACTGATGTTCCCTACAGTGAACAACAGCTATTTCATGAGACTCTTGTGTAGTAACCATTAGCTAGACATCTTTGGCCAGACCTGGGACCTTGGAATTCCACATTCCAGGGTCTTCTATCTCAACTTCAGATTCAATCTGTCCCTTTCTGTCTTCTGTTAAAATCATCTGGCAATGAGGGTGGTTCCTTTGCCCTTCCAGAAACAGAGTGGCCCCTAACTTAGTTAATAAATCTCTTCCCATTAAAGAGATGGGACAATCAGGCACAAACAGAAATGAATGTAAAAACAGCTGACCATTAGCCATTAGCATTGCACAAAACAGGCTCCAGAACACTGTGTCCCTGTTCCTTCCCCGACAACCCCATTACATATTTCTTATGATTGCTAAGGTTTCCAATCCTTTGAGTTAAGACTGAGAAGGTTGCCCCAAGTGTCTGTAAGAAAATTTACCAAGCAGCCGGCTACATCAATGATCACCCGAGGCTGGATATTAGTTTTGTAGACGGTATCTCCAGGCAGAGCCACTTTTGGCCTTAGGTCCCGTCAGTCTTCTGATTGCTAAACCATCAATGGCTGAGGGGTCCCTGTCGGTCTCTGGCATCTGGGGCATTCCCTCTGCCAATACCCTGGCTGCTTGCAAAGGACACATCGACCACAGTCTTCCCTCCAGTGCCCCTTTTGTCTACACAGGGTACACTGGCCTTGTATGGGTACCCATGGGCCTTGTGATCTGTCAGCACCAGATTGGTGGTCTTTAAGCAGACAAAGCCATTGCAATCATTTGGGTCTCTTGTGTATTTCTCTGGGTGCATTCAGCCTTTTCAGCCATATCCTGATTATTGAAAACCAAATGAGCCAACTGGATTAAATCATTCATTGGAGTCTGAGGACCAGCAGTTGCTTTCTGAATTTTGTGCCTGATGTCTGGGGCAGACTGGGCTATGAAATGCATAGCCAGAAGGGCCCGTCCTTCAGGGGAGGAGGGATCTCCATTTGTATACTTTCTTAAAGCCTCCAGTAATCCCCTTTGGAAAACTGCAGGATTTTCATCCTGTCCCTGTTGGACCTCTTTCACCTTTTCATAGTTAACAAGCTTTACTGTAAGTTTCTTCATACCCTCTATTAAACAGTTAATCATTCGATCCTGTGTATCTCTATCAATAGAATTCAGCTGGTAATTCCATTGTGGGTTTGCCTAAGGGACAGCATCGTTCCTCACCTGCTGCACTGTATGGTCCTGTCTGGCTCATGGCGCGGTGCCAGTTGGTCTGCAAGGCCTCTGGCTGCCAGTATTATACCCTGGTTTTCCTCAGGGGTGCACCAATAGGATAGTAAAATCTGTAAGTCCTCCCAGGTGAGATCAAAAGATCTCACTCACTAGTAGGGTAAATTCTAAACGTTCAGGGTCCTCAGAAAAACTTCCCAATTTGTCCTCTGCCATACTTAGATCAGATATTGAGAAAGGTACATAGACTCTTATTGTTCCTCGAATTCCATCAGGAACTTCTCTCAGAGGCAAAACTATAGGGGTAGTTGGTTGGTGACTTAGATCTTTGACAGTGCTAGCTGAGCCAAGGATCCTGAATATGGGTGGGGCCTGTTTTCCATCCTTAGCTGTGTCTTCCCCTGAGGCAATGGTTCCTCCCAGTAGTTAAGGAGTAGCTGTGGCTCCTCCTTGTAAAGGATTTAATCTTTAGATGGCTCTAGAGAGTAAATTAGCTAAAACATCTTTTGTGTCCTTACTAGAATTATCCCTCAGAGCTACACACACCTTAAATCCTTTGTGGATCTAATACAAGGTCTAAATACAAGGCCATGAAAATTCAAACATGTGGAAGCTCACTCCATTTAAATTTCCTTCTACAATATAAATCTAGCTGCAATATAGTATTATAACTCAGGGACCCATTTAGTGGCCACTTCTCTTGGCATCCTAGCTCATATTGTGGCCAAACATGATTACATAGCCTAACAAATTTCTTTGGTTTTAATCCCAGTAGTCTGAATTTTTCCCAATCCTGGAGGATTAGACCCAGGGGGTATTGGTTGGGATTGATGCTGCCTGACCCATTTCAGACCCAAGCCAGAGATGATGCTTCTAATTCCCGTTCTATTCAAAATTGTACCCTTAAGTTAGAATCCACCACACAATTTGGTCAAGATTTGCACTTACGATTTTAGGTGCTATCCCTTCCAAGGGAGTCTCCCAACCAGTTGTTAGTACCCAAAAGCTGTTGCGAAGAAATGGCACAAAGACATCCCCAGTGGTGTTGATGATGAGCTGGAGGTGGTTTAGCTATAAGTTGGGAATAATGGGTCAACACTTGTAAGGGTAAGAGGGAGGGGAATAAAAGCAATCTTCTGGGGTTAACGGAAGAAACAGAACAGAAATGAAAAAGAACAAAAACTGTAGGAGAAAAGCCTCAGAGTCAAAGAAAACAGTATAATTCTGTCCTGGACCTGCTGTTGGACATGCATAAGCATTTGGAATTGACCTGCCAGTCACAATAAGCAGACAACAGCAGGGCATTCTCCTCAGTATACCTGGCTCAGGTGTCCCAGGGACCTCTTTAGGACCAAGACCTAACGCTAAACCTTTTCTTACCTTATCACCATCCCTTCATGATTGCCAGCTGAGACCATTTAACACAGATTGGGACTCGAACCCATATACTGGAAATTGAACACAGCCAATACCCGGTTTGGGACTTGAACCCACATGGCTGGAACTCAAACCCTGCCAAAACCCTGCTTGGAACTTGAACCCACGTGGCTGGGACTCAAACCCAGCCAAAACACACAGTATCTGGTTTCAGGACCTAATGAAGCTCAGGTTCTTGATATCTCATCGCAGAAAGAATTCAGTGAGAGACAAAGTGATAGGTAAGGAGTGGATTTATTCAGATACAGAGAGAAGCACACTCCACAAATTGTGGGCCATCGCAGAGGGAGAATGTGGCCATGTTTTCTTATTTAATCCTCCCATGTCAATCCTTTAGAGATTTGCACTTGATCCACCAATTTTTTAGATGAGGGAACAGTGTTTTAGGTTTAGGAATTTATCCTAGGACACAGAGTTCATAAATGGTTTATTCTATTGACTTAATTAATGTGTTAATACAAATATACAGACATAAACAAGTAGACTCACACAAGTAAACACAAATACTTGCACATTCTACTTTTTAAAAGAGTATGAATATATTTTTCCTTTTTAAAATGAAACAAAGGTGTTTGTTGTTATTATTGTTTCTCCTGTCAGCTTATGCTTAAATAAGCAGCAGTTCCATCCTTGTGTAGAAAGGTCAATGCATTTATAGCCACACAGAGGAGTGCTTAAGTCTCTTGTGGCTACTAACTCAAGTATCAAATGCTCTGATCCTAAAGCTGCACTTTGTTCATTTTTTTTAAAAAAAAAGATTAATTAAAAACAAAAGGCTATTTAAACATAGGTTCATTTCATAATAAAACTTCTCATCTTAAAGCATATTTGTGCTTTTCCTAGGGAACTGTGGTAGTAACATGCTTTGAATATACTTAGAACTGTCTTTTTAAAAAGGATCACAAAGGACCTTAAACATAGGTGCCTGAGGAGCACAAGTATAGGAGGAATATTTAGGGAAACAAGTGGACAGACCCTGATGCTGGGAAAGATTTAGAGCAGGAGGAGAAGGGGACAACAGAGGATGAGATAGTTGGATGGCATCACCAACTCAATGGACATGAGTCTGAGCAAACTCTAGGAGACAGTGAAGGACAGGGAAGCCTGGTGTCCTGCAGTCTATGGGGTCGAAAAGAGTTGAACACAACTGAGCAACTGAACAGCAACAAATGAGACTTTACAAAAGACAGACTTCTCAAAATTTTACTTAAAGTTTTTGGATAGAAAACACTTGATAGAATATTTAGAAAAATATTGAGAGATATCTAATTCTGTTCATGCATTTAAATAGTAGATTGAGTGGCTATGTTAGTTTACTAGGCTGCCATAATGAACTACCACT
This sequence comes from Giraffa tippelskirchi, assembly GCF_054371585.1. Lineage (NCBI taxonomy): Eukaryota > Metazoa > Chordata > Mammalia > Artiodactyla > Giraffidae > Giraffa > Giraffa tippelskirchi. The sequence continues at coordinate 120,417,721 of NC_137278.1, forward strand.
GACTGGGCGGCTTACACAAGAGAAATGTAATTTTCTTACAGTTCTGGGGGCTGAAAGTCCATGATCACAGTGTCAGTGGGGTTGGTTCTTCTGAAACTGCTCTCTTCCCTTGCAGGTGATTACCTCTTGCTGTGTCCTCACATGGTTGTCCTTCTGTGCATTTGTGGCCTGGTTTTCTCTTTGTGTGTTCAAATCTCTCCTTATTATAAGGGCTGGCTTCCCAGGGGGCTCAGTGGGTAAAGAATCCACCTGCATGCAATGCAGGGGACGCAGGAGATGTGGGTACGATCCCTGGGTTGGGAAGACTCCCTGGAGGAGGGTATGGCAATCTGCTCCAGTATTCTTGCCTGGAGAATCCCATGAACAGAGGATACTGGTGGGCTTGTACAGTCCATAGGGTCACAAAGAGTTTGACATGACTGAGCAACTGAGCACATTATAAGGACAGCTGTCAGGGGTTCGTTCACCCTATTGCCCTCGTTTTAACGAGTCACCTCTTTATAGGCCCTCTTTCCAAATACAGTCATATTCTAGGTATTGGGGATTAAGGCTTCAACATATATAACATTTTGAGGGGACTCAGTTCAGTTCCTAAGAGTGAGCTGTAGCTGCAAAGAGCTCTGAGTTCTCTCAGATCTACAATGCATTTTCTTCAAAAATTTCACTGCATGTAAATTGACCACCATTTAATTTGCTAGTCTAATGTTTTTTCCTAGGAGGCAGGTGAGGTGGTCTGGTATTCCCATCTCTTTCAGAATTTTCCACAGTTTGTTGTGACCCACACAGTCAAAGGCTTTGGCATAGTCAATAAAGCAGAAGTAGATGGTTTTCTGAAACTCTCTTGCTTTTTCGATGATCCAACGGATGTTGGCAATTTGATCTCTGGTTCCTCTGCCTTTTCTAAATCTAGCTTGAACATATGGAAGTTCACGGTTCACGTACTGTGGAAGCCTAGCTTGGAGAATTTTGAGCATTACTTTGCTAGCATGTGAGATGAGTACAATTCTGCGGTAGTTTAAACATTATTTGGCATTGCTTTTCTTTGGGATTGGAATGAAAACTGACCTTTTCCAGTCCTGTGGCCACTGCTGAGTTTTGCAAATTTTCTGGCAAATTGAGTGCAGCACTTTCACAGCATCATGTTTTAGGATTTGAAATAGATCAACTGGAATTCCATCATCTCCACTAGCTTTGTTCATAGTGATGCTTCCTAAGGCCCACTTGACTTCGCATTCCAGGATGTCTGGCTCTAGGTGAGTGATCACACCATCGTGGTAATCTAGGTCATGAAGTTCTTTTTTGTACAGTTTTTGTGTGTATTCTTGCCACCTCTTCTTAATATCTTTTGCTTCTGTGAGGTCCATATCATTTCTGTCCTTTATTGTGCCTCCTGAGAAATCTGTATGCAGGTGAAGAAGCAACAGTTAGAACTGGACATGGAACAACAGACTGGTTCCAAATTGGGAAAGGAGTACATCAAGGCTGTATATTGTCACCCTGCTTATTTAACTTATATGCAGAGTATATCATGTGAAATGCTGGGCTAGATGAAGCACAAGCTGGAATCAAGATTGCTGGGAGAAATATCAATAACCCCAGATATGCAGATTACACCATCCTTATGACAGAAAGCAAAGAAGAACTAAAGAGCCACTTGATGAAAATGAAAGAGGAGAGTGAAAACGTTGGCTTAAAACTCAACATTCAGAAAACTAAGATCATGGCATCTGGTCCCTTCACTTCATGGCAAATAGATGGGGAAACAATGGAAACAGTGACAGACTTTATTTTGGGGGGCTTCAAAATCACTGAAGATGGTGACTGCAGCCATGAAATTAAAAGACGCTTGCTCCTTGGAAGAAAAGCTATGGCCAACCTAGACAGCATATTAAAAAGCAGAGACATTACTTTGCCCACAAAGGTCCACCTAGTCAAAGCTATGGTTTTTCCAGTAGTCATGTATGGATGTGAGAGTTGGACTATAAAGAAAGCTAAGTGCCGAAGAAGTGACGCTTTTGAACTGCGGTGTTGGAGAAGATTCTTGAGAGTCCCTTAGACTGCAAGGAGATCAAACCATTCAATCCTAAAGGAAATCAATCCTGAATATTCATTGGAAGGACTGATGCCAAAGCTGAAACTCCAATACTTTGTCCACCTGATGTGAAGAACTGACTCCTTGGAAAAGACCCTGACGCTGGGAAAGATTGAATGCAGGAGGAGAATGGGATGACAGAGGATAAGATGGTGGGATGGCATCACTGACTAGATACATATGAGTTTGAGCAAGCTCCAGGGGTTGTTGATGGAAGGGGAAGCCTGGTATACTGCAGTCCATGGGGTAGCAAAGAGTTGGACACAACTGAGCAACTGAACTGAACTAACTGCATGTTTTTATTTATTAAAATGATATTCCTGCTTTTCTGCATTCCCCAAGAAAGGGGTCATACAGTGTTGTTCTGGGTTCCCCTTGTATGTTAAAGGAAAACGATCACAATATTTGGAGCCATTGATGTCCTGCAAATGAGAAAGGAAGGTATCCTCAAATTGTTTGCAGCAGGAACCCACTTAGGTGGCACCAACCTTGACTACTAAATGGTCTATAAAAGGAAAAGTGGTGATGTTACTTCTTACACCTACTGAGAGTAGCCTCCGCTGGCAGCTCCTGCCATAGTTGCCATTGAAAGCTGGGCTGATGTCAGTGTCATATTCTCCAGGGATACTGGCCAGCGATCTGGGCTGAAGTTTGCTACTGCCACTGGAGCCATTCCTTTTGCTGGCTCCTTCTTTTCTGGAACCTTTCCTAACTCTATCCAGGCCTCCATTCCGGAGCCAAGACTTCTAGCGGTTACTGGCCCCAGGATGATCTTGGAGGGGTCTTCTGTTAACCGGTCTCTCATCACCATTTCCCAGTGACTCTCCTCTGTGCTCTGTGGACAGCACCGTTCTCGAGCAACAACAATGGGTCCGCCGGGTGGATGCACGGTGAGAAGTTCTGCGCATGCGTGCCGCCGACTCCCGTGAGCACCCTCCAGAAGGTCAGCCTGATCTCTACTCTGCAGAGGTGATGAGTTGGCTGCTGCAGGAAAGGCCTTGACTCGGGAGGAAGTTCAGGGTGAATGGACTGCTCCAGCTCCCAAATTTACTGCTACTTGACCTGAAGTTGCAGATGGGTCTGCAGGTGTCCTCTGGACCCATCCCTCAGTTCCTACTGAAGACTGCCGCGCTCAGCCCAACACCAAGGACAGGATTGCAGCTCCCACTGCTTAGGCCACTGAACAGGTAGGAAAACCACTGAGTGGTCTTAAGTTGCTCTTCCACAGACCCTTAAACAGGAAATGGAAATAAGACAGGCAGAAAATAAAGTTTCCTAAAAAAAAAAAAGACATTTCTGAATTAGCTATACACACAGATACATATGTATGATATGGGGGTATATGTATATATCCTCATGTATATATGAGTGTGTTAAGGTAATAGAGAAATAGAGAGAGAGCTGTGATTACATCTACCGTTTAACTCATACATTTATACCCAAAAGTGTGTACCTATTTATTGACCAATTACACACGATCAAATGAATAACCAAAATCACATCTTTTCACCATGTTAAAAGCATTCTGTTTAAAAATGAATTTGAATAAGTTTCTTTTTAAGATTAACCTACAATTTCATGCTACATTCAACCTGGTTTTTGGATGCATTTGTATAGACTAAAATAAATTATGTGGGGTTGTACTCTGAGTTAAAAGTCATCCCAAGTACGTTCAATAAGAGCCGCGCTGTTGTAGATTGTGTTTTCCAAAAATGGCTGCAAGAACTTTTCCAATCCTACAGACTTTGGCAATTTCCCAGTCCAGAGGTGGAGTCTGTGTCTCTCTCCACTGTGGTCCTCCTCTTTAAAACTTGGTGGGCCCTTCTGACTGCCTCCATAAATAGAAAGAAGTAGAAAAATTACTATGGGACTTCTGAGAACAGGTCATAAAAGGCAACATGGCAGTTTGTTTTTTTTTTTAATTTGCTTAGTTAACTTTTTATAGATGGTTTTCAAATATACCTTTAATCTTTTAAATGATGCATATAGTTCAAAATTTACTTAATTTCTTGAAAATGATTCTTATAATAAATATTGTTACTGTTATATAAAACATTTGTTTGCCTTTCCATAAAGGATAGTTCTCTGTTTTTATTGTGGAACTAATGTCTCATAAATCTAGAATTATTCTGTCTACTGCCTTAAATTATGAAAAGTTAATTAATAGTCTTAGGTTGGCTGTTTTTAACCATCGGTATTTTACTTCTCCAGAGAAGTTTCCTCATTTATTAAAGAATAGAAGGTTGTACCAAACCAGTATTTTCCAGATTGTATGACCATGAAATTACCTAAGACATTTATTATAATATTCCAGGTCTCTCCCTGTGAAGATTCAGTAGGTCTGCTTAAGACCCTTTTTTTTTTAATAAGACCCTGATATGATTCTTATGTTTAAGCAAGTTTGTAGGAAGATATCAAACTAAGTAGAACTACATTTAATTCATGATCATCATAAATAATGGGAGCAGGATGTTAATAATTCAAAGGAGTATATAATTCCCAGGTTTTGTACTTTTGAATTCCAAATAAGTTCTGCATTATTTTTCCTACTGTTATACTGTCCTAATTATTCTTTCTCATCGAGATATAAAAATTAGTATTAATTGCAACCATATGCAACCATATACAGTTCCATTAAAAAGTTTAAATTACAGGGCAGAGTTCTTGAGGCACTAGCCTACTGTGTTCCCCTTTTGCCTAGCAAAGTAACAAAGCCACTTTTTTTCTCTTCCCCCTCCAAAAAAAAAATCTGGTATTACAATAAAATCTGTATTTTATAAAATAATATGGCAGCAAAATATAGGAGAAATTGAAGGAAAGAAAAAAATATATATATATATTCTGCTCCAAATAGTTTTTCCTTCTGGAAATAGTCACCTATGTTGTCAAAAGGTGCTTTAAAAAATACTACTTGAAGATTTTATATTTAATTAGCATGTGTCTTCACTTCTAAGACTTTCTTAGGGCAACAATTCAGCCCTCTAAAATTGGGCTGTGTACACTGTAATCTCTGTGAACATTTCACATTGCATTTTTCTTTATTAGTGATGCCATGGAAGTTATTAGAAATAGGATGGGTGGTTGATGAGCTAATGACTCTACAATCCACTTGTACACTCAGTTTTATATACTCTGAAGCCAGATCATACTGTAGATGAGAGGGCTATTTATCTCCCCTGCCATGGTAACTTTTGGCAGAGTATGTTCCCATGCTAAGACATGGGCATCAGCAGGATAGGGTAAGTTAAAAGCGGTGAGACTAAGAACTCACAGACAGAAAGGATCATGTGGGCATGGTGATACATCTATGGAAATTAGATTCAGTAGGGATCTGCATGCAAGTTTTCCAGGTTAAACCAAGCAGTGATTGGTAACCATACTGGGGAATGCAGGAGTAAGGAAGGAGAAGAGAATCTGTAGCTTGTTCCAATTTCCCTGGTATAAATACTCCTTCCAAAACTACTTTCAAGCTACTAAAATGAGATAAATGGACTTGCAAAGTTTTTGAACTTTTAACAACTCTTTGGTATGAGCTGGTATGGGTCAGCTCTAGCACACTAGCAGTACTACCACAGAGGTTTAGAACTCTGGATAATGGACCAGGAATCAGTGACTAGGCAAAGAGATTGCGTGAGACATTGCCTGAATCCAGGCAAATCATCTGAGTGATATGTACCAGTATCATCATCAAGAAAGACCTAGCAATGTCATTGAAAAAATCGCCTGAGCCATGGCCTCCTTATATTCTTCTTCTTTAAAAAAAAAAAAAAAAAAATCCTGTGGGGGTAGGTTGGAGGCAGGTGGAAGGAGGTTGGAGTATCTGCCAGAGTAGAGACCGTATGGCAGTCCCTGCCTTCTTTCTCCCAGGTAGATAGGCTGGGTTTCTGAGTTATTAGTGTTGCTGAGTCCAGAGTCCAAGCTTGTACTGCTCAAGGGCCCAACAGGCTGGTGAATCGAGAGATGAATTGTTGGAGGCAAAGAATAGTGACTTTATTAGACAGAGAATGCCCACAGACTGAGAAGATGGTGGACTGATGCCTCAGGTCCAAGCCCCTCTCTGATAAAGTACCTGATCCTCTTCTCCAAATCTCCCTGTGAGGCCCAAGGGCTTCAAGCTTTTCCTCTCTTATAAAGTCCAGAGGCTCTCCCAAGTATGAACTTATGACTCTAGGCCCAGATTGACAACACTTCTGTCCTGCTCCTTATAAATCCACACCACATGGTTGTGTGTTGGAGGCCTCTTTGTCCCTCTCTCCCCATTTTTTTTTTTTTTTTCTGAGAAAGAGCTAGGAAAGTAGTTTGGTATCCTCTTTTCTTGACTTTTGTAGGAAGTCATCCCTGGAGTACAAATTAGAATTATGCCTCCCTAAGCCACTTCTTGACCTCTCTATATAGATTGTCCTCACTCAAAACTTTAGTCATACTCCCAGCATTTTTTCCCTTTTCAGCTTTATTTTCATCCCTAATATTCATCACTGACCGGAATGCCATACATTCTACTTCTATATTCATCTATAGTTTTTTTTCCCACTAGAATGTAAATTGCAGGAAATCAGTGCTTCTCTCAGTCTTGTTCATTGCTGTCTCCCTGGCAACTTGACTCACAGCATACCACAGGTACTAAACAGTTTTTGAATATGTGAACACATAAAAGAATGAATGAACACATTCTGGAGGACAGGGCTGAGAGCTGGTAATAGGGTTCAAATCTGTGGTTTTCTAGTGTCTGGCATCCTGAGAAATAAGATGAAAGTTATTTCCATGCACAGCTATCATTTATGTTTTATTCATTTATCCATTCAGTTTGTTGAGAGCCTTTTGTATACAAGGCACAGTTCTATATACTGGAACTTGGTACAGAATTCCAGGATAGCAGGTTTATTAGGGTCAATAGGGTTTAGAAATGATATTACTATACACAGTTATGAGTGTTTACTTACATGCTGGCTGAAAGAATATGTGAACGAATGCTAGAATAAGTGTCCTGTTAGAGGTAGGTGCAAAGTGGAACCCAGAGAAAGATGTGAATGCCTTAAAGAAGATGGTGGACAGGTGTTACTGGGCATGGATTTACAGAGGAGAAAACATTTATTTTATGGACTAAAGGAGTTGTTGGCAGACTTCACTCTGGGTTAAGAGAACTGAATGCCCAAAACAGATGAGGAAGCTTATGGCATTTTGAGGGAATTGCGGAGTTATTTGTGACCAGGGATAAGGCTGGGAATGTAGATTGGGACAGTATTTGAAAATATGTTAAGGATTTTAGATTTATATCCAGTAGGTTATGGGAAACTATTTAAAGTTATTAAATGGAGAGTGCCATATATTTTATATATTTCAGAAACATGAACTTTTTTGGTGCAAAATGTCTGGAATTGGAGGAAGAAAGAGATTTCATTCAGGGATGCCTGCTAGGGAGCCATGACTTTGGTCCAAGTGGAGGTGATGAGGACAAGGGTAACAGTAATGGGAGCAGAGTGCAGACAATGGAGTATGTAGATATTCTGGAGGTGGAATCCATAGGATTTAATGAAAAGAATAAGATAAAGTGAGGAATGAGGAACAGTGATGGAGTTTCTGATTCAGGAACTGATATGTTGTTTTATCCTTAACTGATAGGAGTAGTATATAGGGCAGAGATGAGGCTGGTGGAAAGATAGGGAGGGAGACACCAGTTTGCGGTTAGATACGCCATATTTGAATTGCAGATGCTCTTCAGAAGGTGATCCCTGAGCTCAGTATAAAATGGGATTGTAGATGAAAATCTGGGGTTCATTGCTGAGGCTTTGATCACCATCAGAAGATATAGAGCCAGCATAAAAGCAATCCTAGGATAGAATCCTGAGGTATATGAAGATGTAAAAGAAATTGCTAAAGATAGACAGCAAATACTTGGTTTCACTAGAACCAGAGGAGAGATAAGGTAGAAATGGTTAAATAAAAAATGCTGCAGAAGTCAAGAGAATAACGTTCAGCAGTTAGGTGTCCTGAGCAACCTTAACAAGAGCCATTTCAGTTGGATGCTGAGAGTGACAGTTGCACCGTGGGATTTAGAAGGTGGGAAAGCAGACAAATGCTGTACATTTTGTATGAATGCACAGCAGCACTCACTTTATGTCCTTGACTCTACCCCATGCAACCCTTCTCACAGAAGCAGATCCTCAGTCATGCAGGACTTGCAACCAGTTGAATTAATTTAGCACCTTGTGTTCGCATGAGAACTCTATAATAGTGTTCACGCGTTTACACAGTGTGACTGCCCGCCCTTTCCTCTTCCTTTAGCATCCTCACAGATTTTTTTATATAACTGAGGAACACTACTTACTGATCAAAATGTATTTGAGGAGGTGAGTGAGGTCCAGGAAGCCTTCATTTTTAGAATGATCAAGGACGGGATGCTGTAATTACCACTAGCAGTCATGTATCCTGAGATGTCCTCGATTTAAGCTTTGTATCCACTGTCACCTATATAATAAAAGAAACAGTTGCTGAGATCATTCTCTAAGCAGAGCTTTCCAAATAAGGGCAAAAAGCACACACATGCACACTTATGTATTTATGTGTGTAAATGTATAGAAAAATCTGAAGGGTACACATCTAACAGGAGTAAGGAACTTTGGGGAGAGGAGTGAGATTAGGGGAGAGATAAAGGAGGAACCTCACTTTTTAATTTACAGTCTTTGCACTGTTTAAATTTTTCAATGAGCATATATGCATGTGTTATTTGAGCAATTCTTTATGTGGGAGACTGTCCTTTCCACACCTATCCCAACACAATACTACATGGAGTTTTAAAGCACTGAGGGTTTAAACATGAGTTCTGTTTGTTGACAAGTTAGTCATGAGCCCATTGGCAAAGGAAGAATTGTGAGAGGTGAATCAAGAAATGAAGAAAATGTGTATAGATACCATGAGCAAACTTCGGTGTTCTTCTCAGCAGCTGTTGTACCCTTTCCCTCAGTGGGGTCCACCTGAATCACAAAGGGGAGCTCAGTAGAAATACATTCTCAGATTCCATACCATCTACCAACCAGGATGCTCTGAGGATGAGACCTAGGAGCTTGGCATTTTTCAAGAGCACTGCTGGTGATCCCAAGATATACAAACATTTGAGGATCACTGGTGCATATAAAAGAGTACCAACTGGGAATCTGAGGACCTTAATTTTTAATCCTAATGCTTACCATCGCTGCGGCCTTTGCACACAAGGCTTATGCTCTGAGTCTCACTTTCTTTTCTTTTCCTTTTTATTTTAAATGTATTTATTTTAATTAGAGGATAATTACAGTATTGTGATGGGTTTTGCGATACATCAGTATGAGTCAACCATAGGCATACATGTGTTCCCCCCATCTTGAACCCCCTCCCTCCTCCAACCCTGTCTCTCCAGATTGTCACAGAGCACTTTCTTTGGGTGCTCTGCTTCATACATCAAACTCGCACTGACATATGGTAATGTGTAATGTATATGTTTCAATGGTATTCTCTCAAAGCATCCCACCCTCTCTTTTTCCCACTGAGTCCAAAAGTCTGTTCTTTACATCTATGCTTCCTTTGCTGCCCTGTATGTAGGATCGTCAGTGCCATCTTTCTAGATTCCATATGTATGCCTAAATATACAGTATTTGTCCCTTTCTGACTTACTTCACTCTGTACAGTAGGCTTCAGGTTCATCCACCTCATTAGAACTGGGAATCTCACTTTCTAATCTGAATATCGAGCATCCCCTTCCAGTTCCAGGATACTCGGACTGCAAGCACTACATGGCACCGTGAAGAGGAAACACTCCTCCGGAGAAATCTCATTATCGTGTATGTGTTGGTGCCTGGTCCTCCCAAGTAGGAAGAAGGCTTTAATGAAATCATGTTTATTGTTTCCAACTTTTGAAATCTGAGGTTATCAAGCCCACAGGTGCTTATCTCTGACAGGAATTCCTGCTGCTGATGGTCATGGGGATCCACTACGGGGCAGGTCCTTGACAATGTGGTACTAGAACAGTCATTACAGTTTCTCCTGTTTCTTCCTCATTGGCAAGTATTTGGTTGTAAAGTGTCTGGAACTGGCTGGGGCAGGAGATGAGGTTGGTGGAGGAGGCGTGGGGAATAGAGGCAGTGTTGTAAACGGAAAGAAGTTTAATTTCTTCTTAACATGGAGGTCAAGGAAATGCTAAGTTGCCTTTACTGTGGATGTGGTACTCTGACCTTACTATGTTTAGTGACTGGATAATGAGGTCTTCCTGCCAGCTTGCTTGACTCCTGTCCTGGCACTTTGGACCAGGTTCCCTGTTTGCTGGCCATGCAGGGCTACAGGGTTAACTTGGTGAAATGGCCTTGGAGTTGTACCGTAATGTAAGAAAGTAGGAGCAAGCAGTTGCAGAGCATTAAGATAGAGATTCTCTCTTTTGTTAACCTTTGTTTGGCTTCTAACCTAAAAAAGGTAAAAGAAAGAGGGAGGCCTGCTGTATTTTTGATATTTCACTGTATTGAATTCATGAGAATTTCTTACATTTGTTTAAAATTACAATTGTTAAGGACATACAAATGTGGTTTTGCTGTTTTGTGTAATACTCTACTGAATTCAGTCTAGGCTGGTATATCATAACCACAAGGAAAATAACCACATTCTTGTGCACACACGTACAAACTGTACCCTGAAACTTCATGATAGTATGTAGGATATCGAAGTCCCAGTTGTATTTTGCAAGACATTGTGGCCCTTTGCTGGGTTCTTTTCTTTTCCAGCCCTAGAACTATCGCCCTCCCTTTATCTCTCCCTCTCTCCTTCCTTCTCTGCCTCTCTTTCTTCTTTCATTGAAAAGTGACATGACTTACTCACGTGAGCCCCCAAAACTCTTTTTCATAGACTACAATGATTTGATACATTCAGTGGGCCAATATTATGAAAGAGCAACTATTTATGAATTCTATCATGGTGGGGGAGCAGGATTCAATTTTGAGTGATGACTCCTTTCGTTTGTTAAAAAAAACCCACCTTAACAGGATTATTGCTTATGCAAAAAGCAAGTCTACAGCATGGACTCTGATGAGAGAGGTTTGCCGAAAGAACAAAGAAAATGCTGTGTGAGATAGTGAAAAGGACACTGTTCACTGAGTAAGCAGGCAATTCTGAGAGATTGTTAAGCCAACATTTTTTAAATGTCCTTAAGTTTAGCAATATGCTATTGAAAGTGATTTCATTAACTACCCTATGTGAGGTTATGGGGGTTAAATCTTATCCAGATATACAAGACCACAATAGGATGGCAATGAAAAAGATGGATATATTGGTGAGACTGGACTCTTTAGAGGTCATCTAACTTTGAAAAGATAAATGGAGTCCACTTGATTGACAAATCTCTTAAAAGAGAATTTTGATGGAAAAACAATCTGACTCTGTAAGCAGTCACAGTGTGGTTTTTCACTATCATCCTGGAATTCTGCCACTGATACAATGCCTGTTTTGCAATCTGTTTTTTCTTAGTCACTGCTTTATTCTCCAAAATTCTCTTCATTAAGAAGTACAAAGCCACACTCAGTAACAGTGATTCACAAATAAAAAATTCTTGATCCATTGTCCTTCTATAGCTCTCATTTTTTTTTCCCTCTTGAGCTTTTCAGTTTAAAAATAGAGATGCTTCTGGGACAATTTAATTTGTGTTAAATTGTTGTCATCAAGTTAAAAATCATTCAGTTCATATTGGTTCATTCTATCCCAAACCGTGAGGGTTTTATAGATAATATTCCTTAACATTAGTTAATTTTAATCTTTGGGGAAAAGGAATCTCTACTGCTAGTCAATAATCCAATGACTGGGATTAGAAGGTGAGTGTGGGTATTAATTGTGGTTGACACTGCACACCCTACATCAGTGATTATATCAGGAGTCGGGGGCTTTAAAGGAAGATATAAATTGGTGCCACAGACCTGGCGCCAGGCACAGACAGGGCCTGGCTCTTAGTCATGACCAATGTTGGGCTGTCAAAGTGATTTCTGGATGTTGTGACCTATTACCAGCTCCCCTGCCCTGAGATGCTCAGACAGTATTGAATAAACTTGCTACTAATTTGTCTTTCTGCTTTTGTGCTCCCTTAATTTTCTGGCTTCCCTTACTTCATTTTACTTCATCAGTGGTTAAGGGACCATCATCTGGAAAGTAACTCTTGAGAAGCTGGCCTGAGGCGATATGATTGAGATCATGAAGCAGCTCAACCTCAGAAAATATGGACCTTAGAATCTTAGGAGGAGGAAGGTATCCAGGGAGAAAGCTTGAGAGAGGAGGGCTTTCCTCACAGGATGTCAGGACAAAAAGGGACAGCTTGGGTGTCACCTGGAAAAGGGAAAAGTCAAAGTGAGGGAAAAAAGCTGAGGAGGAAAAGAAGTGGGGAAGAACTGAGTAGAAAGAGTTAAGAGAAAAATCAAGAGGTTTGGACAGAAAGTAGGAGTACACTTGAGAAAGAACCATGTGCTGGAGACATTTTCAGAGTCTCCCCTAACAGAAGGCGGACACGTGCTTTCCCTACATCGGAACTTTTCTGCAATCTACTGCTGCTGCTGCTGCTAAGTCACTTCGGTCGTGTCCGAATCTGTGCAACCCCATAGACAGCAGCCCACCAGGCTTCCCCGTCCCTGGGATTCTCCAGGCAAGAACACTGGAGTGGGTTGCCATTTCCTTCTCCTTTCTGCAATCTTACAGCCTTCAAAGCAGAGGTGTTCCCATCAAATAATTAAATGTCTATAAAGATATATATTATGAAAGTTCATAAAAATAAATGTAATTATTAGATATGAAAATTCAATTTCCTTTTCTTCCTTATCTAGTCTTCAGAACCTAATGGAGAAGGGCCTCAGAGGATTTCTCTTAAGTTGTTATTAAAAACATTCTGTCTTCTTCTTTTCTGCCATGAAAGCCTTGCATGGCAGGAGACCAAGGTGCATTCGAGTTATTACAGGGGAGATGTTAGTGAGGAAACTTATAGTAAAGGAGATGAGAATGTTTCTACTCCCCTCTGTTCCAGTGGGTTTTAGTTTAGTAAACTTATCAGCAATATTTTTTTTTAAAGCTGCATTTTCTGTGCATATTCCATTTAAAATTAACTGTACAGGATTTATTTACTACATGAACTGTCTCAGATTCCTTTTAAACTTAATATCTGGATATTTAAAAAATAATTTTATTGACTTATTCATTCCTTTTGGGTTGTGTTGGGTTTTCATTGTTGCACAGGCTTTCCTCTGGTTGAGGTGAGCGGGGGCTGCTCTCCAGTTGCAGTGCCTGGGCTTCTCATTGTGGTGGCTTCTCTTGTTGCATGGGCTTTAAGGTGCTAAGGCTTCAGTAGCTGCAGCTGGTGGGCTCAGTAGCTGCTGCTCCTGGGTTCTAGAGCATAGGCTCAATAGTTGTGGCACAGGGGCTTAGTCACTCCACAGCATGTAGGATCTTTCCAGACCAGGGATCAAACCCGTGTCTTTGGCTTTGGCAGATGGATTGTTTACCACTGAGCCATGGAACAACAGACCGGTTCCAAATAGGAAAAGGAGTACGTCAAGGCTGTATATTGTCACCCTGCTTATTTAACTTATATGCAGAATACATCATGAGAAACAATGGGCTGGATGAAGGACAAGCTGGAATCAAGATTGCCGGGAGAAATATCAATAACCTCAGATATGCAGATGACACCACCGTTATGGCAGAAAGTGAAGAAAAACTAAAGGGCCTCTTGATGAAAGTGAAAGAGGAGAGGGAAAGAGTTGGCTTAAAATTCAGCATTCAGAAAACTAAGATCATGGTATCTGGTCCTATCACTTCATGGCAAATAGATGGGGAAACAGTGGAAACAGTGTCAGACTTTATTTTCTTGGGCTCTAAAGTCACTGCAGATGGTGACTGCACCCACGAAATTAAAAGACACTTACTCCTTGGAAGAAAGGTTATGACAAAGCTAGTTCAGTTCAGTTCAGTCGCTCACTCATGTCCAACTCTTTGCGACCCCATGAACTGCAGCATGCCAGGCCTCCCTGTCCATCACCAACTCCCTGAGTCCACCCAAACCCATGTCCATTGAGTCGATGATGCCATCCAGCCATCTCACCCTCTGTTGTTCCCTTCTCCTCCTGCCCCCAATCCTTCCCAGCATTAGGGTCTTTTCCAATGAGTCAACTCTTTGCATGAGGTGGCCAAAGTATTGGAGTTGCAGCTTCAACATCAGTCCTTCCAATGAACAGCCAGGACTGATCTCCTTTAGGATGGACTGGTTGGATCTTCTTGCAGTCCAAGGGACTCTCAAGAGTCTTATCCAACACCACAGTTCAAAAGCATCAATTCTTCAGCGCTCAGCTTTCTTTATAGTCCAACTCTCACATCCATATATGACCAGTGGAAAAACCATAGCCTTGACTAGACAGACCTTTGTTGGCAAAGTAATGTCTCTACTTTTTAATATGCTATCTAGGTTGGTCATAACTTTCCTTCCAAGGAGTAAACGTCTTTTAATTTCATGGCTGCAATCACCATCTGCAGTGATTTTGGAGCCCAAAAACATAAAGTCAGCTACTGTTTCCACTGTTTCCCCATCTATTTCCCATGAAGTGATGGGACCAGATGCCATGATCTTAGTTTTCTAAATGTTGAGCTTTACACCAACTTTTTCACTCTCCTCTTTCACTTTCATCAAGAGGCTCTCTAGTTCTTCACTTTCTGCCATAAGGGTGGTGTCATCTGCATATCTGAGGTTATTGATATTTCTCCTGGCAATCTTGATTCCAGCTTGTGCTTCATCCAGCCCAGCATTTCTCATGATGTACTCTGCATATAAGTTAAGTAAGCAGGGTGACAATATACAGCCTTGACGGACTCCTTTTCCTATTTGGAACCAGTCTGTTGTCCCATGCCCAGTTCTAACTGTTGCTTCCTGACCTGCATACAGATTTCTCAAGATCTAGACAGCATACTAAAAAGCAGAGACATTACTTTGCCAACAAAGGTCCATCTAGTCAAAGCTATGGTTTTTCCAGTAGTCATTTATAGAAGTGAGAGTTGGACTATAAAGAAAGCTGAACGCCAAAGAATTGATGCTTTTGAACTGTGGTGTTGGAGAAGACTCTTGAGAGTACCTTGGACTGCAAAGAGATCCAACCAGTCCATCCTAAAGGAAATCAGTCCTGAATATTCCTTGGATGGACTGATGCTGAAGCTAAAACTCCAATACTTTGGCCACCTGATGTGAAGAACTGACTCCTTAGAAAAGACCTTGATGCTGGGAAAGATTGAAGGTGGGAGGAGAAGGGGACAACAGAGGATGAGATGGTTAGATGGCATCACCTACTCAATGGACATGAGTTTGAGTAAACTCAGGGAGTTGTTGATGGACCGGCAGGCCTGGCGTGCTGCAGTTCATGGAGTCGCAAAGAGTCGGAAATGACTGAGAGACTGAACTGAGCCACCATCGAAGCCCTTAGGGTTTATCCAAAATCAATTAGAGCTTTCAAGTCAGAATTTCCTCCCATTGTGCTGTTGATATATAACCATGAAAAAAACCTATGATATGTGTCAGCAAAACATGGAATTTTAATGTAAAGAAAAGACAAAAACTCACAGAACATATAAAATCAAATACAGTGTGCTTTAGGTTGTTCATGATTTGAAATTATTTGTTGTTGAAATTACTTCCCTTAATTAGCACGGATAACTGACAGTTGACCAAATTCTGGTGCCTAGAACTCATAGATAAACAAGAAAACTATCAAATATCAAAAAACACTGATAGGTGCATTCTTAGATGACCAAACATTTGATAGTGTTTTAGAATCACCCTTGATCTCATTTTAAAATCCAAGCAATGGTTTAAAAAAATTTGTTCTTTCAACACTTTCTAGTTTCCATACTTATGATACAGTGGGTTAGATTATTACATACACATTTTTGTAAAAATTAGATCACTTCTGCCAAGATAAATATTGTGTAACTTCAAAACTGTCATAATGGTCCCAGAAGTAAACTTACAACAAATAAAAGGAAAACAACTCTTTGCAAAAAGCATGATCAGCAAGGCAGACACTGCAATGTATTCTTGATAGACCTTCAATGCATACATTATCTTAAATAAAATAAAAAAATAAAATACTTTTGCTTATATTTTAGAATAAGATCTAAGAAACAGCTGATACTTTTGGATTGTTTAGTTTGCTTGTGGTAGAGAGGAATGGTATAATGTCATTATGGCCACTTGACTGCTTTTGTTAACTGTATCTGTAAAAATTAGCAGTAGTGTTTGAAGTTGTTTTTTTAATATTCTCTGGACTATGGTTGGGTTCTCTTAAAAGTTTCCTGGTCATTCTTCCACTAGAAGTTATTGTGTTGGTTAACTTTATATGTCAACTTGACTAGGCCACTTGACTGGGTCATGGGATGCCCAGATATTTGGTTCAACATTATTCTGGATATGTCTGTGAGGGTGTTTCTCTATGAGATCAACATTTAAATTGGCAGACCAAGTGAAACAGATTGCTTTCCTCAATGTGTGTGGGCCTTATCCAGTTGCTTGATGGCCTCAATAGGATAAAATGGCTGAGTAAGGAAAAATCTTCTCTCTCTGCCTGTCTTTGGGCAGAACATCAGTCATTTCTTGCCCTTTGAGTCAAACTCAGACCAAAACTTACATTATTAGCTGTTCTGGTTCACAGGCTTTCAGATTGAGACCAAAACTATTCCTTTGGTTCTCCTGAGTCTCTAGTTTGCCAGCCTACATAATTGCAATAGCTAGTTCTTGATAATAAACCTCTTTATATATGTATCTTTTTGTTTTTCTTTTTCTGGAGAACTCTGACTAATACAGTCACCTGTTTAGTTTTCTCATGAGATCATCAGTAAGAGCTATGCTGGCCTAAACAAACACAAGTTTCAAACATCTGTACCTCCCTTCCTTCAAAGTCTGTTCAAAGGTAGAGCCGTAAGAGGGGAGGGGAAGAAGAGCCGTTCTCATTCATGGGCCTAGAAACAGTCTTAGGTAACCTGTTTAAACAGATCATCAGAGCAGGGAAGTAGCACTCTGAACTTCTTGCCCTGGACTTATTTTATGTAGCTTTATTTGCCTCTGGCTTGGAGTCCCAAAAGCTTTTAGCATCTGGCAGTCACTTGGTCAGTTCCCAGCTGCTTTGCTAGGCTGCTGGAGGACTCCCTCAGCCTCTGAAAGTCATCTTTGCTATTGTTATTACTAAAGCCCCTCAATCTGGTTGCTTTGCCAGCTGCTTCTGACTTCCTCGGGGGTCTTTATCCTCATAGGAATGGATGGGCTTCTGGAAACTCATGACGTAAAAGAAAGTACACACATGTCTTTTTCTGGGAAAGGGTTCACATATATTCTTTCCATTTTTTCCCATCAGATTTTCAAAAGATCCCAGTACCCCCAAAAAGTCCATTGTCCTAGGGGGTTGGTAGGCTGGCTGGTTCTTTTAGGCATTCTGGTTCTGTTTTGCCCTAGGAGGAGACATTAGCTCAGTCAAAATCAGAATTTGTTTTGTTCAGCACAAAGCAGTTTACAAAACAGGGAATAGAGCCACAGATGTAGAAAACAAACTTATACTTACCAGGGGGAGAGGGTGGGGTTAAAGGGGGAGGGTTAAATTGGGACATTGCGATTGACATACATATACTACTATATATAAAATAGATAACTGATAAGGACCTACTGTACAGGGAATTATTTCAATATTGTGTAATGACCTGTATGAGAAAAGAATATTTTAAAAAAGTGGATATATGTATCCCTGATTCACTTTACCCTACAGCAGAAACTAACACAACATTTAATTAATTCATTAATTAATCTATCTATTTATTTATTTATGGCCACAGCACATGCTTTGTGAGATCTTAGTTCCCTGACCAGGGATTGAAACTAGGCCTTTTGCGGAGTCCTAACCCCTGGACCACCACGGAATTCCAACAGAACATTTTAAATTAACTCTACTCCAATGAAAGTTTTTTTAAAAAGCAGTTCAGCAGTTTCTTAGCACTTTAATCAGTCTTGCTCTGTTTAACTGAGGAGGAGGTTACATATACTTCTTCCTAAGAATGACATGCACACCTTCTTAGCCATTCTCACATTAAGTAGCTCAAAGGTTAAGCACACCTGTAGATTTCTCAAGGAAATATTCTAGTGTCTATGCTTTCAGAGCGGGGCATACACGAGTTCACTGTTTATTCAAATTTTATACTATCTTGTCTTTTTTAAGCGTACATATTAGTAAAGATACTCCCCTCCCCTATGACTTCTTCTAACATGTCTCCTTCCCCTCAGACCTCTTTTTGGGGGCACTAAAAAAGATCTTCACTACCCAGATAATCACGATGGTGTGATCACTCACCTAGAGCCAGACATCCTGGAATGTGAAGTCAAGTGGGCCTTAGAAAGCATCACTACGAACAAAGCTAGGGGAGGTGATGGAATTCCAGTTGAGCTATTTCAAATCCTCAAAAATGATGCTGTGAAAGTGCTGAACTCAATATGCCAGCAAATTTGGAAAACTCAGCAGTGGCCACAGGACTGGAAAAGGTCAGTTTTCATTCCAATCCCAAAGAAAGGCAATGCCAAAGAATGCTCAAAGTACCGCACAGTTGCACTCATCTCACACACTGGTAAAGTAATGCTCAAAATTCTCCAAGCCAAGCTTCAGCAATATGTGAACCGTGAACTTCCAGATGTTCAGGATGGTTTTAGAAAAGGCAGAGGAACCAGAGATCAAATTGCCAACATCTGCTGGATCATCGAAAAAGCAAGAGAGTTCCAGAAAAACATCTATTTCTGCTTTATTGACTATGCCAAAGCCTTTGACTGTGTGGATCACAAGAAACTGTGGACAATTCTGAAAGAGATGGGAATACCAGACCACCTGACCTGTCTCTTGAGAAACCTGTATGCAGGTCAGGAAGCAACAGTTCGAACTGGACATGGAACAACAGACTGGTTCCAAATAGGAAAAGGAGTACGTCAAGGCTGTATATTGTCACCCTGCTTACTTAACTTATATGCAGAGTACATCATGAGAAATGCTGGGCTGGAAGAAGCACAAGCTGGAATCAAGATTGCCAGGAGAAATACCAATAACCTCAGATATGCAGATGACACCACCCTTATGGCAGACAGTGAAGAAGAACTAAAGAGCCTCTTGATGAAAGTGAAAGAGGAGAGTGAAAAAGTTGGCTTAAAGCTCAACATTCAGAAAACTAAGATCATTGCATCTGGTCCCATCACTTCATGGGAAATAGATGGGGAAACAATGGAAACAGTGTTAGACTTTATGTTTTTGGGCTCCAAAATCACTGCAGATGGTGATTGCAGCCATGAAATTAAAAGACGCTTACTCCTTGGAAGGAAGGTTATGACCAACCTAGACAGCATATTTGAAAGCAGAGACGTTACTTTTTCCACAAATGTCCATCTAGTCAAGGCTATGGTTTTTCCACTGGTCATGTATGGATGTGAGAGTTGGACGGTGAAGAAAGCTGAGCGCCGAAGACTTGATGTTTTTGAACTGTGGCGTTGGAGAAGACTCTTGAGAGTCCCTTGGACTGCAAGGAGATCCAACCAGTCCATCCTCAAGGAGATCAGTCCTGGGTGTTCATTGGAAGGACTGATGTTGAAGCTGCAACTCCAATACTTTGGCCACCTCATGCGAAGAGGTGACTCATTGGAAAAGACCCTAATGCTGGGAAGGATTGGGGGCAGGAGGAGAAGGGGACAACAGAGGATGAGATGGTTGGATGGCATCACCGACTCGATGGACATGGGTTTGGGTAAAACTCCAGGAGTTGGTGATGGACAGGGAGGCCTGGTGTGCTGCGATTCATGGGGTCGCAAAGAGTCAGACACGACTGAGTGACTGAACTGGACTGAACTGAAAGCTTAGCGTTAGGGTTTCAGTGATTTCCAACAAATATTTAACTTACTGTCTCTCTTCTTTTAATGCCTAAGTTTTTACAGTTGTAAGCTACAAGATAGAGTCGCTGCCATATTTCCCTGAGTAAAGGGGTAGTTGTTGTTTCGCTAAGTTGTGTCCGGCTCTTCACGACCCCTTGGACTGCAGCATGCAGGGGTAGTATTGAAATCCATTTGTGTTCTACCAATTTTCTGCTGTTGTACCATGATAACTTGGAAGGTTTATTCTTCGTTGTGTTTCTGTTGCCTAACAGTAGGACTGGTCCTTGATTGCCTGAAGCTGTCAGTCTAGCAGGAGAAAGAGTTACACGTATAAATTGCGATAATCAAAAGCAACAACGACTATAATAATGGTGAACCACAGCCTGGGGAGCAGTGAACTCTACTGCTCCCAGGAGCAGGAGGGGAGAATTTTCTCCTGAGCCCTGACAGGGATGTAATTTGACCAGGGGACCTGCAGGAAGGGAAAAGAGGGGAGCTGATAACTATCCACTTAAAAAGAATCTAGAGAGGCATTCTTTCCCAAACTAATGTTTGGAAAACAATTGCTATTTGAATAAGAGTCTTTAAGTGTTCTTATTAAGCAGTGTCTTTGAAATGCCTATTTAAGACCAAGGAATTCTGTCAGTTTTTTGTTTTTTGTTTTTAATAAACAGCTGTATGCATTCAATGCCTTATTACTTTTAATTTTGAACAACAATTTAAATAACATTTTAAGGAGTAATTTTTCTTTTGCCTTTGAATTAAACCCATTCTTTTTTATACAGAGGCATTCTAATTTCCTTATTTGTCTAAAATTTTTGAGCTGTTTTATAGACTTCATCTAATATGTACTTACTCTTTTAGAAAGAGATTTAATGCTTTCTATAAAACAGAATTGCTACTATACCATTTGATTTATTGCAAGAGTTTGTAAGTTAGATTCATTAACACACTCTGTAAAAAGGTCATTCTGGAAAAATTTTTCATTTAAATTTTAAAGTTGTTAGTTGTTATAATTACTGGTTAGAATGTCCTGAAACCTCTAGTGCCTTATTAAAATAAAGTATCAAAATCCTATATTCTTTATGCCTTCGTAGATTAGTGCTATTCTTAGACAGTTATTTGAGGTAATATATTTGAAAACATTTATGCACATTCATCTAGCCCCTCTTATTTAAATAAAATTTTAATGACCATACATTTTTGTTGTTTCAATACTCTTTCCAGTTGTTAAGTGTTCTCTTTAATAGATCCTTTGCCAATTTGTTGTGTAGATATTTTTGCTGTTTCAATAGCTACCAAAACATCACTCTAAAACTACAGTTGCTTTGTGCAACTACAAGAGCCCCTACAAAACACTATACAATGTGCTCAGTATCTGTAACATAGAGTCTTGAGGAAAAATAAGCTTGTAGACAAAGAATTATACAGTGATTGGTTAAGTGCTCTGAAAGAAGTACACATTAAGACCCACACATTATGAAGCACTGTGTTCTGTTTAGGGAGAGGTGAACTGGCCTAGAAGGGTTACAAAGGGGAGAGGATGTTTGTGAAAGATCCTAGAAAAATAAGGAGAAGAGTATTTTAGTTGAAGACAGTATCATGAGCGTAGTGAGTATGAAAGTTGTTGAGAAATCCTATGGGGCAGGAGGTGAGAGGAATGAGGCTGGGGGCATCTTTGTAAGGGTCTGGTGTACCACTCAAGCTGAAGAGAAAAAGGCATGTACTAGAGATCACCTTGGTAACAGAAAGGAGAATGGACCCCTTCCAGAAAAAAGAGCCATGACAGGAATACCAGTTAGTAGTTAATGTGCAATGTGAGTCTCAAATGCAGTACTCACCATGGAAACAGACAAGACAGGTGGGGTTCAAGAACTCTTGGGGGATGGTGGACTTGACAAGAACTGGTTACCAACCAATGAGGGAGAGAAGAAGGACTAGACATGATGGAAGAGGAAGAAAGATAAAGGATTAATTTATCAGTTTGTGGAATAGACTGAATAGTCTATTAGGTATTATTAATTAATCTAGGAAAGACAGGATAAAGAATTTCAAAAGAAGCATAAGTTCTTAGTTTGGGGAAGAAATGCATTTTAGTGAAAGGAACATGGACACAGGTTTCAGTCTTGGTTCTCTGCTCTACTGTTCTCTAGCTGTGTGAAACTTAGGCAAGCTCTTTAACCTCTCAGAGCCTGCTTTCTATAGTAGGGAAAATTGTACTTACTTTCTGGAGTAGTTGAAAGGAATAAATGACAAAATGTATGTAAAGTGACCATCTCATCCTCTGTCGCCCTCTTCTCTTTCTGCCTTCAATCTTTCCTAGCATCAGGGGTTTTCCAATGAGTTGGCTGTTCAAAGTAAGTGGCCAAAGTATTGGAGCTTCAGCTTTAGCATCAGTCCTTCCAATGAGTATTCAAGGTTGATTTCCTTTAAGATTGACTGGTTTGATCTCCTGGCTGTTGAAGGGACTCTCAAGATGGAGAGTTGAATGGAATCACCAATTTAATGGACATGAACTTATGCAAACTCTGGGAGATGATGAGGGACAGGGAAGCCTGGCCTGCTGCAGTCAATGGGGTTGCAAAGAGTCTGACATGACTTGGCAACTGAACAACAACATTTAAAGTGACCAGCACTTTCCTGAAGTATCAGAAACATTCAGGGAGTGTTATTTTCACTTCTACATTCTTCTTCTTTGGAATCTGAAGAGCAGAAAAGATCTAAGATAATTAGTCGGTGAAGCAAGTAATAGAAAAATCCAGTCAAAGGAAAGAATTCATTGAAAGGTTCCAGAGATTTTTAAAACTAGGATAGTGGGGAAACGTGTATATGTTTAATCCTGATCTCTATAGCTACTTTAGAAATACATTATATCCCAAACAACTTGTTTCTTTTGGTTTATCTGCCCAGTTAAGACAACATTCAGCTAAGGAGTATTGGAAAAATGAGAGAAACTAACATTAGCCAGAGTAGGAAATGGATTCTAGGAAGTAAATGTGTTCTGAGAGGAGAACATACAAGATGATATGTAGTTGTAATATTTTTTTTTTTTTAATTGTGCTTAGCTTTGGGTGAGTGGGGAGGAAGAGGTCATAGCATGGTGACTGGCATGCAATTGATGATCAATAATGATTTGTTGGCTGAATAAATAGATTCATGTTTTATTGAGCATTTTGAAATGAATATATGTTAGACCATTCTGTTCTTCTAAGTCATCATTCATTTAGCATTTTTTGTTACAAGTATAAAAAGTACCACCTTTCAAGATTGTCTGAATATTTTACAAATATCTCCATGTCAGATTCAGCCTTCTGAATAGATTAAGATTCTAAAAAGCTTCTACCTTTTTACTCCTTTTATTCCCTATCGCAAGAGGGAATATATTTCATCTTCTCTTAAAAATTAACAGAAAAATATGGGGAATGTGGGCCATTTCCCATCTGTCTAGTTGTCTACCTGTTCTGAGATCTCAGATTTACAGAGAAGTTTCTTACCACTTCACGGCTGCCTTTGGTATGAAAAAAGGTCTAGTTCTAGATATTCCTGTTTAGTATCATAAATTTATTCGGTATCATCTAGAGTTTGTTTTTTAAATGTGAGTCATCTCCCTACACCTAACAAAGAATATACCTTTACCACCTGCTCTGTCAAATACTTTAGTAACAGGTACTCAGACATCAAGGTGCTCCATTTTTCTGTAGTTCTGCAGTTTGGTCAATAAGGTTATATTCTCTCTGACATTAGAATTTAATGAGCTCACCTAAAAGACACTTTCCCCTTGGAAGAAAAGCTACGACAAACCTAGACCGCATATTAAAAAGCAGAAACATCGCTTTGCTGACAAAAATCTGTATAGTCAAAGTTATGGTTTTTCCAGTGGTCATGTATGGATGTGAGAGTTGGACCATAAAAAGGCTGAGGGCTGAACAATTGATGCTTCTGAACTGTGGTGTTGGAGAAGACTCTTGAGAGTCCCTTGGACTGCAAGGAGATCCAACCAGTCCATCCTAAAGGAGATCAGTCCTGGGTGTTCATTGGAAGGACTGATGTTGAAGCTGAAACTCCAATCCTTTGGCCACCTGATGTGAAGAGCTGACTCATTGGAAAAGACCCTGATGCTGGGAAAGACTGAAGGCAGGAGGAAAAAGGGGCGACAGGGGATGAGATGTTTGGATGGCATCACTGACTCAATGGACGTGAGTTTGAGCAAACTTTGGGACATAGTGAAGGACAGGGAAGCCTGGTGTGCTGCAGTCTATAGGGTCGCAAAGATTTGGACAGGACTAAGTGACTAAACAACAACAAATCTTTATTTTTCCGTATTGTTTTTATTTCTAGAGAAGAGATACTCTAAAATCCTAGGAGATCTCCACTTGCCCTGTATATCCCGCTTCAGAAGAAACTGGATAGGTTTCAAGTTGGCTTTGGTAAGGCAGGAGAGTTAGGCTTTGGTTATGTTGTTATATCAGATAACGGTTTAGTCAAAACAGACTAATTTTATTTTTCTAAACTAAATTAACCTTAACTTAGAGTTAATTCCATCACCTCAAAAGATGTCTGTTGTCTAGGCTGGCATGGCCCACTGGAAGGCTGGAGGCTTTGTAACTGAGCACATAGACTTTTGGCTTCTTAGACCTTCCATGAAGCTTCTAAAGATTTAACTTTTAAGGTTTCATTCGCCAAACATTCCATGCCCTCTTACATTAGAGTTACTAGTCCCTCCCAGAATATTTTTCAGTCCCCAGAAATCTCTTCTCTCTGGAGTCAGGACATGTCTCTCTCTTTTATCCCTCTGAGACCTCTTTCTAAAATAATCCTGCTTCTTTTTAAATTAAATTTGAGAGCAAAAGTCTCTAGAACACAAGATGTTGCTTGCCTTTAGAGAGAGAAAGGAAAAATAATTCTTATTTTTCTGATGTGTATACAGGAAAAGTATGGTTTACTTCATCTGATTGTCCTATCATATTGGTCTAGTAACCATTATAAGACTTCCCTTGTAGCTCAGCAGGAGACTGGGGTTCAATTCCTAGAGAGATCCCCTGGAGAAGGAAATAGCAACCCACTCCAGTATTCTTGCCTGGAAATCCCATTGACAGAGGAGCCTGGCGGGCTACAGTCCATGGGGTCACAAGAGTCAGACATGACTTACCAACTAAACTACCACCACCAACCATTTAAAAGGCTTCTAAGTGGATGCTTCACTATTTCTGGTATAAAAAATGAGATCTTAGAACTGGAATTTTGCGTGTAAAAATATCTTAGGTTGAAAAGATTTGTGTGTGTCTGTGTGTATTTCTACATGTGGAAGTATCAATAATTTAGTTTGGAGTACGATTAAGTAGAATATCAGATATTCATCTCATAAAGGTTGTATGGCGCACCATCATGTTTTAAGTAGTATGACTGGCATTGGGATTTGAGGCACAGCTCTGAACCAGAGAGACAGATCATAGGATTTTACATACTACGAAGATTTTTTTCTGGAGCAAGATGAGGATTAAAACGATGATGGGCCCTGTCATAAATTCTGTATGTAAATTTTTATTTAACATTTATAATAACTGTGTATGCAGATATAATTCTTAGTCCCATTCTATAGACAAGAAAGCTGAAGCGAAGAACATTTAAGTAATTTGTCAAAGTTTAAAATGATTGTAAGTGCTTGAGACATTAAAATCCAGGTATTCAAATCCTGTGCTCAATGCTGTGGTTCTACTTAGGATAGCCATAAAGACTGGGGATACAGATTTTTTGTTTAAATAGAGGGACTTTCTTGATACTTCTTCTAAAATATGCTTAAGGTACAGGTTTATTCAGTGAAAATTAGAGACACAAACTGTTGTAGATTTGTGTCCTTCCCAATCTCACATATTGAAGTCCTAATTCTAGTACTTCAAAATGTGACCTCATTTTGAAATAGAGGTGTTGCTGATATAATTAGTTAGTAAAGATGAGATCATACTGGAGTAGTTTGAGTCCCTAACATAATATGACTGATGTCCTTATGAAAAGGGGAAATTTGGACACGCACAGATACACACAGGGAGAATGCCATGTGAATGTGAAGGCAGAGATGTGAGTTATGTGTCTACAAGCAAAGAAAAGCCAGAAATTACCAGCAAAACTCCAGACGCTAGGAGACAGGCATGAAACAGTCTTCCTTACAACCCTCAGAAGAAACTATAACTGCCAAAACCTTGATCTTGAACTTCTAACTTCCAAAACCGTGAGACAATGTATTTCTGTTATTTAAGCCACCAAGGTGTGGTACTGTTTTTACAGCACCCCTAGCAAACTCACATACAAGCCATCAGAGACAACACATCAAAAATGCATGAATAGAGATTTTAAAAATTTCTCCCTTACTGTACCCTATTCATTAGTGATAAGGAACAGCATAATAGGAATAAACCATCTAGTGTGTGTGTTTATCTATGTTGCCAGATATTATGACCACTCTGTATTTTTCCCTTAGAGAAGCTGATTCATTACCAAAAAACAAACAAACAAAAATCACTAATTAGATTTACCCATCATATCCAGTAAATGCTTCTTTGTTTGATTGAGGGGTTTAATGAAGGGGGAAGGGGGAGAACCATAAATTTTTTTTAAAAAACAACTATAATTATTAAAAGTGAAATCAGAAAATAATCATTCAAGATAGAGAGGCTTTCTTGATAACTTTTTCTAAAATATGCTTAGTTCAGTTCAGTCACTCAGTCGTGTCCAACTCTTTGCGACCCCATGAACTGCAGCACGCCAGGCTTCCCTGTCCATCATCAATTCCCAGAGCTTACTCAAATTCATGTCCATTGAGTTGGTGATACCATCCAACCATCTCATTCTCTGTTGTAACCTTCTCCTCCCACCTTCAATCTTTCTCAACATCAGGGTCTTTTCAAATGAGTCAGCTCTTCACATCAGGTGGCCAAAGGATTGGAGTTTCAGCTTCAACATCAGTCCTTCCAATGAACACCCAGGCCTGATCTCCTTTAGGATGGACTGCTTGGATCTCCTTGCAGTCCAAGGGACTCTCAAGAGTCTTCACCAACACCACAGTTCAAAAGCATCAATTCTTCAGCACTCAGCTTTCTTTATAGTCCAACTCTCACATCCATACATGACTACTGAAAAAAACAATAGGTTTGACTAGATGGACCTTTGTGGGCAAAGTAATGTCTCTGCTTTTTAATATGCTGTCTAGGTTGGTCATAACTTTTCTTCCAAGGGGAAAGTGTCTTTTAATTTCATGGCTACAGTCACCATCTGCAGTGATTTTGGAGCCCAAGAAAATAAAGTCTCTCACTGTATCCATTGTTTCCCCATCTATTTGCCATGAAGTGATGGGACCATGATCTTAGGTTTATGAATGTTGAGCTTTAAGCCAGCTTTTTCACTCTCCTCTTTCACTTTCATCAAGAGGCTCTTTAGTTCTTCTTTGCTCTCTGTCATAAGGGTGGTATCATCTGCATATCTGAGGTTATTGATATTTCTCTCAGCAATCTTGATTCCAGCTTGTGCTTCATCCAGTCCAGCATTTCTCATGATGTATCCCACATATAAGTTAAATAAGCAGGGTGACAATATATAGCCTTGACGTACTCCTTTTCCTATTTGGAACCAGTCCGTTGTTCTATGTCCAGTTCTAACTGTTGCTTCTTGACCTGCATACATATTTCTCAGGAGGCAGGTCAGGTGGTCTGGTATTCCCATCTCTTTCAGAATTTTCCACAGTTTCTTGTGATCCACACAGTCAAAGGCTTTGTCATAGTCAATAAAGCAGTAGTAGATGTTTTTCTGGAACTCTCTTGCTTTGATGATTGAACAGATGTTAGCAATTTGATCTCTGGTTCCTCTGCCTTTTCTAAATCCAGCTTGAACATCTGGAAGTTTACAGTTCATGTACTGTTGAAGCCTGGTTTGGAGAATTTTGAGCGTTACTTTGCTAGCATGTGAGATGAATGCAATTGTGCGGTAGTTTGAACATTCTTTGTCATTGCCTTTCTTTGGGATTGGAATGAAAACTGACCTTTTCCAGTCCTGTGACCACTGCTGAGTTTTGCAAATTTGCTGGCATATTGAGTGCAGGACTTTCACAGCATCATGTTTTAGTATTTGAAATAGCTCAACTGGAATTCCATCACCTTCACTTGCTTTGTTCATAGTGATGTTTCCTAAGGCCCACTTGACTTCACATTCCAGGCTGTCTGGCTCTGGGTGAGTGATCACACCATCGTGGTTATCTGGGTCATGAAGATCTTTTTTGTATAGTTCTTCTGTGTATTCTTGCCACCTGTTCTTAATATCTTCTTTTAGGTCCATACCATTTCTGTCCTTTGTTGTGCCCATCTTTGCATGAAATGTTCTGTTGGTATCTCTAATTTTCTTGAAGAAAATATGCTTAAGATGCAGGTTTTTTTCAGTGAAAATTAGAGACACAAGCTGTTACATATTTAATTGTGTTCTTCCCAATTTCACATGTTATAGTCCTAATTAGTAGTTTCCTAGGTTGTGAAGCTCTGAGAGAGTTTATCGTGCATCATCATTTCTCCTTTCAGCTCCAAACTTCTGTATTAATGTTGCCTCATAGCCAAGAGTGCTGTGGGAAATAAATAATATTTTATGGTCAAGTAGGTGAGAAGAGACCTGTACATAAATAACAATGGAATCAAGTAGAGAGTGATGTGTAACACAACAAAGCACATGTGAAGGAATATATTAATCCTAAATTAGGATAAAAAGTGAACATAATAAAATATGGTTTCTGTTTGGAGGTAGTTTAGAATTTAAAATCTTGAAGTTAGTATTTTCAATGGTAAAGAAAGGCAGATAAAACTAGAGTTTTTACCAGGGCAAGCATTTGTTTATTTGCTTTTTTAAAGACAGAGTAAATACTTTTAATTTAATTTTTTAAAATCTTTTTAAAATAGACTTCACTTTTTAGGACAGTTTTAGATTTATAGAAACACTGATTAGCTAGTTTGGAGAGTCTCCATAGACCATCCCCATAGACATACACTCACACTGTTTTCTCCATTAACGTTTTACTGTGTACATTTATTACAATTAATGAACCAATATTGATGTATTATTATGAACTGAAGTCTATAATTTACAATTAAGGTCACTCTTTGTACAGTTCAATGGGTTTTGATACATGTATAATATCATGTATTCACCATTATCATGTCATTCAGATTTCACTGTTCTAAGTTTCCACTGCACTTCTCTAATTTATTCTTCCAGCCTCCCATCCTTGCCCCAGCCAAAACCTTGGCAGTCATTGAAACTTTAGCTGTCTCTATA
Source organism: Giraffa tippelskirchi (assembly GCF_054371585.1). Classification (NCBI taxonomy): domain Eukaryota; kingdom Metazoa; phylum Chordata; class Mammalia; order Artiodactyla; family Giraffidae; genus Giraffa; species Giraffa tippelskirchi. The sequence continues at coordinate 120,447,033 of NC_137278.1, forward strand.
GCTTTGCCTTATCCAGAATGTCATCTAGTCAGAATCATAGAATATGTAGCATTTTCAGGCTGACTTCTTTCACTTAACAATATGAATTTAAGGTTCCTCCATATCTTTTAATTGAATATGACTTTAAAAGTAGGACTATGTTTAGCTTTGTGAGGAACTGCCAAACTCTCTTGCAAAGTGGCTGTACTATTTTACATTCTCATCAGCAATGAATGAGAATTCCTTACTGTTCTTCATCCTTACCAACTTTTAGCATTTCCAGTATTCTGAATTTTGACCATTCTAATTGGCATGTAGTGATAGCTCATTGTTTTAATTGCATTTGCTTTATGATGTATGATGTGGAGCATCTTTTCATATGCTTATTTGCCATCTGTATATTTTCTTTGGTGAGGTGTCTATAAACATTTTTGACCCATTTTTTTTCAATTGGGTTTTTTGGTTTCCCTATCATTGATTTTTAAGAGGTCTTTGTATGTTTTGGGTAATAGTTCTTTGTCAAATGTGTCTTTTGCAAATATTTCCCTCAGTCTGTGATTTGTCTTATTCTTTTGAAATTATCTTTTGCAGAGTTAAAGGTGTTTATTTTAATAAAGTTCAGCTTATTCGCTAAGAGTCGGACACGATTGCGCGTCTTCACTTTTACTTTTCCCTTTCATGCACTGGAGAAGGAAATGGCAACCCACTCCAGTGTTCTTGCCTGGAGAATCCCAGGGACGGCGGAGCCTGGTGGGCTGCCATCTATGGGGTCGCACATAGTTGGACACAACTGAAGCAACTTGGCAGTTGGCAGTATCAAGTATTTCTTTCATGAATCATGCCTTTGGTGTTGTATCTAAAAAGTCATTAGCATTCTCAAGGTCATCTAGATTTTCTCTTATGTTATCTCTTAGTAGTTTTATAGTTTTGTGTTTTATATTTTAGACAAGTGATCCATTTTGAGTTAATTTTTATGAAGAGTATAAAATCTGTGTCTAGATTCATTTGTCTTTTGCATGTGGATATCTAGTTGTTCCAGCATTCTTTGTTTAAGAGACTATTTTTGCTTCATTGTATTGCCTTTGTTCCTCATTAAAGTTCGTTGACTGTATTTATGTGGATCTCTTTCTGGTCTATATTCCTGTCCATTGATTTGTTTGTCTATTCTTCGGTTAATATCACATTGTCTTGATTATTTTAAGTCTTTAAGTCTTGAAGTCAAAGAATGTCAGATTCTTGATTTTGGTCTTTTTTTTCAATATTGTGGTGGTTATTTTGTCTCTCTATATAAACTTTCATATAAGGTGATAACTTGCTGAGATTTTGATTGAGATTGCCTTGGTCTATAGATCAAGTTGGGAAGAACAGACATCTTAATATGAGTCTTCCTATCCATGAATGTGAAATATCTCGCAATTTATTTAGATCTTTGATTTCTTTCATCAGTGTTCTATAGTTTTTCTCGTATAGATTTTATATGTATTTTGTTAGATTTATACCTGAGTTTTCAATTTTGGGTGTGCTAATGTGATTTGTGATATATTTTAAATTTCAATTCTACCTTCATTGCTGGTATATAGGAATACAATTGACTCTATCATTTGGCTTGTATCCTACAGTCTTGTTACAATTGCTTAGCAATACCAGGAGTTTCCTTGTTGATTCTTTTGGATTTTCTACCTAGTCAATTGTATCATCTGCAAATGAAGACAGTTTTATTTTTTCTTTCCCAACCAGCAATCCTTTTTATTGTTAGAGCTTCAAGTATGGTGTTGAAAAGGAGTAGTGAGAGGGGACATCCTTGCATCTACCTGATATTAGCGGAAAAACTTCAAATTTCTTAAAACTGAGAATGGTGTTAGCTGTTGATTTCTTATAGAAATTCTTTATTAAGTTGAAGAAATGAATGGTTGTTGGATTTTGCCAAAAGTTTTTTCTACATCTAACGATCTAATCTTTTATCTTTTCTTCAGTAGCTCATTGAAGTGATAGATTATATTAGTTGATTCTTTCTCCATATTTACTGAGATATAATTTTCATATAGCATAAAAGTTTTATATAGCATAAAAGCTATATAAAACCATATAAGTTTTATATAGCATAATGGTTTAACTTACATATATTTTTGAAATGTTCATTAATTGATTTTTGAATGTCAAACCTGCCTTGTAATACGTGGAATAAATCCCCTTTTGTCATGTTGTATTTTCTTTTGATATATTGTTGGTTTCTATTTGCTAATGTCTTGTTGAGGATATTTACATCTAAGTTTATGAGAGCTTTTGGCCTATAGTTTTCTTTTATTGTAGTGTCTTTAACTGGCTTTAGTATTGGGATAATTCTGGTCATATAGAATAAGTTTGGAAATATTCCATCTGCTTATATTTTGTGGGAGAGATTATAGAGAATTGGTATAACTTCTTTCTTAAATGTTTGGTAGAATTTACCAGGAAAGCCATCTGGGCCTTGCTTTCTTTGTTGGAATGTTATTAATTATTAATTTAATACTTTTAATAGATGTAGGTTTATTTGTATTTACTTCTTTTGTGTGTTTTTGTTTTTGTGTGTTGAGATTTTGTGCCTTTCAATAAATTTGTACATTTCAACCAAGTTATTAAATTTGTGAGTGCAGACCTATGTATTGCAGAAACTGGTCTGAATTAAACAAATGCTTTCTTTTAACTTAATTCTATCAGACAAAATATGAAAGTGAAAGTGAAAGTGAAGTCGCTCAGTTGTGTCCGACTCTTTGCGACCTCATAGACTGTAGCCTACCAGGCTCCTCCATCCATGGGATTCTCCAGACAAGAATACTGGAGTGGGTTGCCATTTCCTTCTCCAGGGGATCTTCCCGACCCAGGGATCGAACCCGGGTCTCCCGCGTTGGAAGCAGATGCTTTAACCTCTGAGCCACCAGGGAAGTCCCAAATAAAATATACTAAACTCTTTAAAAAAATTCCCAGTACATATATCACTTAATTTAGCTGTTTAAGTGAATCTCTGTCTGACTCTAGCCAGGCACAATAGCTAGCTCAGTATTACTACCACTATAGCTGCAGCTTCCTTGTGCTCATTCCCTCTTACTCTACAAGGTATTTATAGGCCTACATTTTGAGTCCAAGGGTGTAGTTCTGTCCCTTTTCTGGATTCAGGACCTTGTGCTTCTTTTCCTGCTTGTACATTCCTCCCTTTTACAGCATATCAAGTTACCTGGGCTTTGGACAATGTTCTTTTTTCTACTACTTTCAAGAATAATTTTCTGGTTCTGATCTGTACATTTGGCATTTGGCCTCTTTCTTCTGTTCACCTCAGTTATTTGGGTGAAGAGAAGAACCTCTTTAAAAAATTGTGGAAAACGATGAGCATAAGAGGCGATATGTCCCTCTTGATGTTTCCTTAGTTTTGTCTTTTTATAGTTGAAATAGAAACATGCAGTCTTCACTGGAGGCTAAGACATCATTTAAAGAAATAAACCTGGGAGAAAAGATAACCTCCCAGTTAATATGAAATGCTAACTCATAAGTATGTTCCATTATGATAAATTATCTAGCCTTTAAAAAGCTTTTAGATTTTCAACGAGAATCATTTCTAGAGAAGAAAAAAAAATATTTTTTTCTTTCCACAGCATGACTACAAATCATTTCTCCTGCTGTCTAATGCTTTTCAAAATCATAATGCAGTTAAAAAAAAAAATCCCTCTACTTCCTTTGTTGAAATAGGAAGGAACTGAAGTCATTAATGGTTCTGATGAAATTAGGAAATTCATACTCTCCCAGTCCCAAAGAGAATATGTTAAAAGTTTTAACAGCTTAAAAGTCTCTCTCAACTTCTCTCTGTGTTCATTAAGAAAACACATGAGAAATTCCCATATGGAAAGTATAGATTTTTCTTTCCCCTAATCACATAAAGGAGCTTCTTATCTCTCTTCTCCTTTATGCTGGAGTGAACAGAACCAAACCACAGGCTACTGTCTGCTTCTGTGCACTCTGGCCCATCTCTCCCACTGATTATCTGCCCTGTGCTCAGATACAAAGGTAATCAGCTTTCATGCTGCTAGAAATGTGTCGACCCCTTCTCTTAAGTATGTCTACAGAGCATTTTGCTATAGTTTTGAGGCACTTTGTCAAAGAGTCAGCGTCAATAATGAAGATGGGGGAGGCTACAAGCACTAAGAGCAAAGCCCACAGCTGCTTGGAGAAACACTGCCAAAATAAGAGCAGCTTTGAAGGATAAACTGGGAGATTATGTTGGCAAGCGTGGCTAAGGCTTTTGGAGGGCTGGGGGCGCCTGCCCTTCCCTATAACATTGTATTACAAGTCAGGGTTTTATTCTTTCCTAATGAGTTGTTTACCTTCCCTGTGGGATACAAAAAACCTTTTCTTTCAAGAGGGTAATATTTCATTAAAAGTGCTTTCCCTTTGAGGTAAACATATTATAGGACTTAAGAAAATCAAAGAAAATTATTTCCACAAATGTCTTTTTGTTGTTGTTCAGTTGCTAAATCATGTCTGACTCTTTGTGATCCCATGGACTACTAGAAAAACAAATGTCTTATCTATGAGAAATTAGAAGTTATCTATTAAAAATGAATGTTTTGATGGATTCAACATAGTCACATCATTGGATTTTTTGCAAATATTTTCCAAATAATAACTTTTAGGCCAATACTCTATTGTTTATGATGTCAAATAAGATCTCATTTTTATTTTGTATCACAGTTGTATTTTATTTCTTTGGAGCAGTTTCTTTTCCTAAGGTATGTAGTCCTAGGTTATAGTGTTTAAATCTTGAATTTTTAGTTTTCTTTCATTTTCTTTGTATTTTTCCTTTGTCTTTGAACTCTCCTTATAGAAATTAAATTTCAGAAACTGGTACAGACATTGGTAATATACAGTCATGCTAACATATCAAATTTAAATGAATATTTAAATTCTAAACTTTAGCTTTGATGGTGATCTATATGATTTTCTTGTTGCAGTCTTGACTTTCCAATTGTATTTTTTATTAGGCTAATGTTAAATTCTTTACTGTCTGAGCCACCACAGTTTCCTTTCTGAAGAATACATAGTTGAGAAATAGACATGAATATTTCTAGAATAATACCTACATATAGTAGATGGTAAACATGTGGTGAATGAGAAAGTGAAGAGATGTTGCTGAATGAAGCCCTTCATAAAATCAGAGTAAAAAATGTGTTACCAAATAAAAATAATTGAGAACATAATATATTTAATGTAGATGATTGAGAATATATCATATTTTTTTGAATTTTCATCATCATGGCATATTACTGTATATTTTCCCACTGTGATAATGAAATATATATTCATTTTAACTTATTTTATGTTATCCATGTATGTTATATGTTATGTTATGAGTGTTAAATGAATATTGAATTTACCTAGATAATATAAAAGAAAATAAGGCTACATTTTTCAACATTACATATGGTATTAGTCTCTGCCTAAGTAATTTTTAAGTTTCTGTCCTAACTCAGTTTTTATACAGCTCAAATGCTCTTTGATATTGGCCTGAACTTCTGTTGAATCAGGACACAAAAAGGATGATAGGCTACTTTGGTTTTCAGGTTTAATTCTCACATTTTCCCTTTGTCAAAATATATTCATCAAAAATCTTTCTTCCTAACCATATATTTAAAAATTACCACACAGCTTTCTAGGTGGCATTAGTGGTAAAGAACCCACTTGTCAATGCAGGAAACCTGAGAGATGCAGGTTTGATCCCTGGGTCAGGAAGATCCCCTGGAGGAGGACGTGGCAACCCACTCAAGTGTTCTTACCTGGAGAATCCCATGGACAGAGGATCCTGGCAGGCCATAGTCTATAGGATTGCAAAGAGTCAAACATGATTTAGCAACTTGGCATGTATACACTATTGTTCTGCTAATGCTCTGTGCTTTATGTAACCATTCTCTACAGGTGAATGTTTTAGATTATTTTAGCTTCAATAAGCATTTTCTCTAAAATTAGTTTTTAAGAGCAGAGTTATATGGCCCAAATATATTAGTTATTTTTTTCCCTTGATGATATCTTTCTATATGTTTTCAAAATTGTAGGATGTAGGATTGTAGGATTGTAGGATGTTGTGTTAACTGGGCACCATCTGTATGTAATGGGCTTCCCAAGTGATAGAATGGTAAAGCATCTGTCTGCCAATGCAGGAGATATAAGAAACTTGGGTTTGATCCCTGGGTTGGGAATATCCCCTGGAGAAGGAAATGGCAACACACTGCAGTATTCTTGCCTGAAAAATCCCATGGACAGCGATGCCTGGTGGGCTGCAGCCCGTGGCCTCACAAAAGAATTGGACGTGACTGAGCAACTGAGCACAGCAGCAGCATCTGTAAAGTAGATTCTTTAACAATAAAATAGCAATTCCTCAGAAAGAGTTACAGGAAAAAAATTCCTCTTATCAGAGGTTATGCATCAACTGGAATTTAGAGTAAAATGCACAGAACTAGAAGACCATGTTCCCCAAAACCTTAAAAATGTCTCAGACACCTGCCTGTGCATGGCTGGTGAAAGTATTATGTATTTATTTGTACCTTATCTTATTCCTGAAAATACTGCAGGATGAATAAGTATATCAGTAACAGTGACTCAGAACAGATTCAACAAAGCTGAGCAGAATATATATCAAGTTTCCTTCTGTCAAAGGAGTGGGTAATTTCCTCAGTTCTGTCTCATCTCAACAAAAATTTGAGGTGACGGACTTTAAAGCCCTCTGTGTGTCACGGCTCTCAGACAGACTGTGTGATAGCTCTTGGATAGATCAGTGTTACAGCTCTGTGGTACAACTCAGTTTTATTTTGAGAATAAGAGGAAAATACATCCTCGAGCGTGAGGGCATGCTGACCCAAAAGACGCGAAGAGAAGAGAGCCCTGGCCCTTTGGCTCCTCTTTTTATGTTTTCTCCTTCCCTTGGGCCTGCCCTATGTAAACTGGGCTAGCCAGGAGTGCTGTTTGTTCTACCTGAGGTCCTCACTCTGGTCCTCGGACCTTCCTTGTTCTATTTTCGCGGCTTTTCCCATCCTTGTCTTTTAGCCACCGCCATTCTGGACTCCTGTTTCCTAGTCTAACTACCTAACACCTTCAAGCAAAAATATGAGGAAGCAAAAGCTACTTAAAAGTCCTTTACTGCCAACTTCTGTATGGAGCATGATCCTACTTATAGCTGAGATGTAGGCAGAATTGGTCTCCTAGCATTAATTTTTACATCCATTTGGAAAGTATACCATGAGCCATAAAACTGTGCCCATTCTAACTCAGTAATTTCACTTCTCAGAATCCTAAAAAGTAATAATAAATATGCAAAAATAAATCTTATGAGTTAAATATCTATCACAGTATTGTTTATATCATCAAAACTTGGTAACAACTGAAATTTTTCATCCAAAAGGAAAAGCTAGATGAATAACAGGACTGTAATTCAGATATTAAAATATGCCTGTTAATCGCTGCAAAAATTAATGTACTATAAAGTGAAAAGGCAGAATGTGAATTAGCGTGTGTCTTGTGACTGTAATTGTGTTAAAGGAGAAAAATGTCATGGTTTAAAGAAAAAAATAAAGTAAAATAGGCCAAAATGTTCATAGTCACTGTATTAATAGATGGGGAACTATAGGTACTTTTTAAATATATTCATTTTTTTTACTGAAGGTTTATTATGGGCTTATATCACTTGAACTTCCCTGATGGCTCAGAGGTTAAAGCGTCTGCCTCCAATGCAGGAGACCCGGGTTCGATCCCTGGGTCGGGAAGATCCCCTGGAGAAGGAAATGGCAACCCACTCCAGTATTCTTGCCTGGAGAATCCCATGGACGGAGGAGCCTGGTAGGCTACAGTCCATGGGGTCGCAAAGAGTCGGACACGACTGAGCGACTTCACTCACTCACTCACTCTATATCACTTTGAAATAAATTACTTTGAGGAATAATTAAGCCTCTGTATCTAAGTAATCTTGTTTTTATATGCTGATATAATATTTAAAAACAGGAAAAATTGCTATCAGATAATTGCCATTTGGTAAGTGTTCCAGTGTACCATGGCCTTTTTCAGTCCTAAGCTAGGTTGCAGTAGACAATGTGAAGTTAGGACCACTGAAATCAAAGGGAAGAACGTGCTTATGTGGAGAGGGAGATGTGGAAGCTCACATGATTCAAGAATTTGAGAAAAGCCAACAGCCTCAGTCCTCAAATGAAAATGGGGCACAGCTCATGCAATCTGTATGTAAGGAGACCCTAAGGAACCAAAAGACCCTGCATTCATGGAACCAGTGAGTGTCAGAGGGAATATGCATGCCCACACTTACGCTAGGCCATGCCAGAATTCCATCCTTTCAAAATGTGAATGCAGTTACTAAAACTTGTCTCTATTCCTTCTTATAGGTGAGAAGTAGAAACAAATGGAAATAAAGTAGGTGATGGCCTAGCTAGTTAGAATGAAATCACATAGGATTCTCTTTGAACATGGCAAGAGAATTCTCTCTCTCTTTTTTTTTGGTGAACTTACTGTTTTATAAAGCCCCAATTCATTGGTTTATCTGTGTTAGTTAATTTAGCTCACACAAAACCCTATTAGTAGATAATACATTATTTTTTTACAGAGGTGAAACCTGGATCCCAGAAAAGTCACATATCTTACCCATGGGGCACATAGCTAGTGGTGGGGTTAGGACTTGAACACAGATCAACAAAGCTCAGATACTTTCTATTATTTCTAATAGGCCCAAGAGTGAAATGACCCAGTAGCTTAAGTCCGGTGAAGTGTTACTCTACTTCCACCCAGAGGCATAGAGCAGATAAGATGAAATTCTGTATCTCACTTACTCTGGAAAGCAATTGAGTTAACTTAACCCACTAACCTGTAAGTGGTACTATAAAGACCATATTCATCCAGCTACATTCAAGATAACTGGAATATGTTCAGGTCCAGAGCAGACCTACATTCAAGGTAGTATTGATAGTGCTAATGGCATTTGTAGAGAAAATCTCAGAGGTTGTTTCCAGTCTTGCGACATTTAGCATCTAATGACAGATGGATTGACTTATGTTGACAAAAGTACATCTTTCCAGAGCTCAACAGTCTTAAATTCAATCCAGACCAACCAAACCAAACTGAATAAATGTAACCAAAACAAAACAGCTCTTACGAACAGCTGATGACAGTGTTATGCAACATGGTACTGTAGTTTTGGGTCAAGTAATGAAACAATCACTGACCAGACAGTTGCCTACATAGTTGTATTTATGTAAAAGAAAAATATCATACATGGGATACATGCTGTGAGTAAATATTTTATATATATTCATTTTATTTGGTAGTTTGCATTTTGTCTTGATTACAGTTTTAAAGTCAAGAATGATCTCTTTTCCTCAAGTTATGTCTATTTCACAGTCAGTTCCTGCTCTACTCCAAAAGACTTGTCTCAGTCTTCCAATATTTCTTGGTTCCCACAAATTTTTCTAAATCCTGTATCATTGTTGTTCAGTCCCTCAGTTGTGTCCGACTCTTTGTGACCCTATGGACTGCAGCATGCTAGGCTTCCCTGTCCTTCACCATCTCCTGGAATTTGCTCAAACTCATGTCCATTGAGTCAGTGATGCCATCCAACCATCTCATCCTCTATCATCCCCTTCTCCTCCTGCTTTCAATCTTTCCCAGTATCAGGGTCTTTTCTAATGAGTTGGCTCTTTGCATTAAGTGGCCAAAGCAATGGAGCCTCAGCTTCAGCATCAGTCCTTCCAATGAATATTCAGGATTGATTTCCTTTAGGATTGACTGGTTTGATCTCCTTACAGTCCAAGGGGCTCTCAAGAGTCTTCTCCAACACCTCATTTCAAAAGCATCAATTCTTGAGCGCTCTGCCTTCTGTGTTGTCCAGCTCTCACATCCATACATGACTACTGGAAAAACCATAGCTTTGAATAGACAGACCTTTGTTGGCAAAGTAATATTCCTGCTTTTAAATATGCTGTCTAGGTTGGTCATATCTTTTCTTCCAAGGAGCAAGCATCTTTTACTTTCATGGCTACAGTTACCATCTGCAGTGATTTTGGCACACAAGAAAATAAAGTCTCTCACTGTTTCCATTGTTTCACCATCTATTTGTCATGAAGTGATGGGACCAGATGCTGGTCCTGTATTAGAGTCACATATTTTAAACATGCTGCCCTAGTTGTGCCTTGTTATTGGTAGCTCCACTGAATATTTCACTTTTAAAAATAGCTAATCTTTAACCAGATGTCCAGTGCTTTGGTAGAAGTTTCAGTTTACGTACTTAGTAGATTGAGGCCAGTTCATCTTAAAGTAGGAGATTTCAATCGACCAGTTAGTTCTCTGAAAGCAACAAAATCTAATAAGAGCCTAAATTAGAGTGGCCTAGGCTGCTTTTCCTATTACTGAAAGGTAATCAACCTAAATAGACCACTGTAGTAAAAAGCTAAGAAAGCTGCCCTCCTTAAAATCATAAAAGCTGACTTCCTTAAAATGTAATAATCACACCTGAAACCAACTATCTATTCTAGAGCCATTTTCAGTTATAGTTGAAATGTGAGACAGGAAGGAACTTGGAAGAGGAGAGAATAGCTCATCATTAGTAAGCTTGTCTATGTTGAAATCTAAGGTTCTATTTAATATCCAGCACACCGAGAACTATTACAGCTTCCCTTCCTTTTTTCCCCCTCCTTTCTCCACCACTGGTTCCACTGCCTGCTCTCAATGCCTATCTTTTCCTTAGCATGGTAAACGTTACTGTTGTGTGTCCCTACACCAGCCCAGCCCCTATGTAACCGGACTCTGCTTTTCCTGACTCGTAGCTGGGTTCATTGATTCTTTTCTTAATCCCTTTTCCTGGGCCAACTTTGACTCTCCAGAAAACATACCTGTACCACTCAATACTCTTTTCTTGCTAGCCTTTGAGATTTGAAAAATAACTTACAAAGAAGCCAATCTGAAAAGTCTCCATACTGTATGATTCCACTATAAAACAGTTTGAAAAAGGCAAAACTATGGAGGCAGTACAAAGATAAGTGGTTACGAGGTGTGCAGAAGAGGAGGAATGGATAGGCAGAGCACAGAGGCTTTTTTAGGACAGTGAAAATAATCTGTACAACACATGATGATGGATGCATGCCATTACATGTGTGTGTGTGCCGTCGCTACAGTTGTGTCTGACTCTTTGTGACCCTATGGATTGTAACCTGCCAGGCTCCTGTGTCCATGGATTCCCCAGTCAAGACTGCTGGAGTGGGTTGCCCTGCCCTCCTCCAGGGAATCTTCCCAACTCAGGGATCAGACCCATGTCTCCTGCATTGGCAGGTGGGTTCTTTAGCACTAGTGCCACCTGGGAAGCCCACATACCACTATACAGTTGTCCAAACCCATAGAAGGTACAACACTAAGCCTGAACCGTAAACTATGGACTTTGGGTAATGATGATGTGTCAATGTAAATTCATTAAATGTAACAAATACACCTCTCTGGTGGGGGATGTTGATAATGGGAGAGGCTATGCATGTGTGGTGAACTAAAACTGCTCTAAAAAATAAAGCCTTAATAAAAGAAAGAGAATTAAAAAAAAAAAAGGGTCACCCTTCCAAAATCTAAATAAGACAAGGTCAGAATTTCTGACCTCTCCCATTTCTACCTGTCCTCATGGGTCTGAGTCACAGTTCTCATTTCCTTTTCCCCTCCCACTGGTTTTGTCCACAGAACAGGCTCCTGCTTTACCACCTACTCTTGCACTTAGTGTAATCCAAGAAATAGCTGAGGGGCTTCCCAGGTAGTACAGTGGTAAAGAATCTGCCTGCCAGTGCAGGAGATGCCAGAGATGCGGGTTTGATTCCTGAGTCAGGAAGATCCCCTGGAGTAGGAAATGGCAACTCGCTCCAATATTCTTGCCTGGAAAATACCATGTACAGAGGAGTCTGGCAGGCTATAGTCCATGGGGTTGCAAAAAGTTGGGTACAACTAAGCACGCGCACACACACACACACACACACACACACACACACAAAGAATCAGTTGAGGAAGCCCTGACCTTTGGAATTTATATGGAATGTATGAATTACACACCATTTGCAGTGGAACCCCACACCCATGCTCACCATTTCTCCAGTGGTGTTGGGGACACGATGGGATCCTAAACGTTTCTGCCTCTTTACCCCTTAAACTACAGGTTTAATGCTTCAACTATAAGTCAATTTATAAATCGTTCTGCTATTCCAGCTATGCTACCACTTCTTACTCCTGACATGGATCAGAGCATGCTATGCTTGATTTCCACTAAGAAGTATCACTCATACAAGGCAGAAGTGTGTGGATTAGACTTACTGCACATTCAATGTAAAACCAGCTGGGACTCTGGGGCTGGAATTGAGGCTCTGTGAAAGCAAATGTCTATCTACCTTTTAGACTTCTAAACCTCCAACAGACCTTAGGACAGGTCTGAACTGTGTATTGTTTTGCCTATGAATTGTTTTCAAGAGATTCTGTCTAAATCTGAGGCCAATGATTCCCAGAAGACATTTGAATTTTATTTATTTTATAATGGATTGAGTTCAAGAATAAGGAAATTAAAACCTTATTGATTATGGATTTAGGTAAGAAAACTGAATGTGCAAGAGGCAATGGAATGGAAATGACTACTCATTTACTCATTCATACATTTATCTATTCAAGTTGTGTTTGCTGAATGCCTTGCTTGAGCCAGACAAAGTACAATATGCCTTGGTTACACAGTTAATAAAAGGGATATGGTTCATCTCCTTGTGGAAAGGATAGTCTATAGAGAGAAGCAGATAATAAATGAGAAAACTAATGTTGCAGGAAGTCATCAAGAAGACAAGATGGAAGGTTGACTTACAAGCTATGCCCAGGTACTTGGAGGCTCCCCACTTCTTCCCCTGTCCCTGGAATGTACATTTTGCCCACAGTGGGAGCTGTTTTTAATGACACAGTATCGAGAAAGCAATGTGCTGTTGAACTTTCTTTATGGTATTAGTGACTGAAACCAAAACCTCTATGTAAGCTTTTAGGATTCTGGCAGGTGGGTGCAGAGAGCTATTCATCTTATGGTGCCCAAGACAAGCCTCACATGTAGGTTCCCTTGTTTGTTAAACGTGCCACCTACCTATCTGGAGTGGTCTGCCTCTTCCTTTGGTCTCTCCTTGTCCTCCTTGTACAGGGGCCAGTTTCACATTTCACTTAGTGAGCTCCTGAGGTTTCAAACCCACAACCAGCAAGTAAGTATTCTGTCTGTGCCAACTAAAAATTGGCACTTGCCTTCTCCCTCTACAAGGATTAAGTCATGAGCTGCTGCAGCTGCTGACCTTCAGCACCCTGTAAAAGGAGTTAAGAGTGGAGGGCAGGAATTGAGCACTTGATGCTCTGGGAAAAACTGGCAGAATAGGTCTTCACATAGTTAGATATTTTCAGGAGATTTTATGAGCCCAGTTCTTGCATCTCTTCATATCTAGAAAAGCAATAAAATTATTAATGGTGACACCTGCTCCTGGCTTTCCATGTGGTGCAGTGGTAAAGAATCTGCCTGCCAATGCAGGAGTTGCAAGAGATGTGGGTTCAATCCCTGGGTAGGGAAGATTCCCTGGAGTAGAAAATGGCAACCCACTCCAGTATTGCTTTTTTTTTTAATGGTAGATGTACATTTAATATATAATGTATGTATGTATACAAATATATGTATAATAAATATTTCAGTATAATTATAATGTATATAATTGTAGTAAAACACGCACAACATAAAATTTACTGTCTTAACTATTTTAAGTGTATAATTCAGTAATGTTAAACACACATTGTTGTGCAACCAATCTCCTGAACTTTTCCATCTTCCAAAACTGAAACTAAAGCTCCAATAGTTTGGCCACCTGATGCGAAGAGCAGATTCATTGGAAAAGACCCTGATTCCAGGAAAGATTGAGGGCAAGAAGAAAAGGGGGCAACAGGGGACAAGATGACTGGATGGCATCACTGATTCAATGGACATGAGTCTGGGCAAACTCAGGAAGATAGTGAAGGACAGGGAAGCCTGGAACATTGCAGTTGCAGAGTCGGATACGACTTAGTGAGGGAACAGCGACAACAAATTGTTTTCTAAAGTAGTTGTACCATTTTATATGCCCAACAGTGTATGAGAATTCCAGTTTCCCTACATTGTCACCAACACTTGGTGTGGCCATTTTTTTTTTAATATTAGCCATTCTTATAGGTATGTGGCGGTATCTTACTGTAATTTTAATGTGCATTTCCCTAATGACTGATTATGTTGCCACTCCCAGAGGAGCCTGGCGGGCTACAGTCCATGAGATCACAATGAGTCAGACATGACTGAGCAACTGAGCACACATGTACTAAAAAATGTTCCCCAAATATCTGTTGATAATAGGTTATTCTTATATTTATCAAAAGCCAAATAATTTGCAAGTTTCCAGTAGCATGATACATTTGAATATCATATATAAGCCTGACTGCTTTATGGTTATCGAATAAGCATACCACCCTTATGTCAAAAATTTTTCTATAAACTTTTTGATTGTGCACCCCCTTCTATTAGTAAAATCTTTTGCACACATCCTTATATATGTATCTTGGGAAGTTTATTTATAAATTATACACAGAAAATTTTTCACTAATTTAGTATACAAATGATATAAAGCACATTTGAAAAGGTCAAAATAAAGAGTGAGCCACATTTTAAAATGTATTATTAGAAGTGATGGCTTTATGTTATCATTAGCTAATTTTTAAAGCATGAAATTCATGTAGAATAAGTTTCTTCATTAACGATAATGGATATAAATCCACTGTTTAAATTGTTTTGGTTATTTGAATTTCTTTGTCAGATGGGATTAGGGCATCCTTGCCTTTAATATTATATTATAAATGATGAACAACCTGTTGTAGGAGTATGAGATGCATCGACTGTATTTTCTTTGGTTTGCTGTGCTTGGATTTGTAACAATATCCTCAATTTGTAATCTGTTCACGGAAGTCTTTTTACAACACTTGTCCTTTTGTAAAGCTAGGCATAATTCAGTCTAAATGATTTAATTTGTGACTACAATGAGCCTACTTAGCAGCCATAAACTAGAAGCTAACAAGTGGATGAGGGGCCCTGTATCAGAATTTCCTTCCGTTCTTTCACAGGATCTATGGTCTTGATATCTGGTTACACGACATGACAGAGATAGCAAGTGATGACACTAGTTCAAGCATTTATTAAATATTAGTTAACCTTGACTTCTTCTTAATTGTTTCAGTTTAAAGTAAATATAAGTAGAAATTGTAATTCTTTTCCCTGTCCTTCAGTCATTTTGGCACCCTCTGATGCCACTTCACCTTATGAGACCAATGGTTTAGGCTGTGTTGTTACCAAGTCCACATTACATCATTGCATTTGATTTCTCTGTTAGCCAACATATTTCACACAAAAATTAGATAAAAAAAACAAACAAAAATACAATGCTACAACATACTCTGTTTTATAGTTCTGTGTTCCAGCCAGCTGAATCATATGTGCTATTGGTCATTTAAAAAAAAGATAAATTTGGATGCTGTTTGCAATCATAAAAGTTTAGGAAAAATAATGTGAAACATGTTTTCTAAGGTCACATTAAAATTAGTACCTTCTGATTGCACAAATTATTTTACTAGGAAATTTTGGTAAAATACAAACTTGTTTAAATGTGTCCAACAATTTCCTAAGTATTTCTAAATCCTTTGATACAATTTCATGGTAAAATTTCCAAAATAATTTCATGGCATGGTTCCTTTTTTTTAATGTCCTTGTCATCTTCACGAGAAGCTAGGAGGTTTGAAAGTAAAGCAGCAATAGAACAAAAAAGACAGAATGTAGGGATGTAGGTAGTATTAAAACAGCTTCCCATTTCTATATTAAAGCTAAATATAAAGGCCTCCTGAGTATAGCTTAGAGAAGAGTTTAGGATAAAAATAAATGGGTCCATCTTAACTAAGTTCTTTTTATCTGGGATATCTTTCCTCATATGTGGGAATATTGGGCTTTGTTATCATGCAAACAAATATTCCCTTAGTGTGAAAGCAGAGAACATGAGTTCTATAGGACATGAGGAAAGGATGTATCCACACCAAGCATGGGAGTACAGAGGAGATGCTAAGCAATGCTGTTTTGCCACAGGCCTAACCATTCTTACATTAACTGGATCTTTTTTGATTCTGAACAATTTTCTCGTTCACTTGTTGTTGATTCCCTAGAACAGATATTGACAAACTGTGATCCACAGACCATATGAGGCACGGTTGTTGGTTGATCAGTCACTCACTTGTGTCCACCTCTGTGCGATCCTGTGGACTGTAGCCCGCCAGGCTCCTCTGTCTGCGGGATTTTTCCAGGCAAGAATACTGGAGTGGGTTGCCATCTCCTCCTCCAAGGGATCTTCCCGATCCAGGGATCGAACCCAATTCTCTTGTGTCTCTGACATTGGCAGGTGGATTCTTTACCACTGGGAAGCCCATATATAATGTACAGCCATATGAAGCATGCCACATATTTTTGTAGGTCTCAAGAGTGGAGAATAATAATGGTTCATGTTTGCGACATTTGTATAAACCTGAAATTTCAGCCTCCATAAATAAAGTTCTATTGGAACACAGCAACACTCATTGCTTTACATATTGGTAATGTCCACTTTCATACTATAACTGCAGAAGTAAGTAGTTGTAGTACTCTGTGGTCCAATACTGACTATCTGAGTCTCTGCGTATAAAGTTAACCATCCATGTTTTAGAAGTTTGCCTGACCTTTCCTGTTGGCTTAAACAAACTTTATTTTCTTAGGGAGACAGGAAGAGAATGATTATTTATAGAGTGCTTATTTGCTAATTTATTTCAGCTAGTCCTAATAACAACCCTAATTGATAGACATTAGCGCTCCATTTCCCAGATTAAGGAACTGATGCTCAGAGAGTTGAAGCAGTTTACAAGATTGTGTAGGTACCTATAGATTTTAGAGCCAGGTCTTACATATATGCTTTACTGTATTATGTTATTTCCCATAAAAGTAGATTTGCCCAAGAAAGTAGATTTGTTATGCCAATCTAAAAACAAAGATGAATAGAATTGTGGGACTGTGGGAAGGGAGTCAGCAGTTTAATGAGTAGTTTCAGAAAGACCAGCTCTGATCTTATGACAGGAAGGTGGCTTCAGGTACACTTCATTATCCATGGATGCTTTCCCTATAGACCTTGTTTCTCCTAAGAGTGAAGACTCTTATCAGTAATTTATAATAAATTGTTTTTCCATACTATCTGAATAAACCTTTATTATGTGAAAGGGTATGAACCTTAAAGCCACATTCAACCAATCTTCCCTGTTTTCCATTATATGATTAAAGTAGCTCAATTTAAAAGTCACTCTTTTTGCTTTTTAAAATATCTACAGATAATATAGCAGTAGCTACAGTAAAGAGAATCTACTGAAGCAAGTTATACTTTGTCATTGATTGATCTCCAAAGGCATATTTCCTTTAGAAACTTGTCTTTGAAAATTTGCGGAAAAATTTATAGTGGCTTAAATGAAAGGAGCTAAAACATGAAAGATGAGGATTATGTCTTTATGTGGTGGCTGAACTGAACTGCAAATCGCTTAAAGATTAACTATCTCTCTGATTGATCCAAATCATCACAGCCAAATAGACATTCAGAGAAATCAACTAATGCTTAACTAACTAAAAACAAATGCTGGCCATGTTGTAACCTATTCATGTTTTTGCACATTGATATCCAAATTTGATTTGGAAGAAATAAAATGTCTCTCTGTATTGCCATCAGTAGATTCCTTATCCTTAACACTATCTTTCTCAAACTGTTCTTGGTCAACTTTCTCTCACTATTTTGCTTTTCTTCCCCTGAAGAAAGAAATGTGCTAGTACTGATTATCTTTTGCTTACTGGCTTATTCCTGTGCTGCTGCCAGGCCTCCCCATATACAACCCACTGTGCCCTAACTCCCATCCCACTGTATTATTCCTTAAGAAGCTAACTGTGCTGGAAGTAGCCACATTGATACAAGGGAATCTGGAAGCAGGACAAAAGCCTTAAATCTCGAAACTTTAAGGGGAGATTGCTCAAGGTCAGGTGGTAATCAGAGAGGCTGAGCTGGACACTCTAAAGATGGAAGTTATAAGGATGAAAGATTAGTCTCTGCATAGGGGTCATCAAAGAGAATAAATTATAAAAACAAGTCTTCTCTTTAGTGTCGTATAATCTAAAGGAGCAAAACAGAAACAGTAAACAATACAATAAAAAGTCAACATTTAGAAAATATTTTAATATTTGCACTCTGTCAATACAGTGACATTTCCTATGCCCATTAAGATGATTTTTAAGGCTATGTTCAATAAAGTATCAAATTGAATAGGAAAATATTTATGAAAGTTGTAAGTAGAATCCTGGAGCACAGAATAGGGTTCTTGGATTATAAAAGTGCTACCAACTTGTAGAACTTAGGCAGAGAGAGAGAAAGAGAAAATGTGGGATTGAGAGAGAGAGAGGGAGTCAGGGGGAGGAGAGGGAGAGAAGATAAGAAAGATTGAGGGACTTCCCTAGTGGTCCAGTGACTCAGACTTCATACCCAACACAGAGGGCCCGGGTTCAATCCTTGACCAGATCCTTAAACTCTTGTGGGAACAAGATCCCACAACCCACAACTAAAGATTCCATGTGCCGCAATCAAAGATCCCTAGTGCCACAACTAAGACCTGGCACAGCCAAATAATTTTTTTTTTAGTAAGAAAGATTGAACAACCAGGTCTCCAAAGATAGGAGAAGGGACAGTTCCATTGATCTGGAAGTCAGAAACTAATTTCAAAATACTCACCGTGTTTTGTAAGCTGATTAGAAAGCCAATAAGTACTTTCGACAAAGAAACTAGGAATGAATGAAGATTTTCCACTTTTATGAAGGCTAAATCTAGAGAATTTCATTGTATTATCAGACTTTTTCTTTGAATGCCATTTGAGAGGAGCATTCTCATCATCATTTTATTAGTTGGGGAGATGGATGAATAGACATATTTTTAAATTATTTTAAAAATGTTACCTCATATATAAACACTTTCCTTCATATATAACCTTAATAAATATGAAAGTTGAGAAATGATCTTTGTGCCACTTCAGTTTCTGTGATTGTAATCTTTCCATGAAAAACAGAATCTCAGTTAAGAATAGAAAATAGCACAGCTATTTAAAAAGTGAGAAACTAAAAATTGAGTTCCAAGGAATAAGACATTTGGCCTCACTTATTTTTAAAAGTACCAAGTTGCTGTAAAACCGGTTAAAACTTTCCAAGTTTACAACTTCTTTTTGGACTTTACATGCTTTTGTAATTTTATAGATCTGTGCAATGAAATGGTAGAGATAATTGAAAATAAATATATATGCTTGTGGAATAAAATGTTTTAGGCGTATTATTACCACTCTGAGTACAAATTAGAGTGTGGTTTTCTCTCATTATAAAAAAATCATCTGAGTTGTTAACATTACTGATTATCACCACAGACTATAGTAACAAAAGGTTTTATTGGTTTAAAGTTACTTCTTTTTACATATAGTTGTGCAGAATAATTGTTCAATCCTGTTATTACTAGTCAGTTTTTAGTGTCTGTTGATGTCAACGATACGCAGATAGTTTATAAGCAGATACTGGTACAATGAGAGGGTGGCAGGCCTCTTTAGGATATCTACCCATCTTCATGTCTCTCCAACTCATCTCAGAAGGATCATTTACATTTATACATAACAGAAGTGTCTTCTTTTGGGCAAATTTGTATGTGAGTGTACAAATTTGTAGGAATGTCTGGTGGGGTAGGTCTGGTGCTTTTCCAGGCTTGAGGGAGTGACAGAACAACACAGATCATGGATTAGATTCATTTATAGTTTGGGAACAGTGGACAACTTAAGTGAAAGATAGGATGCAGATGCTCAATCTCTTTGTTAGTTCCAATACAGTAAACTTTTCCTCATGCTGTTTCTTTTCTTCCTCAGCATTTATCCTAAAGTAAGAATGTGCATCACAAAATCACATGTGTGCTTATCACTGTGTGCTATTTTAGGGCTAGACAGTTGACTTACATGGTAGACTTTCATGATCTAATAGCATTGCTTAAAATTCGGTAAAGAAGCATCTCAGGGAAGTGTGCCTTCGAACAACAATGTTTTTATCATCTTATTTTTAAATGCTACACTCACCAAGTTATTTTAGATTTACATTTTTGACTTTACCCTGATAAGCTCTACAGCAACAGTGATAAAATCTTTAAAGTGCTTTTGTCTTTGCTTTTATTTCTGATTTTAATTTTTTAAAAATAAATTTTCATATTGTTTAAACTTTTATTTTCTGTGGATTTAATCATTGTTTCACTTCAGATTGTTTACTTTCCCTTGTAACTCTTGCTATATGCCCTCCCCAGGTCATTCAAACTAATAAACAGAGCAGGTATTTTAACAATGCTTTCTTCTTAGACACATCTCTCTCGGAGCCTCTGTCCTCCAGCTCAAAACAGATGAATGGTACTCTCTGCTACCAAACTTCCATCCTGGGATGTTTCCCCATCATTCTGCATATTCTGATTGCCTCTTTCCCTATTCTATACTATTTCCTTAATCCCACATCTTCCTTTTACTTTCTTTCTGGGTTTACATCAGGAGTATACAATCAAATCAGCCAAAATAACACTGATGTAAGTTTTGAGACATTTCAAATGTTTAATAATTCAGTGTATATCAAGTCAATTGCAACCATTGAAATCAGTCTTTAAGAGGACTACTGGGCCCATCATACTTTAATTTGGGTAATGGGGGTAACCCACTCACCACGGATTTTGTTCCTCATGGTTTGATTGCTGGCTTTATGTTAATTGCAGAAATTTTCCTTTTGTTTTCACATTTTTACAGTGCAACTTGTAGATTTCCTTGTCCTTTTTCAGTGACACTTGATGTGACCACTCATTCAATACTAAGGTTACCAGAGTCCTTTTTCTTGCCTCTGAATTTCCCTGTAAGAGCATAAAAATAAACCCATCCATAGACAAAAAACTCAAGATTCTCGAATTTTATGTGATTTTTCCTTTGTCTTGTTTTTTATGTCTTCAAGTAGCTGCCAAATCTGACTCTTCTTTCTTTATAACATCTATAGCGACTTCTCTTTTGTTTTTCTTTCCTTCCCTCAGCAACGTGTGGATAAGTACGTTGGGTAACTGACTCCTGGAAATAGCCTGATTCATATTCATATAAAAGTGTAAATAGATGAAATTATGACAGTTACGGACTAATCTATATTCTCTTCAAGTGTGGTCCCTTAGTTCATGTAAAGACCAGGCTACTCACACCTGGGTGATTGATCTAGTCATTCTGTGGGACATTTTTTAATGTTTTAAAAATTTCCTTTGATGTATAGTTGATTTAGGCTTCCCAGGTGGCACTAGTGGTAAAGAACCCACCTGCCAGTGCAGGAGACATAAGAGACATGGGTTCCTTCCCTGGGTTGGGAAGATCCCCTGGAGAAGGGCATGGCAATCCACTCCAGTCTTCTTGCCTGGAGAATCCCGTGGATAGAGGAGCCTGGACGGCTACAGTCCATAGGGTTGCACAGAGTTGGACACAACTGAAGCCACTTATAGTTGATTTACAATGTTGTGTTAGTTTCAAGTGTAAAGCAAAGTGAATAAGTTATACATATACATATATCCAGGGCTTTTTCTTATTTGTTTTGTTTTGTTTTGATTTCTTGTTTTCCATTCAGCAAATGTAAGGAACAAGCAGTTACTTGGCTGAGTAGGACTCATCTTAAACACATTTTATCCACTATTATTTTTAATAGACCCTTTATTCTATTTTCAGAGTAGCTGCTGCCAGTATTGTTTAAGTATTGCTGGTTTAATCCATGCAATTACTGTTAACAAAGAACCAAGGATTTCAGTGATGTGATGTAAGGAACTGAAAAAGAAAGTCAGTGTTTCTTATGTACCAATTATGTTTCATGCATTATGGTATGCACTTTCTTATTTCAGGCCTACTAGACTTTTTGTTTTGTTCACTACTGTATCTTGAGTGGTTTGTACAATGCCTGGTACTAAGTACTTTCTGAATGAAGCAATGGATAGATGAATATGACATCTTGTTTAATCCTGACAGTAGTCCTTTATGTCCTGTTATCAAAAAGTATAAGTAGTTTGCTTCATTCTCATGCTGCTAAGTCGCTTCAGTCGTGTCCGACTCTGTGCGATCCCATAGATGGCAGCCCACCAGGCTCCACCGTCCCTGGGATTCTCCAGGCAAGAACACTGGAGTGGGTTGCCATTTCCTTCTCCAGTGCATGAAAGGGAAAAGGGAAAGTGAAGCCACTCAGTCGTGTCCGACTCTTAGCAACCCTATGAACTGCAGCCTACCAGGCTCCTCCGTCCATGGGATTTTCCAGGCAAGAGTACTGGAGTGGGTTGCCATTGCCTTCTCCACATCATTCTCATAGATGATAGTAATAATAGTAATAACTAAATAGTAATAACTAGCAGATGGGGTTCAAATTCACATTTATTTGACTTCAAGTTTATGCTTTTAAAAAATATTTCATGGACTTAATCGAAAGCTCCTTTCTGTTTAGAACTGTACCTTTCACATGGTAATCATAAAACACAGGAGAATGTTGGTTAAGACACAGCAAAAAGTGAAAAAACAAAGTGTCCCTTAAATAAGTTTAGGCACTTTTATTCATTAGTTTTCATCAAGATTCTATCTTTTGCTATGTCTTGGCACAGAACTTAATGCTTATTTTTAATATTCTCTTAACACAATCTACCCTATTGTCTTCTTGTGAGTCTTAGGAGAGTTGCCAAGGGTGTGGTATTCAGTGGTTAGATTTTCAGAAATCACTCATGTTGTTTACTTCAGTTTTCATTGTAATTAAATAATGATCTGCTTTAGACGTTCTCTCTTGACAAGCACTATATAAAATACTTTATCTGTGTCTGATAAAATGCAGAATTCAAAAACTTCATCACTTTATTTCAGAAATTCCTGGCAGAATTTGTTTCAGTGTCTCAATGTACTGAATAAGCTCAAAGGCATGGGTGTAGGTAAATCCACTCCTCTTGGCATTTCATGTGATAAAGAAGGCCTACTACTTGTGCTCCTAAAAGAAATCCTAATTAAAGCTCCATTCTTTGGTTCTGTTTTTTTCAATTACACACAGACATTTCACTTTTGAAGGAAGCGCAGTGGTATTTTATAAAGAGCAATGAACTTGGCAAAGCTGATCTATATCTGAGTCATAGCTTGACCAACCTAATAGCTGTGAGAACTTGAACAAGTCATGCAATTTCTCTGAGCCTAAACTGATCCATATTTGAATTTTGGACCAAAATCCATGTGCTAACTGTCCCTGGGGGCTGTTGTGAACTATAGGTGTGAGAATATATATGATGAAAGTACATTATATATTGTAAAACATTAAACAAATATCTTTTATTAGTTTTATAACTAACATTTAGATTCATGGCAACTCGCTTGGTGAGCCATTCTCAACCTTTAAGAATGGTGCAGTTTCATACTTTCACTATAATCAGTAATAATCCATTCCCTTCTTTTCTTTCCTGCCTCCATCTGAAAACTGATTTGAGACATGTGGCAAGTAAAGTATGTGTATTATGATTAACATAGCAGAAAAGGAAAGAAGTTTGAATAATAAAAAGGGAATTCAAAATTCAAATGAATACTAAGAGTTTTAGTGTTCTGTGGATAACACTAAAACTGAGCACAAAGTTTGGATTGTAGAACTTGATGTTAATAGTGTAATGATTGCTGTCTACTAGGATGATGCCAAGGTACTGACAGTTTCTAAGCAGAATTCTAATTCATCTAAAAGATGAATTCTATCCATGTTGCTTTATGTCCTCACATATTCAAATAATATACACTGAACAGTTATGATTATGCTATACAATGTGCTGGACCCTGTGTAAACAGTGGGAAACACAGTGGACATGCCTTGACATCAAATCAATTTGGGTGAGAAAAACAGACATGAAAAAAAAAACATATAACAAGTAATTAAAATATGTAATCTTATAAATTGTGATAATTAATATGAAGGAGAAAAACTGGGTTATATTGATATAAGAGGGAATAACAGGGACAACCAATTTAAATTTTGGAGGGGGTCAGGGACTTGATCTCCAAGGAAATATTTGGGTGTATTTTAAACATTTATAATTTTCCTAAAGTTGATCATCTGCACTTTGGTTTAAGACTTTTCTTGTCATCTTCTTTCCTCTTCCCCATCAACTCCTCCCTCCTTCCATTCATGCACAAAACAAGCAAGAAGAGGGCCTGAAGGAGGCACAGTTAGGGAAGGGAATGCTTATTGCTAAAATCAAATTTGGAGTTTTGATTAATATCTTGGTAAAGACATTCTAATTATTGAATGGAGACTGAATTTGTGCATTCCCTGGTGGCTCAGACAGTGAGTATCTGCCTGCAATGCAGGAGACCTGGGTGCAATCCCTGGGTCAGAAAGATTCCCTGGAGAAGGGCATGGCAACCCACTCCAGTATTCTTGCTTGGAGAAGCCCATGGACAAAGGAGCCTGGAGAGCAAATGGTTGGACACAACTGATTAACTGACAGACAGTTTGAGACATAAACCAACAGCAGGGCCATCGATTACTTAATATTAAGCAGATATTTGCATTTCATGCAAAGTAGAGCACAAGAAAGGAGAGAAATGGTATGGACCTCACAGAAGCAGAAGATATTAAGAAGAGGTGGCAAGAATACACAGAAGAACTATACAAAAAAGATCTTCATGACCCAGATAACCACGATGGTGTGATCACTCACCTAGAGCCAGACGGCCTGGAATGCGAAGTCAAGTGGGCCTTAAGAAGCATCACCACGAACAGAGTTAATGGAGGTGATGGAATTCCAGTTGAGCTATTTCAAATCCTAAAACATGATGCTGTGAAAGTCCTGCACTCAATTTGCCAGCAAATTTGCAAAACTCAGCAGTGGTCACAGGACTGGAAAAGGTCAGTTTTCATTCCAATCCCAAAGAAAGGCAATGACAAAGAATGTTCAAACTACTGCACAATTGCACTCATCTCACACGCTAGCAAAGTAATGCTCAAAATTCTCCAAACCAGGCTTCAACAGTACGTGAACTGTGAACTTCCAGATGTTCAAGCTGGATTTAGAAAAGGCAGAGGAACCAGAAATCAAATTGCCAACATCCATTGGATCATCAAAAAAGCAAGAAAGTTCCAGAAAAACATCTACTTTTGCTTTATTGACTATGACAAAGCCATTGACTGTGTGGATCAGAACAAACTGTGGAAAATTCTTCAAGAGATGGGAATACCAGACCACCTGACCTGTCTCCTGAGAAATCTGTATGTAGGTCAAGAAGCAACAGTTAGAACTGGACATGGAACAACAGACTGGTTCTAAATTGGGAAAGGAGTACGTCAAGGCTGTATATTGTCACCCTGCTTATTTAACTTATATGCAAAGTACATCATGTGAAATGCCGTCCTGGATGAAGCACAAGCTGGAATCAAGATTCCCAGGAGAAATATCAATAACCTCAGAAATGCAGATGACACCACCCTTATGACAGAAAGCAAAGAAGAACTAAAGAACATCTTGATGAAAGTGAAAGAGGAGAGTGAAAAAGTTGGCTTAACACTCAACATTCAGAAAACTAAGATCATGGCATCCGATTCCATCACTTCCTGGCAAATAGATGTGGAAACAATGGAAACAGTGAGACTTTATTTTTTTGGGCTCCAAAATCACTGCTGATGGTGATTGCAGCCATGAAATTAAAAAACGCTTGCTCCTTGGAAGAAAAGTTATGACCAATCTAGACAGCACATTAAAAAGCAGAGACATTAGTTTGCCATCAAATGTCCATCTAGTCAAAGCCATGGTTTTTCCAGTAGTCATGTATGAATGTGAGAGCTGGACCACACAGAAGGCTGAGTGCTGAAGAATTGATGCTTTTGAACTGTGGTGTTGGAGAAGACTCTTGAGACTCTCTTGGACTGCAAGGAGATCCAGTAAGTCAAGCCTGAAGGAAATCAGTCCTGAATGTTCATTGGAAGGTCTGATGTTGAAGCTGAAACTCCAATACTTTGGCCACCTGATGTGAAGAACTGACTCATTGGAAAAGACCCGGATGTTGGGAAAGATTGAAGGCAGGAGGAGAAGGGGATGACAGAGGATGAGATGGTTGGATGACATCACTGACGTGATGGCTGTGAGTTTGAGTAGGCTCCGGGAGTTGGTGATGGACAGGAAAGCCTGGCATGCTGCAGTCCATGGGGTCGCAAAGAGTCAGAAATGACTGAGAGACTGAACTGACCCACTGACTGACTGAAGCAGAGAAGCCTTGGGATTGGTCTGGGTTTCCTCCACAAGCAGGGGTAATTACCCTGAATTAATTTTAGTTGCCCATGGGAGACAAAATAAAATTATACTTGCCTTTACATCAGGAGTTATGAACTAGGGAGGCTTACAGCAAAGTGAAGAGCTGTAAGAGATGAGGACTGAAAATAAGTGGGAAGTTTCTTTTCAAAATATGCTTAAAAGAGAGAAAGTAGATTGAAAGGGAAGCAAACCATGGTGAGTTTTCTTTTTAAAATATTGGAAAAATCTGAGCATACTTATATGATAAGGGGAAAGAGTAAAGAAATATTGATAATGAAAGAGTGGATGATTATTGTATGTGTACTAATTTTTGAGTTACTTGGAACATGAGGTTAAATATGATCCTCATTCCTAGATTTTCAATACAAGCAGCATAATCAAGAAACGTGGTTTCTTCACTTTATAAATTACCTTTATTTCCAAAATACTCAAGTTTATTCTTTGTCATCTGCAAGTCAAATAATTTACTATTCCTGATGAAATTAATTTAACAATAACTTGGAACTTACTGGAATCTTGGAGGATTGAACTAATGTATAAGCTCTGGGAGGAACGATTTTATTTACTTTTACTGTATAGATTTTATTCACTCCTATATTCCTAGCAGCTGTAGCAGTACCTGATGTATTATTGTTGTTTAGTTGCTAAGTCATGTCTGACTCTTTTGAGACGCTATGGACATTACCCCACCAGGCTCCTCTGTCCACTGGTTTCCCAGGCAAGAATACTGGAGTGAGTTGCCATTTCCTTCTCCAGAGGATCTTCCTGACCCCAGGATTGAATCTACATCTTGTTTCCTGCACTGGCAAGCAGATTCTTTACCGCTGAGCCACTAGGGAAACCCATAGTATATGCTAAAATATATGTGGTGAATAAATAATAGCGGAAACCTAAGGGTGAATAGTGGACTTCCCTGTTATAGTGCTCAGCTGATAAAGAAGCCACCTGCAGTGCAGGAGACCCCGGTTCGATTCCTGGGTCAGGAAGATCCCCTGGAGAATGGATAGGCTACCCACTCCAGTATTCTTGAGCTTCCCTGGTGGCTCAGATGGTAAAGAATCTGCCTGCAATGCAGGAGACCTGGGTTTGATCCCTGGGTTGGGAAGATCCCCTGGAGGAGGACACGGCAACCCACTCCAGTATTCTTGCCTGGAGAATCCCCATGGACAGAGGAGCCTGGTGGGCTACAGTCCATGAGCCTGGCAGGCTGCAGTCCATGGGGTCGCAAAGAGTCAAACACAACTGAGCGACTAAGCACAGCACAGCACAAGGATGACTAGTAGTGAGTGAAATATTCCACACAGAAAATAGTAATACCAAGCCATAGCCTGTTTGTGTCAGTTTTAAAAAGCATAAATCAGCAAGCCTGAAAAAACATTGATCTTTAAGTGGATATTACTTGGGTATTCATTCAATATACGTCAATGTGAAAGGTTACTTAGTTATTGAATTTTTATTTATTAAAAATGAGGTTGATGAGTAGGTTTACCTATACTTTGCTTTTACCAAAAACTCTAAAATAGGATAGATAAGAGAGAGAGGAAACACGTGTCTAGACTGCTGTTATTAAATTGATGGTGGGACCAACAATAAAATCCATGTTTCCAGATTCAAAACTATTATAAATTTCTGGTGTTATGAAATTCTTTCAGATATTTTTTTAAAGAGAAAGCTATCAACATTCCAAAAGCACTATCTCATAGTTTAGCCTAAGTGCTACTCCCTTAAATAGAAGAAATAATATGAACTCCATCATTTCAGACCTGTGCCTACTCATTAAGTTATGCTAGACTTTTCTCTGAGGAGGGGTTGTTTTTTTAACACATACAACTTAACCAAGTATGTGTTTTCATGAACCATATGGATATAGAATTCTGACATTGGAAATTATGGGCTGGATTCAACAAAGAGATCATGATTACAGCCTTTTTGTTGTATACTTTCTCCCTTTGCATTTTTGGCATGTAAATGGCATCCCTATTTATTATCATCAGCTATTTTCAAAGTTGAACCACCCATTTTAATAATAATTATTATTATTATATTTATAGAAAACTGACAAAATTGATACAGTTTGCTATTCACAAAGTTACAGGTTTTCCAATTAGGAAGGTGATAATCATGACAGTAAAACTTATATTTTGCAGATGAATAAGAGAGCACAAGAGTGGAACGTTTCTTAAGCTTTAGTGTGAGTAGTAGCTGGTTATGAGGATAAGCTTACATATTTATTTTTTTTAATTTATTTATTTTAATTGGAGGCTAATCACTTTACAATATTGTAGTGGTTTTTGCCATACATTGACATGAATCAGCCATGGGTATACATGTGCTTCCATATTTAAACAGCCTTTCAGTAAGAGCATCCTAATGTTTCCTGTATACTAAACAATGATTGAACAAGAATGGAAAATGTGACACATATGTGATTAGCAGACACTGCTTCCTTAGGTGTGTTTTTTTTCTTTTAAAAGAATCATTTTTATTTATTTATGGTTGTGGTGGATCTTCATTACTGCACACAGGCTCTCTCTAGTTGTGGTGAGTGGGGGCTACTCTCTAGTTGTGGTGCACAGGCTTCTCGTTGAAAAGATTTCCCTTCCTGTAGAGCACAGGCTCTCGGCACAGGGGCTTCAGTAGCTGTGGCCCCCGGGTTCTAGAGCGCAGGCTCAATAATTAATGGTGCATGGGCTTAGTTATTCCATGCCTTGTGGGATCTTGCCAGACCAGGGATTAGAACCCAGTTCCTCCACATTGGCAGGTGAATTCTTTACCACTGAGCCACCAGGGAAGCACCCTTAAGTAAGGTTTTAAGCAGAGATCTAATCTAGAATAGTATCTCTGAAGATGAGAAAAACTTGTTCCTCTCAGCCATTTAGTTAGTCTATTAAGCTGCAGCTTAAGATCATAGCCAGGATCTTGTAAATACATGCTAAGGAACTTGAAGACTGTCTCAGAGTTTACAAATGAAAAATCATGTGTGCTTTGGTTAATATTTTCAAGATCCCGCCTGTTTCTCCCCTTTAAAATTTTCCTGTAAAGTTTTATTTTCCGAGTTTCCCTCGCTCCTACTGAGGCTTCCTGAAATCACCACCCAAATAAACTCCTTACACTAAAATTCTTGCCCTAGGGTCTACTTTTAGGAAACCTCCCTAAGACATAGAAATCCATAACTGGAACTTACATGATAACATATATGTATATATAAAGGCAAGATAGTAGTATTAGTTGCTCGATCATGTCCGACTCTTTGTGACCCCATGGACTGTAGCCTACCAGGCTCCTCTGTCCATGGGATTTCCCAGGCAAGAATACTGGAGCGGGTTGCCATTTCCTTCTCCAGGGGACCTTCCAGACTCAGGGATCAAACCCAGGTCTCCGGCATTGGAGTCAGATTCTTTACCATCTGAGCCACCAGGGAAGCCCATAGCATTCAAATATGAAGCCATCAATTGGAAATAATAATAATAATGATGATAAAAATTGTTGTTGTTCAGTTGCTAAGTCATGTCTGACCCTTTGTGACCCTATGACTGCAGCACTCCAGGCTTCCCTGTCCTTCACTGTCTTCTGGAGTTTGCTCAAATTCATGTCCTTTGAGTCAGTAATGCTATCTAACCATCTCATCCTCTGCTGCCCTCTTCTCCTTTTGCCTTCAATCTTTCTTCCAGATCTTTTTCAATGAGTTGGCTCTTGATAAAAATTACTGCTGTTTTATTGAATGATTGTTAGGCAACCATGTAGCAATGAGTCTAAATATTTTTACACTTTAATGGTATTTTCCCAACATCTCTCCTAATGAAATAATTGTACTATCATGCCAATTTTATAGATGAAAATGCTGTGCATGCCAAGTCATTTCAGTCTTGCTTGACTCTTTGTGACCCTATGTACTGTAGCTTGCCAGGCTTGTCTGTCCATGGGGTTCTCCAGGCAAGAATACTGGAGTGGGTTACCATTCCCTCCTCCGGGAGATCTTTCCAACCTAGACATCAAACCTGCATCTCTAATGTCTCCTGCGTTGGCAGGTAGGTTCTTTACCACTAGCACCACCTGGGAAGCCCATGGATGAAGATACTAAGGTTTAAAAATAGTGAGTCACTTTACTGAGGTTCCATAACTAGTAATTATTGGAGTCAAGATGGAAACCAAACCTCCTAACTATCACTCAGCAGAAAGTCCCCTCAAATTACAAATTGTTTAAAAAAAATCAGCCCCCCACTGGAATATGTATGTATATCCTTGAAAATATAAGTACTATTTTTATATCTCACTTGTTTAGAACCTTAAATGGTATTGGTTTGTGGTTGTTGAAAGTTTCATGATAAATAGAAATAAAGGTTTTATTTCCTTTGAAAAGTAATTGAATTTTGACCACGGACAATAGTAACCATTATAAAGGATTCTTCAAAAGGGTGAATGCAACTTGAGGCATGGCAGTCACAGGAGTCATCCACCACCTGCACAGTTACTTTTCCTAAGAAAGAAGGCTTGAGTCCAGTAGGTTGAAATAATCAAATGATACATTCTTCTGGAGAAGAATCTTATTTCTGGTTTGTTTTAAAAGGAGGAAGTTTTTATTTCCTGTAAAATCAGAGCCAATTTGTTAGAACCTAACACATTCAGGATTAAACTCATATTTGTGGAATAGTGAAATACTTGGCTTTTTTAGCTGGTTTAAAATTAACCAGACGAGATTGTGTAATCACTATGACAGAAACAGAAATACAAGGAAGGTTTTCAAGATTTTAAAAAAGCTTCTGAAGATTCTACTGTGCTTTGTAAATATACCAATCTTTAGTCAATACTGAAAAAAAAAGACTGGCACTAATCAATTGTATTTATTTTTTTCATAGTGAACAAATGCCAGGTATCATTGTGCAGAGCTTAAGTACAAATATCTGGCAAATATTTGACTATGGTTCTCATTCTATACAGTGAGGTTAACTTTCCATGACTCTGAAAAAAAATTTTCCATTCTTATCTCTTTCCTTCTTCCTTCCTTTCTTTCTCCTTTCCTTTTTATTTCCCTCTTCCTACTTTCCCTTTCTTTATTCTTTTGGAAATAAATGACATAATTCAGTTTTACTTATAGTCAAGTTTACTTAACAGTATTTCCCCCCACATATACCCAAAGCCAGAGAGAAAACAGAAGATAACTTTTCAAAAATGAGAGTTAAAAAAAAAACAACACAGCTCTTCAATTTCTTTAAATTCATTATAATTATGCGAGAAATTAATAAAATAGAAAGTTAATATTTAAAAATTCTAACATTGTTTATTTTATAAGGGAAAGAATAAATATCGGGGAAATAGCATACTTAGGAAAAAAGTGCTGTGCAATTATCTATATGAAATTCTGCAAGGAAATATTTTATTTAGTGATTACAATATATTTGCAAAAATAATTTGATTTTCTATAAATAGAGCAAATACATCTATCTAGTATTAATAACTCTTTTGTCGTATTATTTTGCTTTTCATTACAGTTAGTTACATACATATATTCCAGCCCTACTAAATTTTGATCTTTTCAAGGGGCGGTATCATTTAATTATTCAGTGAATATTTATTGAATACTTATCCTGTGACAAATTGTGTGCTAAACCTGAGGGATAATAAGAACAATGAAACAAAGCCTCTGTCCTTATAGAACTTGGATAAAAAAAATGAGAAGGAAAATGATTAAAGGGTAATCAGATTAATTGTATATAGTAGTATATACATAGTAATCTGGGTGCCCAGAGAGTAAGCACTCAACCCAACCTCTTTCAAGTATTGAGAGAGGAAGAGTGAGAGAGTAATAGAGGGGTTGTCAGTAAGAATGTGTCAGCTGAAATGTAAAAATGTACATATTTATATTAATTAAAAGATATATACATTTTGTTAATTACAAGATTCATGAAGCATAACTTGACTATTTATATAATAAAACACAAATACTGATCATCGGAATATCTTAGTGAACTTGTATGTTCACTAAGATTCAGTGGGACTTCTTGTATGTTCACTAAGTTCAGTGGGACTTCTCTGGCAAATTTTATCAGAACATAAAGCTAACTGAGGCAAAAAAATTTCAGCATGGTTTATTCAATTTTGCTAAAATAATCAATTAAATCTCAAATTTATATCTGGTGAAATCATACTTCTTGTATGTTCACTGAGTTCAGTGGGACTTCTCTGGCAAATTTTATCAGAACATAAAGCTAACTGAGGCAAAAAAATATTCTGCATGGTTTATTCAATTTTGCTAAAATAATCAATTAAATCTAAAATTTATATCTGGTGAAATCTGTCTTTAATTGCAATTGCAAATTTCAGATAAAATATGCTGAAAGTAGAGAATCCAAATATTCAGCTGATCTATTTCTTTTAGCATTCTTACCAGTGTACAGGTAAGAATGTGTTTTTTTGTGTGTGTATGTGTTTTCAAATGCATAAGCTTTTGATGATCTGTGAAATAAATTCAGAACAGACAAGCCATAGGGAATCAGTTGAACTCTTTGCCTTCATTCTTGGGCTGAATTCCTACAGACAGTGTATGCAAATGATGCATTCAAGTTAAGTTCTTACCAAGAAGGAAGGTGATTATCCATAGAATCGTAGAAGAAATAATGCAATATCACAATATACTTCTTGTATCTAAACTTCTTAAAGGCAGGAACAGTATGCTCTGTGTATATTTATCCCCACAGCATTTAAGTTTAGAAGGTATGGTCCATCTATTTTAGACCCGGTCATTCAACCTGTGCTCCTCCACTATATACATTAATGTGATATTAGTGATTTAAGTGTACCAGGTTACTGCTCGATCTCACTTCTTTTACCATCTGTAGTCCCTTCAAGTCCATGAAAATAGAGGGTAGAGATTGTAGTTAGTATGTCCAAATCATAAGAGATTTTTGTAAATGTCATCATACCTCCTAGAATCATGGGGTTATGACTTTTGATAGCTCTAAAATCAGCTCAAGGAAGGACATTTGATGAGCCTTATAAGTTATAGGCTTATAAGGCCTTATAAGGCCTTTCCAGCTAATTACAACAGATTTGTGTTTTTTGCAGTAACTCTCCACCCCCATCACCATCACAGGCATTGACAAGAGAGATGAAAGAAGCAAATGTGAATTTCATTATCAGCTAGTCCTAGAAACACTCATTTTTCTATGTAAGTCTCCAATTGTTATGACATAAAATAACTTTCCTGAGCATTTCTAAGGTTCCAAGTGGTGTGGGGCTTTCTTCAACATCTTGGCACCAAATACTCTGTTTTGGTTTTCCATCATAAAGCAGAGCAATTAGACTAGACAAATACTGATCCATGTAAACCCTGTATGTCAAGTTTAGAGGAAAATTAATGGACAATCATTTTAAAATAATAGAAAATGCCAGTGATTGCTGTGTGGTGAATATGATAAATAAAAAATTCTAATGATAGAGAATTGAAATGGTGCCAGGTGTGCCAGAAGAGGAAATAAATAAGATTGACAAAAGCAGATTTGAAAATCCTTGCCAGTGAAGTGAAGGATCCAGAATTGCTTCTCTAATTTCTATTGGTATCCCTCTAAAAAGCCTATTTATTTTCTACCGTACTTCTTTTAACCATCCAAACCTGACCCCCAAATATTAAGTGGTCAGCCTATAAGGTGGTCATTTTATTTAGAATATGTAAGAAAAAACGTCAGTGCCATTCTGTGCATCATGATAAGGCCATCAAAACCTGTTCTTTTCTTCTTAGCACTTGCATTTTGTACCAAATGTGGACGTTTGATTTAATACTTTCTCAATGAAGGTACTGCTTTGGTAATAAGAATTAGTTTGCCTCTTTCCTGGCCTTGCATCATAGTTCTGTAGAACTAATTTGAGGACTACTTGCCAGCTGAGTTCAGAAAAACAAAGAGTAAGACAAGAAGCTGGTGCAAAGCCTGCTATGTAGCAGTGATGACAACAGCCTGGACAGAAAAGTAGCACGCTGATATCCAGCCTTTTACAGAAGCTAGGGTTTGAGTTGCTTTGAAAGGACAAGGTCTGTCTTGGAGCCATCTGTTTCCAAAGATCTTTTCCTTGCTCTTGAGCTTGTCAGGTTTACTGAGGCCAGTCTCAGTTCATGAGGTAAGGGAAGCCCATTTGTAATGCTGAGGCAGTCTCCAGTCACAGGTGAAAAATCTTGCAAAGAACAGGAAATACATAAAGCATACTCAGTCACATTATTTAAAAGTATTTGTTAGTTCGTTTGTTCACTCGCTCATTCATTTCCATTTTAATAAAAAAGTAAAAAAAACAAATAACAAGAAAAGAAACCACAGCTCAGCTACATTTAAGCTTCTATAGAACCATGATCTTCATTTTCCTCAAAATAGGAATACCTCTTATGTTACACATCATTTGAGCCATGGGCATAAATGTGGCTGCTCGTTTATGTTAGTCCTCGCCCCTTCCCAGCTTGGCTTAGAAAAAGAAACTACCTTTGTCCCCTTTGAACTCAAGTAAGGCAGGCACAAGTCTAACATGGGATAACATCCGCGAAAGAACTGATTAAATCTGTCTTTCTTCCTGAGATGAAAAAGAGCTTTAAAAACAAACCGAGGTTTTATATCTGTAGGTATTAAATTTTCCCCTTGCGTTTGCTTTAGTTCAATGTACCATCTGTGTGGTTTATTATGTCTTTCATGGAGCAGATCTGAAACCCGCTTTGTGAGGTTGAAGATAATGGCGTCGTGTGCTGCAGATTTTACAGATCCTGTTTTTAAGCCAGCAAGCAGCCCTTGGCAGAAAGAAGCTGCTGTGGTTTCTTTTGCTGGCTGTGGTTTAATTCTCCATTCACTTTAGGGATTGCCTCTTACAGATAAAAATCTTTGATGGCTATTTTTTCCCTTCTCTGTCAGACCTAGAACAGAAGTTGCCAAATTTAAGGGTAAATAAGAACCATCTGGAACTTTACTAAAATGTTGACCTGGGATCCTCAGCTGAGACACTGATATAGTGGGCACGGAAATGGAATCCAGGACCCTCTTTTATAAGTGAGCACTCAGTTGACCCTGATGAAGGAGGTCATTTAGAGAAACTCTGGCCTTTTAAATTCTGGCCTTTAGTCCTAATTTAATTCTGGAACAAAGCTAACATGCGAATGTTAAACACCTTTCTTTGCATGATATTTTCTAGGTCCAGTTGATGAGTTCTCTTACTCCAGATTGCCATAAACTGAACAATAAATTATTTTTAAAAAATGGAAAAAATGGTTTAAAAGGAAGTACAATTACCTTGCCTTCCTATCATAGCTTTGAGAACTATGCATAAACATGTAATGGAAGGCAAATTAATTCCATTGGTTTGATTACAAAGCAGTAAAAAAGTTTTATAAAACCTGATTACATGACATGAAATCCAATTCTTGAGTGTCTTGGTGAATACAAACCTATAGATTTTAGTGTAGATTAGTTTCGTAAGTAAGATTTTGTTGTGTGTTCCAGCTTGTTGGCTGTCAAGTAAACATATACTCCATGCAGAGATGGCAAAATGCCTGCTGTTCTAGGGTAAATCTTGATATGCCCTCCACTGAGAAACCTAACACAATCCGACACCCTTTTCTCTTTTGGCTCAGTTCATGGGTTGTTAAAGGGGAAGAAGATAGTGGGCCCATTCAGAAAACACCTGGAGACCCTTTACTGAAGCCCAAGAATGGAAAGGAGAATAGGAAACATCCAAAGTATTCTAGTGGACCACACAGTGATGATGCTCCAACCTAACTGACCAGCTACTGGTAGTGTTGCTAGCTTTGAGGAACTGGCAGCCTGTCTCCAACATCTGGACAGATGATGGACATCTACCAATTCCATGTTTCATAAACAGACCCCTGGTTAATTATGTTAATTTTGGTTTACACATGCTTCCCTGGTTCCTAGTGTCAAAGTCCTTGGGAATTTCCAACCATGTGAAATCTAATGTTGCTAAAAAATTAACTGTTTTTCTTTCCGTCAATCAATAATAACTATAGAGTAGCTCAGGTGGTAAAGAATCCTCCTGCAATGCAGGAGACCCCAGTTCGATTCCTGGATCGGGAATTTCCCCTGGAGAAGGGATAGACTACTTACTCCATTATTCTCATGGTAGCTCAGACGGTAAAGAATCCGCCCGCAATGCAGGAGACCTGGGTTTGATCCCTGGGTTGGGAAGATCCCCTGGAGGAGAGCATGGCAATCCACTCCAGTATTCTTGCCTGGAGAATCCCATGGACAGAGGAGCCTAGCAGGCTACAGTCCATGGGGTTGCAAAGAGTTGGACACAACTGAGCGACTAAGCACAGCACAGAAATTACAGAGCACAATGGGGTGATTAGCAGACTAGACTTTGGTTTCGAATGCCTAGATTAACACACTAGTTCCACCAGTTTCTTCTTGTTAGTCACTGAGCATTTTGATGCAATGACCTGTGGGTCAACTTTGTGGTGTATACAATAGAGATAGGAGTTAATCACATCTATGGTATGAAGTATTAAAGAATCCTTAGGAAGTTAAATCAGTTAACATGTATGAAGAATTTATCATAGTGCCTCATAACGAACAGCTGCTCAATAAACCTTGGTTTTATTATTGTTGCTGTTGCCATTGTTAGAGAGAACAGGTGGAACAGTGTCATTCTTAATTTGAAATTGTTTTTAAACTATATTGAGTTCTTTACATATAACACAATGCACACATTTTAAGTTTATTAAAATTAAATGTATTGAGCTGTAACTCAGTAATTTTTTGACACATGACTATACCTGTGTAATCAGCATTCCAATTAATGTGTAGATACTCTCCATTGTCCCAGAAAATTCCCTAGTATGCTTTGCAATCTTTCACCCCCCCACCCTTATCCCAAGAAACAATCTGATTTCTATAACCACAACTTTATTTTGTCTGTTTGAGAACTTTATATGCAAGGAATCATACAGAATGTACTCTTTTGTGTCTGGCTTTTTCCATTCAACATGATGTTTTGAAATTCATCTTTGTTGTATGTATCAGTAGTTTGATCCTTCCTGTTGTTAAGTACTCCATGTTCTTAAAATATTACAGTCACACGTTGATGGACCAATAGATTGTTTCATATTTATCAATATTTTGCTACCAGGAATAAAATTGCTCAAACTTTCTTGTACACATCTTTTTGTAAATGTATCTTTTCATTTATTTGGGGTAAATGTCTAGAAATAGGATTGCTGGGAGATAGGATATATGTATGCTTAAATTTATAAGAAACTGAAAACTATTTTTCTAAAGTGGCCATTACATTTGAGACTCCTACCACCTCCTCAGCACTTGGTATTATGAATTTTAATTTCAGTCATTCTAATTAGTGTGAAGTAATATCTTATTATGGTTCTAATTTGAAGTTTCTTAAAAAGTAATGATCTTGAGTATCTTCCTATTTATGGTTTGGAAATTCCTATACTTCTTAAGTGTCTGGTCAAGTCTATCACTTTTTTTATTGGTTTGAAATTTTATTACTGAGTTGAAGGGGTTCCTTATCTAATCTGAATATACAAAATATATTCTGAATATATTTTATAATATAAACATATTATAAAAATATTTTACAAATAAAATCTGAATATATAGAGAGTTAATTATTATTTCAGCCTTTTTATTGTCTTAAAAGATTTTTTTTAGAAACATTAGTTTAATTTTGATTGAGTATAATTTATTGTTTTTTCTTATGGTTAGAACTTTTTATGTCCTAAGAAATCTTTGCTCACCTGAATATTGTAAAGTTATTCTATGTTTTATTCTGGAAATTTTGTAGTGTTAGCTTTATATTTAGGCAGAAGTTGAGTTTTGGTTTCTTTTCTATGTATTTCAATTTTTCCAGCATAATGTGCCAAAGAAATTGTTCTTCTTCCATTGAATTACCTTGCTACTTTGTAGAGAAGATCAGTTGACCATATAAGTGTTTGTTTTTGGACTCTGTTCTTTCATTTATCTGTTTGTCCGTTTTTACACTGCTACCACATTTTCTTGACAAATACAACTTATACTTTGAAATGAGGTAGCATAGGACCTCCTGTTTTGTAACTCTTTATCAGAAAATTATGGATTTTTTTTTGAAAATGAGGAACAATTTAAGTGCTTTATATCCTCCTAATTATTGTAGAATCAGCTTGCTGATTTATCTAAAAATACTGAGGGAATTTTAATTGATATTTTATTCTACCTTTTCATTCCTTTAAGGATAATGGACTTCTTAACAGCATTCCAGCCCATGAACATAGTATAACTCTCCATTTATCTGAATCTTTTTGAAATTCTCCCAGGAATGTTTTGCCTTTTTTCTTCTTTTTTTCTGCTTGAAATGGTTCACTGCAGCAATTGGAAACCAGCACTTGGTCCTGGGAAGGCACTGGGGGTGGGGGAGATCCAGGACCACCTCCTGTGGACCCCCTCACTGGTGTGATGCCAGGTATGCTTCTGAGCTCAGCAGCAGACCCCCACCAGTGGCCCTCTAAGGCCCCTCAGCCCTCAGGCTGCAGGAGGTCAGTGCAGATCCAGGACGGGGTGCCTCCTGTGATCCGGGGGTGCCTGCATACATGGCCGTCGGCCCCCGTCTGCTGCCAGTCTCTGTCTCTCTGTGTTGTTTTATCAGTCTAGTCAGTCTAGTCTGACTCTTCTTGTGACCCTATCCCACCAGGCTCCTCTGTCCTTGGGATTTCCCAAGCAAGAATACTGGAGTGGCTTGCCATTTCCTTCTCCATGTTTTGCCTTTTTAATGTAGAGAACTTGCACATCTTTCATTTGATGTATTTCCAACTATTTTATGTTTTTGTTGTTATTGTAAAACATATTTTACATGGTTTTTTCCACCTGATCTTCTGTATTTTTCAATATGTTGTATACTGTGACTTAGCGAAATTTACTTTGTTAACTCTAAAGAATCTTTCGTAAATTTCTTAGTAAATCTTTGGTAAAAATCTCCATGAACAATGATATTTAAAAATAGTTATATATCTTCCTTTGCAATCTTGGATGCTTTTCCTTTTTCTTCTTTGGTTTATCATTGGCAAAGATCGCCAGTATAGTGTTATTAACAAATAGAAGTGCTGAGTTCAAATATCTTAGCCTTTGCTAATCTCACGGGGAATAATCCTTATTAAATATGATATTAACTATAGGTTATTCAGAGATCCTCTTTATCAAGTTGGAGAAATCCCCTTTTCTTCCTAGCTTGCAAGGGTTTTTAGTATAAATGACTGCTATATTATATCAAATGACTTTCAATGTTTATTGAAATAATCACGTAAGTTCAGTTCAGTCACTCAGTCAAGTCCAACTTTTTGCAACCCCATGAATCACAGCACGCCAGACCTCCCTGTTCATCACCAACTGACGGAGTCTACCCAAACCCATGTCCATCAAGTCGGTGATGCCATCCAACCATCTCATCCTCTGTCGTCCCCTTCTCTTCCTGCCCCCAATCCTTCCCAGCATTAGGGTCTTTTCCAATGAGTCAACTCTTCACATGAGGTGGCCAAAGTATTGGAGTTTCAGCTTCAACAACAGTCCTTCCAATGAACACCCAGGACTGATCTCCTTTAGGATGGACTGGTTGGATCTCCTTGCAGTCCAAGGGACTCTCAAGAGGCTTCTCCAACGCCACAGTTCAAAAGCATCGAGTCTTCAGCGCTCAGCTTTCTTCACCGTCCAACTCGCACATCCATACATGACTACTGGAAAAACCATAGCCTTGACTAGATGGACCTTTGTTGGCAAAGTAATGTCTCTGCTTTTAAATATGCTATCTAGGTTGGTCATAACTTTCCTTCCAAGGAGTAAGCGTCCCTTAATTTCATGGCTGCAATCAACATCAGCAGTGATTTTGGAGCCCCAAAAAATAAAGTCTGACACTGTTTCCACTGTTTCCCCATCTATTTGCCATGAAGTGATGGGACCAGATGCCATGATCTTAGTTTTCTGAATGCTGAGGGTTAAGCCAGCTTTTTCACTCTCCTCTTTCACTTTCATCAAGAGGCTTTTAGTTCTTCTTCACTTTCTGCCATAAGGGTGGTGTCATCTGCATATCTGAGGTTATTGATATTTCTCCTGGCAATTTTGATTTCAGCTTGTGCTTCACCCAGCCCAGCATTTCTCATGATGATATATGTTAAATAAGCAGGGTGACAATATACAGCCTTGACGTACTCCTTTTCCTAATTGGAACTAGTCTGTTGTTCCACGTCCAGTTCTAACTGTTGCTTCCTGACCTGCATACAGGTTTCTCAAGAGACAGGTCAGGTAGTCTGGTATTCCCATCTCTTTCAGAATTTTCCACAGTTTCTTGTGATCCACACAGTCAAAGGCTTTGGCATAGTCAATAAAACAGAAATAGATGTTTTTCTGGAACTCTCTTGCTTTTTCGATGATCCAGCGGATATTGGCAATTTGATCTCTGGTTCCTCTGCCTTTTCTAAAACCAGCTTGAACATCTGGAAGTTCACGGTTCATGTATTGCTGAAGCCTGGCTTGGAGAATTTTGAGCATTACTTTGTCAGCGTGTGAGATGAGTGCAACTGTGCAGTGGTTCGAGCATTCTTTGGCATTGCCTTTCTTTGGGATCTTTGAGATCTTTTTTGTACAGTTCTTCTGTGTATTCTTGCCACCTCTTCTTAATATCTTCTGCTTCTGTTAGGTCCATACCATTTCTGTCGTTTATCGAACCCATTTTTGCATGAAATGTTCCCTTGGTATCTCTAATTTTCTTGAAGAGATCTCTAGTCTTTCCCGTTCTGTTATTTTCTTCTGTTTCTTTGCATTGATCTCTGAGGAAGTCTTTTCTTATCTCTCCATGCTATTCTTTGGAACTCTGCATTCAGATGGGAATATCTTTCCTTTTCTCCTTTGCTTTTCACTTCTCTTTTTTTCACAGCTATTTGTAAGGCCTCCTCAGACAGCCATTTTGCTTTTTTGCATTTCTTTTCCATGGGGATGGTCTTGATCCCTGTTTCCTGTACAATGTCACAAACCTCTGTCCATAGTTCATCAGGCACTCTGTCTATCAGAATCATGTAAAAATTTTCTCAAAATTTCCTGGAATCAATTCTACTTGGTCATGATATATATTCCTTTTTAAGTGCTAGTAGATTTAATTTGCTGATAATTTGTAATTTGTGTGTGTGTGTATGTCTACATTTATGAGATATATTGGTCTCCATTTTTTAATGGTAATGTTTTGTCAGGTTTGGTAGTTCTCATAAAACAAATTGGGAAGCATCTACCTCCTCTGTTTTTTAAAAGATCTTGTGATGATTGATATTTCTTCCTTACATGTTTAATAGACATCAACAATGAGGTCATTGAAACCTGGAATTTTCTTTTTCAGAAGTTGTTTAATTACATCAATTTTTAAAATAGTTACAGGGCTATTCATATTTTTCATTTTTACTTGTGTCAGTTTTAGAAAGCTGTATTATTCAGGCAATTTTTCCATTTATTGAAGCTATTAAATTTATTGGCATAAAGATGCTCATAATATCTATCTATTATGCTTTAATGTCTGCAGGATATATATTGATGTGCCTTCTAGCAATTCTGCCAAGTCTTTTATATCCTTACTGATAGTTTTGGCTAGTTATTCTATCCATTATTTTGAGAGGGACATTAATTGAATTTGTCTACTTTCCCATCTGTTCTTTTATGCCTCATTTACTTTTAAGCTCTGTACTTAGATGAGTACACATTTAGAATTATGTCTTCCTGATGAATAAATCTTTTCATCATTATAAAATAACCCCCATCTCTGGTAATACTTCTTGTGTGGAAATAATCTAGTCACATTGAATTACTTAGTCTTAGGGATTGGGTAATATGTTTATTAACATCCTTTTTCTTTCAACTTCTGTATGTCTTTATATTTAAATGCATCTTTTTCAAACAACATCAGTTGAGTCTTAGGCTTTCAACTAGTCTGACAATTACTCTATAATTTTCTTTCTAGGATTTCATTCTAGTTCTTCTGATAGTTTTCTAGCTATAGCTCTTGGTATTATTTTTTAGTGGTTTCTTTAGAGATTACAAGATATATCTTTAACTTATAAACGTCTGTTTGAGTTAATATTATTACACTATATATAATGTAGGAGCCTTACAACAGTATAATTCCAATTACATTTCCTCTATGGTTTGGGACTGAGTGACTAACACTAGTACTATGCTTTGGGATATTGAT
The DNA here is from genome assembly GCF_054371585.1 of Giraffa tippelskirchi. Lineage (NCBI taxonomy): Eukaryota > Metazoa > Chordata > Mammalia > Artiodactyla > Giraffidae > Giraffa > Giraffa tippelskirchi. Next base: position 120,489,704 of record NC_137278.1, read on the forward strand.
GTGATATATTCACTTCTACATATATTTTGAGCCCCAAAATGCATTAATATTAATTTTTATCTTAAATAGTTATCTTTTAAATAATTTTTAAAAAGAAAAAGTGATCTTGTATATTTACCCACCTGTTTATTATTTCCATAGTTCTTCATGGCAGTGATGTTCTTCAGTGCTGTTCGGATGGTGGTTTGGCTTCTTAATGTCACATCTATTGTATGCATAGCAATGCTGATTTGCAAGGGTGAAGTGCTAGCTTTGGTCCAGTTCCCTAGATGAAAAGCATAAAAAAAACAAAACAAAACAGAATAGCATTGAAAGATGTATATTATCATATGTGAAACAGATTGCCAGTCCAGGTTTGATGCATGAGACAGGGTGCTCAGGGCTGGTGCACTGGGATGACCCAGAGGGATGGGATGGGGAGGGAGGTGGGAGAGGGGTTCAGGATGGGGAACACTTATAAACCCATGGCTGATTCATGTCAATGTATGGCAAAAGCTATTACAATATTGTAAAGTAATTAGCCCCCAACTAAAATAAATAAATTTATAAAAAAATAAAAATAAAAATAAAAAAAACCACTACAATATTGTAAAGTAATTAGCCTTCAACTAAAATAAATAAAAAAAATTAAAAAAAAACCTCTAGTTCAAGTGATTCCTAAGGGGAATATTCTCAGAAGAAAGGCCCCAATTGAAACAGGATAGGGCCAAGGGGAAAGTATGACTCTGGTTTCAGCTGGAGATTAGGTTCAATCTGATCCCACTGGGAAGATTTGGAGCATGCATTGTATCATAGATTTAGTTCTATATTGAGCAAGGGTGATGACCTTTTGTACCTTGTGTCAGTCATTCATTGGCTGACTTTCCTCCTTTCCAGAATGGAAGAGAATGTGGCCTCCTGGGCCAGGTGGCTTCTGTTGGCTGAGGCCCATTTTCTAGTGATGGGGCCAGTGTGAATTTTTATTAGGCAAGATCTGGCTGGGGCACCAAGACATCCACTGTAGGGCTATACTTTAAGATGCAGTACATTCCTTAAACCAACGACTACTATTTATTGGGCTAGTGGTAAAGAATCCACCTGCCAGTGCAGGAGATGCAAGAGATGAGGGTTTGATCCCTGGGTTGGGAAGATTCTCTGGAGTAGGAAGTGGCAACTACTCCAGTCTTCTTGCCTGGAGAACCCCATGGACAGAGGAGCCTGGTGGGCTACAGTCTATGGGGCTGAAAAGAGTCAGACATGACTGAGTGACTGATCACACTCTCCAGTAGACAAAATAAATACATCCAGAAATCAAGGGGTCAAAGCAGAAGTGGTCCCATGAACTCTCCCTTACAGCGAACTACTTAGGGGGAAGTTACGTTTCTTGTCACAAATTTAGGTTCAGTGGGTCTAGAGGTCTTGTCTAGTAGTGAGGATAGTAGTATCCAAGGCATAGAGTTAAGAGACTGCATACATTTAAAGATGCAGCTGACATGAGTTTTCCATGCCTGCAGAAGAGCAGACATAAAAGGAGATGTACCAGCAGGTGTACAGGAGACAGGGATCAAGACCATCCCCATGGAAAAGAAATGCAAAAAGCAAAATGGCTGTCTGAGGAGGCCTTACAAATAGCTGTGAAAAGAAAACAAGCAAAAAGCAAAGGAGAAAAGGAAAGATATTCCCATCTGAATGCAGAGTTCCAAAGAATAGCAAGGAGAGATAAGAAAGCCTTCCTCAGTGATCAATACAAAGAAATCGAGGAAAACAACAGAATGGGAAAGACTAGAGATCTCTTCAAGAAAATTAGAGATACCAAGGGAACATTTCACACAAAGAGGGGCTCGATAAACGACAGAAATGGTATGGACCTAACAGAAGCAGAAGATATTAAGAAGAGGTGGCAAGAATGCACAGAAGAACTGTACAAAAAAGATCTCGACGACTCAGATAATCACGATGGTGTGATCACTTACCTAGAGCCAGACATCCTGGAATGTAAAGTCAAGTGGGTCTTAGAGAGCATCACTACGAACAAAGCTAGTGGAGGTGATGGAATTCCAGTTGAGCTATTTCAAATCCTGAAAGATGATGCTGTGAAAGTGCTGCATTCAATATGCCAGCAAATCTGGAAAACTCAGCAGTGGCCACAGGACTGGAAAAGGTCAGTTTTCATTCCAATCTCAAAGAAAGGCAATGCCAAAGAATGCTCGAACTACTGCACAGTTGCACTCATCTCACATGCTAGTAAAGTAATGCTTAAAATTCTCCAAGCCAGGCTTCAGCAATACGTGAACCATGAACTTCCAGATGTTCAAGCTGGTTTTAGAAAAGGCAGAGGAACCAGAGATCAAATTGCCAACATCTGCTGACTCATCGGAAAAACAAGAGAGTTCCAAAAAAACATCTATTTCTGCTTTATTGACTATGCCAAAGCCTTTGACTGTGTGGATCACAATAAACTGTGGAAAATTCTGAAAGAGATGGGAATACCAGACCACCTGACCTGTCTCTTGAGAAACCTGTATGCAGGTCAGGAAGCAACAGTTAGAACTGGACGTGGAACAACAGACTAGTTCCAATTAGGAAAAGGAGTACGTCAAGGCTGTATATTGTCACCCTGCTTATTTAACATATATCATCATGAGAAACGCTGGGCTGGGTGAAGCACAAGCTGAAATCAAAATTGCCAGGAGAAATATCAATAACCTCAGATATGCACATGACACCACCCTTATGGCAGAAAGTGAAGAGGAACTAAAAAGCCTCTTGATGAAAGTGGAAGAGGAGAGGGAAAAAGTTGTCTTAAAGCTGAACATTCAGAAAACTAAGATCATGGCATCTGGTCCCATCACTTCATGGAAAATAGATGGGGAAACAGTGCAAACAGTGTCAGACTTTATTGTTTTGGGCTCCAAAATCACTGCTGATGGTGATTGCAGCCATGAAATTAAAAGACGCTTACTCCTTGGAAGGAAGATTATGACCAACCTAGATAGCATATTTAAAAGCATAGACATTACTTTGCCAACAAAGGTTCGTCTAGTCAAGGCTATGGTTTTTCCAGTAGTCATGTATCGATGTGAGAGTTGGACAGTGAAGAAAGCTGAGCGCCGAAGACTTGATGCACTTGAACTGTGGCGTTGGAGAAGATTCTTGAGAGTCCCTTGGACTGCAAGGAGATCAAACCAGTCAATCCAAATAGAAACCAATCCTGAATATTCATTGGAAGGACTGATGCTGAAGCTGAAACTCCAATACTTTGGCCTTCTGATGTGAAGAACTGACTCATTGGAAAAGACCCTGGTGCTGGGAAAGATTGAAGGCAGGAGGAGAAGGGGACGACAGAGGATGAGATGGTTGGATGGTATCCCCGACTCAATGGACACGAATTTGAGCAAGCTCCAGGAGTTGGTGATGGGTTCCCAGTTCAGTTCAGTTCAGTCGGTCAGTCATGTCCGACTCTTTCCCACTCCATGAACCGCAGCACACCAGGCCTCCCTGTCCATCACCATCTCCTGGCTTTGTCATAGCGTTTCTTCCAAGAAGCAAGCATCTTTTAATTTCAAGGCTGCAGTCACCATCTGCAGTGATTTGGGAGCCTAAGAAAAGGATGTTTTCACTGTTTCCACATCTATTTGCCATGAAATGATGGGACCGGATGCCATGATCTTAGTTTTTTGATTGGTTATTTCCTTTTCCATGTTGGGGATATTATCAACTATAATCTCTTCAAAAATTTTCTCATACCCTTTCTTTTTCTCTTCTTCTTCTGGGACCTCTATAATTCGAATGTTGGTATTATTCATGTACCAGAGGCCTCTGAGACTATCCTGAGTTCTTTTCTTTCTTTTTATTTGATTCTGCTCTTCAGAAGTTATTTCCACCATTTTATCTTCCAGCTCACTGATTCGTTCTTCTGCTTCAGATATTCTGCTATTGATTCAGTTCAGTTCAGTCGCTCAGTCGTGTCTGACTCTCTGCAACCCCAAGAACTGCAGCACGCCAGGCCTCCCTGTCCATCACCAACTCCCAGAGTTTACTCAAACTCATGTCCATTGAGTCGGTGATGCCCTCCAACCATCTCATCCTCTGTCGTCCCCTTCTCCTCCTGCCTTCAATCTTTCCCAGCATCAGGATCTTTTCCAGTGAGTCAGCTCTTCGCATCAGGTGGACAAAGTATTGGAGTTTCAGCTTCAACATCAGTCCTTCCAATGAACACCCAGAACTGATCTCCTTTTGGATGGACTGGTTTGATCTCCTTGCAGTCCACGGGACTCTCAAGAATCTTCTCCAACACCACAGTTCAAAAGCATCAATTCTTCGGCACTCAGCTTTCTTTATATATAACTCTCACATCTATTGATTACGTCTAGAGTATTTTTAATTTCAGTAATTGTGTTGTTTGTATGTTTATTCTTTAATTCTTCTTGGTCTTTGTCAATTGATTCTTGCATTTTCTCCATTTTGTTTTCCAGGTTTTTGATGATCTTTCCTATCATTGTTCTGAATTCTTTTTCAGGTAGGTTGCCTATTTCCTCTTCATTTATTTGGACTTCTGTCCTTCTAGTTTGTTCCTTCATTTGTGTAGTATTTCTCTTCCTTTTCATTATTTCTTTTTTAACTTATTGTGTTTGAGGTCTCCTTTTCCCAGATTTCAAGGCTGAATTCTTTCTTCCTTTTGCTTTCTTCCCTCCTAAGGTGGTCCAGTGGTTTGTGTAAGGTTGGTATAGGGTGAGATTTGTGCTGAGTTTTCGTTTGTTTGTTTTTCCTCTGATGGGCAAGGCTGAGTGAGGTGGTAATCCTGTCTGCTGATGATTGGGTTTGTATTTTTGTTTTGTTTGTTGTTTAGATGGGCTTTCCTGGTGGCTCACATGCTAAAGAGTCTGCCTGCAGTGCAGGAGACCCAGGTTTGATCCCTGGGTCAGGAAGATCCCCTGGAGAAGGAAATGGCAACCCACTCCAGTATTCTTGCCTGGAAAATCCCATGGATGGAGGAGCCTGACAGGCTACAGTCCATGGAGTCGCAAAGAATTGTTTAGATGAGGCATCCTGCACAGGGTGCTACTGGTGGTTGGGTGATGCCAGGTCTTGTATTCAAGTGGTTTCCTTTGTGTGAGTTCTCACTATTTGATACTCCCTAGGGTTAGTTCTCTGGTAGTCTATGGTCTTGGGGTTAGTGCTCCCACTCCAAAGGCTCAGGGCTTGATCTCTTTAAGATGGACTCTTTAATCTTGTCAACCATGTTAGATAGCAGTATGATAGCATTGTTATGTTTCCATGAATCACAGGCCTGTTGGTAAATGTAATTCTATCTGAAGGCAATGGTACACAGTCCTAAACTTAGTTCTATTACCCTTTTTCTCCTTTGCCATTAGTCCAGTTTCACTTGCTCATAGGGTGCTGCATCCATTAGTCTCTCACCTAGAACTTTAGACCACAATTCATAGAGTGAAATGGCAGCCCTACACCTAAGCTCCAGAGCCACATCGATCTTAGTTTTTTGAATGTTGAGTTTTAAGCCAGCTTTTTCACTCTCTCCTTTCACTTTCATCAAGAGGCTCTTTTGTTCCTCTTTGCTTTCTGCCATAAGGGTGGTGTCATCTGCATATCTGAGGTTATTGATATTTCTCCCGGCAATCTTGATTCCAGCTTGTACTTCATCCAGCCCGGCATTTCACATGAGGTGCTCTGCATAAGTTAAATAAGCAGGGTGACAATATACAGCCTTGATGTACTCCTTTCCCAATTTGGAGCCAGTCTGTTGTTCCATGTCTGGTTCTAACTGTTACTTTGACTAATACAGGGGTTCAAATATGTGGTCCACTTGCCTTGGGAAGAACAATACTGTGGTGAAATTTATACCCCAACATGCTTGCCCTCTCTGCTCCCTGCATCAGACTAAGGCTAGACTCTAGATGAGACTATATCCATGTATATAAGTTCTGGCCTCAGGTTCTGCTTCTAGGGAATCTGTGCTAAGACATGGTGGAAATCCATTTACCTTTTCAGGTTCTTGCTTTTGCTTTCCATTTGGTCTCTAGAGATTCCTTTATTTTTTGCCAGCTGGCTAAAATATATTTTGAAAAACTTTGCAAATACTTTATTCATCAGAAGGACTAGTCTCAGTACCTAATTCCCCATACTATTAGAAAATGTGTCAGTTTTATCTCTGCCTTTCTTTTATCCAGACCATTTTCTGGAAAATCTAGCACACTTTTTATAACACGCAAGCCTGTATTGAGCTCCATATAAAGGGAGAAGATTTGTAGCCTAGCTGGATTTTCTGCTATCCAAATTTTGGTTAACCCAAGAGTATTCTGTAGCCACTTTATTGCAACAAATTGTGCTTGTAGCAGTTTAGATATGTAATGGGAGTAAATATCTCACCAGAAAAATAATATTACCAAAACAATAAGATTTTTCTTGATTATCGATTATCTCCCAGAAATTTTAAAATACTATCTGTGAAAATCATTGTAGCTGTCCAAGAAAGTGTTTTTCAGATATTGAATAAATATTTGTTGAAAAAATGATGACTGAAATAGGAAATAATATTTTGCTAATGAATAGAAAAACAAAAACAAAAAACATCAAGAAAACACAAGTGTTAGGAGTTTAAATTAAGTCAGAGCTTCTCAGGGTTGTTGAAAGTTCCTCTGATGAGAAAGAGACCTAAGCAATTCAGAATTTAGTCAGAAAGAAGGATATGAGAGATTTCTGTAAAGAAAACTTATTCTACTGCCATCTGACTTTTATTATCATTATTCTCTCGAAATTTTTCTTTTAAAGGCTTTAATTAGACCAGTATTTCACTATTTAATGGTCAGTTTTCAGACCTTATTTTGCTCAACACCATTTCATACAGTTAGTGATTCTCTCTTCTTTGAAGCATACTTTTTTTTTCCCCACTTGACCTCCAGGATATCACTCTCTTGTCATCTCCTATCTCCCTGCTCACTCGTGAATCTTCTTTGTGGGATCTCCCTTGATTTCCCACTTATACACAGTGACATCCTGAGGCTCAGCCTGGCACTCCTTTTCCTCCCTGCTACCTTCATTTGCTTGGTGATCTCATCCAGCCCACATATATGTGCCCAGCCTGGCCGTCCTCTCTGCAGTCAAGACTCATATATCCAGCTACTTAATATTTCCTCTGGGGTCTCATTGCCACAGTCTGATTCAAGTCTAGAGTACTATAACACAATCTTGCTTCCATCCTTGTGGTCAATTCTCCATATGGCAACTAGAGTGACCTTTTAAACACGTAGGTCAGATCATGTCACTTCTTTGTTCCAAACCATCCAATTGCTTCACTGATCACTTGGAATAAAAATGAAAACCCTTCCCGTGGCCAATAAGGCTTTGCATGTTCTGAGTACCACTCCATCCTTTGCCCCTACCTCTCTAATCTCATCTTGCTCTTCATCTTGTTTGCTTTTCTCCAACCACATTGGCTTTCTTGTTGATCTTGGAATATGCCAAACATACTCTTTCCTCAGGACCTTTGCCCTTGTTTCTTTTGCCAGAAAAATCTCCCCTCATTTATTCATAGACTGGCCCCTCTACTTCCTTTATGTCTCTCTTTAAATGACAGCTCCCTGGCATCTATAGAAAATAGCATAGCCTCTCTCTTTTTTCTTCATTTCCCTACTGCAATTCACTTTTCTTCTTCTTCTTTTTAAACACCTTTTATTAGCAACTGAAAAGACAATAAATATGTTGGAACTTGACTTTTCTTTCTTTTTAAAGAAATATTTATATGGCTGTGTTGGGTTTTAGTTGTGGCATGTGGGATCTTCAGTGTTCACTGCAGCATGCGGGATTCTTTAGTTGTAGCAGGTGAACTCTTAGTTGTGACATGTGGGATCACGTTCCCTCACTAGGGATCGAACCTGGGTGCCCTGCACCAGAAGTGCCGAGTCTTAGCCACGGGACCATCAGGAAGGTCTCCGCTTTTCTTCTTATATTTTCCTACAATATATGTAGTTCTTTGTTTACTATTTCTTTTCACCTCCATTTCCTGTGAAATGTAAGGTTTGAGAGTAACAATTGTTTTATTTACTACTGTATCCCCATTGTCGAGAATAGTGTGTGACACATAGGAGATGCTTAATAAACATTTGTTGACTCAATGAATGTATGAAAGCATTTTAATTATTAAACAATGATACATTATTAATATATGTTGCTTTACAATGAACCTTTACACAAGCTATGTCTATAAAAACTGCTGAAGAAATTTGTGAGCATCTTGTCTATGGTCTGCCCATCTGCTTTGGAGAGATTTGTATCCCTAAGATGCAGAGAGCTGAGGAACATGTCTACTTCTCTCCCTTGGGTTAAGGTTATATTCAAGAGAAGGGAAGAATGAGTGGGAAGTATTTTCTTCTACCTCAAAGGCAAAATAAAAATTTTATAGTGTATAATTATTTGTCATGAAGAGAGAAGCCCTTCAATGGGCTGGGTGTCCTTAAGAACAAAGTCCAGACAAAGATACTTTTGCTCTCGTTCTGCAATTGTCCTGTCTGGAGTCTGTCCTTTAGTCTATAATCTAGTGAATTCCTGTTTCCAATCCATTAAGTAGAGATAATAATACTGTCCCTCCCTTACAATGGTGCTTGATTAATTAGTAAAAGTTTACGAAACACTTGAACATTCTCAGATGAAAGGCACTAAAGGAGTTCCGAGTATTATTATATTTTTAACAGTCACGAAAGCTAGCATTAAAGAATACTAATTAATGACATTTTATACTTTTATAAGATCAAAAGCCTGTATAAATGTCATTTTATACTCATTTTATTTTTAGAGAAACTGAGGTACAAGAAGACTGAAGCCCATTTCTTGAGGTGACTCTGCAAATCAGAGTTGCACAAATGGATATTATGTGAACACATGTGTAGAAAAAGACCACAACATAGCAAGCAGAGTTAGTTTAACTACCTTAACCATGACAACAACAGCTCAGCATCAAGATGAAAGAGCTTACAGTAGGAAGGTCACTTGACCATGAGGAGGGAGACCATGATTATTGCCCGTTCCCAAGTCATGTGACATTAAGTAATTCATTTAACAAATATTTAGGAAGTATCTAATAGCCTGCAGAGGCATAGGTGTTACTTGCCCACAGATTGGTGACAGTGGAAAAGCGTGAGACCTGGAAGGAAGACCTGGCTTTCTTTGGTCCTGAGAGGGTCACTAAAGACACACCTACATTTGCTCAGGAGTAGCAGTACCTGCCTTCTTCCTCTGTGTCTTTTGGGAAGGACCCATCCAATCCTGGGAATCTCTATGAGCCTGGAAGCAAACTGCACTGCAGCTGAGTTGCTCCCGACTCTAGGACTTGAACTGAGCTGTTGCTTTCACAGGGAAATACTGGAAGCCAAATTGTTCCTTTGTATGTCATCAAATTGTTAACAACTACCAGTGCCTTCACTGTCAACCATCAAGTACCAAATGTGTGCTTTCTGCCATTCTCTCGACTGAGGCTCCAGTTGGTTAGGAACAATGATAAAGATATCATCACTATACAAGTGCCATTGGGACAGAAATCTTTCAGCAAAGAATAATAACAAGGAGACCCAGTTACTGAGGGAAGAATAAATGGCTCTCTTTGTGGCCAAATCAGTGAGAGAATGAAAAGATAATTTTAATAAATCAGTAGTTTGGTTCAGATCACATGCCACAAAAACTTTCCTATGGTCACTGATGAGAAACATGTTTTCTTCCTTGAAGATTAAATGGTAGAAAATTCTAACAATGCAGAGTAAAATTACACAATGATGAATATTATTAAATAAAAGATAATAATCTTAGAAAATATTCTAAAAACATACATATAAACACCAGGAGATCTGTAGGGAGAAAAATGAGGAAATAGAGTGGTAATAATTTCATCATTAAGAAAAACTGACTGGGCTAAAAATGGATTTGAGTCTGCTTATTGGAAAATCCTCCTGTGAACCAGGAAAGAATTAATTTACAAAGTCATACACCAAGGCATATCTTAATGGCTTTTCAGAATTTCAAGAATAAAAAGGAAATCTTAGAAGTTTCCAGAGAATAGATAACCTGGAAAGAAAATCATAACTTTGTGGTATTAGGCATATCATTTGCAATATTGGATGCTAGGAAACAGTGGGATTAGTTTAATAGGTTACTGAGACATTACAGTTCAAGAATCATATACCTAGCCAAGATATCATCTGTCTAACCAGCCAATGGAAAGACAATTTTCCCCAAATTCAGGAGATCAGAGTATACCACTTTATCCTCTATCTGAAAAATATACTCAAATCGGAGTCTTAACTAAAGGAAAAATCAAAGAGCTTAACATCTCAAGAAGAAAAAATGATGCATAGTAAATTTAAGATGATGCCATGACTATGTATTTTTAAGTCTTAAATTTGACATAGGTGATATATTTATTCTGCTATGGAAAAACCCAACAATTGCCTTGAGTTAAGTTATTTGGTGTGGGAGCAGGAGAGGGAGAATAGGAGGGAAAAACAGAGAGAGATTTAAATTCTGCTACCAGTTTCATCCTTGATTTCATTTAATAAGCAGATACCCCTGAATAAATGTGAAATGGAAGATGTATTTCTTCCCTCAGTGGCATTTCCAACACACCTCTGACAGTGTGTGTCTTGGTTGTTGAATGACTCTAGTATTTAAAGATACATATTATTTAAACAGTATGGCTTGTAAAATCAAGACAAAGACTTCATCTTGTGGTCAAGGATAATCAAAGATAATTGTACCTGTGTGCAATTTTATGACTTAAAAATCTAAACTGAATAAACTGTACCCGTTTTATAGATCAGCAAGACCCAGGGATTAAGGAATAGTGTTCTAGAAATCTTGTGTGTGTGTGTGTGTGTGTGTGTGTGTGGAGTGGGGCAGTAAAAGAAATTTTAAAGATTCCATCTTAGTGGGCTGGGATGGAGGAAAGGAAATATAACAAAAGATTTGGAAGAGCTTAAGAGAACTATGATAGAATATTACCTGCAATTCTACAGCAATAAATTTGAAAACCAAAAGGAGTTGAATGATTTTCTGGCCAAAAGGAACTGGGTGATTTTTGAGTAACAACACTAACTGAAGTAAAAATAGAAAATCTGAGCAGATAATACCTGTGGAAGAGATTTGGAAGATAATATAAGACATGTCATAAAAAGGATAATGTTTAAAAATTAGATAAGTATACTATTTAAACCATCACACATAACCACAGAAATCTCTTAAGGTTTATGAGGCTGGTGTTTACTTAATAAGCTAGTACAACTTCCCACCATACATATATTTAATAACTTAAATCTAAAAATTCTAAATAATTGTTACTCAACAAAATTGAGAAGTTCATCAAAGAATATACCATGATTCAAGCTGAATTTACTCCAGGAGTGTGAAGACATCTCAACTCAAGAAATCTATAATGCAATTAATTAAAGGTGAAAAAATTTATTATATCAATGTGCACTTGACAAGCATATGCTTATTGGGCCATACCATACATAATTTTGTCTCAAAACAGTGATACATATAATCCAGTTAAATGTAATATTTACTCAAATCCAAAAGGACACATCATACCACTTGATGAAATTCAGTCATAATTTCCATTAAAATGAAGAATATCTCTTTAAAAATTTAAATTTCTTTTTAAAATTGCTAGTTAAGAAAAAGCTGTGGTCATAACACATTTTGTTGCACTTCACCGTATTGTGCTTTGTGGATATGTTGGTTTTTACAAATTGGAGTTCTGGGGCAACCCAGTGTCAGGCCAGTCGATCACCACCGCTTTTCAAACATTTGTTTATTTTGTGTCTCTGGTCACATTTCAGTAATTCTTGTGATAATTCAGGCTTTTTCATTTTTGCTGTATTTGTTATGGTGATCTATGATCAGTGATCTTAGATGTTACTCTTGCAGAAAGATTACAACTCTTGCTGGAGGCTTAAATGATGGTTAGCATTTTCAGCAGTAAAATATTCTTTCTAATACAGTATACATATTGTTTTCTAAACATAATGCTATTATACACTTAATAGACTACAGTACAATGTAAACATAGCTCTTATACGCACTGGGAAACCAAAAATTTTGTGTGACTCTCTCTATTGTGATATTCACTTTATTGTGGTGGTCTGAACTGAATCGACAATTTCTCTGAGATGTTTGAATCGTATTAAAACGCACTTAGAGATTGCCATCTTCCCTTCTCTTGACCACTAATTTTTGAAATATTATTTTATCAATCATATGTTGTCAAAGCTTATAATATTTGAATTCTGCCTACAGCCAAAAGCGTCAGATTGAATTCTACTATTAAATAGATTCAGAGTTCTTCATTAGTTTATTGCCCATGGCTTCTTCCCTGAGGTCATTATTTTGAGTCATCTGTCAGTTGGCTGGTTTCATTGGCTGGTAATTTTACAAGAAGGGCTCACAGGCGCTGCATTCTTTTTGGCTCTTGCACGCAGCAGGCCACTTTGCTGGGCTAAACTTGTTGCATCACTTTCTTTCCCTCAGTAATGTATAGGCATCATCACTGTCCTCAGATATGGAGTGTTACTCTAGAAATGTCTGAAATCAAGATAGGGGACTCTTATTGTACATCCTCCTTTCCCTTCTGAAGGGTTGTATTTTTCTCTTTTACTCTTAATGCTTAGTAATTGTATTAATACTAAGACACATCTTTGTATTTATATTTCTTTGTTTTCTGAGCCAAAAGTGTATTTTATTTTTTAAATAAATATTCCTTCTATTAAATGTTTAAATAATTTTGATATTATATAAATTCTCTCTTATAGGAATGCCAATTATATGCACATTTTCATCCATCTGACCCTTTCTTACTAATGTGTATGTTTGAATGAGGCAAGTTATTGAAGAATTATTTGTGGAAGGGGAGGAGAGTGATCTGGCATAGTCTGAAGCTTCAATTTTGTTTGTCTGTCTTAAAACCTTTTATACAATCATTTATTTTGTCTTCTCTAGCATGATGTTTCCACCAGACTCAGTGTTCTGGGCTTGGCGAGTCTCACAGTAAAAGACTTCATATCACAGGCTTTATGGTTTCTCCATTTCATGATAACTACCTCCCTTCTCCTATTTTATCTTGCTACCCTATTCACAGACTTCTTGCTAAGAGCTAGGTTAAAGGCAACACAAATAGTATGTATTCAGAATATGGGAGCAAAAGACTTCAATAGGCGTTTCTCCAAAAGAGATAGAAATGACCACTAAGCGTAAGAAAAAATATTCAACATCATTAGTCAATAGGGAAATGCAAATAAATACCACAACATATCATCACTTCAAAGCAGCTAGAATGTAAAATGAATGCATTGTGGTATAGTTACTTTAGGTAGCAGTTTGATAGTTCTTCAAAATGTAAACACAAAGTGATATATGACCCAGTAATTCTACTCTTACTTGTATGCCTTAGAGGGAGGAGAACATATCCACACAATACTTATACAGGAACATTCTGGCTACATTATTCATATAGAATTATTCAACTTATAACAAAGAGTGGAAACAGCTTCAGCATCCGTCAGCTAATTAATGGATAAATTAAATGTAGTCTACTCATACAATAGGATATTATTTGACAATAAAAAGGAGAATGAAGTATTGATGCATGCTATATTATGCATGAACCTTTTAAACATATGCTAAGTGAGGACAGTCAGTCACAAAAGACACATATTGTATTATTGTATGATTTCATTTGTATGAAATATCAAGAATAGGCCAAGCTAAAGAAAGTAGTTTAATAGTTGCCTGGAAATGGGGAGCAGGGAAGGGCATGGGTTTTGTTTTGCAAATGATGAAAATGCCTAAAGTTAGATTGTGGTGATGCTTGCACAACTCTGTGGACATACTAAAAACTATTGAATTGTATACTTTAAAGGAGTGAATTGTATGGTATGTGAATTACATCCCTATTTTTGTATCTTTGTTCAGCTTTTAAAAAAAAGACTAAAGACTCTGCAATACCAGATTCAAATCCTGGCATATCGAATTGGCTATGCAACTCTGGGCAAGTTCCCTCTCATTTTCGTGTATCTGCATCAGGTGAATACTAATAATACCTACCTCAAAACTGGATTGTAAGGACAAAATAAGTGGGTGCTCAGGACAGTATCTGGTTAATGATAAGTGCCCAGGAAGTGTCAGTTATTTTATGAGCCTATCCACAGCATTAAAAAAAAAATCTCAAGGACCTTATTTTTCATTTCTAAAGTTCTATTTAGTTATTTTCCAAATCAGTTTATTCTTTCTTCATATTATTTTTATGTTTTAGATTCCTTCTTTTATGGCTTTACTAATTTTAGAATTCTTATTTAAAAACATATCATAGACTTTGACTTAACTAAGTGTAAGTACCTGGCACATAGAAGGTACCCACAAATATTTGTTGAACTTATGAATGAATGCCTAGTAGATAGTACTGCTTTCCTCAGGTTTCTACTATGTTTCCTTAAAGAAATGATTTAATTCCTCTTGGCTTCAGTGTTTTCATCTGTAACATAGAACATCTACCTCCTAAAGTTGTTGTGGAGTCTAAATGAAATTGTGTCTAAATGAATAGTTTATGGCATATATACAAAAGCTGCTTTAACTGTGTTCCCTCATTTTCAGCCTCCTAAGAATCTTTTGGCATGGGTTACCAAAGATTTAAACTCCACCCTCTTAGGACTAATCTTCCCTGATGGCTCAGCAGGTAAAAAATCCACCTGCTATGCAGGAGACACAAGAGATGCAGGTTCGATCCCTGGGTCAGGAAGATCCCCTGGAGGAAGAAATGTTAACCCACTCCAGTATTCTTGCCTGAAAAATCCCATGGACAGAGGAGCCTGGAAGGCTACAGTCCAAAGGGTCGTAAAGAGTCAGACATGACTGAGTGACTAAGTGCACAAAACATACTCGTAGGAGAGGCTGAGTGTTAGTTTTTTAGTGTTTCTGGTAGGGCTTTGCTACCCTCTCTGTGAATCCTTATAGAATCTGTCTCTTATTCTCACAGTTCATTCACTGGAGCTCTTTGGGGCCGCCTGTCTCCTGATGTTCTGTCTGTTTCTCTTTCATTATTTGGCTGCTCTTGCTGCACTGGCTGCTTTAGTTGCTGAATTACATTCTACTTTCAAAATGGTAATAAATGAAAAAGCATCTTAGTGTCTATAGAGTAGAGACTCATGCATAATGACTGAATCTTAAATAGCTCTTAAATTCTGCAACCACTTCTGATTCTGCTGCCTGTCACTCACAGATCCCCTTGGTCACCGCCCCACTGAGGGTTGCAAAGTAGCTGCACTCTGGTGGGTTGGAGATTAATGTGGTTCCTAACCCTTGATGGCCAGTCTAGAGGGCATCTTTTGCTGCATCTCTTGAAGTTAAAAAGGGTCTGAGCTGCTAACAAAGGGGCATCAGTGCTACCCATTGGCAGGAAAAACCTAACAACTAAAAATCTCAAATTTCCTCTTTATGGTACTTCTTAGTTTTGCCTATAATTTGAATTAAAAGTAACCAGCTAGTCTTATTATGCTATAAGGATCTATAGAGGAGCTTTTCATTGTTTATTGTCTGTTCCCTTTGGAAAGTACTGCATAGGGTGTTCAACTAATTCTGAGTTATTATATAAATTGCATCATTACTAAAACATAAGATGAAATTAGCTCACATTTTGGGTACTGTCCAAACAAACATATTACTGGAAGAATACTATCAAAATGTTTCATTCGCTAAAAATAGTTGTAGTCTTGATGCTATATGCTTCAGGACTAACAGTAGGTGGTTTCCATATTGTGAGCAGATTTGAAGCAAGAGATAGAGGATAAAAAGAGAAATGATCTTTTGAAGGAGAAGTGAAGCATTTTCAGATACTGTTCAGCCCCCTAAATGTTATTCTTCTTTCTTTATAAATTGATCTTAAATCTTTTTGCAATAGAGATCAAATATTCAGTGAAGGCACTTAAAATTATTTAATGAAAGTCAGGCGTTTAATTGGTTTAATTCTTATGTGGGTTTATAATTTTGGGCATTTATTATTATGTTGTCTTTCCAGAATTTATTTCCTCCTATTCTGGAAGAGATCTTAACTTTATTCATGGAAACCATCCCTTCCCTACTATTGGCCCAAGGGGCTTGAGTGAAATTGATCAACATATACTGGTGTTCTGGCCAGCCGCTCTAATTCGTTCAGAGATAGGTGTGATCTTATTTAAGTTTAACTATTCCTGATAAGTGTTATAAACTATTATGACCTTAGAGTTTATGAGAAAATGGCCAATTATATTTCATTGATTTTTGTTGTTGTTGTTTAGTTGCTAAGTTGTGTCCAACTCTTTCACGACCCTTGCCAGGCTCCTGTGTCCATGGGATTTTCCAAGCATAAATACTGGAATGGATTGCCATTTCTTTCTCCTGGGGGATCTCTCTGTCCCAGGGATCAAATCCACATCTCCTGCATTGGCAAGTGGGTTCTTTACCATTGAGCCACCAGGGAAGCCCTTCATTGACTTTAGGATGCCCCATTTTCACTTGCATTTTAATATCTCTGAGATTGGGGTGCATTTTACATTCTGTGTCATAAGAAACTTGTGCTATTATTTAAAGGTCAATAGTTTTTTTTTTTTTTCTTGCTGGTACATAAAGTTAACTTTTTTTTTCTTATAATCAGTGATAATTAGGTTCCATGAAATATGGTATGGAGCTTCTGGCAACTATTTTGCCATTAGAGAGCTAAGAGCTAAGGCAGCCTAGGCATAGAGAAGACATGGGAGGAAAGCAGAGTTCAGAGATTAAGAGAAATTGAGCATTGATGATATAACTTAAGATTCTCTTGTATGGAGGCTACTCTGAAGTTAATGCTCAGATTCCTTCAGCCAATTAACTCCCTTCTCACTTTATACATACTTTGTTGTTGTTGTTTAAACATGTGTTCATATCTCATCTTTCACTTTTAATTGTGAGCATTCTGAGTATCAAGTAAAGACACCCTTGAGATTTTGTGAAACCAGTACATGAACACAAAGAGAACCCAACAGACATTTGTAGTCCTTTCCCCCCCACCTTCTCAAAGTTAATTGAAGAGAAATAATAGAGATGGAGCAATTTGGAGCATCTGAAACATTTGACAGACATAACAAACATAAATAAGGTTAGTGACAAGCATTTGCTGTCTGGAAATCCTGAGATGCTTTATAATTCAGGGGGCAAACCTAACCCTTAGACACCTTCTAAGACTTGTGAAACAGACCAAGATTCTCAGTTGCCCCTGGAATAAACTGACTTGCAGAGATTGCTGTCACCAGGAGAAAGAACTTCTCACAAGCTCATCAAGATTTGGGGAATTTACAGATATGTCCAGTCAAACTTTAACAATAGATACACTAACTACATGATATGCAACAAATGGTGTGTGTGTGTGTGTGTGTGTGTGTGTGTGCGCGCGCACGCACGTGCATGGACAGTGCAGGGAATTAACCCATCCAAAATGAAAATTATTATTTATCAAAATAAACAGTGGGACTACATTTTTGATGGTAAAAGGGTAGGGCAAATTCTAAGATTTTCTGGTACTCTTGTCATGAAACTGTAATTTGACTATAGCCTTTTCTACAAGTGACCAAACGTACTTTCTAAAATTTCAAGTGATTTGATGACCATAAATCCTTTAAATCCTTATAGGATCAGACATATGTAGAGATACTGTTCCATCTTGTTCAGATGCATTCCTTAAAGATAGGCAGTGCCTTTGTGCATAATTAGAATATTCTGGCATTGAGCCTTGCCCCTAGTAATGCTGTTCAAGTGATTAGGACTATCTGAGAAGTGCTATAATCCCCTAGAAATGTACTGTTTGGTTTTTCTCAGTGTTGTTATGAAAATGACTAGGAATGTGTAAGCTGGAATTAAGGAACAATGTTTCCTGCCAGTTAAGTGAACAGAACAAATGTGTATATGTTCAATCATGTTTTCTGTACTAAGGAGGAATAGAGATCATTTCTTAATTAAATTAAGTAACACCACTCCAACCCCAAGTCCTTTTATCTTTATCATAAAACTGGCAGTATGCAGTCAAAATTTGTTCTCAACCTAATTTTCCCTTAAAATCATGAAAAAGTGACAGGATCGCCTTTATATAATGAGGGTGTGGACAGTCTTTAAGGGATTACTTGAGACTTCACAAGCAGATTCAATAGAAATCAAAGCCATTCTTTTTGTTTTTATTAGATTTTCCTACCTCTTCTGTCATCAAAGTGAGCAATTTACATGATAATAATCTACTTGAGATTACTATCTTTTTAATGCTCTATTAAAAAAAAAAGTCGAGTCAATCTCTTGAATGAACACTTTCGTTTATATCAAGAGAGGAGTGATTGTATAACCAAACATATTTAAATATTAAATCTGTAACTTCATCTTGCAGAAAGAAGGTACCAACATAACCAACTCTAGAGCTTCCATTGTTACCTGAACAGTTTGATTACTCTTTCATGCTTCTAAGTGTCATTTGGATTCAAGCATAACTAATACTAGTAGTAGTTGTGTTTTAAATAAGCAATAAAAACCATTATTTGTGAGTTATGTTGTAGATGACATAAATGAAGTAATACATGTATTAAATAGTTGTTATACTTTACACAAATTACAAATAGACTGTGTTTTACTGAGCATTATGATGTCAATGTAAGTAATTTTAAACACCCCAGTGCTAAGACACCTTTTGTAGTTTATCAACCAGAAGTTACTGGTATACCTTGGTTTTATTGTTTCATCAGAAATCTTTAGTTCTCCTGCAGTTTACATTCTTGAGTAATTTTTTCCATAGGTTACTCATTGTTATTACTATATATAGGCTTTCCTGATCCCTATGCAAAGCCTTGCAAGCTTGTTTTCTCATTCTCTGGAACCTAATTTTTTCTCCCTTCTTTTATTCTTAAACATTTTTTTTCCTTCTTTTTGCATCTACCACTTGATTCACTTTATATTCCTCTCCTCATGTATCAGCCACCAGTTTTACTGTTGTCTAGCTTTCTATACTGCCTACTTTGCTTCCTGCTTGTGTTTTTGGTGAAAAGGGCCAAGAGATGAGTTGTTGTTCACTTAAGAATTGCTATTTTGGGAATTAGAAAAGATGGGCATTTTAAAGCATTATTTATAAGACCATCCACTCTAGTATACAAAGTAAATGTTTCTACAATGATTCCTATTTCTCTAATTTAAGGCTGTGAAAAGCAACACAACTTACTTTACAAACAAGCTGAACAATTGCA
Organism: Giraffa tippelskirchi; assembly: GCF_054371585.1. Taxonomy (NCBI): domain Eukaryota; kingdom Metazoa; phylum Chordata; class Mammalia; order Artiodactyla; family Giraffidae; genus Giraffa; species Giraffa tippelskirchi. The sequence goes on from NC_137278.1 coordinate 120,508,966, forward strand.
TGGTGTGATAAGGTATTGGCTAAGAGCACAGTCTCAACACCCAGACTTGCTGGGAGCCTCACTCCACAACACCACTTCTGAGCTGGGTAACTACTCCTTGGGAGTCAATGCCATACGCCTGTTCACTTCTGAGGGTGTTCTATGCCACTGCTTCTTCCTTTATCGTGGTCCTGACCTTGAATCTTCACCCTATTTTAGCCACTAAGCTTATTTTTTTATTGAAGTCTAGTTGATTTGCAGTGTTGTGCCAATCTCTGCTTCAAAGTGATGCAGTTATACATATATATAAATTCCTTTTTTTATATTTTGGACTGGGAGTTTGGGAGTGGTAGATAAAACTATTACATTTAGAATGGATCAGCAACAAGGTCCTAATGTATAGCACAGGGAACTATATTCAAAATCCTTTGATAAACCATAAGGAAAAGCAGCTAAGTATCACAGTCACGATCTAGACCTTATAATTAACCATCTATAGTGTGAATTATCAAAATTACTAATTCCACCTCCCTAGAGTTCTCTGACTTTATAACTTACTTCTGGAGTTCTCTGTCTTCAACATTAATTTTGTAAGTGCCTCTGTTCCTTTGTTTCACAATTCATTTACTATCTCATGTGACTTTTACTCTTCTTCTCCAGCTAAATTCTGTAGCCCATACTCATTTCTCTGTACAACCTCAAGTCCTTTGAACATCTCTTGCTCCATCATGATCACCTGAAAAATGTCAGCTGCTGTTTCATCAGACTTTTAGTCCACCTTATACTCATACTCGCAGAGCAGAGTATGACTTAAGAAAGCACAGTGTCAGGCTGACTGGTCTCCATTCACATGCATAGCTGTGAACCTGGGCCTGACTCTGTGCCCATAGCCTTGACCTATTCTCCTCCTACAGTAGACGAACAATCCCTACTAAGAGATAAGGCAAAATTTCTCCAAAGAATCATCTGTATTCCCTGACTTCAATTACTTTATTCTCATCCTCTTTTGAAATTTTTTCCAATTAGGTTTTAACCTCATAACTGCAACAAAAGTGATTTGGTTAAGGACACAAATATTTCTAAATTCAGTGTCAATTCTGTCTTTCTCTAGCTTGAGTACTCAGTGGCATTGACAGAATATTTTTCTATTTCCTACTTGAAACATCTTCTTCAATTAGTTCCAGTTCATTTCAGTTCAGTCACTCACACGTGTCCGACTCTTTGTGACCCCATGGACTGCAGAATGCCAGGCTTCTCTGTCCATCACTAACTCCCGGACCTTGCTCAAACTCATGTCTATTGAGTTGGTGATGCCATCCAGCTATCTCATCCTCTGTCATCCCCTCCTTCTTCTGCCTTCAATCTTTCCCAGCATCGGGGTTTTTTCCAATGAGTCAGTTCTTTGCATCAGGTGACCAAAGTATTCGAGCTTCAGCTTCAGTATCAGTCCTTCCAATGAATGTTCAGGACAGATTTCCTTTAGGATTGACTGGTTTGAATTCCTTGCAGTCCAAGGGACTTTCAAGAGTCTTCTCCAACACCACAGTTCAAAAGCATCAATTCTTTGGCACTCAGCTTTCTTTATAAAAGTCCAACTCTCACATCCATACGTGACTACAGGAAAAACCATAGCCTTGACTAGACGTACCTTTGTTGGCAAAGTAATGTCTCTGCTTTTTAGTATGCTGTCTAGGTTGGTCATCAGTTCAGTTCAGTTGTCAGTCGTGTCCAACTCTTTGCAACCCCTTGGACTGCAGCACGCTAGGCTTGCCTGTCCATCACCAACTCCCGGAGCTTACACAAACTCATGTCCATCAAGTCGGTGATGCCATCCAGCTGTCATAGTTTTCCTTCCATGGAGTAAGCGTCTCTTAATTTCAGGGCTGCAGTCACCATCTGTAGTGATTTCGGAGCCCAAGAAAATAACATTTCTCACTGTTTCACCCTCTATTTGCCATGAAATGATGGGACCAGATGCCATGATCTTAGTTTTCTGAATGTTGAGTTTTAAGCCAACTTCTTCACTCTCCTCTTTCACTTTAATCAAGAGGATTTTTAGTTCTTTTTCACTTTCTGCCACAAGGGTGGTGTCATCTGCATATCTGAGGTTATTGATATTTCTCCTGGCAATCTTGATTCCAGCTTGTGCTTCTTCCAGCCCAGCATTTCTCATGATGTACTCTGCATATAAGTTAAATAATCAGGGTGACAATATACAGCCTTGACGTACTCCTTTTCCTATTTGGAACCAGTCTGTTAAAACCTGGCTTGGAGAAATTTGAGTATTACTTTGCTAGCATGTGAGATGAGTGCAATTATATGGTGTTTTGGGCATTCTTTGGCATTGCCTTTCTTTGGGATTTGAATGAAAACTGACCTTTTCCAGTCTTGTGGCCACTGCTGAGTTTTCCAGATTTTCTGGCATATTGAGTGTAGCACTTTCACAGCATCATCTTTTAGGATTTGAAATAGCTCGCCTGGAATCCTATCACCTCCACTAGCTTTGTTCATTAGTGATGCTTCCTAAGGCCCACTTAACTTTGCATTCCAGGATGTCTGGCTCTAGGTGAGTGATCACACCATAGCGGTTATCTGGGTCATGAAGTTCTTTTTTGTATAGTTCTTCTGTGTATTCTTGCCACCTCTTCTTAATATCTTCTGCTTCTGTTAGGTCCATACAATTTCTGCCCTTTATTGTGCCCATCTTTGCATGAAATGTTCCCTTGGTATCTCTAATTTTCTTGAAGAGATCTCTAGACTTTCCCATTCTGTTGTTTTCCTCTATTTCTTTGCATTGATTGCTGAGGAAGGCTTTCTTATCTCTCCTTGCTATTCTTTGGAACTCTGCATTCAAATGGGTATATCTTTCCTTTTCTACCTTTGCCTTTAGCTTCCCTTCTTTTCTCAGTGATTTCTAAGGCCTCCTCAGACAACCATTTTGCCTTTTTGCATTTCTTTTTCTTGGGGATGGTCTTTATCCCTATCTGCTGTACAATGTCATGAACCTCCATCCGTAGTTCTTCAGGTATTCTGTCTATCAGATCTAATCCCTTGAATCAATTTGTTACTTCCACTGTAAAATCATAAGGGATTTGTTGTAGGTCATACCTGAATGGTCTAGTGGTTTTCCCTACTTACTTCAATTTAAGTTTGATTTTGGCAATAAGGAGTTCATGATTTGAGCCACAGTCAGCTCCCAGTCTTGTTTTTGCTGACTGTATAGAGCATCTCCATCTTTGGCTGCAAAGAATATAATCAATATGAAATTGGTATTGACCATCTGGTGATGTCCATGTGTAGAGTCTTGTGTTGTTGGAAGAGGGTGTTTGCTATGATAAGTGTGTTCTCTTGGCAAAACTCTGTTAGCCTTTGCCCTGCTTTTTTTTGTACTCCAAGGCCAAATTTGCCTGTTACTCCATATCTTTTGACTTCCTACTTTTGTATTCCAGTCCCCTATGATGAAAAGGACATCTTTTTTGAGTGTTTGTTCTAGAGAGTCTCGTAGGTCTTCATAGAACCATTCAAAAAAACCTTGTGCACACCAGGACCCAGAGACCCCACAGAGACTGAGACAGAACTGTGTTTGAATGTCTCTTGAGGAGGTAACGGATCAGCAGTGGCCTGCTGCAAGGGCAGGGGCTCTGGGTGCAGCAGACCTGGGTATGGCATAAGCCCTCTTGGAGAAGGTCACCATTAACCCCACTATAGAGCTACCAGAACTCACACAAGCCTAGGGAAACAGACTCTGTGAGGGCACAAACAAAACCTTGTGCACACCAGGTTCCAGGAGAATGGATCAGTGACCCCACAAGAGACTGACCCAGACTTGCCTGTGAGTATCCAGGAGTCTCCAGCAGATGCATGGATTGGCAATGGCCTGATGCAGGGTTGCAGGTACTGAGTACAGCAGTGTGTGCACGGGACCTTTTTGAAGGAGGTTTCATTATCTTCATTACCTCCACCATAGTTTGGCCTCAGGTCAAACAGCAAGGAGGGAGCACAGTCCTGCCCATCAACAGAAAATTAGCTTCCAAGACAGCGTAAACCCCTGGATTTCCTAGCCACTTTATTTTTTCTTCTCATTCATCCTATTTCCCTAAACTTTAATTGTCTGCAGGCCTCAGGATTCAATCCTTACACTTTTTTTCTAGCTGGACTCGCTTAGAGATCTTATCCTATCTCTGGACTTTTAAGCCATGTCTAACACTGATGGCCCTGATTTCATACCCTGAATACAACTCTCTTCACTTATTCAAACTCTTCCATCCAACTTCCTATTCAATATCTCCACTTGAATAAGCACCTTATACATCACCTGTCCAAAGCCAAACTCTCAATCTTCCTAAACTTTGTACCTCCAACAATCTCCCCCACTTCAGTAAGTGGTAAGTTCATTCTTCCCATTGCTCACACCCAGCACCCGTGTCAAAGTATAATTTTTTAAAAAGATAAATACATGACTTGTATACAAATATACAGTGAACATGTGCCAAAAATTTCTTAGCTCACATATTAGGGTCTCCCCCACTTCAGTAAGTGGTAAGTTCATTCTTCCCATTGCTCACACCCAGCACCTGTGTCAAAGTATAATTTTTTAAAAAGATAAATACATGACTTGTATACAAATATACAGTGAACATGTGCCAAAAATTTCTTAGCTCACATATTAGGGAACCAGCGGGGTGGTAAAGCTGATTCAAAAAGAATCAAAGACTCAAAAGAGGTAAAGCTGATTGAAAGGTGAAACAGATGTTGTGTAGTCAGTCAGGAAGGCAAGCAAAATAATTTTGCTGAATTGGAGACAAAAGTGGTTAATAATGTTCAGGACAGTACTATTGCTAAGGTTATCCTCTCTAATGGATGGAAAATATTTGCCTCTCTAGTGCACAAGTTTGCAAGGGAACATGTAACTTCACAGTAATTAAGTTATTTCACAACAGTAAATAGCAAGTCAACATCAGTATATGCCCTGGAGAATTCAATCATCCTTGCCCAGGCCTGTGAGACAACGGTCTATATAAAAAGGATGTACAATCATCCCTTTGTCTTACTTCCAAGTTTTAGATAATATTTCTTAACACCTTTAGTCATCCATGATTTCTGTCTTATTTTCATACTTTACATCATCAAATCTCATTGACCTTAACTTCAATATATAATCATAATCCTATCACTTCTCATTACAGTTGCTCCTATTATTCTGGGCCAAACCATCCACATTTCTTTGCAAGATTGTTGACATTTCTCCCGACTGTTTTCCCTTACACTTTTATAGCATAGTTTCCTTTAAAAAAAAAAAAGTATTTACTTTTAATTGTAGGATAATTGCTTTACAATATTGTGTTGATCTCTGCCATACACCAACATGAATCAGCCATAGGTATACATATATCCCTTCCCTCTTGAACCTCCCTCCCACCTCCCACCCCATTCCACCCTTCTATGTTGTCACAGAGCACCAGGTTTGAGCTCCCTGCATCTAGAGCAAACTCTCACTGGTATAGCACAGTTTCAATAAAGGAAACAGAATGACCCTAAAGTGAAAATTAGAGTGTAAGTCAGATCATGGCACTTCTCTTGTTAGCATCTTCTGAATTTATATCACACTGTCCACTCCCCTCCCCCAAATAGAAAAAGTCCTTATGTAAGTAAGAAGTCCTGTGAGGCCTTACATAATCTGTACCTTTCCTCAAGCTTACTATCTCTCTGAGTTCATCTCCTGCAATACTCACTCTGGTCTCTCACAATGTTTGGCCCAGACAGGCTGCCTCACTGCTTTCTGAGCACACATAACCTATTTCACCCTCAAGGCCTTTTGACTTTGTTCTCCCTGCTTGGAGTATTCTTCTTCCCAATACACCCCTGGCTCATTCTCTGTTTCCACTGGGTCTTGTTCAGATATCACTTTCTGAGTGAGGGCTTCCTTGACACCATATTAAAAATCCACCCCATTCCCCCCACATTTCTGCCCCTGGCACTCCCCTTATCTTGTTTCTCCCCATAACATTTATATTATTAATCCAGGGCATGTATTTTTGTCTGTTTTGTGCACCAACATGTCCCAAAAGCCTAAAACAGTATTTGGCACATGAATATGCTAATGTTTTTGAAAGAGTAAATGTTTGAGTGCTATTTTTCCATCTATTTCTAGTATTATTTCTCATTTTCTCTTTAGATGGTCTATATTAATTTTAAAATGAAGCTTTTATTTCTGATTTCCATCCTGATATTGTTTCTAATGAAATAAAATGAAAACGAATTTTTGTCTACACAAAAGACACTGAGTTAGTCCTATGGAAGACACAAGGAAAATCAGACACAAGAATTTGCAATTTAGGGACTTCCCTGGTGGTCCAGTGGCTAAGACTCTGCACTCCCAATGCAGGGGGCCCAGGTTCAATCCCTGTTCAGGGAACTAGATCCCCCATGCCACAACTAAAGATCCCATGTGCCACAGTGAAGATCGAAGATCCCGTGTGCTACAACTAAGATCTGGCACAGCCAAATAAATAAATATTTTTTAAAAAAAGGATTTGCAATCTAGTTAGGAATACAAGACTAGCAGATAAAAAGTTATATGCTAAGGAAAGATATTAGTAACCTTTCACACAAAAAAAATTGATGAAATATTAGGAGACAGCACTACTTAACTACAAAAATAATTTGCTTTCTGAGCTTCACACTTAGCTGTTGTATACTCAAAAGTTTATAGACAGTAATATATTTTCTGAAATATAAGAAAAGACTGTATTTAAATATATAAAATACAAACCTTGCAAGAGGTTGCTAAATAGCATTGTTTTTGTCAAAACTAACTGAGAAACTCATTGTGAGATGCACACATTACAAAAATTGTATTTTCCTAGTTCTTGAGCAATTGCGTGAAGACCTATTTGGGGGGTGGGAGATGACCATCTTGTTCCTGATATTTTCTTCAATGCGGTTGCCTTCTCCTGTCCAGGATTTGTCTTTGTACAGAACCCCATGTTCTGCTTAGTTCTCATGTCCTTTCCTCCTGTTCCACCTGCCCCCAAACACAAATACACACACACATAGACACACATAGACACACATTTCTCCTGATTATGTTTATGGAACAATCAGTTTTTCTATAATTCTGATCATAGAACTTAGAGGCTCATTCACTATGTTGGGCGTGTTTTGGTTTCAAACCAAGACTTCTGCCAATGGTTTACCATTTTTGGCTCTCTAATCTTATCACAAAAAAGAAATATTTAAAACATATCTGCACTGCCCCTCTCACCATGATCTAAGCACCTCAAACTAGTATCTAGATAAGTTGAATTCCAATATAACCAGTGCTGCTCTGAAAAGAATGTGCTTTGCTTAAGGAAAATGTTTATATTTCATTCCCTGGTTTCTTCCAAAAAAGGTTATAAGCTTCTTAGGTAAATGGAGAACAATGAAAGCAGCTTTATCAGCACAGCCTGTTTAATTTCTTTTGAAAGTAATGCTACTAACCTTTATGCAGTATTTTGGTAGATACTACAGAGAAAAATCATTTGTATGGTGGAGCTGCCAAATACAGCCAAAGTCAAAAGCTAAATATAATGTACTTATTAAGGCTGTGTACTCTTCCCATTTTGAAATTTTCTCTACCCTTAGGGCGGGCACCAAGCTGTCTACATTTGATGCAATACTGACATCTGTAATGTTAGATAAATAGGAAATAATGAATCCTCAGACTGTGACAGTTAAAAGACTTGTTCTCTGTCAAAACTGATCATAAGCAACAATTTAAGACAAATTTCCCTTTTTGAATAACCAAATCTTTAACATTTGCTTTTGCAAGAGACATTACTGATCTTTAAATAGTGTCAACAAATTAGAGGTTTAAAAATCTAATCATTTTCCTAATGTCTAGCAAAAGTTGAATTTAAATATTAGATATTCGGTGTGTCCAACATCTCCTCATTATTTCTGTGCTATAGAACTTCCCTTTCTAAATGTAGGTCAAATGAAAATCATGTTTCCTTTGCTTTCTTTAAAGTCATTCTTAATTTCTTTTCCTTTTTCTCTGTGCTATTTCTGCTTCCCTTGATGTTTAATGTTCCAAAGTAGTTGAAGAATGTCAAAATATATTGCCCTACATATGTACATTGCTAATTATTATTTTTCCTGTCATCAAAGTCCTTTCAATTGTGGGAAGAAATCTGATATAAATCTTGAGAATAATTTATTGTTATTAGTTTCAAGTGAATTCCATATATTATAACAATAATCAAGTAATTTTTTATTACTTATGTTGTTTTTCCAAAAGTGTTAAATTTTTGTCTTAGGAAATTTATTTCTTTTTAAAAATTAGTTGATTTATTTTAATTGGAAGATAATTACTTTAAATATTGTGATGGTTTTTGCCATACATCAGTATGAATTGGCCATAGGTATACATGTATCCCCTCCATCCTGAATTCCCCTCTCACATCACTCCACTCTATCCTTTCAGGTTGTCACAGAGCACCAGCTCTGGGTACCCTAGCAATCCCACTACTGGGCATATACCCTGAGGCGACCAGAATTAAAAAAGACACATGTGCCCCAATGTTCATTGCAGCACTATTTACAATAGCTAGGACACGGAAGCAACCTAGATGCCCATCGACAGATGAGTGGATAAGGAAGTTGTGGTATGTATACACAACAGAATATTACTCAGCTATAAAAAGGAACGCATTTGAGTCAGTTCTAATAACTAATTTATTTCTCTACAAGTCTAATGAAAGTCCTGAACTGTCTTCATAATACTGATTACTAGATTCATAATCACTTTGTTTATAACAAAGTGTCATTAACAATAAGTATTATTAGATGAAATATTAACATTGATAATAATCATAGCAAACATATTAAGTAACAACTGAGTACAAAGCTCTGCTACATCTTTTATGCACAAATGCCATTTAATCATTGGGAAGTAGTGACATTAAAATCTTAATAAATGAGCAAGATGAAGTTTGGAAAGATCATTAAATTTGCTCTAGGTAATGCAGTGAAAGTAGGTCACACTGTCAATAAAAGAGAATAGGAATATAAACATAGATTTGTCAGACAACATTTCTTGAGCAAAGAATCTTACTTAAGATTTTTACAAATCCTAGGAGATAAGTGTAACATTATACCAATTTTATAGGTGAAGAAACTGAGGCAGTTAGGTTCTTTGCTCAAGATTACACAGCCACCAAGTAACTAACTCTATTTTATTGAATGACTCAGCCAACAAATACTTTTTGAATGGTTACTATACCCGACATTGTGCTGGGCCCAAGGTTTATGAAAATGACAAAGACACATTCACCATCTTGTGGCGATTGACTGCCTTAGGAGAAACAAAGTAAGTGACATTAGTATGGTGCTGAGTGGCCATCCCTGGTGGCTCAGCAGTAAAGAATCTGCCTGCAATGCAGAAGACGCAGGAGATGTGAGTTCGAGTAAAGGAGATATTCACAGGGGCCTATGGGAGTTCATGGAGAGCAGTGCTCCATTTCACACATGGGAGGAGTGTGGAGTTGGAAAGAGGATGCTGTTTAAACTGCATGTTGGAAGATGAGTAAAAACTAGCTGAGTGAAGAGAGGGAGGAGAGAGAGAGGATATTCTAGAAAGAGGGACAACAAGCAAGCTCAAAGGCTGGAAATGAAAGAAAGCTTGACAATTACCAGGAGTTGCAAGTGTAGCCAGCAGAATAAAATGAAGAGATGGAAGGAGAGGTGAGGCAGGGAAAGTAGCAGGCATGAGGCTGAGGAACTTCGGGAAGGCTGTTCTAGCTGTCTGGACTTTTTATCCTGAAGGCAATGAGTGTGTGTGTTTGTGCTCAGGTGCTCAGTTGTCCATTTGTGACAACATGGATTGTAGCCCGCCAGGCTCCTCTGACCATGGGACTTTCCAGGCAATAACACTGCAGTGGGTTGCCATTTCCTCCTCCAAGGTGATAGGAAGCTGCAAAAAGAACTCTTGACAGGTCAGATCAGAATGCTCTGGCAGGTGTGGCAATTGAATTGGAGGTGAAGGCAGGAAGAGTAAGAAAGTATGAAGCCAGCATCGTAAATGTCATGAAATGATAAATATTAAACTAAATCATTGACTACTGGAATTGAAGAATAAAAAGAGAGATCAAAAGATTAAAGTAGCAAAACTGACAGTATTTGGTAAATGGATAGTTTGGGGAGGCTGAGAGAAAAGTAGTGTTTTAAGATGACATCCAAGTTTCTGGAAGCTTCTTGTGGTTTGTAGGTTTTGTGTAAAGAGCATGTCTGTGTGATATGATTGAATAGCTACATATACCCTTCTGACTAGCCTATTTGTCATTAAAATGTTAAGTGAAATAACATGTAACTGTGCATATTTTTTTTTCTGAATTGTATTAATTGTAGAAGTAGAGTAGTTCAGATACCAATAAATAGTTTCAATGCCTGAACAAAATAAATTAGTCAAGGGATGATTCCTTAACCCTTGTCACTAAAAATTTCACTTACTTTTTTTTTTTTCAAATACATTTATTTATTTTAGTTGGGGGCTAATTACTTTACAATATTGTAGTAGTTTTTGCCATACATTGACATGAATCAGCCATGGGTTCACATGTGTTCCCCCCACCGGACCCCTCTCCCACCTCCCTCCCCATCCCATCCCTCTGGGCCATCCCATTGCCCTGAGCCTTTGTCTCATGCATCGAACATGGAATGGTGTTCTGTTTCACATATGATAATATACATGTTTCAATGCTATTCTCCCAGAACGTCCCACCCTCACCTTCTCCCTCAGAGTCCATAAGGCTGTTCTATGCATCTGTGTCTCTTATTCTGTCTCGCATATAGGGTTATCGTTACCATTTTTCAAATTCCATATATATGCATTAGTATACTGTATTGGTATTTTTCTTTCTGGCTTACTTCACTCTGTATTATGGGCTCCAGTTTCATCCATCTCAATAGAACCGATTCAAATGTATTTTTTTAATGGCTGAGTAATATTCCATTGTGTATATGTACCACAGATTACTTATCCATTCGTCTGCTGATGGACATCTAGGTTGCTTCCATGTCCTGGCTATTGTAAACAGTGCTGCGATGAACATTGGAGTACACGCATCTCTTTCAATTCTGGTTTCCTCGATGTGTATGCCCAGCAGTGGGATTGCTGTGTCATATGGCAGTTCTATTCCCAGTTTTTTAAGGAATCTCCACACTGTTCTCCATAGTGGCTGTACTAGTTTGCATTCCCACCAACAGTGTAAGAGGGTTCCCTTTTCTCCACACCCTCTCCAGCATTTATTGCTTGTAGACTTTTGGATAGCAGCCATTCTGACTGGTGTGAAATGGTACCTCATTGTGGTTTTGATTTGCATTTCTCTAATAATGAGTGATGTTGAGCATCTTTTCATGTGTTTGCTAGCCATCTGTATGTCTTCTTTGGAGAAATGTCTGTTTAGTTCTTTGGCCCATTTTTTGATTGGGTCGTTTATTTTTCTGGAATTCAGCTGCAGGAGGTGCTTGTATATTTTTGAGATTGTTTGTCTGTTGCTTCATTTGCTATTATTTTCTCCCATTCTGAAGGCTGTCTTTTCACCTTGCTTATAGTTTCCTTTGTTGTGCAAAAGCTTTTAATTTTAATTAGGTCCCATTTGTTTATTTTTGCTTTTATTTCCAATATTCTGGGAGGTGGGTCATGGAGGATCCTGCTGTGATTTATGTCAGAGAGGGTTTTGCCTATGTTTTCCTCTAGGAGTTTTATAGTTTCTGGTCTTACATTTAGATCTTTAATCCATTTTAAGTTTATTTTTGTGTATGGTGTTAGGAAGTGTTCTAGTTTCATTCTTTTACAAGTGGTTGACCAGTTTTCCCAGCACCACTTGTTAAAGAGATTGTCTTTTCTCCATTGTATATTCTTGCCTCCTTTGTCGAAGATAAGGTGTCCATAGGTGCGTGGGTTTATCTCTGGGCTTTCTATTTTGTTCCATTGATCTATATTTCTATCTTTGTGCCAGTACCATACTGTCTTGATGACTGTGGCTTTGTAGTAGAGCCTGAAGTCAGGCAGGTTGATTCCTCCAGTTCCATTCTTCTTCCTCAAGATTGCTTTGGCTATTCGAGGTTTCTTATATTTCCATACAAATTGTGAGATGATTTGTTCTAGTTCTGTGAAAAATACCATTGGTAGCTTGATAGGGATTGCATTGAATCTATAGATTGCTTTGGGTAGTATACTCATTTTCACTATATTAATTCTTCCAATCCATGAACACGGTATATTTCTCCATCTGTTTGTGTCCTCTTTGATTTCTTTCGTCAGTGTTTTATAGTTTTCTATATATAAGTCTTTGTTTCTTTAGGTAGATATATTCCTAAGTATTTTATTCTTTTTGTTGCAATGGTGAATGGTATTGTTTCCTTAATTTCTCTTTCTGTTTTCTCATTATTGGAGTATAGGAATGCAAGGGATTTCTGTGTGTTGATTTTATATCCTGCAACTTTACTATATTCATTGATTAGCTCTAGTGATTTTCTGGTAGAATCTTTAGGGTTTTCTATGTAGAGGATCATGTCATCTGCAAACAGTGACAGTTTTACTTCTTCTTTTCCAATCTGGATTCCTTTTGTTTCTCTTTCAGCTCTGATTGCTGTGGCCAAAACTTCCAAAACTATGTTGAATAGTAGCGGTGAAAGTGGGCATCCTTGCCTTGTTCCTAACTTTAGGGGAAATGCTTTCAATTTTTCACCATTGAGGATAATGTTTGCTGTGGGCTTGTCATATATAGCTTTTATTATGTTGAGGTATGTTCCTTCTATTCCTGCTTTCTGGAGGGTTTTTATCATAAATGGATGTTGAATTTTGTCAAAGGCTTTTTCTGCATCTCGTGAGATAATCATATGGTTTTTATCTTTCAATTTGTTAATGTGGTGTATTACATTGACTGATTTGCGGATGTAAAAGAAACCTTGCATACCTGGGATAAAGCCCACTTGGTCATGATGTATGATCTTTTTAATATGATGTTGGATTCTGTTTGCTAGAATTTTATTAAGGATTTTTGCATCTATGTTCATCAGTGATATTGGCCTATAGTTTTCTTTTTTTGTGGCATGTTTGTCTGGTTTTGGAATTAGGGTGATGATGGCCTCATAGAATGAGTTTGGAAGTTTACCATCTTCTGCAATTTTCTGGAAGAGTTTGAGTAGGATAGGTGTTAGCTCTTCTCTAAATTTTTGGTAGAATTCAGCTGTGAAGCCGTCTGGTCCTGGGCTTTTGTTTGCTGGAAGACTTCTGATTACAGTTTCGATTTCCGTGCTTGTGATGGGTCTGTTAAGATCTTCTATTTCTTTCTGGTTCAGTTTTGGAAAGTTATCCTTTTCTAAGAATTTGTCCATTACTTCCAAGTTGTCCATTTTATTGGCATATAGCTGTTGGTAGTAGTCTCTTATGATCCTTTGTATTTCTGTGGAGTCTGTTGTGATCTCTCCATTTTCATTTCTAATTTTGTTGATCTGATTCTTCTCCCTTTGTTTCTTGATGAGTCTGGCTAATGGCTTGTCAATTTTGTTTATCTTCTCAAAAAACCAGCTTTTAGTTTTGTTGATTTTTGCTATGGTCTCTTTTGTTTCTTTTGCATTTATTTCTGCCCTAATTTTTAAGATTTCTTTCCTTCTACTGACCCTGGGGTTCTTCATTTCTTCCTTCTCTAGTTGCTTTAGGTGTAGAGTTAGTTGATTTATTTGATTTTTTTCTTGTTTCTTGAGGTACGCCTGTATTGCTATGAACCTTCCCCTTAGCATTGCTTTTACAGTGTCCCATAGGTTTTGGGTTGTTGTGTTTTCATTTTCATTCGTTTCTATGCATAATTTGATTTCTTTTTTTTATTTCTTCTGTGATTTGTTGGTTATTCAGAAACGTGTTGTTTAGCCTCCATATGTTGGAATTTTTAATAGTTTTTCTCCTGTAATTGACATCTAATCTTACTGCATTGTGGTCAGAAAAGATGCTTGGAATGATTTCAATTTTTCAGAATTTACCAAGGCTAGATTTATGGCCCAGGATGTGATCTATCCTGGAGAAAGTTCCGCGTGCACTTGAGAAAAAGGTGAAATTGATTGTTTTGGGGTGGAAAGTCCTGTAAATATCAATTAAATCTAATTTGTCTATTGTATCATTTAAAGTTTGTGTTTCCTTTTTAATTTTCTGTTTAGTTGATCTATCCATATGTGTGAGTGGAGTATTAAAGTCTCCCACTATTATTGTGTTATTGTTAATTTCCCCTTTCATATTGTTAGTATTTGCCTTATACATTGTGGTGCTCCTATGTTGGGTGCATATATATTTATAATTGTTACATCTTCTTCTTGGATTGACCCTTTGATCATTATGTAGTGTCCTTCTTTATCCCTTTTCACAGCCTTTATTTTAAAGTCTATTTTATCTGAAATGAGTATTGCGACTCCTGCTTTCTTTTGGTCTCCGTTTGCATGAAATATGTTTTTCCATCCCTTCACTTTCAGTCTGTATGTGTCCCTAGTTTTGAGGTGGGTCTCTTGTAGACAGCATATATAGGGGTCTTGTTTTTGTATCCATTCAGCAACCCTTTGTCTTTTGGTTGGGGCATTCAACCCATTTACATTTAAGGTAATTATTGATAAGTATGATCCCGTTGCCATTTACTTTGTTGTTTTGAGTTCATGTTTAAACATCCTTTCTGTGTTTCCTGTTAAGAGAAGATCCTTTAGCATTTGTTGGAGAGCTGGTTTGGTGGTGCTGAATTCCCTCAGCTCTTGCTTGTCTGTAAAGCTTTTGAATTCTCCTTCATATCTGAATGAGATCCTTGCTGGGTGCAGTAATCTGGGTTGTAGATTATTCTCTTTCATTACTTTAAGTATGTCCTGCCATTCCCTTCTAGCCTAAAGAGTTTCTATTGAAAGATCAGCTGTTATCCTTATGGGAATCCCCTTGTGTGTTATTTGTTGTTTTTCCCTTGCTGCTTTTAATATCTGTTCTTTGTGTTTGATCTTTGTTAATTTGATTAATATGTGTCTTGGGGTGTTTCGCCTTGGGTTTATCCTGTTTGGGACTCTCTGGGTTTCTTGGACTTCTGTGGCTATTTCCTTCCTCATTTTAGGGAAATTTTCAACTATTATCTCCTCGAGTATTTTTTCATGGCCTTTCCTTTTATCTTCTTCTTCTGAGACTCCTATGATTTGAATGTTGGGGCGTTTCATATTGTCCCAGAGGTCCCTGAGGTTTTCCTCATTTCTTTTGATTCTTTTTTCTTTTTCCCTCTCTGCTTCGTTTATTTCCACCATTCTATCTTCTACCTCACTTATCCTGTCTTCTGCCTCTGTTATTCTACTGTTGGTTCCCTCCAGAGTGTCTTTTATCTCCTTAATTTCATTATTAATTATATATTGACTCTTTTTTATTTCTTCTAGGTCCTTGGTAAACATTTCTTGCATCTTCTCAATCCTTGTCTCCAGGCTATTTATCTGTACCTCCATTTTGCTTTCAAGATTTTGGATCATTTTTGTTATCATTATTCTAAATTCTTTTTCAGATAGATTCCCTATCTCCTCCTCTTTTGTTTGGTTTGGTTGGCATTTCTCACTTTCCTTTGCTTGCTGAGTATTTCTCTGCCTTTTCATCTTGTTTAGATTGCTGTGTTAGGCGTGGCCTTTCTGTATTCTGGTAGTTTAAGTTCCTCTTTATTGTGGAGGTTCCTCACTGTGGGTGGGGTTGGACGGGTGGCTTGTCAAGGTTTCCTGGATGAGGGAGCTTGTGTCGGTGTTCTGGTGGGTGGAGCTGGATTTCTTCTCTCTAGAGTGCAATGGAGTGTCTAGTATTGAGTTTTGAGATGTCTATGGATTTGGTGTGCCTCTGGGCAGCCTGTATATTGATGCTCAGGGCTATGTTCCTGCGTTGCTGGAGAATTTGCATGGTATGTCTTGCTCTGGAACTTATTGGCTCTTGGGTGGAGCTTGGTTTCAGTGTATACATGGAGGCTATTGGATGATCTCTTATTAATTAATGTTTCCCCTGGCTTTCAGTCTTATTCTTGCAGTAGCCTCAAGACTTCTCCATCCATACAGCATCAATAATAAAACTTTTAGGTTAATGGTGAAAAGATTCTCCACAGTGAGGGATACCCAGAAAGGTTCACTGAGTTACATGGAGAGGTGAAGTGGGGGGGGTGGGGTTTGAGGTGACTAGGAGGAGAAGAGGGGGACTCAAACGTGGAGAGAGCAGTCTAGCCAGTAAGCACTTCCCTCTGTGCTCTCCACAGTCTGGAACCCTCAGAGCGGTTCACAGAGATACAAAGAGAGGCGGGAGGAAGGTAATAGAGGTGAGCATGAGTAGAAAGGGAGGAATCAAGATGGGAGAGAGAGATCTGGGCAGTATTCTGTTCCCGAAGTGTTCTCCGGTACCCAGAACACCCTCAGAGATTCACAGAATTGGGTTGAGAAGAGAAGGAGGAGGGTGGGAGATAGAGGTTCCCTGGGGGAGAAGAAAGAGCGTCAATAGGGGGAGAGAGTAATCAAGCCAGTAATCACACTCCTGAGTAAAAATGGGTACTAAAGATTGGATTCTTAAATGTACAGAATTGATATCAAATATGTAAAACAAAGATTAAAAATCTTGAGTAGAGATTAAACTCTTATAAAACATACAATATAAAAAAAAGAAAACAGTGTAAAAAGAAAAAAAACAGTAAAAAAAAGTAAAACAGGAAAGAAACAGTAAAAAAAAGAAAACATAAAAGGTATAAGATATATGTATGCAGTTTGCTTTAAAAATAGGTTTTTTTTTTGCAAGGTAATAGTGGGTTATGAAAATGAAAATTAAAGGTGTAATAGAGGACTTAAAGAAAAAAGAAAGAAAAAAAATTTTTTTAATTAAAAAAAATGATAATAGTAAAAATATATATCACGGACTTTCTCTGGGGCTGTTGTGAGCAGTGTGGGGTCTGTTCAGTTTCAGATAGATCCTTGTTCCTGCTTATACTTTTCAAGATCTATAGGCCCCTTTCAGCGCAGTCTGTGTTAACTACAGGGATTTTCATCTGTTGGCCTGTCACTTCCAACGCGCTTCCCTCTGCTTATTTGGCTTCTGTTTGGAGGTCTCTTCAGTATCTAATTTCCGCCCTGCCACAAAGGGGCAGAGGTGGTCTCTTTAGGTTCACTTGTTCAGTCGTGCTGTGGGGAGGGAGGAACACTGCAAACCTATATCACTGGCGTGTGTGTGGAGAGCTCGCAGTGTCTCGGCCGCACTGGGTTCGCCCCCGCTCACGGCGTGTGTGCTTTCCCCGTCTACCCTGCTCAGGCTTCAGGTTACTCGGCCGGGGAGTGGGCCGGGGAGTGGGCCCTGAGATGCGTGCACTTCCCAGGTCTAAGCCGCTCAGGTTCAGGCTCCCGGTTACTCCACAAAGGCGCAGACTCGGTTTCGCCCGCGGCTTGTGCCATTCCCAGTTGGAGCTGCTCAGGCGGCCAGGAGTTTGGCGAGCGCACTCTCCCCTGTTGGGGCGGTGCGGCTTATCACCTCCCTGGTCCCCGCCTCGGTTTACGGGCGTGCCCGGCTCTGGTGCGCTTTGTGTCGGTTCTGGGGAGCTGGTCTCTGGCTGCGACCCTCCCGGCGGCTGGCGACCCTCCGGGATCTCAGGCAGTCTTTGCTTAGAAACTGGGAGCCTGTTTGCAGATTGGTAGGGGGTGCCCTCTCTGGGGCCGAGTTTGCCCCTTTCCGGCTCTGGCTGGCCCCGCCTGCCCGCTGTGTCCTGCGGGGGATGGGGCGGTCCGCAGCCGGCTAGCTCTCCTCTGGTATCGCTCAGTCCTTTGTTCTGTGAGCGGGCCGGCAGTGCCTTAGATTTGGGCTTTTCTCGGGATAGTTCTCTCTCTCTGGCTGTCCCACAGTTTAGGTTACTATCTCACGTTAGCTCCCTCAGATTGCCCTCAGGGCGTTCGGGCCCGGTCCTTACCCTAGGCAGTGCCGCTCGCTCCTCTCCGTTCAGCCCCCACTTGCTGGTGGCGGATGCGAACGTCTGGGGTTCTTTGCTGGGAGTTGCCTTTAGGCACGTAATCTGTGGGTTTTATTTATTTTTTCTCCCAGTTAGGTTGCCCTCCGAGATAAGAAATCTTCCCTCACACCCGCCGGTGAGAGGGTTTCCTGGTGCTTGGAAATTTCTCCTCTTTTACGACTCCCTCCCCGCGACGGGTCTCCGTCCCTAACTCTTTTGTCTCTCTTTTTATCTTTTATAATTTCTCCTACCTGCTTTAGAAGATAATGCGCTGTCTTTCTGGATGCCTGACGTCCTCTGCCAGCATTCAGAAGTAGTTTTGTGAAGGTTGCTCAGCGTTCAGATGTTCTTTCTATAAATTTGTCGAGGAGAGAGTGGTCTCCCCGTCCTATTCCTCCGCCATCTTAGCCCCCTCCTCACTTACTTTTAAAATTGCAAAGTTGCAGGCATATATCTTCTGCACATCTTTGGTTACTTTAGTGATTGAGCATCATACAATAGTGCTGTGAAGGTGGAAAGAAAACATGTTATTATGTTAATCAAAGGAACTTTTGAAAGCTGCTAATTCAGTTAATATTTTTTTTCCTTACTCAATCTTTTGCTTATTCGTTCTGAAATGATGATTACATAATCTGGGAATAAAAGAAAAAATGAGTCTATCTTCCTTAATAGTGGACTGTGAATTTGTTTGGAGAATGAAAGTTAAAGATTTGGAGTCCCATTAAAGTTGCCTAAAGTAAACATTGTGTCTGTTGAGGTGAACTATCCTACACCTGAGAGTTCTCTAGGGTTCTTGGGGTATGTTCCTACTCCCCCTCAGGCACCATCATTTTCTGGGCTAGTATAGGAGTTGTAACCAGTTTAGAGGGTTAGAGAAAGGAAATTAAACATGCAGATATTAGTATTCAATGCACTGGGTTTCTGAGAAGTATTTATTAATCAGCCCTGCTTGAGAGACAAAAGCTAGTAAAACTCCTGAAGGTAGAGTTCTTGCCTTGTGTAGAACTGCTGAGGGCAGGGCATCTCAATACGAAAAAACAGTCCATGAGTAGAAACCATTTATCTGTCTGGTAATGAAGAAATCCAATGAGTGAGCAAGAAAGGAGCCTAAAGATGAGAGCTAGCATGCCTGATGGTGGTCCCAGAGATGCCGGGTAAGGGGATACTGTAGCAAAGGATGAGCAGAATTCCACCTCAGATGGACCATGACGATAGTGATGCTTCAGCCTTGCCTAAGCCAGTGGAAGAGTTGAGGAACTAGAGCCACGTCCACCAGCAGAAAAGTTAGCATGGACCAAAGCTCACACACCCCCCAGAACCTCCAGAGCTTCATCACAGATAAAAAAGAAAAGGGAAGGGGGAAAAAATTCTGAGAAGAATCCTGAAGTGGTTGAGTTGAGTTCAATTCAGTTCAGTCACTAAGTCATGTCCGACTCTTTGCGACCCCATGAACCTCAGCATGCCAGGCCTCCCTGTCCATCACCAGCTCCCAGAGTCCACCCAAACGTATGTCCATTGCGTCAGTAATGCCATCCAAACAACTCATCCTCTGTCATCCTCTTCTCCTCCTGCCCTCAATCTTTCCCAGCATCAGGGTATGAGTCAGCTCTCCGCATCAGGTGGCCAAAGTATTGGAGTTTCAGCTTCAACGTCAATCCTTCCAATGAACACCCAGGACTGATCTGCTATAGGACGGACTGGTTGAATCTCCTTGCAGTCCAAGGGACTCTCAAGAGTTTTCTCCAACACCACAGTTCAAAAGCATCAATTCTTTGGTGCTCAGCTTTCTTTATAGTCCAACTCTCACATCCATACATGACTACTGGAAAAACCATAGCCTTGACTAGACGGACCTTTGTTGGCAATGTCTCTGCTTTTTAATATGCTGTCTAGGTTGGTCATAACTTTTCTTCCAAGGAGTAAGCATCTTTTAATTTCATGGCTGCAGTCACCATCCACAGTTATTTTGGAGCCCAGAAAAATAAAGTCAGCCACTGTTTCCCCGTCTATTTTCCATGAAGTGATGGGACCGGATGCCATGATCTTAGTTTTCTGAATGTTGAGCTTTAAGTCAACTTTTTCACTCTCCTCTTTCACTTTCATCAAGAGGCTTTTTAGTTCCTCTTCACTTTCTGCCATAAGGGTGGTGTCATCTGCATATCTGAGGTTATTGATATTTCTCCCAGCAATCTTGATTCCAGCTTGTGCTTCTTCCGGCCCAATGTTTTTCATGATGTACTCTGCAAATAAGTTGAATAAGCAGAATGACAATATACAGCCCTGACGTACTCCTTTTCCTATTTGAAACCAGTCTGTTATTCCATGTCTAGTTCTAACTGTTGCTTCCTGACCTGCATACAGGTTTCTCAAGAGGCAGGTCACATGGTCTGCTATTCCCATCTCTTTCAGAATTTTCCACAGTTTATTGTGATCCACACAGTCAAAGGCTTTGGCATAGTCAATAAAGCAGAAATAGATGTTTCTTTTGGAACTCTGTTGCTTTTTTGATAATCCAGTGGATCTTGACAATTTGATCTCTGGTTCCTCTGCCTTTTCTGATTGAGTAATTTCCCTAAAGAAATCCAGTTTAAATTGAAAGTAACTGAGTTGTTTTGTTTTAAAAGAATTCAAGTTTAGGCTATCAAATAGAGTCAAGGCTTGAGAGCTAAGTATGGTTATAGAAAACAAATGAGTGTAGACAATGGTGAGAGTAACTGCAGAGTTACTGTCAGGGTCTAGGCTGCTGGTTGGAGGTTGATGGCTGGGCGCTCAAGCATTGTGCCTGGAAGTGGAAAGGGTGTGAGCCTTAGAAGAGACTGATGAGATTCCTCTGCTGGGTGACCTGGGGAAAATTATTTTATTTCACTGAACTTTAGTATTTCCCCCAGTAAAATGGGTTTAAAAAAGAAAAACATATTTTTGTCGAAATACATTCTTTGCCATACTAGAGAATGACTGTTGCTGTACACTGAAAAAAGCACTGGTTAGTAAGATGCCATTGGCCTGTGTCATAACTATGCTGCCTATTCAGAAGGAAACTCTGTCTCCTCTCTGTAATATTCCAGAAAGAATTAGGTAAGATGGAAATCATCTCTTCTTCAAAGTGTGAGATTATTTATGAATATTAGTACTGGCTCCAAAGTTTGGCTAGCGGGTCAATCTTTCCTCGTTTTGTCCCTGTATGAACAACCTATACAGGCTTCATACATCATCATCAGTCAATTTTGATCTTTTTCCCAAGAAAAACCATCCATTTCATGAGATTTTATGTTTATTTGTAAGCATACGTAGCCAATATTCTCTGAAACATTTAAAGTTTTCTTTTCAGCTTTTTCCATAGTTCCAATTTTATTTTTAACTTTTTCTATATTAGATTTCTGAAAAGTTGGTCAATACTGTAGCTGTTTTTCTAAATACCTCTTTTATTTTCTGTTTAAAAATTTTTTTATATTAATTACTTCATTCTGCCTCCTTTCCTTGGGGCTTTTATTCTCTTAAAATTTCCAAATTGGATATTATTTTCATTTATTTTTTTCTATTTTAAAATAACAGGCATTTAAGAATACAAATTATTCATAAGTACTATTTATTCATTTACTTTATTAATAAGGTGTTTAAGGCCATTGATTGTAATTATATCTGTAGTTTACTGTATTCCTTAAATGATATGTGGCAATTTTATCTTTATTATTCTCAAAGTTGGTGTTATTGACAAAATATTTTGAGCTTTTAAATATCTAAACAGTTTTATTTAAAAATGTAGTCATATTTATGTAAAATTTCTATTTTATAAAATATATAACTTTCTGCTACCAAGTATTTGAGCAGTGTTTAATTGTTCCATAGATACTTGACCTGCAAGTATATATTTTTTGTTGCTAAGTAGCATGTTTGAAAATATAAAAATTAATTTTGTTTTATTGATGGTAACAAAGCTATTATTTATATCCTGATTTATGTCTTTTATTTGCTTTGAATTATTTGACAGTGAATTGTAACATCTTATATTACTATAGCCCCTATCTATATTACTCTTTTTTTATTTCTAGTAGTGTCTTTCTTGATGTATTTTGATACCATATTTTTGTTTAGTCGCTAAATTGGTCCAACTCTTTGCAATCCCTTGGATTATAGCCTGCCAGGCTCCCCTGTCCATGGGGTTTCCCAGGTAAGAATACTGAAATAGGTTGCCATTTCCTTCTCTGAGGGATCTTCCTGACCCAGGGATCGAATCTGCATCTCCTGCATTGACAGATTCTTTGCCACTGAGCCATCTAGGAAGCCCTAACACTATGTTATTCACCTATAATAGTGGATCTGCTGTGGTTTAGTTTAGATGATGCCTTTTATCAATCAAGAACGACCTTATGTGGGACTTCCCTGGTAGTGCAGTGGGTAAGATTCTGTGCTGCAATGCAGGGGGCCAGGTTCAATCCCTAGTCAGGGAACTAGATCCCACATGCTGCAGTTAAGAATTCTAATGTCACAACTAAAGATCCTGCATGCTGAAGATCTTGAGAGAGCAGTAGCTAAGACCCAGTGCAGCCAAATTAATAAATAAGTATTTTTTAATTTTTTCTTTTTTTTTATTAATTTATTTATTTTAGTTGGAGGCTAATTACTTTACAATATTGTAGTGTTTTTTTGCCATACATTGATAATAAATAAGTATTTTTTTAAAAATGACCTTACTTTAAGATTTTCTACTATATGGTTGACTTTGTATAATGTTAGTGATATTATTTTTGCCTTATATGAAGAGTTTAATTCTTAACTGCTATTTTTTTCGTATTTAGGATCATCTGTCTAAATTATACTAAAACTATTTTTCTTTTATTTTAATGAATTCTCTCCTGGCATAATATAACTCATTAGTCACTAAAGAACAAAAATGCTACCATGAGTGCAAGCTTATTAAATACTTCCCCTGATTTTCTCATGCTGTGTTATTAAACACACCTTATCTGAATATATCTAAGCCATTACCCCAATTTCAGCACTTTCCCAACTGTTTTCCTTTCAGTAGTTTTCTTTTTGATTTTGATTAATTATAAGATTAATGTTGGGAGGAAACTGTTAAATTAAAATCACTCACTAATAGAAGAACTTTGGTTCTTTGAGTATTGTATTCTCAGTCTTGAAATAAAATAACCTTAATGACAAGAATTCTTGCTGTTTTCTTTTCACACATATATATGAAAAATGATCATTTTGGAAGCTAAAGAACACTTAGTCCTTTGAAAGAAGAGTAAGTAAGCATGCAGGAAGGGAGAGAGGTGCCCTAGACAAACAAGAGGATTAGAACGGGAGTTAACTGCTCCTTATAATCCATCTGCTTTCCAAATGTGGGTCACTCCTTGAGGTCTGCAGGAAACAGAAAATGTGGGTGAGGGCAGAGGCTCATGGCTGGAAAATCTTTATTACACTTGTCAGCAATAGCTGCAATCATGCTGAATATTGAAAGAGACTTTCTATTTTCCCAGGTTGTGGTTATCCAAGGAGCTTTCTTCTTGAGATCAACAGTAATATAATTTCTGAGTCCAAATCAATAGTTTTCTGTCTCTCCTTTTTCCAACTAAATCAAAAGAAAAATGTTATAGATCTTCTCTAACCACTTTATTTATGGAAGATTTTCTTTTCTGTACACACTCTATGCTTTGGTTTAATTTTTAATGGGTTTCACTGTAAGAAGCTTCTTTGAGTGAACCAGAGGTTAAACATGATGATGAGAGAGCACTGACTCATTCTAATATTTCATCTTTTTCTGGGACATAGATCTTTATCTTGACCTTTAGTCTCTCTTGCCATACTAGTCTTAGCTAGAAAAAAATTATAGCAGGATGATTTTCCTAATGGTCACAAAGGAACTTATTATTTTTTGGAAAAATCTGTATTTTAAAAATTGACTAGTTTTCCTTATATTTGTTATACCCTAACTGTTTAAAAACCACCCTTTTAGATCCTTGTCCTAAGATAAATTTATTTACTTTCCGCTTTTTTTTTTGTTATTGTTATGTTTTCTTATGTTTAGTTTCAGTAGCTTCTAATTACCTATAGTTGATTGTTTCTTAGGAATCTGTGAGAGCTGAAAGATGTTAAAGAAAACATTCCTATAATTAGTAAAGCTCTGTGTCCACTGGGGTCATGAGATGATATAGTGAGCTTCAAAGAACAGACACAAGTCACACATATAATGAGATCGTGGCAAAAAAAGCAATTAATTAAAAACAGCTTCAACAACATTACACTGGAAATTAGAAACATAAAACTAAAAATATTTCAGAGACCTGGAGAAAATATCAGTTCAGGGAAAATACTCCTGACACAGAAATATCGTACTTGTTATATAAATGATGAGAGAGCTTAATTGACTTTATCTTGTTTGTTGACTATTAATGGCCTTTCCAATGTCATAGCCTCCTGTACCATGGCTTTATTTACTAGGCAGATGACTCTGGAGTAATCTGTTAAGCTCTCTCAGTCGCAAGTTCCTCACCTATAACCTAGGGGTGATAGTCTCCTGCCTCTCTGTCTCAAAGAAGTGCAAAGGAACAGGGAGGTGATGTAGTTGAATGTTCTCTTTAAAACTGAAAGATATGACACAAGTGTAAGTTATGATTAGTGCTCTTTTGGTCATACATTGCAATCTCCATTGCCTTACAAACCACATCGCACATTCAACGATGACCAATCACTTCTAGTTCCCAGGACTGTCCTGGCTTTAGTATTGAAAACTCCATTTTTCCTCTGTGGAACCCCTCTGTTGCAGGCAAACTGAACTATTTATTGTTCACACTATCATGTGTAGGAGGCCATAGTTTATAACACATACCGAATTCTCAGTTCAGTTTGTGGTTTCACTCTTTAATAGTAGAATTAACATGTTCATTAATTTGTTCATCATAAATTTTGGAGTATTCACAATCCAACAGCACTTTTCTTTAAGATATTGATGATATAAAGTTAAACAAAACAGATTGGGTTTCTGCTCTCAGAGACAAGTCCATTCTATTCTAAGAGAGAGAAAACAAATAAACATACTAAAAAGAATATAACTGTAAGTTGGGAGAAATATGCTGAAGAAAAAAAGTAAACTTTTATGTGCTAAGTTGCTTAGCTTTTATGTGCTAAGTTGCAGACTCTCTGCAGCCCCAGGGGTTGTAGCCTGCCAGGCTTCTCTTCCCATGGGATTCTCCAGGCAAGAAGACTGGAGTGGGTTGCCATGCCCTCATCCAGGGGATCTTCCCAAACCAGGGATCGAACCTGCGTAGGATCTCTTATGTCTCCTGCATTGGCAGGTGGGTTCTTTACCACTAGCACCACCTGGGAAGCCCAGAAACATCTGCTATGGTTGCCTTCTCTACAATACTAGCCTGTTAGGTGTGAAATGGTGGTGGTTTAGTGATTAAGTTGTGTCTTACTCTTTTGCAACCCCGTGAACTGTAGTCTGCTAGGCTCCTCTGTCTATGGGATTTTCCAGGCAAGAATATTGGAGTGTGTTGTCATTTACTTCTTTTTTTTTTTTTGCTTTTTATTTTTAAAGATCTTTTATTTATTTATTTATTTTAAATAAATTTATTTATTTTATTTGGGGGCTAATTACTTTACAATATTGTAGTAGTTTTTGCCATACATTGACATGCCATTTACTTCTTTAGGGGATCTTCCTGACCCAGGGATTGAACCTGGGTCTCCTGCATTGCAGGTGGGTTCTTTACCAACTGAGCTGTCAGGGAAGCCCAAACTTCTGTAAAAGACAATAAAGGGGAGAACATCTTTAGACTAGGAAGGGAAGGGGACTATGTGAATTACTCCTAAGGCCTAAAGGATTTTAAGAAGCCAGTGGGAGAACAGTGGAATGTGGAGGAGGAGAAGTTTGGGTGGGGGCAACTCCAAGCAGAGGAAAGAACATTATGTGTTGGATTTATCTACCCCAGTTTCGTATCTTTGATAGAGCACAACGCCTGGCAGAAAGTAGGTAGGTGCTGAAGGACAACCTGCTGAATGAACAAATGTCTCCAAGAGTACAACTCTCCATAATTAATAGTTAATTCTAGAGTTTCAGTCCCTTCCATCCTTTGCTGGGAGAGATCATTTGGGGGCACAGTCACCTTTCTGCTATTCCTTACATCACTCTGAGAAAGTGAGCCTCTTGTCTCAACTATCTTTAATAGTGTGTATGATCATAAGATCATGGCACCCTGTCCAAAGTCATCTCTGTTGGTTACCCACTCGAGAAACCCATGCCTAATGCCCTGTAGTCCTTTAAGACTTATTACACTGGTTACAACTAGGACTGAAGATTGAAGGCAGGAGGAGAAGGGGATGACAGAAGATGAGATGGTTGGATGGCATCACTTATTCAATGGACATGAGTTTGAGCAAGCTCTGGGAGTTGGTGATGGACAGGGAAGCCTGGTGTACTGCAGTCCATGGGGTGGCAAAGAGTTGGACATTACTAAGCGACTGAACTGAACTGAACAACTAGGACTAGTCATAAATCTTAGGGGATTCTTGATGGGTTTTTACATTTTCATTTTAAAGAATTAACGGATTTTGTACATAGACACTTTGAAGTACTATGAATGATGTTATTGTTTTCCCTACATTTGCCTT
The DNA here is from genome assembly GCF_054371585.1 of Giraffa tippelskirchi. Taxonomy (NCBI): domain Eukaryota; kingdom Metazoa; phylum Chordata; class Mammalia; order Artiodactyla; family Giraffidae; genus Giraffa; species Giraffa tippelskirchi. The sequence continues at coordinate 120,535,566 of NC_137278.1, forward strand.
TTACATGAAAAGTTTTAGCTTTTCTGCTTACAAGTTTGGTTACTTGTCTATTATGGAACATTTGTTTTAATTAAACAGAAATCTGCTACTCAGTGTTCCAGTCTGCCTTGAAGTCCTTTTCCCTTTATCACACCCATGATAAATTACTAGAAGCCCTTTAATGACAGGTTTATTTGCAGGAAACCTAACAAGATCTCTTCAAGTGGTCATTATTTCTTTTTCTTCAGAATTTTCTAGATATTGGTTGTTTTCTTATGGTAATTGCCACTTTTAAAAAACCTTATAATATATTTATGCACATGGCTATGCTTGTTTGTAAGCATCTTAAGAACATGATCAGTATTTATTTCTCATTCCTGTTCAGGTTCTCCTCTAGCTTCCCTCTCACCCTTGCTTGCGCTGTGCATATGGTGGTCCTAAATAAGTAAGCATTTGTTGAATGAAAGAAAAATTCTTCTAGATGATACAAAACCAAATGGAAAACTTTTGAGAATAACTAGAAGCAAATAATTGAGGTTTGAAAAATAAAAATGGAGGGGGGGTTACAAAGTGGTAGTAGGCATTGTTACAGTGTGTCCTCTATCAAGATAAAGATAATTAAGCCAAAGGATGCTGGGGTCATGGATCAATCAGCACTCTCCTTTATCAGAGGAGAAGGGAGCCAATGAGTCTTGTGTTGTAAGAGGAATGATTGCAACCTGGTCAAATTGCTCCAATACATTCTAGAGTTTTCTTGTTTGAAGGCATCAGTCTTGAAATTAAAACTGGCAAATCCTATAATCAAAGAAGAGAAAGGGTTATTGAAAGCTGTGTGGCTGTGTGGTGGTGCTCTCCTTGAGTCTCCAACTGGACTTGCCTCTGATGGCGCAGAATTGCTCTTTGTTCCAAGTGCCAAAATCGGGTATTTGGAAGGGTAGAATTAACGAGATCATAGGCTCTAAAGTCAAACATGGATGTCAGTACCTGTGTTGCTTTATCTCATTTGTTCATCTAATCCTACCAATTACTGCAATCCAGTCAGATGATTATATCTAACAGAATAGAAAATTAAATTTTAATTTTGTATTTATAGATTAAATGCAATGAAGGAATAATTCTTTTTTTGGATTACTAACTTGGCTGATGGGTGGATAACACAGTCCTTTTGAGAGCCTCAGGTCCCCACATTGCTCTTGCTATAGAATTAGGCCTTTCTACTGTTTTATGGAGGACTTTGCCTTTCCACAATATTCACTTCTCTAAATTTCAAATAAAAAATAAGCCTGTATATAATTTTTACATTTTTGGAAACAATTATATTTTACATGTTTTGAATATTATACTGGATATTGAATAATTAATGTGTATGAATAACTAGTATAAACAGAAAAAGCAGTGATTTTTAGAGAGAGGGAACTTATCATTAGAGAGTAATGTTTTAGATTAACACGTGCTTCTTGATTTTTTTAGCCATATATTACTTCTTCCTTCTTTTGTGGAACCCACATTTATAAAAGTCTGAACATTATCAGGTAATAAAGTATTTTTCCATTTTTAAAATTAATTTCACATGTGTGAATCAGAATTTCTGGGAAGCCTGAGATATTAGAAGTAAATTGCAATAATTTCAGCCAACTCCCAGAAACAGTCATAGGACATCTTATTGGTCAGTAATATTTGTTAAATTAAATTTCAGAGTAGAAAAGCAATGAATTGTTAATAGAAACAGTGTTAAAGTTTACTTAGTGTAAAGAGCCATTCAATCTGAGCACTACTTTAACTTAAACATTACTCTTATTTCAAGCTAACGCTATTTGAAAGTCCACAGAGTATCAGCAGCCACTTGCATTTTTCTACGAACTAAAGACATAATGTCTTTCCCACTTATTTTTTCACACATAGCTATGTACTACTTTGTGATAATTCATGTTTGTTTCTACATGTATTCATGTCTTGCCTTCCTAAAAAGATGCTTTTATTTTTCTTGGCAATGTATCCTTTTATCCATCCAAATATTCTTCATTGGTATTCCTGGTATTAGACACAGAGGAGTCAGTGGCAAAAGATAGCCTTTTACTCAAGACCTTCAGAGTTTAGAAGAGTTCATGGTCCCTTTAATACAGTCAGTCACCTCACAGGTATCATAGAAATAAAGGAAAAGCATTGCAGATATTTGCTTGCATAAAGTTGACAGCTTTAACATGTCAACGTTTTAATTTGTCTTTCCATACCCAGATTTGTTTCCATAAGTAGTTAAGATAAAAATGAGATTCAACAGAAACATTGAGTATCCTCTCTTTGGGTCTATTGCAGAGTGGGTCTATTTAAAAAAAAAGAGAGAGAGATTCTGGTAAACATTAAACAGGTTAGTAAGCTACCTTGTACTCTAGTAAATAATTAACATTTCTCTTCAGATTTCCAGAAAGAAATATCAAAGCTCCTTTGCAGTGGGAAGAAATCAGACTTTACCTGTGAAAGTCACTTCTTAAAACATTTCATGTATTTGAGTGAGGAAGGGCATCATTACAGTAAACAAAATACAGATCAATCAGAGACTCTTGCCTTTCATTCCACGCTCATTAACTATGCATTTGTGTTCAGAAGGATGACAGGAGTGCCCAGGTTTAACTGAGGGCACAAAAAGAATACCAAGTTCCATTTAAGACAGCAAGTGCCAAAGAAATTTCAGGTTAAGGCCGAAAACTTAAGAGTGGCATTTTTCATTCAGCACTCTCCTCTCCTATCTTAACTTCTAAACACTGTGAATTTGCTGTATTCATTTGTTCTTTTATGCCAGCCTAAACTGCTTTATTCAGGGAGATAAAACCTCAGATATGCAGATGATACCATTCTAATGGTAGAAAGTGAAGGGGTCCTAAAGATCCTCTTGATGAAAGTAAAATAGGAGAGTGAAAAAGCTGACTTAAAATTCAACATTCAAAAACTAAGATCATGGCATCTGGTTCCATCACTTCATGGCAAACAGAAGGAGCAAAAGTGGAAGCAGTCACAGACTTTATTTTCTTGGGTTCCAAAATCACAGTGGATGGTGACTGCAGCTATGAAATTAAGACACTTGCTCCTTGGAGGAAAATCTATGACAAATCTAGACAGCATATTAAAAAGCAAAGAAATCACTTTGCAGAAAAAGTATAGTATAGTCAAAGCTATGGTTTTTCTAGTAGTCAAATATGGATGTGAGAGTTGGATCAGAAAGGCTGAGTGGTGAACAATTGATGCTTTTGGAACTGTGATGCTAGAGAAGACTCTTGAGAGTCCCTTGGACAGGAAGGAGATCAAACCAGTCAATCCTAAAGGAAATCCACCCTAAATATACATTGGAAGGAGTGATGCTGAAACTGAAGCTCCAATAGTTTGGCCACCTGATGTGAAGAACTGACTCATTGGAAAAGACTCTAATGCTAGGGAAGATTGAAGACAGGAGGAGAAGGGGACAACAGAGGATCAGAAGGGTGGATGGCATCATTGACTCAATGGACATGAGTTTGAGCAAGCTCGGGGAGTTGGTGATGAACAGGGAAGCCTGGTGTGCTGCAGTCCGTGGGGTCACAAAGAATTGGAAACAACTTAGTGACTGAACAACAACATGTGTGTGTGTGTGTGTGCGTATAAACCTAAATAATTACATATTTAAGTATATTTAAAAATTTAAATGCCTTCCTGTCTTTTCTTTAAGCAGTTGACTTCAAGTATCCACTAGTATGACCTGATCTAGTCTGGAAATTAATAACAATAAAGCACTTTTTGCAAGGCATTTTATGCTCAGTATACAACATGGGCTTTCCTCACTTAACCATCACAACTACTCTGTGTGGTTTGAGGCAGTATATCCTCATTTATAGATAAAGAGACTGAGAACAGACCAAGGTTTTAGAAAGAATATATAATAGTGCTATGATCTGAAAAACACTGCCATTGCTCACTTTAGCTGACAATAACTGAAAGACCATCTTTTATTAGTTTTATACATTACAGATGTTCCTAATACTTTGGCACTTTGGTACTGCTTTCTTCATCTACTTCTCTTTCTGGCTAGAATGCTACATCTTTCTAATCCTTCACCAGGCTAAATTTCTTGATTTTTAAAGTCTCAGCTCAGGAGTACTTCTTTGAAGAAGAAATCTGTGACAATCAAACTGGGCTGATTTTTTTCTATAGCACCTTGCATATAGCTCTTTATTAAATACTTTAAACTCTGAGAATTTGAACAATTACTTGTTCACAATTGGTCAGCTTGGACTTGCCATGAATTAAATATTTGTTCAATGAATGCATGGATGAGTTCCCTACATATTAAACTGTTCTGAATTGGGTTAGAATGACATGTTAGGCATGCAAATTGTTGCACAAGGGTTAAAGGAGCAAAGCTATTTTAAAGAAAGAACAGGCATAGCTGGCCAATGAGGCATAGCAGTTTGAGGAGATCAAATGTACCCAAAGAAAAAGTATCTATTTAGAAAACAGAGAGAAGGCAAAGTGAGACAAATTCAACATCAAAATGCTGACAGTACGAAGAGTAAAACAGAGACTAGAAGAATAAGTGAAACTGGAGATACTTCCTGGAACAAGCTTTTAATCGAAAGTTTCCCTTTCTGATACGGCTAGTTGTTTTGGAACTAATATTGATCACAGTTCAATTGTGCTCTTTTAAAAAAAATATTTTTAATTGGAGGATAATTACTTTACAATATTGTGTTGGTTTCTGCTACACATCAATGTATTCTTTTTTATAGTTGAATGCTATTCTGTTGTATAATGTACCACAACTACTTTATCCATTCATTTGTCAGTGATCATCTAAGTTCCTTCATTTTGTATAATAGGCTCTAGATTCATCTACCTCATTAGAACTGACTCAGATGTATTCTTTTTTATACTTGAATGCTATTCTGTTGTATAATGTACCACAACTACTTTATCCATTCATTTGTCAGTGATCATCTAAGTTGTGTCCATATCCTAGATATTGTAAATAGTGCTGTGATGAACATTGGGGTGCATGTGTTTTTTTCAATTATGGGTTCCTCAGGGTATAATTGTGTTCTTAAACTGTAGATTTAAGCCATAAGTGGATTGAATTTTTTAGTAGTATGTAAATTACTCTATAAATATGCTAATCACTAGCTCACTAACTACTTATTTCTCCCACTTCATGAGAGAAGAAAATTACCCCATTCAAAGAATCTTTCATTTCCTTGTCTACAGAGCTGATTGCTAAAGCAAAGGTCTTGCTGATGTGGCAATAGATTTCAGAACAATAAGAGGAAAAGCCAGCATGTTATCTAAATTATTAAATTCTTACAAAATCAAGGTATTGGTCTGGAGTAGGGTAGAATCTTCTCTCAACTGGTCAGGAAGAAATATTATTAGGGCTTTTATACAATAACATTATGGGGAGATGCCAGGCTGGGCTCACTCTTCCTTATCTTCCTGTCTTGACCTACTTGGTGACGAAGCAATTGGGCAAAGCAAGCTCGAAAGCTACCTTCACTTCTATAATCTATGCAATGTCCTGATATTTCTCCCTTGAATTGCCTACTCTTTGGTTATTTGGTTGGTTATCCATGTGCTCTCTATGACAAGCAAACATTTTCACATCATTAAGTATGAATTCTTGTTAGTTCCTAGGTAAGAATAGTTAAGAGCAGGTTTGGAGGTGGATAAATGATACATTCATTGAAGTTTGCCAATTACTAAATATGTAACTTGAGTAAGTTTCTCAACTTCTGTAAGCTCTGCTTTCCTCATCTGTAAACTGGGGTCAATAATAGGACAGTGCTCATAGGATCGTGAGCTCCAATGCACTGGCCACCTGAAAAGTCAGCTCACTGGAAAAAGCCCTGATGCTGGGAAAGATTGAGAGTAAGTGGAGAAGGGGGTGGCAGAGGATGAGATGGTTGGATGGCATCACTGGCTCAATGGACATGAGTTTGAACAAACTCGAGGAGACAGTGAAGGCCAAGAAAGCCTGGCATGCTGTAGGTCATGGGGTTGCAGAGAGCTGGACATGACTTTATGACTGAACAAGAACAACACAGGGTTGTGGAATATCGTAGATGAATTAATGCTTATAAAGTGATATTATTGATTGATAAATATTCTTTTATTATTTTGTTACAGTTGTAGGAAAAGATGTTCAAAGTTTTTGGTATTTAAATTCTTGTGTGTGAATTTCATTTATTTACATGCTCTTTCCTATTATCCCAGCACAAAAGAAAAGGTTACTTTAAAAATAAAGTTTCATCAATAATACTAGGAAACACTAATTGCTGTATAAATTCTATAATGTTATTTTTTATGCTGAGACCCCAATTAACTTCAGTTGAATACCTGTGAAATATGAGTCTCTCCTATTCTGGATAGAATAATTGGATATATCATGAAGTATGTTGTTGAATAAATTGTGTTTTCTTCCAGTCGATCAAAGACCTGGTGGAACACTATCATGAAAATGGGCAGGCATGTCGTTACTTTCCTTAGAAGGTAATTCCGAGATCTTGGCCATTTGCTTTGAATGGAAAACTGTAGACATTCTCATTAATTAATGTGTGGATTTTGTCACTTTGCTAAATTATCTTTCCTACAATTGATGATTTTTCATTGTGTCTATAGCTGTTTTGTGCCTTCCACTTTTTTCCCTGGAGATGGTGCTTTTTTTTTTTTTGCATTAGCAGTCTTATGCTGCAAATGAAACTCTTTCAGGAGACAATTATCTGTTGTTTTGGTAAAGACAGCCCATGATTCTGAGACAATTTCATAGATAGAATTAGTTTCACAGATTGTTTATTCAGGGTGATGATTTCCTAAATGGCATATGAGACATGAAATCCTGCATAAAGCAGATAAGCAAAGCCATTGGTTGCTATTCAGCACTAAAGTCTAGGTATGTCAGGGGATGGAACTACTATTATGGAAATTCCTTCTGCATCCAAGGTGCTTTATGCATGTTACTTTTCATCTACAACTACAAGGCTGGATAGTTAGGTTGTGTATGTTTTGATTGTATAAATGTACTGAAACACAAAGAAGTGAAGATAGCTTACACCAATATCATATAGGTACATGTTTGAGCAAATATTTGGACCCAGGTTAATTTTATTCCAAAACTTACAGTGTTTCCAATATATGACAATGGAAAATATTGTGCCCTCATGCATAGGCATTCTGCTAGATGCATACTTTTTAAAATAACTCTACAAAATAGCTATTATTATTTCTCAAAGCAAAAAGGAAAGAGAATACCAAAAGGTAAAAAGAGATACTTAATTCAAAAGTAGTTAGAAGGTTCAAAGTCAAGTTTCAAAGTAAATCAAATGATGCTCATTCAGGGAAGAGGCTTTTCAGTCATTCATTGCATAGCTGCCGCTCATTTATTGGTAATTGTATGATACAGCCTTACTCTGGTCCAAACATTAACTAGGTTCTGGGGGTATCACAATGAGCAAAACCTAGAGTGGTCCTTGTAATCAAATTGCTTACAATCTTATTGAGGAGTATTACTAAAATAAATTTAAAATAAAATAATTACGTGTTTTAATGGGAAAATATAGGGCCTATGAAAATTATAAGGGGATATGAACTTACCTGCTGCAAAAGAACAATTTTAAAGTCATGAAAACCCCAAAGGATTTTACCTATTATGTACATTTGAGTATTCAGATTTGTAATGATGAGTTAATGATGGTAAGCTCATGTAATTGAGCTTATTTTTATTTAATAATTGTAGTTACACAAAAATATTTTTCCTAATTTCATTTGTGATTTTATTAGAGTGGGATTGTGGGAAATTTTTTTCTCTTTTTGCTTTCCATTTTAAAAACATGTATTTGCATGATTTTTTAAAAAGTGGAAGCAAAATGATTTCACATACTAAAATATTTTCTAAGAATTCTAAATCTTATGAAACACTATGAGGACATGTGTGTGTGTGTGTGTGTGTGTGTGTGTGTGTGGCTGTATGCATGTATGTGTATGTGCTATGTAGTATTTTCTTTTTTCTTCCTTGTTTTTGTCTAAATGAACTTTTACTCCTGATATGCCTTATCTCTAGGTTTGGAGGTAAGGGACCACAGCTGTAACTCAGCTGCTGTGATCTCATTTCCTGTTTTCTTGCTCATAGATTTGATTAAAAGGAAAATTGAAAACGTATCCAACCTTGATTTAATGCCTACAAGATTAGGACAAGGTTATAGAACTCAGACTTCTAAGTCACTAACTTATTTCTGCTTTTGGTAAGCTTGAATGAAAAGTGGAAATGAAAATTATTTTGTCAATCATATATTTGCAATCCTATTAATCCAAGATCAGAAGCAATTTTGTGTTAGAAGATATTTTATTTTAAGTGATATATTTTAGGACAGGGAATTTATATATGTATTATGCATATATATAAATGTATTTTATATATATATACATATGCCTACATACAGAGCCATATATACTTTTTCACAGTAAAGTTTTTCTTGAAGGATGTCAATCTTACTTAAAATATATTTTAGAAAATTAATATTTGTAACATATTTTCTACAGGAATTATAACAATGCATATAAGAAAAAGAAAAAACTAATAACCATCCATAATCCTATTGCATAAATTGTTTTTATTTTTGTACATGGCCTCCCACTAATATATAAATATAGATTTTAATACACATACATATTTAAGCCCAATAATACATGCATGCTTATCTTATAACTAAAACATAAATGTTTTATGAACTTATTTTCTTATAATGATATCTCAGTATCTTTAAATAACTATATAACATTTTGTTATGCCAACATTTTTATTGATCAGTTAATCTCTTACTTTTTGGCCACCTGATATGACTCATTGGAAAAGACCATGATGCTGGAAAAGATTGAGGGCAGGAGGAGAAGGGGGCAACAGAGGATGAGATGGTTGGAGGGCATCATCAACTCAGTGGACATGACTTTGCGCAAACTCTGGGAGATAGTGAAGACAGGGAAGCTTGGTGTGCTGCAGTCCATGAGGTTGCAAAGAGTCAGACATGACAGCGACTGAACAACAACAACAAATCTCATAGTTTAGGACATTCAAGAGGTTTTGACTTTTTCGCTGTTGTAGGCAATGCCATGATAAATGTCCTTATATCGAAATTTTTGAAAATAGAGCTTTGATGTAGCTGCATAAATAGGTTAAGAAACTTCATGGCTAGAAGTTCTACTATTTCTGTTTCCTTCCTCCTCTCCATATATGCATCCAGTTCATCCTGAAAATGACTTCTCATGTAATTTAAAGAATAAGTTTAGTTATTTTAATCTGCAGTGATGATGAAATTCTAAGTGGAAATAACATAGCTATTGACTATCTGATTTGCGGGTGTATTTTATTTTATGTTACTGCAGGATATAATTTAAGTTAGAAATACAAATGAATTAATGCTGACTTGTTCTTGAACGATACATGACTACCTTGAAATTACTATGGATACACTTGAATATTGAAAAATGAAGAGAGCAAGTAAAATGATGGAGTCTTACAGAATGTTAGTGCTACTGGATTTATAATTATAAAGGGTTTATGAACGCCAGTTTCATCTCTCTTCCATCAAGTCTACATTTTCTTCTGTCTCTGTCATATTTAACGGAGCAGCATTATAAGCTGAAAAATGATAGTTACTTTTCTGTTCCTTTTTAATGACTATAGATATAAATCTGTCGTAAACTGCTAAATCTGAAAACATTGAGGGAAGAAACCAAAGTAGGTTTTTTGTTTGTTTTTTAACATGCATAACATTAAATAATGGGAAGTTGGTTAGCAGGAACTCTGTCCCATTTTGTTTACACATCTCTAATGGGGTTAATATATAGGGCCAGTGCAAATGAGTGTTATATAGCTAAGTAATGATAGCCTGCAGCAAGAGAAATAGGGAACCGACATCCTGACATTTATTTTCAAAATAGCTGAACATTTTCCAGGCACATTTTGCTGGTCTTACTGACAAAAGTCCTTCTGTTAATCATGTAGAATGAAATTCTTTTCAACATGACATAATTGAGGATCCACCTTAAAGCACTTTGAAAAATAAAGACCTTTTCAAACTCAGATTGACTTTTTGTCTCTCTTAGTTTTTACTTGGTGAAGACACTGAGCTTGCAATGAATGTAGTTCTGAATTTTAGTGAGTATAAAAAAGTTGGAGAGCTAAAAGGCCCTTCAGTGACTGCTGCTGTGTAGATTGTTTTTAAGATATTTTAATTTTTAAAACAAAATAAGTATATGAAGAAGGGGTTATTTTATTGATTTTTATGAGACTTACAATATTTAATACTTTTAATGAGACATAATATTTAATATCTCACCTGATAGAGAAAGGGGCTTCCCAGGTGGCTCAGTGGTTAAAAAAAAAAAAAAATCCACCTGCCAATGCAGGAGACCCAGGTTCAATTCCTGGGATGAGAAGATCCCCTGGAGAAGGAAATGGCAACCCACTCCAGTATTCTAGCCTGGGAAATCACATGGACAGAAGAGCCTGGTGGGCTACAGTCCATAGCATCGCAAACAGTCGGATACGACTGAAGCGACTGAGCACTGATAAAGAAAATATCAGTAGACAGGGTTATTTTTTTAAAATGGTCACTGATTTTTAAAACCTAAATAATTGACCTTTTAGCTTAACACAGCTGATAACATTTAGAGAGTGAACTAGTGTAAAAGTTTTTCTGGAGGAGACAACTGGGGGTGTATGTGAGGACTTAGAAGTGTCAGGTACAGTCTGCTGGTGAAGATCAAGGGCCAGTGCACTGGGCTGAAGGCCAGAGAGAGTCAAGGAAGGGTGTGGCATTAGGAAAATCACATCATCAGATTGTGAGGAGGGTAGATTAAAGGTGAGTGAGTTTGGGAAGAGATAAATGAAGGAGCAATTTTTCACCTAGAATGAGGAGGTGAGAAAAATAATCAAGGGTCTTGCAATGATTTAGAAAAGAAGACAAGACTGAGGACTACTTAGTATAAATCTTGAAAATAAAAATAATGATAAACAGGATTTAGGGGAGCTTAAATGTTTCTATCAACTGGGTACCTGACCCAAATAATTAGGTTACATTATGTAGAAGACAGACCTCAGCTACATGATCATTTTTTTTTTAATTGAATGGCAAAAGCCCCTTTTGATACTTCCATTTTTTTCAGTTTACCTATAATGCCTTCAGTTCAGTTCACTTCAGTAGCTCAATTGCGTCCAACTCTTTGGGACACCACAGACCGCAGCATGCCAGGCTTCCCTGTCCATCACCAACTCCTGGAGCTTGCTCAAACTCATGTTCATCGAGTGGGTGATGCCATCCAACCATCTCATACTCTGTCATCCTCTTTTCCTCCTGCCTTCAGTCTTGTCCAGCAAGTAAGTCAATTCTTCACATCAGTTGGCCAAAGTATTAAAGCTTCAGCTTCAGCATCAGTACTTCCAATGAGTATTCAGGACTGATTTCCTTTTGGATTGACTGGTTTGATCTCCTTGTTGTCCAAGGGACTCTCATGAGTCTTCTCCAACACCATAGTTCAAAAGCATCATTTCTTCAATGCTCAGCTTTCTTTATAGTCCAACTCTCACATCCGTACATGACTACTGGAAAAACCATAGCTTTGACTAGATGGACCTTTGTTGGCAAAGCAATGTGTCTGCTTTTTAATAAGCTGTCTAGTCTGGTCATAGCTTTTCTTCCAAGGAGCAAGTGTCTTTTGATTCCATGGCTGCAGTCACCATCTGTAGTGATTTTAGAGCCCAAGAAATTAAAGTCTGTCACTGTTTCCATTGTTTCCCCATCTATTTGCCATGAAGTGATAGAACCAGATGCCATGATCTTTGTTTTTGAATGCTGAGTTTTAAGCCAGCTTTTTCACTCTCCTCTTTCATTTTCATCAATAGGCTCTTTAGTTCCTCTTGGCTTTTTGCCATAAGGGTGGTGTCATCTGCATATCTGAGGTTATTGATATATCTCCTAGGTGATCTTGATTCCAGCTTGTGCTTCATCCAGCCTGGCATTTCGCATGATGTACTCTGCATGTAAGTTAAATAAGGAGGATGACAATATACAGCCTTGATGTACTCCTTTCCCAATTTGGAACCCGTCAGTTGTTCCATGTCTGGTTCTAACTGTGCTTCTTGACCTGCATACAGATTTCTCAGGAGGCAGGTAAGGTGGTCTGGTAGTCCCATCTCTTTAAGAATTTTCCAGTTTGTTGTGATCTACACAGTCATAGGCTTTGGTGTAGTCAATAAAGCAGAAGTAGATTTTTTTTCTGGAATTCTCTTGCTTTTTCTTTCTATAACACTTTTTCTTGCTTTAATGCCTTATACTCTTAAAATTTAAACTGGAATTTGGATGATGTAATCTGTCAACTTGGGACAAGATGGAGAAATCAATTATATATGTATGTATTCCAGGAGTCCTCCTAACATATTATATGACCATTTACTTTCAATATAATGTAAGATATTTAATTTATATTATTTAGTGAGCCATATGTCTTTACCAGAAGAGAAAACTATATAAAATTAAATAAGAAATCTAATTTAACAATATCTGATTTTATTTTTTTCTGAATTGATTATGGTGCTTTGTTACCTTAGTATTTTTTTGTTAAAAGATACCTATAACTGCTTCTATATGTTTGTGTCCTTGGAATTACTTTCAAAGCATAGTCTTTTCATAAAAAAGAACAGATATTAATCTAGATCTAAATCTAGATATGTCTTTGGAGATTTCTGTCTTTGGGACCCTCCTTCTTAATATCTGGCACAGAGCAGTGGCTTTGGGAAAACATCATGCTTGGCAACTTCCATGATAACATCATTCCCCCTCTAAGAATATTTATGAAAAAAATAAGTCCTTGAAAACAACCCTGTGAGCTTGGTAAATAACAGAGACTGAGCTGCTTAAATAATGAAGCAAGGTCACCAACCCTCTTTCCCCAGCTTGCCCCCCTCCACCCACTGCTTCTCTGCTTCCTCAGAAAGTGTTTTATTACTCTGAAAGGAACTCTGGAATTGAATCAAAAAATGAATAGCAGCCCCTCCCACCCTTGAAGTTGTGTTTAGATTATTAAAAGGATTTGTCTGGTGTTAGTGAAATTAAAATGGGGAATATGGAGTGCTATTTCAATTTAAAATCTATATAGGCTTCCATATATCAATCATACTTTAATATTTATTTTCATATCTTTAAAATTTTGACTATTACATATTACCAGAGTAATAAGACATTAAAAAGTACTCTAGCCTCAAAATCATGGAAGAATTAGGTGCAGATTTTAGTATGAAATGATTTAATTGTGTCTGCACTCTCAGAGCTCTATTTTCAACATTCTCCCCCTTATATAGTGAAAAAAAAGGAAATTTCATTTGAAAATTTTGTTAAAATACTGTGTTAAATCACACTAATATTATAAATGTAACTTCTCTTCTAACTCTGCTATTTTTGGCATATTATTACAATAAATTTTTTATCAGAAAGATGCATGAAAAATAAAAAAAACAGGCTTTTTAAATTTCCTATGTTTATGCAAGAAGTGGATTCATTGCAAAATATTCCAGATGGAAACTAAAATCCATGTTCTTGGGGAGAAAAACTCCAGCTACTTGGAAAACCATTTACTTTCTAATTTGCTCCTTCATTTTTTTCCCTTTTGTTTCCAAGTAATTGTTGCTAAAGTCTTAGTCACCCTTGTATCTTACTTTTGCTTTGAAACTTAGCTCTAGATGCATTCCAGAGCAACTCAATAATCATTAACAAATGTCACCCTGACCTGACCCTGCTGGTCAGACAGCCACCAAGAGATAAATGTCTTATGAGGCTTCACCTTTAAGAGACTACCTCTGCCCTCCAGCCTCTCTTGAATTCTGGAACCCTTCTTTTTTCTAACAAACTTTGTCTTTCTTTGCAATCTCGAATCAAGTGATTTATGCCAATTTGAAGGTTTTCTAAACTTTGGTTATCTCCTCAGTCCTGATGTGGTAACTCTCTACTGCTTACCACTGACCTCTTAACCCTAAATTAAAACTATGGATTTGAAATGTTTCCCAACACAGCAGCAAGCTGGAAAAGGACACAGACTAGGAAAGAATTCTATTCACACAAATTCCCTGGTGTATTTTGTGAACATCAATTGTGTATGACCTAGTCTGTTCCACTAAGTTGAGCTCCTAGAGGGCACAGGTTGAATGTTTTTAAAATTTTCTTCAGTACATCCATCACAGTGCTTTGCTCAAACTAGATACTCAACACAACTTGACTTCCATTGTCACGGCTGGTGATAGCTTTCCTCTTAACCTTAGCTATTTATCAATCTTAGCATGGTTGTCTAACTGGTTCCCTGGCTTCTAGGCTTTTTCTCTTCCAATTCATCTGACATAGCAATAACAATTAGAGAACTATATTAATTATGTTGTTCCATTGCTCAAAAGCCCCTCCATTGTGGGTACGGTTCCACATGAATATTCACTTTCTTTCTTAGACTTTAGTGTATTGGTTGAAATTTTTACTATGAGCACATAGTTTTACTTAGGTATAATTAAGAAAAAGAGCTATTTTTACTTTGAAAAGACAAAAATATGCAAAGGAATAAACATTTGCTCTAATAAAGTAATTCTGAATATAATAGTATTTCTGGTTCAGAAATGAATACCAGTATCTGCACTTGAACCTATCACTGCAAATGACCAAACTTACACATCAGTCTTGGTGGAGAGGGAGAGATGCTACCCATGCCGCCCACTTATCTTCCTTTCATTTTTGTCTTCTTTTCTCAAAAGAAATTTGATCCTTCTTTTTTTAAATTAATTTATTTGTTTTAATTGGAGGATAATTACTTTACAATATTGTGATGGTTTTCACCATACAACAACATGAATCGGCCATGGGTACACATTTGTCCCAGCATCCTGAACCCCCCTCCCACCTCTCTCCCCACCCGAGCCCTCTGGGTTGTCCCTGAGTACCAGATTTGGGTGCCCTGCTTCATGCATCAAACTTGCACTGGTCATCTATTTTACATATGGTGACGTACAAATTTCAATGCTATTCTCTCAAATCATTCCACCCACACCTTATCCCGCTAAGTACAAAAGTCTCTTCTTTACATCTGTGTCTCCTTTGCTGCTCTGTATGTAGGATCGATGGTACCATCTTTCTAAATTCCCTATATGTGTGTTGATATACAGTATTTGTCTTGCTCTTTCTGACTTACTTCACTCTGTGTAATAGGCTCCAGGTTCATCCACCTCATTAGAACTGACTCAAATGTGTTTCTTTTTATAGCTGAATAATATTCCACGGTGTATATGTACCACAACTTCCTTATCCATTCATCTGCCAATGGACATTTAGGTTGTTTCCATGTCTTAGCTATTGTAGTACTGCTGCAATTAACATTGGGATACATGTGTCTCTTTCAATTCTGATTTCCTCGGGGTGTATGCCGAGCAGTGGGATTGCTGGGGTGTATGGCAGTTCTGTTCCCAGCTTTTTGAGGAATCTCCACACTGTTCTCCATAGTAGCTGTACCAGTTTACATTCCCATCAACAGTGTAAGAGGGTTCCCTTTTCTCCACACCCTCTCCAGCATTTATTGTTTGTAGACTTTTTGATGATGGCCATTCTGACCTGTGTGAGATGATATCTCATTGTGGTTTTGATTTGCATTTCTCTAATAATTAATGAGTGAAGTTGAGCATCTTTTCATGTGTTTATTAGCCATCTGTATGTCTTCTTTAGAGAAATGTCTATTTAGGTCTTTTGCTCACTTTTTGATTGGGTTGTTCATTTTTCTGGTATTGAGCTGCATGAACTGCTTGTATGTTTTGGAGATTAATTCTTTGTCAGTTGTTTTGTTTGCTATTATTTCCTACCATTCTGAGGACTGTCTTTTCACCTTGTTTATAGTTTCCTTTGTTGTGCAAAAGCTTTTAAGTTTAATTAGGTCCCATTTGTTTATTTTTGTTTTTATTTCCATTACTCTGGGAGGTGGATCATAGAGGATCTTGCTGTGATTTATGTCAAAGAGTGTTCTGCCTATGTTTTCTCTAAGAGTTTTATAGTTTCTGGCTTTACATTTAGGTCTTTAACCTATTTTGAGTTTATGTTTGTGTATGGTGTTAGAAAGTATTCTAGTTTCATTCTTTTACATGTAGTTGACCAGTTTTCCAGAGACTTGTTACAGAGACTGTCTTTTCTCCATTGTATATTTTTGCCTCCTTTATCAAAGATACAGTGTCCATAGGTGTGCAGATTTATCTCTGGACTTTATATTTTGTTCCATTGATCTATATTTCTGTCTTTGTACCAGTACCATAGTGTCTCGATGACTGTCAATTTGTAATATAATCTGAAGTCAGGAAGGTTGATTCCTCCAGTTCCATTCTTTTTCAAGATTGCTTTGGCTATTTGGGGTCTTTTGTGTTTCCATACAAATTGTGAAATTATTTGTTTTAGTTCTGTGAAAAATACCTTTGGTAGTTTGATAGGGATACACTAAATCTGTAGATTGCTTTGAATAGTGTACTCATTTTCACTATATAAAGATTCTTCCAATCCAAGAATGGGGTGTATTTCTCCATCTATTTGTGTCATCTTTGATTTCTTTCATCCCTGTTTTATAGTTTTCTGTATACAGGTCTTTTGTTTCTTTAGGTAAATTTATTTCCATGTATTTTATTCTTTTTGTTGAAATGGTGAATAGGATTATTTCCGTAATTTCTCTTTCTGATTTTTCATTGTTAGTGTATAGGAATGCAAGTGATTTCGATGTATTAATTTTACATCCTGCAACTTAACTATATTCATTGATTAGTTCTAGTAATTTTCTGGTGGCATCTTTAGCGTTTTCTATGTGGAGGATCATGCATCTGCAAACAATGAGAGTTTTACTTCTTCTTTTCCAATCTGGATTTTTTAAAATTTCTTTTTCTCTCTGATTGCTGTGCCTAGGACTTCCAAAACTATGTTGAATAGTAATGGTGACGATGGGCACCCTTGTTTTGTTTCTAAAGATCCAGACTGAGTATCCACTCTCTACCCTTCACCAATTGCTCCAAATCTCCTCCTCCTTTAAATTTTAATATCGCTGATGATTTGGTTATGTGTTGATCACTGAATGACATTTTGGTTTTATTTTTTAAGAGACTGTGGCATCTTCCCACCTGGGTGTTAAGCAAATCAAAGGCAGGAATTATGTCTTAATCAAGCCTCTAGTTGTGTTTTTTTCAGACAAATAAATATTATTTGAGATATGAGTTGAGCTCTGCTACCTGATAAAGAAAGCAAGCAACGTATGAAATAGTTTAAGTGAGATGAGAACATTTTATTCTTAGATCATCAAAAAGAGTAAATAATAAACTACTTCATTTTTTATTTTAGTCCGAACCCATAAAGTTAAAAGCCTGGGGACTTTTTACAAATATGCGTATTTAAGTACACAATGAGGTTTAAGAGTAATCACTTTAAAAGCATCAAAAAACCATATTTTAAACCAAATGATTCAAGATAAGAGGAAAGTATAAAGATTTAGGAATTTCAAATTCATCCAGTCTAATCCAAAGGGAAAGTAAGTTCTCTCTCTTACTCTCTCTTTGCTGCTGTATATCGTAAGAGCAAACTTTTAGGTAAGAAAATGCTTACTATTATCGCAGAGTACATTATATGTAAACAAAGCTGTTTAATTGGCCATCGGTGTCCCAAGCGTAGCTCAGCTGGTAAAGAATCCGCTTGCAATACAGGAGACCCTGGTTTGATTCCTGGGTCAGAACGATCCTCTGGAGAAGGGATAGGCTGCCCACTCCAGTATTCTTGGGCTTCTTTGGTGGCTCAGCTGGTAAAGAAGCCACCTGCAATGAGGGAGACGTAGGTTCAATCCCTGGGTGGGGAAGATCCCCTGGTGGAGGGCATGGCAACCCACTCCAGTATTCTGGCCTGGAGAATCCATGGACAGAGGAGCCTGGTGGGCTATGGTCCATAGAGTTACAAAGAGTTGGACACAGCTTCAAGCAACTTAGCACGCAGCATGCAGGGTAATGATGAAAGTTAGAAAATAAAGTATGTAAAGCACTTATCGCAGTGCTAGGAACATAGTAAGACTGCAATGAATGCTATCTATTCTTATTAATATTGCTAACCTTGTTCAAATCTAATCAACAGAGATACCCTACTGCCTCTGCACTGAGTATAATCTGGGTTTGGTGCACTCTGCCCTCTGAGTTTGACCACTGTGTGCCTCTCCAACTTCTTGCCTCTCTCTCCTCTGTCTGAGTCTTCACTCAGCCACTTGTTGTTTTCCCCCTTTATACCATTATAACTTCTATTTCCTCTGCTTGGAACACCTCTCATTTGACAGTCTAACTCATCCTTCAAGCCCAAATCTAAGGGCTCTTTCTTTCAAGTAATCCTACCTTGATTGTAAACCTCTTAAGAAACAGCAGCTTATTCACCTCTGAGTTCCTGGTGCCTTGCATGGTTACTGGCATAAGTAAATTTTAAATAAACGTTAGCTGCTGCTGCTGCTGCTAAGTCGCTTCAGTCGTGTCCGACTCTGTGCGACCCCATAGACGGCAGCCCACCAGGCTCCCCCGTCCTTGGGATTCTCCAGACAAGAACACTGGAGTGGTTAACTAAATTCAACTAAAAACAGTGTCATTCTACAAGATACTATAGAGATGATAATCTTTTCTAAATTCCCTGATATCTCCTAGTACCTGAACTAGACTAAGATTAAAATTTAGTTAAAAATAGGGACTTTTATTTCTAATATATTTAGGTGTGTATCCTTTGCAACCCATGTAATCTTAGGTTATTTAAACCACCTGAGTTCAAACTTCTGCTTATAGAACTGAAGTTATGAAAAGCTATCTTATAGGACTGGCAGAAGGGAGTAAAAGAGAGAATTTAACACCGAGCTTGCAATATTCTAAGTATTTAACAAAATGATTTTTGCTATTTCTGCTATGGTTGTTGGTAGAGCCTTTTTTATCATTTTGATCACCCATATCTTCATCACCAAACCTTTTCATCATCAGGAGTTAGGAAATCCATCGTGAAAGGACCAGAAATAGAAAATATTAGCATAAGCCGTGGACCATGCCATTCCCCTCTGTATAGAGATTTAAGATCCAGTCAGACACCCTGAATGGAAGCCACAAAGGAGTTGAGAGAGGAGGTGTGCCTTGGCTCTCCAATGTGAGAACACTTACTAAGAGCAGGAGTTTGGAAAATTAAAGCCACATGGAAGGTTAGTTAATTGTGTCTCTTAATGGGAGCAATTGCTTGTAAGCAACTAGTGAAAATGAGATATAGTTGAAAAGATTAGATTAGTGTAATACTTTGGAAGGTCCTTACAGTGGGTTAAAATGAAACCAACACAATATTACACAACATTAAATTTAAAAAAACAAGAAATAATTTAAAAAATTAAAATCATTAAAATGATGGAATACTTAGGAATATATCTACCTAAAGAAACAAAGACTTATATATAGAAAACTATATGAAAGAAATCAAAGAGGACACAAACAGATGGAGAAATATACCGTGTTCATGGATTGGAAGAATTAATATAGTGAAAATGAGTATACTACCCAAAGCAATCTATAGATTCAATGCAATCCCTATCAAGCTACCAATGGTATTTTTCACAGAACTAGAACAAACCATCTCACAATTTGTATGGAAATATAAGAAACCTCGAATAGCCAAAGCAATCTTGAGGAAGAAGAATGGAACTGGAGGAATCAACCTGCCTGACTTCAGGCTCTACTACAAAGCCACAGTCATCAAGACAGTATGGTACTGGCACAAAGATAGAAATATAGATCAATGGAACAAAATAGAAAGCCCAGAGATAAACCCACGCACATATGGACACCTTATCTTCGACAAAGGAGGCAAGAATATACAATGGAGAAAAGACAATCTCTTTAACAAGTGGTGCTGGGAAAACTGGTCAACCACTTGTAAAAGAATGAAACTAGAACACTTCCTAACACCGTACACAAAAATAAACTCAAAATGGATTAAAGATCTAAACGTAAGACCAGAAACAATAAAACTCCTAGAGGAAAACATAGGCAAAACACTCTCCGACATAAATCACAGCAGGATCCTCCATGACCCACCTCCCAGAATATTGGAAATAAAAGCAAAAATAAACAAATGGGACCTAATTAAAATTAAAAGCTTTTGCACAACAAAGGAAACTATAAACAAGGTGAAAAGACAGCCTTCAGAATGGGAGAAAATAATAGCAAATGAAGCAACAGACAAACAATTAACCTCAAAAATATACAAGCAACTTCTGCAGCTGAATTACAGAAAAATAAACGACCCAATCAAAAAATGGGCCAAAGAACTAAACAGACATTTCTCCAAAGAAGACATACAGATGGCTAACAAACACATGAAAAGATGCTCAACATCACTCATTATTAGAGAAATGCAAATCAAAACCACAATGAGGTATCATTTCACACCAGTCAGAATGGCTGCTATCCAAAAGTCTACAAGCAATAAATGCTGGAGAGGGTGTGGAGAAAAGGGAACCCTCTTACACTGTTGGTGGGAATGCAAACTAGTACAGCCACTATGGAGAACAGTGTGGAGATTCCTTAAAAAACTGGGAATAGAACTGCCATATGACCCAGCAATCCCACTGCTGGGCATATACACCGAGGAAACCAGAATTGAAAGAGACGCGTGTACCCCAATGTTCATCGCAGCACTGTTTACAATAGCCAGGACATGGAAGCAACCTAGATGTCCATCAGCAGACGAATGGATAAGGAAGCTGTGGTACATATACACAATGGAATATTACTCAGCCATTAAAAAAATACATTTGAATCGGTTCTACTGAGATGGATGAAACTGGAGCCCATTATACAGAGTGAAGTAAGCCAGAAAGAAAAACAACAATACAGTATACTAATGCATATATATGGAATTTGAAAGATGGTAACGATAACCCTATATGCGAGACAGAATAAGAGACACAGATGCATGGAACAATTTTATGGACTCTGAGGGAGAAGGTGAGGGTGGGACGTTCTGGGAGAATAGCATTGAAACATGTATATTGTCATATGTGAGGCAGAACACCATTCCATGTTCGATGCATGTGACAAGGGCTCAGGGCCGGGGCGATCGGATGATCCAGAAGGATGGGATGGGGAGGGAGGTGGGTGGGGGGTCCAGGAAGGGGAACACATGTAAACCCATGGCTGATTCATGTCAATGTATGGCAAAAACTATTACAATATTGTAAAGTAATTAGCTCCCAACTAAAATAAATAAATTTATAAAAAAAAAAAAGAAACCAACACAATATTACACAACATTAAATTTAAAAAAACAAGAAATAATTTAAAAAATTAAAATCATTAAAATGATGGATCAGTTATCTAGAAAGATGATTGTATTAGTTTTCTATTGCTGCATAACAATTTACCACTAACTTAGTTGCTTAAAACAATATCCGCTTTTTATCTCACAGTTTTGCAAGACAGACGTTCAGTAAAATGACTGGTTTTCTGCTCAGTGTCACACAAAGCTGATGTTAAGATATTGGATGGGTTGTGTGCCTGTCTGGAGTCTCTGGGGAAGACTATGCCTCCAAGCTCATTTAAGATGTTGGCAGAATTCATTTCATTGAAGCTGTAGGACTGCAATCCCATCTGCCTGCTAGCTGTCATCTGGGGTTTACTCCTTGTTCCTAGAAGCCACCCATATTCTTCTCACATGGCCCTGGCTCCAACTTCAAGTGGAGCAACAGAACACTGAGTCCTTCTCATGTTTCATGTCTTTCTGATTTTTATTTTGCCACCAGTCAGAGAAATAACTCAGCTTTTAAAGGGCCCATGTAATTAGATTAGGCCCACTAGGAAAATCTTGCTATGTTGCAGTCAAGTGTTTAGTTACCTCGATTTTATCTGCAAAAAATCTTTTGCCTTGTTACAAGAGTAACACTAGGAACCTAAGGTCACAGAGGCCATCTAGAATTCTGTTTAGCATGAAGATCCTGGCAATGTTGTACAGAATGGTAAGTTCCTAAAAGCATAAGGATCACTCAGGAGCCCTTTTAGCCATTTAAGCTAAGGGGTTAAAGATCTAGTTAGTTAATGGTAACAGCTTATTGTGCACTAGGCTTTTTTATGGTTTCAACTCATATATTTATGAAATCCTTTTGATATGGGTGTTATGGTTATTCTTATTGACAGTTGAAGATACTGGGGTTTAATAAGGTTAGGTTGTTGCTGTTCAGTTGCTGGGTCACGTCTGACTCTTCAAGACCCCAAATACTGCAGCATGCCAGACTTCCCTGTCCTTCACTATCTCTCAGAGTTACTCAAATTCATGTCCATTGAGTCAGTGATGCTATCTAACCGTCTCATCCTCTGCTGCCCCCTTCTCCTTTTGCCTTCAATCTTTGCCAGCACCAGGGTTTTTTCCAACGAGTGGGCCCTTCACAATGTGCTTAAATTCACAGAACGAGTGTATAGTAAATCTGGGATTATTTCTAGACAAACTGACTCCAGAGCCCAGGCTCTCAACTCTTATCCTACCCTTTCTCCATTAGTTGAAAGGTTGGGGATGTTATCGCCAGGGTGAAGACAGTATGACAGCTGACCCTTTGGTTGTTTTTGAATCATCCTCATGTTACAACTTTCCATTTTGATTTGCTTTGTGCATTGAATACAGACTCTATGTTACATCTTCTGCTGGGCCCTCTAGATGAAATATATCTTAACTCATTCAGTTCTCATAACACTAAAATTTTCTTAATATTACAGATAAGAACTGAAGAGTCAGTTACATATCACGTTTCAGGTCTCAGAGCTATTGAGTAGCAGACATAGACTTTGAACCCTGGTTTGCCTAACTCTGCATGCTTTTTATTACACCGCATGTTCAGGCCTAGTGTCAGCGTGTTCAAAGCCCGGAGAAGCAGAAACATGTAGTAGCTATAAGTGTGGAAGCTGACACCTTACTGCCTGTATATGTAGCCCAGTTTTGCTACTTTCTTGTTTCTCTGGCCTCAGTTTCCTAATTTGTAAAAGAATATTACCTGTTTTATGGAGAGTCTAGCAAAAATTAATGGATTATTATAGTGAAACTCTTAGAACAAGATCTGGTATGTAGTAAATACTCAAAAATTGTGAGCTATAAGAAAAGTCTGGAAGAAATGCATGGTATAGACAACTGAGTTAGTTTTGTGTTATTTGCATCACTAATAGTTGATGATACCAGGGAATACAGGTTGGTTAAATAATATGAAGTAACAATATTGCTTAATGGGGCTCACCAATTAGGCTATTGATGAAGAGAATCTTAATTTTGAGTTGAGTTTTGAAAACCTTGAGGGCATGTAGAAGTAGCAGAAAGCAAAAGGAAAGGTCTGTATGTAGGTTACTTGTAAAAATGATGATAGAGGGTGGCTTATGCTTGGGACAAATGAGGTAGACTATCCTGTTTGATTGAGAAGGTAGCGGGTAGTATATCAAAATTTCAGTCGGATTGTGAAGGCTGGAGCAATGAATATAGTAAAATCAATGTATATCACTGTATTTGTTCATCCCTATGGTAAATGTTCATAAAAGACCTCTAAAATGCAGAAACACCAAGATGAGTCATGAATCTCACTCTCAAGGAACTGATAAACTAATAGAGGAAATAAGATATGCCAACACTCATAACTGAAAGTAAAAATTTGCATGAGTCACAAATGAGGCATGTATGAAGTTGTAATGACATTCAGAGGAGAGAGAGGTTGCTTCAAGCTGAGAGGACCTGGGAAAAGTTTGTGAGGTGATGGCAAATTGCAAGGAAGGGAATTGATGAGATGTTTGAAATAAGAACTGAAAGGTGAAGAGGCGTTATGCCTTGCCCCTCAAGATATAGGAGCAGACATGGGCTTTCATTAGAGAAGTAACAGTGACAATGGAGGTAAAAAGCACATAGGAGAAAGATATTTGAGAACAGGATTGATAGAAATTGAAAACCAAGTAGATTTTTGCACAAGCAGTGAGAAGTAAAAATTAACAAAATTTTGGTTTTAATAACTAGAGAGTAGAATTAGCAGAAGCACTGAGTACAGACTGAGTACATAAGTAGGAAGAGGGATGGATTTTTATTTTGGACAAACTCGAGCTTACTCTTAGACAGCCAAAATCATCTAGAATGTAATATGTCATGGTTGAATCGAGGAACCTCAAGGCATGAGGAGAGGAGATGCCTCAAGGAAAGAGATGTCCCCAAGAGTAAACACTTATGTATGAAGTGGGGTGGTAATGGGTCAGTGCAGTTTAACCAGTTGTAACAAATGACCACTCTGGTGGGGATGTTGGTAATGGGGGAGGCTATGCCTGTGTTGGGGCAGAGAGTGCGTGGATGTCTCTGTATTGTCCTCTCAATTTTGCTATGGCCTTAGAACTATTCAAAAAAATAAAGTCTTTTAAAAAGAAAAAAATATATATTAATAAAAAAAAAGAATAAGAGAAGTTCTGTCATCTGACTTCTAGATCAGTTCTAGGCAAATGGTTTTCATCTGTTTTCTATGCAGCTCTTCTGTTCGATGGCAGTGCTTCTGAGGCCTACTGATCATACAGTTTACGAGTGAGGGAGGGGATGGGGCTGTTAATAATTATGCGGAAACACCCAGCAGAAACTGTGAATGCCCTGAAATAACCAGGCACCATTTTTATTCCATTCAGAGGCCATGAGATGAGGATGGAGGCAGCTACACTTGCAGGTCTTCAAATTCACTGTCTGAGTCAGAGTAACTCTGCTTTCATCTGTTTTGTGTGCGTTACCATTCTGGAGAAAACATAATTCTAAAAGGGATTCCCTGGTGACTCAAATGGTAAAGAATCTGCCTGTAATGTGGGAGACCTGGGTTCAATCCCTGGGTTGGGAAGATCCCCTGGAGAAGGGAAAGGCTATCCACTCCAGTATTCCTGACTGGAGAATTCCAAGAACAGAAGAGCCTGACAGGCTATAGTCCATGGGGTTACAGTCTTACACTCACTCACTTGTGTAATTAGTCACACGCTCACTCACTCAATTAATATAATTTTGGAGCTTCCCTGGTAGCTCAGTCAGTAAAGAATCTGCCTGCAGCGCAGGAGTCCTGGATTTGATCCCCGGGTTGGGAAGATCCCCTGGAGAAGGAAATGGCAACCCACTCCAGTATTCTTGCCTGGAGAATTCCATGGACAGAAGAGTCCATGGAGTCACAAGAGTCAGATATGACTTAGTGACTAAACTCAAAAGGGGTTTCATTGCCATAAAAAAGACTGAAAGCTATTGGCTTAAGAAAAAGTTTAAAGTTTAAGAACAGAAAGGTTTTGATAGAGGATGTATTTTTCAGAAGTGAAAAAAAACTGCTTTTTTTGTTCCACTCTACCTCACAAGGAGTATTAAAAGATTATGGAAGTACGTGTGCTTTTAAAATTACATCTATATTTTTAAACAAACCATTTGTTGGTGATGCAATTGCAAAAGGCATCTAAAATTATCACGTTTATATTTGATTCATAGAATTGCATGTTACAAAGGGATGAATAGATTCTTCCAGACTATGTTTAAAATTCACTTGTAAGTTGTGACTTTACAAGCCAGGTTTCATCCTGGATCACATTTTTTTTTTTTTATAATGCTGTGAAAATGAACAACTTTAACAATAGCAACAAATGTGCTGTGAGAATTAGTTGCTGAAAAGACTGAGATTTCCTTTTTATAGTCGCTAGTGTTGAAAGGAAGCAAAATTATCCATATAACATGTGAATGCCAATAAAGAGGTTTAAAATATCCGTAATATTGACTAAGAACTAAGAGTTCAATGAAAATAAGCATTGGGAAATATGACCTAGAAAATCATTTTATTCTGATTTAATTACCAGACAATGTTTTCCTTATATTAAATTTCATTGAAAATTTGAAATTCACATCCCAAACTTTCAAATTCAATAGAAACTTGACTTGTTCAAAATTTGGGCATAATATTGTACATATTTTTCTTCCCCTTCCTCCTTGTTCTATTTCATCTTCCTCTCCTTTGAACATTTACTGAGGTTAGTATGTGTTTAAGGACTGAACTTAGTGAATTTTGTTTCTGAAGTCTAGCTTTGGTTTTCAAGTTAGACAAAAAGATAGGTACCATCCCCTCAACTTGAGATGCCGTTAATAACAGGATTTCCTATCTAAATCCATTTGGAAAAGTGTCATTTTTCCTCATAACTTTAATCTATTTGTTGATTTCCTCTCAGAAGTATGCAATTGACTCTTTAGGTAAGAGGTGCCCTTCACAATGTTATATTCATTTACAATATAAGACTTTATTGTCGAGTTACTACATGGAGGCTTTAGTGTTTAGACCCTCAATCTCTGCCCTTAGGACACACACAATCCTGTAAAGCAACAGAGAAACAGAGACTCAAATTGGCAGTTGCCTATAATGGTAAGTGTCAGGTAGGAATAGGCACAAGTTCCCAGGGAACAAGAAACAGGGAATGCCTAACTAGGTATTAGAAAAGCAAGGAAGATTGGGATAGGACATCTGAAATGCATCCTGAAAACTAGTAAATGTTCTTCATAAGTAGGAGATTCAAGTATTCTAGAGAGGTCAAGCTCATGTTCATGCATTCCCACTTCATTGTAAAACCCCTCGGACAACTATCTCCATGCTGGAACCTGTGACAGCAAGACACCTACGTTCTGATTCAGAGTAAAGGGAAGAGTGAGGGTATCAACCATCAGAGAAGTCTAAGATTGAGTGAAACACCCCAGCAGAGCCATGCCTTCAGAAGTCAGAGGTCAATATATAAGGAGACAGAGCTCAGTCCATACACTTATGTGGGCAAAAATGATCACACATAAAATTGTTTATTTAAACCAACTGAATTCAAACACCAAACTCTTCATTCTTTGCTGGGCAAAGTTCTTGGGTCTTACATACCTCAAGGCTGTGGGGAATCCTTTGGTTATTGGATATTTGGTCCATTCCACTTATCACAAGGGCATTCCCTCTTCAAAGTTCATGGTCCCCTAAGCTTGGGCAGCTCTGCTGCTTGGACACATGCATCTTTGTCTTCAGGGAGACTGAGGACCCTGGTGCCTAGGATCAAGGCTCTCTAAATGCTCAAAAGGTACCACATTCCTTTTGGAATCTTTCCTTTGTTTGGGATGCTCCAAGGTTGCAGGGAAAGACCTCTCAGACCCCTGTCCCCTCCTCAGTCAATCCTGCAGTGCTCACAGTTTTCCCAAATGCCCTCTCCGTGTTCTTCTTCTTCCCTGGCATAATCCTTCTAGACATCTTGTTTTAAATAAAAGCAGAAAAAGCTGTCAACATTTGGCTGCTTCCATTAATCCTTGAGGCCATAATGACAAAGCTGGCTGCCTGTTAGAAATGAATGGGAGGGATATATACACAGAACATATACACTTTAGCGTTCCAAAATATTATCCTGCATTGAGGGCATGGTCCATGGGAAGGAGTAGGGGGAGGAGGTCAGTCCCAGTTAGCTAAGTTGGAAAAGTGCCAGGGACCCTGGCCAATTGTGGTCATTTGCATGATGACCTTTGTTGCTTGACATCACCCTCGGTTCCACTTGTAGCAGACTTGGTGCAGGTTATCAATGCTTGGCCTGCTGTGTCTCGAAAGCTATCTGTTTTGGAGTTTTATATTTGAGGTACTTCAAATCCCCGACACCTTTGTCTCTTTCAAATTGACAGCCATGGGGCTTTGAGTTTTCCACTTTGGAGTCTTCTTCAGAGTTATCCCAGGTGCTCTCCAATGCCCTACATTTTCAGGGCAGAGCTGGAGCCTCTTTATGCCCCTGGGTCACCAGTGTACAATTCCTGTCCCTGCTGCCAAGGAGACTTGACTTTTTCCAGCAGAATTGTTGTCTTTATTGACTCTCATTATTATTAATAGAATGTTCCACTCTATAGCAATTAAGGTTTTAAAGCTTTTTCACTCATTATCCCATTTGATCCTCGTGAGGATCCTGAAAACTAGGACAAATGCTATCATCTATGCCCCCTAACTATTGTCTTCATTGGAGCCGTTAAATACAATGGGCTGACTAAAGACTGGCTGATAGACATTTAAGTTGCTAAAAAACATATTCCAGATAACCAGAATGGACTGTATACACAGCTTTTATGTCTTATTTCAGCTGAGGACAAATCACTGCACTGTAGCTGAGGTATTCACATACTAATCTATTCAGAACATTACAGGAATTGTCATGGGTGGTTGAAGGATGTTAGTTATACACTTCACTCTGGATCAGATTATATTCCTCTGACGCCAATTAAAATCTTCATGGAGAACAGCATGGAGAAGTTGTTCTCAGTGTAACAAAAGGATCACTATGAAATTTTTTCTTTGTTTCTTTTCTTTCTTTTTTACTTCCTCCCACTCTCCATCCCTCCCTTTCTTCTTTCTCCCTTTCTTCTCATTCATTCGTGTGTTCATTTGTTTTTTTGTTCCTACATTCCTTCCTTCACTTCCCTCCTCCCTACCTCCCTCCCCTCAAGTACATGTGAAAAACATCATTTTCTTCCCCCCCCCCCAAAGCTTGAGAAGGAAATGGGAACCCACTCCAGTATTCTTGCCTGGAGAATCCCACAGACAGAGGACCCTGGCAGGCTACAGTCCATGGGGTTGCAAAGTCGGACATGACTTGGCAACTAAACCACCACTGCCACCCGCCAAAGCTCTAAAAGCATAAACAATAATGATTTTTCAAGAACTCAAGGGTTGTCATTAAGTAAATAACAAATACGTTCATTATACATAGTTAAATATATGTATGTAGTTTTATATTTACAATTTGCTACGGCAAAAAGAATGTTATTTATTGATTGCCTATTATGTGTCAGACACTGTGCTGAATTTTACATGTTTTCTCTCACTTAAACCTTGCAACTGTCCTTTGAAATAAATATTACTTTGGCTCAAAGTAGTCAAATGTACTTGCTAAGACATTATAATAGAAAAATAACAGGCAGAATTCCAAATCAGTTCTTAATACGTTATCATTCCAGGTAAAATTCAAATTTGGACCAGGATCTCAGAACATATAACTTCAGGCTAGAAAGTAACTTCAGGGACTTTCCTGGTGGTACAGTGCCTAAGACTCAGTGCTTTCACTGCAGGGGATGCTGGTTCGATCCCTCGTTGGGGAAGTAAGACTAAAATCCCACATGCTTCATGGCCAGAAAAAAAAAAAAAAAAAAAGCCAAAAACTTGAAAGTAACTTCAGAGCTCTCCTTAGAGCAAAATGTTACTCCTTTAAAATTCTTTGCCAAATGATTGCCTAGTCTCTAATAGAACAAATCTAATAAAAGGTTGGATTATTTTCTTGAGAAAGTCATCCTTGTCTTGAGCTAAATTATATCTCTTTCTCTTTCTCCACCCCATACTCTGACCTTGGCTATATCCTACGTGCAGGGGGTACCATATGCCCTACTTGGCTCAGGTCAGTCTTGGCTAACATAAATCTGTTGGCCCAACACAATTTGTAATATTCTTTCCTTTTAACTCTCAGAAATGCCTCATTTTGGATGATGAATTGTATGCACACCCATCTCTGAGGCCTCATAGATTTGACAGTTTTTTTTTTTAATATTTAAGGAGAGTCATCAAGTTTCTCATCACTCATCTCCTCTGCAGGCTACATGTTCCTAGTTGATTTTTATCACAAATGATACAGTTGTAAGTTTCCTCAGTCCCCTCACAGTCACAGTTCCCTGGACATTTTCTAATTTAGATGTTCTTCACCGAGGCTTCATGGACCCTTGGGGAGTCCAGGCAGAGAGTTTAATACTGTAATGAAATATTGTATGTAACAGGATCATATTAGTTTATGAGGGCTGCTATAACAAATTATCACAAATCAAGCAACTAAAAACAGTAGAAATCTATTCTCTCATGGTGTGAGGAGCCAGTAGTCTAAAGTTGAAGTATCAGCAAAGTTGATTTGGGGGCTCTGAGAGAGAATCCATTCCCCACCTCTCTCCCAGCATGTGGTGGCTTCCAGTAATCCTGGGCATTTCTTACTTATGGTAGCATACTTCCAATCTCTACTTCTGTCTTCCCTGTTGTTGTTTTCAGTGTTTCTGTGTTTCCTGTTTTTCTGTTTCTCTAAATCCAGGATGACCTTATATTGGTATTCATTACTTAATGACATCAGCAAAGACTCTGTTTCCAAATATGGTCACATTCACAGGTACTGGAAGTTAGGACTTGGCTGTCATTTGGGGGAACACAATTCAACTCACTAAAAGCATATATGCCTGGTTCCGAAAAGTGGACCAACAGATTTTCTCATATCACAGAGGGATCTGTAACTTCCCCCAAAGATGAAACTTGCTCCAGTTTCTCATCTGTCCTGAGTACAATATTCCTAGAATCCTTAAGGACAATTTTTACTGAAATCATAATGCCTGGCACGTGGTGATTATTGTTCAGTCAGTGGGTTGTGTCCGACTCTTTGTGATCCCATGGACTGCAGCACACCAGGCTTCCCTGATCTTCACCATCTCCTGGAGTTTGTTCAAACTCATGTCCATTGAGTCAGTAATGCCATCCAACCATCTCATCCTCTGTCGCCCCCTTCTCCATCTGCCCTCAGTCTTTCCCAGAATCAGGGCCTTTTCCAATGAGCTGGCTCTTCACATGAGGTGGCCAAAGTATTGGAGTTTCAACTTCAGCATTAGTCCTTCCAATGAATTGGAACTCAGAGTTGATTTCCTTTAGGATTTACTGGTTCCATCTCCTTGCTGTCCAAGGGACTCTCAAGGGTCTTCTCCAGCACCATAATATGAAAACATCAATTCTTTGGTGCTCAGCCTTCTATCCGGTCCTACTCTCACATCTATACATGACCACTGGAAAAACCATAGCTTTGACTATGTGCACCTTTGTTGGCAAAGTAATGTCTTTGCTTTTTAATTCACTGTCTAGGTTTGTCATAACTTTCCTTCCAAGAAACAAGTGTCTTTTAATTTTGTGGCTGCAGTCACCATCCACAGTAATTTTGGAGCCCGAGAAAATTAAATCTGTCACTGTTTCCACTGTTTTCCCCACCTATTTACTATGAAGTGGTGGGACATGGTAGGAATTTAATAAATATTTGTTTAACAGATAATTGAATAATTTGATCATTTTAGAGGAAAGTTCCCACTGAAAACTTGCTTTGCTTATGGCAGCCATGTTTCTGAAGGAAAAATGGTAATAATAATTAAAATTGAGTTGGTTTATGATTATAGTTAATTGGATTCACTTACATTTCAGACAAAATAAAAAAGAGAATCCTCTTGTAAAAAGGACTCCTTACTTTCCTTATCATTATGTGGTTCAGGTGGAAATTGATGAAGGCTAGATTCCTATTCACAAAACAGATCAAGTCTGCTGAAAATGTCAGAGATCCATTAGAATCAGAAATCTATCTCCTTTTCCCACCATCAGTCCCTGGTTCTTCTGAGTCTAGGCAGGGATGCTCTGGCTTCCTGGATTCTTCTGTTTTTCTCTCTATGAGAAAAATAAATTAATGTTGCTTTCTCCACTCACTGGCAAAAACCTTATTAAGACACCACTCCTTTTGATGGGACCTGTAAAATTAACTTCTATACTTAACCCACATTGTCTCTTGAGGAAAAAGTATTTCTTCAAAACCTCATCCTACAACTTAGCTCCCCAGTTGGCCCTTTCCAAAATCTAGCTCTAGTCTTCTTTATTATGTATTTCACAGCTGGAACATTGCCCTTCAGCATGATGGCTTAAGTCCAGCAATCTGCAGACCTTTCCTATGATTAGTTATACTACAGTCTCAACACCCGAGGGTGAAACCAATTTTAATAATCAATCCACTGACAATTATGTCCCAATTCAGTGCTGTATGAGACATCTTTCCTTATGTTGGATTTCTAGTGGTGTGTTTCCAATGTTTAAAATTCTTCTTTTGCAATATGCTGAATAGAGACCTGATCTTAATAATTTAATTTTACTGGTTTTTTTTCCTCCTCTGAGTTTTGACAGTTTATGCCTTCAGGAAAAATAGATTCTAGAAAAATATAATTTTTGGTTTTCCTTCACAGCTGAAAATTAAGGAAGGTAGAAATAAGGGTATATCAGCTATTATAATCGTGGTTATTATCAAAGGATTCTTACTGAGCTTTTGGTATTATGTAAACAGAACTTCTTCTTGTCTTGGTGGAACTCCCAAATAAGATGGATGTAAAATGTTTTAATGTTTGTATCCTCCTGCCAAGGTACCAGTTGTTTGTTTAGATATATGGCTACAGTTCAACAATCTTGTGAATTCCATTTAGTCCAAGTATCCAACAGATGAAATAAATATTGCCATGGACTTGAATGCCAGGGTAGATGGCAGTGCTTCCAGAGCCTTACCTCAATTCATTTTTAAGTAGGAGGATTGTTTCCCCGTGGGTCATTTTTCTAAGTGGAATGTCCCTGTTCAAATTAATTTCCCCCCCATAGGTTAACTTTACTACTAACATTGCCATTTTAGGAACCTCCTCCATCCTGCAAATACTTAGTGTCCCTCCTCCATTTGTACAATCTTGGACTTGGTTATTTTTCCTCATTCTGTTTTTGATATCAGAATGTTGACTATGTCTGAGTTGATATAAAAAGTTCTAAAAACTTAAAAATATTTTGTTGTAGTTTGAAGAGTTCCTGAAACTCCATTCTTATGCCTTTTATGAGAAACTTCTCTTTCTTAGCTCCTATCAATGAGTTGGCATTCTGGAGTTAAGTCTTATTTTTCCTTTGTTAGACTCATTTTAAGCCCCAACTTAAAGGATTACCAGAGCCTACTTTGCCAAGTTGTCATAGAAAATGGCACTAAAAATAAGCCACTTTGGAATATAATAAAATTTAAATGTTACTTTAAACTTGTCACTTCTTAAAAACCTAAATATTACTGTTTTTACACTTATTCCTAGACTTGGCTGTTAGAAAAATAGGGACTGCTAGTTTAGGGAAATAATTACCTATTGAATAGGTTGTTGGAGGAGATTATAGAAATAGGATTGTTGATAAATATTTGGGAGGGGTTTATTTTTCCCATCTGTGTAGTTCTATCAAAACAATCCGAAACTTTGCAAATGCTGGGTGCCTTCAAGGGTGGGTTGTAAGAGCACCAGATATTCAAACCCTGGTATGATTTGTGAGTTAATCTTTATCTTCAACATTCTTCCTTTTTTCTTGCCTTCCTTCTTTCCTTTTTTCTTTAATGTTTTCTCTTAAAAACAATGAAAGTCATAACATTATCACTGGATATACTCACAGATATTAAAGAAAATATTTTAATTAATGTTTAAATCTAATTTATAAATAGTTGCATACTATTCTATAGAATACATATGCCATAATATTTTTCAAACATTTTTGTACTGGCAAACTTATGTTTTGTTATTGCAAAAAAGAAGCTTCAGTATTTATACCTGTATTCTTATATACTAATTCTTTTGGGTGATTTCTTGATCTAACTGTAAACTTATTTTAAATTTTATTAGTTACTACCTAAATATCGCCTTACAGTTTATGGCAATTCATTATGACTTTTTCACATAAGCAACAAATCTGACATAATACTGTCTGCGTGGTTTAAGAAGCATGAAGAATAGGTCTAGAAAAGTCCATTTCTCTCCTATCAGCATTTCTAAAGGAGAGAATAGAAAAGGTAGAAAACAAAACAATAAAAGATATACCGAAGATATCCCCATGATTCTGAAGAAAGAACTAAAGTGATATCTGACTTCTCAGCTATGAGGTAGGATGCCAGCAAACAACATCTTTGAAATACTGAAGAAAAATTTCTTAGGTGCTATACACAGGCCAAACTTTCATTCCAGTGTAAGAAAAAAAAGTAGATTTCTCTGCCCACATTTCCTTGGGGGGGTCAGTGCCTGCCCTTCTGTCATGTGAGTGAGAAAGCAAAAGAAGGAGAGGTAGGGATGAGTAACAGGTGCTCTGGGACTTCCCTGGTGGTCCAGTAGTTGAGACTCCACGCTTCCAATGCAGGGAGCGTAGGTTCAATCTCTGGTTGGGGAACTGTTTCCACTTGCCATGCAGCCCAGCCAAAAACTAAAAATGAATAAAATAATCAAGAGACTAATAAGTTAATTTAAAAAATGACAGGTGCTTGAGTGTTTCCCATACTCCAGGGGTTAGGTGATTGCATCTGAAGGGGAGCGGGGAAGGGAAAGCATTCTGGAAAAATTGCTGACTGGGTCCCTAAAGAGAAAAACAACTTGACAGAGGAATGGCAAGGTGGAGAGTTGAGCCCATATTTTAATGTCAGAGGCTGTCTCTCTTGAAGCATGTTCCTCTTCAACCCAATGGGAAGTGGGACCTATGTTTTTACCGTCTTGCAAGATATTCTTTTCCTGCTGTAATAGTTATTTGTGTGTTTGTGTGCATGTTAGTCACTCAGTCGTGTCTGGCTCTTTATGACCCCATGGACTGTAGCCCACCAGGCTCCTCTGTCAATGAGATTCTCCAGGCAGGGATACTGGAGTGGATTGCCATACCCTTCTCCAAATAGTTATTTAT
Source organism: Giraffa tippelskirchi (assembly GCF_054371585.1). Taxonomy (NCBI): domain Eukaryota; kingdom Metazoa; phylum Chordata; class Mammalia; order Artiodactyla; family Giraffidae; genus Giraffa; species Giraffa tippelskirchi. The sequence continues at coordinate 120,570,156 of NC_137278.1, forward strand.
TGTTGTATAATAAATAACCCCAATACTTAGTAGCTTAAAACAATATACTTTTATCAGTTTCTGTGGGTTGTCAATTTGAGTGTGGCTTAGCTGGGATGCCTCTACCTCAAGACTTCTCATGAGGATTCAATCAAACTGTCAACAAGGGCTTTGGTCTTTTTTTTTTTTTTCCTTTGGCTGCACTGCATGGCATGTGAAACTTCCCTGACTAGGGATTAAACTTGTGCCCCCTTGCCCTGGAAGCACAGAGTTTTAACCACTGGACCATGGGGAAAGTCCAAGGGCTGTGGTCTTATCTCAAGGTTCAGCTGGGAAAATACCTCCTTCCCAGCTGACTTCTTTTTGTGTTTGTTGGCAGATTTAATGTCTCATGAACTGGTGGCCAGAAGCCTCCCTCAGTTTCTTGCTCTATGGCTTCTCCATGGCAGCTCATCACTGGATGTGTGACTTTCATCAGAGTAAGAAAGTAAGACAGCAGGAGAGGATAGAACCTGAGTGTTTTTCTAATTTGATCTTTAAAATGACATTCCATGCCATATTGTCATTAGGTGTGAGTTACTAGGTCCAGCCCACATTGGAGGAGGAAATTTCACAGTATAAGAACACTGGAGGCAGGGAACCCTGGCAACCATCTCATAGGCTACATACCACACTTGCTATTGTAAGTTCCTATGCCTAGTGAAATACAAGCACACAGGAAAGAATCAGGAGAATCTGAGGCATGCAACAGAAAAGAAAATCAACAAACTAAAGAGCTCATGCCAGAAAATAAATGATTAATAGATCAGAGAGAACAGGATTTAAAATAAGCTTTACTATCCTCAAAGGAGTAAGGCCAGATATTGGTAATATGGTTCTTTTAATCAAAGGTGAAAATATGGTTTTGAAAAATATGATAGTCAGAATTCTATATATAGACTGTATATCAAAAATATACAGCTGAAAAATGAATGTATAGGCAGGGTGCAAGAACTGATCGAAGAAACTATCTAAATGACTAATAAATGACAGAAATGGAAGATATAAAACTCAAGAGATAAATCAGTAGTTGAATATCAGGAATCACAGAATAAAGAAGTGTAACTAGAAGGGAAAAAATATTTGAAAACATAATGACTGAGAATTTCCCTGAATTGTTTCTAAAACTTACAAAGTTTGTGTTTTTTCAGCTCTCCATAAAGGATTAAAACTCTGGAATACTTCCCTGCTAAAACTAGCTAAAGAGGATTTTGTTCTTTGTAACTGAATCCCAACTAATATGTTAATTGCCCATAGAATACCAAAGAGTATAAAATGTTGAGATGACCCGAAGAAAAGTTAATCTATCCAGTAGAAGACAGAAAAGGAGAAAAGAAATGTAAACAAAAAACACAAAATTAGATGGAAGAAGTGTAGCAACCCTTGATATAACAGTACATTTGAGAAATATTAGGTCTTTCTTGGTGGCTCAGAGGGTAAAGAATCTGCTTGCAATGCAGGAAACTTGGGTTGGATCCCTGGGTCAGGAAGATCACCTGGAGAAGGTCATGGCAACCCACTCCAGTATTCTTGCCTGGAGAATCTCCATGGACAGAGGAGCCTGGCAGGCTATAGTCCATTGGGTAGCAAAGGGTCGGACATGACTGAGTGACTAACACTTTCACTTTCTTTCATGAGAAGTATAAACCTATGGTATCACAATGAAGAGTGAAGAGCTATGTAGCAGTATTGAGTAGTATTAAATGTGTATATACCTTGTCATCTGGCAATCCTACTCCTTGGAATATATCCCAGGGAAATTATCACATTGGTTGACAGACAAGCATGTATTAGTATGTGTATCACAGTATTGTGTATGGGTCCTAAAGAGATGTAATTTTATGTGATGGCTACAATTTTAGCACATGAAAGCAAAGAACTAGGTTTTCAGAGGGCAACATGGATTGATCTTAAAAAGAGGGCAGAGTAACAAAAAAAATACTAGGTATAATGTAATACCTATATTGATGCAAATTAGAAAGAACACCTGAATAAAAGTAGACATTAAACTGCATTATATAGCAGTTAGAAATTATTAAGTAAGTAGTACTTGTAGAAGCATGTTGTTACAGTTATCTATTGCTGAGTAACAAACTATCCCAAATCTAGTGACTTAAAACAACCATTTATAATATTATCTTACAATTTTGTGGGTTAAGAATTTAGGCAGGACTCAACTGGTTGATTCTTCTACTTTACAAGGCATTAGGCTCGGGTGACCAACTGATATTTAGGAGAAGGAAGGGATGGTCTTCAGCACCCAAGATTACTTACTCATATGCCTGATGCCTGGTACTTAGTAAAGATGCCTGGAATGCCTGGAAGACTGGTCTCGACTAGGATTGTCAGTTGGAGAGCCTGCATGTGGCTTATCCAGCATGGTGGTCTCAAGGTAGTGGGCTTCTTACATGGTATCTCAGGGTTCGTATTCTAAGAGGCGGGACGTAGAACTGGTCAGTCTCTTAAGGCTTGGGTTCTGAAGCTAAGACAGCGTCAGTTGTGCCATAGGTTATTAGCCAGAGCATTCACAGAGCTCACCAGATTCAAAGTTAGGACATGACCTCCTCTCTGGATGGGAGGAATGTCCAAGAACTTATTGCTGTATCTAGTCTACCACACATGAGTAAATCCAGGACACACAGTGTTGATTAAGGAAGAAAGAGAAAACATCTGTAACATCAGAACTTTCATAGACTGTATGTTTTTCAATAATACATGTATCTCTAAGTTCATGTATCAGATACAATAGGGTGAAGCCAATAAGAATGAGGGGTTCAATCCCTGAGTCAGGAAGATCCCCGGAGAAGGAATTGGCAACCCACTCTAGTATTCTTGCCTGGGAAATCGCCTGGCAGGCTACAGTCCATGAGGTCACAAAAAGACACAACTTAGAGACCAAACATGCATGCAATAAGAAAGAAGGAAAACGTACTGAGATTAGAAGAGAAAGGGGGGGCTAAAATAATTGAAAGTGAGAAGGGGCTTGTTTGTATCAATGATGACATGTTTCAGGGACTTCAGGATGTCCAGACTCTCTGGGATAGGAAGGGGTTGGATAATAAAGAAACAATCTGGTAATTCCTTCCTTAAATCAAATTAGAGGGCTATCTCTTTGGGCTGTTAAATTAACAGTGACTAATTTAACTATATTTAAAATTATGTCCTTTTATGAGTTTAAGTAATGAAATTATTATCAGATCTTTTATTAGTACCTTTGAAGAAAATATACTTTATCACTTTATATCCATCATTTCTGTCATTTCATTTCCTTTTGAAAATTTGAATCATTTAAAAGACAGAGGAAGCACAGGGAATATGTGTGTATGTGCGTGTGTGTGTGTGTGTGTGTGTGTGTGTGTGTGTGTGTGTGAACTGGGGCAGAGTTTACTATTTCTTCCTTCTTAATTGTAGACTTGTCATACAAGTCTGCCAAGGTTTCTTCAGGGTGAGGCTCTACTTGCTGATAGAAAATCTTTCTATCTCTAATTTGATTTTTATATAATGTTTTGGCATTTTACTACTAAATTAAACTCTCCTCTCTGCCCTAGCTCTACAGGCGTAGATTTTATACTTCAAAAATAAAGCCTAAGACTCCAAATGTCAAAAGTGGATAAGTTTATTAAACTGTTAATAAATATATTAATTTCTGTTACTTACATATTCATATCTAAGGAAGAAAATATCATAATCTAGTTTATAAATATGAACATTCTAAATTAAAGATAAATCATCTTTGCATCTGAACTTTAAAGTCAACGGCACAGTAGGTGAAAGTCTGATCATCCTTTGTTCTTCAATAATTTATCAATAATCAGTATTACAGGCTTGATCCCTTGAGCACCTGGAAGTAAGGGAAATGAGATTGCTTGTTTAGAATCAAGAAATTAGGTCCACATCAGGAGGATATGAAAAGATATTTTTAAAAGGAAAAATGCCTTCTAGATTTGAAAAATTTGACCATAATCAGACTAAAGACATTAATCTAGTAAAAAGCCTATAAGGCAGATAGGAGTTGACCAGCTGTGAAAGCATGTAAAAGGAAACGTGCAAAGGCATACCACACCATGAAAGAGAAACACACCAAAAAGCAATAACATGACTAAAACATTTTAAGCATATATAGTTAATGAATCAAAACTTTGTAAAGTGTAAAAACCTTAATCACGTACCAACATAATCATGGAATCATAATTTTTTTTGGTGTATAAATATTTAGATTTGAGAAAAATTGCAGGGACAAATGACCTACCTTCTCCTTGTTATTAAGAATTCTCTTTTAGAATCATCTAAGATATTTTGAACACCTTCAGATTTTGCTCCCTGCGCATCAAGCTATCCATTCCTGCTTTGGACTCAGAATGTCAGTGTGTCCATTGACTCCATCAGTTCATCTCTTTTTAAAAAATAAATTTATTTAATTTTAATTGAAGAATTATTTACTTCACAATATTGTGTTGGCCTCTGTCATACTGTCAGTTCATTTCTGACCCACCATAAAAGTAGCAGACATAAAACCAGTGTGTATTCATTAATTAGATGAGTTGTTTCCTAAAATAAAGGGAGAAACAGTTCACATAAACAGGGAGTAAAAGGTAGGGATTATTCTTATACACAGCTGGAGTTTTGCATTTGGACAGGAATCTAGAGTTGAAGGGTGTATCCTCTTGATTTTTCCATTGCTTCTTCCCACCCCGGCTATACAGTGGTGACAGAAACTTCAGACTGAGTGCAGAAAGGCACTGGCCTTAATGAAGAGTAAAATATCCATCACACTAGAGGTTATATTAGCCTCCTCATCATTTGTTTCCGTTGACTCTAATGAGGAGCATGATCCTACTTGTTTTTCATAACCATGTCATGTAATTTTCACAACATGCCTTCAAGGTAAGATTTATGATCAGACAGCCTTGGAGATGTCAAGAACCTTGTCTATGATCAGAGTTTAGGGTTTACATTTGAACACACAGGGCTACTTGGCTCCAAATGTCAGGGGATACCGTGGCTGCCATGACAGCATTCTTTTACTCAGGTTCCTTTTACCAATGCCTGGTTCTCCTCTCATTGCCCATGTACATGGCTCCCCTCACAATCTCTTAGTTCTTTTCTTCTTGTAAGGCCTATTACAGGTCATATTATTTTTTTTCATCATGTGTTTATTACATACATGCTTTTGAAAAACTAGAAAATATAGATAAACAATGAAAAAGAATACCAAAAGCAAAATAAAACAAAAATTGCTTGAACTGTAATTCTGCTACACAGAGAAAGCCATTGTTAACCATTGCTGGACTGATACAACTTGACGTTGCTTCTGTTTTTCTCAACTCATTAGTAAATGGTATCATATTATAATACTGCTTTATATCTTGCACTTTATTATCATTTTTCCATTTCTGTAGCTAGACATCTTCACAGTCCTAAAACAATCCTATGTATGTTTGGATTTTTGAAACTTGCTACATTAATTGAACTTTACATCAAGTGTCTCAATTTGCTATTTTTAAAAATTGTTTCTGAGTATAAAATATTTTCTTGGTGTAAAAAATAAATAATTGTAGTAATTCTGTCATGTAGCAACCAAAAGCCTTCCTTGTGGTTTGGTTAGTGTATACACAATTCTTTATTTGATTTCATTCAAAGCAGTTTTGATATTGGTAGATGTTTCTCTGAAGATTTTTTACGTCACCAGATATAGTCCAGTAATTTGAGAGATTTGGATATGTATATAAGGATAGAAAAAGTGTGCCTTGATATGTATATATTCTAATTAGAGGCAAAATCCTTATTTTGTAAAAAAAAAAAATAGACTGTGGTTGAACAAAAAGAATATTTTCTTAGTGTCTATCCAAAGTTAATTGGTGAATTCGTTAAAAATTAAGGCTTTTAGCCTAATGTAACTTAAATTTCTCAGTTTTACTGTCTCTTTAAAGCTACTCATCATACAATACTTTTCAGCCTCTTACAAGTATTAATTAATAGTGCTATTTCAAATACCTTATACAAAAAGCACACTCTAGAACACTGCTGGTGAAATATATAGCTCTACATTTGGAAGTTAAATATATTCAGTTCAGTTCAGTCGCTCAGTCGTGTCTGACTCTTTGCAACCCCATGGACTGCAGCACGTCAGGCCTCCCTGTCCATAATCAACTCCCTGAGCCCACCCAAACCCTTGTCCATTGAATCAGTGATGCCATCCAACCATCTCATCCTCTATCGTCCCCTTCTCCTCTCTCCTTCCATCTTTTTCCCAGCATCAGGGTCTTTTCAAATGAGTCAGCTCTTTGTGTCAGGTGGCCAAAGTGTCGGAGTTTCTTCAACATCACTCCTTCCAAAGAACACCCAGGACTGATCTCTTTTAGGATGGACTGGTTGGATCTCCTTGCAGTCGAAGGGACTCTCAAGAGTCTTCTCCAACACCACAGTTCAAAAGCATCAATTACTTGATGCTCAGCTTTCTTTATAGTCCAACTCTCACATCCATGCATGACTACTGGAAAAACCATAGCCTTGACTAGACAGGCCTTTTTTGGCAAAGTAATGTCTCTGCTTTTTAATATGCTGTCTAGGTTGGTCATAACTTTCCTGCCAAGGAGTAAGTGTCTTTTAATTTCATGGGTGCAATCACCATCTGCAGTGATTTTGGAGCCCCCAAAATAAACTCAGCCACTGTTTCCACTGTTTGCCCATCTATCTGCCATGAAGTGATGGGACTGGATGCCATGATCTTAGTTTTTCGAATGTTGAGCTTTAAGCCAACTTTTTTACTCTCCTCTTTCACTTTCATCAAGAGGCTCTTTAGTTCTTTACTTTCTGCCATAAATGTGGTGTCATCTGCATATCTGAGGTTATTGATATTTCTCCTGGCAATCTTGATTCCAGCTTGTGCTTCATCCAGCCCAGCATTTCTTGTGATGTACTCTGCATATAAGTTAAATAAGCAGGGTGACAATATACAGCCTTGACATACTCCTTCTCCTATTTGGAACCAGTCCATCGTTCCATGTCCAGTTCTAACTGTTGCTTCCTGACCTGCATACAGATTTCTCAAGAGGCAGGTCAGGTGGTCTGGTATTCCCATCTCTTTCAGAATTTTCCACAGTTTATTGTGATCCACACAGTCAAAGACTTTGGCATAGTCAATAAAGCAGAAATAGATGTTTCTCTGGAACTCTCTTGCTTTTTCATTTGTGAAATATAATATGAGCCACGATACAAGCCACATAACTACTTAAAATTTTCTGGTAGCTTCATTAAAACAGTAAAACAGAAACAAAACAAAAATCAAAAGAAAAAGATAACAGTAATTAATCTTAACAGTATGTTTTATTTATGACCCAATATATCAAAAATATTATTATGCCAATATTTAACCAAATAAAAAGTTAGGATGTTTTACATTCTTTTTTTAATTCTCTTCTAAATCTAGTATATACTTTACATTTACAAAATGTTACTTTGTACTTAACCACATTTTGAGTGCAAAAATAGCTGTCCATTATATTGAAAGGCAAAGCTCTAGTTATTAACTGTGATCATAATAATTAACTATGTAGATTTAAGACTAAAATACAAATTCTGAATCTAAACTTTAAAAAAATCCAGGTAAAAACAGCAATTTGCCCAGTATTTCTCTGAGTGTGCACTTATGAGGCAATTGGCTCTCATTGGAAGTCCAAGCTAAGGTCAAGCAAAATGATAACTAATAAATCTCAGTGAAAAATTAGCCTAGATCATCAATTACTGATTCCATCATGACAAGTACATAGTAGATATTTCATATGTTGTTCTTTGATTGGTTGGGGTTATGAGACTTTGGTATTTTAGCATTATGCTCTAACTCATCCTACTGGTCTTGGATACATTTCCAACAGAGCACCAACAAACTTTGGTAGAATAATTATTTGTATGAGATGACCGTTTTTTGTTAGGAAACCGCAGTTTGGTGATAATCTATAGAGAGATATGAGGCAGAAATAAAGCAGAAAACATGAAGAATATGCCAAAATTGAGATTTCATTTAATCTTCTTCCATCATAAAACAGAAGATTGGGAGTATTTGTTCAAGGAGATTGGAGAAGTAAGCACTCTGCTTTATTACAGGACACCTTATAATTTCATTGATAGGACTTTTAATTCTCTTACTGCTTATCTATGCAAAAGATAGAACATTTCCTTGGGTAAATTGGAGTGTTTTAATTTATCTTTGTATCCTCTTTACATAATATATTTGAAAATGAGTGAAGAACAGTAGTAATTAATATTAATAATATATAGCCATCTCCTTTCTTAAAAAATAAAATAATGGACGCAAATCTCACATATTAAAAAAATGCCCTGACTTTTAATAATAATAATGGAAGAAAGAACACACATACACACATACTCTCTCATACACAGAGAAGAGTAAGTAACATGAGATTAATACACCAAAATATTTTGGGGAATATTCATTCCTTAAAAAACATATTACCCAAAGAGAAGAGAAAATCTGAATTCAGTTGAAAAATATTTCTAATCAGACTGTGTGAGAAGTACATGATTTGATGCTAAGTTCACAGATGAGCCAGACTGAACAAGCTGACTTAATCAGTCTTTTACTACCTTTAAATAACATGTTTGTTTCAAAGAAAAAAATCAGAAATATTTAATTGAAAAAATATCCAAAATGAATGCTCTATAACACCTCTTCTTAAATCCAGAAATCCTTTCAGAGACTTGAGTTCACAGAATCAAATTATTAAAATTGTGTTTCATGTTCGATGAAACCAAAATAGTAAAACACCAATTCTAACGGGAGCATTTCCTTAGCATAGAAGTTAGGCATATTTATTTACTATTTACCATACAGTTTCTCCATAAGAAGCATTTCTCAGCTTGTTTGACTCATTAAGAAAAATATGATTTGATTTTTATTCTGCATACATAAAGATTGCTTCTCCAGAATACTTACTTCAGATAATGAAAAAATTTTCTACTGGCTGGATGAAGATGATGAATCTATCATTTCTATGTTTCATAGTTATAGGTTTATGATTAGAGAAAGAAAAAGAAGCAGGAAAATATATAAAACACTAGAAAAGGGAAAACAACAGAACTCTTCAAAGGCTGGAATAGAAAAATTGTAGAGCGAAATGTTAAAATAGATTATAAAGAATTTAGAAACTAATATGAATGTTTAGAAATTAAACAGATTTATTGTGCTGGTAAGGAGAGAAAGTTGTATTTAGCAGGTTTCATTCTCTCTCTCTTTTTATTCTTCCTCTACTCTGTGATCTACATGATTACACATACCCACAGCTTGCAAAAATCTTTTATGAATAGTTCTGTCAAAAACATTACTTCTATCTGAACAAGATAAAAATATTCAATTTTCATATACAGTAAGAATCATTTTCAGAACTGAGTTCTGTGGAACAACACTACGACTAAAAACCCAGGGGAAAAAAAGGCCTCTGTGGTCAGTTTGGGCAAATGCTATGTACTGTATTTCTCTTTTGCAGATTTACAGTCGGATTTTTCATATTAAGATTCTGATAATTCCTGTAGTAAAGACTTTGTATATCCCATTGTATATATGAACATCATCTTCTTTACCCATTCATGGGTTGTTGGACATTTAGGGTGTTTCTATGTCCTGGCTATTGAAAATAATGCTGTGATGAATATTGAGATGCATGTGTCCTTTTGAATTATGGTTTTCTCGTGTATCTTTGCAACCCCATGGACTATACGACCCCATGGACTATATGTCCCCATGGACTATATGACCCCATGGACTTCTCCAGGCCAGAATACTGGAGTGGGTAGCTGTTCCCCTCTCCAGGGCATCTTCCTAGTCCAAGGGTCTCCTGCATTGCAGGCGGATTCTTTACCAGCTGAGCCACCAGGGAAGCCCAAGAATATTGGAGTGGGTAGCCTATCCCTTCTCCAAGGGATCTTCCTGACACAGGAATTGAACTGGGATTTCCTGAATTGCAGGTGAATTCTTTGCTAGCTTAATGCATATATGTGGAATCTTGAAAAATGGTACAGATGAACCTATTTCCAGGGCAGTGATGGAGCTGCAGATGTAGATAAGGGACATGTAGACACAGATGGGAAATGGCAAGGTGGGATGAATTGGGAAGCTCAGATTGACATATATAAACTACCATGTGTGAAATAGATGGCTAGTTGGGAGCCTGCTATAAAGCATAGTAAAATCAACTTGGTACTTTATGATGACCTATATGGGTGGGAGGGGGTGGGTGGGAGGGAGGTCCAAGAGGGAGGGGATACATGTATACCTATAACTGATTCACTTAATTGTACAGTAGAAACACAACATTGTAAAGCAATTATACTCCAATAAAAAAAGACTCTACACAGCCTAATATTTCCCAGATTTATTTAAATAAGAAGCCTGTTACCTAGCATCTTGGGGAACAAATGTTCAAGAGAAAAAATATATGGGGAAATGCTATTGTAGACCCATAATATTTACCTTGGTTACAGCTCCAGATCTTTCAGTTCAGTTCAGTTCAGTCGCTCAGTCGTGTCCGACTCTCTGCGACCCCATGAATTGCAGCACGCCAGGCCTCGCTGTCCATCACCAACTCCCAGAGTCTACCCAAACCCATGTTCATCGAGTCGGTGATGCCATCCAACCATCTCATCCTCTGTCGTCCCCTTCTCCTCCCGCCCCCAATCCTACCCAGCATCAGGGTCCTTTCCAATGAGTCAACCCCTCGCATGAGGTGGCCAAAGTATTGGAGCCTCAGCCTCAACATCAGACCTTCCAATGAACACCCAGGATTGATCTCTTTTAGGATGGATTGATTGGATCTCCTTGCAGTCCAAGGGACTCTCAAGAGTCTTCTCCAACACCACAGTTCAAAAGCATCAATTCTGCGGCGCTCAGCTTTCTTCACCGTCCAACTCTCACATCCATACATGACCACTGGAAAAACCATAGCCTTGACTAGACGGACTTTTGTTGGCAAAGTAGTGTCTCTGCTTTTAAACATGCTATCTAGGTTGGCCATAACCTTCCTTCCAAGGAGTAAGTGTCTTTTAATTTCATGGCTGCAGTCACCATCAGCAGTGATTCTGGAGCCCAAAAAAGTAAAGTCTGACACTGTTTCCACTGTTTCCCCATCTATTTCCCATGAAGTGATGGGACCAGATGCCATGATCTTAGTTTTCTGAACGTTGACGTTTAAGCCAACTTTTTCACTCTCCTCCTTCACCTTCATCAAGAGGCTCTTTAGTTCTTCTTCACTTTCTGCCATAAGGGTGGTGTCATCCGCATATCTGAGGTTATTGATATTTCTCCCGGCAATCTTGATTCCAGCTTGTGTTTCTCCAGCCCAGCGTTTCTCATGATGTACTCTGCATATAAGTTAAATAAGCAGGGTGACAATATACAGCCTTGACGTACTCCTTTTCCTATTTGGAACCAGTCTGTTGTTCCATGTCCAGTTCTAACTGTTGCTTCCTGACCTGCATACAGGTTTCTCAAGAGACAGGTCAGATGGTCTGGTATTCCCATCTCTTTCAGAATTTTCCACAGTTTATTGTGATCCACACAGTCAAAGGCTTTGGCATAGTCAATAAAGCAGAAATAGATGTTTTTCTGGAACTCTCTTGCTTTTTCGATGATCCAGCGGATATTGGCAAATTGATCTCTGGTTCCTCTGCCTTTTCTAAAACCAGCTTGAACATCTGGAAGTTCACGGTTCACGTATTGCTGAAGCCTGGCTTGGAGAACTTTGAGCATTACTTTATTAGCATGTGAGATGAGTGCAATTGTGCGGTAGTTTGAGCATTCTTTGGCATTGCCTTTCTTTGGGATTGGAACGAAAACTGACCTTTTCCAGTCCTGTGGCCACTGCTGAGTTTTCCAAATTTGCTGGCATATCGAGTGCAGCACTTTCACAGCATCACCTTTGAGGATTTGAAATAGCTCAACTGGAATTCCATCACCTCCACTAGCTTTGTTCGTAGTGATGCTTTCTAAGGCCCACTTGACTTCACATTCCAGGATGTCTGGCTCTAGGTGAGTGATCACACCATCGTGATTATCTGGGTCGTGAAGATCTTTTTTGTACAGTTCTTCTGTGTATTCTTGCCACATCTTCTTAATATCTTCTGCTCCAGATCTTTGAGTATTTGCAAATTCATAAAACCTAGAAATTAAGAAACTAAAAAACAGATGTTTGGGGATTAGCTAGACTAGCAAATTAACCTGCTTATCAAAAACATCACAGCCCATGAGATACAAATTTATGCTAGATGCTTTGATTACAAGATCTTTGTTTCTCCAGATGTTTATGTCTCAGAAGAGCCATATGGTGGTAATGTCTTTATTCTTATTTTATTTGAATAAATCATGGAAATTCTATGGCCTCTGATAAGTAGTTGGAACTGCAAATAATAAGTCTGTGATGGTCAAGGATTAGAGATGCAATATAGTCACTCAATAGCTGTGTGACCTAGTTGTTTACCATCAGTGTAGCTCAGTTTTCACATCTATGAGCTGGGATAGTAGTAGTTCCTATGCTATGCTGTTCTTAGTCACTCAGTCGTGTCTGACTCTTTGTGATCCCATGGACTGTAGCCTGCCAGGCTCCTCTGTTCATGGGGGTTCTCCAGGCAGGAATACTGGAGTGGGTTGCTATGCCCTTCTCCAGGGGATTTTCACAACCCAGGGATTGAACCCATGTCTCCTGCATTGCAGGTGGAGTCTTTACCAGCTGAGCTACCAGGGAAGCCCAATAGGAGCTCCTACCACATAGAATTTTATAAAAATTAAATGAGTTAGTACTTCTTAAGTTCTAAGAAGAGTACCTAGGGTATGATAAGCACTAGTTAAGGGTTTGCCAAATGAAATAAAATCCTTCTTCATCAATTTTATGCCTGAACATAGATGTCATAAATATGAATTTTGTTAACTGCAGGTAGCAGTTCTGTCTCCCCATAAGTAGTAGGAAAATGGGAAGGAAGAGAAAGACAAAAAGGCTTCCTTGTGCCTCAAATGCATGAATTGCTCCACTTCCACACGTTTGAGAGAAATTTTTATTTCTTTTGTCATTTGTGGGATTTGCTTTGTTTGTTTAAATGTTGCCTTAGAACCAGCATCAGAAACTAAAGTTGAAATTCCTGTGTGTCACCTAGACAGCTGGGCTCCAAATTTGTGTGGGTGTGGCTCAGAAATGTGCGTGTTTATTGGATACTGTCAGTGATTCTCAAATCTACTGGAATTTAAGAACCTCTACCAAAAAAATAACACAAAGAGTTCAGGTAAATAACTTACTGGTTGACATTTAGAAGCAGGAAGAGGGAAAATGCTATGTGTTGGCATCTCTGCACGGCCCTCACGAACTACCTGGTTTCCTAATGGTTTTCCAGTTGTGATTTGAAGAGGTTATAGTCTTTTAATAAACCGATCTCTTAAATTAAAAAAAAAAAAAGACTCTCTGCCAAACACAAGTCAAACTCTATAGCTGTGCAGGGCTCCTTATGGTTGGCTTCGTTTAGTTCACTCAGGTTCACACCATCAATTTGCCCAAGTAAAATAAATCTGAAAAACAGTGGCATAACTATAATTACCTAAGGCATTTCCCCTCTGGTGGTGAGAAGTCTGTGACAGACTGTGCAGGGTCCACAGAGCTGTCCTCTCTTGTCTCAGGGCTGTATCTTTCTGCTCAGCCATCCTCAGCACTTGCTTGTTGCCTTGTGGTCACAGGGCATCGTCCTTCCTCTGGGCATCTTGTTTGCATTCCAGGCAGGGAGAATAGGAAGGGAAAAGGGCAAAAAGCTCATCCCAGCTGAGCCTGCTCTGCTTTTAAGGAGTTTGCCTGGAGACTTGCTCCCCAAGGAATACTTTTAATTCACTCATTAACCAGACCTGGACCGCACTGCCATTCTTCACCCTTATTTGCAAAGAGAAGGCTAGGAAATACCATGCTTTCATTGGGCACATTTTCATGCTCAACAAAATTGCACTAAGCTCTTTGACATACTCTACATTCCAGGCTTAAAAAAAGTTATGTTTTCTCAGCCTCTATGCCTCTGTGTATACACTTCACTTGAACAAGACTGCCCTTCCCCACTTCAATGTTTTATGGTCTTCTATCCCTTCAACATCAATTCTTATTATCCATTCCACTGTGAAGGATTCCTACCTTACCCTAACCACCCCTCCTTCCTTGCATCATATTCATAGTCCTTAATTATGGGTCTATCATGTGCACTAAGTCAGTAGACTGACATTACTTTGAAGGCCAACATAGATGGCTTATGCCCAGAAGTCAGCTATGGCAGTTAACCCACAGTTACTGCTTAACAGCATTTTCTGAATGAATGAATGAACAAATGAACACCTAAAATATTGAATGAACAATGGAACTTATGAATAAAGAGTGGAACATTACTCTCTTTGAGTAATGACTTCTATTAGACTCTGCTATTCATTTGTACTCACATAGAGAAATACCAGCTATGTATTTGAGAAGCTATTATATTGTGAAATTAAGTAAAAGTAAGGAGGATTGTAGCAAAAACAATAAATATGTGAATGCCTCTGGTAGAGAATTTGTGTTTGTTATCTTTTGTCTCTATTGCTTCACCCTGTGAAGGGTTGGATTCAATGTAGGTTTTTAATAAATGCTGAATGAATGAGCTTTGAATTAAAAAGAAAAGAGACAATAATGAAAGAGTCAGCGTGCTGCTTTCATTTCCTAAAATTCCAGCAGTATATTATTAATGTCATTGTTCTGAGTGAATAATTTTAGGATGCAATAGATAAGTAATTAACAGTAACAACAGTTAAAATGATGATATATAGGAAGCTGGTATTTTTAACTTCTTTTAACATATGTAGGGCAACTGCATTGAACATTGAAGCTCAAGCTTTGCATTTTTATAATCACACATATGACATATGACTAAAAATGTAAGATATAATTTTGTAGCTACACACTATTAGGATTTAATTAGAAAACCAGTGCCTTCACACAGAAGTATATTTGTGAGGAATTTTTTCTATCATTTAGAAAAGAGAGAAATTTTGTCTAATTCATGCATCATCAATCCAGATATTTGATTTTCAAATGTTAAAGTGATGGGTTTTGATTAGCTCTGCAAAATCTGTTTTAGAACAGAAGAGTTAGACTTAGCTACTTTGTAAGATAATAGTGATGAAAGGTTGACTTTCTGTGTAGGGAGGATGTGCTGTCTCTTTTAACATGCCAAGGGCCACAACATGGGGACTCCAGTTCTTAAAATGCCCAGTCCTCTGTTTAAATCAGGAAGAAGAAGGATATTGGGGGGGGGGGAGAGATTATCCCCTTTTCATGTCCAGGGAATAGGAAAAAGAAAATGAAAATCAGAGGTAGAATATCAAGATTGGCAGATATTTGGTCCTATATAAAATGTCCATGTGACATTTGGCCTATGTCAAAAGGTCTTTGATATTTGTTTTTTCCTAAAACCATTTGGGAAAGATTAGATGGTTGGATGGCATCACTGACATGATGGACATGAGTTTGAGTAGGCTCTGGGCGTTGGTGATGGACAGGGAAGCCTGGCATGCTGCAGTCCATGGGGTCACAAAGAGTCGGACACAACTGAGAGACTGAACTGAACTGAAAACCATTTGAGATAGACCAAATGTGCTCATGGATGCTTTGAATACGACCAAATTTCAAAGATCTTTTGGCCTGGACCACATTTCTTATGGATGTTTTGGACAGGACCAAATTTTAAGGATATTTTTGTGTGGACCAAATGTCTTATGACAGTTTTAGACAGGGTAAAATGTCTTTCAAGGGGATATCAAGGTTTCTTCTTTTCCTGAATAGGACTCAGAGAGTAAGACACATTCTAGAAATTGAAAGAGAAAGGCAAGGTGGTCTTTCTTATTCCCCTACTTGAAAACTTTGGGAAGGAGCCACGTTGGTGTTGGCCTCATAGTAACCTGCAAGGTGACTCCTGTTTCCCTGAAGTTTAGAGTTTCTGAGTCACCTTCAATTTTGTGTATCACAGACATTGATTCAAGATATTTGCAGGGCAGGAATAGAGACACAGATATACATAACAGGTTTTGGACACACTAGGGGAAGGAGAGGGTGGCACGAATTGAGAGAGTAGCAATGAAACATCTACATTACCATATATAAAACAGATAGCTAATGGGAAGTTGCTTTATAATGCAGGGAACTCAACTTGGTGCTCTGTGACACCTAGAGGGGTGATGGAGCGGGAGCAAGGTTCCAGAGGAAGGAGATATATGCGTACTTACAGCTGATTCATGTTGCTGTATGGCAGAAGCCAACATAATATTGTAAGCCAATTATTCTCCAATTAAAATAAATTAAAGCAATAACAACAACAACAAAAAGAGCCACTGTGACTGGACAACAGATGCTGGGGGTAAACAGCAGGCCAGCGAGTCAAAGGGAGGACCCAGCAGAGACTCTGTTGCTAGCTCTAGGTTTACATAAAGCATTCAGATTGAAAGGTAGAATACTATAAAGCATGGAGAACAATGCCAGGTTTAAATTTCACCAGGAATAATCTCGGTCAGCAAATTGTTGTATATGAATCTATTATGCATAGGAAAGCAAACTATTTGTCTTTCTGAGACAAACAGACAGATAAGAAACACTATATTTACCTTTGTTGGAATTTATTTATTTTGTTTAGTAAGGAGAGGAAGAAAGTGCAAGTGTTAGTTGCACTTGTCCAGCGCTTTTGAGATCTCATGGACTTATATAGCCCACCAGGCTCCTCTGTCCATGGAGTACTCCAGGCAAGAATACTGGAGTGGGTTGCCATTCCATTCTCCAGGGTATCTTTCTGACACAGGGATCGAACCCAGGTCTCATACATTGCAGGCAGATTCTGTACCAACTGAGCTACCAGGGAAGCCCAAGGAGAGGATACCAATGCTTTAGATTTTATCGGGTAGATAATTATGACATAATTAACAGGGGCTTTGCTTTTTTTTTTTCCTTTTAACTTTCTGTGCTTTCTAAAAGTGGCCAAAAGGACAGCAGCCATCAGAGGAACCAGGAGTGATTTTCATTGGAAAGACACATTTTTTATCATATATTTGAAAATGCACTTTATGTGAATAACATGGCACTCTATTCTGTACAGTCAAAGAATTAAGAATTGAGCTAAAGAAATTTGTTTAGGAACTGAAACCTGTAACAGTGGTAGCAAAAAGGAGTGTGAGTGCAAAAGCTTAGTGGTTTATCAAGGATTTAGACACAAGGTTATCAAGAAGTTTGGGGAGTGTTCCATATCAGAGAAGGTTCAAAGAAAGGAAGTAGGATTGATCCAAATCTTAGAGATTATACAGCAACTTGATTAGAAGTAAAACATAGAAAGGCATGCTGGTTAGGTGTGCACATTCTAGGCTGTCTAGGTAGCATTTGCAAAAGCATAAAAAAAGAAAAAGGAGAGGGATACTTCTGGGGAATCTATTTTTGTGGTTAGGAGATAACAGGAAGTAGATAGATGCAAATCAAACTGGCACTATAAAGCTAAAAAGAGTAGTTTATTTTTGGGGAGAAATGCTATAGATTCTCTATAGGTTCTTGAGCAAGGAAGTGGTGCAAGAAATGGACCTTTGGGTATATTTATCAGAACTGATATCAGAACAGAAATAGATGGGAAATAGATGGGAAAACAGTGGAAACAGTGTCAGACTTTATTTTTCTGGGCTCCAAAATCACTGCAGATAGTGATTGCAGCCATGAAACTAAAAGATGCTTACTCCTTGGAAGGAAAGTTATGACCAACCTAGATAGCATATTAAAAAGCAGAGACATTACTTTGCCAACAAAGGTCCATCTAGTCAAGGCTATGGTTTTTCCAGTAGTCATGTATGGATGTGAGAGTTGGACTGTGAAGAAAGCTGAGTGCTGAAGAATTGATGCTTTTGAACTGTGGTGTTGGAGAAGACTCTTGAGAGTCCCTTGGACTGCAAGGAGATCCAACCAGTCCATCCTCAAGGAGATCAATCCTGGGTGTTCGTTGGAAGGACTGATGTTAAAGCTGAAACTCCAATCCTTTGGCCACCTCATATGAAGAGCTGACTCACTGGAAAATACCCTGATGCTGGGTAGGATTGGGGACAGGAAGAGAAGGGGACGACAGAGGATGAGATGGCTGGATGGCATCAACGACTCGAGGGACATGAGTTTGTGTAAACTCCGGGAGTTGGTGATGGACAGGGAGGCCTGGCGTGCTGCAATTCATGGGGCCGCAAAGAGTCGGACATGACTGAGCGACTGAACCGAACTGAACTGAACTGATCAGAACTGAGCAAGAAAGTGTGCGTGCGTGCTAAGTCACATAAACCGTGTCCAACTCTTTGTGACCCTATGGACTGTAGCCTGCCAGGCTCTTCTGTCCATGGGATTCTCCAGGCAAGAAAACTGGAGTGTGTTGCTGTGCCCTCCTCCAGGGGACCTTCCTGACCCAGGGATTGAACCCATGTCTCTTATGTCTACTGCATTGGCAAGCAGGTTCTTTACCACTAGCAAGAAAGTGAGGAGGGTGCTATCAAACACAGAGTATGGATGGGGCAGAAACAATGAAGAGAAAGGGAGAAAAATTAAGAGAGTTAAAGAACTGTCAGAATTTAATGACAGAAAGATTAAATAGGGTGACCGTTAATCCTGGTTTCCCGGGAACATCCTGTTTATATCTGTTGTACCCATGGGTTGTTGATAGCACCCCTTTTACGTAGATCATTAATTATAGTGCCATTTTATGTACGGGAGAAGAGCCCAGGCAGCTGTGATGATGAAACCACCTTGCAGCACCTCTGGCAAGTACAGGGAAGATGTGCATCCAGATTGGAGAAAATATTCATTTTTGACTTGTTTAGAGGAATGAGGAGCAGGGCTTCAATGTATAAATGCCCAGTAGACAGTTAAAAGATAATCTGAGAAACACATTCCAGAAATTCACATCATAGTTATCTGCACTCTTCATAGTTATCTGCATAGTTAACTGCAACAGCCAGTTTTGTATCAAGCTCCACATTTTGAATCTGAATATGAAAAGATGGATTGAACAGGAAATTAAAGATATCTAGCATAATCTACCAGAAGTCCATACACCTCCATACTCACCTCCATTTTTTCCACCTCTCCCTTCCTAAGAGCCTTTGCCTAGCTTCTCCACCTGCCCATTTCCTACTAGTGCTTTAAAGCTAGTTAATTTCTAACTTCCCTATGAAGTTAGCTTGACAACACCAACACTACACTCTGTAGTATGTGATCTCATAGGACTTAATGTATTTAATGCTAATTGGATTCCTATCTTAATCACATTTACATCATGATATCAATTTTTTGTGGTCTTATATGTTCTATAATTACTCAATTATTCTATTGTTTAACTTACTATGTGTACATATAATTTCCTTAAGGTTATATGTGATTTCAAAGTGGGACTGCTGTACTTCTCAATTTGATGCAGTCTGTATTTCTCAAAAACCAAAAAAACAAGCAATTTGAGTATTTTTTATATTGACAAATGAGTTCAGATCTTAACACTATTGCTGATGCATTTTTAGATTATTTGCTTTTACAACAAGTTATGTCAATTATATCTCTTACCAAACTTATTAGGATCATCTTAATCTTGGTAGATTCTGGTAATTTTAAGGCATTGAACATAAAACGTGAGTTCTTTCACTTGTTTCAAATATTTTTTTTCTTTACTGGTCATATAATAGTATTATCATTTACATTTAAAATCAAATTTATTTAACCTGCTATTTCATGTCATATAATACAGTGTAATGAAGCAAACAGAAACCATTGTTTATTTTCAGAAAGCTATTCAAATTTAGATCTATATACTTCACCAAATTAACAAGGATATAAACTGATTCACATTTCCAAGGTGGCAATGGCACTGAGTTCAGACAGTGATTTTCTTTCCTATTCCTTGTGAATATATTGATGAGCTTTAATTATTTAATCATTGAACAAACATGAGATCTTTGTTTCCCTCCCAAATCTACCACTATTATAAGTGCATTTACAGCTAGTAATCTCATAAATTGTTAAATAGAATGACACCTCTTTATGATAACACAGGAGGTATGAAAAAGGATTTCTTCCAGTTTTACAGAGAAACTCTGAGGGGTTATAATGAACTGAGGGTCAGAATTTGGACCATGATATCTATAACATAAATGACGGAGAGAATTACTGCATTAAGTTTTCACTGAATTTTTAAAAACATCTCCCAAATTCTGAATGTAGGTGTTTCTTGCATTATCTATTTAATCCAAACTTTAGAACATAGACTGTCACAGGAGACAGCCAGTGTAGACTGATCAAGAAGTTAATCTTCATGAGTTTCATCAATAGCATGAGAGTAGATGTAATTTACTGAACATCTCCAGAAATATGAGTAATGTTCTTATATTTTTTTTAAATTTGCACTTAGTCTGTACGTTAAAGAGCCTGTGTAAGTAGCTGGAAACTAAATGAGTAGAAATGTATGCTTGAAATTCAAATAGGAGCATGGGAAAATATTTTTACTATAGTAAATACATCTCTGATGTCTTTAGGGGAAATTGAATACTATTTTATTGACTAAGATCAAACAATCTGTAATTACCACCCAGAGGCACAAAGTAAAATTGCAGCAAGTAGAGGCAGTGCTAGTTTTCATCATATAGGGAGGCACTGTTCTGGTATGTGCCCAGGCATATCCTTGAGAGCTCACACAAAGTTTACCAGAAAGCCCATCACACAAGGCATTATATAAGAAGGTCTTAGTTGCCCTTTTCTGCCATGTCCAAGGACTTCCCTGGTGGCCCAGATGGTAAAGAATCCAAGTTTGAGGTCCTCAACAAACCTCAAATAACTGGAAAGTAGAAACTAGGCTATCTGGTTAGCTGGTTATTTTTTTCTTTCCAACTTATATAATAAAATAATTATAAAACCTGTCAATCCATTATCTATATTAGTAACTGCAATATCCTGGATACTTACGAGTCTTTTCAGCATGCTTCTTATGGTTTGAATGTTTTATTCTCCTGTATATAAATCAAGACGTCCCTATTCCCTGCTGGATAAAATGCACAGGTCCTACCCTGAGACAAAAGGAACTTCCTCCAGGATCTGACTCCAGCTTGCAGTTCCTGCGATGCTCCACCTCAGGCCCTAAAGTCCAGCCTTATAAAATTATCTTTAATTCCTGAGCGTGCGGTGTCTTTCACAATCTTGTGGCTTTGCCCATGGAGTCAGTGATTTTTAAGATTACAAATTTGATCTTACAATGGCTTCATTGACTGTTGCTTACAGGCCTTCCTTGACCTCTGTCCCCCACATCCAAGCCATCTAGGGCTACATCTATCCCTATTGTTTATGTCCAAACCACCGCTGCCCCCCCATCTTTTTACACAGCTGATTATTGCCTCAGGGCCATTAGACTGTGGTATTGTCTCTTAATGTTTTTCCTACCCCATAATCCACTTAGGGCAGTTAATTCTCCTATCATCCTCTAGGCTTTAACTTCGGTCTCACTTCCTCAGGAAGTAGCCCTGCTCCTCTTACATGCTCTGTAGACCCAAATTAAATACCCTTAACAAAGACTTTATTTTTATTGTACTTTAAAAAGGCAAATCCCCTGTAGCTAACCTTTAGAATTCTCAATAGAATAGCGGAGGCACACAAGCCGAGACCTTATTCTCTTGCTCACTCTTGCATTCTAGTACACAGCATGTGTCTTGGCCCAGAGTGATTTTTAAATGAGCATTTGATGATTGATCTGTTGTTTCTGTTGTCTAGAATTCCACCCTCTAGTGGAAGACTCTTCATTTTTCAAGACACAGCTCAAATGTTACCTCTTTCAAGTAACTACTTGGATCCCTCTCTTAGAATTTAGGTTTACTTTTTTCTCCAGAAGTGCATTGCATTAGTATCAGTAATCATGGGCTAGGATGGACTTTTCCTGCACCATGGAGTTTATTTGTGCTCACATCTGTCTGCTTTAGCATGTGTATCTTTGAGAACCGTGACCGTGACTCACTCATTTCATATTGCCAGAACCTAGCATGGCGCCTACATACAGTGAGCACTCAAAACTATTTTGATTAATTAATTAATGAGTTATTGAATTTCTTAATCATTGCATTAATATCTTTTACTCTTTGAGTAAATGGAATGGAAGAAATGAAGCAAATAAGGATATTAGATGTCCTGGATTTAGTCTGATATTTATCACTAATTTATCAGTGAAAATGGACTGCAAGGAGATCAAACCAGTCAACCCTAAAGGAAATCAGTCCTGAATATACATTGGAAGGACTGATGCTGAAGCTGAAACTCCAATACTTTAGCCACCCGATGCAAAGAACTGACTCACTGGAAAAGACCCTGATGCTGGGAAAGATGGAAAGCAGGAGGAGAAGGGGATGACAGAGGATGAGATGGTTAGATGGCATCACCGACTAGATGGACATGAGTTTGAGCAAGCTCTAGGAGTTGGTGATGGACAGGGAAGCCTGGCATGCTGCAGTCCATGGGGTTGCAAAGAGTCAGACACGACTAAGCGACTGAACTGAAATGACTATCAATGAAAAAAATAGTTAACCTCTCTGATATTCAGCTTCTTTATTTACAAAATAAGGGAGATGCCAGTGATGATTTCTATTGTCTCTTCTAGTTATTAAAAAAAATTGTGACTAAAGTAGTAAATGTAAGTGATATAGTCTTTCTGTTGCTAAGTCATGTCTGATTCTTTGCGATCCCATAGACTATACCCCCCAGGCTCCTCTGTTCACGGGATTCTCCAGGCAAGACTACTGGAGTGGGTAGCAATCCCCTTCTCCAGGGTGTCTTCCCAACCCAGAAATCAAACCCAGGTCTTCTGCATTGCAGGCAGATTTTTTACTATCTGAGCCACCAGGAAAACCCTTCAAAATTCTCTTTATTTACTACAGTTAGTACATAATGAGTTCCTGGACTAAACATTGGAGTAAAAAGACAGATAAGATGGAGTCTTGCTCTTGAAAGCTGACCATCTCAAAGAAGAAGCAGACAGTCAAATAATTAAATCCAGAATAATAGTTAACACTTAGATAGCAGTTACTATGTACCAGGCTCGGTTCTAAGCAGTTTACAGTTACCTCATTTATTCTTTAGAACTTGTGTAGGAAGGTGCTTTATTATTATCCTTATTTTGGAGATGAGAAAACTGAGAGAAGCCAAGTGACCATCTGTGGTTCAACAGCTAGTGAGAAGTGTCAGGGCTAAGGTTTGAATCCAAGTCTGGCTCCGAAGTTCATGTGCTTTAATAGCATATTCTGAAACCTTACCTTTCCATATACATCAGTGAGATGCATGAAATAACAGATATATGCAAAATATCTCAGAACATTATAGAAAAGAAATAATTTTATTGAGAAAGTAGTGGTTAGGGAAGATTCTGCTAGCCAATGCAGGAGACCCGGTGTTGATCCCTGGTTCAGAGAGATCCCCTTGCAGAAGGAAATGGCAACCCACTCCAGTATTCTTCCTGGGAAATCCCATGGACAGAGGAGCCTGGAGGGCGATAGTCCATGGGGTCACAAATGAATCTTGTCATGACAAAACGACTAAACAACAACAACATAGGGGCTAGACATGAGTCCAGGGGACTGATCTGCTGGGCAATTAGAAACAGCAGAGACCTTGCTATTTTCAGTCACTTCTCCTCTATGACCATTGAAACTTTGCTACTGTACTAAACTTGTTCCCTAGACTCTCTTTTCGCTCAGAATAAATTGAATCCCAGGGGGATTCACAAGGGAGTATCCCCAGAATATCCCCCCAAGGTTATCCCCAGGGGGATTCACAAATCCTTCATGGATATAGATTTTTGAAGATCCCATTCCAGCATCTGAATGAAAATGACCAATGTGTTCTAAATCTCAGAGGTAACACCTGAAGTTGAAGATGGAACAATGCATGGAGTTCTGAATCAGATAAACTTTCTCCCACCATTTACCAGCTATGTAGTAGTGGTCCAGTTACTTAATCTCTCTGAGCCTCAGTTCTCATCTTCAAAGTTAAGACAGTAAGAGCCACATTACAGGTGTATTATGGAGATTAAATCAGATATACTAATGTAGATATACATATTAATTTATTTTCCCCAAATGGTTGCAACAATATTCTTGAGCTTACATGTATCCAGTTGGCCAAAAAATTTGTTCAGGTTTTTCCATTAGATGTTATGGAAAAACCCAAATGAACTGTTTGGCTAACCCAATACTTCTAGAGCCTGCCATGCAGAGCTGGAGTCTACTTCCCTCCATTTGAACTTGGACAGGCTATTATGATTTCTTTATGAAAAATGGTGGAAATGATGCTATGTGACTTGAGGTGCATCATAGAATGTAACACAGTTTTCACTTGACTCTGTCTTGGAATTATTGACCTTGAAACCCTGTCATGAGCTCTGAGGATGCCCAGGTCACACAGAGACACCCAGTGAAGCAGCCTTAGGCTCCTGCCCTCAGCCTTGGCTAGCTCTAACATCTCAGCATGTCAGTGCACCATCCTGAAAACAGATTTTTCAGAACTCAGTTGAGCTAACTCTGGGAGGGTGGCAGAGATAAACCCTCCTCAGAGAGCGCAGGCCAAATCGAGGATTCATAAACAAAATAAATGACTGTTGTTGATGTACATTACTAAGTTGTGGCAGGAAGCAAGATATAACTGGGACGTACTTAGATTAGATAATACATATAAAGTACTTATGGTCTGTGACATAATGTGCAATTATGTGTGCATAATGTGTGATATGGTGCAATTAATGTTATGTAATTATGTTCAGTAATATACGCTTGAGGTTAGGATGACAGACCAGGGAGTCAGACTGCCTAGATCTGCCACTTTCTAACTAGGTTACTTAAGGCAAGTTACTTAACCTCTCTATGCCTCAGTTTCTCATTTGTGAATGGAGATGATAATTGTACCCACTTCATAGGGTGTGGTTAGAATTAAATGAGTTGCAGTTCTCCAAATAGGCCATAATCTTCATCACAGCCCAGCCTTTGTAGTAGATTTTCCTCCACCTCCAACTCCTTTGTTTAGGTCTCAGTTAGCTACACCATCTTCTAGGACACTTCTGACCTTCCCAGTTTGGACACCCCTCTTATGTGTTCCCATAGACCCCAGTGTAGAATCTTTGCTGACATGTGTGTGGGCACAGCTTTCTTCCCACAGAACTGTGCTGCAGGCACCTCTATATGGGTCTGGGTCACAGCCTGTGCCTCTGTCCCTGACACTGAAGCACAGATCAGTTTTAAACTCACACTTCCAAGTGAGAGAGAAGGTCTTTCTCCTTCCCCTGCTCCCACTACTATGTTGAAGAGGACTTAAAGCAACGCTGCTATGGGCCAGTGTTATACCAGATCCCGAGAAACTGTCCTTTCGCATCTAACATTCACATACGGGGGCTTCCCTGATGGCTCAGTGGTAAAGAATCCGCTTGCCAATGCAGGAGACCCAGGGTCGATCCCTGGTTCAGGGAGATCCCCTTGCAGAAGGAAATGGCAACCCACTCCAGTATTCTTCCTGGGAAATCCCATGGACAGAGGAGCTGGAGGGCTACAGTCCATGGGGTCGCAAAAGAATCTGTCATGACAAAATGACTAAACAACAACAATATGGGAGCTAGACACGAGTCCAGGAGACTGATCGGCTAGGCAATTAGAAAGAGCAGAGACCTTGCTATTTTCAGTCACCACTCCTCTATGACCACTGAAACTCTGCTACTGTACTAAACTTGTTCCCTAGACTCTCTTTTTGCTCAGAATAAATTCAGTCCCAGGGGGCTTCCGGAGAAGGCAATGGCAACCCACTCCAGTACTCTCGCCTGGAAAATCCCATGGACGGAGGAGCCTGGTAGGCTGCAGTCCATGGGGTCGCGAAGAGTCAGACAGGACTGAGCGACTTCCCTTTCACTTTTCACTTTCATGCATTGGAGAAGGAAATGGCAACTCACTCCAGGGTTCTTGCCTGGAGAATTCCAGGGATGGCAGAGCCTCGTGGGCTCTATGGGACCATCTATGGGGTCGCACAGAGTCGGACACGACTGAAGCGACTTAGCAGCAGCAGCAGCAGCAGCAGGGGGCTTCACAAATCCTTCATGGATATAGATTTCTGAAGATCCCATTCCAACATTTGAATGAAAATGATCAACCTGTTCTAAATCTCAGAAATAAACATATCCCTAGCTGGATATCCCTAGCTGGGCTTTCCATTGTATTAACAATACAATGTTGCTAAAATATGTTGAAAAAAATATCCCATCTGCATACCCTGTAGCCTCCTGTGTGTCTGTGTGTGTCTGTGTATTTGTTTCTTTTAAGTGCAGGAATGGCTTTTAATTTCTTATATTGCGGTACTATCTATTCTTGCTTTTCAGCCAAGTTAAATACAGCCTTACTTGCAGAAGATAAATAAGTCAATGGCAAGAAAAGATGAAAAGAGAAGTTGGCCCAAGAGCATATAAAGGTGTTAGCAAATGTGAATATACTACCCAGAATTGCTCCTTTAAAAATTAGGAAATGGTCCTCAAGTTAATAAAAGTTCAGACTTATTTACTGGAGTTTGTAAGACCTTAATATAGTCCTGGGTGACTCTTTGTCTGCTACAATTAGTACATATTGAGTTCCTGGACTAAACATTGGAGTAAAAAGAAAAATAAGATGGAGCCTTGCTCTTGAAAGCTGACCATCTCATATTTTCTAGCATTTAAATGAAAATGATTACTGGTTTCATTGTATTTTTAAAATTCAGCTAAGCATCACTGACTCTATGGACATGAGTTTGAATAAGCTCTGGGAGTTGGTGATGGACAGGGAAGCCTGGTTTGCTGCAGTTCATGGGGTTGGAAAGAGTCAGACACAACTGAATGATTGAGCTGAACTGAACCAACCTAGACAGGATATTAAAAATCAGAGACATTACTTTGTCAATAAAGGTCCACCTAGTCAAGGCTATGGTTTTCCCAGTAGTCGTGGATGGATGTGAGAGTTGGACTATAAAGAAAGCTGAGCGCTGAAAAAATAATGCTTTTGAACTGTGGTGTTGGAGAAGACTCTTGAGAGTCCTTTGGACTGCAAGGAGATCCAACCAGTCAACCCTAAAGGAGATCAGTCCTGGGTGTTCACTGGAAGGACTGATGTTGAAGCTGAAACTCCAATACTTTGGCCACCTGATGCAAAGAGCTGACTCATTTGAGAAGATCCTGATGCTGGGAAAGATTGAAGGCAGGAGGAGAAGGGAACGACGGAGGATGAGATGGTTGGATGGCATCACCAACTCGATGGACATGAGTTTGGGTAAACTCCGGGAGTTGGTGATGGACAGGGAGGCCTGGCATGCTGCAGTTCATGGGGGTGCAAAGAGTCAGACACGACTGAGCGACTGAACTGAACTGAACTGAACTGAGTAAAAATGTGTGCATCACTAAGTTAATGTGAATATGAAATATCAGTTTAGTGCTCAATACAATCCACATTCACTCTCACTTTCCATGGTCATGACTCCATTCACATTCATTCATTTGTTTAATCAGCAACTACTTATTGAGCAGCCGTAGACAATATGGAAACAGATGAGCATGGCTATGTTCCAGCAAGACTGCATTTGTGGCCATTGATGTTTGAACTTGATATAATTTTCACACATCACAAAATATTCTTCTTCTCATTTTATGTCAGTTTCAAAAAACTATGGAAAACAGTTTTAGCTCATAGGTGACCCATTGATTGATAGACTCTTGGATTATGGCTTATCAGCTATAGTTTATCAACCTCCGGTTTAGAAAATGTGGCATATGAGTTCCATTAAAGGATGAGTAGGAGTTTTCTTAGCAGATGAAAGTATTCTAGGTTGGGATAATAGCCTTTGGCAAAGATATATAAGGAGGTAAAAAGGCATGAGATTTTTTGACGTATATAGTATCATTATTGCTTATGGTTGGAGGTGGTGGAAGGCCTAAGGAAGGATCCCAACAACATAGCAGGTTTTTGACCTTTACTAAGTAGACTGTGGGGAACCATTGTGGAATTTGTAGCATAATCAGTTTTACATTTTAGAAAGGTCACACTAGCAGCATGATGAAATCCTAATGAGAGTAGTCCAAGAGAGAAGGTAAAAAAAAATGAGAAAATGATTTATACTTCAGCAAAAGACACATAGAACAGGCCACCTATTAGTTTCATGAAACTGCCTGTTTTTCTCCACACATACCACGTCCTTGAATAACTCAGAATCATTGCAGATGTTATTCTTTCTTTCTGGAATTTTTACTGTTCTTCTATCACCTAACTTCTTTTCATCCTTTAGGTTTCAGTTTCAATATCACTTCTCCAGAAAAACCTTTATTGACCCTTCAGCTTAGGATTTATAGCTGTGTGATATACAGTAGGACTTTGTACTTCATTATAACAGTGATCACACCCACAGTATCCACTCAGTATCTGCACTAGACTGTGAACCATATGTACACCACTGTATTCTGGTGCCTCCTTCAGAGTAGATGCTCAGTGAACATTTGCAGTGGCCATGAGGTTGAAAGAGAGGAGGTTTACAAAGCAGAACTGAAGGATTTTATGACTGAATGGTTAGCATGATGGAATAATATAAAGTTAAGTTCTAGATTGGGGTGTCGAAATTCTTGGTGGAGAGAGAAGAGAGGAGAGAGAATATAGAGAATGCAAGTTATATTTGAGGAAGCTTAGAAATGTTGATTTTGAAGTTCTGTGGGACCCCTGAGGAGACACACCAGAAGATATTTTGTCTGCTTTCTTACTGGGCTAACCTGATCATCTCACATCTGTACTAGAGATTGCAACAACCTGTGTTCTAGTTCCTGTTTCAAACTCTTCCTATCCAACATACACTAAGATTTAGAGCTGTTTTCCACAAACATCACTTCTATTGTGTTAGCCCCTGCTTCAGAAGTTGGTAGAAGGAAAATCAAAAGTCATGTTTTCTCAATGCAGAATCCAAGTCCCCTTCAATTAATTTTCTTTCTCTGTTTTGCTTTAATGTCTTGATTCCTCAATATAAATATTCCCTGGACAGACTGGTCATATAATTTTTCGGTGATTTTCAGCATTCTCTTTCCTGTCTCTCCTTGTTCTACCCCTCTGTCTGGAATTCTTTTTTGATCAACCTAAAGCTTGTCTGCATGCGTACTAAGTCATTTCAGTCATGTCCAACTCTTTGTGATGCTATGGACTGTAGTCCACCAGGCTCTTCTGTCCATGGGATTCTCTAGGCAAGAAATCTGGAATGGATTGCCATGCCCTTCTTCAGGGGATCTTCCCAACCCAGGGATCAAACTCATGTCTCTTAGTCTCCCGAATTGGCAGGCGGATTCTTTACCACTAGTGCCACCTGGGAAGCCACAACCTAAAGCTTATTTTGTTCTAAAGATCAATTTAATATCCATCTCTTCCTTGATCCCTCCTTGAGCCGTTTAAATATATAATATTCATCCTTCTTGTATTGCCTTAACTCTCATGGGCTGCTGCTCTGATAATAGTAATGCCTTCCATTTTGGGAAGCTTGGTGTGGGCTAGCCCCTCTTCTGATCTCATGCCATCTGTGGAACACATTTCAGAGGTAGTTATTATTCACTTTAAAACACATGAATACCCTGAAACTTAGATTAAACAATCTGAGAAAAGTATGAATAATTCCAAATCTATCAAAGATTCACAGTTGATAAATAGTAGTTCCAGGTCTCACTATCTATAAAGCCTGTCACACTGCTACATTATTCTGTTATTGTGGAAAGAAAATTTTTGGACTTACAAAATGTGAGGATCTCACTTTAAATTCTTTCTCGTAGAGTCAATGAAATGTGATGGGCTCTGGACTTGTAAGTCCAGGATTTAAACTTCCTTTTTCCTGCTGAGTGATCATCAGGAAGTCACAGAACCTTCCATGACCTCTGTCTAGTCACCTGAAAAGTGAGAATACAGACTATTCAAAGGGAAAAAGTTACTTATGTGAAAAGAAAGAAAGTGAAATCTCTCAGTCGTGTCTGACTCTTTGCAACTCCATGGACTGTAGCCCACGAGGCTTCTCCATCCATGGGATTTTCCAGGCAAGAATACTGGAGTGGGTTGCCATTTCCTTCTCCAGGGGATCTTCCTCACCCAGGAATCGAACCCAGGTCTCCTGCATTGCAGGCAGATGCTTTACGCTCTGAGCCACCAGGGAAGCATAATACTTTCAAAATTGAAAAACAATAGACATTGTATAAGTATTGTGGTTGTTAGAAATCTTGAGTAGACTTTCAACATAAATAAAAAATTCAAAACTCAGAATAAAGTTGAAAAGAATAAGAAAATGTCAGCTTACGAATACACCAAAGAAAGTGATTTAGATATTTAGTAAGGATCAATTATCAGGGATAAGACAAATTCAGAGGAAAATCTTAATATGTTAAATATAATACATCATCCATGCTCTCAAGAAACTTTCTTTTCTAAGGCAAATACTGTGTATGCATATCTTCATTACATGTATATATGTATATATATATATATATACATAAAATACATATAATTCAAATTTTTTATATAGATGCATAATTTGCTTAGTTCTCTTTACTTAATTCTCTACCTTGGCAATTTTCAACTACCATTTTTGCTCTCTTAGGACCTTGTAAAGGATTGATTATATTTTATAATTGTCTCCTTACATGTGTGTCTTCTAGCATTCATCATTGTAGTCTCAGCATCTAACACAGAACCTTGCATATCAGTAATGGATTGATGTGGAAGGAAGAAAAGAAAGAATGAAGGGAGAGCAGGAGGAAGAAAGAATCTAAGCCACTTTATGAATGTTTGATTTCTTCTTGGAAAATTTTCTTAGCTAATGAGAATTTTCAAATTCTAGCCTCACAGTGATCACCTGTGTCTAGATCTTCTCTTCTTTTGCACATAGATTTTATTTCCAGTTCATCTTCTTTCCTGTGGCTTTTTTCTGGCTCCATTCCTTGTCCAGACATTGCTGATTCATTGCCTGATATCAATAACTGTAATCTTTATTTAATCAAAGCTGAGTAAAAATATTTTGAATGACTAAATCTTGGAAAACTCCTTATTAGGCGGTGAAATTTCAAGGTATGTCTCTCTGACTGTGCAGACTTTCTAGTACAATTTGGCAAATAACCCATAATCACAAAAAGAGGTGAGCTATGGCATCAGTCTAGGTTTGGGAAACCCCTCCCCATAACTAGATTTGTGACTTTAGATGTATCACTCTGTGCTTATGAGTCCCAAGGTCTCCTTTATATTAAAAAAGGAGGTAAAAATTCCTACTCTGCAGAGATTTTTAAGAAGATTAGAAATAATGTACGTAAAACACTTAGCGTAATACCTGACTCATGAAAGGAAATAAAAATGTGCCATTTATTTTTCTTCAAGGAATATTATAGATAATAAATTGCTTAGTAATTTAAAGATCAATATATAATTAGCTGGGCTTCCCTGGCTGCTCAGATGGTAAAGAATTCATCTGTAATGCAGGAGACATGGATTTGATCCCTAGGTCGGGAAGATCCCTTGGAGAAGGGAATGGCTACCCACTCCAGTATTCTTGCCTAGAGAATTCCATGAACTGAAGGAGCCCTGCGGGTTATATATACTCCATGGGGTCGCAAAGAGTTGGACATGACCGAGCAACTCTTTTTTTTTTTTTAATGCAGGTAGCCACTACCAGTGCCTGAGAATATAGTAAGGACATAATAGATATTGATCAATGGAATGAAGAGTGAGTATTGAGTATATTCCCAAAACACATGAAATAATTTTAAAATATTATTTGATGATGTTCCCATTGACCAGGTTTTCGCATCTGATTTAGTCCATTGGTTCAGTTCAGTTCAGACGCTCAGTCTTGTCGGACTCTTTGCAACCCATGAACCGCAGCACGCCAGGCCTCCCTGTCCATCACCAACTCCTGGAGTTTACCCAAACTCGTGTCCATTGAGTTGGTGATGCCATCAAACCATCTCATCCTCTGTCGTCCCCTTCTCCTCCTGCCCTCAATCTTGCCCAGCATCAGGGTCTTTTCAAATGAGTCAGCTCTTCGCATCAGGTGGTCAAAGTATTGGAGTTTCAGCTTCAACATTAGCCCTTCCAATGAACACCCAGGACTGATCTCCTTTAGGATGGACTGGTTGGGTCTCCTTGCAATCCAAGGGACTCTCAAGAGTGTTCTCCAACACCACAGTTCAAAAGCATTAATTCTCCGATGCTTAGCTTTCTTTACAGTCCAACTCTCACCTCCATCCATGACCACTGGAAAAACCATAGACTTGACTAGATGGACCTTTGTTGACAAAGTAATGTCTCTGCTTTGTAATATACTGTCTATGTTGGTCATAGCTTTCCTTCCAAGGAATAAGCGTCTTTTAATTTCATGGCTGCAGTTACCATCCTCAGTGATTTTGGAGCCCCCCAAAATTAAGTCAGCCACTGTTTCCACTGTTTCCTCATCTATTTGCCACGAAGTGGTGGGACTGGATGCCATGATCTCAGTTTTCTGAATGTTGAAGTTTAAACCAACTTTTTCACTCTCTTCTTTCACTTTCATCAAGAGGCTCTTTAGTTCTTCTTCAATTTCTGCCATAAGAGTGGTGTCATCTGCATATCTGAGATTATTGATATTTCTCCCAGCAAGCTTGATTCCACCTTGTGCTTCTTCCAGCCCAGCATTTCTCGTGATGTACTCTGCGTATAAGTTAAATAAGCAGGGTGACAATATACAGCCTTGACGTACTCCTTTTCCTATTTGGAACCAGTCTGTTGGTCTATGTCCAGTTCTAACTGTTGCTTCTTGACCTGCATACAGATTTCTCAAGAGACAGGTCAGGTGGTCTGCTATTCCCATCTCTTTCAGAATTTTCTAGTTTATTGTGATCCACACAGTCAAAAGCTTTAGCATAGTCAATAAAGCAGAAATAGGTGTTTTTCTGGTACTCTCTTGCTTTTTCAATGATCCAGTGGATGTTGGCAATTTGATCTCTGGTTCCTCTGCCTTTTCTAAAACCAGCTTGAACATCTGGAAGTTCACGGTTTACGTATTGCTGAAGCCTGGCTTGGAGAAATTTGAGCGTTACTTTACTAGCATGTGAGATGAGTGCAATTGTGCAGTAGTTTGAGTATTCTTTGGCATTGCCTTTCTTTGGGATTGGAATGAAAACTGACCTTTTCCAGTCCTGTGGCCACTGCTGAGTTTTCCAAATTTGCTGACATATTGAGTGCAGCACTTTCACAGCATCATCTTTGAGGATTTGAAATAGCTCAACTGGAGTTCCGTCATCTCCACTAGCTTTGTTCGTAGTGATGCTTCCTATGACCCACTTGACTTCACATTCCAGGATGTCTGGCTCAGGTGAGTGATCACACCATCATGATTATCTGGGTCGTGAAGATCTTTTTTGTACAGTTCTTCTGTGTATTCTTGCCACCTCTTCTTAATATCTTCTGCTTCTGTTAGGTCCATACCATTTCTGTCCTTTATTGTGCACATCTTTGCATGAAATGTTCCCTTGGTATCTCTAATTTTCTTAAAGAGATCGCTAGTCTTTTCCATTCTATTGTTTTCCTCTATTTCTTTGCATTGATTGGTGAGGAAGGCTTTCTTATCTCTCCTTGCTATTCTTTGGAACTCTGCATCCAAATGGGAATATCTTTTCTTTTCTCCTTTGATTTTCGCTTCTCTTATTTTCCCAGCTATTTGTAAGGCCTCCTCAGACAGCCATTTTGCTTTTTTGCATTTATTTTTCTTGGGGATCGTCTTGATCTGTGTCTTCTGTACAATATCATGAACCTCCATCCATAGTTCATCAGGCACTATGTCTGTCAGATCTAGTCCCTTATATCTATTTGTCACTTTCACTGTGTAATCATAAGGGATTTGTTTTAGGTCATACTGAATGGTCTAGTGGTTTTCCTATTTTCTTCAATTTCAGTCTGAATTTGGCAATAAGGAGTTCATGATCTGAGCCATAGTCAGCTCCCGGTCTTGTTTTTTGCTGACTGTATAGAGCTTCTCCATCTTTGGCTGCAAAGAATATAATCAATCTGATTTCAGTGTTGACCATCTTTTGATGTCCATGTGTAGAATCTTGTCTTGTGTTGTTGGAAGAGGGTGTTTGCTATGACCAGTGCATTCTCTCGGCAAAACTCTATTAGCCTTTGCCCTGCTTTATTTTGTACTCCAGGGCCAAATTTGCCTATTACCCCAGGTGTTTCTTGACTTCCTACTTTTGCATTCCAGCCCCTATAATGAAAAGGACATCTTTTGGGGGGTGTTAATTCTAAAAGGTCTTGTAGGTCTTCATAGAACCATTCAACTTCAGCTTCTTCAGCATTACTGGTCGGGGCATAGACTTGGATTACTGTGATATTGAGTGGTTTGCCTTGGAGATGAACAGAGATCATTCTTTTTTGAGATTGTATCCAAGTACTGCATTTTGGACTCTTGTAGACTATGATGGCTACTCCATTTTTCTGGGAGGAGTGATATAGTGATGCACTGGGACGTTAAACATGACCAATCATACTATGAATAAAAAAAAAAAAAACTAATCTGAGGATCTTAGAAAAATACTACAAGCAGCCAAACCTAGTGAATCGTAGTAAGAGAAATTTCTTGATAAATGGTTTGTTGTGTAGGTCTAGTTGAGTTATTATAAAATAGCATGATTTCTGTAATGCATAAACATGGTAAGCCTTCAGAGAAACCAAGAGAAAAAGAAGCACAGCCACACTGGAAAGTGATATAATGGAGGAGACACAGCTTGACCTGTTCTCACGCGGGTTCTGTGTAAGGTATAAAAGCTAAAAATAGCTTCTCTCCTTGAAAACACTCCAGCACCCCAGAAGCAGAAACCCATGTTTTCTGTGCCTGCTTAGTGTATGTACTTGTTTTACCATGACTTAGTGACACAGATGGTAAAGAATCTGCAATTCAGGAGCCCTGGGTTTGATTCCTTGGGCAGAAGATCCCCTGGAGAAGGGAATGGCAACCCACTGCAGTATTCTTGCTTGGAAAATTCCGCGGATAGAGGAACCTGGTGGACTACAGACCATGCGATCTCAAAGAGCTGGACAGGACTGAGTAACTGAGACTTTCACTTTTTCACTTTTTTCCTGAACACACCCTGAAAAACAGTGACTCTCTTAACTCGTTATGGATTCCACTAATCATCTTTTATTCATAAAGTTACTTTCATAAAACACTTCAGTGAACACCCGAAGCATATCCACCTCTCACTCAGGCAGTGGGTCTGCTTACTTTCTAGATTCTTGGAAATCTTCTCTGTCTTCCACGGCATTAAGAGAATCTGCTGCTGTCTCTCTATGAAAGTGTGCCTGAAGCATCCCTGCCACTGATGGGTATTGGTTTTCATTTGGCACGCTGCCTGTGCTCATGGTGACTCTTCCCTATCACATCACAAGCTATAGTTCAACTGAGCTTAAAATCATGTCTTTAACTGAAAACCTAAGCCTTTCAGGGCTTTTATTTCCTTTTTCTTTTCTTTCTTTCTTTCTTCTTCTTTTGTTTTTTTGGTCACTCTGTATAAGGCTGAATTACAGAAATAGACAGAAATGCAATAAAGCAGATCCCATTGCACATATTGGCTGCAGTCCTTTGGTGTTGTGTGAGAGCCCCCCAGATCTAACCCATAGGATGTCAGTGAATTGAGCATCCAAACACATTTGCCAGAGTCAGGACTTGGACCACCTGAAAGCATTTGATATCTCCCTTTGGCAAGTTCACACATTTTCTGACAAATAGAACTACTTTTAAATCCTTCTACTGTACAATGAGTTCATGTGAGAATAGATATTCCCTTCTCAATACCACGCCTTTTCGGAGACTTTAAAGCCTGAATATGCTTACCATGTTCATAAGACTGAAGATATCAAATTTGTTTTAAGATTGATTTGTATTTATGTAAGCCCTGGTGTCATAACTTAAATACTTAAACCAACCCTTTGTGATTTTTTTTCCCTCCTGAGCTACAAAGCCTAGAACCTGTTATGCCATACTGAGACATAAAGAATCTATAGTCACATTACAGGCTTGAAATATATGTTTAAAAATGTGTTCCTGGGAGCCTTAAAGGTTTAGCTAAGCTCTCCCAGTTGGTTTACAATTTCCATCTCCTTTCCCTTCTCTTTCTTCCTTCCTCAACTCAAATATGTCACTTGCCTTGGTTAATAGTCAGACATGTTTGGTTTAAGAAAATATTTCCAGTTTTTCATTCCTCTCCCAATAAGCATTTTATGTATGTGCATTCCTATTCTAACATGTTTTTTGAGGTTTAGGAGAAAAAGTAAGGCCAAGCACTCCTTGACTTGTTAAGAACTAAAAGTTTTGGGGGAGCATGGCAGAAACAGGGCAGTTATCTGCCCTAGATGGTCACTTGCCTGAAATTTCTCCAGGACCCTGACCACCACACACTAGAAATAAAACAGCAGTGCAATGACTTGATGCTAAGTCAACCTAGGAAAAGATAAGTAATTTGTCCCAGCTCTATCAGCATCTGAGAAAGATATCATTTTGAGATAGTTTATTAGTTGCTGAAGGCAAAACATAAAGGAAACATGACAAGAAATATTAATTTGGAGAGTGGAAAGCTTCCCAAAAATCCAAAGCATTTGATTTGGAGTGCTGTGTTCTACCTTTGGGACTAGAATAAGGCAGACTAACAATAATAAAAATAATAACACTTTTGATAATAGTAATAATGACACCAAGTAAAATCTTGAGAGCTTAATTTTTGCAACTCTGGTAAGTGCTTTCCATATATTATCTCTTCCCTTTTAATCCTCACATCAACCATACAAGATATTAGCTTCATTTTACAGATAATAAGGAAATCAAAGAATTGAATAGCTAATTAATAGCTGATTAATAATAAAAGATGCTGAAGCTGAAGCCCCAATACTTTGACCACCTGATGTGAAGAGCCAACTCATTCAAAAAGACCCTAATGCTGGGAAGGACAAGGAGCAAGAGGAGAAGGGGATGCTGGAGGGTGAGATGGTTGGATGGCATCACTAACTCAATGGACATGAGTTTGAGCAAATTTCAGTAGATAGTGAAGGACAGGGAAGCCTGGCTTGCTACAGTCCATGAGAATGCAAAGAGTTGTACATGACGTAGCAACTGAACAACAATAGTAGTGATAGTAGTTATAATGATAACAGCAATAGCAATAATAAATACTATTTTAAGGATATATGTTACCCAATTTAATCCTCAATAGCAAGTCAATAATATTGGTTCTAAAATTAGAAACTTTACACGTGAAGAAACTGAAGCACAGAGAGGTTAAATAAACTACTCAAGGATACTCAACAAATAAATGGTAGAGCTGGGGGGTGGATGCAGCACTTGGTTTCATAATCAAGGCCACTAAGCAGTATGCATCTCTTACGAAGCTAAGTATGAATTAGTGTAGATATTGTTCATTAAAACCTGGCTCTTAACAATAGCTTCTTATTTACTCTGTTTCAATGACAGAACTCAGGTGTATTAGGATGAATAAAACAGTGTACTCTTGATTGCTGAAACTCTCTAAATGTGACATAAACAAATCAGCAAGAAAGGCCAATCTTTCCAATTTGCCCAGTATTTTCCCAGTTTTTAGCAATGGCAGTCACACACCCAGGAAATCCTTCAGTTCTGGATAAACTGGGACAGTTGTTAATAGTAATGTGGACCATAAACATTGCCTAATTGATACCCTTACTCTACTTGCAATATCAATTTCAACTAGATGTTACCAAGAAGAGAAATAAGACCTCCATCTTTGCAAGACTAGCAATATACTCTATCTTAAGGATCCTATTATAACACTTAGCAACTTTGTGGCTTTCAATATCTCCAACTTTTATGCCTAAAAAGACTCAATAAACCTGAATTGAGATTAAGGAATTCATAACCACTAAGAAAGAAATATACCACATGCACCATTTAATTCTCTCTGAACTTTTTCCCTTCTCTACCATACTATATAAAAGCAAGCCCCATCTTGTCTAGGCAGACAGGCTAAGTCCTAAAGGCTGTGACCTTCTGTAAGAATTTGGGCTGAGAGTCAATAAGAGCCTTCTGCCAGGGGACCTAGAGAATGACCTCTTGTCTCTGGTCAGTCTGTGAGAAAAGCTGCTCCAATTAAATTTTCTGTGTGTTTGAGGAAGCAGCAAATGTTGGAAAACACAAAAATAATGGCACAGCTACACCTGGTGAAGTTTGGCAGGTGATTGGACCCCTATATTTAACAATGTCAGTAATCACTCTTAGTAAATAAAGCCCTACCATCCTGAAAAAGAAAATTGAAACAACTCTACAGCACTACATGAAAAATCCATATTATATTTAAAAGCAAACAACCTTCTCATTTGCATTCACACATTGTCACAATAAGCACTAGTAGAGGCTTGGAAGGGGTAAAAGTCATTAAGATAAAAATATGAAGTAAAATGTGCTAGAAGTATTACGGACAAAGCGCCACAAGATTGAGATGAACTTGGAGGTGGAAACTTTGAAGTAGGAACTGAGTGTGCTAAGGAGACTTGAAAAAGGAGAGCCTTGCAGGCAGAGCAAGGGTCCTACACAAAGGTGAGAAAGTCACATAGATTTGGTGTCCAGAGGAATCTCAAACAATTTTCTGTGGCTGCGGTGTAGCATGGGAGAGAGGGCTAGAAAAATATGAAGCTTTGAGTACTATTTCGATGGCAGGTTTTCACATTTGTGTTGTAAATGCAATGGGCATATAGTACTAATTTTATTAATGATTATACTAATAAGTAATTAATTGAGCACTTGCTATGTTCCAGACACTTTGCTACAAGCTTTACTTGGATATTTTGTGGTTGGCATAATTTATCTATTACTATGAAAAGTAAACATGTTATCCAAAACAAAAATAAAAATGTAGTGAGAACGGCAATGTTTTATACTCTTGCAAATTTGTTTTCTTCCCAGGTTTATTGAAATATAATTGACGTATAACTTTGTGTAAGTTGAAGGTGTACAATGTGATGATTTGATATATGTGTGTATTGTGAAATGATTGCCACAAGAGGGTCAGTCAACACATACATTATTTCACATAGTTGCTGCTGCTGCTGCTGCTAAGTCGCTTCAGTCGTGTCCGACTCTGTGCGACCCCATAGACGGCAGCCCACCAGGCTCCGCCATCCCTGGGATTCTCCAGGCAAGAATACTGGAGTGGGTTGCCATTTCCTTCTCCAGTGCATGAAAGGGTAAAGTGAAAGTGAAGTCGCTCAGTCATGTCCGACTCTTAGCAACCCCATGGACTGTAGCCTACTAGGCTCCTCCGTCCATGGGATTTTCCAGGCAAGAGTACTGGAGTGGGATGCCATTGC
Source organism: Giraffa tippelskirchi (assembly GCF_054371585.1). Lineage (NCBI taxonomy): Eukaryota > Metazoa > Chordata > Mammalia > Artiodactyla > Giraffidae > Giraffa > Giraffa tippelskirchi. The sequence goes on from NC_137278.1 coordinate 120,609,625, forward strand.
CTTCACATAGTTACCTATTGTTTATTTTTTGTGATGAGAACTTTTAGCAGCTTTCAAGGATACAATACAGTATTAGTAACTATAGTCACCATATTTTGTATTAGATCCTCAGAATTTATCTTATAACTAGAAGTTGGTACCCCTTGACTGTTATGCATTCGTCTCCACTGCCCCCACTCCTACCCCCAGTAATCTAATTTCTGTTTCTACTAGTTTGGGTCTTTGGGTTTTTGTTTTTTTTTAAGATTTTTCATTATAAGTAAGATCATAGAGGATGTTTTCTCTATCTGATTTATTTCACTTAGCCGAATGCCCTCAAGATTCACATTGTTGCAAATTGCAGGATTTCCTTCTTTCTCATGGTTGAATGATATTCCTGTGTGTGTGTATGCTGACACATACATACTGCATTTTCTTCATTCATTTGCCTATTTACAGACACAAAGGTTATTTCTATGTCTTGGCTGTTGTAAATAATACTCCAGTGAACATAAGGATGCAGATCTCTCTTCAGGACATTTCCTTTGGTGTATACTTAGAAGTGGAATTGTTGGGTCATATGGTAGTTCTATTTTTTTTTTTTTATCCTTTCTGGAACCTCTATACTGTTTCCCACAGCAGCTCTATCAATTTACATTCCCCCTAGCATTGTCTGTGCAAGTTAGGGAGCAAATTTGAACTTCCACTCAAATGCTGAGACTAGCCTCCAGTTCTGCCCTCTGGGAAGTGTGGGCCACAAGTGCCCAGGAGTTGTGGAGCATACCCTAAGGGCCACTTGAGCTGGGAGCCAAGCCAGCAACCATGCCCTACTGTTGAGCATAGTCTCTGGCCTTGTATAACCAGGGTACATGAGCAACCTCAGAGCCCAGCCTGCAGTACCGCCCAGCCACGGAGCCCCTTCTACCAGCCTACCCAGCAGCAGAGCCCAGCATGTGGCCTTCTTATTTGATGGACACAGTCTGCAGCCTTGCCCAGGCAAGGAGTCCAGACAGTGACCCCGTCTAAGCATGGAGCATAAACTGCGGTTTCACCCAGCTCCGGTGTCTGGACAGCCACTCCGTCTGGCTGAGGAGCCCGGCCACAGCACCTCCTCTGTGACCTCAGAGCAAGGGGAGTAGCCATGTCTGACCAGAGACCCCAACAGCCAGCTGAAGTAAAGGATGCTAACTAGCATCATAAAAATGTGAGCGTAGGGCTTCTCTGGAGGCTCAGTGGTAAATAATCCTCCTGTAATGCAGGAAACCTAGGTTTGACCCCTGATCTGGAAAGATTCCACATGCCAGTGGAACTAAGCCCTTGTGTGTGTGTGTGTGTGTGTGTGTGTGTGTGTATGCATACTCAGTTGTGTCGGACTCTGCACCACAAGTATAGAGCCTGTACTCTAGAGCCTAGGAATTGTAACTACTGAGTCCACATGCCCTAGAGCCCGAGCTCCACAACAAGAGAAGCTGTGGCAAAGAGAAGCCCGTGTACTGCAACTAGAGAGTAACTTGTGCTCGCTGCAACTAGAGAAAAGCCCACACAGCAATGAAGACCCAGCACAGCCAAAAATAAATAATAAATAGATAGATAAAATTGGGAAAAAGTGAATGTGTAAAAGTCTTCGGTAAAGACAAATATATAAAGTCAGATTTTCTAATATTGTAATAGTGGTATGTAAATCACAGCTCTAGTTTAAAAGTTAGAAAGAAAAAGTGTTAAAATAACCATCACTACAATAATGTATTATTGGATACAAATATAAAAAGGTGTAAATTATGACATCAATAACCTAAAATGTGAGGGGTGGGCGTCAGGAGGGGGGCTTCCCAGGTGGCGCTAATGGTAAAACCCTGCCTGCCAATACAGAAGACATAAGAGATGAGAGTTCGATTCCCTGGGTTGGGAAGACCCCTGGAGAAGGAAATGGAAACCTGCCCCAGTATTCTTGCCTGGAGAATCCTATGGACAGAAGAGCCTGGCAGGCTATAGTCCACAGGGTCACAGAGAGTCAGACATGACTGAAGCGATTTAGCACGTGTGCACACACGGGAGTGAGGAGAAGTAAAAGTTTCTGAGTGCTCCTAAAGTTATTATCAGTTTAAAATAGGATGTTGTGAGATATTTTATGTAAGTTTCATAGCGATCACAGAAAAAACCTTATGGTAGATACACAAAAAATTGTGATAAAGAAATCGGTGCTTACAGCCACAGAAAGTCATCAACTCAAAAAGGAAGACAGCAAGAAAAGCAGCAAAGACCAAGATGTACAAAACTGTCAGAAAACAGTTAACAAAATGGCAGTAGAAAATCCTACCTATTAATAGTGTTCAGTTCAGTTCAATCGCTCAGTTGTGTATGACTCTTTGCAACCCCATGAATTGCAACACGCCAGGCCTCTCTGTCCATCACCAACCCCCGGAGTCTACCCAAACCCATGTCCATCGAGTCAGTGATGCCATCCAACCATCTCATCCTCTGTCGTCCCCTTCTCCTCATGCCCCCAATCCTACCCAGCATTAGGGTCTTTTCCAATGAGTCAACTCTTTGCACGAGGTGGCCAAAGTATTGGAGTTTCAGCTTCAACATCAGTCCTTCCAATGAACACCCAGGATTGATCTCCTTTAAGATGGATTGATTGGATCTCCTTGCAGTGCAAGGGACTCTCAAGAGTCTTCTCCAATACCACAGTTCAAAAGCATCAATTCTGTGGCGCTCAGCTTTCTTCACAGTCCAACTCTCACATCCATACATGACCACTGGAAAAACCATAGCCTTGACTAGATGGACTTTTTTTGGCAAAGTAATGTCTCTGCTTTTTAATATGCTATCTAGGTTGGCCATAACCTTCCTTCCAAGGAGTAAGCATCTTTTAATTTCATGGCTGCAATCACCATCAGCAGTGATTTTGGAGCCCCCCAAAATAAAGTCTGACACTGTTTCCACTGTTTCCCCATCTATTTCCCATGAAGTGATGGGACCAGAGGCTATGATCTTAGTTTTCTGAACATTGAGCTTTAAGCCAACTTTTTCACTCTTTTCTTTCACTTTCATCAAGAGGCTCTTTAGTTCTTCTTCACTTTCTGCCATAAGGGTGGTGTCATCTTCATATCTGAGGTTATTGATATTTCTCCCAGCAATCTTGATTCCAGCTTGTGTTTCTTCCAGCCCAGAGTTTCTCATGATGTACTCTGCATATAAGTTAAATAAGCAGGGTGACAAAATACAGCCTTGACGTACTCCTTTTCCTATTTGGAACCAGTCTGTTGTTCCATATCCAGTTCTAACTGTTGTTTCCTGACCTGCATACAGGATTCTCAAGATACAGGTCAGATGGTCTGGTATTCCCATCACCCACAGTTGATTGTGACCCACACAGTCAAAGGCTTTGGCATAGTCAATAAAGCAGAAATAGATGTTTTTCTGGAACTTTCTTGCTTTCTCGATGATTCAATGGATGTTGGCAATTTGATCTCTGGTTCCTCCGCCTTTTCTAAAACCAGCTTGAACATCTGGAAGTTCACAGTTCACATTTTGCTGAAGCCTGGCTTGGAGAATTTTGAGCATTACTTTACTAGCGTGTGAGATGAGTGCATTTGTGTGGTAGTTTGAGGATTCTTTGGCATTGCCTTTCTTTGGGATTGGAATGAAAACTGACCTTTTCCAGTCCTGTGGCCACTGCTGAGTTTTCCAAATTTGCTGGCATATTGAGTGCAGCACTTTCACAGCATCATCTTTCAGGATTTGAAATAGCTCAACTGGAATTCCATGACCTCCACTAGCTTTGTTCGTAGTGATGCTTTCTAAGGCCCACTTGACTTCACATTCCAGGCTGTCTGGCTCTAGGTGAGTGATCACACCATCATGATTATCTGGGTCGTGAAGATCTTTTTTGTACAGTTCTTCCGTGTATTCTTGCCGCCTCTTCTTAATATCTTCTGCTTCTGTGAGGTCCATACCATTTCTGTCCTTTATCGAGACTATCTTTGCATGAAATGTTCCTTTGGTAGCTCTGATTTTCTTGAAGAGATCTCTAGTCTTTCCAAATCTGTTGTTTTCCTCTATTTCTTTCATTGATCGCTGAGGAAGGCTTTCTTTTCTCTCCTTGCTATTCCTTGGAACTCTGCATTCAGATGGGAATATCTTTCCTTTTCTCCTTTGCTTTTCGCTTCTCTTCTCTTCCCAGTTATCTGTAAGGCCTTCTCAGACATTTTGCTTTTTTGCATTTCTTTTCCATGGGGATGGTCTTGATCCCTATCTGCTGTACAATGTCAGGAACCGCTGTCCATAGTTCATCAGGCACTCTATCAGATCTAGTCCCTTAAATATATTTGTCACTTCTACTGTATACTCATAAGGGATTTGATCTTGGTCATACCTGAATGGAATAGTGGTTTCCCCTACTTTCTTCAATTTAAGTCTGAATTTGGCAATAAGCAGCTCATGATCTGAGCCACAGTCTGCTCCCGGTCTTGTTTTTGCTGACTGTACAGAGCTTCTCCATTTTTGGCTGCAAAGAATGTAATCAATCTGATATCGGTGTTGACCATCTGGTGATGTCCACGTGTAGTCTTCTCTTGTGTTGTTGGAAGAGGGTGTTTGCTATTACCAGTGCATTCTCTTGGCAAAACTCTATCAGCCTTTGCCCTGTTTCATTCTGTACTCCAAGGCCAAATTTGCCTGTTATGCCAGGTGTTTCTTGACTTCCTATTTTTGCATTCCAGTCCCCTATAATGAAAAGGACATCTTTTTTGGGTGTTAGTTCTAGAAGGTCTTGTAGGTCTTCACAGAACCACTGAACTTCAGCTTCTTCGGCGTTATTGGTCAGGGCATAGACTTGGATTACCGTGATATTGAATGGTTTGCCTTGGAAACGAACAGAGATCATTCTATCGTTTTTGAGATTGCATCCAAGTACTGCATTTTGGACTCTTCTGTTGACCATGATGGCTATTCCATTTCTTCTAAGGGATTCTTGCCCACAATAGTAGATATAATGGTCATCTGAGTTAAATTCACCCATTCCAGTCCATCTTAGTTTGCTGATTCCTAGAATGTCGACGTTCACTCTTGCCATCTCCTGTTTGACCACTTCCAATTTGCCTTGATTCATGGACCTAACATTCCAGGTTCCTATGCAATATTGCTCTTTACAGCATTGGACTTTGCTTCTATCACCAGTCACATCCACAGTTGGGTATTGTTTTTGCTTTGGCTCCATCCCATCATTCTTTCTGGAGTTATTTCTCCACTGATCTCCAGTAGCACATTGGGCACTTACTGACCTGGGGAGTTCATCTTTCAGTGTCCTATCTTTTTGCCTTTTCATACTCTTCATGGGGTTCTCAAGGCAAGAATACTGAAGTGGTTTGCCATGCCCTTCTCCAGTGGACCACATTCTGTCAGACCTCTGCACCATGACCCATCCGCCTTGGGTGGCCCCACACTGCATGGCTTAGTTTCATTGAGATAGACAAGGCTGTGATCCGTTTGATCAGATTAGCTAGTTTTCTGTAATTTTAGTTTCGATGTGTCTGCCCTCTGATGCCCTCTCGCAACACCTACTGTCTTACGTGGGTTTCTCTTACCTTGGACGTGGGGTTTTTCTTCACGGCTGCTCCAGCAAAGTGTGGCCGTTGCTCCTTACCTTGGACAAGGGGTATCTACTCACGACGGCCCCTCCTGACCTTGAATGTGGAGTAACTCCTCTCGGCCCTCCTGTGTCCACGCAGCCGCTGCTCCTTGGGCCCGGGGTAACTCCTCTCACCGCCGTCCCCGGCCCCCAGGCCAGTCTAGCTCCTCTCGCTGCCGCCCCCAGACCCCAGCCCCCGGCCTGGCCTAGCTCCTCTCGGCCACCGCCCCTGGACATACATTAATTTCTCCAAACTTGAAAATTTCTTAATGTCTGGCTTAAACTCAGCTGGTTCTATTAATAATATCAACATCTGCATTGAATATATGATATATTGTTTTTGGTTGAAGTCAATCCACTTGTCATGTACTGGGCTCTATGCTGGACAACAGAAATATGACGATGAACAAAACAAATGTGATCCCTCTACTCATAGAGTCTACAGCCTATGGAGGGATATCGTCTATCAACCAGGTAACTTCCTAACTGCTCCTGCAACAGCAGCTATAAACCAGGAGCAGAGGATGCTGTGAGAGTGCCTGACCAGGGAGACTGATCTTGGCTGAGAAATCTGGGACTAGGTGTTTTGAAAATACAACCATATTATAGCCTTCAGGAAAAAAAAGAAAGACATACTTTCATATCTTCATTTTAAATGTTCATTTTTAAAAATAAAATTCATTATTAGCAAATTCACGTTGAAGCAATCAGCTAGACAGATGGAAACTCTGCATTCAAAGCACATTCATGTCTTTCTATCAGCTAGCAATTAGACATGTGAAAGCATATTCTTAAACCATAATGTGTCAAAGATTTGCAGTTTTTAAAGCAATACTGTCAAGCTGCAAAACTTATGAAATTATCCACTTTTTTTATTACTGCTTTTGATTTATATGTCCACAAAAGTGAGGCTTGGAAGTCTTCCCATTTGGTTATTGCAGTCACAGGAGAAAATTGAAATAACATTTTTTTTAAGCCTTCTTAAAATTGTATTAGAGTCTTCAAGGGAACCAAATTTTATTAACTTAATCTTTTTGGATACCAAATATCCTGCTGTCTGAGTAGTAATAGCAGCAATAAAAAGGCTATTTTAGAATCTGGAAATGTCTAATCAACTCTTCTTCTGAATTTTGAACCAGGAGCCAGAGATAAATGAGCAGTCCTATAAAGTTAGACCAGTAAGTACAACGCAAGTATTGAAGTGTTAGTCATTCAGTTATGTCTGACTGTGGCCCCATGGACTGCAGCCCGCCAGGCTCCTCTGTCCATGGAATTCTGCAGGCAAGAGTACTGGAGTGGGTAGCCATTCCCTTCTCTAGGCTATCTTCCCAACCCAGGGATTGAACCAGGGTTTCCCGCATTGCAGGCAGAGTGTTTGCCGTCTGAGCCACCAGGGAAAGGGAAAGTGAAGTCATTCGGTTGTGTCTGACTCTTTGGGATCCTGTGGCCATGGGATTCTCCAGGCAAGAATACTGGAGTGGATTGCCATTTCCTTCTCCAGAGGATCTTCCCAACACAGGGATTGAACCCAGGTCTCCCACACTGCAGGCAGACTTTTTACTGTCAAAGAAAACTGGGGCGTTAAACTGCTGCTGCTACCTCCTTTCTCAAATCCAGACCAGGAAGCTATCTACAGCGTTTCAGAGCATCACTATAACCCACATGACCACAAGGAAGATCCCAGTCTGCCCCTGTAGGGGAAGGAGCTCTGACCTGGTGAATAAAAGCAGAGCAGATGAGGATAGCCTGAAGACAGACAGATCTCCGAAAGCCAAGTGGAATCTGAGTGAAGCAAACCCTATGATTCTTGGTCCACTCTCTCCGGTGAGTATTTACTCTTCTGTCTCTTATTCCTTCTCCTTCTCCTTTGCCTCCCTCTTCTTCCATGGAAAGAAGCTAGTGAAAGAGAGAAAGCACCAAGGAAAGAACTTGGAAAAAGGGAGAAAATAATTTGCTCACTCCAAGTAGAATGGGACTTAAAATCAGGGATAAATAGCTTCTCTTCTTTATTATCTTCATAGTTTCTTTCTGCTGTCTTTACTACTACTAGAAACAGTGGCACAAAAAGATACTCTGCTAAGAACCTCCTCTTCTCTCATGTCCTTTCTACCTCTAGCCAACCCATTAACTGCGGCTTGAAGATCTGTCATGTTCATAAGAAATCTAGACTTCCTATCTTCTCCAAAATCGGTCTTAGAGATGATTTATTTTTAAGCCAGTTGAAGAAGAATGCTGTTACCCAAAAGAGATGATTTACTTTTAAAAATTAATGAGCTTTCACTATATGTAAGGTGAAAAGGCAGCCTTCAGAATGGGAGAAGACAATAGCAAACAAAATAACTGACAAAGAATTAATCTCCAAAATATACAAGCAGCTCATGCCACTCAATACCAGAAAAATAAATGACCCAATCAAAAAGTGAGCCAAAGAACTAAACAGATGTTTCTCCAAAGAAGACATACAGATGGCTAACAAACACATGAAAAGATGCTCAACATCTCTCATTATCAGAGAAATGCAAGTCAAAACCACAATGAGGTACCATCTCATGCTGGTCAGAATGGCTCCCATCAAAAAGTCTACAAACAATAAATGCTGGAGAGGGTGTGGAGAAAAGGGATCCCTCTTACACTGTTGTTGGGAATGCAAACTTGTACAGTCACTATGGAGAATAGTGTGGAGATTCCTTAAAAAACTGGAAATAGAACTGCCATACAACCCAGCAATCCCACTGCTGGGCATACACCCCAAGGAAATCAGAATTGAAAGAGACACGTATACCCCAAAATGTTCATTGCAGCACTGTTTACAATAGCTAGGACATGGAAGCAACCTAGATGTCCATTGGCAGACGAATGTATAAGGAAGCTGTGGTACATATACACAGTGGAATATTACTCAGCTGTAAAAAAAGAACACCTTTGAGTCAGTTCTAATGAGGTGGATGAACCTGAAGCCTATTATACAGAGTGAAGTAAGTCAGAAAGAGAAATACAAATACTGTATATTAACACATATATATGGAATTTAGAAAGATGGTACCATCGATCCTACATGCAGAGCAGCAAAGGAGACACAGATGTAAAGAAGAGACTTTTGTACTCAGCAAGAGAAGGCAAGAGCAGGATGATTTGAGAGAATAGCATTGAAACATATATATTACCACGTGTGATATAGATCACCAGTGCAAGTTCAATCCCTGAAGTAGGGCACTCAAAACTGGTTCTCTGGGACCACCCAGAGGGATGGGGTGGGGAGGGAGGTGGGAGAGGGGTTCAGGATGGGGGGATACATGTACACCCATGGCCAATTCATGTCTATGTATGGCAAAAGCCACCACAATATTGTAAAGTAATTAGCTTCCAATTAAAATAAATAAACTGATTTAAAAAAACAAAACTAACCAAGGTGGGGGTGGGGGAATGAGGTATCATTGTGATACATGGTACAAAGCGTTATAATCTGAGACCCACCCCTCCCCCAACACACTCCCCAAACTGATATAACCTTTGGTGAGTTAACTTTCTGAAACACAATTTCACCCGTATAATTGGTGTGAAGGATGGTTAAAATAATATTAACTCAAATCTTTTAAAATAATCTAATGAGAGAATATGTGCACAGACAGTATTTAAATAAATCACTATCCAAATAAATATTCAATTATTTCTTATTGATTACAACTTTATCTGAAGGTCTGTAAGAGTTATAATGTTCCCATTGATGGCATACAGAATGCACTTTATTCGGTTTTTTAGAATTTTCAGTACAGTTCCGAGGTATATGTACTCTTAAAGATATTTCATATAATTTCTCTCTCCCTGCCTCCCTCCTTCCTTCTTCTGTTTCTTCCTTCCCTCCTTTCTCTTTTGCCTCCATTCTTTATTCCTTTCTTTCCTTTTTTTAGGGGATGTGTGTGCTGTGTGCTTAGTCCCTTAGTTGTGTCTGACTCTGTGGCCCACCAGGTTCCTCTGTCCATGGGATTCTCCAGGCAAGAATACTGGAGTGGGTTGCCATGCCTTCTTTCAAGGGACCCAGGGATGGAACCCTGGTCTCCCGCATTGCAGACAGATTCTTTACCATCTGAGCCACCAGGGAAGCCCTTTTGGGGGATGGCGTAGTCCAAAGAATATGCCTTTTATGTATTAAGATTAAGTGATGTGTACCATTTTAAAACTCCTTTGGGAGTAGGATTCTTTATACCATCTATTTATGTGAATAGACTTTTTAGTGCTTTATTTATAAAATGCCCAGTTAAAATCTGATTCCCAATAATTCAGCCCTGACATCAGACTGGAAATGCCTGAGTAGTCTATGTACTTGCCATTTAATATTTACCTAAATTACTAATAGCACTCTGAACTGAGGGCTGTTCACTATCTGACAGTGATTTTTGTTACACTCCATATATTACTGCAAGTGAGGCATATATTTTACAAAGTAAAACAAACAAACAAACAAAAAACTCAAGTCTGAAGTTCTAAGATAATTACTCTATTAAGTGTTTTAGTTTTTAAACACAGAGACAAAATTGGTTGCTTAAAATACTGCATAATCACACTCATCTCACACACTAGCAAAGTAATGCTCAAAATTCTCCAAGCCAGGCTTCAACAGTACGTGAACTGAGAACTTCCAGATGTTCAAGCTGGATTTAGAAAAGGCAGAGGAAGTAGAGATCAAATTGCCAACATCCGTTGGATCATCAAAAAAACAAGAGAGTTCCAGAAGAACATCTATTTCTGCTTTATTGACTATGCCAAAGCCTTTGACTGTGTGAATCACAACAAACTATGGAAAATTCTGAAAGAGATGGGAATGCCAGACCACCTTACCTGCCTCCTGAGGAATCTGTATGCAGGTCAAAAAGAAACAGAAACAGACATGGAACAATGGATTGGTTCCAAATTCGGAAAGGAGTTATGTCAAGGCTGTATATTGCCACCCTGCTTATTTAACCTATGTGCAGAGTACATCATGAGAAATGCCAGGCTGGATGAAGCACAAGCTGGAATCAAGATTGCCAAGAAAAATTATCAATAACCTCAGATATGCAGATGATACCACCCTTATGGCAGAAAGCGAAAGGGAACTGAAGAGCCTCTTGATGAAAGTGAAAGAAGAGAGTGAAAAAGCTGGCTTAAAATTCAACATTCAAAAAAACAAAGATCATGGAATTTGGTCCATTGCTTCATGGCAAATAGATGGGGAAACAATGGAAACAGAGACTTTATTTTCTTGGGCTTCAAAATCACTGAAGATGGTGACTGCAGCCATGAAATTAAAAGACACTTGCTTCTTGGGAGAAAAGCTATGACCAACCTAGACAGCATATTAAAAAGCAGAGACATTACTGACAAAGTTCTGCCTAGTTAAAGTTGCGGTTTTTCTAGTAGTGATGTATGGATGTGAGAGTTGGACTATAAAGAAAGCTGAGCGCCAAATAATTGATGCTTTTGAACTGTGGTGTTGGAGAAGACTCTTGAGAGTCCCTTGGACTGCAAGGAGATCCAACCAGTCCATCCTAAAGGAAATCAGTCCTGAATTTTCATTGGAAGGACTGAGACTGAAGCTGAAACTCCAATACTTTGGCCACCTGATGCGAAGAACTGACTCATTGGAAAAGAGCCTGATGCTGGGAAAGATTGAAGGCGGGAGGAGAAGGGGACAACAGAGGATGAGATGCTTGGATGGCATCACCAACTCAATGGACATGAGTTTGAGCAAGCTCCAGGAGTTGGTGATGGACAGGGAGGCCTGGCAGTCCATGGGGTCACAAAGGGTTGGACATGACTGAGCAACTGGACTGAATTGAACTGAATTATCTCAGACTTCATTTGTCATGCTTTTTACATTTTTTTTTAAATATAACCTTATGACTTTAATACACTACCAGTTTATTACCACTTTCATAAGTCCACGAGTGTGCTTTATGTGCCTTCCTCCCTCTTTTCCTTTTTTCCTCCCTTCCATCCTTCCTCCCTTCTGTTTCTTTTTCCTAACTTCCTTGCCTCCTCCCTTGTTTTGAATCTTAGTCTACACATTTTCCTCAAACAAATGTTAACAACAATATGTTAAATATATAAAATAATAGCAAAAAATAAATAATGAACTTATGAAGATAACAAAAGTCAATATAGATGTAGGAGGGGAAAGGAGAATGTATTTCTCTATTTTGCCTGAAATACATGCTCCATTTTTGTTTTTTGTTTTTTATATGGAGATCAGTGAATCTATTCATATATGACCTATAAGGAATCCATCCTCAGGAAGGCAAAAAATACTCATTTTTCAGTTTTAAGTATTAATTTGTAGACACCCATATACCACTTATTCATCTGCCATATATCTATATAGGTTAAGTAAAATTGCTCATAGCCAAAAAAAAAAATAATAGAAATTACTGGTTTACCATGTGAAGGATAAGTTAGGATATCTTGTGAAGCTGTATTGGTAGGGGAATTCTGCTGTCATGTTTACTCTGAAAATACTTCTATCTCAGTTACCAAGATAGTTTAATTTCAGCATGCATGCGTGTGCACGCTCAGTTGTGTCCAGTTATTTGTGACTCCATACACTGTACCTACCGGGCTTCTCTGTCCACGGAATTTTCCAGGCAAGTATACTGGAGTGAGTTACCATTTCCTTCTCCATAATTTCAGTATATGTAGCACCAATTAGTGCATTCAACATGGTTACACAGCTTTGTAATACCCTTCCGCATGCTCTTCCACTCCCATAATTAGAAAGAGGTAGATGTTTCTAGATTTTGGTTGTGCAACACAGCTGTAGTGGGCGACCTTGCAAATAACTGGTCTGGATATTTTGGCCCGTAACTCATCTTTTGTGATCATTGTTATGCTCCTAACAGAAGTCATAATTTGGGCAGTATCTCTGCCAAATTCTTTTGTTTTTTGGTTTAACATATTTTATAAAGCTGTTAGTAATATTAAGTCTTACTCTCATATGTGTTTGTGAAAGAAATTTGTTCATAAGTGTTAAAAAATCTCATTTACTGGCAAATGTTGCAGTGGAGTAGCATGATATGTTTATGTAAGTTAAATTCAATTATATGTGTGTGAAAGGGAGAGAGAGAGATCAGTTGATTTTGTCCTCTGTCCACAGGGTGAACTTTTGGCTCTGAGTGAGCATGAAATGGAAGACACGAATCTGCTGTCCTCAGTTCCCAACAACCTGAGTGTGAGCATCTTGCTGCGGTAAGTGTAATTCTCATTTTTAAACACAGTGTAAATAGTTTTTTTTTCCTGCAACATGGTCTCTAAATGCCTTACATGCAAGCCAGCTGCCATCTGGTGATTTACCAAAGGAAACAGAATTCTAGTCTAAGACTGGAGAAAAAATTTCGTTGGTTTTAACTAATTCCCACATGAGATGCTACTGTGGTGTGACTCCATCATTAGTAGTTGGAACCATAGCTTAGTATTATCAACAATTTTTAATGCAAATTAGGAGAAAAAAAGTAGAGTATGAGTAGGCAAAAGAACCTTGCTGTTACTAAAACGCTGGTAAATATTGTGGTTGCCACTTTATGATTAAGGTAAGATGCTGAATACATTTATTAAACTGAGACCAGATTCTAGTGCAAATCTCGGTTTACTGGAATCTGAATCAAGAACGCCATGGATTTACTTAGTAAAAGTGCTAAAAATGAGTGAACACTTAATTAATGCTATGGCTACTTGTGGAAACTGAATTTGAAGTTAATAAAAACAATACTACATGATTGGACAGAGTTAACAGCCATCTGAATTTTTCTTTTTTTCTCTTTTGCATTTTCTTATTGTTATTTTATATTGGCATATAAGTATAAAGATTTAGCTTGCATGTCATAAATTGAGAAAAAAAATTTACTATTTTTTTAACCTCTCCCCTCATCATTTACTGTTGACCAAAATGTATCGTTTAATAGACTAGCTAGTTAATGCAGAGTTGAAGAAGGGTTAAATTTTAAAAAGCTATAATAACAATAGCAGAAGTAAACATCAGTTTAATACTTTGTATGTAGTTGATATTGTGATATATGTTTACTTTACATTATGTAACAATCTTCAGAGCATGTTTTTGTAATGGGTATTATTTTTATTGGCCACCATTTACCTATGAGAAAGTTGAGGCATAGAGAGCTTTGCAAATTTTTCCAAGAATCAAAATCAGTGTCAGAGCCAGTTCCTAATCTCTGTAATCTCAAAGCCCATTTAATTAACTACTGTAGCATTCTGACACACACAAGGACACCTAGCAACAGACCCAAACACAGTTTATAAAAATTTAATGGTGGATGCCTCTCAATTTAGAAGTGGAGGCGCTTCATTAAAAATCCTCAGAAGTCATTCCTTGGTTGTATATTCTTTTTATTCTTTCAGTCTTAAACTTTGTCTCACATTCCTTCTGACCTGCTGCCTTAGAAATTAACGTCACTGTTTTGGTCTAGACTCCCTCTTCTGTGGTTGTTATTGTTAGGAATGGTGCATGTCAGTCTCATCTGCCTCACAAAGAGACAGCAGGCTTGTGTCACCAGAATGCAGAGACAGTGGCAGGAGGAGTGACTAGAGGTGGTGGCAGTCTCGCACCACTTACCTTTGACTCCATTAGTGGTCAAGTTTACTTGCTTGCAGAATGATGTAGCAGTAATTGTGAACTTGACTACTATGCTGGTGCTCACTTCAGAGTCAAAAGAGTTGTTTATACTCCCAGCCTCCTCCACTTTACTAGTTTTTAATTTGCAGCTCTCCAGTCTGATTAGAGATACCAAGGGAACATTTCATGCAAAGATGGGCTCGATAAAGGAGAGAAATGGTATGGACCTAACAGAAGCAGAAGATATTAAGAAGAGGTGGCGAGAATACACAGAAGAACTGTACAAAAAAGATCTTCATGACCCAGATAATCACGATGGTATGATCCCTCACCTAGAGCCAGACATCCTGGAATGTGAAGTCAAGTGGGCCTTAGAAAGCATCACTACGAACAAAGCTAGTGGAGGTGATGGAATTCCAGTTGAGTATTTCAAATCCTCAAAGATGATGCTGTGAAAGTGCTGCACTCAATATGTCAGCAAATTTGGAAAACTCAGCAGTGGCCACAGGACTAGAAAAAGTCAGTTTTCATTCCAATCCCAAAGAAAGGCAATGCCAAAGAATGCTCAATCTACCACACAATTGCACTCATCTCACAGGCTAGTAAAGTAATGCTCAAAATTCTCCAAGCCAGGCTTCAGCAAAATGTGAACTGTGAACTTCCAGATGTTCAAGCTGGTTTTAGAAAAGGTAGAGGAACCAGAGATCAAATTGCCAATATCCGCTGGATCATCGAAAAAGCAAGAGAGTTCCAGAAAAACATCTATTTCCTCTTTATTGACTATGCCAAAGCCTTTGACTGTGTGGATCACAAGAAACTGTGGAAAATTCTGAAAGAGATGGGAATACCAGACCACCTGACCTGCCTCTTGAGAGACCTGTATGCAGGTCAGGAAGCAACAGTTCGAACTGGACATGGAACAACAGACTGGTTCCAAATAGGAAAAGGAGTACGTCAAGGCTGTATATTGTCACCCTGCTTATTTAACTTATATGCAGAGTACATCATGAGAAACACTGGGCTGGGTGAAGCACAAGCTGAAATCAAAATTGCTGGGAGAAATATCAATAACCTCAGATATGCAGATGACACCACCCTTATGGCAGAAAGTGAAGAGGAACTAAAAAGACTCTTGATGAAAGTGAAAGAGGAAGTGAAAAAGTTGGCTTAAACCTCAACATTCAGAAAACTAAGATCATGGCATCCGGTCCCATCACTTCATGGCAAATAGATGGGGAAACAGTGGAAACAGTGTCAGACTTTATTTTTTTGGGCTCCAAAATCACTGCAAATGGTGATTGCATCCATGAAATTAAAAGGCACTTACTTCTTGGAAAGAAAGTTATGACTAACCTAGATAGCATATTAAAAAGCAGAGACGTTACTTTGCCAACAAAGGTCCATCTAGTCAAGGCTATGGTTTTTCCAGTGGTCATGTATGGATGTGAGAGTTGGACGGTGAAGAAAGCTGAGCGCTGAAGAACTGATGCTTTTGAACTGTGATGCTGGAGAAGACTCTTGAGAGTCCCTTGGACTGCAGGGAGATCCAACCAGTCCATCCTAAAGGAGATCAATCCTGGGTGTTCATTGAAAGGACTGATGTTGAAGCTGAAACTCCAATATTTTGGCCGCCTCATGCGAAGCGTTGACTCATTGGAAAAGACCCTGATGCTGGGAAGGATTGGGGGCAGGAGGAGAGGGGAATGGCAGAGGATGAGATGGCTGGATGGCATCACCAACTTGAGGGACATGAGTTTGGGTGGACTCCAGGAGTTGGTGATGGACAGGGAGGCCTGGCGTGCTGTGATTCATGGGGTTGCAAATAGTCGGACACGACTGAGCGACTGAACTGAACTGAACTGAGTCTCTCTTCTGACCCACTGCACATACAAATTTCTTTGCCAATGCCATAGATCATCATTTTGTTGCTAAATCAAATAGTCATTTTATTCTACATTTTTTCTTACTTGACTTAATACCGTCATTAGTCACAACTGACCATTTCCTCTTTCTTGAATATCCTCTTCTGTTGGTTTCTTCAGCACCATATTTCCTATCACCTTCCTGGATATTTTTTCTGTTTTTTCTATGTCCATTTTATAAAGTGTGGATTACATGACTGCAGTGGACATTTTTATTCACTCAATCTGGTCACAGAGGTTGAATTAGGGATTCCACATGACCCAAATCAGGTGAAATAGAGCCAAGGAGTTTCTTTCCTAGAACTTCTGCTGAAGCCATCAAGGAAAAATTATATTCTTTCTACTGTGATTTCTGGTGGTAAGAATTATGTTAAGCAGAGTGTTGTTGAATTTTAGAAAAAGAGGCCATCCTTGTGGAAAGCAGATAAACTCTAAGTCCTGATTAATTCTTTCGAGTCCTAGATCCAAATGGGCCTGAAACCTTAAGAATATTTCTGGATTTTTCCAAAACATGAGCCAATATATTTTCTTGATTGTATGGGTGAGATATATCATTTATAAATCAAAGAGTCTTTCATGATAGGATGCTCCCCTCCCACCTACCAACCCATCATCAATGAACTCTAGGTTTCATAAATATAATTTTCTATTAGAAATCTCATTTTAGATGCACTGAAAATTCCATTTAGATGCCACTGAACATACCCACTTCTATCCACATAGGAACCAAACCAGCAACTTGACCATGATCTTTCACTCTTTTCTCCCCTTTATGTATCCCCCCATATCAGGTGAAACAATGGGAAAGAAGCTGCCTGTCAATGCAGGTGACGTTTGTTCAATCCCTGGGTCAAGAAGGTTCCCTAGAGGAGGAAATGGCAACCCACTCCAGTATTCTTGCCTGGAAAATTCCATGGACAGCGGAGCCTGGCGGGCTACATACAGTCCATGGGGTCGCAGGGAGTTGCACACAACTGATCATGCTACGCATATCCAAATCAATCGTCCAGTCCTATTAACCTACTTCTAAATTGTTCTTTATTTCACCTAATTCTCCTCATCCTTGTGGCCCCAATATATGGTATACTGCTATCTTTTGCCTGAATTACTTTAGTTTCCTAACTGATTTGCTTGCCTCCAGTCCATATTTTGCCCTGCAGTCAGTGTGATGTGTGTCCAAAATGCAAATATAATTATAGTCTTCTGTTTAAAACTTTATATGGCTCTGATGTGAGAGTTGGACGGTGAAGAAAGCTGAGCACCGAAGAATTGATGCTTTTGAACTGTGGTGTTGGAGAAGACTCTTGAGAGTCCCTTGGACTGTGAGGAGATCCAATCAATCCATCCTAAAAGAGATCAATCCTGGGTGTTCATTGGAAGGTCTGATGTTGAAGCTGAAACTCCAATACTTTGGGCACCTCATGCGAAGGGTTGACTCATTGGAAAAGACCCTAATGCTGGGTAGGATTGGGGGCATGAGGAGAAGGAGACGACAGAGGGTGAGATGGTTGGATGGCATCACTGACTCGATGGACATGGGTTTGGGTAGACTCCGGGAGTTGGTGATGGACAGAGAGGCCTGGCATGCTGCAATTCATGGGGTCGCAAAGAGTCAGACACGACTGAGCGACTGAACTGAACTGAACTTCTGCCCACAGAGTACTATGAACCCAAACTGCTCACTGTGGCTCAGGTCATGATCTGACCCATGCTTATCTCTGTTCCCTCCACCCACACAATCATCTCACACAGAGATCTATGCTTAACCCCACAGGGCCATGCTCTCTCTCTGGCCTTGTGTGGCATGCTCTTTCCCTGCTTTAGAACATTCTTCTCCTCTGCTGCCCCTAGTAGAATTCTGTCCATCCTAAGGATAACTTCCATCAGACACTGTGCTCCTCCAAGACAAGTGCCAAGTCTGAGTTAAATGCCCTTGCTTGTGCTCCTTGAGCTACTGGACCACATTCACCTCCTGCAATTGTGAATTGCCTATTTATGTTATCACTGCCAATTTATATCACTCACCTGAAAGAAAACCACTAGAGAGTAAAGGCGTCAAATAGTGACTTTGGCAGTGCTGCTTCACAACCACTTGTGCAAATGAATGAATGAACAGTGATTAGATAATCAGACATACCATAGAATCAACACAGATGAAGTTTTCAGCTTATATAATTGTATAAGCCTCTCTCCAGTGTATTCTAAGCGGCTCAGCCTGGAATAAAAGTTTTAAAATGGAATTTTGGGATAGAGAAACTTCAGATCTTACTTGCAACCTTTCTTTCTCCCCAAACTCACTTAAAATTAGGCAAAGGTTTATATCAGGGGAAAAAGAGGGCATGCCCTTATCTTTCCAAATCCATTTTCTTATCGAAACCTAGACCTTTTGACCCCAGTTTACATATTCATTTTTAAGCTTAAAATAATAAAATGGCACAAGAGATAGGTTGACAGTTCATGAAGGAAATTACGGTGCTCTGTGATAACTGACTGATTGTATTACAGAAAACATCACAGCTAAGAGGCTGCCATGACAAATTCGATGCCTCAAGCAAGAGATGCCTGAGGGTGGGTGAAAGAAAGAAAGTGAAAGTCGCTCAGTTGTGTCCCACTCTTTGGGACCCCCATGGACTCATGGACTTCTCCAGGCCAGAATACTGGAGTGGGTAGCCTTTCCCTTCTCCAGGGATTGAACCCAGGTATCCCACATTGCAGGCAGATTCTTTACCAGCTGAGCCACAAGGGAAGCCCTTGAGGGTGGGTGAGAGGACACAAAACAAAAGAAATAAAGGACACTCTGAAGAGAACTCAGTTCTCATGCCACTAGCCTTCCCGACCTCTCCTCACCACACACAAACACACAGCCGGTCTCGCAGCTAGTACTTGTTGGAGACCAAGTATGAATTCAGACTTCACTGATTTGAGTTTCTTGACCCCTAAAGAAACAACCATTTGCATGTTATAAACCTATCAAAGAAATTTCCTATTCCTTATTCCTAATTTCTTATTGTCTGAGGAGGCCTTACAGATAGCTGGGAAGAGAAGAGAAGTGAAAAGCAAAGGAGAAAAGGAAAGATATTCTCATCTGAATGCAGAGTTCCAAAGAATAGCAAGGAGAGATAAGAAAGCCTTCCTCAGCGATCAGTGCAAGGAAATAGAGGAAAACAACAGATTGGGAAAGACTAGAGATCTCTTCAAGAAAATTAGAAATACCAAAGGAACATTTCATGCAAAGATAGGCTCTATAAAGGACAGAAATGGTATGGACCTAACAGAAGCAGAAGATATTAAGAAGAGGTGGCAAGAATACACAGAAGAACTGTACAAAAAAGATCTTCATGACCCAGATAATCACGATGGTGTGATCCCTCACCTAGAGCCAGACATCCTGGAATGTGAAGTCAAGTGGGCCTTAGAAAGCATCACTAAGAACAAAGCTAGTGGAGGTGATGGAATTCCAGTTGAGCTATTTCAAATCCTCAAAGATGATGCTGTGAAAGTGCTGCACTCAATATGCCAGCAAATTTGTAAAACTCAGCAGTGGCCACAGGACTGGAAAAGGTCAGTTTTCATTCCAATCCCAAAGAAAGGCAATGCCAAAGATGCTCAAACTACCACACAATTGCACTCATCTCACATGCTAGTAAAGTAATGCTCAAAATTCTCCAAGCCAGGCTTCAGCAATACGTGAACCGTAAACTTCCAGATGTTCAAGCTGGTTTTAGAAAAGGCAGATGAACCAGAGATCAAATTGCCAATATCCGCTGGATCATCGAAAAAGCAAGACAGTTCCAGAAAAACATCTATTTCTGCTTTATTGACTATGCCAAAGCCTTTGACTGTGTGGATCACAATAAATTGTGGAAAATTCTGAAAGAGATGGGAATACCAGACCATCTGACCTGTCTCTTGAGAAACCTGTATGCAGGTCAGGAAGCAACAGTTAGAACTGGACATGGAACAACAGACTGGTTCCAAATAGGAAAAGGAGTACGTCAAGGCTGTATATTGTCACCCTGCTTATTTAACTTATATGCAGAGTACATCATGAGAAACGCTGGGCTGGAAGAAACACAAGCTGGAATCAAGATTGCCGGGAGAAATATCAATAACCTCAGATATGCGGATGACACCACCCTTATGGCAGAAAGTGAAGAAGAACTAAAGAGCGTCTTGATGAGGGTGAAAGAGGAGAGTGAAAAAGTTGGCTTAAAGCTCAACATTCAGAAAACTAAGATCATGGCATCTGGTCCCATCACTTCATGGGAAATAGATGGGGAAACAGTGGAAACAGTGTCAGACTTTATTTTTTTGGGCTCCAGAATCACTGCTGATGGTGATTGCAGCCATGAAATTAAAAGACGCTTACTCCTTGGAAGGAAGGTTATGGCCAACCTAGATAGCATATTTAAAAGCAGAGACATTACTTTGCCAACAAAAGTCCATCTAGTCAAGGCTATGGTTTTTCCAGTGGTCATGTATGGATGTGAGAGTTGGACAGTGAAGAAAGCTGAGCGCCGAAGAATTGATGCTTTTGAACTGTGGTGTTGGAGAAGACTCTTGAGAGTCTCTTGGACTGCGAGGAGATCCAATCAATCCATCCTAAAAGAGATCAATCCTGGGTGTTCATTGGAAGGTCTGATGTTGAAGCTGAAACTCCAATACTTTGGGCACCTCATGCGAAGGGTTGACTCATTGGAAAAGACCCTAATGCTGGGTAGGATTGGGGGCGGAAGGAGAAGGAGACGACAGAGGATGAGATGGTTGGATGGCATCACCGACTCGATGGACATGGGTTTGGGTAGACTCCGGGAGTTGGTGATGGACAGAGAGGCCTGGCGTGCTGCAATTCATGGGGTCGCAAAGAGTTGGACACGACTGAGCGACTGAACTGAACTGAATTTCTTATTGAGGAAAATAAAGCACCAAAGTCCCCTGGACAGCAAGGAGATCAAACCAGTCAATCTTAAAGGAAATCAACCCTGAATATTCATTGGAAGCACTGATGCTGAAGCTGAAGCTCCAGTACTTTAGCCACCTGATGTGAAGAACTGACCCTTTGGTAAAGACCCTGATGCTGAGAAAGAATGAGGGGATGAGGAGAAGGGGACAACAGGGGATGAGATGGTTGGGTGACATCATTCACTGAATGGACACGAGTTTGAACAGACTCTGGGAGATAGTGAAAGACAGGGGAGCCTGGCATGCTGCAGTCCATGAGGCTACTAAGAGTCAGATACAACTTAGTGGCTGAACAACAACAACAAAGCACCAAACATAAGGAACAGAAAATTCAACAGAAAGCTAACAAGATATAAAAGTAGCTGGTTTCCTTGAATCTATTTTCTTCTCCTCCAATCTGATCATCACAGAGGTGTCAGAATATTGTAGGAATTCAAAACTGAGCAGATTCTCCTTCAAACTCTTCAAATCTTCCCATTACCTTTGGGATAAAGTCCCTAAATCCACAATGTGTCTCTTATTCTTGCCACAGACTGGTCTGTAGACTGCCCTTCACTCCTTGAAGGCACTGTGTTCTTCTCTGTCCCAAGACATTTGCACATGCTATTCTTTCTGCCTGAAATATTTTGATACTGAAACCATTTGTCTCACATTGGGACTTGAACACATGTGACTGGGACTCAAACCCGGCCAAAACCCAGTTTTGGACTCGAACCCACATAGCCAGGATTCAAACCTGGCCAAAATCCTGTTTGGGACTTGAACCCACATGGCTGGGACTCAAACTCAGCCAAAACTCAGCTTGGGACTCTAACCCAGAATCTTTTAATTAGAATCACTCACCCGGTGTCTGGACTTACTAAGGTTCAGGTTCTTCATGTCTCAGTGCAGGAGGAATTCAACGAAAGGCAAAGTGATAGGCAAGAAGTAGATTTATTAATATAGGATGCCTGTAAGAGAAGCAAGTGGGCAGGCAAGGGAGCTCTGCCCTGGGGATTGAGTGGTCTGCAATTTATAATGAAAAAAAGGGGGTGGGGTGGGGAGAAGATCACCTTCTGCTCACTTTTACTAGTTCCTCCTTCATATTAGGCAGGAAAGTGTCTGACCCTAGGAGGTCAAACTAGGATTATCATATTAGTAGAAGGGTGGTAACATTTCTTCCATCTAGTGGCCTGGGGCATATCTTGTGGTTTTCTTTATGTTTTATAATTTAGCAAGCCTGTTTCATTGAATAATGTTCCAATAGCTTTCTTGAGCTATCATTAACTTACCATGGCCACCCAGAGTTTCCTAGGTTTCCTTCTCTATCTATAGTCCCCTACTGGGACTTCTACAGCTACTTGTATAACTATCCTACTTGTATAACTATCCTATTCTATCCCTATCAATATTCTTCTACTTGCTTAATTAAATATTACTCACCCATCAGTTCAAATATCTCTTTCTCAAAGAACTCTTCTCTGAGTTATCAGAGTGGGTTGAGTCACTCTTACTTTTGACATCTCCTTCAAAAGTAATGACACTGACCCTTGCTGGGATTGCTTATCACCCTTATCAAATTTCCAGTTAGATTATAAACTCCATGAACACAAAGACTATGTCTGGTCATTTTCTTTGAAGCTCTGGTTCTTCTCACAGTTATCTAACAACTACTGGTGGTTTATAAATGTTTGTTAAATGAATAAGTGTGGATTTGGGGGAAAGAGATTAGACATATATGTAATTCACATATCAAGGAAGGTCTCTCAGTAAGGCTTTGTTGTCAGTTGTTTGGCAAGAACCAGCTCTTAATCAGAGCCAGTTTCTTAAGATGTGTTCCACAGCATCTTGTCTCACGGCTCACTAAAAATGTTGCTTGAATTTTAACAGCTTTTCCTCCATGTTACTGAATATCCCTCAGCTACTAAAATGTATCCATGGACAACTTTGAGATCATGTAAAATTGCTAATCTTGGATGCTGAAAAAATCGTTTATAATTGTGGTCTTTTAGCCCAGCTCAGAGGTGTGCCAGTCCTCCTATGTTTTATTGGCATTTTGTACCACATTTAAAAATCTCCCTGTGAATTTCCTGCCCCATTTTTCTCTGCAATATATTGAGTTTCTTATAGCATGGAGCCTCAGATAAAGGCTTCAGTGCTTACTTGGAAACTAACCTCACCAGAACAGTCTAGAGAAAAATCTTATTTCTGCATGTGGATAGCCCTTAGTCAGCTATCTCCTGCCTGCTACACATTCTCTTCTCTTCTAGGAAAAAAATCCAGTTTCTTAAGAAGTTACAGAATCTGTAACTTCTTACAGAATTAATTGTTTAACCCCCAATTTCCAGAAAACTACTTATATGTTTAAAACGTGAAATAGTTACATAAGATTTATAAAGAAAGTCAGTTTGACTGTTATTTCCTACAGCTTAACTGTTTTTTCTAAGATTTTCTTTCAAATTTATCTTCCTACCTCTCCTTTGAATTTTGTATTTTTACTCCTTAATTTTTAATTTTCAAGATGAGTTTTTCCCTCTGAATCTTTCTTACTGCTTCCTGCTCTTATAATGCAATTCAATTTCTCTTCGATTAAAATTTTACAAAAAGTTTTTTCATGTTCCTTTCACTATCTGCTTCGGGGTTTTTGTTTGTTTTGTTTTTTTATTGTTCATTTTAATCTCTGCCTTTCGTGTTAGAGGATTTTCTCTCCAGTTTGGTGGTTATTGGCTGCCCAGTTATCTTTAAAGAGGCTAAAATGCTGATTGAATGTTCAGTGAAAGAAGGTAGGCTTTTCTACTTCTGGGCTTCACCACCGTGTGATCTGTCTGGGTTGTTTCGTTGGTGAAGCAGTGCTGAATACAATTAGCATCTGCAGATTCTTTTTTTTTTTTTTTAGACCAATCAGTTTTCCAAAGAAAAATCCCTGTAATATCCTGCCCGAGGGAATAAGACCGGCTACCAGCTAGTCATTCATAACTAAATGAGTCAAGGAAGTCCATGTATATATATGACCTTTTACTTTGCTCTTGAATATTTCTTGTGATGCCCTTGCCTTCATCTGTATATGCTGCTGCTGCTGCTGCTAAGTCGCTTCAGTCGTGTCCGACTCTGTGCGACCCCATAGACGACAGCCCACCAGGCTCTGCCATTCCTGGGATTCTCCAGGCAAGAATACTGGAGTGGGTTGCCATTTCCTTCTCCAGTGCATGAAAGGGAAAAGTGAAAGTGACTGTATACAGTGTCCCTCATTTTCAACCTTTCTGGAAAATAAAATCTAATCTGCTGGGGAATGTGGAGGAGTGGAAGGGTGAATGTGGGTGGGGGGGTGGAGGGTGGATTTCCTGACTGTGAGGAGCAGGAGAGTGGATCTAGGGTTTGAATTACTGTTTATACAGATTTTTAAATAACCCTCCACTTGCAAGCCCCAGCTATGCCCTACCCTACTTCAAGGTAGCTGGTGTTTCCTATTCCTGAACTTTGCTAGGCTTCTGCATTGTAACTAGTTTGCTTCAGAGATTCCCACCCTTCTGGATGAAGCTTCTGGTCTTTTAGATCAGTCATAACTTATTTAACTGACTTTAAGCTTCAAAATGGCTTCCCTGGTATCTCATCTGGTAAAGAATCTGCCTACAGTGCAGGAGACCCTCCCCTGGAGAAGGAATACGCTACCCACTCCAGCATTCATGGGCTTCCTTAGTGGCTCAGATGGTAAAGAATCCACCTGCAATGCAGGAGACCTGGGTTTGATCCCTAGGTTGGGAAGATTCCCTGGAGGAGGGCATGGTAACCCACTCTGGTATTCTTATCTGGAGAATCCCCACAGACAGAGGTGCCTGGTGGGCTACAGTCCATGGGGTCGCAAAGAGTCTGACATGACTGAGCAGTTGCACAGTCACACACACACAAGCTTCTAAAACATATTTATCACCTTTCTCCTATGTATGTTTTCCTTGATGGTTTATAACATTTTTGAAATCCCTTTATGGTCATTTTAGTATGATTTTAAGAGAAAAAACTGTAGTTTATGGTCAATTCGCCGTATTTAATAAGAACTTTGTAATTTTATTCTTTTTTTATTGAGATATTGACATTTACTATTATATTAGTTTCAGGTGTATGACACAATTTGATCTTTGTATGTATTGCAAATGGTCACCACAAGTAATTAATGTCCACCACATCACATAGTTATAATTTTTCCTTATGATGAGAAGTTATAAGATTTATTCACTTAACAACTATCGCATATACATCACAGTATTATTAACTATAGTCACCAGGTAAAAAGATGAAAAAGCAAACTATAAAACATTTGCAAACCACATATCTGACACAGCACTCATATCCAGAATGTATAAAAAACTCTCAAACTCAGCAATAAAAAGCAAACAGTCCAATTAGAACATGTACTAAATACACTAAGAGATATTTCACCAAAGAAGATATATATCAAGAGATGGTAAGTAGGCACACAAAAATGTTCACCATATCTCTGACCATCATCATGGTAATACTAATTAAGAACACAATCAGATACCATTACACATTTATGAAAAAGTTGACAATAACAAGTGCTGGTGGAGATGCAGAGAAACCTAATCTCTCATACATTGTTAATAGTAATACCAAATGTTACAATCACTCTGGGAAACTAGTTTTGCAGTTTCCATTTAAAAACTAAACATATGCTAATGATTTGGCCCAGCTATCGCACTACTGAGAATTTTACCTGAGAAATGAAAGCTTATGTTCACATAAAAACCTGTACACAGTTGTTGATAGCAATTTTATTTGCAATAGTCAGAAACTGGAAATAACCAAAATGTCCTGCAATTGGTGACTGGCTAAACAAACTGCAGTATATTCATACTATGGAATAGTACTCACCATTAAAAAGAAACAATCTCTTGTTACATGCAACAACTTGGATTGATCTCAAAGACATTATACCTAACGGTAAAAGTCTGTCTCAAAAAGGCACATACTATATGATTCCAGCTATATAACTCTCTTAAAATGATATAATAAAAAGGATGATAATTAAATCAGTGGTTTCTAGGGGTTAGGGATGAAAGTTCAGTTCAGTTCAGTAGCTCAGTCATGTCTGACTCTTTGCGACTCCATGGACTGCAGCACACCAGGCTTCCCTGTCCATCACCAACTCCTGGAGCTTACTCAAACTCATGTTCTTTGAGTCAGTGATGCCATCCAACCATCTCATCCTCTGTCATCCTCTTCTCCTCCTACCTTCAATCTTTCCCAGCATCAGGGTCTTTTCCAATGAGTCAGCTCTTCACATCAGGTGGCCAAAGTATTAGAGTTTCAGCTTCAGCATCAGTCCTTCCAAAGAATATTCAGGACTGATTTCCTTTAGGATTGACTGGTTTGATCTTGTTGTCCAAGGGAGTCTCAAGAGTCTTCTTCAACACCACAGTTCAAAAGCATCAATTCTTTGGCACTCAGCTTTCTTTATAGTCCAGCTCTCACATCCATGCATAACTACTGGAAAAACCATAGCTTTGACTAGTCAGACCTTTGTCGGCAAAGTAATGTCTCTGCTTTTTAATATGCTGTCTAGGTTGGTCATAGCTTTTCTCCCAAGGAGCAAGTGTCTTTTAATTTCATGGCTGCATTCACCATCTGCACTGATTTTTGGAGCCCAAAAAAATAAAGTCTGTCACTGTTTCCATTGTTTCCCTACCTATTTGCCATGAAGTGATGGGAATGGATTCCATGATCTTTGTTTTTTGAATGTTGAGTTTCAAGCCAGCTTTCTCACTCTCTTCTTTCACTTTCATTAAGAGGCTTTTTAGTTCTTCTTCGCTTTCTGCCATAGGGTGGTGTCATCTGCATATCTGAGGTTCTTGATATTTCTCCCGGCAATCTTGATTTCAGCTTGTGCTTCACCCAGCCCAGCATTTCTCATGATGTACTCTGCATGCAAGTTAAAAAAAGCAGGGTGACGATATACAGCCTTGACGTACTCCTTTCCCAATGTGGAACCAGTCTGTTGTTCCATGTCTGGGGCTATTTCTTCTTGACCTGCATACAGATTTCTCAGGAGGCAGGTCAGGTGGTCTTGTATTCCCATCTCTTGAAGAATTTTCCACAGTTTGTTGTGATCCACAGAGTCAGAGGCTTTGGCATAGTCAATAAAGCAGAAGTAGATATTTTTCTGGAATTCCCTTGCTTTTTCAGTGATCCAACAGATGTTGGCAATTTGATCTCTGCTTCCTCTGTCTTTTCTCAATCCAGCTTGAACACTGGAAGTTCATAGTTCATGTACTGTTGCAGCCTGGCTTGGAGAATTTTGAGCATTACTTTGCTAGTGTATGAAATGAGTGCAATTGTGCAGTTGTTTGAACATTCTTTGGCATTGTCTTTCTTTGGGACTGAAATGAAAACTGACCTTTTCCAGTCCTGTGACCACTGCTGAGTTTTCCAAATTTGCTGGCATATTGAGTGTAGCGCTTTCACAGCATCATCTTTTCAGATTTGAAATAGCTCAACTGGAATTCCATCACCTCCACTAGCTTTATTTGTAGTGATGCTTCCTAAAGGCCACTTGACTTCGCATTCCAGGATGTCTGGCTCTAGGTGACTGATCACACCATCGTGGTTATCTGGTTCATTAAGGTCTTTTTTGTATAGTTCTTCTGTGTATTCTTGTCACCTCGTCTTAATATCTTCTGCTTCTGTGAGGCCCATACCATTTCTGTCCTTTATTGTGCCTATCTTTGTATGAAATGT
This sequence comes from Giraffa tippelskirchi, assembly GCF_054371585.1. Classification (NCBI taxonomy): domain Eukaryota; kingdom Metazoa; phylum Chordata; class Mammalia; order Artiodactyla; family Giraffidae; genus Giraffa; species Giraffa tippelskirchi. The sequence goes on from NC_137278.1 coordinate 120,637,448, forward strand.
TCCCTTTGTATCTCTACTTTTCTTGAAGAGGACTCTGCATGCATGCAAAGTCATTCAGTCATGTCCAACTCTTTGCAACCCCATGGACCATAGCCTGCCAGACTCCTCTGTCCATGGTATTTTCCAGGCAAGAATACTGGAGTGGGTTGCCATGCCCTCCTCCAGGGAAGAGATCTCTAGTCCTTTCCATTCTATTGTTTTCCTCTATTTCTTTACATTGATCAATGTGGAAGGCTTTCTTATCTCTCCTTGCTATTCTTTGGAACTCTGCATTCAAATGGGTGTATCTTTCCTTTTCTCCTTTGCCTTTAACTTCCCTTCTTTTCTCAACTATTTGTAAGTCCTCCTCGGACAACCATTTTGCCTTTTTGCATTTCTTTTTCTTGGGGATGGTCTTGATCACTGCATCCTGTACAATGTCACAAACCTCCATCCATAGTTCTTCAGGCACTCTATCTGATCTAATCCCTTGAATCTATTTGTCACTTCCACTGTATAATCATCAGGAATTTGATTTAGGTCATACCTGAAAGGTCTAGTGGTTTTCCCTAGTTACTTCACTTTAAGTCTGAATTTGGCAATAAGGAGTTCATTATATGAGCCACAGTCAGCTCCTGGTCTTGTTTTTGCTGACTGTATAGAGCTTCTCCTTCTTTGGCTGTAAAGAATGTAATCAATCTGATTTTGGTCTTGACCATCTGGTACAAAATTTAGGAAGACAGTAAATATGACTCTAAAGAAGTAATATAAGTGAGATATTCATGGGATAAAATGGTTTGTATTTTGATTTCAGTGGTGGTTAAAGGAATCCAATATGCAATTACAGCAAACAAACAAAACACTGTACACATGTTGTATCAGTGTCAATGGATTTGATATTGCACTTTGATTATGTAAGATATAACCACAAAAAACTGGGTGAAAGATACCTCAGTCCTCTCTCTACTATCTTTGTTGCTTCATGTGAATTGATAATTATTTCAAAATAAAATGTTTAAAAGCACTGTATAAAAGCTGAGAGGAGGGGATAGGATGAACTTTGTTGTTCAGTTGCTAAGTCATGTCTGACACTTTGCAACCCTATGGACTACAGCACGCCAGGCTCTCCTGTCCTCCACTATTCTCCCAGAGTTTGCTCAAACTCATGTCCTTTGAGTTGGTGATACTATCTAACCATTTCATTCTCTGCTGCCCCCTTCACATGGGTGAAATAAACTTGTCATAAATTAATCATTATTGATGCAGATTGATGGGTATGAGAACATTTATTATAATTATCCTGATTTGTATATACTGAGTAGAAAACAAAATCAGGGACTATGTCATATTTTTTTGTGTTCAATATATAAACAGTGGATCCCCAGTGTTCAGCTAATCACTGATGCTTAAAACTATTTGCTAAATAACAAACATCAAGGAAGTCAACCTTTTAGTCTTGGCTTCCTCCTTTACAAAATGAACAGCATAGTATTTACCTCTCAGTGCCATTGTGTGGGTAAAAGGCCAATAAATATGAGTATTTCACATGTAAAAGTGAGTGAAGTCGCTCAGTTGTGTCCAATTCTTTGCGACCCCATGGACTGTAGCCTACCATGCTCCTTGTCCATGGGATTTTCCAGGCAAGAGTACTGGAGTGGGTTGCCATTGCCTTCTCCAGGGGATCTTCCCAACCCAGGGATCGATCCTGGGTCTCCTGCATTGTAGGCAGATGCTTTACCATCTGCACCAACAGGGAAGTCTTTCACATGTAAAAGTAGTGAACAAAGCATCAATGAGTTGTGGGACCACTTCAAGCTACCTAATCTACATGTATTCAAAGTTGAGGAAGGAAAGGAGAGAGAAGAAAAGACAGAAAAATATTTGAAACTATAACAGCATTTATATTATATGAAAAACATCATGAAGTGAAGTGAAATTCTCTCAGTCATGTCTGACTCTTTGCTGTATAGTCCATGGAATTCTCCAGGCCAGAAAACTGGAGTGGATATCCTTTCCCTTCTCCAGGGGATCTTCCCAACCCAAGGATCAAACCCAGGTCTCCCACATTGCAGGCAGATTCTTTACCAGCTGAGTCACAAGGTAAGCCCAAGAATACTGGAGTGGGTAGACTGTCCCTTCTCCAGTGGATCTTCCCAACCTAGGAATTGAACCAGGGTCCCCTGCATTGCAGCAGAAAACATCATATTTATATGAAAAACATTTTCAAAAATGTTTGAAAATATAACTTTCTAAATTAGTTGAAAACTAACAATCCACAGTTCAAAGAAGCTCAATAAACCTGAAGACAAGAAACATGAAGCAAACTACACCAAGGTGCATATTAATCAAATATCTCAAAACCATTATAAAAGATTAAATATTAAAAGCAGCCAGAAAAAAGTGGCACACTGCATACAGGGGAACAAAAATAAAACTAATAGCGTTGTCAGAAACAATGCAAGCAGTAAGGCAAGACGAAATGGATACACTTATAACAAAGTTTATAAATTAAACTTACACTTTAACAAATATAATCCATCAATAATTGAAGAAAAAATACATGAGCAAGTGGGTTTTCTCTCACTAATGCAGTGTTGCCTCCACATGTGTACAGTAGTTAATGTAACAAACCTACTAACAGGTTTTAAAGCAAAAAATGATATAATTATCAGCATGCTGCTGCTGCTGCTGCTGCTAAGTCGCGTCAGTCGTGTTCGACTCTGCAACCCCATAGACGGCAGCCCACTAGGCTCCTCCGTCCCTGGGATTCTCCAGGCAAGAACACTGGAGTGGGTTGCCATTTCCTTCTCCAATGCGTGAAAGTGAAAAGTGAAAGTGAAGTCACTCAGTCGTGTGTGACTCTTCACGACCCCATGGACTGCAGCCCACCAGGCTCCTCCGTCCATGGGATTTTCCAGACAAGAGTACTGGAGTGGGTTGCCATTGCCTTCTCCAAAATTATCAGCATAGATACAGAAAAAGCATTTGACAAAATTCAACATTAATTCCTGATAGAAAATTTTTAGTAGGCAAGCAATAGGATAGAAGATTGTCAATATGATAAAGAGTATCTATGAGAAACCCACAACTAGCACTGTGCTTAATAATGAAATGATGAATATTTTCTCCCTAGTTTGGGAAGAGCCAAATATGCGCCCCCACCTCCACTTTTTTTCCTACATTGCACTGGAAGACCTAGCCAGAAAAATAACCACACTCTCCCTAAAAAATTCATATAAATTGGAATAGAAGAATAAAACTGACCTTACCTGCTTAAGGCATATTTATGAAGAAAATGCTATGTATTCTACAAAAAAAAACAACAACAAGAAAAATGTATAAGCGAATTTAGCAAGGTTGCATATTAAAAGCAATTATACAAAATCAATTTTGTTTCTATATGTTAGCAAGGCATAACTAAAAGGTGACATTTAAAAATCAATACCAGTTAAACAGCATAAAAATATGAAGTGCTCAGGGACATATTTAACAAACTGTGTTCAAATTTTATAAAATAAAAACTATAAAACATTGCTGGAGTTAATTAAAGAAGACTCAAATACATGACAGATATTGAGCTTTTTAGAAGGGCTTTTACTATTAAGATTTCAAATTTTTCCCATTCTGGCCTATGGTGTCAATGCTATTCTAGTCAAAAACCCATTGGGTGTTTTCTTTTTTTTAAGAATTTGACAAGGTTATTCTTAAATCCACATGGGAATTCTACATACATAGAATAGCCAAGGTGATTCATGATGAAAAGATGATCTTTGATGAAAAGAAAAAAATTAAAAGCCTATACTACTCGATTTCATGGTTTACCATGAAACTTTACTAATCGAAACAGTGTAGTACTAGCATTAGGATTAATGTGTAGATCAATGGAATAGAAGACGGAGCAAGAATTTCAACAAAGGAGCTAGAGTAATTCAGTGGGCAAAGGATGGTCTTTTCAACAAATAACGCTGGAATAATTGGCTTCCAGGATGGCTCAGTGGGTAAAGAATCCGCCTGCCAACACAGGAGATACAGGAGAAGCAGGTTTGATCCCTGGGTCAGAACTTTCCCTGGAGGAGGAAATGGTAACCAACTCCAGTATTCTTGCCTGGAGAATCCCATGGACAGAGGAGCCTGGTAGGCTACAGTCCACAGTCCAAAGGGTTGCAAAGAGTTGGGCATGACTGAGCAACTAAGCACATGCAAATAAGAACTTTGGCCCTTATCTTACATATACAAATTATTCTGAAAGGATTGTAGGCCTAAACAAAAATAAAATATAAAAATTCTGGAAAAAAAGGAGGAGAAAATCTTTGTGGCCTTAGGTTAAACAACAACAACAACAACAAAAGTTAGATATATCACAAAATGCATGGACCATGGAAGAAAAAGATGGTTAAATTGGACTTCATTAAATTAAAACTTTTGCTTTTCTAAAGACACTATTTAAAAAATGAAAAGGTATGGCAAAGTTTGGGGAGAATATATGCAAAATACATATCTTTGAAAGCATTCGTATCCTGACAATAAAAAGAAACAACTATAACTCATAATTGGGGCTTCCCAGGTGGCACAATGGTAAAGAGTTCACATGCCAATGCAGGAGACACAAGAGATACAGGTTCAAACCCTGAGTCAGGAAGATCCCCTGGAGGAGGAAATGGCAATCCACTTTAGTATTCTTGGAAAATTCCATGGACAGAAGCTCCTGGAGGGTTACAATCCATGGGATCGCAAAGAGTTGGACAGGAATGAGCACACACACATGATAAGACATAGCTCAATAATTAGAAGACAAAAATCTGGAAAAAAAAAAAAAAGTAACAGGTATTTCACAAAGAAAAACATAAAGGACACACAAGCACAGAAAAAATATTCAGCATCACTAGTCATCAGGAAAAAGAAAATTAAAACCACAATGAAATATAACTATACTTCTACTAGAATGGCTAAAATTAAAAGGATGTGCTGTGTGCTTAGTCACTCAATCGTGTCTGACTCTTTGTGACCCCACAGACTGTAGCCTGCCAGGCTCCTCTGTCCATGGGGATTCTCCAGGTAAGAATACTGGGGTGGGTTGCCATGCCCTCTTCCAGAGGATCTTTCCAACCCAGGGATTGAACCTGGGTCTCCCGTATTGCAGGTGGATTCTTTACCATCTGAGCCACCAGGGAAGCCCCACATACACATATAATTTATACATTGGGTAGTAGATGTAGGGTGGATGAAATTGAAAAAAGACTAAAGGATCAGTTATATCTCAATTAAAAAATAAATTAAAACAAATATCAGTTCAGTTCAGTTCAGTTCAGTCGCTCAGTCATGTCCGACTCTCTGCGACCCCATGAATTGCAGCACGCCAGGCCTCTCTGTCCATCACCAACTCCCGGAGTCTACCCAAACCCATGTTCATCGAGTCGGTGATGCCATCCAACCATCTCATCCTCTGTCGTCCCCTTCTCCTCCCGCCCCCAATCCTACCCAGCATTAGGGTCTTTTCCAATGAGTCAACCCTTCGCATGAGGTGGCCAAAGTATTGGAGCTTCAGCTTCAACATCAGACCTTCCAATGAACACCCAGGATTGATCTCTTTTAGGATGGATTGATTGGATCTCCTTGCAGTCCCAAGGGACTCTCAAGAGCAAACACCCTATTCCAACAACACAAGAGAAGACTCTACACGTGGACATCACCAGATGGTCAACACTGAAATCAGGTTGATTATATTCTTTGCAGTCAAAGATGGAGAAGCTCTATACAGTCAGCAAAAACAAGACCAGGAGCAGACTGTGGCTCAGATCATGAACAGCTTATTGCCAAATTCAGACTTAAATTGAAGAAAGTAGGGAAAACCACTAGACCATTCAGGTATGACCTAGATCAAATCCCTTATGAGTATACAGTGGAAGTGACAAATAGATTTAAGGGACTAGACCTGATAGACAGAGTGCCTGATGAACTATGGACAGAGGTTCGTGACATTGTACAGGAGACAGGGATCAAGAAAATCCCCATGGAAAAGAAATGCAAAAAAGAAAAATGGCTGTCTGAGAAGGCCTTACAGATAGCTGGGAAGAGAAGAGAAGCGAAAAGCAAAGGAGAAAAGGAAAGATATTCTCATCTGTATGCAGAGTTCCAAAGAATAGCAAGGAGAGATAAGAAAGCCTTCCTCAGCGATCAGTGCAAACAAATAGAGGAAAACAACAGATTGGGAAAGACTAGAGACCTCTTCAAGAAAATTAGAGATACCAAAGGAACATTTCATGCAAAGATAGGCTCGATAAAGGACAGAAAACAAATATACCCTGGGAAAAAAGGAAAAGAAAAAAAAGACTGAAGGTATTAAGAAGTCAAGATGATCCTAGTAATCCTGAAGAAAGGCATCTGTAGACAATGGGGATAAAGAACATGAAACAAATGTTGGAGATGTTGAACATGAAATAGCTGTTAGAGGTGTTTCAGAATTAGGACTATTCCATGTAATTTGCTAGCTCCTTTCTTTCTCTTTTTCTTTTGGTGTAAATAAGAAATCCCTCACCTTGTCTCAGACACATTTGATTATGTATGTAGTAGCAGTTGCAAGGATTGGACAAGGAAAAAGGAGCTGTGGATATACATGGGCCTAGCATAATCATCTTAACTGGGGGTAGTGGGAGGTTAAGATTGGGCAAAATCACCCATAAACAGTTTTTACTTTATGTCCATTTTCCCAATTCCCCACCCCAGGAAGTTCTGACACAGTTTATGTGGCGAGAGGTTGATTTGAAAACCTCTATATATAATTCTGATTCAGCTTCACTTTCTAACAGCTTCAGGTTTCCTCTCCAAAATTTGGGTTGAGAACCATTGATTTAAAATTTGCCTAGAGCCTATTATACAGAGTGAAGTAAGTCAGAAAAACAAATATCATATATTAACACATATATATGGAATCTAGAAAGATAATACTGATGAACCTATTTGCAGGGCAGCAATGGAGATGTAGATGTAGAGAACAGACTTGTGGACACAGTGGGAAAAGGAGAGGGTGGGACAAATTGAGAGAGTAGCATGGAAACATATACATTACCATATGTAAAATAGGTAGCAGTGGGAATTTTATGTATGACTCAAGAGGCTCAAACCAGTACTCTGAGACAATCTAGACGGATGGGATGGGGTGGGAGGTGAGAAGAAGCTTCAACAGGGAGGGGACATATGTACACCTATGGCTGATTGATGTTGATGTATGGCAGAAACCAACACAATATTGTAAAGCAATTATCCTGCAATTAAAAATACATAAATTTAAATTTTTAAAAATTCTGGTAAGACATGCCCAGGGAAGAAATCAGTTTTTAGATATGCTAAGTTTGCAGAGGTTGCAGAGAATTCCAGGTGGCATGTGTGACAAAAAATTGAGATGGACGTAATTGGTTAGAGTTGAAGACGTTAAATTGAAAATTTTCAGTATGGAGATGATATTTTAAACCCTAGATGTTGAAAAGATCATCAAAGAGAGAGAGGGGAATAAAAAAGAAACCTGAGGCTTGAATTCGATAAATTATCCACAATCAAAGGGCAAAAGGACAAAAGAAGAGTCAGCAAAGGAAACCAAGTCACAGTGATAATAGAAGTAGGGGAGACTCTAAAAAGTGTGATAACATATTTAGTCAAAGATTGGAGCTAAAATATAAGCCAGGGAGGATAAGAGTCACTTGTGCTTACATGATTTACCTGAAAAGAATTCCTTTAACCATCTCTTTTCTATGTTAAAGTTAAAGGTTAAAGATCTGTAATGGCTTTTAAAGACTACATATATTATCTGGATAGAGTCAAGTGGGTAATGGAGAAGAAGAATTATGGCATTTTAAAAGATTTAAACTGAGATATTTATGCATTCAATCTCATGTATGTAATCCATTTGCAGAACATGACTGATCACTGTGCTTTCAAAGAGAGAAAGAGTAAAACCCTGTCAGTTACATGTTCAGATGTCTCAATTTGAACTCCATTTTAACTGTAAAATGCTGTTATGTCATTTCTAAACCAGTTTATAAAGGATTACTTTGATATAATTATATAACGGCTTCTATCAATCATGTCTTTTACAATTTGAAGCTTAAAGTATCTTCAGTAGCCTCTGCAGCTAAATTGACTTAAATAAAAGCCATACTATCAAACGTAAAGAAACTAGAAACCTTTTTAACTGTATGTATATATGTCGAGTCAAAAGGGTCCCAATCATAATTCTTAGTCAAATATATCAGTCTCAAATGATCTACATGGAGACACTAAAGGCAGTAACAAATCAGTTCTGTCCAAGAAAGTTTATTTAAGATCTATACAATGCCAGGCCCTCTACTTGATTTAAAAAGAAGAAAGACATAGTTTCTTTCTTCAAGTAGTTCATTAGCTAGTTGTTGTTGCTCAGTCATTTCCCACTCTTTGAGACCCCTTGGACTGCAACACGCAAGGCTGCCCTGTCCTTCACTATCTCCTGGAGCTTGCTCACACTCATGTTCATTGAATTGGTGATGCCATCCAACATCTCATCCTCTGCCATCCCGTTCTCCTCCTGCCTTCACAAACTAGTGAGGGAAGCAAATAATGCCTCACCAATTTCATCACTTGAAAGTTACTTATATGTTTTTATACTTATTTAGTTTTGTGAATTTCAAGCAATACATTTGTAATTTTAACTTTTTAAGTACCTCTAATTTAATATGGTGAAAATTGGAAGAAACAACCACAAAAAAACAAAAATGCATTAGCAACAACAAAAATAAGTATAGAGGAAATGTAAATAAACTTTTAAATTCTGTTTTTTTTTTAAGTTGGTATCATTTATACTACTGAACATAAGAAGGCTTAAAACTGTACGAAGACTTTTGGGATAGACTATTTTTCTTAAAATATTTTTCCATGCTACGTTTGTATCAATCTAAGTTATGCTGCAATATTAAAATCTTAGTGTCATTACACATTAAATTTTATTTCTTGTTGATATTACAAGTCCAACATGGGTCATTAGAGCTCTGTTGATTACAGTCAGTCAAGAACCCAAGCTAATGGAGATTCCTTTTTTATTTTAATTTTATTCGTCCAGCTTTATTGAGATATAATTGATGCTAGATGAATATCATCTTAAGGTGTACATCTACGTCTTAAGGTGTACATCATGGTGATCTGAAATACGTGTGAATTGTGAAAGGATTCCCACCATCTAATAATAATTCATCACCTCACGAACTTATCTTTTTTTTTCCAGTGAGAACATTTAATTTCTGTTCTGTTGAACAAAAAAGAGAAAGTGTTCGTCACTCAGTCATATCTGACTCTTTGTGACCCTATAGTCTGTATGTAACCTGCCAGGCTCCTCTGTCCATGGAATTCTGTAGGCAAACATTCTGGAGTGGGTAGCCATTCCCTCCTCTCAATTATACAATGTCATTATTAACTATATATAGTCATCATATTATTCATTAAATCCTCAGACCTTGTTCATCTTATAGTTGAGTGTTTATACCCTTTTACTTTGCTATTCAGTTGCTCAGTTGTGTCTGACTCTGAGACCCGATGGACTACAGTATGCCAGACTTCCCTTCCTTCACTATCTTCTGAAGCTTGCTCAAATTCATGTCCATTGAGTCGATGATACCATCCAACCATCTCATCCTCTGTCATTCCTTTCTCCTCCTACCCTCAACCTTTCCCACCATTAGAGTCTTTTCCAATGAGTTGGCTCTTCATATCAGGTGGCCAAAGTATTAGAGCTTCAGCTTCAGCCTCAATTCTTCCAATGAATATTCAGGGTTGATTTCCTTTAGGATTAACTGATTTTATCTCCTTTCTGTCTAAGGGACTCTCAAGAGTCTTCTCCAGCACCAGAGTTCAAAAGCATCAATTCTTTGGTGCTCAGCCTTCTTTATGGTCCAACTCTCACATCCATACATAACTACTGAAAAACCCATAGCTTTTACTATATGAACCTTTGTCAAAAAAGTGATCTCTCTGTTTTTTAATATGCTGTCTAGGTTTTTCATAGCTTTTCTTCCAAGGAGCAAGTGTCTTTTAATTTCATGGCTGCAGTCACCATCTACAGTGATTTTGGAGCCCCCTCAAAATAAAGTCTGTCACTGTTTCCATTGTTTCCCCATCTATTTGCCATGAAGTGATGGGACCAGATGCCATGATCTTAATTTTCTGAATGTTGAGTTTTAAGCCAGCTTTTTCACTCTCCTCTTTCACCTTCATCAAGAGGCTCTTCAGTTCCTCTTTGCTTTCTGCTATTAGGGTGGTGTCATCTGCATATCTGAGGTTATTGATATTTCTCCCAGCAGTCTTGGTTCCAACTTGTATTTACCTCACCTCTAGCCACTTTTCTCCTCTCTGTTTCTAAGAGTTTGATCTTTTAAAAAAAAAAAAAAAATCCACATATAACTGATTTGCAGTATTGAAATCTCCTTCCTGACACATGTTTACAAAGTTGACCAAATGCAGAGAAAAGGGAATGTAGTAAATTAAATGCTAATTCCTAAAGCCTTTATCATCCACATTTATGAGATCTAGTCTGGTCACATGGCCATTGCAGTCTTGCTATGTTCCTGGAATGAGTGAAAAATCAGAATCTACATGAATAGCATTATTGGCTTCCAAGACACTTTTCTCTTCTTCAGAAACAGACATTATGTGTGTATTAGGTCTTCCCAATTATCTTGCCTGAAATCCTCTGTGCACAGTTCTTCCACTTCATTTGAGGGTAGCTTCTCAAACCTAGTCTCCACATTTCTGACTTTTTCAGTTGCATTTATCCCATTTAGGAGGGCTGTTTCTAGAATGTTTTTCATCATTGTGATGCTTTTATTTGTCTTCTTCTAATGCCTGAGTTTTGTAAGATGCTTTACATTCTTTTCCATGCTCGATTGAGTGCTTCTTCGTACACTTATATAACTGTTTTGAGCTTTTTAATATCTTTTCTTAAAATCATTCTCTACAATTTTACTACATAGAATTATGCAATTTAACTATTTTTTGTGTTTTTCAGCTCTCTTTTCCTCATGTTTCTGTTTCTTGCTTGCTTCAAGTCTATCTTTCCCCTCTTAATTTTTCAGGCTTAGGTCCCATGATAATTTCTTTTCTGAACGTTACTGAGTTTTGAGTGGTGGTAAGTACCTGCTGATGAACAGTTTGGGAACTTATTTCAAACAGTGCTCTCTTCAAGTTATTTTCTTTACCCAAGAAATAAAAGTCTCCTTAGCTTGCAAAGTGTAGAAACTTTACTTAATGATCTTTTTAAAAGTTCTTTAATTTTCTTTTCCATTAACTTATCCCTCCCTTTTGGCAGAGAAACTAACAATAGAAATGACATAAGCAACACCACAAATTTTCCTTGTTTCACAGTTCTGAAAATTGGTCTAAATCACAGTTCAAAATTGGTCTAACAGGACATTCTAATAAAAAATATTATTGTATATGTCCATTAGAATGTAACAAATTGGGGGGTGGTTTATTTCTGACTCAAAATCCAAAACAACATGTGTTGGAACTAAGCATGTTTTCTTCTCTCAGTCTGGGTGTGATCCATAATGTGTCTGAAGCCACAGGAATCTCTTCATCTCAATGAATATTTTATATTTACTTGTCTTTTTTTTTACTATTTTTGATGGGATTTGAAGTTGAAGGGTAGAGTAAAAGTGCCTTTAATACATTGCCTTACTTAGACATTTTTATTTTTTTTAATAAATATTTATATGTTGTGTTCCTATTGAACATTGATCTCTTTGAAGTTATTCCTCATCTTTTTATCTCTAGCACTGAAAATAGTGGGTCCTCAACAGATGTTTTTGAATTGAGGTAGAAAGGGTTAAATTTTCAAATATTTTATTGGTTATAAGAGGGAACCAAATAAATATGGAGATATAGCGTGTCTTAAGACACCATCACAACTGTAAAATCATACCAAAACACTGTGTGTTGGTTTTGGAATAAGATCATCATTTTTGCACAGAAAGCCATCAGATTTATGTTGCAGTTCAATTCCCAATGCATATAATGAATTGCTTTCACTTCTGTTAGGCAACTGGGAAAAAAAAAATAAAGCATTCAGAGGTATGCTATTCATTTCAATGGTTTAGGAAAAGCCTATTAGTTCAAGTCAACAGCTACAGGAATTCTATTCAGCATGTGTATGTATACCACAGTCTTCAACATTTCTAGTGAGTGTTGACCAACTTGCATTTACAAGTAGTTCAGACACACTGATGGCCAAACGTGGAAGACATTGTTGGGTTTCTATTTTGTTTGGTGTGATGATCAATGTTCTCCAGGGAAACTGAATCAACAGGATGTGTGTAGATAGATGGATGCTAGATAGATAGATATTTTAAGGAATTGGCTCACATGATTTGTAGGAGTAGGTAATTCTGAAATCTACAGGCAGGCCCACGTGGTGCTCACCTGCCAATGAACTCACCTGCTAATGCAGGAGACATAAGAGATGCGGGTTTGATCCCTGGATTAGGAAGGTCCCCTGGAGGAGGGCATGGCAACCCATTTCAGTATTCTTTCCTGGAGAATCCCATGGACAGAGGAGCCTGGTGAGCTACAGTCCATGCGGTCACAAAGAGTCAAACATGACTGAAGTGACTTAGCGCACACACACACACACATACACACACACACAGGCAGACCAGCATGCTGGAGACTGAAGGAAGAGTTGATAATGTGATCTCAAGTCCAAGGGCAGTCCAAGGTAGAACTCTTCCTTGGGCACCCTTAGTCTTTTTTTCCTAAGACCTTCAACTAATTAAATGAGGCCCACCCACCATATGGAGGGCAATCTGCTTTAGTCAAAGTCTAGTGTTTTAAATATTAATCACAGCTAAGAAATACCTTCACAGCAATATCTAGACTGATGTTTAACAAACACTCATTACCATGACCTAGCTAAGTCAATACATGAAATTAACCAACTCACCTGCCATGCTTAGAAGAATTACAAATTAGCATCAGTTGACCTGGCTTTCAGTTCAAGTGTTATTGTGCCACATTAAGTGGCCAGGAGTCTGCTGTGCTATTTTATATGACACAGTGTGACCCCAGGGGAGTGACGCAGAAGTTGAAATCTCAAGCGGTAGTCTTTGTTGTGGTATCCAGATTTATTTGGCTTATTAAATATGTTATTGTAAAAAGTTCTTGATAGCGTAAAGCATCCAAAAAGTAGCACATTTATAGAAAATGGCAGCACCATCATTGAAGCTGAGCTTCCATCCTCCCTACTCCCCCACTTCACATGACTGATAACTTGGAACTCACTCTTGTATATGTTTTGGCTAAATTTTGAGATTTATAATGTTTTATAATCAACCTGCAAAACGAGTCCCAATTTCACATGAGCTGAATGAGGACTAAACGTCAAGCAACAAATATTAGGATTATCCTTCCATTACACTCCCTTTGAAAAACTACTCCTTGCTGCCATATGAAGGGTTCTCTAAGCTTTAATACTGAGCAGAGATTTAAAAGGATTAACATGAACCACCTTCCAGTAAACACACAGAATGCATTTTAACATCTAGTATTTCATCTTTATTTGAATACTTTCAAACTGTAATGTTCTGGTCACGTAGAAAGACTAGCTGGTATTGTCCATTACTATTTGTGCTAAGTTACTCACAGTCCCCCACTGACCTTTTTGCAGCAAGTTTTTCAGATCTTTTGTTTCAGTCACTGTTTTCTGTCTTGCTGACATGAGTCAGTCAGATTTATGGTGCTCTGTGCAGGGGTTCCCACATGGATGTCATTATTACTAATGCTTCTTTCTTTAGCAACCTGTGTTTATAACTTCACCATTTAGTTGCTTTGCCCAACTCTCTTGAATTCCTAGGACTTACACTTCACTGGAATAGCACTTCTATTGCCAGGGTACTTTGTAAAACACTTGACTCTATTTTCATGTATAACTATTTTTAGAGGGAACAGTGGAATTTAACAGACCTGTTCTTTGATTGTTTATTTTTGCCTGGACATTTATTTGGAAGATGTTCGTTCTCTTTGGGCTTCCACAGATGCCCCACTTATTCATTCAGCATCTTCTAGTGCACCAAATATGGACACGACCAGCCTGCTCACAGATGAAAGTTCACACTGTCTGATCATGAAAATAGCAGCAGTGTAGGTCTGTTAGTATATGCTCTGCTTTCTAGTGTTCTCTAACTGTGTGGAATACTATCCTTGCCCTCCAGCAAAAAATGTTTCTCGTTATAATTTTCAAAAGGGTGGTGATGATAGGCATAGGCAAATGCTAGATGACTTTGTAGCCTTTAAGATAAAACACTAAACTGACAAATACTGAGGGTTATGCCATAGCACAGCTGGAATAGGAAGGTTCTGAGATAGCAAGATTAGAGGGATGGTGAAAACCTGCTTGCTCCAATATGTCTCCCGTTGACCTGTCTCCGTGATTAAAGCACTTATATTCATATAACACTGTGGGTAAGCTGACATCTTAAAAATATATATTTAGAAACTAGAATGGATAATGTTATCACTGTGAATACATGGACTTTTATGCCATGACTTCATGAAGCATTTCATGATGCCTCTAGGGGAAATATCACTCACTACTTAAAACTGTTTGAGTTGTCTGCTCTAATTTTATAGAAATTATTACATACTTTAAGGTTTTATATTTACCTGTATTCAGTTCAGTTCAGTTGCTGAGTCATGTCCGACTCTTTGTGACCCCATGGACTGCAACATGCCAGGCTTCCCTGTCCGTCATCAATACAATTTTATCTGTGTTATGTCTGTCTTATTCAGTTTGACTGTAAGGTCCTTCAGGATGAAGTGAAGTGGGCTTGTGAAGTTTTCTTTAATTTTCCCACAGTAAATAGCAAGGATTGTGTATATTATGGATGCTTAAAAAGCTGATAAATAAATGAAAAAAAGAAATGACTGTACTAAAATTAATTACCCTATCAGCTGAGCTTGGGAAAGCATACCAGGTAAATATAATATGATGGTGAAGAAAGATATAGGTTGCTGCTACAAAAGTTAGTTTCCAAGCAAAGTGATAAAAATAATTGCTTGAGGTGAAACTTTCAGAATGACAGAGAACCTTGGTATATTGCCTCCAGAAGAACAAAGAAAATACTAGGAAAAATTATCTACATCAACCATTTCAGAACCCTAGAAATTAACCAAAGGCAAAGTTCAAAGTAGAAAATGTTTATTTAAGAAAAGTTACTAGGTAAAGAAAATGAAAACATCATCTTAAAAAGATATATGCACTCCCATGTTCATTTCAGTGTCATATACAATAGCCAAGATATGGAAACAGTCTAAGTGTCCATCGGTGGATGAATGGATAAAAAAAATGTAGCATATATTTGTGTTTATGTGTATTTCAGCCTTTAAAGAAAGAAATATTGCCCTTTATGAAAACATAAATAGATTCTGAGAGAATCATGCTAAGTGAAATAAGTCAGACAGAGAAAAATAAATATCATATAATCTCAGTTTTATATAAGTGGAATCTGAAAAATCAAAATCACAAAGACCCCCAAGCTTATAGATACATAGAACAGATTGATGGTCACCAAGGGAAAAGTGTCTGAAGTAGGGTATGAAATGAGTGAAGCGGATCAAAAGGTACAAAATTTCAGTTATAAAAATAAGTCACAGGGCTGTAATGGACAGCATGGTGACTATAGTTAAAGTTCAGTCACTCAGTCATGTCCAACTCTGCAACCCCATGGACTAAAACACACCAGGCTTCCCTGTCCATCACCAACTCCCAGAGCTTGCTCAAATTGATGTCCATTGAGTTGGTGATGCCATCCAACCATCTCATCCTCTGTTGTCCCCTTCTCCTCCTGCCTTCAATCTTTTCCAGCATCAGGGTCTTTTCTAATGAATCAGTTTTTCACATCAGGTGGCCAGAGCATTGGAGCTTCAGCATCAGTCCTTCCAATGAATATTCAGGACTGATTTTGACTATAGTTAATCGCACTGTATATTTGAAAGTTGCTAAGAGAGTAAATCTTAAAAGTTCTTATCACAAGAAAGTTTAAATTCAACTATATATGGTGACGGAGAAGGCAATGGCAACCCACTCCAGTACTCTTGCCTGGAAAATCCCATGGACGGAGGAGCCTGGTAGGCTGCAGCCCATGGGGTCATGAAGAGTCAGACACGACTGAGCAACTTCACTTTCACTTTTCACTTTCACGCACTGGAGAAGGAAATGGCAACCCACTCCAGTCTTCTTGCCTGGAGAATCTCAGGGATGGCGGAGCCTGGTGGGCTGCTGTCTATGGAGTCACACAGAGTTGGACACGACTGAAGCGACTTAGCAGCAGCAGCAGCATATATGGTGACAGATGTTAACTAGACTTACCGTGGTGATCATTTTTCAATATATACAAGTATTGAATCATTGTGTTGTACACTGAAACAAATATAATGTTACAGGTCAGTTTCACCTCAATAAATTTTTTTTTGGAAAACCTCATGGAGCTGAATATTAAATACCTGTGCATTTTATTGTGTACATATTTGTGGGTATATATATATATATAGTGTTGAAACAAAGAGAAGCTACTTTAGTAACTAAAGTTTTAGTAACTAAAGCAAGATCTGTGTCATTTTGTTTTGAGTATACTCCTGTCTGTACCCCTCTTTCCACGGCATGGCAGGTACAGCAACTACCCGTCTCACAGCCACTGAAGGGGAATGAATTCCTTTTGGAGCTCTGCAAAAACCCCATTTCCCAGAGTGTTGTCACTATTGGACCAGACTTGGAGATTTCTGAAAAAGTCCCATTCTCAGGACCTTGTTGCTCTTTAACCTGACTTGGAGTTCAGCTTGGTGGAGAAGCCCTACATTCAGGCATTATCAAAAACAAGTACATTTAGCTACAGTAATCAACATTACAGCTGTCTAAGGCAGAAAGAAGTACCAGTTGGGACAAATGAGAAGCTGGCCAAAAATTTTGACAGGAAGATTTAGGGAATGATTCAACCTTAAAGGGTTGGAAGTTCAGTTCAGTTTAGTCACTCAGTCATGTCTGACTCTTTGTGACCCCATGAACTGCAGTACACCAGGCTTCCCTGCCCATCACCAACTCCCAGAGCTTGCTCAAACTCTTGTACATTGAGTCAGTGATGCCATCCAACCACCTCATCCTCTGTTGTCCCTTTTCCTCCTGCCTTCAGTCTTTCCCAGCATCAGTGTTTGTCCAGTGAGTCAGTTCTTCGCATCAGGTGGCCAAAGTATTGGAGCTTCAGCTTCAGCATCAGTCCTTCCAATGAATATTCAGGACTGATTTCCTTTAGGATTGATTGGTTGGATCTCCTTGCAGTCCAAAGGACTCTCAAGAGTCTTCTCCAACACCACAGTTCAAAAGCATCAATTCTTCAGTGCTCAGCTTTCTTTATAGTCCAACTCTCACATCCACACATGACTACTAGAAAAACCATAACTTTGACTAGACAGACCTTTGTCAGCAAAGTAATGTCTCTGATTTTTAATATGCTCTCTAGGTTGGTCATAGCTTTTCTTCCAAGGAGCAAGAATCTTTTAATTTCATGGCTGCAGTCACCATCTGCAGTGATTTTGGAGGGTTGGAAAAGCCCCAAATATTGCTAAGGATCCACACACATGTGTAGGTTGTGCACATGTGCATAAAAACTAGAGAAAGACCCAGTTACATACTCATATCTGGCTGGCCTTGGTGCCCTTAGCAAGCAGGAATGAAGGTGAAAGCGGATGTGTAAACTGCCTGCAGGAGGTTTGCCTCCATGTGCACACAGATCCCTTTGGAAAGGGCGGAAGATTTGTTGGCTGATGGAAAACTTGTGACCAACCACTGACTGACCAGTAAGCTATGCTGACCCAGGGTAAACCCAATAAATCCAGGCTTAAAAATACAAACAACAAAAAAGAAAGTTAAAAAGCAAAGATTCAGTGGCCACACACTGCAGGGAAAACTCTTGAATTAGCCATGAAAAGTCACCAAACAAACAACAGCAGCAGCAACAACACATAAAAGAGTAAAAACAAAATTGTAGAAGGGAATGTCTGACTCCAGAGTCCCTACATTATACAGTTGGTCCTTATTATTCCCAGATTCCATATTTGTTGCCTACTCACTAAAATTGATTTATGACACCAAAATACTCATGGTGTTTTACAGTCATTCACATGGATGTTTAGTGTGAATGCCCAGAGTATTCAAAAATTGAGTGTACAGAGTGGCAAAAATTTAAAGTCAGCTGATACAGATGTTCAGGTGAGGTCAAACAAGGTGGTTCTCTGCCTTCTTGTTTTAGCTCTCATCAGAGGAGACCACAAGATGAAGACAGCAATGGGGCAACCTCAGGCAAATTGGTAACGTTTCTAAACCTTATTTTCTCTTGTAAAATAAAACAGTCTACCAGGATGTGTTGCTTTCAGGATTTAAGATTATAATTTATATGATATATATGTGCACCAGTTCAATATTTATTAATTCAGGTTTGCAGTGGCTTTATAGAGCATAACCACCATAAATAAAAATCATCCACTCTATTATCTAAATTTTCCAGTTTTGAACAACGAATTAAGAGACATGCAAATAAAGAGGAAAGTTTAGCCAATACACAGAAAAATGAAAGTGGTCAGTAGAAATTGTCTTTGAGGCAACTTAAAAGTTTCACTAAAGGAAATCATGTTTTAAGAATTAAAGAAAATATGAAACTATGGAGATGCAGATTTGATCCCCGGGTCTGGAAGATCCCTTGGAGAAGAATATGGCAACCCACTCCAGTATTCTTGCCTGGAAGAGCCCATGGACAGAGGAGCCTGGTGGGCTACAGTCCAAAGGGTTGCAAAGAGTCAGACATGACTGAAGTGACTTAGCATGCACATACAGATATGTGCATGTATCTCAGGGAGATATCAGGGGAGCATTTCATACAAGGATGGACACAATAAAGGACAGAAATAGTATGGACCTAAAAGAAGCAGAAAAGATTAAGAATAGGTGGCAAGAGTACACAGAAGAACTATACAAAGAAGGTCATAATGACCTGGATAACCATGATGGTGTGGTCACTCCCTAGACTCAGACATCCTGGAGTGTGAATTCAAATGAGCGATAAGAAGCATGACCACAAATAAAGCTAGCAGAGATAATGGAATTCCAGCTGAGTTACTTCAAACCCTAAAAGATGATGCTGTTAAAGTTCTGCACTCATTATGCCAGCAAATTTGGAAAACTCAGCAGTGGCCACAGGACTGGAAAAGGTCAGTTTTCATTCAAGCCTCAAAGAAGGACAATGCCAGACTGCCCAAACTACCATACAATTGTGCTCATTTCACATGCTAGCAGGGTAATGTCAAAATGTCTCAAGTTACCTTCAACGGTGTATGAACTGAGAACTTCCAGGTGTACAAGCTGAGTTTTGAAGAGGCTTAGGAACCACAGATCAAATTGCCAACATTCATTAGACCATGGAGAAAGCAAGAAAATTCCAAAAAACATCTACTTCTGCTTCATCGACTACACTAAAGCCTTTGACTGTATGGATCACAACAAACTGAAAAATTCTTCAAAAGATGGAAATAACAGACCACCTTACCTGTCTCCTGAGAAACCCATAGGTGTGTCAAGAAGCAACAGTTAGAACTGGAAATGAAATGACTGAGTAGTTCAAAACTGAGAAAGGAGTATGACAAAGTTGCATATTGTCACTTTGATTATTTAATTTATATGCATAGTATACATACGAAATGCCAGGCTGGATGAATCACAAGCTGGAATCAAGATTGCTGGGAGAAATATCAACAACTTCAGATATGCAGATGATACCACTCAAAATGCAGAAATTGAAGTGGAAATAAAGAGCCTCTTGATGAGAGTGAAAGAGAGTGAAAAAGCTGGCTTAAAACTCAACATTCAAAAAACTAAGATCATGGCATCTGGCCCCATCATTTCATGGCAAATAGAAGGGGGAAACGTGAAAGCAGTGATGGATTTTATTTTCTTGGGCTCCAAAATCACTGTGGATGGTGACTGCAGCCATTAAATTAAAAGATGCTTGCTCCTTAGAAGGAAAGCTATCACCTACCTAGACAGTGTGTTAAAAAGCAGAGACATCACTTTGCCCACAAGGGTCCATCTGATCAAAGCTATGGTTTTTCCTATAGTCATGTACTGATGTGAGAGTTGGACCATGAAGAAGGCTGAGGGCCAAAGAATTGATGCTCTTGAATTGTGGTGTTGGAGAAGACTCTTGAGAGTCCTTTGCTGCCAGTAAGAGACTGATATTAAATTCAAATAGGTTAAACCAACTGAGAGCTGGAGTGCCTATACAGATATCAGACAAAATAAATTTTAAGGTGAAAGGTATATTACTAGAGACAAAGAGGTATATATTATAATGATAAATGGGTCAATTCATCAGGAAGAATTGTAAATTTGTGCAAGTAATAACAGAGCCACAAAATATATGAAACACAAGCTAACAAAATTAAAGAGAATTCAATATTTAGACAACAGACAAGTCAAGATTAATAGTTGAAGTGTTCCATACTTTGATATTAGTAACTGATAGAACAACTGGACAGAAAACAATTACTTGAGGATGAAGGAAAAATAAATGACTTGTCACATGGCAGTGAGGCTAAGGGAAGGGCTGGACCAATTTTCTCAAAACAGTTCTGTAGGTCTTCAATAGCATCATTTAAAAATTATTTAATGATCTTCAAGAGTTGTCAGAATTTTTTTACCATTTTAATAATGATTAAATTTTATGATTTTTTTATTGTTTTCTTCTTGGCTTTAAAGCCTATAGAATAGTTAAATTCTATTGTCATGGTAGTATCATTTTTCTGTGACATAATTTTAAAATGTGTAATGATTTATAAATAATATAAGCACATTACAGAACATATGGAAAAGAAAAATAATAGCCATAGTTCCATAAATTTTGGCTAATTTGAATAATTCCTCAATACACCTCTTTCCAGTGAAGTGATGTCACAAATTATAATTATTTTCTTAGAATAAATTCCTAGAAATAAAGTTGATAGAACAACAAGTAAGCCCATTTAAAAAACTTTTTGATACACGAAGGCAAATTGCTCTCCCCAAAATAATATATCACTTTATATCCCACCATTATTGTATGAGAATCTGTTCCCTAATGAAACTGTTTTCCTAAAGAATTTATGATAGCTGAGTGAATTATTCAGTAATTTATTATTTTTTTAATATTTAGTTATTTGTCTGTGTCAGATCTTAGTTGCAGCACTTTGTATCTTTCGAGGTTCACAGACTCTAGTTGTGGCACAAGGGCTCTGGAGTGCACACGCTCAGTAGTTGGCCTTAGTTGCTTCGTGGCATGTGGGATCTTAGGTCCCTGACTAGGGACTAAGCCAGTGTCCCTGCATTGCAAAACGGATTCTTAACCATTGGACCACAATGGAAGTCCTCATCAGTTTTTTAATAATTTATTTAATTATGCTATAGTTGGACATTTCACTCATTTAATAAACAAGTATTTATTAGTGGCTGCTAAATGTAACACCATGCATAGAGTAATTATAAAATAAGCATGGACTTTACCCTTATGTCTGGCGGGCTATAGTCTACCTGGTGGCCCAGATGGTAAAGAATCCGCCTGCAATGCAGAAGACCCAGATTCAATCCCTGGGTCAGAAAGATTCCCTGGAGAAGAAAATGGCTACACACTCCAGTATTCTTGCCTGGAGAATGCCATGGACAGAGGAGCCTGGCAGTGTACAATCCATGGGGTCACAAAGAGTCAGACACGACTAAATAATTAACACTTTACCCTTGTGAACTTTTCACCATTACATACTCTACTAATAAGATGACTATATTTTTACATATTTGGGATGCTTTTAAACAAGTCCCAAAGGTGACGATGTATTTTCTAACACTTCTGAAAGTTCAGGGTTATCAACGTCTGCAAATACTTTCAGTGAAAATTCTATGAACATAGAATTTCCCACAGGCTTTTGAGAAATCTTTCCCTTTTTTTGGACATGCTTTTTGTTTTTACAATTTGAAGTATAAACTTTTTAAAAATTTGATGGTTCTTTTTATTTTTAAGCACTTAACACTATATATAAATGACCATGTTGTGTTTCCTCAGTAGCTCTTTGGGCTGTAGGCTTATAAATCAATAAGTAATTTTAGCAGAATTCAAATTTATGCAGCAGTATACTTTATTTTCATAATCTAAAGGACACCCTCAGATATGCTCAAGCAGTCTTCTGATTTGCCATCAGCATCTCTCTTTTCAACTACCAGAAAGTATTAACTTTGAAAAAGACTGAGGATCGCAATACAAGTAAAGTTTCACATTTATCATCCATAACGAAGAATAATACAGACAGGAGCTTGCATTACTCTGGAGAGCTACAATTCATGATGTGAGAAAAAGAAACAAATCAACACCCAGAAAATGAACTGTTTCTGGTGATCAAAGTCACAAGACCTATTTTCTGTATAAAACTGTTTATTAACAGGAACTTCAAATAAGTTAGTTGATTTTAAAAAGCAGCATGACATAGCAAACATATTTGTTTTTAAAATTAATGTGATGTCTTAGAAACTCTCTAGGAGATTGGCAGATTTCATTTATGAAAGACATTTGTTAAGAAGAATTGACTGGGCAAAGATGAAAAGCTTGTAAAACTTTACAATAACAATAAAAATAAATCTTCATTGGCTTCAATGTGGAAAATTTCTTCCAGAATAAGTGCCAGCAAAAATAAAAGGGAATTAAGACTCCCTATCCTAACTTCTTTAGCCTTGATAATCACTTTGGCAGTATGTGTCAATATGCATTGTTTGTCTCTGCCAATGATTTTTTTATGTAAATTATGTAGCATAATTAAAAAAATGACTGTTAAGTCCTTGAATTGGCTTCACTGGAAGCCTACCTTACTTACTCATCTAACTGTCCTATGTTACTGTTCCCTATTTTACATTATATTGGCTCAATGGGTAATAAGCAGTCTTCTCAGGAAGTTTAGTTAATGTGTTGTTTTTGGTGATTATCTCATATTTGGATAGTCATAGGTAATTTTTTTTACTTTGGGATTGAGTCTATAGTCATTAAAGTTAGTTCTCAAAGTTCTGGGCAATGGTATACTTAAAGTCTTGACCATCTTATGGTTGAATTGGACTGTGGGACTAGTTCTGACTAGTGATTTTTTAAGTAAAAGTGATGTGTGTGATTTCTAGACCAAGCATTTAATAGATACTTTTGGATCTTCCAGAATTCCTTTTTAACGATGACATTTCAGATGTTGGCTAGTCTTTCATCCTGGGTCCCTGAATGACTACCATCTACAGGAAAAAATACATGCCAGAGATGGTAACATTACTTTATTTTGCTTAATAAAAATGAATTATGTTGGACTCATAACAATTAAGTAGATTTAGAAATACTTGAAACTAACACCATTGTTAATCAACTATACTGCAGTGTAAAATAAAAAATTTTAAAGAAAAACATAAAGTATATTACTGTAAAATATGTATTTATGAAATATAAAAATGAGTAATTATCAAAAACAAAACACAAGACCTAAACATAAGTACTATATAAAAATGCAGGAACTGTACATACGCTAAAAGCAAGCAAAAGATATACATCATACAAAGACTTAACCAAAGACAGACAAAAATAGTTCAGATACATTGTTCTTCATAATTTCAAAAACATTAAAATAACATAGTAACATGAACAAACAGAATCTCAAAGAATAAAGTAGCCAAAATGTGAGAAGATAATAATGTTTGAAAAGGAAGCTTGTAAATCATGAAAAAGAAATAGAAGCAAAAAAACCCCTTTACAGAAAATAAAGCCTTTTCTAATACAGGGGCCATAACAAAACAGAATACTAATAACTGAAAATACGATCAAGCATAAGTTGATTGACTATAGGAAAACACACACACAGGCATTTGTATAACATAAGGGTTATAAACTTTTGGAAGATTTCTTTCTAGATAATTTTTAATTTTAGTTGCTATTATAAATGGGCTATTTTTTCAAGGTTTCTGATTTTTGCTGGCATATTGAAAGTCAATTGACTTATTTCTAAATTATCTTTATTAAGGTATAATTTATGTAAAAGAAAATGCACCCATTT
Source organism: Giraffa tippelskirchi (assembly GCF_054371585.1). NCBI lineage: Eukaryota > Metazoa > Chordata > Mammalia > Artiodactyla > Giraffidae > Giraffa > Giraffa tippelskirchi. The sequence goes on from NC_137278.1 coordinate 120,661,580, forward strand.
CAAGTGCTCAGTTCTGTAAGTATTGATAAATGCATGCACTTATATAACCTGGGTCCTTTAACACATTCTATTAATATCTGCTTCTGGTTACTATTGGTGTGCTTTCTTCATTTTGAATAAAATTTGTCTTTCCTATACTTTCATGTAAATGAAGATGAATCTCTAGACCAATTGGAGAACTGATATCTTAACACTATTGAATCTTCCAACCTATGAATATGGCATATCTCACCATTTATTAAGGTCTCTTAACTTCTTTTGGCCAGGGTTTCCCTGGTGGCTCAGATGGTAAAGAGTCTGCCTGCTTTCAACCATATTTTAAAATTTTTAATGGACAGGATGTGCATATCTTTTACTAAATATATTTTGAAGTAGTTTACATTTTTTATGCTATTATAAATAATGTTTTTAAACTTGACCATCCAAATATTTATTGCTAGTATCAGTTCAGTTCAGTTTAGTCGCTCAGTCGTGTCCGACTCTTTGCAACCCCATGAACCGCAGCATGCCAGGCCTCCCTGTCCATTACCAACTCCTGGAGTTCACCCAAACTCATGTCCATCGAGTCGGTGATGCCATCCAGCCATCTCATCCTCTGTCGTCCCCTTCTCCTCCTGCCCCTAATCCTTCCCAGCATCAGAGTCTTTTCCAGTGAGTCAACTCTTCGCATCAGGTGGCCAAAGTATTGGAGTTTCAGCTTCAACATCAGTCCTTCCAATGAATACCCAGGACTGATCTCCTTTAGGATGGACTGGTTAGATCTCCTTGCAGTCCAAGGGACTCTCAAGAGTCTTCTCCAACACCACAGTTCAAAAGCATCAATTCTTCGGCGCTAAGCTTTCTTCACTGTCCAACTCTCACATCCATACATGACTGCTGGGAAAACCATAATCTTGACTAGACGGACCTTCATTGGCAAAGTAATGTCTCTGCTTTTTAATGTGCTGTCTAGGTTGGTCATAACTTTCCTTCCAAGGAGTAAGCATCTTTTAATTTCATGGCTGCAATCACCATCTGCAGTGATTTTGGAGCTCAAAAAAATAAAGTCTGACACTGTTTCCACTGTTTCCCCATCTATTTCTCATGAAGTGATGGGACCAGATGCCATGATCTTAGTTTTCTGAATGTTCAGCTTTAAGCCAACTTTTTCACTCTCCTCTTTCACTTTCATCAAGAGGCTTTTTAGTTCCTCTTCACTTTCTGCCATAAGGGTGGTGTCATCTGCATATCTGAGGTTATTGATATTTCTCCCAGCAATCTTGATTCCAGCTTGTGCCTCTTCCAGCCCAATGTTTCTCATGATGTACTCTGTTTATAAGTTAAATAAGCAGGGTGACAGGATACAGTCTTGACATACTCCTTTTCCTATTTGGAACCAGTCTGTTGTTCCATGTCCAGTTCTAACTGTTGCTTCCTGACCTGCATGCAGATTTCTCAAGAGATAGGTCAGGTGGTCTGGTATTCCCATCTCTTTCAGAATTTTCCACAGTTGATTGTGATCCACACAGTCAAAGGCTTTGGCATAGTCAGTACAGCAGAAATAGATGTTTTTCTGGAACTCTCTTGCTTTTTTGATGATCCGGCAGATGTTGGCGATTTGATCTCTGGTTCCTCTGCCTTTTCTAAAACCAGCTTGAACATCTGGAAGTTCAAGTGAAATTGATGTTGACTATACCTTCTATCTTGTGATCTTGCTTAATTCACTTATTGCTTTTCCTTCTGAGACTCCAAATAAAGGTATACTGGACTGCTTCCTATTGCCCCACAGGTCACTGAAGCTCTATTCATTAGTATTTAGTCTTATTTTCTCTCTCTCTGCTCTTCAGTTTGGATGACTCTATTGCTATGTCTGCACAGTCTAATTCCCTCTTAATCTCATCCTGTGAATTTTTTATTTCACATTTCTTTTATCTCTAGGCATTTTATTTGGTACATTTTGTAGCTTCTCTTTCTGTCTTCGTCATTTCTGTTTTGTTTTCAAATCTCTGAACATAATGCACATATTTATTATAGCTGTTGTCCTTATTTGCTAAACTATCTTCCCTATCATATTTTAGTCTGCTTCTATTGACTGATTTTTCTCCTGTGTGCTATAACTTCCTGCTTCTTTGCATGAGCAGTAACTTTTAAAATTGTGTGCTAGATATGGTGAAGTTATATTGTTGAATATCTATAATGTTATAGATTTATGTTGTTTTTCAGTCGCTAAGTCATGTCAGACTCTTTGAGACCCCATTAACTGCAGCACACCAGGCTTCCTTGTCCTTCACTATCTCCTGGAGTTTGCTCAAATTCATGTCCATTGAGTCAGTGATACCATCCAACCATCTCATCCTCTGTCATCCTCTTCTCTTGACCTCAGTCTTTCCCAGCGTCAGGGTCTTTTCCAATGAGTCAGCTCTTCGCATCAGGTGGCCAAAGGATTAGAGCTTCAGCTTCAGCATCAGTCCTTCCAAAGAAAATTCAGGGTTGATTTCCTTTAGGATTGACTGTTTTGATTTCCTTACTATCCAGAGAGTGTTTTGCTTTGTTCTGGTCGGCAGTTAACTTACTTGAAGAATAATTTAATCCATTCATTTTTTACTTTTAAGCATTTCTATGGCATGTATATAGTATACATTTTTGGTATATATATATATATATATATAGTATATATATACTATGTATTTTAGTATATATATACTATATATTTAGTATATATACATAGTATATATTTTTCTTTGGGGTATACTTTGATTTCTTTACCAAGATATGACCCCTGTTGAGATCTCTTGAATACCTTAATGATGACTGGAGAATCTCTACACTGGGTAGTCAGAGCTCAGATACCTTCCTGCCTTACGCAGGAACTGAGGATTGTTCACCTCACAACTCTTTGTCTGACTTCACTGAGTTTTACCTACATGTGCATAGACTAGCAGTATATATCGAAGACTCAAGGTAGCTCAGTGCCTGTTTCTGAAGTTTTTTTCCTTAATAGCTCCTTCTTCTATAAAATTCTGTCATGCAATTCACAGCTGTCTCAACTTTCCTGAGTTCCTTCTCCGTCACTAAACTAAGTGAGAGTGCCAAGGCTGACTGGGATTCTCCTTTCCTGTGCCCGTGGTCTGGACATTGCCTCCAGGCAGAAAGCCAGGGTGATTATTCAGGCTCACCTCACTTGCTTCCTTTCTCTCATGGACCACAGTACTGCCTGTGTGTCCAAAAATAATTGTTTCTCCATTTGTCCAGTTTTCAAATGATTTATGGAAAAGATTATGTATGGCCCATGTTCTCCATTATTCTCAGAAGCAGATGTCCAATTACTTGACTTTTATATGTTGATATTACATCCAGTTAGTTTAGTTAACTCTTGCTTATTTCTAGATACTTGGATGAGAGTCTATGGGTTTCCCTATGTGGATAATTATATCACATATTAGAAATAATGACTTTCATTTCCTCTTTTCCAGTCTTTAAATAAGTGATTATGTTTTAGTATCTTTATGGCAAGAACCTCCAATATAATATTGTCTTACTCTGAAAGGGATAATACTTGTGAATATACTTATTTGAGAAGTAGTTACTTTGGTTTTTACCTTAATTCTTAATTTTCATTTCTAAATCAAGCAAGATTAAATTTAGTACATTATTGTAACATTTGCAGAAGCGGATTCCATTTTGTATCTACATATTCATCTATATCATTATCATATATGAACAAAGGTATCATGATATTTTAAATGTTATCCACCAAATTTTAACATTTATTTATGGGGAGTAGGAGTTGGAATAGATTTCGAAACTGATTTTTACTTTCCTTTTTTTTCTTTCCACATTGCTTTAATTTTTTAAATAACAAATACCTGTTATTTTATGAAAATAATAAGCTTTAATCTAAAAATATTACATTTGAAAAAGTCAAATAACATGAAAGTGCAGATAGGAAAATGTGAAAGTTTCATTCTAGACAGCCCAATTCCCAAAGGTACACACTGAGTGATGTATATACATCCATATCTTTTCAATGTATATAGAAGCATTAAAGTATGTATAAATGTATATGTATATATACATATCACATGTGTGTATATATAAAATATGTATATATACACATGTACATAATATATATGTATATACAATCATGTATATATTAACAATAATATATATACTATTAACATTATTGTATATATATTATATGGGCTTCCCTGGTGGTTCAGAAGTAAATAATCCACCTGTAATTCAGGAGAGGCAAATTCAATCCTTGTGTTGGGATGATTCCCTGGAGAAGGAAATGGAAACCCACTCCAGTATTCTTGCCTGGGAAATCCCATGACAGAGGAGCCTGGTGGGCTATAGTCCATGAGGTCACAAGAGTTGGACACAACTTAGCGACTAAACCACCACCACCACATACCTTATATACATGTATGTGTATATAATATATAAAGTAGAAAAAACATATTTTTTTCCAAATGAGATCATATTGAACATAATAATTTGCAGTATACGTTTTTAGTTTAGCAATATATTATAGATGTCTCTTTATGTCAGCATATATATAAATATAGAATTTTCCAACTTTGTAAAATTATATTTAAAAAGTTATCTTCTATCTATATTTAAACAATAGAGAAATATTGATAAAAAAAGTGTACATTTGTCACTTTGGCTACTTCTTTCACGTTTCTACCATCTTTTCCAAAAGTAACACTATAAATAGCTTGTTATGCAAACTTCTGTCTCCTACAGATTTGAATTTATTCAACTGTACCTTTACATAATATAGCTATATGTGCTCATATATTTAATTATACATATATATTTGAATATATGTGTACATAGCTTTTCTGACATTTGATTTTATACTTAATATATGCACTATAGGTTTCTCCATTTCATTGTATGTATTCTTTATAATAGCATGTTAATTTCTTTAGCATAAATGTTCTATTGTTCATTAAGCTCCTCTTTTACTGATTGACTCTTAGGTCTTATGACCTATATTGCACATTGACTCACTTCAGTCCATTTCAGGTATCTTGGAACATGCTTAACTGAATGATAAAGTTTGAAAAATTACAGACTACTTTTCTCAGACTCCTTCACAACTCAAGTTCCAAATGGCCTTAGCTTTCATTGAGCAGACACACTTGTCTATTGGCAATGCAGGTTGGTAATTATGCTGTTTCTGTTAGTGACTTTAGTTGTGGCATTTGGTTTATGAAACAGTAATTACTGACCTATGCATGGTACCTAACTTCATAGGTATTGTTAGGCAGGGTCCTTGGCATCCACTTTACTGGCTTGAATCTTGTCTAAGTGAGATTGTTCCTGGAGCTGGATATGATGGGAGCCTCACTTTTCCTATATCCTGGAAGAAGACATGTGGAATCGTGCTTGCTTCCTTAATCTTTTGATCATGGTGAATGTGGAAACTCGCTTGGTGGCACAATTCTATAGAGGTGTTCTGGGAGTTGTTTCTGGAGATTCAACATAAAGATTGCTTTTTAGCCCCTCAAATGATTTCCAAGCACCTGATTTCCTGTAGAAATCTTTTTCAGCTTAAACAAGCTAGGGTGACTTCTTTAATCTGTGAGTAAACGTTGAATGCAAAGGTATTTGAACTTGAAATTGAGGGTTGCATGTAATAGAAGTGTGCTTGCTCAGTCATGTCCAACTCTTCATGACTCCATGGACTGTAGCCCATCAGGCTCCTCTGTCCATGGGATTTTCCCAAGCAGGAATACTGGAGTAGGTTGCCATTTTCTCCTCCAGGAGATATTCCCAACCCATGGATAGAACCCAGGTCTCCTACATTGCAGGCAAATTCTTTACCACTGAGCCACTATATTTGGCATTGGTGGCTCAGACGGTAAAGCATCTGCCTGCAATGTGGGAGACTGGGGTTCGATCCCCGAGTTGGGAAGATCCCCTGGAGAAGGAAATGGCAACCCACTCCAGTACTCATGCCTGAAAAATTCCATATACTGAGGAGCCTGGTAGGCTACAGTCCATGGGGTCGCAAAGAGTCAGACATGACTGAGCCACTTCACTTCACTTCAAGTAACTGAATGGAGGATGGGGAGTACTCAGATGTTACATTCTAAAGAGATGATGAACTTCAGTATACTTTGATAAAACAAATACATTTGTTTCTTATAGCTCAACATACTGACCATGGAGGTACCATTAAGAGAAATGGGAGAGATAATTAAAAGCACAGTTCTATAATAAAGTTATGTGCACAGTCAAGCCAGCCAGTCTGCAAGCAGAGATAGGAAGAAATACAATCCCATTCATTGAGTGTTCACTAATGTTGTTTTTTGAAACAAAATTTCATTAATTCAGTTGAAGGAAGATTTTAAAACTATTATTGCTGCCCACAAGTTTGGGAAGTCAATAAGTGTATTTTAAAGTATGTGTTCCCTGTGGTATTAGCATTTGAAAAAATGTGAAATTTAACAATTGCAAGTACTTTACAACAAGGATAGTGTATCAACATCTTTCATTTTATTATTCCAAAGCAAAGTAAGCAACTATCTTCCCCCCAAAACTTCTCTGGGTCTAGATTTAGACAAAGAATTAATCCAACCCCAATTCTCTTTTCTGTCTAGTCAGATGTTTTAGTGTGTGTTTAATGAGATAGGCAAATATCAGTGTTCTCAGTTTCCTTTGATTGAAAACAAACTGGCAGAAACTGGAATTTCTGGTTTGTTTTAGTTCTGTTAAGTGAATGTATTAGTATTGTGAAATATTAGGCTACAGATACTATGATTTAATAGTTATTATGTGGACAGAAAGACTGACATTGGATTATGTTGATTTTGCATTAATTAGAGATGAGTTTATAACTTATAGAAAAATCAGTGAGAATTGAAGATCTTGATTATTCTTTGGCTACTTTGCCTCTATAATAGACACATGGCACCATTTAGCCTCCTTTGTTTAACAGGTTCTTTAGGGCTTCCCAGGTGGCGCAGTGGTTAAGAAGCTGCCTACCAATACAGGGGACGCAAGAGATGTGAGTTGTTCAATCCCGGGGTTGGGAAGATCCCCTGGGGTAAGAAATGGCATCCACGCCAGTGTTCTGGCCTAGAAAATTCCATGGACAGAGAAGCCTTGCTGGCTACAGTCCATGGGGTTGCAAAGAGGTGGACGTGACTGAGCACAACACAACCTTATTTCACACAATTCACCCTGGAAGAGATTTGGTGGCATGTTTTTCCAGCTGCTGCTGAGAGTCAGCTCCTAATTTGCCCACATCTATTTGCTGACTGGGATCTTCCCCAGCTCCTGGAAGAGATGGTGGGCATTCCCTACCTTCTCCATTTGTCTTGCTCCAACAACAGAACCAGGTTGCCAGCTTTACTCTAGAAGGAGATTGTTTACACATCCAGTCTCCCAACTTTTATGACTGACACCTGAGGAACCAGCCCCCTAATTGCCTGGCTCTGAGAGCCAATGGAGCTTGTTTTTATGAATTTCAAAATATAGCAAACAAAGAAGCAGTTTGTTAAATAGGTATAAGAACACTCCCCCAGCTATATACCCAGGCTCTGCTCAGAGGAAGCAGCAAAAACTCTCAACAAAGTGAGTATAGAGGGAACATACTTCAATATAATCAAGTCAATATGTGGCAAGTCCACAGGCAACATCCTACTTAACAGTGAAAAGCTGGTAACTTTTTTTCTAGGATCAGGAACAAGACAAGGTTGTTCACTCTCTCCAATTTTATTCACCATAATACTGGAATTCCTAGCCAAAGCAATTAGAAAAAAAAAAGAAATAAAATGAGTCTAACTCAGGAAGTAAGAAGTGCAACTGTCACTACTTGTAGATGGAATGATATTATAGATAAAAGACCCTAAAAAGTCCACCAGAAAAAATGTTAGAACTAACAAATGAATTCAGTAAAATTATAAAATATAGAATCTATATACAAAAATCAGTTGCATTTCTATAAAGTAATAATGGACTATCAGAAAGAAAAATTAAGAAAACAATATCATTTATAAGTGAATCAAAAAACCCATAGGAATAAATTTAACCAAGAAGGTAAAAAACAAGTATACTAAAAACCATAAGACATTGATGAAACAAATTTAAGAAGACACAAATGGAAGGATATTTTATGCTCATGGATTGAAAAAATTAATATTGTTACAGTGTTCATGCTACTGAAAGCAATCTATAGATTCAATGTAATAACTATAAAAATTCCAATGGCATTTTTCACAAAATAGGAAAATACAAAATATGTATAGCAACACAAAACTAACCTTAAACAGACAAGCAATCTTGGAAAGAATAACAAAGCTGGAAGCATCATGCTTCATGGCTTCAAATTATATTGTAAAGTTGTAATAGTCAAAATATTATTGGCATATAACAACACATAGATCAATGGAAAAGAAGGGAGATCCCAGAAATAATCCCATGTGTAAATATAATTAATGACAAAGGAACTAAGAATGTGTAATGGGAAGAGAACAGTGTCTTCAATAAATGGTTTTGGGAAAATGGATAGCCATATGCAAAAGTAACAAACTGAGTCACTATCTTATGTCATATACAAAAATTAATTCTAAATAAATTAGACTTGAATGTAAGACCTGAAACCATAAAATTCTTTGAAGAAAATATGGAAGCTAAGCCCCTTGACAGTGGTCTTAGCAATGGATTTTTTGGATTTGACACCAAAAGCAAAAGCAACAAAAGCAGAAATAAATAAGCAGGACTTTATGAAACTAAAAAGTTTCTTCACAGAAAAAGTAATAAACAAAATGAAATGACAATGTATCAAAAGGAAGAAAATATTTGCAAATCCTGTATCTCATAAAGGGTTAATAATCTAAAATATGTAATGAATTCATACAACTAAATAACAAAATTCAAACAGTTTGATTGCAATGTGAGCAGAGATCTGAATAGATATTTTTCAAGATGACATACAGATGGCCAACAAGTACATAAAACAGTGTTCAACAATACAAATCATCAGGGAAATGCATGTCAAAATCAAACCTCACAACTGTTAGAATGGCTATTATTGAAAACATAACAAATAACAAGAGTTGTTGAGGATGTGAGAAAAGGGAACCCTCCTGCACTGTTGGTAGGAATGTAAATTGGTGCAGCTACTGTGGAAAACAGTATGGAGGTTCCTCAAAAAATTAAAAATAGAACTACCTATAATCTAGCAGTTCCACTTCTATGTATTTATTTAAAGGAAATGGAAACACTAAGTTGAAAATACATTTGAATCCCCGTGTTCATTAGAGCATTATTTAGAACAGCCAAGTCATGGATGCAACCTAAGTGTCCACTTATGAATGAGTGAATAAAAAAGAAATTGTGATAAATATATATAAACAATGGGATATTATGTAGCTATAAAAAAGAAGGAGATTTTCTGTTGGGAGCAACATGGATGAATCTTGAGAGCATTATTCTAAGTAAAATAAGTCAGACAGAGAAAGGTCAATACCATATGATCTCATTTATATGTCTAATTGAACCTCCCCCCATGGTGAATTCATAGATACAGAGAATGATCTGGAGGTTTATCAGAGGTAGAGGTGGGCAAAATGGGTGAGGGTGGTCAAAAGATACAAACTTCCTATTATAAAAATAAATAACTCTGGGGGATATAATGTACAGCATGATGACTACAGTGTAACAATACTGAATTTTATCTGAATATTGCTAAGAGAATAGATTTTAAAAGTTCTTATCACAGGAAAAAAAATTTGTACTATGTGTCATGGTAGATGTTAACTAGATTTATCTATCATTGAGTAATGTGTACAAATATTGATTCAATATGTTGTATACCTAAAACTAATATAATGTTATATGTCAGTTATATTTCAGTGAAAAAATAAGCCAACTTTTTGAAAAAAGAAGATATGCAAGTGGTCAACAGGTATATAAAAAACTGCTTAATATCACTAATCATTAGAGAGAGGCAAATGAAAATGACGATGAGATATCACCTCCCAGATGTGTATACACAGGGTGTGTATAATCAAAAATTCAAGAGATGGCAAATGCTGGTAAGGATGTGGAGAAAAGAGAACCTTGTACACTGTTGGTGGGGATGCAAACTAGTACGGTTACTAGGCTTCCCTGGCGGCTCAGTTGGTAAAGAATCCACCTGCAACGCAGGAGATATATCTCGGATCCCTGGATTGGGAAGATCCCTGGAGAGGGAAATGACAACCCACTCTAGTATTCTTGCCTGGGAAATCCTATGGACAGAGGAGCCTGGAGGGCTGCAGTCCATGCGAGTCCGTGGGGGTCACAAAGAGTCGGACATGACTTGGCAACTAAACCATCATAACTACCTCAGCTACTATGGAAAGTAGTATGCAGTTTCCTTAAAGAAATTGAAAATAGAACTACCATGTGATCCAGTAATCCCACTTTTGGTATATATGGGAAGGAGACAAAAGCAGTATTTCAAAGAGCTATCTGTACTTCCATGTTCATTGCAGGATTATTAGTAATAATCAAGGTATGAAACAACCTAAGTACCTGTTAACAGATGAATGGATCAAGAAAATACAGTATATATTCAGCAGATATTATTCAACTGTGAGAAAGAAGGAAATCTTGTCATTACAACTACATAGGTGGACCTGAAGAACTTTATGTTAAGTGAAATAAGCCAGACAGTAAAAGACAAATACTGTATGGTATCGCTTAGACATGGAATCTAAAAAATAAATAAAATTTTTTAAAAAGAAAGGAAAAGAAGTAGAGCTCATAGAAACGCTATAGAATAATACAAACATTCAACTCAGTGTTTGATAAATAAGATGAATACAGATCAATGTGTAACATGGTGCCTATAGTTGCTAACACTACATTATGTAACTGAAATTTGCTGAGTAGAACTTGTGTTCTCACAAAAAAAGGTAACTATGTTAGGTGATGGATGTGTTGATTAACTCTACTGTGGGAAGCCTTTCATCATGTGTACATATATCAAATCATCACATTGTACACTTTCAATATATTATAATTTTGTCAATTATAGCTCAGGAGAGCCAAAGAAAAAGAGCTATCAAGACATGAAAAGACATGAAATTTAAATGCATATTACTAAGTTTAAAAAAAATTAATCTAGAAAAGGCTACATACTATACGATTCCAACTATATGACATTCTAGGAAAGGCAAAACTATGAACACAGTAAAAGGGTCAGGGGTTGCCATGGGTTAGAGGGGAGGGGGGTTGATTAGATGAAGCACAGATGTTTCTTAGGGCAGTGAAACTACTCTGTATGATATTGTTGAGGTGGATGCATGTCATTATATATGTCACATGGCTCAAAACCCATAGACTGTACAACACCAAAAGTGAATCCCAATGTAAATTATGGTGATTATAGTGGGTCAGTGCAGGGTTATGAGTTGTAGCAAATGTACCACTCTGATAGGGGATGTTGATTTTGGGAGAAGTTATGCACACGTGTGGTCAGGGGCAAGAAAGAGAATCTCTGTACCTTGCTCCTCTCAATTTTGCTGTGAATCTAAATCTGCTCTTTGCTGCTGCTGCTGCTAAGTCGCTTCAGTTGTGTCCGACTCTGTGCGACCCCAGAGACGGCAGCCCACCGGGCTCCGCCGTCCCTGGGATTCTCCAGGCAAGAACACTGGAGTGGGTTGCCATTTCCTTCTCCAATGCATGAAAGTGAAAAGAAAGTCGCTCAGTCGTGTCTGACTCTTCGCGACCCCATGGACTGCAGCCTACCAGGCTCCTCCATCCATGGGATTTTCCAGGCGAGAGTACTGGAGTGGGTTGCCATTGCCTTCTCCGAATCTGTTCTTTAAAAATAGTCTATTAAGAATTTCCTAAAGAGATGGATCTCAACTGTTCCAAAATAGCCCTAAGAATTAAATATTATTGTAACTCTTCTTGTATAGATGCAAAGTAGAGGTCCAGAGAGATTGAGTAACTTGATCAATACCAGGCAGTGAGCAGGTGATAGACCTGGGGTAAGAAAACAGTGTGACGTCAGAGTCTATGCTCTTAACTACTACCTCATACTCCTTCCCAAAGTGACCAGAGAAATAAAATTTTGAAAAAGATTCCATGTAAACACAGGCTGCTTTTCTCTTCATGAACATGACTACCTCACTAACTACCTCCAGTAGGAGTATTATGAGAACTGCCCATAATATTTGCTGTATTATAAAGAATATATCTATATGTGGATTATAGTATTTTATAAATTGTAAAATGGTCTGTCAGTATTTATACTAAGTCTTCTTCCTGGAATTCTATATTACAAAGGAGCATTTACTTTCTTTTTGCCTTTGGGTTTGTCAGTGTATCTTAATCTGAACCCATAAAGTTTGCCCAATGTCAGCAAACAAAACTGTGCCTTTACTTTTGTGAATGAATCTGTGACTTTGCATATGTACAGCTTAAGACCATTCCTATAGGGCAACAGCAGCAGATGATTTCAGAAAGAAGCAGACAGTTTTCTATGGGTACATAGAATACGTATTTACTTTCATTAGATTTACTTTTGTGGCCTAAAAATTTAGCAAGATTCTTTGAACAAGCTTTGGTACAGAAATTCTTGTTAAGAGATCCAATGAAAAGACTTGGGCAGAGAATCTGGCTAAGTTACAACTTCACTTCACCTAATTAGAAAACCTGTAGATAATTGCTATGGGGTAAAGAGTTATTTTAGGTTAAAAAAACATAACTCATTAATTTGCTCACCTCATGTAAGTAATCTAGAGACACAAATTAAGAACATGCTTTTTCACAATATCCTTTTCCTAAAAAAAAAAGAAAAAAAAGTATTTGTATCACAGTGAAAATTCCCCCTTTCCCTTAGATACCTATGGGAAAGAGCTTCTAAATATTGCATTTGTTTTGGCTCAAAGGCAGATCGTGAGTAATTTGAATCTCTCATCAGTTTCACAATTCTCTGTAGATTAGTAGTGCTTTCTCAGCAAATGTTCCTTGATCACAATGGAAATTTGGGGAAAAACAGTGTTTATATTTTTCACCAGTAAAATTGTGTTATCTGAAGGGCCTACTCTGTGGTATTTGGGGGTGCTTTGCTTGTCTTTTACTGTGAGCAGTTTGGACCAGAACAGGAGTCAGACTGCAATATTTGAGCTGTTTCAGAGCTCATTCTAGGGCAGTGTGTACAAATCACAAACCACAGTGTGATGGGAGCTCTTAGAAATTTCAAAAACATGCTCTCCTGGGGCAATATTTAGTGTGGCTGAATACCAGCAAACCGTCTTCCTTAGCCCCACTAAAGATCACCGGGGAACAACGTGGTCCGTTTCTGTGTCCCAGTAGCAAAAATGACCATTGACAAAAATAGTTTATATTTGGCATGTGTGTGCGTGATGCTCCCCAGTCTACTCCTCTCCTCAGACTGTACTTTCTTCTTCTTTCTGCTCTTCTACTTCACTCTTTTAAATCTTTTTCTAGGTTTTTCCTCCCATAATTGACATCAAACAGTCTTTCAATATTTTAAGTATTTAAAATAGGCCCCTGGGAGGAAATAACATTATGTATATTTTAAGACCTTTTGTTAATTCTGATGCTTTATAGAGATAGGTCTGCCATTAAGTATTCTTGTTCCAAGAAGCAAGTAAATTTTTTAAGTGCCTTAAAGAGATCAAATAACATAGTAGGAGTTTCAAAGTAAGAAAACAGATAAAGAATAGTTTTGGAAATTTTATGCAAGTTAGGAATCTTGGAGAAATATTGATTTCAAAGGAATGAAACAAACAAACAAACAAACATCCAACAATTATTGATAGCTTCCAGGTACAAAATTACATATTCTTACCATCCTGTGCATTTCACATAACTCAAACAAAACTAATTTTTAATAATGAAAACTCATTTATAAACATCCTCTTGCTAATTGAAAAGTTAATTTCATCAATGAAACAACTCTTCCAATAATAGCAGAACTTCTCATGTCAGCACAAGACAGAGATGTCCCACAGTGTAATCTTTTCCGATTAAATGTTGAGTCTACTATTCTACATGAACTCCTAAGTAAGGCAGCTGAAGACACACACATCATATTACAGTGTCTAAGCTGAGGTATTTTAAAATAAATTACAGACATTATAGCACACCATGGATTTCCTTCCTACCTCAATGATCCCTGTTTCTTTGGTAGCTTTGCTGGTGGATCTGAAAGCAACTACAGATATTGAGCTACCTGGGTCTGAAGCTTTAACACCCTCTTTCTTTTTAAATGACTTTGAATACCACCTATATGCTGATAAGTCTTGATGTCTATCTCCGGCCCTGACTTTTTCCCTGAGCCCCTTAACCCCTAGTTGACACCTTTACCTGGACAGCTAATCAGAAGTTCCAGCTCTCTCAGTTGAAACAAATTTCTTGATTCCCACACCCAACTCCCAATAAGGAAAAAAAAAAAATCCTGCTACATTCTGGGTCCTCTCTCCATCTCAGTAAGTGGTACCACCTTCTATCTAATTTTCTAATTTAGAAACAATGGAGTGAAACTTGGTTCTTTCTTTCCTTTCATCTGTTGCATCCAATCCAGAGATTCTAGTCTGCTTGCCTTCCAAAATATTCTTGGATTGTTCGGCTTCACTCTATTTTCCTCATTACAGTCCTAATCCAAAGTAATGTTATATCTTACCTGGACTGCTGCAATGACTTCCAAGTTGTTGTCCTTGCCTCCTGTATCCAAACCATCCATTGTTCACGCAGCAGCCAGTGGTCATTTAAAAATATAAATCAGATCATATTGTCCCCTTGCTTAGAACCTTTTAATGGCTTCTCATTGCATTTGCATGAAAATTCAATCTGTGATATGGCTGCCCACTTCATCCTTCTTTGTCAAACCTGTTCCTTCACTCCCGCCTCCCATTTGCTCATTACACTGCAGCCTCACTGGCCTTCTGTCTGTCCCTGGAGTAACCAAGCCCTTTACAAGCTCATGAACCTCTGCATGACATGCTCTCTATGCAGACCTCATGTGGCTGATGCCTACTCATTCTTCCGGTTTCAGCTCAACTCCACAGAAAGCTCTTCTGTGGAAACTTAGCTCAGGTTATTTCTCCTTAAGCCTCCACATTCACACTCCATCACACCAGTCTATTTATTGTCCCTGAAGCACTTGCCACAATCTACAATTGTCTGTATATTTACTCATTGGCTTCCTTATTGTCCCCCTCAAGAGAATGTAAGCTTTAGGAGAAAAGGACTTTGCCTATCCTGTTCATGGCTACATTCCCAGTGTCAGTTAAATGCCTGATATATAGATAAGCATTCAATAAACATTTGCTAAATGAATGAATAAAAACAAAGAACAGAGGAATTGTTTGAAGAGTGAGAAGTAAAATCATTATGAATAATAGGATGTTACAAGCAAAGGGGTTTTTAGAAGCTTATCTGAGGAACCTTCCTGATGTGATAATCTAGAGGAGTTGTCTAAAGCTGAGAAAGTGAATGCTAGAATCTGAATGTCCTGACTGAATGCACTGCTTTGCACTAGACAAAAGGATCATAAACTTGGTCCGTGATAAGGTTTGCACTGAATCTTGTTAAGAAAAATAAGAGCAATTTTCCACGTGGTTATATTTCGAAGAAAGAAAGGTTATCTTCCTTGGAAAGAACACCTCTAGCTCATACCTTTCCTTCTTTTTTATATTAAATGTCTTTTATAAAATATTGAAAACAGATATGCATTTTAAAATGTTCTATTTTTACAAAGTAAAAAAATAATTGGCAACTCTAGGCCAATTTTTTGTGGTGGTTTTTTTTTGGTGTTTGTTTTGTTTTTCATTTTAAAGACACTGAGTGTGAAAACTAAGTTTGAAAATAAGCAACTCTAAACAAATCTAGTCATTAAAAGTGATTTAGTTTATAGATCCTACCTCCTACTCCATCAACTCCTCTAATCCTGTTCCACGGAGATAACCAGTAACAGTCTGGTGCATGCTTTTAAATCATTCTCTATACTCAAATGTGTACCTGCACATATGCACCATACATACACACACACACACACACACACACACACGCACACAGAGTTTTAGTTTGATTTAGTACAAAAGGATAATGTTATCATATTATGCACATCACCCTAAATTTGCTTTTTTAACCCAGTAATCGATCTGGAACAATGCATATAATTGTAGGTCATTCTTTTAATTTTGCATAATATTTCATACCGTGCAATATATGTGCCGAAATGTATTCAACCATTCCTGTACTGATATTCTCAATTTCCCAGTCTGTTTTGTCCACCACAAAAATCCTGCCATTAACATCTCTGTATGTGTCAATAAATTAGTATAAACATCTCTATCTCCATCCCTTCCTACATTTACATTTCTTTGCACATAATAGTGCTTTTACTTCTTTAGAAAACACGTTCAATAGCAGAATTGTTAGATTAAAGGGCTTATATAGGCATTTTAATTTTGATATATTTTGTTAAGGATTAAGAAATTTGACCAGCATGGCTTATATTCCCAAACAGTTTTAGCTCTTTAAAAATTCATGTTGTAGTAATTGTGACCTTGTCTCAGAACACTTCAGTTCCTTCCAGACACAACTACATAAGTTATCCCTTAGCTGTCTCTATTTCAGTCTATTTGCCACTGTAGAGACAGTTCAGTACTCTGAATTACCCAAGGGATTAATATATCTTCAAGTGAGAAGGAAAGTCTATATCAAAAAAACACTCCTCAGTTTCTGCTTCTCATTTTGTATTTCTGACCACTTGCCCTCAACATGGTAACCCATATCATTGATGGCTTTCTTTGTCTTGGGCCAAGAACAATAAGGGTGTTCTTACATTCTAGGATTAAGGAATCTGGTGATGGTTGACATGGTATGACCCCACTCTTTCTCCATGAAGAAGTTTAGCTTTTTAATCTTTGTTTTTCCTTTTAGAAAATAAAGTCTGAGAGTTACTTTTGGTGTTCCTTTTTTAGGTAGTGCTCTAGAGGCAAAACATAACTTCAGATTTTTAGAAAACTCACATTAGTCTGCATCTGTCCCGTCTTCTCCCCTCTGACTACTCTGCTATCCAGATAGGGAAGCATTCTATGACATCTTAATAGGCTCATTCTTTTAACAGCCCCTGTAATCCCCCAAATCAGTCCTGAGCAAGTTCACACTCTGTACAGGAAGCTACCCAATGATTTATGATCACTGTCTGAAAATGCAATTGGCTCTGACATTAGGACATAGTGCTTAATACTGGTACATGTTGCAAAAGAAATCGGAAATGCTGAAATCACCTAAAATAAAGCTGCTATGAATTGCTATATAAGTTTCAAATTATGGTAGTTTCGCTTATTTAAAAAATGATAAAACCAGTCAAATCCTCACCTGTCGGATTGGTAGGAAGCCCATGGTCCAAGGAATCTGAAGGGTGGGAAGACCGACCTCCACTCCCCAGGGAGAGAAGACTGTCACTGCCTTTGGTTCTAACAACTTTACGGCCACAGGGGTGATACTGATGTGCCCTGGATTCAGGTCCTTGGACAGGAACATGAATTTTCTCCCAAGCCAATCTCAGCCTGATATTGTTTATGACACTTCAGGCTGGCCAGTCCCTTAAAATGCTGCTTCAAGAGTGTCAGAATTAATTCACATGTCCATCTGCAAACTTAAAACCACCTTGCCCTTTCCTTCACTGGGGTGTCATACACCAAAATTTTAGGTAGTTATTCTTTTTATGCTCTGGAAAGACAGAGATGATCATGACAGCCTTTTTCAATAAACACTGCTATGGGGTAACCTGTCTAACTACCTGAGGTGGTAATTCAAATTGCCTCAAAGAACCCTATAATTTCCTCCTCCCACCCGTGTGCACTGTGTGCGTGCACACACACACACACACACACACAGAGTCAGAAAGGGAATAATTTATTTCTTCAAAGGTAGCTTACCATGCTAAAAACAACAAGGTGACTCTCTGGTCATGAAAAGAAAAAGGGAAAAAAATCTACAAGATAAATCTTCAATAAGATACATATTCTGCAACTTAACAAATGGATTAAAATTTTGACAAATAAAAATGAATGTGCACTCTAAAATATTCAAAGTATATAAAATCTAATCAGAAATCTACTCTGTGCCTTAGTACAGATTGCAAAAGAGAGTCAATGATGTTCACTTTCTCATCTTTGGAGCTTATTCCATTCTCTAAATATTAAACAGCTTCCATATCGAAGAATTGTTTAAAATGCCTTTCTTATTTACTGTGAATAGTTAAGTGGTTTCCTTCATAAATACTAATTCAAGAAGAAACAGTCACTTATAGAGTGTGTTCTTAGGTTACATAAACAGTCTGGGCTGCATTTGGTGTTGGGTGAATTAAGATGTGAGTCTACTGGTAACATTTTGCACAAACAATACATGTCAGGCAAAGATCCAACAAGCTGTGCTATTAATTTACTGCTCCAAATTCCTTAGCTGAAAATGTTCTTCAAATTGTTTTTTGTGCTTTTTGAATGTTCAATTAACAGGAAATATTTCTGCTTTACTTTGCTCAGAAAAAAAAAAATATATATATATATATATAAAACTGTGGTTCACTTTGCCTCATGAAGAAACTGAATTGTACTTTTTCTGACTTGAGTTAGTTTGTTCTATAATTAAAAAAGAATGCATCTACATGTCTACATGCTGCCTTAGGAACTAAAGTTAATATACATGTCAGTCATTTGCTATCAAAAAATGACATAAACATCCTAGAGCCAGATACTTCACTGATTTGGCAAATAATTGACTATAGAATATCATGAATTTTCTTTGGCTGAGAGTTAAATGGTTGGATATAAGATGAAAAAAGAGTTCATCTTTGCAATTCACTTACTCTTACAACAGGGGCTTCCTGGTGGTTCAAATGGTAAAGAATCTGCTTGCAATGCAAGAGACACAGGTTTGATCCCTGGGTCGGGAAGATCTGCTGGAGAAGGAAATGGCAACCCACTTCAGTATTCTTGCCTGGAAAATCCCATGGACAGAGGAGACTGGTGGGCTACAGTCCATGGAGTTGCAAAGAGTCAGAAACAACTGAGTGACTAACACACACACACACACACACACACACACACACATACACACACACACAATATACTCTTAAAATACAGGTAGTCACTAAAAATCCCACAAAATAAAAGGATCCATCACCTCCCACTCCAGTTCCTGAGTAAAGTAGAAGATGAGTTTCACTAAGAAATAAGCTAGATGTAATTTTATTTCATCAAAAGGAACCAAAGACCATAGACTATTTTAAATATCAACACCGTGAGGAAATTTTAAATGGCAATATGAACCAAAATCCAATTTCAAGCAGTAAAAGAATGTACAGAGAAAGCAGGAGAAATGATTACAGAGCAAACAGTGGTCAAATCAAAATAGCAAGAGATTGATCATGCTAACATATGAATTAAATTTGAATTAAAGAGTAAATTTAACACCGCCGCCCCCCCCCCCATTAGTAGGTCAAGAGTGATTATGACCTCCAAAGTGCAACTTGGAGGAAGGAAGATAGTTTTTTGGGTTTGGGTGGTGACTACTCCATTCCAGAAATGAGCAATTAGTCTCATTTTGAAGATGGAGTTATAGAGACTATGAGAGTCCTAGATTTGTCCTCTAATGGGGGTGACAGAGACTCCTCCTCAAACATCCCTTCCTTACTGGCTAATCCTATTACCAACCCTCAGCAAGTGCCATGACTGACTTGTGATCGCTTTTATTTAAGTTGAAAACGTCTCTAAAATCACACTTCAGACAAAAGGGTGCGTCTTCTTTTCCTGATGTTCACAAACTATCAGATGGTCTTTCAGGATCCACACACTGATTTGGATAACTTATATGTAATTCAAACTCAGATACCACAACACTGAATGTATTTGCTCTTTGCTGTTCCAGCCCTCCTGCCAGTCCCATAGAGTAAGAGAGCTATCTCCTGAGCACTTCAAAGTGCCAGCCACTGCTAAATTCTTCATCTGTTGTCATATCTCTATCCTCGTCCCAACTGAATGTGATAAGGACTGTTACAATCCTAAGTTTATAGAAGAGGAAAGTAAAGATTAAGAAGATAATACATGGTTAGTGCAGCCATGAAATTAAAAGATGCTTGCTCCTTGGAAGGACAGCTATGACAAACCTAGATAGCATATTAAAAAGCAGAGATGTCACTTTGCTGACTTAAAACTCAACATTTAAAAAACAAAGATCATGGCATCCAGTCCTATCACTTCATGGTAAAAAGAAGGAAAAGTGGAAACAGTGACAGATTTTATTTTCTTATGCTCCAAAATCACTGCAGATGGTTAGTGCAGCTCCCTTCTTCTCCTGCCTTCAGTCTTTCCCAACATCAGGGTCTTTCCCAATGAGCTGGCTCTTTGCATCAGGTGGCCAAAGTATTGGAGCTTCAGTTTCAGTGTCAGTCCTTCCAATGAATATTCAGGGTTGATTACCTTTAGGATTGACTGCTTTAATCTCCATGCTGTCCAAGGGACTCTCAAGAGTCTTCTCTAGCACCACAATTTGAAAGCATCAATTCTTTGGTGCTCAGCCTTCTTTATGGTCCAGTTCTCATATCCATACATAACTACTGGAAAGACCATAGCTTTGACTATATGGACCTTTGTTGGCAAAGTGACATCTCTGCTTTTTAATATGCTATCTAGGTTTGTCATAGCTGTCCTTCCAAGGAGCAAGCATCTTTTAATTTCATGGCTGCACTAACCATCTGCAGTGATTTTGGAGCACAAGAAAATAAAATCTGTCACTGTTTCCACTTTTCCTTCTTTTTACCATGAAGTGATAGGACTGGATGCCATGATCTTTGTTTTTTAAATGTTGAGTTTTAAGTCAGCTTTTTCACTCTCCTCTTTGACCCTCATCAAGAAGCTCTCTAGTTCCTCTTGGCTTTCTGCCATTTGAGTGATATCATCTGCACATCTAAGGGTGTTGATATTTCTCCAGGAAATATTGATTCCAGCTTGTGATTCATCCAGTCCAATATTTTATATATTTGTTTTTGTTATTGTTGCTATCATTGTCATTTTTATGGAGATTCAATAGGAAGTATAGCATGGGAATGGCCACTATACATGTAGGAATGTCAACTGATAAGTTCCTCCAGCTTTACCATAACAGTATTCAAAGCTATAGAATATGACCCTAAAGGAAAAATAATACTGTCTCCTTCTTCCTCAAATAGGGCTATTTGAAATGTTTTATATCTTATCCTTCCTTCATAGGGTTGCTATACTAGGAAGAATAAATAAAAATGAAAGTAATTACTGGTTTAAGAAGCTAGGTTAAATGTTATAGAAACATTATTTACACACTAACTTAACTATCTCAATTGTGGTTGAATTAAAGAGCAAAGCATTTTTAAACAACCCTAAGGAGTATCCTCTTAGGGGAGAAAGAAGAATTTCAGATATCTCAGAATACAAGAAAGGAATTTCTGGAACTTAGAGAAGACTTCTGGCTGGAACATCAATTAACCAGTGTACTCTAGGCCTGAGATGCCAGCGGACCTGACTTGTGGTTTCACTGCCTTAGTAGGAAGAGGATGGCACATTGCCTGGAAGTGGCTGTCCTCTGTGGTGGGTGGCTGAGCACGTGGCCCTTCTTCCTTTCTTCCCATTAAGTATGCCCAACTCCACACTACTGGTCAGTTTCCCAATGAGTAAATAAGGTTTGCTTTTTGACACACATTCCACAAGCAAGCCACATTTTAGGAGACAAAAGTCAAATGTGTCAAAGGAGAATTACAGAAGCCCAAGAAGCCTCAAGAGCATAGGGGTTGTGGGAGGTGGTCACAGGGACTTTGTTGAAGCCAGAGCAAGCATTACTCAATCTTCTCTTTCTATAAACATCCTTAGGATGGAAGCATTAGATTGTGGGCTACTCTAATAATTCCCAAGCAAATATATTGGACCTTTTGTGGTTTACAGTTTAGGACTTTATTTTGCTGTATCATCTGTGTATTTTTCAATGTTGTATTTCTTTTGGTTAATCTTCCTTCCTCCTGGGAAGCAAAATGTTCTGCAATAGCAAACACTGTCTGTGGTAAGTCCCTAAAACTCCAGTGCAACAGATTGCAAAGCCTGCTGTCCATTCTAAATACACTTGCATTATTTCTCTCTGAAGCTGGTTGTGTTCATGTCTCCAACTTTACATGCCATCTGTGTCATTTTTCTATGATCACCGATCACTCATCACTCCTTTCAAAAGATGTTTCACCACATACAGCAAAGGTGTTCTTCAAATGAAATACACAAACCTGCTTGACTTGGAGAAATTATTGACATCCCACTAATATGAAAACTGTGCCTATTTTTTTTTCTGCCTTCATTATGTATAAGTCTGTATACATTTTAAAAATATTTTAATAATGAAATATTTTAGTTCAAAGAAATTATGGAGAAAATATAATTATTTAAATACTGTATATCATCTTGCATATTCTAGTCAGATTTTATTATATGTATTTTTGACTTAATAAGAATTTACTTATAAGAATACTGAACCCAATAAATTAATTACTCATTCTTGCACTCATTCAAAGGACCAGATGCTCTTGAAGACAGTCTCAAGATAACCACAGATGAAAGGCAAATGATAAAGTAGAATAGAGTGATTCCATGTGAGAAGGGATAGGAAGTAGAAAGGACTGTGGCTATGGTAGGACTTATCCCAGTTTTCCCAGGGCCTTTCCTGATTAATGGCTGTTGTTTTGGAATAATTATTGATTCTACACCTATCATTAAAGCTGAAACTTCAATACTTTGGCCACCTGATGTGAAGAGCTGACTCATTTGAAAAGACCCTGATGCTGGGAAAGATTGAAGGCAGGAGGAGAAGGGGATGACAGAGGATGAGATGATTGGATGGCATCACCGACTCAATGGACATGAGTTTGAGCAAGCTGAGGGAGTTGGTAATGGACAGGGAGGCCTGGTGTGTTGTGGTCCATGGGGTCGCAAAGAGTCAAACACTACTGAGCAACTGAACTGAACTGACACCTATCATGTCCAAAGTATGATGGCTTAAGCAATAAATTATATGGCTACCCTAACTCTGAAGAACTAGAGAGCACATTTTCCACCTAAAGAAGGAAGCTTCTACTTGGCTCCAGAAAATTGCTGTCATGTTAGAATAAAAGATCTGTGCTTTTTCAAGAGAAGCCAGCTTTGGATTTTGGGTATAGTCACCTGATATTTAATGTTAGTTCAACTCTCTTTGTGGTCTCAAAGAGTTGGACATGACTTAGCAACTAAACAAGAACAGCCACTCTTATCTTTATCTTTATTTTCTTTATAAGACAAAATTTGTCTGAAAAAAACAGATTTCCCTATGGGTTAGTAATTTACAGTCTCTTTTGGCCTAGAAGTTCTACAGCTTGGGAGCTTGAATACCACCATTTTCCTATCTACCCCAGCAGGCGGAATGTGTGGTTCCACTTAGGATATTCATGCATACACTATGATTCAGGTTAAACAGATCCTGTTGGTAAGCTTCTAAAGGAAGCATCCATCATCATCAATTAAGAAAACTGACCAAATGATGGAAAGCAGAGTGATAACTCAGGCTTAATTAACTGATTTGCTGACATCTATATTTAAATCATTTTTTTCATTGCTAAATATCTTATTTACTGAGCACTTACTATGTGCCATACACTAAGTAAGCCATATACATTATCATAATGCTAGTAATCATAACAATGAAGTGACATTGGCATCATTCCTCCAGTTAAAACAAAAAGCTGGATAAGGCTCAGAAAACTTATGTGATTTGACCGAAGTCCCATGGCTAATAAATGACTGAGTCAAGATTAGTATATAGTATCTCTGAGCTCCAAATCCTGTGCTCTGTCTTTTGTATTGATCCTTTACTAGAAAAAAATTAGCTTCATCACTTAGATTTTCATCTTATGCAAATATATTATCTAAAACTGTACAGTTTCCTTTTGGTGAAAGCAGCTATAAAAAGAAGTTAATAAATTCAAAGAATAAAGCAACCAGGTGATAAGAAATTACCATGACACCTATTCAGCAATGCAAGGTAGAGGAATAATTCTATAAAACACAGTCTCACAACTAAAAATGTCAAGCTGCTGTCTACACAACTATGTGACAGTAGAAACTGTCTTTGGTCAGGCTCCTTAGATGCTAAGATAAGATAGTGATTCTTAATGCAAGTGATGGTTTGAAGAACTACTCCTATGGGGAACCTATAAGAGTATGAAAGGAGTGAGTTAATGTGGGGATAGTTAAGTCATTAAGGCTTTTAGGAGAAGTGCAGCCTATTGATATTGTAGGGAGTTCTGGAGCTTGGATTGCATTGCAGAGTCTGTCTTCACCTAGAGGCAAGAGAGCTGGGCTCTTACATTCCTGTCTCATCAAATCTGTGGTAATGGGTTTCCAGCATCCCTTGATGAGGAAGCTCCTATCAACCAAGGCCAGGCCTCAAGTGAAAGAAAGATATGAGTCCTTAGAAGCTAATACCTACACAGCAGGCAAATGGGACCTGCAGGTGGGTAGGAGGGGGAGTAGGAAAGTGGGAGGTGGGGACATCAAGACCACCATTGACAATATCTGCTGCAGATAATTATTCTCTATTTATAGAATTTTTATTTTGTGTCATTTTAAATTAAATTACTTCATCTTCAAATTTGCATTTTCTTCTTTCATGAGTAATTTTAAAACTTGACTGAATTTTATCTTTCATTGTCCCCAGTGTCCAAGTCCTCCCCTTTCTTCATCCATTTTTAGCCCCAGGGAAATACCTCATAGCTAAGCAAAACGAATTCACAGACTGTGATTCCTTCCTTTTAAACAATATTTGTTCCAAATAGTATAGTACAGCAAAACAGTTTAGTTACTCCCTTGGAGATTGTTATATTGTAATATGTCATATTACACAAGTGAAAAAATTATTAATGTCAGATACAGAGGAAATTATTCTATCTTAATAAGAATGTGATTCTGCAGAAGAAAAAGCCCTTTAAAAATGATGCCACAAAAATGTTTATATGCATATTGCATCACTGATCAAACAAATGATATTAATAGTAGCAGTTACTGAACTATTATTGTTAATGCTGATAACCTTTACCGTGAATATGCTGATTTTTATATGTTTCATATATATTATATGTTATAATGCCTACACATTAGTTGTATGAACATGAGCTTTTTAAATTCAGAATTCACATGTAAAACTTTTCCTTAATAAAAACAAAAAAAATAGTAAGTCAATAAATACTTATATTTTGACAATATATAAAAATTAGTCAACTCAATTTGCCCCATAATATTTGATTTCTTCAGATCTCTGCCAACTACCCTGCTTATAGCCAACTTTTGACCTGGTGTCCAGTGGAATGATTAGAGATTTGGAAGCCATTGTAGAGATCAAACAGGCTATATTTGGTGACACAGGTGAAACTGATGTTTTTCACACAAAGCAGAAGACGAGAACTCTCTGTGGGAGAGTCACTTCTTTCACAATTCACAAAGGATGAGAAAATTTTTTCTGGTATAATTTACTTGTGGGGTTCAAGAATTCTATCTTGGGGTCTTTCCTTGCTTAAATGAACTAAGAAAAATTTTCAGTTCTCATTAAATATACCAAGGCTTTCAGAAATTCAGTCTTCATTCAAATGTTTTCAAGTGTAACCTTACAAATGAAGGCTGAAATGTAAAAGATTTTTATAGCCAGTTTCTAAAAGACTAAGAGGAGCCTGGTGTGCTACAGCCCATGGGGCCCCAAAGAGTCAGACATGACTTAGCGACTGAACTAAAAGACCAAGATGCATGAATTTGCTTTTATGAAAACTTAAGGTTTCTTCTTCACCAGTGGACCACTGTAAGTCAAAGGTAGTCTTACAGATTCTCGCTATTATATTCTGAAAGACTTCCTGCAAAGCTTAGGAATGAAAATAAGGAATTGTGATTCAAATGTATCCCAAAACTCTGCCCTAACTATCTAATTTCTACTCCACTAAAGTTCTGAAAAGTGATAGTTGCTCAGTCGCGTCTGACTCTGTGACCCATGAACTGTAGCCTACCAGGCTCCTCTGTCCATGATATTCTCCAGGCAAGAAAACTGGAGTGACTGGCCGTTCTCTTCTTCAGGGCGTTTTCCCTACCCAGGGATCGAACCTGGATCCCCTGCAGTGTAGACAGATTCCTTACTGTCTGAACCACCATGGGAGCCTAAAATTTAATCCGTCGGGTTCATGTTGTGCTCAGTTGCGTCTGACTCTTTGAGACCCCATGGTCTGCAGCCTGCCAGCCTCCTCTGTCCATGCGACTCTCCAGGCAAGAATACTGGAGTGGGTTGCCAGTTCCTACTCCATGGGATCTTCTCAACCCAGGGATAGAACCCAAGTTTCTTGTGTCTCTTGGACTGGCAGGCAGATTCTTGACTCTGCTAAAGTCAACAGATCAGAGAGTATCCAAAAAGAAGTTATGTTCTTTTTTTTTCTCAAGATAAATATTTTTCATCTTTTTATTAGCTCACAGACCCTTTGAGTGAGTGTGTGTTCATTTTATTTTATATATATTTTTATAATTATATATATATTTCATATACATACATAATTTATTTTGGCTGCACCGAGTCTTAGTTGCAGCATTAGAAATCTAGTTCCCTGACCAGGAATCGAACCTGGGCCCCCTGCACTGGGAGTTCAGAGTCTTACCCACTGGACCACTAGGAAGGTCCTGTATGTGTGTATTTTAAATGTTCATCCTTTCCACTATGCTTTCCACTGACATAGCAGCAAAAATCTCCCTCTCCCCATTACACCCCTCGCAGAGTGAGTATCATTTGCCTCTCCACAATCAGCACAGAAGAGTCTATGGTGCTCATTCCTACTGTTCACATTACAAAAACAATAAGTATGACTTTCCTTTTCCAGATTTAAAAGTATAATATATTGAGTAAGCTTTGAAAGTTAATATGCTGTCCTTTCAGAGATGCAGAAATGTGCACATCTCTGTTGAAAAACACAGCTTTCAATTTTCAAAAGAAAAATATTATTAAATAGTCACATTTACATATTGATTGAAAGTAAATGTGAATGACCAATATTTCTTGTTGAAGGAATTAGAGAACTTAAGATACAAACAATGTAAGAAGTAAGCTCTTTAGAAATAAGCAGTCCTTGGTGTGTGCTTTGTGTGTCCAACTGCCGTGTGTCCAGTTGCTTAGTTGTGTCCAACTCTTTGTGACTCCATGGACTGTAACCCACCAGGCTCCTCTGTCTGTGGGACTTTTCCAGGCAAACATACTGGAGTGGGTTGCCATTTCCTCCTCCAGGAGATCTTCCCAACTCAGGGATCAAACCCGTGTTTACCGTGTCTCCTGCATTCCCAGGCAGATTCTTTACCGCTGAGCCACCTGGGAGCCAGACAATCCTTTAGCTGAGATTAATTGATGGTCTTTCTGAGAGTAGCAAGGATGGTAGTAAACATAGCTCCTAGTTTGTCTGCCATGGTCTTGTCAAAAGCACATGTACCCTAGAGTGAAGAGCTATGGTTTGGAACTAAACCAACCTCTATATTATTAACCTAACCAATTCTGTATTTGTGTATTTGTGTACATTGTGTGCAATGGAATAAAAACTCTATGCTATTTGGCTTTTTGAGGACTAATGATAATATAGAGTACCTAAAAGAATGTATATGGCATGAAATAGGAATTTAGTATTTCATAATGTTGTAATTATGGTTATTATAATTCAAAAAGCAAAACTGTCAAGCAAAAGTTCTATAAATATTTCCAGCTTAACTTGGCCTAAGTTCCTTTAAACATACAGCCAGCACTCCTCTCCCCACCATGCTGTGATAATTTCCCACACTTGTGGCCTCAGCTTTGACAGTAATCATCAAGGAAACCTGCCCTGTATCCAAGCCTGAGTGAGATGTCCCTTCTATGACTCCTCTTAGACTTTGTGTTGTTACAACTACTATCACTTGTATTGATAATATCTGTAGGCCCTTGAATACATTTTGCTTGACCTTGTATCTCCACAGCCTAGTATGGCACTTAAAACATTGTGTGTGCAGAATATGTGCTTTTAAATGGATACTGATAAGTAATTAACACATATACTATTATCAGGCTGAGAGAATTATTCAGATCACCCTAGAAACTGATCCTGGTCAGATTCTCTTTCATTCCTATATAGCTTTTCAAATTTGTGAACCTAACTTTTCCTCTTGATCATTGTCTTCCTGATTGGCATTTGCCAATTAACTCAAGTTATTTGACCCTACCTGTCCTCACACGATGCCATGTCATGGACAAAATCCGGCACCTGCTCTTGCTGCTTCTAGAAATGATGCTACAGAATATATTCTGAATTCTACCCTGCTCAATCCTGTTTGAGTCCCCTTGAAAGAATTCTCACCTATATTATCTGCTCCTCCGAAAATCTTTCCAGTTATGCCCTTCACTATGATTTCTAGTCTTTTACCCTAAGGTGACTTTATTTATTGCATGACTTTGATGCCCTTTTCTTTTGATTTAACCCACATAGTTCTCAGTTATGGTTATCTTGACCATACATCCTGTCTTGCCTTTCCCTAACTTATTCCTATACTTGCTATCCAGTGGATTCACTTTTGCCATTGATTTACCATTCTTTTTTTTTAAATTTAGTTTGCTTTTATTTTTTTAATTTTTATTTATTTTTATTTTTGTTTGTGCCACGTCTTCGTTGCTGTGCAAACTTTTCTCTAATTGTGGCATACAGGGGCCACAGTTGCAGTGCATGGGCTTCTTATTGTGGTGGCCTCTTTCATTGCAGAGCAAGGGCTCCAGGTTATAGGGACCTTGGTAATTGTGGGCCCATGGGCTTAGTTGCTTGGCAGATGTGGAATCTTCCTGGTCTGGGAATCGAACTCGTGTCCCTTGCATTGACAGGCAGATTCCTATCCACTGTACCATCAGAGAAGTCCCAAATTTTTTATTTTATATTGGAATATAGTTGATTAACAATGTTATGTTAGTTTCAGGTTCAACAAAGTGATTCAGTTATACATACACATATGTCTATTCTTTTCCAAATTTTTTCCCCATTTAGGTTATTACAGACTATTAAGCAGTTTCCTGTGCTGTACAGTAGGTCCTTGTTGGTTATATAGATGACCAACAATTTTAAATATAGCAGTGTGTACATGTCAATCCCAAACTCCCAATCTTGCCATTCTTAATTGTCTCTATTGAAAATGTGACCTTTTCTTTGGGATTTGTACTATTGTATCTTCCTCAAGGAGTATCCTTTCTTAACCAATAGTTTAAAAGATGAGTAATCAACCAACCAAATTGGTGGTGTGGTAAATTCTCTGTGAAAATGGCCACAGTACTTCCTCCCATGCCAGTAGGCTTTTTTTTTTTAATTAGTTTATTTATCTATTTTTTAACTTTACAATATTGTGTTGGTTTTGCTATACATTGACATGAATCCACCATGGGTGTACATGTGTTCTCCTTCCAGAACCCCCCTCCCACCTCCCTCCTCATCCCATCCCTCCCAGTCATCCTGGTACACCAGCCACAAGCACCCATACCATGCATCGAACTTGGACTGGCAATTCGTTTTACATATGATAATTTACATGCTTCAATGCCATTCTCCCATATCATCCTCCCCTCGCCCTCTCCCATAGAGTCCATAATACTGTTCTATATATGTGTCTTTTGCTGTCTTGCATACAGGGTTATCTTTACCGATTCACTAAATTCCATATATATGTGTTAGTATACTGTATTGGTGTTTTCCTTTCTGGCTTACTTCACTCTGTATAATAGGCTCCAGTTTCATCCACCTCATTAGAACTGATTTGAATGTATTCTTTTTAATGGCTGAGTAATATTCCATTGTGTGTATGTAACACAACTTCCTCATCCATTCGTTTGCTGATGGGCATCTAGGCTGCTTCCATGTCCTGGTTATTATAAACAGTGCTGCGATGAACATTGGGATACATGTGTCTCTTTCAATTCTGGTTTCCTCAGTGTGTATGCCCAGCAGTGGGATTGCTGGGTCATATGGCAGTTCTATTCCCAGTTTTTTGAGGAACCTCCACACTGTTCTCCATAGTGGCTGTACTAGTTTGCATTCCCACCAACAGTGTAAGAGGGTTCCCTTTTCTCCACACCCATGTGACTTGGCCACTCCTTCCATCAAGGAACAGAGTCTGGTTTCTCAGCCCTCAAATTTCAGTTGGCCTGTAACTTGGTTTGACCAATAGAATATAGCTGGAATGATGATAGAGGACTTTTGAGCTTAGGCTCCAAGAGACCTTACAGCTTCTGTTCTCATTCCTTTGAACCACTGGGCTGAGAAACTCTGTGAGAAAATCTAATCTAACAAACAGAAGACAAAAGAACTGGAGGAAGAACCAGTTCTGAAAGCCCCTAGACCAATTATCTGACAGCTAACAGAAACCAGCAGAAACATAACCAGCTTATACCATCCAAACCCAGTCAAATCTTCAGATGACTGCAGTTGTATGAATAAATCCAGATGAGAAAAGCAGAAGAACTACCCAAGTGAACCCAGCCCCCAAATTGCTAACCCACCAGATTGTGATGAAATAAATTAAGGTAATAAATTTAGGGATGGTTTGTTAGATAGTAGACAGCAATAGTTAATGGGTAATACACATGGCTTTCCAAAGAAACACAATTTATTTTTGTTTGTTTTAAGTCAAATCTAGAAATGTAACTTTTTCAAACTTACAGTGTTATTTCATTGTTGTTTCTCACTCTTATTTAACCCTTGTGGAACATCTTAGAATTTAGAATCTATTTTTATACCTATTCCTTTGACTCCGATATCCACTCTGTAGGAAGGAAGCAGAGCAGGTGTTATAATCATCCTCATTATCTAGATAAGGAAATTAAACAGAGAGAGGGCCCCTGATCCATCCAAGGGCACGTGGTAGCAAACTCAAGGCCAGGATCATAACCCAGCATTCTGCTCTGTGCCAGGCTCACGGCCCCTCTGCCTAAGTAGAACAATATTGTTTCTAATATTGGCAGAACTGGATTCAATCTAGGTTTGCATTTACCAAATCTTTGATTCTGAATTTTTTAAAAAAAATCCAACCTAATGTTCACTTTTTACCATTGCTTTTGTAAAAATAGGTTTATAGCCATGTTCATCTTGAGTAAATTTAGCTCTGAAGTTTCTGATTCATTTTCAATCAAATTTTTATTTAGCAGTAATTCTTTGATGTTCTTAATCCCTTTGAAATATTTTATAAGCCATTTATACCTTTTATCTTTGAATCATCCTGTCACATCTTGCCAAGGCAATGCAAAATTATATCTCACACTTTTTGTATTAGGTTCAAAATTCAGTGTATTTCTAACCTGGGTATATTGTTTCTTCCTTCACTGAAGGAATTGCTTTATTGTATCCTATATAGACTTGTCTTCCTCCAGAAGAGGAAATGTGCCTCATGCAAATTTTGTTGCTCTCTCAGGTTACTATAGTTCAAAATGGGCTTTTGGACACTTGTTTTGTATCCTAAGAAAGCAGTCACATAAACTATGAGGACAGAAATTATCATAAGCACCAAATTTTGGGAAAGGCATATTAGGAATAAAATGTTAAGTAAAACTCATTGAGCCACAAAGGCAAAACCAAACAAATTTGGATTACTTATTTTAACCATAGATTAATTTATAGGTGGTATATACTTAGGGTTCCTTTGAAACGCTAGGGGATGTTTCTGTCATCTATCTAAAAGGTAGCACCACTAACATTGACTTAGCCTCTCCTGTGTGCCTGGAACAGTTCCTGTTACATAGTAACTGTTTAATACTCTCAATAATCCACTAGGTAGGTAGATATTTGTTACCTCCAATTTACAAATAAGGAAGTTTAGACTTAAAAGTGCTAATGGGTGAACTTATACTCTATCTTGTACCCCATGTGGCAATTGCTTGTCTGCTGCTGCTAAGTCGCTTCAGTCGTGTCCGACTCTGTGCAACCCCATAGACAGCAGCCCACCAGGCTCCGCCATCCCTGGGATTCTCCAGGCAAGAATACTGGAGTGGGTTGCCATTTCCTTCTCCAGTGCATGAAAGGGAAAAGTGAAAGTGAAGTCGCTCAGTCGTGTCCGACTCTTAGCGACCCCATGGACTGTAGCCTTCCAGGCTCCCCCGTCCATGGGATTTTCCAGGCAAGAGTACTGGAGTGGGGTGCCATTGCCTTCTCCGAATTGCTTGTCTAAATGTATGAAAATCAGTGAATTTCTGGCTTTTCCTTATCTGTCAAAGAACATATCAAGATATGCACCCTGCATGAAATCTATGTGAAAGCAAATCCTAACCTCTAATATGCTACCCATATAGCTATCATCATTAGATTTTTCCAAAGAAATCATTAGTCAAAACCATGTTTAGAGCGCTGTGGAATGAAACTCTAGGTTTCCATTTGAGTATGTAAAGCACACAAAGGAATGACAGAACAGTGAAGCCCACGGTGAAATCTCACATTAAGGACGCCAGGGAAGCTGCTCATCCTTCCTCAGGGCAACCTCTCCTGGTAGCCCTCACTCCATGTTGAGGAAGAAAGTCACATCACACAAAGTAGCTCTTCCTGTGCTGAGGAGCTGGTCATTTCAGCAAGTAAGGAGTCAATTAAATATTTTGATTGAAAGAGCTTCACGTATACCTAATCGAAATATATAACATGAGAAGAAACCATACCTTCCATTATGAATATCCTAAATTGAAGGCAAAAGGAGAAGGGGGCAGCAGAGGATGAGATGGGTAGATAGCATTACCCACTCAGTGGACATGCATCTGAGCAAACTCTGGGAGACAGTGAAGGACAGGGGGAGCCTGGTGTGCTGCAGTTCATGGGGTCACAAAGGGTCAGACACGACTTAGCAACTGAACAACAACAACAAATGTTGATTAGAATTAGTGAATGATAATTATATTTTTAACTGGAAGTGTGAATCCACTTATACTTTATTGGAAAATATGAGAAAGGAATTACATGTCTGTATCTCTATTTCCCATTTGTGGAAATTGAGGCAAAAAGGCATTAAATCTCATAGTTACACAGCTGCTGAATGATAGAGTGAAACCAAGATAATCTAGTACCAGAACCTCAATTCCTAAATTCTCTGCTCTTTGTAAACCCAAGGTTCTTAGGATAACGATATGATGTTATATCTAAGAGATTTTTCAAATCATAAATATAATAAAAATGAAAGCTATTGTTTTGACTAAAGAGTGAGAAAGCCAGCCAAGAGTTTTAAAGATATAGGCACCAATTTCCAAACAGTTGCAAGATATTTACCATGGAGCTACTTGTTCATTGAACTAGAACATAAAACAAAGTCAGTAAAAAACAGGGAAAAAGATTAGAGACAATAGAGCACTGACTTCTAAAATATTTTAGGCATAATTGTCTTTGCTTCTTTTTCTCTGTTCCTCAACTGTTTATTAGATGCTTAATAGAAGTACATTTATGAGGTTAATTGTAAGGCTAATTTAGATGGTGTTACTTTGAAGACCAAACTTAAGCATACACCTGGGTATAATTTTTCTTTCTTGTCTTTACTTATTATAATCTATATATATATTTTGGCCTCAATATGTCTTGTTTTATATGACTTACTTTTTAGGATGTTAGACTACCCTCACCTATGAAAAGACTATTCCACCAGCGTGAGTTTCAGTAAGTCTGGATCAGTTGTATTTAATAAATGCATAAGTAAGACAGGAGGTAAATACAAATGGAGTGACTTCTAAAACTTTATGGTCCAATAGAACTATGTTATTCCAGAGGGATAAGATACTTAAATAGTATAATTCTGGATATGCAAGGTAATGCAGTGCAAACAAAATGTGTTAGCTGTTGAATAGAACTGACATCCTTGATTCCACGACCAATCACCTATCTGATCTCAAGCAATTTATTAAACAGTCAACCTCATTTTCTTCATCAGAAAAATAAAGTTAATGGAAACATACCTTGAAGTTTTTTAGGGAGAACTAAAAAAGATATATAACATTTCCAACAAAACAGCTTTTCATATTATAGGTGTTTGATAATTTTTAATCTCTTCTCCATCTCCCCCTCTTTTTTCATTTATGGATCAATTGTGTGAAAGAAAACAAAAACACTTATCGGTTTTCAGGTTTAAGGTACAAATTGTCATATAACACCTTTCATGAGAGACTTTGTAGAAAATTATTAACCATAGTGTTAGTTTCAATAGATACCTTGAAAGAGCTAAATTAGCCTTTCTCGGTTTTCTGTGGGTCTCTGTTTTCATAAAAATTGCCAAGATTTATATACATGACATAAGATGAACATTTGTACAATGCAAGATTTACAGAACTTGAGAATTGGAATATTCAAGAAGGAAGAGATGAGTATTTACTCAATCAAAAAAAAATGTGAGATTTTACTATGTGCCAAGTCAAGAGTCCGTGAATTTGTGAAGTTTATATTCTAGTGAGGAAGGTACACACACAATGCTCAATTTTACTTGGCAAGAGAGAGACAACACAGATTGGGTGTTGAGAGATCATTCCAAGGAGGTTTCAATTAGCAGATGCTTAACCTTGGGAAGGAAACAGCCGCATGGAGGGTGAAAAGAAGAATCATAGGCAGAAAATAGCAAGTATAAAGATAGGTGGGAATAATCTTGGACTGTTTGAGGACTAGTAAGAATGTAAGTCAGAAACAGAAAAAGATAAATTAGAATGATATGATGTGAGAAGGGAAATCAGGAACAGATTGTGTAGGGTTGGCCTTTCTTGTAGACCATGATAAGTAAATTGAGTTTTATTTTATGTATCATGGGAAGCTGTTGAAGAATTTTGAGCAGAAGAGGGACAGATCTCTTTTATAAATTTAAAACATATCTCCAACTGCTGTGTGGAAAATAGATTGTCAAAGGGCAGAAATGGAGTCAAGGAGGCAGCTGGAAGGCTCTTGATATGGTAAGAACGGACAGAATAGTGGTTTAGATTAAGATGGTAGCAATGGAGGTGAGAAGTGGTCAGACTTAGGTGTGGGCAATGGGGCTTGATTGTGAATTGAGGTGAGGAGTCAGAGAACTCAAGAAGTCAGTTGTGATTCCTAAAGTTGGGGCTTAAGCAAATGATTGGGAGTTTTTGCCATTTACTGCCATGGGAAATATTTTGGGAAAATAAAATTTGAAATGTCTTAAGAATTTAATTTTCACCTTGGTAAAATAAAGATGGCTATTAGACATTCAAGAAAAGATGGATTCAAATAGTCAATCAGATGCATGACTTGAGTTTGGGAGAATAGTCAAAGAATAGAATATAAATTGGTTGGTCAGCAGCATTAGTTGGTTTCTAATGCCATGGGCCTGGGCAAATTCACCTAAGAAAGAATAAAGCTAGAGAAGGGTTGAACGTCAGAGAACAGGGCATTTATCAATTATAAAAGAAGTCATCAGGAGAGTTCAAGAAGGAGTATCTATTGAATTGTTGGATAGAAAGAAAATCAGGCAAAACTAAAAGATAAGCAGTTTTAATTCAGAGAGAAATCAACTAATAAAAAATGATGAATACAATCTCAACAGAATGTCAAGAAAATTTCAGCTAATCAATCTTGAAGGTCAGCATTGTGATAGAACCAATCCTGATTTTTTAATGATGTTTCCAGATTGAGTGATGAGTATTATTTTATTTTGAAAGTCCTGGAGAAAACCTGGAAATCTGAAAAGAACTGTAGAGGGAAGGAGGGAGGAATAAAGGAAGGGTGAAGTCAGAGAAAGGTGCTTTGAAAACCTTGCCTCAGGTATTTCCCCTCTCAGAGACATTAATTTTCAAAGGGGAATCAAAGCAAGGGAAAACATCATACAGACTTTCTTTTCTTCTTATGCCACTGCCCATAGCTGCTTCCTGCCACTTCTCAGGTTACCTGTCTTCATTCTGGCTCCAGTCCCAAGCCAAAATGTGAGAGCCTAAGCTCTACACAGCAACAGGGGTCATGATCTAACCACCTAAGTCAGTTGAACTTTGAAAATACATAATTAACCCAACCCAAGGTCAAACTGACCCCCTTAGTCAAATAACTGACCCCTTCAAATCATATTTTTATTGTGTAACCATGAAAGAATGGAGACACATTCTGAACCATGAAGGGGTGTTGCAGGACATCAAAGTCCCAAGTGATTTTCTTCAGAAAAAGCTGATGCAATACCAAGGTCTAACACTCAGCAACTGGCTTGAAAGAGGAGGAAAATTATAATATGGACTCTGATCAGTGTCTAACACTCAGCAACTGGCTTGAAAGAGGAAGAAAATTATAATATGGACTCTGATCAGTGTAATTAAGAAAATGTTAAATTGAACTCGACCATCAAACACAGGCTTTGAAGGCAAACACTGGCTTGGTTTCCAGCACCAGCCCTGATTGTAGTTTGTGCAAACTACGTGACTTTCACAAACCCCGCTTTCCTTTCCTGAAATGAGCATCGTGATGACACTTAACTGAAAGATTGCTGTAAGAATTCAATGACAAATTGTCCCTTAGTCTCTCCCAGACATTTTTCTTTTCTGACTCTCTCTAGGAGCAGATCCGAATAGGAATGGTTGGAAATCCATGTTCTTTCCCCAACTTCCTTGAATACACTTCCTCCCTTGACTGCCCTCCCCATAAAGGCCATGAAATACAACTTCTCTGCTTGACAATTCCATTCTAATATATCCCAAATCATTTTCCAAAACTTTCCACCCCTTACTACCTCTTTCTCAGCCTGTTCTGGCCAGTCAGTCAGTCCCCTCCTTTACCCCACGTGTAATTGCCTAGTCCACTTAACACCTCTACTTTCATCACCCGGCAGGTGCATTGTCATCCTGAGATTTCCTTTCTTCCTTTTGTTCATTTAGTTATTATTCATCTTCAGAACTTAGTTCAGCTAAATGCAATGAGTTGTCCTGAATTGGGTTATCTTGAAACAGAGAAAAGACATTAATGGAAAAACTGGATAAATTTCAATCTGTTAATGTATCGATATTAGTTTCAGTTTTGATAAATGTACCATAGTAATGTGTTAACATTAGCAGAAACCGGAACTCTCTGAATTATCTTTTAAGCTTTTCTGTAAAGTTAAAATTATTCCAAAAAAAAAAGGTTATTTTAAAAAATCAATATAACATAAAAGAAGTAGGCTCACAGATATAAGAGAACAAAGTAATGTTACCAGTTGAGGTGGGAGTGGGACAATATAGGGTTGGGGGAGTGGGAGGTACAAACTACTGGATGTAAGGTAAGCTCAAGGACGTATTGTACAACACACAGAACATAGCCAATGTTTTGTAATAACTGTAAATAGAAAAGAACCTTTAAAATTGTATACAATTTTTTAAAAAGTCAGACCCTCACCCTTCTTGAAGATTACCTTGATTATAATTCCTTCTTTACTCCTCCCACCACATCTTCTTTATCCACTTCTCTGTCGATGGACATTTAGGTTGTTTCCATGTCTTGGCCATTGTAAACAGTGCTGTGATGGACAGTGGGGTGCATGGATCTTTTTGGACCATGTTTTTCTCTGGATATAAGTCCAGGAGTAGGATTGCAGGGTCAAATGGTAGCTCCATTTCTAGTTTTTTAAGGAACCTCCATACTGTTCTCATAGTGGCTGTACCAATTTACATTCCTACCAACAACGCAGGAGGGTTCCCTTCTCTCCACACCCTCTCCAGCGTTTGTTGTTTGTGGATTTTTTGATGATAGCCATTCTAACCAGTGTGAGGTGATATCTCGCTGTAGTTTTGATTTGCCTTTCTCTAATAACTAGGTATTTTGAACATCTTTTCGTGTGCCTATTAGCCAGCTGTATGTCCTCTTTAGAGAAATATCTATTCAGGTCATTTCGAGTGGGTTATTTGTTTTGATGCTAGTAAGTATCATAAGCTGTTCATAAATTTTGGAGACTAATCCATTATCAGTCACATCATTTACAAATATTTTCTCCCAATCTGTGGGTTGTCTTTTTGTTTTGTTTCTTGTTTCCTTTGCTGTGCAGAAGTTTCTGAGTTTAAGTAGGTCCCATTTGGTACTGGTGCAAAAATAGAAATATGGATCAATGTAGCAGGATAGAAAACTCCCAAATAAGCCCATGCATCTCTGGTCAATCAATCTATGACAAAGGAGGCAAGACTACACAATGTTGGGAAGACTCTCTCTTCAACAAATGATGCTGGTAAAACTGGACAGCCACATGTAAAAGAATGAAATTAGATCACTCCTTAACTCCATACTAAAAATAAGCTCAAAACGGATTAAAGACCTAAATGTTAGACCAGACATAACAAAACTCTTAGAGGAAAACATGGGCAGAACACCCTCTGAAAAAAATCACAGCAAAATCTTTTTTAATCCATCCCCCAAAATAGTGGAAATAAAAGTAAAAATAAACAAACGGGAGTCTCTGTTATTAACCATTAAGCTATGCCTCATGTGGAAACATAAAAATTTTTGTTGTAAGCAATTATATAGTATTCATAGAGAAAATTAAAGGAAAACATATCAAATCATAGGGGTTGTCTCTAAGCTATGAAATTATGAATGATTTTGATTATTTCATTTATCTTTTCTTTATTTTGTATTAGTTGTACCACAGATACATATT
Organism: Giraffa tippelskirchi; assembly: GCF_054371585.1. Lineage (NCBI taxonomy): Eukaryota > Metazoa > Chordata > Mammalia > Artiodactyla > Giraffidae > Giraffa > Giraffa tippelskirchi. The sequence continues at coordinate 120,700,240 of NC_137278.1, forward strand.
TCTTATGAAGAGTAATAATTACTTATAGTAGTAATTGCCTCTAGAGACAGAGTGATAGAAATGAGACTCAGATAAGGTTTAAGGGGAACTCTCATTTAGTTCTTAAAAATCAGAACTTATAATGCCAAAGAATGTTTCTTCTGACCTATAGAAAGGAAATTTTTAGAGGACAAAAGAAAAGAACAGGGTTTTTGGTGCCACCTCACCTCTATTTAATTTTTTTAAATAAAGTAAAAATAATCTATCCACATTTTAATCATTCACATAGTGAATGATTTTAGTACCTGTTCTATTAAATTCTTTCAAAAATTTTTTGCACGGTACCCGTGCTTTACTGATAGGTGTCACAAGTGTTTTCTCTGCCTATAGGGTAATTTGGCTCCACAAGAGTTACTTCTTCATTCAAGTTCTAGCAGAATAGGGTAGCTTTATATGCACAAGTGTGTCCTCACTGGGCTTCCCAATTGTTAAAGCACATGGTCCATAATAATCCAGCAAGATGAAGTAACTGGATTCAAATATCTCTTTGAGTGTAAAATTTTATAGTCAGAGGTCCTCAGAACCTTTCAAATGAATTATTAAGGGAAATACTATCTATGGAAGTTGCCTACATGCTCAGTGACCTACTCGAGAATTAAATGTCTTATATTGACTCAAGAAGTATTTTTACTCATTTACCTTACAGCTTGAAGTGACTGGCTATGTCAAGGGATGTTACTAAAAGCAACTCATCACTGTTAATATTGTCAGGATGTTTGAGGAGGGTGTTGATCATTATAATCCACATATAATCTAGTCCTAGAGAAGAAGTTTTACTCTGACCTTATTATCAAGTTATTTCTAAATATTATTTTACTTTTAACCTTATGAACACTATGAATTCTATACTTGTTTGTGCATTCTTTTCTTATTTGGTCATTAAAAAATCTTAAAGTAAAATTTTTGGCCCTAGAAAGTTAGAGGAATATCTACATGACATTATTATATGCAAAAATTTCTTAAACAGGACTCAAAAAGACAGTGACTTAAAAGATTTGCAAATTGGACATCATTAAAATTAAGTTTCTGTTCATCAAAAGATATCATTAGGAGAATAGAAAGACAAGCCATAAACTGGGGGAAATTATTTCTAACAGATACTTCTAATGAGCAAACCATTTTGACCATGACCAAGAGACTCAAAAAGATACTTCACAAAATAAAAATATCACAATGACCACTAAGCAAGAAAATATGCTCAGCATCATTAGTTATCAGAAAAGTGCAAATTAAAAAAATAATAAGGTACCATGATTCACCCATCAAAACAGAAGATACAACTTGTGAGCAAATACTTTTATTTATAATAAAAGTCCAGGTTTTCCTCAACTGAACATTAGAATACTTGAAATCAAAAGACTCAGATTTTCACCCTAATTCTACTTACTAAGGGTACAACTGTTGGAGAAATTGTTGTTGTTTAGTCTCTGAGTCATGTCCAACTCTTTTGTGACCCCGTGGACTGTAGCTGCCAGGCTCCTCTGTCCATGGCATTTCTCAGGCAAGAATACTGGAGTGGGTTGCCATTTCCTTCTTCAGGAGACCATTGCAATCCAGGGGTCAAACTGGCGTCTCCTGCATTTGCAGGAGGATTCTTTACCACTGAGCCACCAGGAAAGCCCATTGGAGAAATTACTTTAGATAATATATATTTCACACTGTTGTTGAAAGAATGAAATAAAACAGCACAAAAAATTATTTTAAAATTTTAAAGTGAAATATAAATTACATTTAAAACCAGTCAAGGCTCATCCAGGAACATGAGCCTGATAATGAACAATAACAACAACAACAAACCACCATCAACAAAAAACAGAGTATTATGAGGAAACAGTTTGTCTATAATTTTTGTCTTTCCTGGGATTGTTTAGAATTGCTTTAAAAATATTTGTCATCCTCATTTAAGTTCTGTCCAAGTGAACACTAACATGAGTTTAAATGATTGAAAAATTGCTGGTTCTCCCAGAGTTAGTTTGTGATAAGCTATCAGAAGAGACGATCAATTTGCCAGCATAAAAACCCATTCATGCAAAATAGGTTTGTTAAATATGCAATATACCAAAAGTCAGGTTGAATTTGTAAACAGAAAATAAAAGATAAAACTTGATCAGTCTCTAAGAATAATATAACCTATACAATCCCATTTTATCCAGTGTCCAGTCTTCCAGCTGCCCCCAAGTTAATGAAACATGTAAACAACTCTTAAGATAAGGAGAATAGCCCAATAAAATCTATTTTAGCCTTTGTTTAGAGTGGAAAATGAAAGACAGAGTGAGATGAATGTAGGAGCTCTTTTCATCTCTCATTGTGCAGCTGAGCAGTTTGTGGAAAACTAATAGACGCTATGAGACCTTCCCAAAGGAGTTTCTGAATATAACTACTTTGACTTTTATGTTTAGAGATGTCAACTCTGCCAGATGATTTTCTCAAGTTTGTTCAAAACTTAACACATTCCTCAACACCTTCCAAAGAGCCTCTTCTCCCAATATCCCATTGGGATCATTCTCATTGAGATAACTTTTAATCCTTTTGTTGCTGGATCTAATATACATTGTTTTAGTCTTATCTCATTTGAGCTCTCAGTACTTAACCCTTCCTCCTTGAAAAACTCCTTGAAAAGCTTGTGTGGTCCCATGGTTTTCTTTCTGTCTCAAGTTCCTGCTCCTCAGTGTTCTTTGTGAACTCTATTTCTGCTCATCTTTTAAAATTTGATGGCCCTTAGGTTTTGCCCCATGTCTCCTTTATTCTCTCTCCCAAAGCAATCTCATCCATTTTTCTACCTTCTAATATCATTTGACAGTGACTCTCAAACCTCTAGCTTCTGCCAAGATTTTATTCCTGAGCTCTAGATTTGTGTAACTCCCTATTGGGCATCTCCACTTAGGTTTCCTGTAGAGATTTCAAAACCAACAATTCTTTAATAGACTGCCTTCTCTCTCCTCACCCTGATGGTACTTCTGTTCCTGTCGTATTTCTCGGTACATGCACTATCACCCACCAACCTCTTTCTCTCCATAGTCTTCACTTTCACACTATCTGTAAGTCCAGTTAAACCTGTCTGCTAACCAGTGCTACCATCCATTCACTGTCCATCTCATTTCTTTCAGCTGTATAAATGCTTGCCTACACTCCACGCTGCCCATAAACTCCAAATCTGATCATGCCCTCTCCTTGCTGAGTATCCCCGTATAAATGCTTGCCTACACTCCACGCTGCCCATAAACTCCAAATCTGATCATGCCCTCTCCTTGCTGAGTATCCCCGTATAAATGCTTGCCTACACTCCACGCTGCCCATAAACTCCAAATCTGATCATGCCCTCTCCTTGCTGAGTATCCCCCCATTTTTGCCAAAAGATGTACGTATCATAATGGCTGTTAATGCCTATTTGCTGTTATGGCTCTGGAAGAGTCAGATTATTTTTCAGAAAATTTATTTCTTAATATAACTATCTTTATTTTTTACCTCCAAACACACTAAATAAATAGAGCATATGGAGTAACATTGCAATCTTAAGCAAAGGCACATTTAACAATTTATGTGACACTGAAGGACAAATTTGGTGTGAATACAGTTTTGGAGTGAATCTAAAACATGTTGTTTTGCTTGCATAAGCTGAATTAGAGTGATGAGAAGGTATAGTTCTTTAAACTGCTGTGAGCATGCACTTTTTTCACATTAGCCTTTTCTTTAGCTCATAGTTATTTTGTGATTGTTTGAATGTGTGTATAAAAACCTCATTTTTAGTGCGATTTGAATATAAGAATATGCCCATTCCTAAGACTTTCTCACTGACATTCTCCTTCACTACTCACAAGCAAATTCTTTCTTTAGCAAGTACAACGAATTTTCAGGTATTTATACATTATATATACAGATTGTATTTATCATGACACTGTGATATTATGACTTATGAGAAATACATATTTATATTACATGATGATTTTGGTGTTTGAAGTTTGAAGGTAATTCATGTTAACAGTACAGAAATAGAGATGAAATTGATAATAACTATATATATACACATTTGTGTGTGTGTTGAGGAAGGACATGGAAATAAAATGTAAATTAATCAACAAAGGATCATAACTAAGCATGATGGCAGTGGCTTTGTCACTAAGCTGTGTCCGATGCTTGCAACCCCATAGACTGTAGCCTGCCAGGCTCGTCTGTCCATGGGATTCTCCAGGCAAGAATATTGGAGTGGGTTGCCATTTCCTGAGCCAGGGATCAAACCCAGGTCTCCTGCATTGCAGGCAGACTCTTTACCGACTGAGCTACAAGGGAAGTGTGTGTATGTATATATATATACTTTGAGATGGGCCAAATGTATTTTTCATATATATTTGGTCTTTGTCCATAGTTCCTGGCTCTTAGTTTTAAAGAACCTTGAGATTTCCTGTGATAAGAGTGATAAAGATGTCTTTTGTTATGTTAATCAGGTGATTTTTAAAAGTCCTTATATACCCTGAGAATGGGGGACTAACTACCAGGAGAATCAACCACTTATTAGAGGGTTGGCACTTTCAGCCCCCCCTTAACTCTCCCCTTGCCCTGCCACTCCCACCTCTAGGGAGGAGAGAGAGACTGGACATGACTGAGTTAATTGCCAGTGGCCAACGATTTAACTGGGCTTCCCAGGTACCTCAGAGAGTAAAGAATCTGCCTGCAATGCAGGCAATGAGAGTTCGATCTCTGGGTCAGGAAGATCCCCTGGAGGAGGGAATGGCTACCCACTTCAGTATTCTTGCCTGGAGAATTCCATGGACAGAGGAATATGATAAACTAGTCTGTAGAGTCACAAAGAGTCAGACACGACTGAAGTGATTTAATCAATCACACAATGATTTAATCAATCCTGCCTTTGTCATGAAGCCTTCATAAAAATCCAGAAGGATGGTGTTCAGAGTTTCAGGGTTGGTGACTAATGTATATTTGGGGAGAATGGTGTATAGTGACAGAGCATTTACCTTGCCTCCTCCCATATACCTAGCCTTATGCAACTCTTCCATCTAGCTCTTTCCAAATTATATCCTATTATAATAAACTGGGCTTCCCTGGTGGCTCAGCTGGTAAAGAACCTGCTTCCCCATGTAGAAGACTCAAGAGACAAGGGTTTGATCCCTGTATTAGGAAGATCCCATGGAGAAAGAAATGGCAACCTGCTTCAGTATTCTTGCCTGGGAAATTCTCACCTGGCAGGTTACAGTCCATGGGGTTGCAAAGAGTAAGACACAGCTGAGTGTGCAGATGCGCACGCACAACGCACACACACACACACACACACACACACACACACACACACACACGCTAAACTGGTGATGAAGTAAATAAAATGTTTCTCTAAGTTCTATGAGCTGCTGTTGCAAATTATTGGACTTAAGGAGGGGGTCCTGGGAACCTCTAGTCAGGACTGCAGGTAACAACCTGGATCTGTGACTGGTGTCTGAAGCCCAAAGAGGGGGTCATTGGAACCTTCAACTGATAGCCAGTTAGTAAGAAGCACAGGTGACAACCTGGGTGTTTGATTGGCTTCTGAAGTGAGGGTAGGGGCAGTCTTGTAGGTCTGAACCCTTAACTGGTGGGATCTGACGTGATCTCCTGGTAGATAGTGTCAGAACTGAGTTGTAGGACACCCAGCTCTTGTTGGGGTGCACATGATTGGTGTGGGGAAACATGCCTGCCCTACATGGGAAATTGAGGTTCAGAATTTCCTTTTAAATATTTATAGAAATGTTTTAGTATTCACGTGGTATCTATTTATCTGTAAGTGATTGTTTATATGTCTTTATTTGGGATGGAACATGTAAAAACACATCTCATTAAAATAATAGAATTATTTTCAATTAATGACTTTTCACGTAGCTGAAGAGTTTTCAAGAACAAATGAAAGTCGTCAAGAGAGACTCAGTTGTACTCTCCTACTCTCAGGATAAACTCTGAACTCTTTAACCTAGTTTGAAAGGATAGGTGACCTAACCCCTGCCTTATCTGATGCCGTTTTACACCTTACCTTCCAGCCATGTGGAATGACAGAAACCTTGCACCAATGCAGGAACTGTGTTTTCTAAAAAGGACCTGAGCTGGCAGAACTAAGACTGACATGATTAAGTTCTCATACAATAGAGGATTCAGGGAAAATAACAAAACGGTATCAAATTTGTATACCACAGCAAAGAGGAATTTTAGAAAGTACCTTTTTCTAGAACTGACTGAATCAACAAATGCCTATTCTCCTAAATGTTCTTTTTGAATGCTTCCTGAAAAATCATGGTGCTGTGGTGATATGATAAGGCAGAATACTTGCATGCTTTGTTATACTGGCTGCCTCCATTAAAAGTTTGCAAATCAACCCCAATACTTTCAAATTTAGATAGGCTACTCATAAAGGTCAATTTGTAGACCTGTGCCATTTACTGTGTTTTACTGATTACAGAACTCTTCTTAGAGCTTATGTGGTTTTTTGTTGTTGTTTCAGTTTGGCTTTTAACCAATATTGAGAAGCTTCAGTCTTTAAGACAGTGTCTAAAGATTTTCTTGAAGGACCTTCTTAGGGGAAATGTTATTAATTGTCTGGACTTTAATAAAAGCATCTCTGTGGCTGCTTTGTCAAGAAGGATATTAGGCTTTTGGACTCTGTGGGAGAGGGCGAGGGTGGGATGGTTTGGGAGAATGGCATTGAAACATGTATATTATCATATGTGAAATGAATCGCCAGTCCAGGTTCAATGCATGAGACAGGGTGCCCAGGGCTGGTGGACTGGAATGACCCTGAGGGATGGGATGGGGAAGGAGGTGGGAGGGGGGTTCAGGATGGGGAACACATGTATACCCGTGGTGGAGTCATGTCAATGTATGGCAAAACCAATACAATATTGTAAAGTAATTAGCCTCCAATTAAAATAAATAAGTTTAAAAAAAAAGAAGGATATTAGGGGGACTTCCCTGGCAGTCCAGTGGTTAAGCCTTCACCTTCCAATGCACAGGGAATGGGTTTGATCCCTGGTTAGGGAGTTAAGATCCCACATGCCTCTGTGCCAAAGAAAAAAAAGCCAACATGAAACATAAAACAGAATCAATACTGTAATAAATTCAATAAAGACTTTAAAAATGGTCCATGTTTAAAAAAAAATAAAGCCTTAAACAAAAAAGAACAGCTATTAGGGTACAAGAATGCAAGCAGAGAGAATAGTGTGGAGGCTATTAAAATAATCCAAGTAAGAGCTAGGAGCAGCCTAGCTAGGCCAATGGCAAGGAGATGGAGAGAAATAGAACAAATAGCATTTTACAATGAGAAATCCTGCTTTTTGTGACAGCACGCATGAACCTGCAGAACATTATGCTAAGTGAAATAAGCCAGACACAGAAAGACAAATGCTACATTATACCACTTACATAAAAATTCTATGCTAGTCAAACTCTAGTATAGACCTCAGAGATTAACTGAGGTCCCAAGGGTAAGAGTGTAGACAGTGAACATAGAAGGCTTTCATATTCAAATTCAGATTAGCACATTCCATTACTTCATGGCAAATAGATGCGGAAACAATGGAAACAGTGACAAACTTTATTGTCTTGGGTTTCAAAATCACTTCTGATGGAGACTGGAGCCATGAAATTAAATGACACTTACTCCTTGGAAGAAAAGTTACGACAAACCTAGACAGCATATTAAAAAGCAAAGCATCATTTTGCCGACAAAGATCCATACAGCCAAAGTTATAGTTTTTCCAATAGTCATGTATGAATGTGAGAGTTGGACCATAAAGAAGGCTGGGTGCCAAAGAATTGATGCTTTTGAACTGTGGTGGTGCTGGAGAAGACCCTTGAGAGTCCTCTGGATGGCAAGGAGATCAAAACAGTCAATCCTAAAGGAAATCAATGCTGAATATTCATTGGAAGGACTGATTCTGAACCTGAAGCTCCAGTACTTTGGCCACCTGATGCAAAAAGCCAACTCACTATCCTGATGCTGGGAGAGATTGAAGGCACGAGGAGAAGGGGGCAACAGAGGATGAGATAGTTGGATGGCATCACCGATTCGAGTTTAAGGAAACTCCTGGAGATGGTGATGGACAGGGAAGCAGCCCATGCTATGGCAAAGAGTCAGACATGACTGAGCAACTGAAAAACAAAGTGGATAGTGAATAGCAGCAAAGAATAAAATGGTGTTTTCCAGAGGAAAGGAGAGGGGGAAAGAGGGAGGTATTAGATAATGATATGTTTCAGTTATGCAAGATGAATAAGTCCCAGAGATCTGCTATATAGTATAGCATAGTTCTTGTTATTTAATCACTAAGTTGTGGACTTAGCCTGCCACGGACTATAGCCTGCCAGGCTCTTCTGTCCATGGGATTTCCCAAGCAAGAATACTGGAGTGGGTTGCCATTTCCTCTCCAAGAGATCTTCCTGACCCAGGGATCGAATTCCTGTCTCCTGCGTTGGCAGGGGAGCATTTACAGCTGAGCCACCAGGGAAGAATAGTACCTGTAGTTAATAATACTGTATTGTATACTTCTAATTTGCTAAGAGGGTAGAACTTATGTTAAATATTGTTATCATGATAATAATCAATTAAACAGAGTGAGATGAAAGTTTTGGGGGTGAAGAATATATTTATGGCTTGGATTGTGGTGATGGTGTCACAGATGTATACTTCTCTCCAAATATCAAAGTTTACATGTTAAATATGTACAGCTTTTTGTGTATCAATCATAGATCAGTAGACTAAGGAAAAAGAATGAGCAACTGAAATGTGTAAGACTAAAGAAGAAATAGGTTGGGTGGGGGAAGTAAGGAATCAAGAGGTTTGTCTTGGACATGTTGTTTAATTTATTAGGTAGACATACCTGTCTTTTTAGTATTCATGTGATATCTGTTTATCTGTGTAAAAATTGTTTGCATATGTTTATTTTGGATGGAACACATAGGAACACGTCTCTTTAAAATACTAGAATTATTTTCAATTAATGACTTTTCACATAGCTGAAGGGTTTTCAAGAACAAATAAAAGTTGTTAAGAGAGAGTCAGTTGTAGTCTCCTGTCTTTCAGGATAAACTCTAAACTCTTTAACCTTAAGCAGTCATTGGAGAGTTGTAGAAAGAAGATGGAAATTTGAAAGTTATCTATAGGTAGCTATGAGAGTAGCTGAGATCCCAAGGGTAAGAGGGTAGATAGTGAACCTAGAAGGCTTTCATAGTCATACTCAGATTGGCACAGGAATCAAAGTGAATAGAAATAGACTCTTGGTGGATTAAATGTCAAAAGAAAACAGCATAAAACAGGACCCTACCCAGACTTCCTCCTCTTCAACTTATTCATGAAGAATGTGTATACCACTGCAAGTCTTTTTTAGAATGAAATGGACATTACATAAATAATGTAAATCATTTTTTACAGGATGTCTGACTTCCTGCTATGCTAAAGGGAAGGAAGTTAACATTATTCTCTATACTGATCATGTGATTTTTATGGCAGCATTCTAAAAGTAGCCTTAAAGAGCAAGTCAAACTGAATTTATTACCAAATTCAATATCATTTTCACCAAAATCAGAAGGGCTTGGCATATTTTGAATGCAAAGGGATAATTCTAAATAAATCCCATTCTGCAGAAAATCCACTTAGCTGTCTTGCAATATATTTTCCAGTAAACCCAAGTTATTAGAATTACTGAAATTCTATTTTCCTCAAAACAAAATATTCCAGAAGAACCATATTAGGAGTTCTTTAGACAGTAGAAGCTAACTTCTGCTATCATATACTCTCAGACCACAGTTTAAGTCTTGACAACACAGTGACAGAACTCTTATTCAGGATTTGCATCAAAAATTTTTAGGGATTTTATTTTTAAAAACTCATACACAGGCCTTATTTTTAGAGATTCAAATTTGGGGGATGTGTGAAGAGACTATTCTGAAAAAATTACCCCATGATTTTGGTGTGAATCCCTAGTTAGGAGCTACTGCTTGATGAGAATAACCTTTGGATCTTTAAGAATTTGAGATCCAGACCAATTCCTAGAAAATGTTTCCTTAAGACCGCCACCATGCCTAACACCTGTCTACCTACCTCCCCTACCTACCTATCTACGACCTACCTGTGTGCCTACAACTCACCTGTGAAAGTCACCTTTTCATTTACATCAGATTCAGGTCAGAGTCTTTCATTTTTATAACAAAATAGATAACTTTGTCAAACACTTGCCAAGCATTTTATCCAAAGCAGATGTATCACCTTTAATGATTGAGAATAACTATATTTTTGGAATATATGGTGACTACTATATTCAGTTGATTGCTCTCCTAATTCGAGCAAAATCTGAGTTAGTCAATAAATGTCCAGCGGGGCCTATACTGTATGAGCGGTATTCTTAACTACCAATCTAAGCCTCTCTTCTTGAATGATCAGAAAGCCAACTTCCTAGACTGTATCACCTTTGATTACTTTTGTTCCCTATGGAAATGCCTTCAGAGAATGAAAATTTTAAAGACTGAGTCCTCAAATTTTATGAAGGTTTATAAAAGAGATAACGTCACCTAATAAAAACTACTGTTATGGGCACTGTCTACATGATACATTTCCCTTCAGAGTGAAAAGCCAAGGAAAATGTATCTAATATAAATTGATATGCTTCATTTTATTTATAAAGATGATTATTTAAGTGCTTTGATCTTAACCGCAGTGAGTTTGATGTGCCACTGTAGTAATCACCCCTAACCAAAGCTCTCTGGTTCAAGCGTCTTCTCATGCCACTTGGTCTTCATTCTTTAATCCTTGCTTTAATGGAGCTATGTGGGCATGCATGCTAAGTCACTTCAGTCATGTCTGTGACCCCATGGACTGTAGCCTACCAGGCTCCTCTGTCCATGGGACACTCCAGGCAACAATACTGGATTGGGTTGCCATGCCCTCCTCCAGGGGATTTTCCCAACCGAAGAATTGAACCTGTATCTCTTAAGTCTCCTGCGTTAGCTGGTAGGTTCTTTACCATTGATGCCACCTGGGAAGCCCATACTCATAATGCCATACCTATCCTTTTATTATAAGTTTCTTCAAATCCCTTTTTGGAAGCAGATTAATTATTAATAATAAAATCTATCCTAGATTCTATTCTTTCATCCAGTTAATATCCATTTATCTTCCATTATTGGGAGACCAACTCCAACATGTCTAGTGTGAAGATAGTGTAAGTAAATCCCAAAACCTTTGGCTTTTTTTCTTTGCAAAACATTCCCTGCCGTGAAAAGAGTCTCTCTCTATGGAAGATCACATTGTGGTCAAGGGTCATGAATGTTCCTTTTAGCATCTGGAATGGAAAGTTGTGATTCTCCTGTTCACTCTCTTCTTCTGCATCATTACTGATATTTAAGCACTTTCTATCAGCCAAACACTATGCTGAAAGCTTTACATGCAAGAACTCATCTAATCTTCACAATAGGGTTGAAGGCCATCCTAAACAATGTCCCTATTATAGACGAGAAACTGAAACTTCAAAGATTGAATATCTTGCATTCAATACATGTTTTTAAATAAATGCATGAACTTAGCTAGCCATATGTCCAGTTATCAGATTTAGTTTGGGCTGAGACTAGGAGACACAAGTTAAGAATATGCTCTGGCTCTGGATGCAGAAATCAATACTGCTGCTCCAAGCAGTTCTCTGGGGCTTTCTCAGTCTCACTGAAGATTAAAAGAACAACCTTGCATGTGGCTATGTTTCATGGGGCAGACAGTTCAATTTAACATAACATGTAAACCAGGGTTCTCCTTCTTTGACCTGAGCTTAGACTTTTCTCTTTACCTGTGTTATTTATGTTTGAAATTTAAATAAGGGTAGATCCAGATGATCAAAGGATCAGACAGATTTCATTAACTGCCCCAAGGCCCATAGAATTCAAGTAACAAGGAATCATGCCCAGTATCTACTTGGTTGACCACTGATTATGCCATGATTACCAGTCCCCAAAACAGGTTTCTCGCAGTACTTTTTCTGCATTTGGAGAGTTAGCCATCATCTACTTAACACAAGGAATTTATTTCACTATATCCTTGAGAATGATAAGTGGTAGGCCATTTGACTCATATTGCTTTACTATTGGATCCAAAATTAATTAGTAGAAGTAAGGATTTAATGACCCAGTAAGTCTTCTCTAGCAGCATTGTATTGGGAATCAAGAAACTTGTTTATTCTAGTAATGTGTGACTTCATAAATTATTTAAGTACTCTCAGACTCAGCTTTTTAACTGTGTAAGTAAGTTGTTTTAGATGGTCTTGAAGGTGTCTCTCAACTGTGAAAATCAATGAAGTTATCGGTCTCTCTGATTTACTGTCTCAAGTGACTCTTTATGAAGATACAGGTTTGCTTTATATAATCTTCAATCTGGCAAAAAAAAAAAAAAAAGTTCAAAATTAACAGGCAAAAGCAAGAAAGAACTTCTTACAACCCAAGGATAAATTTAGACATGAACTGTTCTCACATGCCTCATCCAGTCATTCGTGAGGATTTTCTTTCATTATTACTCATTTCCCTAACTGACTTTGGATATGGGCATCTGATACAAGGAGATAAGGTCAAATAATCATTGATGAATTAAAAAAAAAATTAAATGTAATAATTAATTCCCATTGTATCATTCCCTGAATGAGGTCATTTTTTCCAAGTTAACAGATCCTAACACATTGCTTTTATTTATCTAAGATATGTAATTACAGACTGTTCCCTAAACCTATAAATATTTAACAACATATTTCCTTACAGATGTTTAAAGAAAACAAATCTTTCCTTTCACTAACTCCCCAGTTCAATGAAATCAGCTCTGCGCTGAGAAACCTGGCCATCCCTTGGTTTCAGGTCCGTTGAAACCTTTGTCTTAAAAAGATTTAAAAAATCAGAACCTCAATTACAATGATTCCAACTTAGTCCAAAAAAAAAAATTCTGCCATAATCTCTGTCTTCTCAATTTATTAGCCTTTATTTCAATATACTTTACATATAACCTTGCTAATTTTTAAAATTTTATGTTTACTTTTCTAAATTCATTCCCACCTGCAATTCTTTCCCTATTTCCAAAATGGCCAAAGGCCAAACCCCACTTTCTTCCAACTTAACTTTTCCAGACTTCTTAATGGCTATTTCCTGTCATTGTTCTCCTATAGGATTTCCTTAGTCCCCTCCTAATGCCTTTGGCAGCTACAGGTTTATACTGAAATTGATAAAAGGTAGGGAATAGTCATCAACACAGTCCAGAGGAGAAGAGACTGATTCATTATGATGTAACTAAGCCGAAAAGCACAGTCTAATGGACTATTTTGGTAGCATGACTTGAGACTCAGAAGCTATGCTTTTTACTCCCTGGAAATGGTTGCTTTTAAATGGTATTCCCAAGGTCAGGAAGGAAACATGACATCACCAAGGAGCAGCTGTTCCTGAGGTAGTGAAAAAAAATTCAAGAAGCTCCTGTGTTTAAAGGTGCATGAGTTCTGACTATCCAGTTAGCTGAGGGATAAAATAAATACTAGGAACTGGGACAGAAATTCAGAGGAAGAGAGACTGTAGTTGTGTCTTCAGAAATCAGTGTCTCAACCTTTGTAAAAATATTCTAATAAAATTTATTGTGTTTTTTTTTCCATTTTGTAAGGAAAATAAGTGATACCATTTTCTTCTCACCTACAAGATCAATTGAGAAGTCCAGTTTCTCCCTATAGAATTCAGTGCTAAAACTCAAAACACATAGTTCACAGGATCTGTGTTTACCTCAAGCCACATTAAGATTTGTACAGAAGTGATGGGAACTATTTTTGAACTGTCTAGACATTGGTATGAACATTTGAAACACAGTATCATAAAATAAAATTTATTGACATTAAAGAACATGCACATATCCTTTAAGGAATCTGAAGAACCTAATATTTAAGCATATTTGGAAAATTATTACTTTTCCTAATTGGTGAGAGCTTTATTTAATGATAAAGAAGACAGAATTTTGCTAGTATCTCACTTGTTATAACGTCATCTAGTTTTTTATTTTTATTTAGAAGCTATGCTAAACTGCAGCACTTTCACAGCATCACCTTTGAGGATTTGAAATAGCTCAACTGGAATTCCATCACCTCCACTAGCTTTGTTCGTAGTGATGCTTTCCAAGGCCCACTTGACTTCACATTCCAGGATGTCTGGCTCTAGGTGAGTGATCACGCCATCGTGATTATCTGGGTCGTGAAGATCTTTTTTGTACAGTTCTTCTGTGTATTCTTGCCATCTCTTCTTAATATCTTCTGCTTCTGTTAGGTCCATACCACTTCTGTCCTTTATAGAGCCTATCTTTGCATGAAATGTTCCTTTGGTATCTCTAATTTTCTTGAAGAGATCTCTAGTCTTTCCCAATCTGTTGTTTTCCTCTATTTCTTTGCACTGATCGCTGAGGAAGGCTTTCTTATCTCTCCTTGCTATTCTTTGGAACTCTGCATTCAGATGAGAATATCTTTCCTTTTCTCCTTTGCTTTTTGCTTCTCTTCCCAGCTATCTGTAAGGCCTCCTCAGACAGCATTTTGCTTTTTTGCATTTCTTTTCCATGGGGATGGTCTTGATCCCTGTCTCCTGTACAATGTCACGAACCTCTGTCCATAGTTCGTCAAGCACTCTGTCTATCAGGTCTAGTCCCTTAAATCTATTTGTCACTTCTACTGTATACTCATAAGGGATTTGATCTAGGTCATACCTGAATGGTCTAGTGGTTTTCCCTACTTTCTTCAATTTAAGTCTGAATTTGGCAATAAGCAGTTCATGATCTGAGCCACAATCTGCTCCTGGTCTTGTTTTTGCTGACTGTATAGAGCTTCTCCATCTTTGGCTGCAAAGAATATAATCAATCTGATTTCGGTGTTGACCAGCTGGTGATGTCCACGTGTAGAGTCTTCTCTTGTGTTGTTGGAATAGGGTGTTTGCTATTACCAGTGCGTTCTCGTGGCAAAACTCTATTAGCCTTTGCCCTGCTTCATTCTGTACTCCAAGACCAAACTTGCCTGTTACGCCAGGTGTTTCTTGACTTCCTACTTTTGCATTCCAGTCCCTTATAATGAAAAGGACATCTTTTTTGGGTGTTAGTTCTAGGAGGTCTTGTATTTCAAATCCTCAAAGGTGATGCTGTGAAAGTGCTACACTCGATATGCCAACAAATTTGGAAAACTCAGCAGTGGCCACAGGACTGGAAAAGGTCAGTTTTCGTTCCAATCCCAAAGAAAGGCAATGCCAAAGAATGCTCAAACTACCTCACAATTGCACTCATCTCACATGCTAGTAAAGTAATGCTCAAAATTCTCCAAGCCAGGCTTCAGCAATACGTGAACCATGAACTTCCAGATGTTCAAGCTGGTTTTAGAAAAGGCAGAGGAACCAGAGATCAATTTGCCAATATCCGCTGGATCATCGAAAAAGCAAGAGAGTTCCAGAAAAACATCTATTTCTGCTTTATTGACTATGCCAAAGCCTTTGACTGTGTGGATCACAACAAACTGTGGACAATTCTTCAAGAGATGGGAATACCAGACCATCTGACCTGTCTCTTGAGAAACCTGTATGCAGGTCAGGAAGCAACAGTTAGAACTGGACATGGAACAACAGACTGGTTCCAAATAGAAAAAGGAGTCCGTCAAGGCTGTATATTGTCACCCTGCTTATTTAACTTCTATGCAGAGTACATCATGAGAAACGCTGGGCTGGAAGAAACACAAGCTGGAATCAAGATTGCTGGGAGAAATATCAATAACCTCAGATATGCGGATGACACCACCCTTATGGCAGAGAGTGAAGAAGAACTAAAGAGCCTCTTGATGAAGGTGAAGGAGGAGAGTGAAAAAGTTGGCTTAAACCTCAACATTCAGAAAACTAAGATCATGGCATCTGGTCCCATGACTCCATGGGAAATAGATGGGAAACAGTGGAAACAGTGTCAGACTTTATTTTTTGGGGCTCCAGAATCACTGCTGATGGTGACTGCAGCCATGAAATTAAAAGACGCTTACTCCTTGGAAGGAAGGTTATGGCCAACCTAGATAGCATATTTAAAAGCAGAGACATTACTTTGCCAACAAAAGTCCATCTAGTCAAGGCTATGGTTTTTCCAGTGGTCACGTATGGATGTGAGAGTTGGACAGTGAAGAAAGCTGAGCGCCGCAGAATTGATGCTTTTGAGCTGTGGTGTTGGAGAAGACTCTTGAGGGTCCCTTGGACTGCAAGGACTGCAAGGATCCAATCAATCCATCCTAAAATAAATCAATCCTGGGTGTTCATTGGAAGGACTGATGTTGAAGCTGAAACTCCAATACTTTGGCCACCTCATGCGAAGGGTTGACTCATTGGAAAAGACCCTAATGCTGGGTAGTATTGGGGGCAGGAGGAGAAGGGGACGACAGAGGATGAGACAGTTGGATGGCATCACCGACTCGATGAACATGGGTTTGGGTAGACTCCGGGAGCTGGTGATGGACAGGGAGGCCTGGCGTGCTGCACTTCATGGGGTCGCAAAGAGTCGGACACGACTGAGCGACTGAACTGAACTGAACTGATGCTAAACTGCATAACTTAGCTATGTTGTCAAACTTATGAACATTGGCGGTTATATCTGTGTACACATGAATATGATAGCTGTAAAACTTTGGAGTTAAGTTTAAAAATTACATCTCTTAAGTGAATGTACTGGTTCTCTGTTGTGGAAACAAATTACCACCAACTTAGTGGCTTTAAACGAAACAGATTTATTCTAATAGTCCTGGGTCAGAAGTCTAGAATTCAAGTGTTGGCAGGACTGCTATTCTTCTGGAGAACTGAGGGGAGAATCCATTTTCTTGCCTTTTTCAATTGCTAAAGACCACCTTCTTCCTTTGGTTCCTGACCTTTTGCATATGTTGTCATATCCCTACTGCTTCCTCTAATCTCCTGCCTCTCATAAGGATACTTGTGGGTACATCAGACCCATGTGGATAATCTTCTCATCTCAAAATCCTTAATTTAACCCATCTGCAAAGTCCCTCTTCCCATATAAGGTAAGATTCACAAGGTAAGAGAATTAGGATATGGACCTCTTTGGGGGTCATCTTCAGCCTAGCACACTAAGATTCATTTACCCAGTAATATACTTCATCAGGGCTTCCTTGGTGGTTCAGTGGTAAAGAATCTGCCTGCAATGCAGGAGATGCAGCAGACATGGGTTCAATCCCTGGGTCAGGAAGATCCACTGGAAGAGGAAATGGCCATCCATTCCAGTATTTTTGCTGGAAAAATCCCACCAACAGGGGAATCTGCGGGCTACAGTTCATAGGATTGTAAAGAGTCAGAAACAGCTGAGTGACTCTCTCACACACACACACACATTTCATAAATCCTGTAGTCTTAGTGGAAAATATAGTCAAAAGTGAGTTAAAAGATATTTCTAAGTAGAAGTCAAACAAAGGTTCTACATGATAACATATATGGAGTTTCTCCTATCCTTTCTTCATCAGTGTACGGAGAGTCCTTTTGAAAAAATCACCTCGAACATATTCTGAGTTGATTGTCGTGTTTAAAGCATAATGTCCTGGGAATTTCATGTTTCTTGGCCCTTCTCTGGGACAATTATACTCATAAGTAGATCATGAAGAGCAAGCAGGTAGTTAGGAAACATTAAAATAAACATAATGTCATGTAATTAGAGGAGACAACTCACCCCTCAACCAAAGTTCTCTGATTCTGCTCATTAAAGAATTTGTTGGTGTGTCTCAAACTCACATGCAGTTACTTGGATGTACAGAATCTGCCCCAAGAAAGTTCCCTGAACACAGTTGTAATGATAACAATGCCTGCATGAATTTAAAGTACCCAATCGGCAAATTAAAGATTGAGCCAAACTTCTATGATTGTTTTCTTTTCTAATTGAGGCCAAAACTGGTTTATTTCTGATTGTGCCACCATATCAATTTAGCAAATATACACTTGGCCTCGTGTTGGTACTCCCAGAGAATATTCTCTTGTTTGACCACAGCTTCCTGACTCACAATATTTTCATGTGTGCTAATGTTGACAAATATATCATAATCTATCATTTTCTTGAGAATTTATGATCCTCTTACACAATACAGTTCATTGCAGTGGCATCAATTTCACTAACCAAACTATGTTTTCTTCATTTTTGTCAATATCTACTCAAACATGTACCATTTCATGGATTTTTGTTCTTACACATTTGTCCTGATGAAAACGTATTGAAATGTTAGTCTTTTTTTTTTTTTCTGGGAAATAGTATTTGTCAGAGTTTGATTACTCCATCACAATGGAAAAGACCTAGTTTCAACATGAAGTGCTTTAATCTAAATCAATTCCAAATAATATAGCTCTAAAATTCTAGAGTTATGGCTGATATCTCTGATAAGGCCTTTTAATTCTGTAGAAGGGATTATGGGTAGGGTGAAGCTCTCATTAAACACGTTTTATATTTAATTTAGTTTTGCAACATTCCTTGCTAATTTTCAATTCAATGAGATGTATCTTGGAATGCTTAGGAATAAAGATCAGGATGGTTTTGATTGCCAAAGACTGAAATTATTTTTTTTTTAATCAGGCATAGTTTAGTTTCTATATAACCTATAGGGCATTATAAAGTTATTTAAAATTAACCCCTTGTTTTGTTGACATATAAGAACAGCCTCACAAATCTCCAGAGATACCACTTAAAGCTAAGGATGCATTCAGCCATCCATCTATTGCTCGATACAAATTAAGCGTTTATGACCAACCAGGAACAGTGTTAGGCTTGTAGGATACAGTGGTAAATAAGACATTGTCCTTGTCTTCAGGCAGATTACATCGCAAGGGGAAGATGGCATGCAAATTGACATATTCCATACAGCAGGACAAGAACTATATGATGGAGAAAAGTACAATGAATTATGGAAATATATAGTGAGACATCTAACTTAGTCCTAGCCAGTCAGGAAAGGATTCCTGTGGGGAATGTCATATAAGCTGGAATTTAAGGGACTTCCCTTGTGACTCAGCTGGTAAAGAATCCACCTGCAATGTGGGAGACCTGGGTTCGATCCCTGGGTTAGGAAGATACCCTGGAGAAGGGAATGGCTACCCACTCCAGTATTCTGGCATGGCGAATCCCATGGACTACTTTCCATGAGATCGCAAAGAGTTAGACACAACTGAATGACTTTCATTTTCAGGAATTAGCCAAGGAACAAGGGGCTGGGTCAGTGTGTGCGTGAATGTGTAAGTGTTCGTGTAGAAGGAAGTTTTCCTAAAACTGAAAGTAGTTCAGTATGCTGGAGCATGGGGCAGAGTGTGTGTGTTTGTTGATAGGATAATGGGTGAAAAAAGACAAGGCTGAATCAGGTGTTGGGTAATAAAGCTCTTTTTTATTCCATGTCAAGGAATGTGGATATTATTAAGGAGACAACAGGAAAAGGAAAGGTTTTAAGTCCTGTGGAGAGGGAGGATGGGGACAGAGGTGGGCAACAGGATCAAGTGTGAGTTATAGGAAGATCATTCCCAGGTGGTGCAGTGGTAAAAAATTCTCCTGCCAATGCAGGAGACACAGGAGATGTGGGTTCGATCCTTGGGTTAGGGAGATCCCCTGGAGAAGGAAATGGCAACCCTCCAATATTCTTGCCTGGAAATTCCGATGGGTAGAGGAGGCTGGCAGGCTATAGTCCATGGAGTTGCAAAGAGTTGGACACATTTGAGCACGCACAAACACTCACACACTTTCCAGCTACAGAGAGGCAGCCGGATTGCGGGAACTTTGGAGAAGGAAATGGCAACCCACTCCAGTACTCTTGCCTGGAGAATCCCATGGATAGAAGAACCGAGCAGGCTACAGTCCATGGGATTGCAAAGAGTCGGACACGACCGAGGGACTTTTACTTTTCATGAGATGAATAGGGCTTTCCCGTGGCTCAGTAGTAAAGAATCTGCCTGCAGTGCAAGAGACACAGAAGATACATGGCAACCCACTCCAGTATTCTTGCCTGGAAAATCCCATAGACAGAGGAGCCTGGCAGGCTACAGTCCACGATGTTGCAAAGAGTCAAACACAACTGAATTGACTGAGCACACAGCACACGAGATAAACCACCAAGTGGTATGTAAGCACAGCTCAGGGTTAATTTTGAGGTTGCTCCTGTGTGCCCCAGAATGTACTGATCAGTCTCACTTGAGAGACAAAGAATATTTTCAAACAATGCACAACTCCAAGGAGTACCACTCCCTTTCCAGCCCTGATAGGACTGTCCTCTCACATAGGGCATGGTTGCCAATGCAAAAGGGCTTCAAGAGCCTGACCAGTTCACAGCCTGTAACTATTTCTTTTTCAGAGGTACCTGAAAAATGATCACTAGTTACTCTGTTTTTTCTGTCACTGCATCTTTGGAAAGAAAGACACCTATTTTATATCATAAGGCTACTGAAGGCACAAATAAGAATATACATGTAAACACAGTTATGTGAAAAAAAAAAGAAAAAAAAAAGGATGGTACGAAATCCAAGATGATATCACTAGAGATTATACTTTTTGGAAATGAGATCATTATATTTTAAAAAATTCTTTACATATAGTCCAAGTCAGGAAAATAAAATTTATAGGCCCCAGAACTTATTTTTATAAAATAAAAGTATTTTGAGTCCCATCTGAAAGATTGTTGTTGTTCAGTCACTAAGTCTTGTCTGACTCTTTGCAACCCCATGAACCACAGCACATGAGGCTTCCCTGTCTTTCACTATCTCCCATAGTTTGTTCAAACTCATGTCCATTGAGTCGGAGATGCCATCCAACCATCTCATCCTCTGCTGCCCCCTTCTCCTCCCACATATAATGTCCCTGGAGTAAAAGGCAAATTATGGTCCCGCAACTATTCCTAGGAAAGACATTTCATGTGATGATTAAAAAAAAATAACATCTTTTAACAATTTATGCCTACCATTTAAAAGTGATTGAGACATAGCTATCGATTTTAAAGCAGGTTAATTTTAGGGCAAAGTGGGTTTTAAAAAAAAAAAACATGTCAATCAAAGATTGCCAAGATTCATCTCCAGTCACAACTTAAAATTGATTTTATAAAATTAACTCACTCAGCAACAATTTGAATAGTATTTTGGATTGAGCAACCTATCCCAGTCTATGTCAGTGGATTTTTTCTCTGAGAATCTGGTATAATAGACCAATGAAATCAAAGGGTAGTTTTCATCTGATGATCACTTAGGCTTCAGAAAAAAGTTTAAAAAAAAGAAAAAAAACTCTCTGGGGTTTAAAGCATAGACTGTCTTAGGCTATGAAGTATTAAAATTAGCAAATCACATTTTCACATCTTCCTTTGTAGTGAGAACCAAAAATGACACAAAATCTATTCTGTGATAATAATAGCTTTCAGCTTTTCCATTATTCCCTGAAGATCCAAATATCTGTCATTCTCATACTTGCAAAAATCTCTCCACCAAAGAAAGTAAAGCTAAGAAAAATATCTCTGTCCCAGTTTCCAATTTGTAATATTGCTCCTGTCAATCAGACCCACCCCACTTATCACAAATAAGTTAACAGGCAACTCTGAAATAAATGAGCCCTTCAGAACTAAACAAAAAAAAAAAGTGTAAATTTTCAGCACAAGAGTACCTTTTGGGTTTTTATACCCTTTATGAGCCTCAATGTAAAATTCTAGTCAGAATTGATAAAAGTAACAGTTTGCTGATACAGTGTTTTTCATGCTTAAAGCTGGCATTTCCCTTCATGTCAAATCTGTTGGGTTGTTTTAACACAGTAATTATCATCTTAAATAAGTCAGAAAGAGAAGGACAAATATTATGTACTAACACATGTGTATGGATTCTAGAAAGATGGTACTGATGAACCTATTTGCAGGCAGCAATGGAGACGCGGACATAGAGAACAGACTCATGGACACGGTGTGAGGAGAGGGTGGGACAAACTGAGAGCGCAGCATGGAAGCACACACGTTATCAGAGGCAGGGTAGATGGCCAGTGGGAGTTCGCTGTGTGACACAGGGAGCTTAACCCAGTGCTCTCTGACAGCCTGGAGGGGCGGGATAAGGTGGCAGATGGGGGCAGGGATCACATGTATGCCTGTGGCTGACTCCTGTTGATGTATGGCAGAAGCCAGAGCAATGCTGTAAATTAATTATCCTCCAATAAAAGTTTTTTTTTAAATTACTGTAAGTTCCAAGTTTTATTACAACTTAAGTAATGAGGAAAAACACCTAAATTGCTAGAATCATTAGAAATCTAAGAAGTAATATGTCAAATCCAAACCTCACTCATAATCAAAGCAAAACAAAAGGAAGATAAGGGATCACATGAATCTAAATTTTTCACATTTTACATTTGTAGATAAGAGTCAATGAAATAAAAAATCAACAAAAATAGAAAAAAAATCAATGAAATTAAAAGCTGCATTTCTGTTAAGTTCAATAAAATTGATGAAATCTAGACAGAATTATTTTTTATAAAAAGAGAAAGCCATAGATTATCAATATCAAAAATGAAATAAGGGGCATCTCTATAGATTCTAAAAATATTAAAATGATATGAAAAAACTGTATACTGATACATTAACAACTTATGAGAAATGGGCACGTTCCCTAAAAGATGCAAACAGAGTATACTAAATATACGAACAAGCAAACAAAGAAGATAACCTAAAGAGTCTTGTATTTATTAAAGAAAAATAATTCATACTATAAAAATCTATTGACCAAAAAATATCCCAGGTTTTGTTGGTTTCACTGGTAAATTCTATCAAATATTTAAGGATTTAAAGAATACAAAACTTCAAAAATACAAAAACTACCAAAGTTCTTTCAGAAAAGATAAGAGAAAAAGCTACTTTCCAAGTCATTTTATGAGGGCTGTGTTATCCTGAGAACAAAACCAAGTGAACACATTTCAAATATAGAACACTTCATCAGTGTGTTAGGCTGATAATACTTAGAATATCCTTCATCAACATAATAGCTGTGGAAAAAGTTTTTAAAAATTTTAGCAAGTGAAATCCAGTGTATATAAAGAGTTTAATACTTAAATGTAAGAGCAAAGACTATAAAACCACTAGAAAAGAATATACAAGAAAATCTTTGTGAGTTTTGGTTTGGCAAAAATTTCTTAGATAAGACATAAAAGAAAACTTGATAAATTTCCCCCAAATTAAATATTTTCTCTTCAAAGAACATTTTTTAGAAAATGAAAAGACAAACTAGATATTAGGAGAAAATATTAGCCAAACATATAACAGATAAAAGATTTGCATCCAAACTATATAAATTGATCTTATAAGCCAAGTATAGGACAAACCACTCTATTAGAGCACACTACATATTTGAATATTCACATCACCAAAGGTGTACATGAATGCCAAATAAACATGAGATCTGTTCCATTTCAATAGTCATTAATGATGTGTAAAATAAAACTAATATCAGTAAGCAATCAGGCTAAAATTCTTTTAAATGACACCAATGTTGGTGAAAAAAGCAATATTGCATAGGAACCTGGAATGTTAGGTCCATGAATCAAGGCAAATTGGAAGTGGTCAAACAGGAGATGGCAAGAGTGAATGTCGACGTTCTAGGAATCAGCAAACTAAGATGGACTGGAATGGGTGAATTTGACTCAGATGACCATTATATCTACTACTGTGGGCAAGAATCCCTTAGAAGAAATGGAGTAGCCATCATGGTAAACAAAAGAGTCCGAAATGCAGTACTTGGATGCAATCTCAAAAACGATAGAATGATCTCTGTTTGTTTCCAAGGCAAACCATTCAAAATCACAGTAATCCAATCTATGCCCCGACCAGTAACGCCAAAGAAGCTGAAGTTGAACGGTTCTATGAAGACCTACAAGACCTTCTAGAACTAACACTCAAAAAAGATGTCCTTTTCATCATAGGGGACCAGAATGCAAAAGTAGGAAGTCAAGAAACACCTGGCGTAACAGGCAAATTTGGCCCTGGAGTACAGAATGAAGCAGGGCAAAGGCTAATAGAGTTTTGCCGAGAGAACGCACTGGTCATAGCAAACACCCTATTCCAACAACACAAGAGAAGACTCTACATGTGGACATCACCAGATGGTCAACACCGAAATCAGATTGATTATATTCTTTGCAGCCGAAGATAGAGAAGCTCTGTACAGTCAGCAGAAAGAAGACCGGGAGCAGACTGTGGCTCAGATCATGAACTCCTTATTGCCAAATTCAGACTTAAATTGAAGAAAGTAGGGAAAACCACTAGTCCATTTAGGTATGACCTAGATCAAATCCCTTATGAGTATACACTAGAAGTGACAAATATATTTAAGGGACTAGATCTGATAGACAGAGTGCCTGATGAACTATGGACAGAGGTTCGTGACATTGTACAGGAGACAGGGATCAAGACCATCCCCATGGAAAAGAAATGCGAAAAAGCAAAATGGCTGTCTGAGGAGGCCGTACAGATAGGTGGGAAGAGAAGAGAAGTGAAAAGCAAAGGAGAAAAGGAAAGATATTCCCATCTGAATGCAGAATTCCAAAGAATAGCAAGGAGAGATAAGAAAGCCTTCCTCAGTGATCAGTGCAAAGAAATAGAGGAAAACAACAGATTGGGAAAGACTAGAGATCTCTTCAAGAAAATTAGAGATACCAAAGGAACATTTCATGCAAAGATATGTTCGATAACGGACAGAAATGTTATGGACCTAACAGAAGCAGAAGATATTAAGAAGAGGTGGCAAGAATACACAGAAGAACTGTACAAAAAAGATCTTCACGACCCAGATAATCACGATGGCGTGATCACTCACCTAGAGCCAGACATCCTGGAATGTGAAGTCAAGTGGGCCTTAGAAAGCATCACTATGAACAAAGCTAGTGGAGGTGATGGAATTCCAGTTGAGCTATTTCAAATCCTGAAAGATGATGCTGTGAAACTGCTGCACTCAGTATGTCAGCAAATCTGGAAAACTCAGCAGTGGCCACAGGACTGGAAAAGGTCAGTTTTTGTTCCAATCCCAAAGAAAGACAATGCCAAAGAATGCTCAAACTACCTCACAATTGCACTCATCTCACATGCTAGTAAAGTAATGCTCAAAATTCTCCAAGCCAGGCTTCAGCAATACATGAACCGTGAACTTCCAGATGTTCAAGCTGGTTTTAGAAAAGGCAGAGGAACCAGAGAGCAAATTGCCAACATCCACTGGATCATCAAAAAAGCAAGAGAGTTCCAGAAAAACATCTATTTCTGCTTTATTGACTATGCCAAAGCCTTTGACTGTGTGGATCACAACAAACTGTGGACAATTCTTCAAGAGATGGGAATACCAGACCATCTGACCTGTCTCTTGAGAAACCTGTATGCAGGTCAGGAAGCAACAGTTAGAACTGGACATGGAACAACAGACTGGTTCCAAATAGGAAAAGGAGTACGTCAAGGCTGTATATTGTCACCCTGCTTATTTAACTTCTATGCAGAGTACATCATGAGAAACGCTGGGCTGGAAGAAACACAAGCTGGAATCAAGATTGCTGGGAGAAATATCAATAACCTCAGATATGCCGATGACACCACTCTTATCACAGAAAGTGAAGAAGAACTAAAGAGCCTCTTGATGAAAGTGAAAGAGGAGAGTGAAAAAGTTGGCTTAAAGCTGAACGTTCAGAAAACTAAGATCATGGCATCTAGTCCCATCACTTCATGGCAAATAGATGGGGAAACAGTGGAAACAGTGTCAGACTTTACTTTTGGGGGCTCCAAAATCACTGCTGATTGTGATTGCAGCCATGAAATTAAAAGACGCTTACTCCTTGGAAGAAAGGTTATGGCCAACCTAGATAGCATATTTAAAAGCAGAGACATTACTTTGCCAACAAAAGCCCGTCTAGTCAAGGCTATGATTTTTCCAGTGGTCATGTATGGATGTGAGAGTTGGACGGTGAAGAAAGCTGAGTGCCGCAGAATTGATGCTTTTGAACTGTGGTGTTGGAGAAGACTCTTGAGAGTCCCTTGGTCTTCAAGGAGATCCAATCAATCCATCCTAAAGGAGATCAATCCTGGGTGTTCATTGGAAGGACTGATGTTGAAGCTGAAACTCCAATACTTTGGCCACCTCATGCGAAGAGTTGACTCACTGGAAAAGACCCTAATGCTGGGTAGGATTGGGGGCAGGAGGAGAAGGGGACGACAGAGGATGAGATGGTTGGATGGTATCACTGACTCGATGGACATGGGTTTGGGTAAACTCCGGGAGTTGGTGATGGACAGAGAGGCCTGGCGTGCTGCAATTCATGGGGTCGCAAAGAGTCAGACATGACAGGGACTGGACTGAACTGAACTGAACTGAATGTTGGTGAGGGTGTATCTTGGGACTGCAAAATGGTACACTTATGTTGCAGGAAGGGGGAAGTGTGGGCTCTTGTCTAACACTGAGAAATGAATTGTCTGAGGCAACACACATAGAGACAAAGCAAGAGATTTTATTGGGAAGGGGTACCAGGGCAGAGAGCAGGAGGGTAAGGGGACCCAGGAGAACTCCTCTGCCATGTGGCTCACAGTCTCGAGTTTTACGATGATAGGGCTAGTTTCTGTGTTGTTTCTTATGAATCATTCTAACTCAGGGTCCTTCCTGGTGATGCATACCTCACTCAACCAAGATGGATTCCATCGAGGAGGATTCTGGGAGGTGGTAGGACACATGGAATCTCCTTTTGACCTTCCCCAAATTCTTCTGATTAGTGGTGGCTTGTTAGTTCTGTGTTTCTTACTTGGACTTCCTGTCATAAAATAACTTACGCAAATGGTTACTATGGTGCCTGGCTAGGGTGGGTGGTTGCAGTCAGCATTTCCCCTAACACTTAACACATGATATATGACCCAGTAATCTCACTCTTACATTTATGAGGAATGAAAACATACGGTCACACAAAAACTTGTATGCAAATGTTCATGATGGTTTTATTCCTATTATCCCAAAACTCAAACAACCTAAATGTTCATCAACTGGTAAGTGAATAAGCAAACTGTGGTATTTTGCTACAACTTAACATGCCTCAGCCATAAAAAGGCATGACTTACCTATGCATGCAACAAAATAGATTAATCTTAAGAGTATTATGTAAGTGAAGGAAGACAGACATGAAAGACTATATGCTGTAGCATTCCATTTATATGAAATTTTCAAAAAAGCAAAATTATAGTGATAGAACCAAGATCAAAGCTTGAAAGAACTGGTTGGAGGCAGAGGATTCATTGTAGAGGGTCAACAGGCAAGTTTCTTGGTTGATGGGCATGTTTTATGTCTTGACTAGTGATTACCTATGCTAAACTCATCTAATTATACACTTAAAGTTGCTGAAGTTTATTTTGTGTAAATTATACTTCAGTGAAGCTGACCCCAAGAAGAATAAATGTTATACCTAGGGGTCCATGAGGTTGTCTCAGGTGAAATGTTAGGTTGACGATATTTAAAAGAATGTTAAGAGGCCTCCAAAACACTTGGAGAAATTATAAAGGGTAGACCATAAAAATGAAAATAAAGAGAAATTGCACAGAATTGAAAAGTTACAATTGGAAAGTCAAACCAGTGGTAGTTTTGTCGGTAGGAAAATTTAAAAATAAAGAGGGAAATATGAGGGAGAAGACTGAGCAATACAAATGGGAAAGAACAAGAAACAGGAAGAGAGGATGAATATAAGCAATCTCAATATTATCCCACAGTGAGGTTTGCAAAGTTGCTTTTAAAGCCATTTTCTTGCATATTAATAATGTATTGATTCTAGCAGCAGGATATTGATCTGTTGGTATGGGCAGCTCTTGTGCTTTCCTGCAAGATAAGGGAAAATCTCACAGTTTCAGAGGACACCTCTTCTCTCTGCCAGTGTCAGAAGAGGGCAAGGTTTGAACAATCCTTGACTGTTTTGCATTTGAATGAGTTTAGGGGAAGGTTTTGGAATTAAAAACAAGAAATGTTCATAGAAGGGCAAATTTCTAGTTCCAGCTGCCCATGGGGACTGGAGAAATGAAATGCTTTGCTGAAGAAAAAAAGATGCTCAAAAATGGAAGCAAGCAATTTCAAAATAGAATGTGATGAAAGAAATGATAGGATAAATGACATCAAAAAGTTTTCAAAGGAAAACAGAAAAATGTTTTGTAAAGCAATTTCAAAGAAGGCCTATATTTCCAAAATAAAATAATTGGTCTCGAGGATGAGCTCATTAAAGATCCTTAACTAGCTTCTGGAAATAGAAACCTCAAGACAAGAAGAACAGTCATGAGGAATGTCTCACAAAGCAGGAAGCTAGTGGGAGGTAACATAACCTTTCAGGGCAGAGTTGAGTGAAGAACCTGGAAGAGGGATGGGGGTGGTTAGGGCTGGAGGAAAGGAATGCAGGGAGAAGGAGCAGGGGGAGGCAATAACATCTTATCTTCTAATGACCACAGTAAGAGCCTTGGAAATATTTGTCACAAATTACAGGTGGCAACCTGGGGTAGAGGAAGCGAGTGGAAGACAGCCAAACAGCTATAGTTATAAGGAAAGAGTCAACATTTTTTACTCTGACACATAAAATTCATGCTCTGCCCCACCCAATGTTCACACTTTCACATCTTGCTTCTCCCCACTTGTATGTGTTTTGTGGCCAGAGGCACCCAAACACATTTTCCCCCTTCCCATACAACATTTTTGTCCTTTACCTTGAATACACTTCCCTCTCAACTGTCACCTTTTCAGAAAAATTTTTCCAGCTGTATGCTCACTCCAAACTGAATTATTTTGAGCCATCCAATAAATATCATAATATAATAAACAACACTACCTCTATTGAGCATGTATTATGTTCTGAAACTGTAGTTGTTGTTTTATGCATGTTATTCCTAATTCTCATGAAAACCAATAAAGTAGGTATAATAATCTTTAGAGATAAGCAAGGTGGGGCACAAGGAACTTTTGTAAAGTGCTTGAGGTCACACCCCTGGCAATTGTTGAGACCTGAACCCAGATCTGTCTGCTCTAGAGAATACTTTCTTTTTTCCGTTTCACCAGGCTACCTTGTGCACTAGTCTTTCATATTGTAATTCTTTTTTCACATGTCTCCGTTCCTTATTAGACTGTGAGTTTTTCCAGGTTGGGACATGATTGTTCATCTTTGTCTCTCTAATGCTAAATACTAAGCCTACTCAGGGTTAAATGAATGTTTGATAAAATATGAATGAATGAATGAACGATAAGTGAATGAACAACTGAGAAGTTCCCATGGTGAGCATGAAAACAAAGCAGGGCTTGTGAGTTATGTAATTTAAATATGTAATGGTACCAAGCTCTAAAAATTGAATTCAGTGCTTAACTTTTTTACAAAACTAAAATAGCACACACATGTGTTCTATACTGAACTCCGAAACAACTTAAACCATTTTCATACAAACATATGCTGCCATCCTGACTTCTTTTGACTCAGACTTTGGCAGAAAATTTCTCCTGCCACCTCTGTGCCTCTGTTTGAACTTCACTGTAAATGTTATCATTTGGTTCTGAAGATGACTGCTTGGCATATTGACTTGATATTTCTACTTTTAGGAAAATCCTGATTGCTTTCACACATAGCTCTGAAAGACAGCAAAAGCGAATCACTGGGGCAGTGAATCAGCCATTGGGAAAAATACAGTAACATGATTTATCCAGATAAACCAGCATAGTTCTTCATTTTATCTAGGTGGATGAGGGCCAGAGTTTTTCAAATGAGTAGCAATCAGCAGCATGTGGTGGATTGTATTATTGTTTGCAATATTCGCCTCCTCTTTCCCTATAAGAGGATTATATATCTCAGTTCATTGCTGTCTTCCTTATGGTTGTTACACATTTCTCTGCCTTTTGACTTCAGGCTTAGCTACTAGGCTTGCTTTGGCCAATAGCCTGTGAGAAGACACGGATGTTTGCCACATCTGAGCAGATATGGGAGACATCACCTGTCTCCGTCAGTTTTGCGGCTCTTCCCTCACTGCTCTGTACATGGTGTCCCATTAGGGGACTGAAAGAAGAAGACACGTGGAACTGAACCATGTAGAGCCAAACAGAGCCAGGGCAGCTACAGCTCTCTCACAATTGCAGATGTATAACTTGAGCCAAAAATAAATGTTTGTTTTTGTGAACTACTGAGATCTGGAGGATGTTTATTATGCTACAAATCTGATTTGATAGGTTGAAATATAATGGAAATGAAAAAGCAATGTTATGTGCTTTACAAAAATGGAAAGAATAGCACTTTTCCCAGTGATATATAGAAGTTTGTTCTTGAGTCTCAAAGGAGGACTGTCTATACCCAGAATCTCAAAGAAATCACTCAGTCCTCTACCAGGACTTCATGCAAATTCAAGGGGACACTGACTTTCAGCTCCTTCCTTGTTCTCAAATGACAAAGCTCAAAACGAAAACAAACAACAACAAACCTCCTCCCTTACCACTTGCCAGAAAATACCAATGCCTATCAATTTATGCAAGTAGAAAATAGAAGTGTTCACCAGCCCACTAGTCCTTCTGTCGATTCTGAAATCCATCCAGACGTAATCCAGGGCACTCTGCTGTTTCTCTTTTCTATACATAAGGAAACTGAATCTCAGCGTGATTACCATGTTGAGTTTCCAAGGTTACTATTATGGGCTGAAATTGTGTCCCCACAAATTCATATGTTGTAGCCCTAACCCTGGCATCTCAGAATATGACTGTGTTGGAGATAAGGTTTTTAAAGAGCTAATTATGCTAAAGAGATGAATCCTCAATATGCCAAAGAGACAATTTGCTCAAGACCTATGGAGACTGTTAAAATGGACCCTAATCCTATTTGGTATCCTTGTAAGAGGGCTTCCTAGGTGGTTCTAGTGGTAAAAAAAAAAAAAAAAAAAATGCTCCTGCCAATGCCATAACATAAGAGAAAAGAAATTACATAAGGCAAAAGAGATATGCGTTTGAGCTGTGGGTTGGGAAGATCCCCTGGAGGAGGAAATGGCAATCCACTCCAGAATTCTTGCCTGGAGAATCCTATGGACAGAGGATCCTGGCAGGCTACAACCCACAGGGTACACAGAGTTCAACATGACTAAAGTGACAGCACACACACGTGAATCCTTAGGAGAAGAGGACATTTGGACACATAAAGATATACCATGCAAAGACCAGGTGAGGACACAGCAGGAAGGTGAGCATCTGCAAACCAAGGAGAGAGGCCTCAGAAGAAAACAAAACTCTGAAACTTCATCTTGGATTTTCAGTCCTCAGAAAATAAATTTCTGTTGTTTTAGCCACCTTGTCATTTTTGTCATGATAGCCCTAGTAAACAATACTGTCACAAAATGAATCTATAGCTGATTTCCTGCCTATTCTTAACCAGTGTTAGTTTATTACTTGCGTATATCTATATAGAGATAGGAGTCTGCAACTACTGATAGCTAAGTCAGCTGGTTATTAAACACATCCTGTGTGTGGCTGTGTGGAGAGCTATGCATGCACACTGGCTGGATCATACTGTGGTTTTGATTTGCATTTCTCTGATAATGAGGGATGTTGAGCATCTTTTCAGGTAAACTGCTAAGTAAGGGAGACCAGTCATCCTCCCAAGTCCTTCTCACCATGCTAGATTCAGTTAAACTCCACTTCCTGTTGGAATGATTCAGACTCTAAGGTGGATACCCCTTTGAAGATTTCCTATGGAGCCTGACGTTTATTTTTATCATGATTCTTATCAAAGTTTTGAATTGCTTATATTTGTCCCCATTCTGGATACTGATTTCTTAGGTATCCAAGACTGTGTTTTCATTTATTTAGTCTCACTCTTTACTTAGTATCTGGCACATTGTAAGCACTAAGTATTTTTTGTTTTTCTTGCAATGAGGTTTCATAGCTGTTTATTACGGTTCTTACCAAAGATAACTGACTTGGTAAAAGACGATCTAACTAACTTGAAATAGTTCTTCCTTAAATGTATCATCCCAGAGTGAGCAGAATTCTCCTCTTTCCTTGGAAGAAGCAGGTCTACCTCAATGTGTACCAAGCATTTTGGGGCAATTTAGGGGGGTGGTATTTTGCACAAATACAAAATGTGATGAGTCAGACAGATGACATGCTCTTTTTTTTTAACACATCTTTGCCACCTTCCCTTATACTATTTTTATTTTCATTTAAAAGCCTACCATCATGCTAACAAACACATGAAAAGATGCTCAACATCCCTCATTATCAGAGAAATGCAAATCAAAACCACGATGAGGTACCATCTCATGCTGGTCAGAATGGCTGCTATCAAAAAGTCTACAAATAATAAATGCTGGAGAGGGTGCGGAGAAAAGGGAACCCTCTTACACTGCTGGTGAGAATGCAAACTAGTACAGCCACTATGGAGAACAGTGTGGAGATTCCTTAAAAAACTGGGAATAGAACTACCATATGACCCAGAAATCCCACTCCTGGGCATACACACCAAGGAAACCAAAATTGAAAGAGACACATGTACCCCAACGTTCATCGCAGCACTGTTTACAATAGCTAGGACATGAAAGCAGCCTAGATGTCCATTGGCAGACAAATGAATAAGAAAGCTGTGGTATATATACCATATACACAATGGAATACTACTCAGCTATTAAAAAGAATGCATTTGAATCAATGATGAAGTGGATGAAATGAGGTGGATGAAACTGGAGCCTATTGTACAGAGTGAAGAAAGTCAGAAAGAAAAGCACCAATACAGTATATTAAAGCATATATATGAAATTTAGAAAGATGGTAATGATGACCCTATATGCGAGACAGCAAAAGAGGCACAAATGTAAAGAACAGACTTTTGGACCCTGTGGGGGAAGGCGAGGGTGGAACTATTTGAGAGAATAACATTGATACATGTATATTACCATATGTGAAATAGATCGCCAGTCCAGGTTCAATGCATGAGACAGGGCGCTCAGGGCCGGTGCACTGGGATGACCCTGAGGGATGGGATGGGGAGAGAGGTGCAAGGGAGGTTCAGGATGGGGGACACATGTATACCTATGGCTGATTCATGTCAATGTATGGCAAAAAACACTACTATATTGTAAAGTAATTAGCCTCCAATTAAAATAAATTAATTAATTAAAAAAATAGCCTACGATCACCACTCCTAGTGCAAAGGATGGTAATGGTAGATTTTTAAAAATCTTTCTAGGTCTAAGATACCTTAACACATAGTTGTTGCTCAGTCGCTAAGTTGTGTGTGACTCTGTGACCGCATGAACTGCGGCATGCCAGGCTTCCCTGTCCTTCGCTGTCTCCTGCAGTTTGCTCAAACTCACGTCCAGAGTCGGTGATGCCATCCAGCCATCTCATCCTCTGTCCCCTCCTGCCCCTAATCGGTCCCAGCATCAGAGTCCTTTGATAAAGATTTGATGAATGAATGATCAGAGGTAAATAGCAGATTTTCCTTGCTTCTCCTTTGGTACCATAATCCTTTCCAGCAGTAACTTTGCTTCTTTGCTTCATAGAAAGTCTTCTTCAGCAAGTTGCCACCTTCACTGTCTTTACCTACCCACCTCTAATTTTTCTTTTTTTCCACTCCATATAGACTTCCAGTCTGCATACTGCACTAACATCTTAGTTACTCTACGTTGCTAAATCAGATGAATGCATCTCATCTTTTTCAACTTTCAATGGCTTTTCACATAATCGACTAATTCACTCTTTTTGAAACACCTCCTCTCATAGGCATCTATAATAGTCAACTCTTCTGGTTACAAGTAATAGGAACACAACTCAAACCAATTTGTTTAAACACAAAAGGAATTTATTGGCTTCTTTATCAAGGAAGTTCAAGGAATGATGCTGGCTTAAGGGACCATGGACAATATTATCGGAAATCTATTTATTTTTCTCTCTCAGCTTACATTTCTGCTGTTATCTTGTTTGTTAGGCAGTTTCACCTCATGTGGCAACAAAGAAGGCTATTAGCAATTTTAGGCTTACCTCAATCATCCTCTTTACTGGTCTTAAGTAGAGGGGGAAATGCCTCTTTCCTCATGAGTACTGGCAGAATATAATAGGCAAGGAATACTTAGTCGTTTAGTCGTGTGCAACTCTTTGCAAGACTATGGACTGTAGCCCACCAGGCTCCTTTGTCCAGGGGATTTTTCAGGCAAGAATCCTGGAGTGGGTTGCCATTTCCTCCTCCAGGGGATTTTCCAAACCCAGGGATTGAACCTACATCCCCTGTGTCTCCTGCATTGCGGGCAGATTCTTTACCCGGTGAGCCATCTGGGAAGCTTCAGCAGAAGTCATAGTAAAACCTTAATTGAGCAAACTTGGTGCCATATCCAACCTGGAGTTGGTGAGGAGGGTCAGGTGTAATGAAAGAACCAGCCCCACATGAACTGCATAGATTGTGATGCAGAGGAAAACATTCAACCTAAAAAAAACAAACAAACATGTGTTCTATAGCTTCTGTAACAAGCCCCTCTCTCTTGTTCTTCTTACACCTCTGCCTATTCTTTCTCAGTTTCCATTGTTGGCTTTACCTCCCAGTGTCCAACTCTGAGCTTTGTTATGAGTCTTTTCTTCTCTTTTCATCCTCTCTTTTTAGCTATTCTTCTATATACACGTTTTTTTTTTTTTTAACTTTCTACTTTATATTGGGGTATAGCCAATTAACAATGTTGTGATAGTTTCAGGTGAACTATATGACAGAGAAGGGACTCAGTCATACATATACATGTATCCACTCTCCCCCAAACTCCCCTCCCATCCAGGCTGCCACATAACATTGAGCAGAGTTCCATGCGCTGTACAGTAAATCTTTGTTGGTTATCCATCTTAAATATATCAGTGTGTACATTTTTACTGCAAACACCATAACTATCCCTTGCCCCCATCCCCGGCAACCGTAAATTGTTTCTCTGAGTCTGGGAGTCTCTTCTTTCTGTTTTGTCAGTTCGTTTGTGTCATTTCTTTTTAGATTCCACCTATAAGGGATGTCATACGATATTTCTCCTTTACAGTTTAAATTTGTTTATGAAGTTAATGTTTCCTCAAATATATGCATCCAGAAGAAATCTCTCCTCTGAGTAACAAACTCAGGTTTCTAACTGCTTATTGAAATTTCTGCATACACATCTATATGAATCTCACAATGGTGTTCTTGACTTTTTTCCCCTCAAAATCTATTATTTTCCCCAGTCTTTAACATCTCATCACATGGCATCAGCATCCATTAGTTGTTCTGTCTAAATATGTAGAAAATGCCCTTGTCACCTATCTTTCCTTCAACTCCCATATCTCATTCATCAGCAAGTCTCAAAATAAATAGTGTCAAAATACATTCAAATTCATCTGACTCTATCTAAGCCATCCTGATTTCTCATCAGACAGCAGCAGCAGCCTGCTAAATTAATTTGTCCTCTTGCTTCTACTCTTTCCCTTCTCTAATCCAGTTTTCTACTTGGCAGTTGGAGTGATCTTTTTAGCATCTCTTACCTCATCTTGCTAAACTTTCTATCTCCTTCACTATGTTAGAGTCATGCTGGTCTCTTTTCTGTTCCTCCAGTAGCTAAGCCATTTCCTGCCTCAAAACCTTTGCATCTGCTTTACCACCACCTGTAATGTTCTTCCCCCTGCTTTTGAAATTTTCATTTCTTTAGCTAAAATAGCCTCTTTGTAGAGGAACCTTCTATTACCTCCTTATCTAAGTTTACTTCCTCCTCAACTCTCAATTCCTCACTCACTAGAAAGAGTTGTAAGGTCCATGAGCATGTGAACCTTGGCCATTTCATGTACCACTAAGTTGCCAGAACCTAGCACAGAGCTTAGGCTTTCAAAATCTATTTAATTCCTTCATAGAATTTATTAAAATTCCTTTCTTTCTTACATTTTCTAACTTGTTCAAGGACTATTTTCTCCTCTAGAATGTAATCTTCATAAAGAGGTGGCAATTTCACCATATGTTCAGTGCCTTGTACTTAGTAAGCACTTTAGTATGTATTTGTTAAATGAATTACTGATACCATGCTTATTAGCAATTGCTTCCTGAAGTTAAGAAGAGACTATCACTAACAAAGCATTCATGCTGACTATCCCACCTGAAAAGATAAAATCCTACAAATTATGATATAAAAGTGATACCTAGATCTTGGCCAATATTTGCCATTTTGAAACAGGGATTGGAAGTGTTAATCATGAATACTAAATTAAAATATATATATATTCAAATGTTACTCAGTCAGTCATGTCTGACTCTTTACAATCCCGTGGACTGTATCCTTCCAGGCTTCCCTGTCTATGGAATTCTCCAAGCAAGAATACTGGAGTGGGTAGCTATTCCCTTCTCTAGCGGATCTTCCTGACCCAGGGACTGAAACCAGGTCTGCATTGCAGGCAGACTCTTTACCATCTGAACAACCAGAGAAGCCCCAAATTAAAATATCAGTTCAGTACAGTTCAGTCACTCAGTTGTGTCCCACTCTTTGTGACCCTATGGACAGCAGCACACCAGGCTTCCCTGTCCATCACCAACTCGCAGAACTTACTCAGACTCATGTCCATTGAGTCGGTGATGCCATTCAACCATCTCATCCTCTGTTGTCCTCTTCTCTTCCTGCCTTCAATCGTTCCCAGCATCAGAGTCTTTTCCAATGAGTCAGTTCTTCGCATCAGGTGGCCAAAGTATTGGAGCTTCAGTAACAGTCCTTCCAATTAATATCCAGGACTGATTTCCTTTAGGATTAACTGGTTGGCTATCCTTGCAGTCCAAGGGGTTCTCAAGAGTTTTCTGAAACACCACAGTTCAAAAGCATCAATTCTTCAGTGCTCAGCTTTCTTTATAGTCCAACTCTCACATCCATCCACGACTACTAGAAAAACCGTAGCTTTGACTAGATGGACCTTTGTTGACAAAGTATTGTCTCTGCTTTTTAGTATGCTGTCTAGGTTGGTCATAGCTTTTCTTCCAAGGAGCAAGCGTCTTTTAATTTCATGGCTGCAGTCACCATCTGCAGTGATTTTGGAGCCCCCAAAAATAAAGTCTGTCACTGTTTCCCCAGCTATTTGCCATGAAGAAATGGGACTGGATGCCATGATCTTAGTTTTTAAGCCAGCTTTTTCACTCTCTTCTTTCACTTTCATCAAGAGGCTCTTTGATTCTTCTTCACTTTCCACCATAAGGGTGGTGTCATATACATATCTGAGGTTACTGATATTTCTCCCAGCAATCTTGATTCCAGCTTGTGCTTCATCCAGCCCAGCATTTCTCATGATGTATGCTGCACATAGGTTAAGTAAGCAGGGTGACAATATACAGCCTTGACGTACTCTTTTCCCAGTTTGGAACCAGTCTGTTGTTCCATGTCCAGTTCTAACTGTTGCTTCCTGACCTGCATACAGATTTCTCAGGAGGTGGATCAGATGGTCTGGTATTCCCATCTCTTTCAGAATTGTCCACAGTTTGTTGTGATCCACACAGTCAAAGGCTTTGGCATAGTCAATAAAGCAGAAATAGATGTTTTTCTGGAACTCTCTTGCTTTTTCGATGATCCAAAGATGTTAGCAATTTGATCTCTGGTTCCACTGCCTTTTCTAAATCCAGCTTGAACATCTGGAAGTTCATGGTTCATGTACTGTCAAAACCTGGCTTGGAGAATTTTGAGCCTTACTTTGCTAGTGTGTGAGATGAGTGCAATTGTGTGGTAGTTTGAACAATCTTTGGCATTGCCTTTCTTTGGGATTGGAATGAAAACTGACCTTTTCCAGTCCTGTGGCCACTGCTGAGTTTTCCAAATTTGCTGACATATTGAGTGCAGCACTTTCACAGCATCATCTTTCAGGATTTGAAATAGCTTAACTGGAATTCATCTCCACTAGCTTTGTTTGTAGTGATACTTCCTAAGCCCCAGTTGACTTCGCATTCCAGGATGTCTTGCTCTAGGTGACTGATCACACCATCGTGGTTATCTGGGTCATGAAGATCTTTTTTGTATAGTTCTTCTGTTTATTCTTGCCACCTCTTCTTAATATCTTCTGCTTTTGTTAGGTACATACCATTTCTGTCCTTTATTGAGCCCATCTTTGCATGAAATGTTCCCTTGGTATCTCTAATTTTCTTGAAGAGATCTCTAGTCTTTCCCATTCTATTGTTTTCCTCTACTTCTTTGCATTGATCACTGAGAAAGGCTTTCTTCTCTCTCCTTGCTATTCTTTGGAACTCTGTATTCAAATGAGTATATCTTTCTGTTTCTTCTTTGCATTTAGTTTCTCTTCTTTTCTCAGCTATTTGTAAGGCCTCCTCAGACAACCATTTTGCCTTTTTGCATTTCTTTTTCTTGACGATGGTCTTGATCACTGCCTCCTATACAATGTCATGAACCTTTGTCCATAGTTCATCAGGCACTCTATCAGATCTAGTCTCTTAAATCTATTTGTCACTTCCACTGTATAATCATAAGGGATTTGATTTAGGTCATACCTGAATGGTCTAGTGGTTTTCCCTATTTTCTTCAATTTAAGTTTGAATTTGGCAACAAGGAGTTCATGATCTGAACCACAGTCAGCTCTCGGTCTTATTTTTGATGACTATATAGTGCTTCTCCAACTCTGGCTGCAAAGAATATAATCAATCTGATTTCGATGTTGACCAACTGGTGATGTCCATGTATAGAGTCTTCTCTTGTATTGTTGCAAGAGGGTGTTTGCTATGACCAGTGCGTTCTCTTGGCAAAACTCTCTCAGCCTTTGCCCTGGTCCATCTTGTACTCCAAGGCCAAATTTGCCTATTACTGTAGGTATCTCTTGACTTCCTACTTTTGCATTCCAGTCCCCTGTAATGAAGAGAATATCTTTTTTGGGTGTTAGTTCTAGAAGGTCTTGTATGTCTTCATAAAACTGGTCAACTTCAGCTTCTTCAGCATTACTGTTTGGGGCATAGACTTGGATTACTGTGATACTGAATGATTTGCCTTGGAAACAAACAGAGATCATTTTGTTGTTTTTGAGATTGCATCCAAGTACTGCGTTGAGAACTCTTTTGTTGACTATGATGGCTACTCCATTTCTTCTAAAGGATTCCTGCCCACAGTAGTAGATATAATGGTCATCTAAGTTAAATTCACCCATTCCAGTCCATTTTAGTTTGCTGATTCCTAAAATGTAGATGTTCTCTCTTGCCATCTCCTATTTGACCACTTCCAATTTACCTTGATTCATGGACCTAACAGTCCAGGTTCCTATGCAATATTGTTCTTTACCCCATTGGACTTTGCTTCCATCACCAGTCACATCCACATCTGGGTGTTGTTTTTGCTTGGCTCCATCTCTTTATTCTGTCTGGAGTTATTTCTCCACTGATCTCTAGTAACATATTGGGCACCTACCAACTGGGGGAGTTCATCTTTCAGTGTCCTATCTTTTTGTCTTTTGATACTGTTCATGGGGTTCTCAAGGCAAGAATACTGAAGTGGTTTGCCATTTCCTTCTCCAGTGGACCACTTTTTGTCAGAACTCTCCACCATGACCCATCCATCTTGGGTGGCCCCACACAGCATGGCTCATAGTTTCATTGAGTTAGACAAGGCTGTGGTCCATGTGATCAGTTTGCTTAGTTTTCTGTGATTGTGGTTTTCATTTTGTCTTGCCTCAGATGGATAAGGATTAGAGACTTACGGAAGCTTCCTGCTGGGAGAAATCGGGTCTTTTTCTGATGGATGGGGCCATACTCAGTAAATCTTTAATCCAATTTTCTGTTGATGGGCGGAGCTGTGTCCCCTCCCTGTTGTTTGACCTGCAGCCAAACTATGGTGGAGGTAATGAAGATAATGGTGACCTCCTTCAAAAGGTCCAGTGCATGCACTGCTGCACTCAGTGCCCCTGACCCTGCAGCAGCCACCACCAACCCATGCTCCTGCCGGAGACTCCTGGACACTCACAGGCAAATCTGGGTCAGTCTCATGTGGGGTCACTGCTCCTTTCTCCTGGGTCCTGGTGTGCACAAAATATGGTTAGGTGTAAATTCTGTAAAAGTACATACAAGGACCTTTACAACCAGATTCTGCTTTCTCAATCTCTATACTCTATAGGCACCACGTTTCAACACCACCAGTCTTTCATATTTCTTGGTCTTTCACATCTCAATGCCTTTTTGCATTTTGTTCCACCCATTCTTGTAGTGTCACTCCCCTCCTGTCTTTACATAGTGAATTCCTGTTTACCTCAAGCATAAACGTTCATTCTATGGATGCCCTCCCCAAAGTTTTGCTCTTCCCTTCTCTTTTTTTCCCACAATATTTTAACATATTCTTATTATTTGTTGTTTTGTTGTTGTTTAGTTACTTAGTCTGACTTTGTGACTCCATGGACTGGAGCACAAGTGTGTATGTATGAATACAGTTTAATAAATATTTAATATTCTTATGATAATACTTATTAAATTGTATTAATATGCACACACATATGTGTGTCTGTCTGTCTTTTAATTTCTATTATCTTTCTTGCCTCTTAGACTCTCAGTTCTCAAGTTCTGGGATCCTGACTCACTATTTTTTTTATTTTTACTGCAATGACTATTGTGTCACTGGCATGTAGTTGGTACCAACAAATGTAAACAATAATAGAATTAATGTGGCTGACAAATTTTATCCTAAATAGGCCAGTGATATTTTTTGTAGTCAACTCATTGAAGAGGCAAAAATAAAATCAAGTTATATTTTGTCATTTCTAATTTTTGTCCCAAACACTTATGCATCAATTCTCTCATTTAACCCTCATGACATCTATAATAACAAATCATTCCCATATTCTGCTCAGGCAAAGACAGGTTAAGTCATTGGTCTGTAGTTAATAGCTAGTAACTGTCATTAAAGAAAAAACTTTCATCTCCTGACTCCCAACTGCACATTCTTTCAACTGCATGGGGCATTCATTTTTAACCTTTATTCCTCACAGAATCATTAGGAATTGTACTGATATTATAGTGATCCTAACAAAGGTAATAATATTTGAAAAATAATATTCAGTTTGAATAGTAATCAAAGAAAAATGATATCATTTTCCTTATTAAATTAAAATAACACTGTTGGGGGGGATGTGGTAAGATGAGTATTCTCTTTTTTTATTGGTAGCAATAAAATTGATTTTAAACTGTCCTTTGGAAAGTCATTTGGCTATATTTTGTAAGAAGCCTAGACCATTTAAACACCTCATAAATCTACTTCTTAGAATGTATGTTACAATAATTTGAGACATAGATTTATGTACATAGCTTTATGTTTATTATAGATAATACAGCATTGCTTACAATAGTGGTAAAAACTGAAACAGCCTAAATATACAACAATGAGAAATGACTAAGTGATTTGAAGTATGAGGGAATATTATGATGGCAATAATTACATTTCAAATCAATTTTAGTAACAGGAGAATCCTTATAATGCTAATTTTGACCAGACATAAAATAATGTTTTCATAATCCATACTTGAATTTGAATATACTAAAACTAAGAGTAACTTCCATCTGGAGGTGTTAAGTGGGGAAGCCCAAGGAGGAAATCCACTGGAGTTTGTAAAAAAAGAAGAGAGATCTTAGCAGAAAACATCACAGATTGCTCAAATTATGGGTTTTGAAGAGTCATTTTCTTCTTTCTATTTTTCTGAGGTTTCCATATTTTCTGCAGCAATCATGTCTTTCTTTTACAAATGGGAAAAAATATTTACTTTTAAATCTGACTTGATTTTTACCAAATACATTATCTAGAGCAGTATACCTGAAAGTGTGATCTAAATCTCAGGGCTAGCTAATTAAAATAATTATTTGTTGGTTCCAAGCCTAATGAATCAAAGATCTCAGTGGCTGGTGCCCCATCCACTGGGGCAGGAATCTGCATTTTAAACAACTCTCATGCACACTGAAGTCTGAGAAACCAGTGACCCAGAACTCAGCAGCACAGAACTCAGGAACATTTCCTTATCTCTTTTGGCACTGATTCTAATCAGTGTGCTTGGCTTCCATCTGGAGCCTGGGGCCTGGCTCAGCTTCACTGAGCACAGAGCTTTCCTAGACTCCCAAATTCTATTCAGAATTTCTACTATGCCCTTGCCTGAGAGAGATTACTCAGTAAACCATTTTGGTTAATGTGTTCCAGGTAGACTTAGGTAAGTCAACTAGCCCATTAAAATCCTTTGCCCTCTTCGATGCATGAGACAAGGGCTCAGGGCCGGGGCAATGGGATGGCCCAGAGGGATGGGATGGGGAGGGAGGTAGGTGGGGGGTCCAGGAAGGGGAACACATGTAGACCCATGGCTGATTCATGTCAATGTATGGCAAAAACTATTACAATATTGTAAAGTAATTAGCCCCCAACTAAAATAAATAAATTTATTAAAAAAAAAAAAGAGAGATAGAGTTTTGAGGATTTTTTTCTTGACCGGCTATCCTTTCTAAGTCTCACCTTGATACAAAGTGACTCCTTTATCCTTTGATTTTCTCTATTGATAATAGTTGTAAGAGGTGCACAAAGGAGCCTTGTATGAAAGATGTATCATCACAAACAATGAGATGCCCTCGCAATTGGAAGAGGTCTGCCTGCCTTTGAGAAAAATGAACACTCAGAGTTTAATGACTTTATTTACACACACACACACACACACACACACATACTGTGCACAGTCATTATCTAAGATCTATTGTCTCTCATACTAACCTAGGGGAAAATATTAAAACGATAGTAAGGACATTTCTTTCTAAAAGTTGTGGTAAATCATTAAAACACGTATAACTTCTGTTTGGATAAAAAGGTTTAAATAAGGATTTTTTGAGTCATTAAAATGTGTAAAGCCATTCTTACTGGGAAAGACATTTTTTGCTATCTAGGTTTCCCATTTATCTCTACTCAAATGTAGATACTGTCTTGAAGGTTAAAACACTTTTTGAAATTGTATAATAGGAAACAAAACGGCAGTCCTGAAATCGCCTACTGAGCCATGCTAGCAAAGAGTACTAAGGGTTATTTTCTCACATGGATACCCTCTAGCAAGATCAGAAACAAGGTTATATATCCCAAAACAGAACCAGTTAGCTGCGGTATCCAGTGTGTGGTACTAATGAGGAGAATATCATGGTTCAGTTCCAAAACAAGCTGGTTAGTGTGACAAGAGCGATGGCCTCCCCAACCTGACTGTACAAAGCATTAGTCACCTAGGGATTTTTTAAAAAATCTGTTTGTATTAGAAATTTTTGGCCTTATTCCAGACCAACAGAATCCAAATTTCTGGGAGTAGGGCAAGAATCCTGTACTTTTAATAAAATCCCCAGGTAATTTTTATACCAGTTAGGATTTGGGGATCAATAACTCCCAGTGGGGGCTTCTCTGGTGGCTTAGACTGTAAAGAATCTGCCTGCAGTGCAGGAGACCCAGGTTTGATCCCTGAGTTAGGAAGATCCCCTAGAGAAGGAAATGGTAACCCATTCCAATATCCTTGCCTGGAGAATTCTGTGGACAGAGGAGCGAGCCTGCTCAAGCAAGAAGTAATTAAGGATGAATGCTGTGTGTGCTCCTGTTGAACCCTTTGCAACCCTATGGACTGTAACCCTCCAGGCTCTTCTGTCCATGGGATTTCCCAGGCGAGAATACCTGCCTGGTGGTCTGTAACTTAAAACTACAAATTCTTAAACTGTATTAATTGAGGGAGAACCCTCAAAATAGCCTTCGCAAATATCTCTTTTCACATGCACTTCACTGAGCTTTTAAATGCCAGCTGATAGAACTCACTTTTCCTCACAAAACCTAAGACACAAAACCTAAGAGAAACCCCTTCCTGCTCTAGGAAATTGACATCAATTTCAATCCTAAGAGTAGAGATGGCTTCTCCTGAGCTTCCCCAGATTATGTTTTGGAGGAAAGAGAGAGGGGATATATTCTGCTGAGACTATGGAAGACTTTTTCACGGCTG
Source organism: Giraffa tippelskirchi (assembly GCF_054371585.1). Taxonomy (NCBI): domain Eukaryota; kingdom Metazoa; phylum Chordata; class Mammalia; order Artiodactyla; family Giraffidae; genus Giraffa; species Giraffa tippelskirchi. The sequence goes on from NC_137278.1 coordinate 120,744,235, forward strand.
AAGTATTTCCAAACGCAAAAATCAATCCCTGATCAAGACCAGAAAAATACAGAATGATCCTGAGGGCAATTGTGAGACTGAACCAAATGATAAATCTGTGTCTCTTTTGAGAATTTGTGTTGGAACAGAGGGGAGGCTCAGAGGCAGTGAATGCTGAGTAGGGCAACAGTGGATGAGTCAAATGAAAAGCCAGAAAAACTGGTAAATGTAGTAGAAAACAAAACATCAGCAGAGGACCTGAATTTTTCACTTTCTGATCAGCTGTGCTGAGGTAAAGTATCCATAATCTGACTGTATTTGTTATATTTTTCAAGTCAGCTAGATTAAAAAATAGCTCCCAGAGTTACCCAAATGGAAACTAGGGTGGGGAAATTCAATTTATCTTTAAGCACAAAATAAAATTCATCTCTTTTCTTTTTGATAGTTTTAAGGCATTTTTTTTTTTTTAGTTTAGGTTTGGAAATCTCAGTTTTAAACAGTTCTGGCCACCTTTGAAGCTGGTGTTAATTCCCTTTCTGTCAGAAATTGGACATGTTAACTCTTCACCAAAAGAATCTTCAGACCTAACCCAACTGGCTCAGCAAATCCTCCCTTAAATGCCAGTAACCCATTTCCGTTGTCATCTAACTAAATTCAAAGCCAAGGAGATCTGCCTTTGCAAATTCTGGCAACTATAATTGACATTTACCCACCATCCTGTCTGTTACATATTTGGACTTTTTTTTTAAAAGATAAACTTTATCTCAATGCCTCCTGTTCTAAATATGTTCAAAAGCTGGAATGGGTCTTGGGGAGAAAGCTGGCCTACAGTATTACTTTGTAAGATGCCAGGCACCTATAATTTTTATGCGTCAATATTTTTATTTTTTCTGGGAATGCTAATGAAGTTTTATGGACAGCAGACTGGGTAGAGGCTGGACAGAGAGAAGAGAATTTACAGGCTTCATAGGCAGAGCTTTGCTGGAGCCCAAGCTGTTGAGGCATGCATGCCCGGTCGTGTCCGACTCTTTGCGACCCCATGGACTGCAGCCAGCCAGACTCCTCTGTCCATGGAATTTCCCAGGCAAGAATACTAGAATGGCTTGCCATTTCCTTCTCCAGGGGATCCCCAACCCAGGGATCAAATCCATGTCTCTGATGTTTTCCTGCATTGGCAGGCAGTTTCTTTACCACTGAGCCATCTGGGAAGCCCTTCACTGGAGCCTAAGACATTTTTCCAAGCCGCATTTTTGTGTGCAGGTTATTGAACGCTTTACTCCCTCAAATGTGAAAGACTCATCCCCTAAGGAAGTTTTCTTACTGGTTTTATTCAGTCATTGCAAACTCTGTTTCTCAATCCTGGATCCACATTCTAATTTCCTGGGAAGCTTTTAGATAAGCCCAATGCCAAGATTGTTTCAACATGGCTGAGTAGAAGGACATGCATTCATCTTCTCTTGCGACTGTTGAAGGGTCTCCTGCAGAGGTGTGGGTCAGCAGTGGCTTGCCACGGGGAAGGGGGGGGGTTGGCACTGGCAGCTGCAGTCCTGGGAAGTGACCCTTGGCGTAAGTCCTCCTGGAGGTTACCATTACCCTATCACAGAGCCTGCAGACCAGGACTGGGTTGCCTCAGGATAAGCAACTAACAAAGGGAGTCAATACTTTTAATACAGTGTTTTTACCTAGAGAATCTTAATATTAAAGGAGTTTCCACTCTGTTATTAGAACAAAATGATGCATAAGCCATCTCTTTCTTGAATTCAGCAGGGTCCTTGACCTGTCAGGCTACAAAGAGAGAAGTCTGGTTGCTATCATTTTGAGACAGTCAGCCAAATGCTTTTACAGGAAAAAAAAAAAAAGAAGAAACTGTGAGTAGATGAAGGTTCTGCCTATAAAGTAGATGTTACTACAGTGCATTGTGGTTCTATAACCATGTGCCCAAAGGATAAAGAATTCAGGTGTGAAGTAGTATAGCAAGAGTTGCAAATTAAATAAGCTGTGCTCTGGGGTTTTTCCTTTAGTGGGCCGCAGAAACATGCCCATGACTCCAGGGAATGTGGTGACTAAGTTGAAAAGGAAGCATTCACACCTCATGTTAAATGTAGCAGAGGAGAAGTTATTAAACATTTCTTGGCAATTAATTACCTGAGATACATCTTTTTTCACAGCTTTGGTTTCAGGTATATGGGAAAGTTGAAAAAGTTTAATTGCATCTAATTTGTTTCTGTAGTTTAATCACATGCCTAAGTATTGTGCTGAAGTCTGCAATCTGTGTAATAATTTGTAAGGGGCTTCATTCTGACACCCTCAGAGGAAGGGAATTTTTTTTAACTTTTGTGCAATAATCATACCTGACCTTTGCTCTAGTAGCTTCTTGGAAATTAAGGAAATGATGAAAACCTGCCTAGTGTGTTATAGGTTAGATACAATTTGGAAAGAAATCCTTCTTACCATTCCTGTAGGCTTTCCTTAGATGCACTCAGTTTAATCACATTCACCAACCTATTGGCCCACATTCTGAGAGAAATTCCTTCTCAGAAGCTAAGTGAGAGATAGAGGGTAAGCATCCCCTGTACATCTGGCCCATTTTGTGTTTTCTTCTGGCCACACTGTTATCTTCAGTCACCTGTGATCTGATTACTTCTCCAATCTTGCTGACTTCCTATTTTCTAGATTTCTTATTTAACCACTACATTCAAGCATTTTCACCTTTTGGCTTCAAGACCATCTTCTCATTTTCAAACCATCTCTACTTTTCTTCATACTACTTAGTAATACTTAAAATCACATCACTTATCTATTTATTTAATATCAGCTATTTGCCCATCTTCTTTCACTGAAACATCCATGAAAGAAGAGGGCTTGTCAGTTTCATTGACTCTTAAATCCTCAGCATCTACTCTGGGGTCTAGAACAGAGTTTGCCTTCAATAAATGGTTGATGAATGGATGGGTAGATGGATGAAACCCTGACATTTTCTCAGCTCTGTTCTGGACTGGTTCATGTCCCTGATTAATTCCATGGAGTATGCTCCATGGAACTCAGACCACATGGCATATTTTAGGCAGTTGCCAAAATCTTTATACATATAGTACAGGCAAAAAAAAAAAGAGTTAAAGAATTTAAAATCTACTAAGAAGTCTCAAAATAAATATGAAAATAGAGTCTGAGTGATAATTTACCAAAAAATGGAAACCACATGACAACTGATGAAACTGACTCAGGACAGTAAATTTTGGGAAAGCAGACTCACCCCTAGAGCTACTTCTTGTGCCTTTTCTCTAGAGGTGATGGATAGAATGGATGGAAAATGAGAGTAATTGTTTTCCAGATTAAGCTGAATCAATATCCCCTCAGCGACACATCCAAATGCAAGGACCAAGCATAAATAAGAGCAAAGTAGCAGTGATAAGCATTTTAAGTTGAAAGTTTTAACTAGATATAAGCAAATGTAGAGAGATAATGACGGGCCCTTGTAGCCAGGATAGGATTTCACTTATTCTTAAAAAAACTATCAAGAAGACAATGACAAATTGTATCAGAAACTGAAGCTCTGATAGGCTTATTAAACTGTTCCAGGTTCTAAAATGATGAATATGTGATTCAAGCCCATATACATGCTCTTTCAACTATACCAGGAATGGCAGATGGTATCACTTTACCTTCTATTCTGACTGGTAGTAGCAGTCTCAAGACCAGTGTTGGGAAGCACGCTAAGATTCCAGCAGCATCCATGGGGACAGATGGTATGGTCAGCCCTATCTGCTAGGAACATGACAAGGAGGAGTGGTCACACTCAGACAGTTTGCCATCTCTGCACATGTGTATTTTTTATAAAGTTTGGTAATTTGGAGAGAAAGATACTCTATGAAAGGTTACTAACAGTCTTAGTATAGTCAGTAACCCTGAGGAGGCATTTCTTCTATTTAAACAGACAAATGTTGCTTTTCTAAAATTGAAGTATAGTTGATTTACAATGTTGTGTTAATTACCGCTGTTCAGCAAAGTGACTTAATTATACATATATATATATACATTTTAAAATATTCTTTTCCATTATGATTTATTGAATATAGTTCTCTGTACTATGCAATAGGACTTTGTTGTTTATTCATTCTATGCATAGAAGCTTACAACTGCTAACACCAACCTCCTACTCCCATTGATGCTTTTTGATGGGATCTCTATCTGGATATAACTGAAATATTTTAGATTTTTTCCTTTTTTTTAATTACAAAAGAGTACATACTTGTAACAAGTAAACAGATACAGAGACCCATAGAGTTTAAATAATCTCCCTCCACTCTACCAATCTTTCCCACTCCTGCCTAAACAAACTGGCGTACCTCCTTCTTCATCTTCCTCTACGTTCCTCCGTGTTTTCTGTGTTTTACTTATTATACCACAAACTGGAGTTCATCATTTGTTTTTGTAATTACACCACTCTATCTATAATTTATCTATTTTCTTCAACATTTCCCATCTAATATTTTATACTCTGCCATATAACCATAATTTATTTTACCATTCTCCTGTCAATGGACATTCAAGTTGTTTTCAGTGCTGTATCGTTTCATATAAAGTTGTAGTAAATATTGTTGGACACACATCTTTATGCACTGATGCTGTTATTTTTATAGGATAGATTATAAAATGTGGAATTACTAGGTCAAAAGGTGCATTCATTTTTAACTTAACACACTGTTCCATATTATTTTGCAAAAGCTTAGCAATTTATGTTCCTATCAACAACATATGAAAGTGCCATTTCCCTGTATCCTCATCAGCACTTACATGTTATTTTTTTTTAATTTTTGTGATTTGAAGAGCAAAAGGTGATATTTAATTGCTGTTTTACTTTGCCTTTGCCTGGCTACCCATAAAATTGAGCAACTTTTCATGTTGATTGATTAGCTGAGTTTTATCGGTAAGTTGATATTTCAGTGTTTAAAGATATATATGTTGTATAATATACCATTTTTCTTATCAATTTGTAGGTATTCTTTATATGTTCTTTATATAGTCAAGAAGTCACTGTTTATCTGTCAGATGTGCCACAAAAACATTTTATCTTCAGTCATGTAGGTTTTTAAATTTTGTTTAGAATGTTTTTGCCCTAAAATTACAGTTTACCTAAAGCAGTTAAGTGCATGCTCTGTCGTGTCCAGCTGTACTGGAGTGGGTTGCTGTTTCCTACTCCAGGAGATCTTCCCAACCCAGGGATCAAACCTGCATCTCCTGCATTAGCGGGTGGATTCTTTACCATTGTGCCACCTGGGAATTCCAAATAGTTAAGACTCTCTCTTTATATGACTCTACTTTGCAAGTCTTGGTCAGTAAGATTTCTTCTTTCCTAAAACTGTTTTCTCAAAAATATTTTCCTAAAATTTCTTTTAATATAGCTAAAGTATTATATCTTATATCTTAAGTGCCCATTTATTTCTAAGTTTTTTTAGCTAATTTTTCTTTTAGATGGGGTTGCCAAAGAGGACACTATTTTTGAAGTATCTAGAAAGAGATTATATATAAACAGATCATTAGAAAACAATGTAGACAGAAGCGGTGGGCATAGGGATGCTCATAGAAAGAAGACATACTGAATTTAGCCAGTGTATGGAAGTACGCCCAAGTGAGCCTTAAAGGGTACTGCAAGCATATGCAAATCATATCAGTACTCTCTCTTTTTCTTGACTCACACCATCATTGGTATTTCTGATGCTGCTCTCTCCCTTGGTCCTTACTACCAATAGTCCTACTTCTAGCGGATTAATCCCAGTCTCAATGCCTAAAGTGTCAGACAGGTAACATACAGGATAGAATCCAGCCAGTAAAAGCATGCCTTGTTTAAATCAGTCAGCTCCCCATCAACACATTCTGATTCTTGCCATGTAAGAACACAACCAGATTATGTAATTTTTCAAGAGAATTTTAAATATTGATTTTTATGTAAATGTCTAATTTTTAAACATAAGCAACTGATTTTATTTGAACACACACACACAGAGACAACCTGTGAGCCAAACAAAAACCACCTCTAAGCTTTATTCTCTCCATGAGCTGCCACTTTGCAATCTCAGGACTACTCCAAGCTCTGCTGACTTTAATATGTTCTGCATACTCTGCCAGTTGTCATCTCACACTTTTAATCAAAAGCTGTCTGTTGTACTACCCTGTTGAATGACTTAAAAGCTAAGTTCCTAGCCTGACTTTCAATGTTGTCAGTGCTTTTGGCCTTCACCCACCTTGCCAGCTTTATCTCCCACACAGCCAGTAAAGATTGGTCCCTTTAGGCATCTAACAGAATGACTTATGCATGACATGCCCAATAAACATTTTTACACTGGCTGGATGAATGGCTTTTTGAGGAATAATGTGTTGACAGGTTTAGGTATGAGATTTAAATTGGAGTTTGGCACAATAGATAGGATTCAAAAGGGGCAAAGCCTGGAATAAAGATGAAAGAGCTTGGACATTATGCTACAGGCAGGATGTGTAGTAGAAAGCATACAAAACTAACAATCAGGTAGCCTGGATTTAAATCCAGCTCTTCTATTTTTCCATTATGTTGTTCTGGCTAAGTGACTTACTGTTAATCAGTCTAAATGTCTTTATTTATAAAGTGAGGAGATTGGAAGTTTTAGTTTTTGTTTTCATTAGGTAAAGACCAATTTGAGGAAGGGAAATGTTCTCAAAGTAGTTGTTTAGAAAGACTGATGTCATGTTAAAAGGGGATGTGAAGCAGAAAACTATCTTGAGACACCGAAGTCATTTTGGAGATCATTGCATTGGTCAAACTGTGAAGCAATAAATTTGATAAAGCCACAAAGCATCATTAAGCATAAAACAGAAGAAAGAGGATGTAAGCAACTCTATGAATAAAGAATTTGCAGGATTTGGTATCTAGTTAGAGAGAGGAGAGGAAAAACTCAGAAAGCATTATGGTTTCTGAATTTAAGATACAGGAAAGACCTCAAAGACAAGGACTAGTAAATGGTTAATAAATATTGCATTAGGACCTGTGTTAATAACCATATATAGTTACATGGAAGAAGCAGTGAATGTGAAGTAAGTAGAAAACATTTAAACTCCCCCTAACATTCCAGTCTACTCCAAGCAATTGACTTTGATGATCAAACACTTTATTATGACTTCTCTTCCCTTGAACTATATAAATATCTTCCTGGTCTTAGACTGGAGATCTGAAAGTCACAGGACTCTTGTAAACACATTACTTTTGTAAACATGTCACCTCTGTAAACATGTCTGTCAAATACATTTGGGGGTTTTCAGATCAAAAGTGCATCAAGAAAAAGAGCTAGAATTGCAGCACTGATCTCTTTTCCTGATAGTTTCTCTCCTCAGTATTGCTGCTGAGGTCCCCTGAGACCACCACCTGCCTTCCAATCGGTTGGATAGACTATGAGCAATAAGGTATTGAATTAAAAGGAGAAAGCAAATAATTGGAGAAGACTTGGAAATATAATGCTATTTCATAGTTTATAAAATCCTTGTGAAGAGTGTCTAGAACTATATTGGTCTATATAAGTCACTATGTGGCTGTTGAGTTATTGATAAAATTTATTCTTTTTTCTGGTTCTTTTTATTTTCCTCAGTATGGCTATGGGAAAATGTAGAATAGCATATGAGGTTTACGTTTGTGGCCCATATTTAATATCTGTTGAATGGTGTTGCTCTAAAGTAAGGTTTGACCAACACTGAGGGCTAACTATCATGGCATGGGAGAAGCTATATGTCAAAATTGTCACATTTTGTCAGCTAAGTAACCCCTGCCTTCTGGTTTGGGGTTTTTTTGTTTAATTTAATTAACTCCCTAGTATGCTTGCCTGGAGAATCCCATGGACAGGCTATAGTCCATGAAGTTGCAAGAGTCAGACATGACTTAGCAACTAAACCACCACCACCACACACTAGAGTCTAAGAACAAAAGAAAATGGGTATTGATATCACATTTGTTGATATCATAGAATCATCTCCATCCTGAAAAAAGATGAGTTCTATTTTGGCCATCCTGTGTTTGAGGTAGAGCATCCAGAGAGAATGTAAAAAAGGATGGAAGACATGAAATTGAAGCTTGGGAGTGAAGGTAGGACCTGAGGTGTCATATATTACATAAACTGAAGCAAAAAAAGGTGTGTGTTTAAAGGCCTGTATTTAAATGTCCACATCTCTCAATATTCAGTGTTTGGTCATGAATAAATTTATCTCCAATTGCTAAGACTCATTTCTTGGTGGTAAAGTAGGAATAATCCTTTTTATCCCTCAGTAAATATTGTTGGAGCCTATCAAGTGCCAGGCAGTGCTCAGATGCTGAAGACACTATGATGAACAAGGCCCAACCTTGACCTCCAAAAGATTAGATCTAGTCCAGGAAGCATTAGGGAAATGAGTAGTAATGGGTTGGTGTTAGAGTTGTCATAGTTGGATAAATACCAAGGATCCGCAAATTCAGCCTTAAAGAGGGTCAGATTCCTTCACTCTGATCATCCATATTCAGATATCTGTATTCAGGGCAGTTGTCCCTCCTCTGAAAACTTTCACAGTTGCCTCTCCACACTGCAGCTATTCACCTATTAGCCCATGTATACCTCCACTAGCATCTACCATCTATAGAGTCATTATCTTTTTTTTTTTTCCTCTCTGTCTCCATTAGATTATGAAATCCTTGAAGGAAAGATTTTTGTTTTCTAATTCTAGATGCTTAGAAAGCTTCAAGGACTAAGTAAATATTTTCTCTTTCTCTTTCTTTCCTGTTTCTTCCATTAGAGGTAAGAGCTGAAATCCCCCCCCAAAAAAGAACTGAAAGACAACGTGTGCTCAGTTGCTGAGTCATGTCTGATGCTTTGTGGCCCCATATACTGTAGCCTGCCAGGCTCCTCTATCCTTGGGATTTTCCCTGCAAGAATACTGGAGTGGGTTACCATTCCCTACTCCAGGGGATCTTCCTGACCCAGGGATCAAACCCACGTCTCTTGTGTCTCCTGCATCAGAGACAGAATAAAGAATCCAAAATGTAGAGGGTTCAGGACTGTGTTTTGAGAAAATCTTCATTTTAGAAGAAAAGAATTCTAAAGAGAAGAGGATTTCTCAAAGAGAGTGTGGAGAAGAATACTGTCAAACACTGCAGGGACATCATAAGAATGAGATTGCAGAAAGACTTGCAATCTTGTTGTGTTACATTTGTTATCTGAATTCATATCAAAATACTATAGAATAAATTTCCTAGTGACTTCTTTAGCTTTAGCAATGATGTGTCTTTGTTTTTCTATCTATGAGCATTACAAAACCTTAAGAAAGGATGAGATTATTCTGCCAAATGACCACAAACCCTTTTGAAGTCTGGCAGATACCTTCAGTGAACATACAGTGAGCAGTGAACTCCCAGCAACAAAGGAAGTTGGGTGATTTCTCTTGTTAGCATGAGTCATGAATGGCCTGACTCTAAGCATTGTTAAAAAAGAAACAGCTTCAGTTTCTTCTTTCACTTACTTCTAGCAGGTGGTTGAAGCAAAGGTTCAAAAGCTTGAAAACCTTGATGAATCATACATACTCTCTTCCTTCTCATAGACGCCATTCTGACTCAATGATCTTCACATTCCCAGATAAAGTACTGTGCTGGAAAGAGGCCTGAACTCATGGAGGCCTGATTCTGAGTCCTGAGTTTGCTACTGCCTAACCAAGAGCAAAGATCAAATTGCCAATATCTGTTGGATCATAGAAAAAGCAAGAGAGTTCCAGAAAATCATCTACTTCTGCTTCATTGACTAAGCTAAAGTCTTTGACCATTTGGATCACAACAAACTGTAGAAAATTCTTAAAGAGATGGGAATACCAGACTGCCTTACCTGCCTCCTGAGAAATCTGGAGGTCAAGAAGCAACAGTTAGAACTAGATATGAAACAACAGACTGGTTCAAAATTGAGACAGGAGTACGTCAAGTCTGTATATTGTCACCCTGCTTATTTAACTTATATGCAGAGTACGTCATGAGAAATGCCTAGCTGGATGAAGCACAAGCTGAAATCAAGATTGCCAGGAAAAATACCAATAACTTCAGATATACAGATGACACCACCCTTATGGCAGAAAGCAAAGAAGAACTAAAGAGTCTCTTGATGAAAGTGAAAGAGGAGTGTGAAAAAGCTGTCTTAAAATTCAGCATTCAGAAAACTAAGATCATGGCATCTGGTCCCACTTCATGATAAATAGATGGGGAAACAATGGAAACAGTGAGAGACAATTTTCTTGGGCTCCAAGATCACTGCAAATGGTGACTGAAGCCATAGAAATAAAAGATGCTTCCTCCTTGGAAGAAAAACTATAACAAATCTAGACAGCATATTAACAAGCAAAGACATTACTTTACCAGCAAAGGCCCATCTAGTCAAAGCTCTGGTTTTTCCAGTAGTCAAGTATGGATGTGAGAGTTGGACCATAAAGAATGCTGAGCACTGAAGAATTGGTGCTTTTGAACTGTGATTTTGGGAGAAGATTCTTGAGTCCCTTGGACTACAAGAAGATCAAACTAGTCAATACTAAAGGAAGTGAAGTGAAGTGAAAGTAGCTCAGTCCTATCTGACTCTTTGCAACCCCATGGACTATACAGTCCATGGAATTCTCTAGGTCAGAATACTGGAGTGGGTAGCCTTTCCCTTCTCCAGGGGATCTTCCCAACCCAGGGACTGAACCCAGGTCTCCTGCATTGCAGGTGGATTCTTTACAAATGAGCCACAAGGGAAGCTCTTCCTAAAAGAAATCAGTCCTGAATACTCATTGGATGGACTGATGCTGAAGCTGAAGCTCCAGTACTTTGGCCACCTGATGCGAAGAACTGACTCATTGGAAAAGACCCCGATGCTGGGAAAGACTGAAGACGGGAGGAGATGGGGACGACAGAGGGTGAGATGGTTTGATGGCATCACTGACTCTATGGACATGACTTTGAACAAACTTCAGGAGTTGGTAATGGACAGGGAAGCTTGGCGTGCTTCAGTTCATGGGGTCCCAAAGAGTTGGACGTGACTGAGAGACTGAACTGAACTGAACCAAGAGCAGGGGCTTCCCAGGTGGCGCTAGTGGTAACAAACATGTCTGCCAGTGCAGGAAACATAAGAGATGCAGGTTTGGTCCCTGTGTCAGGAAGATCCCTTGGAGGAGGACACAGCAACCCACTCCAGTATTCTTGCCTGGAGAATTCCATGGACAGAGGAGCCTGGTTGTCCTAGAAGGTTACAGTTCATGATGTCACAAACACAGTCAGACACGACTGAGTGACTAAGCATGCAACCAAGAGCAAGTCATTTCTTTTTCTTCTTCTTTTTTTTAAATATTTATTTATTTTACTGCACTGGGTGTTAGTTGTGACATGAAAGATTTTAGTTGTGGCATGCAACTCGGTTGCGATATGTGGGATCTATTAATAGTTCCTTGACCAGGGATTCAACCCGGCCTCCCTGCATTAGGAGCGAATCCTTCGCCATTGGATCACCAAGGAAGTCCCAATTTCCTCATCTGTAGAAGGTGCCTTCCTGCTCTCTTATAAGTGCTTTCAGAATAAGCAGAAAGGTTCATTTCTTTGTATCCCAATTGCCTAACATAGAATTGTCTGACTCTTTGTGACCCTATGGACTGTAGCCTTCCAGGCTCCTCTATCCATGGGATTTTAAAGGCAAGAATACTGGAGTGGGTTGCCGTTTCCTACTCCAAAATATCTTTCAGACCCAGGAATCCAGCCCCAGTCTCCTGCATTACAGGTAGATTCTTTACCATCTGAGCCACCAGGGAAGCTCTTATTTAAGCAGACACTGCATAAGAGAAATTTTAAGATTTTTAAAACACTAGGTTTAGTGTTCAATATCTGAAATTCTGATTTTTACCTAAAAATTTTAAATGTTTTTTGACCACAAGTAATAGCCAGATATATTTTTTTAATGCTGAATCATCAGCAAATGATGCCCCATGGGCCAAATCCAGCCCTCTTCCCATTTTATATAGTTTTACTAGCACATAGTATACAGTCATATCTGTTCTTTTACATATAGTCTATAACTGCTTTCAAGCTGCAAAAGCTACTATGAATAGTTGTTATAGAAACTGTCTATCCCGCAAAACTTTAAATATTTATTGTCATTGTTGTTTAGTTGCTAAGTCATGTTGTCCTACTCTTTGCGACCGCATGGACTGTAGCCTGCCAGTCTCCTCTGCCCATGGTATTTCCCAGGCATGAATACCGGAGTGGGTTGCCATTTCCTTCTCCAGGGGATCTTTCTGACCCAGGGATCGAACCCATGTCTCCTGTATGGGCAGGTGGGTTCTTTACCACTAAGCCACTGGGGAAACCCAAATATTTACTATTCTGTCCCTTTATGGAAAGAGTTTGCTGACCCCTGGTATAGACTCTGGTTGACTATGAATACCAAGAAAGAAAGCTGAATAAGATCCAGGTGGGACTTTCAAGATAGTGCCCAATCCATGGACATTCTTCCTTTCAGAGAATATGGAGGCTACCTTTCAGTAGAATGAGCTCAGTTGTCAGTAAACATAACTTTACTTGAGAACTGCCTTTATTTAGAGGGTCTGCATGCTCAAGGAGACTGCCAGAATGGAACACTGAGGCTATAGTTTGCTATATGCACATGTGGCAAAAGCCTGCCTAATTCCTCTTCACATTTGAGAGCAAGCTATAGTCTCAGCAACTCTAGGACTAAAAGGACATCTGGCACATTTAAATGGTATATTTCATGATTGTCCTTATGACTAGAGTATTCTCAAGGGCTCATCATTCTATTCCCAGCATGCAGTATATTTCTTGGTAATATCAATAGATGCTCAATAAAAGCTTTTGGACCAAACTGAACTGAATATATGGATTCAGTTTTGGCAAAGACCATCTATCTTGGTCTGAGTTGTTGCATTAATACCAGATATCTTTCTTTCCAAACTTAGGGATTAAATACTAATTTTCCCAGGTTTTTTCACCTCCTCCCCCACTTTCCATCTGATTTTTAAAAGTAACAAAACTATACAAAGTTCAAATGTTTGCTAAGTACCTATTCTGTGCAAGGCAAACATAAGCAGGCATAATTCCTTTTGGTCTCATAATAATTCTCCCAGATTCCCTGGAGGTCAATTAAGATCTCCCTTTATGCTGAGGACATACAAGGCTGCCATTATGAACAAGGCCAGATGAATGTATAGGCTGAATAGTAAGAAGAGAGAAGGCAGTTGGGGTCCACATTACACCGTCTTCACCAGAGGAATCAAAGTAAAACAGCAGTTGCCTTAAGTTAGGTGGGTGAAACATGTCCCAATTAATGATGGGCTAACTGGTTCAGATAAAAGCTTCTACTTAATGAGTCATTAAAGCACATGCTTTGGAACACAGAAAAATCATGAACCATGCAGCATGCCCAGAAGCAATCTTCCTGTTCTGTGGCTGTGCTTAAATGCATGCTAATTTTGGAGGGCCTGCCATTTGTAATAGCACTGAGATGAATCACAGTGAATTTATGAATGTGATTCCGTGTCACCCATTACACAAGCTCTCCCCTGGGGAAGTGAACCATCCTGAGAGCAACTCCTAATAAGCAGAAATTAAGTGTTACTGTCCCTTGCTGCTGCTGCTGCTAAGTCGCTTCAGTCGTGTCCGACTCCGTGCGACCCCATAGACGGCAGCCCACCAGGCTCCGCCGTCCCTGGGATTCTCCAGGCAAGAACACTGGAGTGGGTTGCCATTTCCTTCTCCAATGCATGAAAGTGAAAAGTAAAAGTGAAGCCGCTCAGTCGGGTCCAACTCTTCGCGACCCCATGGACTGCAGCCTACCAGGCTCCTCTGTCCATGGGATTTTCCAGGCAAGAGTACTGGAGTGGGTTGCCATTGCCTTCTCCCTATCCCTTGCTACCAGAAGGGAAAAAAAAAAAATGCATGCCTGGGAGAGGGGTGGGAGGATGGATAATTTGCTTGTCCATAAATTGGGAGAAGGGAGAGAGATAGCCATCAATTTTGAGCCTCTGTGGCCTGGGGAACCACATTCCCTGTGCTCAAAGCTAGGAGCTCTCTTACACAGTAAATAATTCAAGAAGCCCCACAGCAAGTGCCTGGCGAGAAGGCCTGCTTCCTGCAAGCTGCCTCCTCAGCTAATCTTGGAAAAGCAATGGATCACCCTGTAGCTCGGACAGAATTTCTGCTTTCTACCTCAGGATTCTGACCAAGGCCCTCAGGCAGGGTACGTCAGGAGGAAACCAACACAATCCTGTCATTGTTTGTGTTATTTATAGCTTATTGTTTTGAAAAATGAAAAAGACTCCTATGTCAAACTGAAGATCTCATGCATGAATCTGGCAGGCACTTTTACTGGAGCGAATTTTAAAAACAAATTCAATATATTGTACACTGTTGAGGGAAATAACAAATCACAAACCCCTCCTTTCTGATATTAGGTCTTCTGTGTTCCTCCAGCATCTTCTCCTAACATTCACCCAGAGCAATTTTTGAAGAAAGGCCAATTGGCTTTTAGCTTCCAATGAACCCTCAATTTTTTCTGTGCAAAAACCAAGGAAGTAAAACCTCAAGTGTCTCTTGTTTGCTTAATCTCTGATTTTATTCTGATCTCTGATCTCTGTAATACTAATATATTTCTGGAAAAGATTAATGAGATACGATCAATATATAGTATAAAAAGTACAACAATGTGTAAAGTATAAAATGTCATCAAATGCTACTTTATGATTTTAGAACAAGACAGCCATTCTCCAAGTCAATTCATAAAATACATTTTTTAATGAGTGGAGTGTGTTTGTTTCTCAGACTTCACCTCAGGGGCCCTCAAAAGTCTTATTCTTTAGGATGTTTTTAGTCAGTAAAAGACTGGTAAACCTGATGAGAAAGATGAATGGGGTGGGGAAAGTCAGTACTGACACATGTATTTTAGAGTGAAGGGTGATTTCTGCACACTTTTAAAATTATCCAAGGTCACTGACACACAGTTGAATAACAAGGTGCTATTACTTTACTTACTGTAGAATGGAAATGAGATCAAATTCCTTTGGGATTTGCAAATGATTGTCCCTCTGGAAAAGTCTCTATAAATCTGCCAAGTAGACAGCAGCTGTTCTTACCCCTTGCCCTCTTTCACACAGCACCTTAAAAAGAACAAGCAGGGAACATCCTCTTATACTTTTATTTACTGGTTCTGCCAAATGCTTATTTGCCTCTAGGGGGCATTTCTAAAGACTGCAAAGGAAAGTATTTTAGCTCTTATGGTTGGTTGTCAAACCAGATGGCCCAGGAGTGGGAACAGAAAAGAAATAGTAACAGGAAAAAAAAGAAGTCACTTTGATCAAGTTCGTTTTTATTGCCATGAGCAGAAATAAAGTCCAACTGGCTTCTGAACTGAATTGGAGAACAAAAAAGACTGACTTATTACAGACATTTTATTAACTTTTTATCTAGCTAATTTTCCTGGGTAGACAGTAGCTGACCTAGAAAAAAATGCCATAAAAATAAAATAAGTATCATCAGAATGACATTCGCAGCATCAAGGATTAGGATTACAAAGGTCACCTTAATTCACCAAAGACTGGAAAAGACCTAGCCTTAATTAAGATAAGTACCTCCCATCTTTAAGGTCAGAATTTATTTGGAAAAGAAGAAAAGTGTTGCAATACTCAGAAATGATTGCATATCAAAAGATATTCTTTTCAATGAGCTCCTCCAAACCCCAGTATCAATACAATGACTTAGTGTTGCACCAACTATATTATCGTCTACATTCTATTGTCCAATGTATCCATTAGTTCCATTCCACCCTCAGTCACTTTTAATACCTTACTTTGTTCTTTTTCATATACTTTATATTTCCATAGTGTCTTTTATCTCCCAGTATAACACAGACATAAATTAACTAACATCCCAGCATCCTTGTGTGGGTAGAAAATTCTGTCATTCTCATTTTGAAGCTGAGAGAAACAGGTTCAGTGAGGAGAAGGGACTTGCCCAGCTAGCCGGTAGGAGAGGCAGAGATGGCCTCAGTTCCTGATGCCTGGCTATCTGCTTTAACTAATTATGTCGTCTAATTTTCTCAGAGCCACTCATATGTGGAGTGAGGAGATCAATGCTGTTGTTCAGCTGCTAAGTCGTGTCTGACTCTTTTGTGACCCTGTGGACTAGCTCACCAGGCTCCTCCATCCAAGGGATTTCCCAGGCAAGAATACTGAAATGGGCTGCCATTTCCTTCTCCAGGGGATCTTCCCAACCCAGGGATCAAAGTCAGGTCTTCTGCATTGCAGGCAGATTCTTCACCACTGAGCCACCAGGAAAGTAAGGATATCAATTCTGAAGTCCATTTGAGAAACCAGTCAATCTTTTTACCATCCACATCTACTTTAGCTTCCCAAACCAAAAAACCAAATTGATTTCCATTGAAAAACTTAAGTTCAGTTCAGTTCAGTCGCTCAGTCGTGTCCGACTCTCTGCGACCCCATGAACTGCAGCACGCCACGCCTCCCTGTCCATCACCAACTCCCGGAGTCTACCCAAACCCATGTTCATCGAGTTGGTGATGCCATCCAACCATCTCATCCTCTGTCGTCCCCTTCTCCTCCCGCCCCCAATCCTACCCAGCATTAGGGTCTTTTCCATTGAGTCAACCCTTCGCATGAGGTGGCCAAAGTATTGGAGTTTCAGCTTCAACATCAGACCTTCCAATGAACACCCAGGATTGATTGCTTTTAGGATGGATTGATTGGATCTCCTTGCAGTCCAAGGGACTCTCAAGAGTCTTCTCCAACACCACAGTTCAAAAGCATCAATTCTGCGGTGCTCAGCTTTCTTCACTGTCCAACTCTCACATCCATACATGACCACTGGAAAAACCATAGCCTTGACTAGATGGACTTTTGTTGGCAAAGTAATGTCTCTGCTTTTAAACATGCTATCTAGGTTGGCCATAACCATCCTGCCAAGGAGTAAGCGTCTGTTAATTTCATGGCTGCAATCACCATCAGCAGTGATTCTGGAGCCCAAAAAAATAAAGTCTGACACTGTTTCCACTATTTCCCCATCTATTTCCCACGGAGTCATGGGACCAGATGCCATGATCTTAGTTTTCTGAACGTTGAGCTTTAAGCCAAATTTTTCACTCTCCTCTTTCACCTTCATCAAGAGGCTCTTTAGTTCTTCTTCACTCTCTGCCATAAGGGTGGTGTCAGCCGCATATCTGAGGTTATTGATATTTCTCCCGGCAATCTTGATTCCAGCTTGTGTTTCTTCCAGCCCAGCGTTTCTCATGATGTACTCTGCATAGAAGTTAAATAAGCAGGGTGACAATATACAGCCTTGACGGACTCCTTTTCCTATTTGGAACCAGTCTGTTGTTCCATGTCCAGTTCTAACTGTTGCTTCCTGACCTGCATACAGGTTTCTCAAGAGACAGGTCAGATGGTCTGGTATTCCCATCTCTTTCAGAATTTTCCACAGTTTATTGTGATCCACACAGTCAAAGGCTTTGGCATAGTCAATAAAGCAGAAATAGATGTTTTTCTGGAACTCTCTTGCTTTTTCGATGATCCAGCGGATATTGGCAATTTGCTCTCTGGTTCCTCTGCCTTTTCTAAAACCAGCTTGAACATCTGGAAGTTCACGGTTCATGTATTGCTGAAGCCTGGCTTGGAGAATTTTGAGCATTACTTTACTAGCATGTGAGATGAGTGCAATTGTGAGGTAGTTTGAGCATTCTTTGGCATTGCCTTTCTTTGGGATTGGAACGAAAACTGACCTTCTCCAGTCCTGTGGCCACTGCTGAGTTTTCCACATTTGCTGGCATATCGAGTGTAGCACTTTCACAGCATCACCTTTGAGGATTTGAAATAGCTTAACTGGAATTCCATCACCTCCACTAGCTTTGTTCGTAGTGATGCTTTCTAAGGCCCACTTGAATTCACATTCCAGGATGTCTGGCTCTAGGTGAGTGATCGCACCATCGTGATTATCTGGGTCATGAAGATCTTTTTTATACAGTTCTTCTTATTCTTGCCACCTCTTCTTAATATCTTCTGCTTCTGTTAGGTCCATACCATTTCTGTCCTTTATCGAGCCTATCTTTGCATGAAATGTTCCTTTGGTATCTCTAATTTTCTTGAAGAGATCTCTAGTCTTTCCCAATCTGTTGTTTTCCTCTATTTCTTTGCACTGATCACTGAGGAAGGTTTTCTTATCTCTCCTTGCTATTTTTTGGAACTCTGCATTCAGATGGGAATATCTTTCCTTTTCTCCTTTGCTTTTTGCCTCTCTTCTCTTCCCAGCTATCTGTAAGGCCTCCTCAGACAGTTATTTTGCTTTTTTACATTTCTTTTCCATGGAGATTTTCTTGATCCCTGTCTCTTGTACAATGTCATGAACCTCTGTCCATAGTTCATCTGGCACTCTGTCTATCAGGTCTAGTCCCTTAAATCTATTTCTCACTTCCACTGTATACTCATAAGGAATTTGATCTAAGTCATACCTGAATAGTCTAGTGGTTTTCCCTACTTTCTTCAATTTAAGTCTGAATTTGGCAATAAGCAGTTCATGATCTGAGCCACAGTCTGCTCCCGGTCTTGTTTTTGCTGACTGTATAGAGCTTCTCCATCTTTGGCTGCAAAGAATATAATCAATCTGATTTCGGTGTTGACCAGCTGGTGATGTTCACGTGTAGAGTCTTCTCTTGTGTTGTTGGAATAGGGTGTTTGCTATTACCAGTGCATTCTCGTGGCAGAACTCTATTAGCCTTTGCCCTGCTTCATTCTGTACTCCAAGACCAAACTTGCCTGTTATGCCAGGTGTTTCTTGACTTCCTACTTTTGCATTCCAGTCCCCTATAATGAAAAGGACATCTTTTTGGGGTGTTAGTTCTAGAAGGTCTTGTAGGTCTTCATAGAACCGTTCAACTTCAGCTTCTTCGGCGTTACTGGTCGGGGCATAGACTTGGATTACCGTGATATTGAATGGTTTGCCTTGGAAACGAACAGAGATCATTCTGTCGTTTTTGAGATTGCATCCAAGTACTGCATTTTGGACTCTTTTTTTGACCATGATGGCTACTCCACTTCTTCTAAGGGATTCTTGCCCACAGTAGTAGATATAATGGTCATCTGAGTTAAATTCACCCATTCCAGTCCATCTTAGTTCGCTGATTCCTAGAATGTCGACGTTCACTCTTGCCATCTCCTGTTTGACCACTTCCAGTTTGCCTTGATTCATGGACCTAACATTCCAGGTTCCTATGCAATGTTGCTCTTTACAGCATTGGACTTTGTGTCTATCACCAGTCATATCCACAGTTGGGTATCGTTTTTGCTTTGGCTCCATCCCATCATTCTTTCTGGAGTTATTTCTCCACTGATCTCCATTAGCATATTGGGCACCTACTGACCTGGGGAGTTCATCTTTCAGTGTCCTATCCTTTTGTCTTTTCATACTGTTCATGGGGTTCTCAAGGCAAGAATACTGAAGTGGTTTGCCATGCCCTTCTCCAGTGGACCACAATCTGTCAAACCTCTCCACCATGACCCATCCGTCTTGGGTGGCCCCACACGGCATGGCTTAGTTTCATTGAGATAGACAAGGCTGTGGTCCGTGTGATCAGATTAGCTAATTTTCTGTAATTTTAGTTTTAGTGTATCTGCCCTCTGATGCCCTCTTGCAACACTTACCGTCTTACTTGGGTTTCTCTTACCTTGGGCCTTGGGTAATTCCTCTCGCCGCCGCTGCCGCCACCGGCCCCAGCCCCCCGCCGGGCCTAGCCCCTCTCGGCCGCCGCCCCCGGACCCCGGCCCCTAGCCCTTTCCAAATAAATGTCTTAATCTTTATGTCTCAATGGGCAACTTGTCATCTAAAAATGGTTTGGTGAGGACAAAACTGACTTTATGCAAACCCATTAAGAGGTTGTAAAGAAATGATTTTTTAAAATTTTATATTGGAGTATTGTTAATTAACAATGTTGTGTTAATTTCAGGTGTACAGCAAAGTGATTCAGTTATTGGGAGTCTGGGATTGACATGTAAACACTGCTATATTTAAAATAGATAACCAACAAGGATCTACTGTATAGAAAAGAAATGAATTTTTATAAAAAAAGATCCATGAAAGTAATCTTGGCTAATAATAATAAAAACTGCCACTTATCGAGCTCCTGAGCTTCAACTGTGAGCCCATGTGCATTTTCTCATTTATTGCTGACAGCTCTATGAGGGACGACTGTTCTTATTCCCACTTGAGAGATGAGAAAAAGCATACAGAGAGGTGAAAGTAAATCATCCAAGCTTAGATAGATAGCAAGCATATTTTTCCCTTCACATTGGAAATGGCACACACTCTTTGACCGTACAGTAAACATAGTGAGCACTGTGCCTGCATTTTATATGATACAGGGAGCTTTCAGCAACCTAAGAGTAAGGTGTATCCTTTCTCCTCAATAAAGTATGTGCCCATTTGCAAACAAGAAATTTATTTTTTAAAATTTCTGCTCCCATATTGAAATGTTTGGGGGGGAGGGGTGAGTTTTTATTTCAGTGTAGACAATCTTTATTGGCAGGTGTTAAGAATGCAAAATAGTAAAAATCCAGAGAGATGGGAAGGGATGTGGGGCGTGGCTCTCCTTCTCCACGTGAGGATTCTGTACCAGGGCAGTAGAATAGGCTCACTAGGTCTTCTTCCTCTTTTTCCCTTTGTTCTCCCCAGTCTCCCAAGAAAGCCTCACACAGCATTGACTCACAGTAGACACTTCTTTTCAAATTAGATTTGATGATTTCTTTCTCATTTTCCCTTAACGCCCCTTGAAATTCTGAGAGATTTATTTATTTTTTGCTTTGTGATGACATTGGCAAATAAGAGGATTCATGCCTGATCTTCATAGAACCGTTCAATTTCAGCTTCTTCAGCATTACTGGTTGGGGCATAGACTTGGATTACCGTGATATTGAACGGTTTGCCTTGGAAACGAACAGAGATCATTCTGTCGTTTTTGAGATTGCATCCAAGTACTGCATTTTGGACTCTTTTGTTGACCATGATGGCTACTCCATTTCTTCTAAGGGATTCCTGCCCACAGTAGTAGATATAATGGTCATCTGAGTTAAATTCACTCATTCCAGTCCATTTTAGTTCGCTGATTCCTAGAATGTCGACATTCACTCTTGCCATCTCCTGTTTGACCACTTCCAATTTGCCTTGATTCATGGGAATACCAGATCATCTGACCTGTCTCTTGAGAAACCTGTATGCAGGTCAGGAAGCAACAGTTAGAACTGGACATGGAACAACAGACTGGTTCCAAATAGGAAAAGGAGTACGTCAAGGCTGTATATTGTCACCCTGCTTATTTAACTTCTATGCAGAGTACAACATGAGAAACGCTGGGCTGGAAGAAACGCAAGCTGGAATCAAGATTGCTGGGAGAAATATCAATAACCTCAGATATGCAGATGACACCACCCTTATGGCGGAAAGTGAAGAAGAACTAAAGAGCCTCTTGATGAAAGTTAAAGAGGAGAGTGAAAAAGTTGGCTTAAAGCTGAACATTCAGAAAACTAAGATCATGGCATCTGGTCCCATCACTTCATGGGAAATAGATGGGGAAACAGTGGAAACAGTGTCAGACTTTATTTTGGAGGGTTCCAAAATCACTGCTGATGGTGACTGCAGCCATGAAATTAAAAGATGCTTTCTCCTTGGAAGGAAGGTTATGACCAACCTAGATAGCATATTTAAAAGCAGAGACATTACTTTGCCAACAAAAGTCCATCTAGTCAAGGCTATGGTTTTTCCACTGGTCATGTATGGATGTGAGAGTTGGACGGTGAAGAAAGCTGAGTGCCGCAGAATTGATGCTTTTGAACTGTGGTGTTGGAGAAGACTCTTGAGAGTCCCTTGGACTGCAAGGAGATCCAACCAGTCCATCCTAAAGGAGATCAGTCCTCGGTGTTCATTGGAAGGACTGATGTTGAAGCTGAAACTCCAACACTTTGGCCACCTCCTGCGAAGGGTTGACTTATTGGAAAAGACCCTAATGCTGGGAAGGATTGGGGGCAGGAGGAGAAGGGGACGACAAAGGATGAGATGGCTGGATGGCATCACTGACTCGATGGACATGAGTGTGGGGTAGACTCTGGGAGTTGGTGATGGACAGGAAGGCCTGGCGTGCTGCGATTCATGAGGTCACAAAGAGTCGGACACGACTGAGTGACTGAACTGAACTGAATGAATGATCTCTCCAAGTTAGAATTTTTGTGCCTCCTGGGACCATGCAGGCATCCACCTGAACAGTTTTGGTGGGTACAGAAGCCTGTAATTCCTAACAAGGTCATTCCAGCTGAGGATGAGCAGCTGAGGGTTCATGTACTCTGATTCATAGCTACCTTGTTCTTTTCTACCTCTTTATTCTAATGGCCAAAATAATCACCACTTCTACTGAGTGTTTATATTGAGTTTGGCACTATGCTCAGCGCTTTACATGCATTATCTCATTTACTCCTCCTCAAATCCTATAACATGGGGCTTTTATTCTCATTTAAGTATCAGAAAACTGAGCTTCAGAGGCAATGTATCACTTCAAAGATGGCATCTCTATAAGTGTTGGTACAGGCATTTGACCCAGGCAATCAGACTTCAGAGCCCAAAGTAGACTCTATACATTATTGCCTCTCTATCTTTGTATTCCTGGAAAATATCCTCCTATTTAAGACTATAAAGATAATTTTTTGTCACCAAGATAATTTTTATCATCTCTTAGAATAATTGAAGATATAATCATTTTACAACTAGTAGCTAAAGCAGACACTAAAAGAAAAATAGCTTTTAAAGAAGAATCAGTTTTTCTTTTGCAACAAACAGTCATTGAGCTGCTTTGTGTTTGCAGCAATAAAATGAAAGTGGCCATCCAGAAATCCTCACAGTGCCTGGGAGGAAGGGGAGAGGAATTAGGTCATCCTAGTTGAATCCCAAGAAGGATCACAGGCAAGAAGAAGTTGATCTCTTATATTTTCAAAATTCTTTCCAGACTCTTTGTGGGGAGAACTCACTCCCCAAAAGACAAAAAAAAAAAAAAATAGATGGGGAGCTGATTGAAACATATATATCTAAAATTTGTGGGTTCAGCTGATTAGCAACTGAAGAGATGGCCTTTATGGCCCCAGGGGAGCTTTGAGCTTACCCTTGGTTATCTTTTCCTCCTGAATAGCAGTATAAACTCCTGGGGAGCAGAAGAAAGCTGCCCTGCAAGACAAAGGCACAGGAGTTGCTCTCTCAGATGGAAGAAAAGCAACTCAAGGAATCCTTTATAGTTAACTATTAAAATTGGCTTTTCCTTTTTTTTTTTTTTTGCTTTTTTAAACTTCTTTAACCTCAGTCTCTAAGAGCAATCAAGCAATAAAACTTCTCAGTAGGTGAGCAGGAAACACCAAAGTAGCTCACCTTATTCTTTTTTTCTTCCAAACCCAGCATCCAGAACAATGGCTTAAAAGAAAACGAGCTTGCATTCTTTTGCTGCTTTTGCAGAAAAAAGGATCTCGGGACTGTGTTATGTTTTTAGCTTTGGTGTTGACCCCAAAATGTTAGGATTCCTTTAGAGTCTATGCAAGAGGGTTCAGAGAAAGGGGAGGTGAGAGATGTATGATCATCTTTATCCCCTATCCAAAGACCCTACCTACCGCTAGACCCCTGTAGTTTAAGGTGGAATTACCTGGACCAAAATAGATCAAAGGATGGGAAAAATAGATGTGGGCTAAGGCAGGACCAAAAGAAAACAGAAATGTGGAAAGGATACTAGAGAAAAAGAAAAAGGAATCATAGAAATCACTTCAGGAGAGTAACACGTACAAAAAAAGCAGGAAGAAGAGAAGCAAAAGATGAAGTAAGACATCTTGGATAATAGTTCACTTGTGTCAACCACTGACTCAATCAGTTAGCCAAAAAGGCCGTTGTCCAGGAAATAAATAATGCTAGGGGTTCAGAGACAGTGGGACATAGCCTTAACCCTAAAGAATTCACAGTTTAGGTAGGAAAATTAACATACAAATAAAAATGCAATTCATACATTAATATTATTCTTAGTTGCACTCCGTTTCTTTTTATCCTTCAAATGTGGCAAACCCTGATCCTACAAAAGGGCTTTTGGGCTTATTGGTCAGTCCCTTTGAAATGCTCTCCACACTTACCTTTACATGACAGGCTACCCCCTACTGTTTAAGTCTCATCTGCAACCCACCCACTGAAGCAGCACAGCCAATCCTGGTCTACACTCACTCGCTGTTATCTTCTCCAAAAGTCCATTCTCAGTGTCTGAAACTATCTTAATTTTTTATTATCCCACAGGTTCAAATTCATACTGTACTAGGACGTAAGCTCCTTGAGGAAGGAAACTCAGTGGTAAGTCATTGATGAAGTCATTGACGAATATTTTTTGACTGTTTGACTAACAGATTGACATAAGAATGTTATAAAAGACGTAAGCATAGGATTCTGTGGTATCAGAAGACACAAAAAACTCCACTATGAGAACATTATGGAAAGCTTCTTAGGTGAGGTGATTTTATTGTCGTTGTTAAATACATAAGCTTGAGTAGGTGTGCAAGAAGTGGGCAAGGGCAGCGGAGCATTGCAGGCCAAGAGCTCCTGTGCTGAGTCATAAAAGAGCCCTACTTCTGGAAACTGCCTTTTACTTAGAGTGTCTAGGATACAGAAGGTGTTGTACAGAATGGGACAGCCTCAGTGGAATACAGTTGTCCCTTCGTGTCCATGGGGTATTAGTTCCAAGACCACGGCAGATACCCAAATGTAAGGATGGTAAAGTCTATTAAAATTGCCTTCATACAGTTGGCCCTCAGTATCTGCGGTTTCTGTAGAAATTCCAATCGCAGTTGGTCGAATCTGTGAGTATGGATTAACAAGATTAACTGTAGTTAAAAGCCCAAGCTTTTCTTTTCTTTCTTTTTTTTTTTTTTTTTTTTGAGGTTTGAATTGCTTTTATTGGGGGAAGCACAGCAAGCCCACTGTGAAAAGCACAATCTTTGAAGCTAAACTTTCTGAAAAGACAGGCATAGCTCATTTTATTGTGCTTCACTTTATTGTGCTTTGCAGATATTGGGCATTTTTTCTTTTCTTAAACAAATTGAAGATTTGTGGCAACCCTGTGTTGATCAAAGGTGCTTCCCCCTTGGCTCAGTGGTAAAGAATCTGGCTGCAATACAGGAGACACAGGTTCAATTCTTGGGTCAGGAAGATTCCCTGGAGGAGGGCATGGCAACCCATTTCAGTGTAATTGTCTGGAGAATCCCACGGACAGAGGAACCTGGTGGCTACAGTCCATAGGGTTGCAAAGATTTGGACAACTGAGTGGGTATGCATGCAAACACATGTTGAGCAAATCAATTGGCACCATTTTCCTATAACATGATTTTTTAGGCCTGTGCATTGTTTTTGGAGACAATATGCTATCGCATGTTTAATAGCGACGTGCATGCATGCTAAGTCACTTCAGCCATGTCTGACTCTGAGACCCCACGGACAGTAGCCAACCAGGCTCCTCTGTCCATGGGATTCTCCAGGCAAGAATACTGAAGTGGGTTGCCATTCTCTTCTCCAGAGGATCTTCCCGACCCAGGGATCAAACCCTGGTCTCCTGTGGCTCCTGAATTGCCCCAGATTCTTTACTGCTGAACCATGAGGGAAGCCTAATAGCCTACAGTATTGTGTAAACACAACTTTTATATGTACTGAGAAGCCAAAAGAGTCGTGTGCCTCATTTTATTGTGATGTTCACTTTATTGCAGTCATCTGGAACCGGACCTGCAGTATCTCCAAGGGATGCCTGTAAATCCTGGTTCTTCTACTAATATTTAGGTGATATCACGCAACTTACCAGTCTTCTCTGTGCTTCAGTTACCTAATCTGTAAAATGGGAATTTGATTCTGGGAAGTATTAAGTCAGTTAATATATGTAAAATATTTTAAAAAGGGTTAGCACTCAAAAATGTTTTTATTGACAGGGGGTGATGGGAAGAAGTAATTATAGCTACATGACAGTCTTATTTTATTTTAAACATTTTATTTAGATTATCTAACTTTATATATACTTATAGGATACTATCATCACCATCTTACAGATAAGGAAACTTGAGAGACAGAGAGGTTCAGTAATTTGTCCAGAGTCACACAGCAGTAAATAGCAGGACTGGGTGCTCAACCTAGGAGGTCGGGTTTTTAAATCTTGCCTTTCACCATTATACTATGCCATTTCTTAAGGTGCTTAATTCATAGGGATCCTGTGAGGAAAAATGAAATAAAGTATATAAGTGGTTCATCAAAGGGCCTGGTGAATGTTAAGCACTCAGTGTGGTACGTATTTTTTAA
This sequence comes from Giraffa tippelskirchi, assembly GCF_054371585.1. NCBI lineage: Eukaryota > Metazoa > Chordata > Mammalia > Artiodactyla > Giraffidae > Giraffa > Giraffa tippelskirchi. The sequence continues at coordinate 120,770,615 of NC_137278.1, forward strand.
ATGTCTACAGGACAATAGAGCTATAATTAGAATAAGTCACTATTTAGAAAATATAGCTATCTGTGGATTTACTGGGAGACTCAACAGAATCTGGAGAAGACAGGGAGCATTTCAGCAATAACTGACTAGTTGAATTATTGCTAAACAGGCAATAGAAAGGTGGAATAGCCACAATCACTTGCTTGACCTTGATTTCTGATGGGAGTACCAAAGCCTTCTTGGGCATCAATCTTTGCCCAGCTGTACTTCTTCACTAATTAATTTTAAAAAGGTCTAAGTCAATTAATTATAAAGTAATGGGTTGTCACTTCCAGTTGCCAAATTATCTACATTGCAGCTGTATCTAATTAGTTAGCTTATTCCATCTCATTCTTGGAAACATGCTATTTTCCCACTTTATGTTAATTTATGTACATAAGTTCTATGAATAACAAGCTATACATTATTCTGTAATAAATTGTGAAACTAGTGCTTTGTGGACATTCACAATAAAATAAAATAATATGAAATAGTATAAAAACACCGGAATAACAAGAAGAAAGCACTTTTACAATACTTATTCAAAGTTAATAAATAACTAAGCAAGCAAATTAAGCAAGAATTTCATAATGGAACATAATAAATGCCTTTAAAATGCTCATGCTTTAAAATGTGTAAAACTAGCCAAAAACCTGGTGATTTGGTACTGTCAACTGATTCCTGATGTTGAAGAGGATGGAACAAAAGCAGAAATAAAAATGCGATTTCATTTATTACTCGTAGAGTTGGGTGTTCTTAACATAAATGTGAAGAAATATATTTTCTTCAACAAAGAACCTATCTATTCCCTTTGTCCTATTCTTCCTTTTTTTCCTTCTATCTCAGTAGAAAGGGTGTCCTTCTTATCCAAGGCTGAAACCTCCATCAAAGCTCCAAGTCTCATTCCCTCCCACCTCTCCTGAGATTCGGCTGCATAAACAACTCCCTGTTTTCTTTTGCATTATCAATTACTGCCTCTCCTGACCCCTTCTCAGCCCACAAACAGGCATATATCCTTCTGCTATTGACAACAGCTCCCTAAGGCTGAGCTCTGCACTACTACTGTAAACTATGTCCCTCGATTTATTTCACTCCAAGCAAAGTCTCAGCTCTTGTGTCTACTTCTATGTATGTGTAAAGCCTTTCTAGGAAACTAAGCTGCTATGATCTGCCTAGCAGATTTAGCACCTTGCTCATAATCCACATACAGCCTTTGCATAGTAAGCACCCAACAAGAATTAGCTTTTCTGGTGTTGTCACTGTCATTTGAGCAATGGAATATCACGCTGCTTCAGAGAGCAGGCTCCAAAATCAGACATTGTCCCTCAAATCTTGGCTCTACCTCCTTGTAACTGTGCAACCTAGGGCAGAATACTTAATTTTGAAACTTTGAATTCTTAAATATAAAATGTATGTAGTAGTTATAACCACCTCACAGAGTTTATGATAAAGATGAAAAGAAGTAAAGCATATAAGTACTTAGAACTATGTCCAGAACATAGTAAGTACTCGAATATACCTGGCGAATCCAAGCACTGAATTCCCTTCTGGGGAATGTTATCCAACAAAGAATTCATGTTTTCAAACTGTGATGCTGGAGAAGACTCTTGAGAGTCCCTTGGACTGCAAGGAGATCAAACCAGTCAATGCTAAAGGAAATCAACTCTGAATATTCATTAGAAGGACTGATGCTGAAGCTCCAATACTTTGACAACCAGATGCAAAGAGCCAACTCATTGAAAAAGACCCTGATGTTGGGAAAGATTGATGGCAAAAGGAAAAGGGGATGACAGAGGATGAGATGGTTGGATGGCATCACCAACTCAATGGACATGAGTTTGAGCAAACTCAGGGAGACAGTGAAGGACAGGGAAGTCTGGTGGGCTACAGTCCATGGGGTCACAAAGAGTCAGACATGACTTAGTGACTGAACAACAACAGCAACCCATACTGAATCCACTTTCTGGGCAAATGTCTTAGGTTTGGCCAATCAGACCACTTAGTCTTCTTTCTGGTCACATGACCCATGTCTGACCAATCAGAGCACTGAATTCCCTTTCTTGGTTATGTGACCTGGCTTTATCAATCCACATAAGCCTGCTAATTTGGTCTCCCTTGTTCAGTTTACAAAAGAGACTTGGAGAAGATATTTCCATCAGAAGGAACTCCCACATTTTTGTAGGAATTATTAGTAAGAGATACTGTCTCTTTCCCACTCAAGAAGAAATGATATGAAGAGCTTCTAGAACCATCTTGCCATCACATCAGTCTGGGAAGAAAGGCAAGCCGCAGAGAGAAGCAGAGCTAATCCAACAGACATGACATTGTTTGACCCCCTAAATCCAGCCATAACTGATGCCAGTCCTGCCCATGTACTTTTATTTGTTTATCAAAACAGCTATTTCTGATGTAAGCTATTTTGCATTTTTCTGTTATTTGCAACTGAAACCAATATAAATGTTTATCATGTTTTAGCATAGTCAGTTGCTGAAGGACCTCTTTTGCATACTGTTCTGGAGCCTTAGAAGACTTCAGCTAATGTTCAATAAATAACTGTTGCACAAAGATGAAAATACTTTGATGATGGTAATAAAGAGATACATTCTACACCCAGGCCTCATTATCTAGCTCACCCTTTAAACAGAGCATGAACTGCATGCATGGGTGCACAGATTAATGTAAGGGCCTGCCTGAAATTGTAGTGGTCACAAAAGTCATGAGAAAAATATTCCTTCATTTGAAATGCCATCTCTTCCAGCTGCTATAGAAGAAAACTAATAGTTTAGTAATGTACTTTCTTTAGCAGACTAGATGAATATGGCAATAAGAATATCCAAGCAAGATTTAGTCCTCCCTTGGTATCCTTGGGGAATTGATTCTAAGACCCTGCCCCCCTCCCAACACCCTTGAAAACCAAAATCCACAGATGCTCAAGTCTCTTAAATGAAATTGCATAGTATTTGCATATAAACTATGCACATCCTAATGCATACTTGAAATCATCTCTAGATTATTTATAATACCAATGCAATATAAATACTACATAAATAGTTGCGGGCATGAAGCAAATTCAAGTTTTGCTTTTTGAAGCTTTCTGGAATTTTTTTTTTCTGAATACTGTCAGAACCCACAGATATTAATGGCCAACTGTAATACCCACCCTAACAAGGGAGAATTGCACATTTCTGATTTTTAAATTACTTACTATGTGACTTTTAAAAATTATCTTTCAAGACTGACTCTTCTCTAAAGGCAACATCTTCCCTAGTTTATAGTGGAAACCCATGGGGTAAAAGGTATAAAAAAATATTCACTTTCTTCCAGCCTTTCAAATTTCATAGTTCTGAAAATTATCTAACTTAACTTTGCCTAAAAATAATTAACAATTGAATTAACGATTCAATAATTTTTCAAAAACTGTTTCTATTCCCTCTTCTGGACATAAGGACGAGGAAGGAAGGAGGCGGGTACATGGATAAGTAAGAACACAGGATTGAAAGAGAAGATGTGTTTAGTTGAGAAACATGGGGTGGCAAGGGAGAGGCGAAAAAAAACAGAGACATTAAACAATTTATGCAAATTATGTATGTGAATTGAAGGCACTCAGATTGAATGTAAAAAAAAAATGTTACTCTGGTGCAGATGGCAACAGAAATACATTCTGAGAAAAAAAATTCTGTGCACTACATCAAAAGCCCTGCAGGCATAGTCTCTTCCTTCTGTTGCTTTGCAGCAGGGAAACACAACAAAGAAAACTGGAACCAGTCAGAAAATCCTAGTAACCAGTATAGCTGCTGTGGAAGGGTTCTTCTCCTGTTTGGCTGACTTTCCAGGCATAAGAGGGTTTTCATCTGGGGGGTTGCTGTCAAACAGTAAACCCATTGAGCCTCAAGGGTGAGGAAGGTGGTTGTCTCTTCAAAGTGGCATCTGCAGCTGCTGGTCCTTCAAGTCTTTGCTAGTCAGGGCCCCTCCTCTTTCTAAAAGCTGGCACCATTTTAACTATTTTTGTAAGTGTTGCCCTCCATTAGCGCCACCATGCTGGGTTGTAAAGGAAAAAATAAAATCTCTGATTTGAGGATTCATTAAGCAGCTGCTGTTGCTTACACGGTACAATAGATGCCTGAAATATGCTGGTTTGCTGCACTAGTAAGAGAAACTATAATATCCTAGCCAGACTGGTTTGTATTTGTTTCACTCTGAGGTCATGACACTTGGGAACACAGACATCCAGACTGAAAATATATCAATGGTTTTTCTCTTCTTAGAAGGATGTTCATTCATTCAACAAATACCTTTGACTATCTACTTCCCCCTACCCTTTATGGAAGGGCAAGAGCATTCTGCAGCCAACAACATCATCAAAAAGTCATTATCATTCTACCCCTGCACAATCTCTCCAAGTCAAGAAAGAGTTAAAGAGTAGTCTCTCTGGTCAATTTTTAATGGAGAAACCTAAGATTTTGTTAAAAAAAAACAAAGTTCCTTTCGGATCTTTAAATATATAAAAAGTGTCCTCATATTATATGCTAAACCCTAAATGTCAGCTTTCTAAAATAATACAAGTTAGATTCATTTATGAAGAAAAAATGGTATTAGAGAGCTGTCTGTGGAAGACTGCGCACCACCCAGGGCAAAACATTTTCTCCAAACATCAAATGGTCAGCCCCATAAAAGATGCTGAAATAAGGATTCAACCAGAGAGCTAGAATTATCTCCAACTGGTGAGAAATTGGCACCAGCTACAAGCTGGAAAAGGAATCCTTCTACAGTTTCTGTCCCCAAAGGTCACTCCTGGCCACACTTTGTCTCTGAAGATAGAGAACTGGAATATTATTTATCCGTGTGAATTATTTTTTGTTCCTTTATGAAATTCAATAGAATAAAAATAGCTGCTGCCCATTATCGCTTGCCTGTCAGCTCTACCTGGGCTGAGGTGGTGGGAAAGGACAGGAAATGCTGTTACAGATGTTTAATAGAAGAAAGCTCTATTTGGAATGTGTTTGCATGACTCATAAAGAGCAGTTATTCTTAGCTTTCCTGTCACAAGAGATAAAGCTCTTTGTCCTATAATACAGACTTCTACTTTAAAAGAAAGCCCAAGGTCCATTCAAAGCTAGAGCCCAATTATTATTGGAGAGCTCTCCTTATAATACCTTCCTCAAGCCCCTGCAGTGACATTATATCACTCTTTGCAGGCCTAGAATGTAATGCCAATTTTTTTTGTTTGTCTTTTTCATTTGTCAGAGTCGTGTCACTTGGAATGCTAAGAACCACTTAATGTAGTGGCAGTGACTTTAATTCAGTTATAGGAATCATCAGTTTAGTGGCACAATTTAATACAATTAAATATGCTGTGCTATACAGAACATTCATCATCTGGGGGTCACTTCTGAAGTTTCAGATCTCATAATCAAACTTCAATCTAATATTGATTATATTTTGGATAAACCTGTCTCAATTCCCAGAACCTATAAACCAATAACATTTTGAAGCAATTTACTAAAGGATAGCAGCAGTCTTTGATGGATTAAATAGCACAAGGTCAATGGAGACTGAAAGGAATTTGTTGGAATTTAAATATATCTTCTCTCCAATTTGTTTCTGAACTGGTATCTTGCACATTCACAGTTTTCTTTCCTTTGGGATATATTCAGTTCACCAATATGCCTTTTCCCCTAGATCACTGTATCCTGTTTTTTATTCTTTCAACTCTCATTAAACATTTTTTTTTTAACTCTTCTTTGTACTAAAGTCTGTGTTGGGCTTTATGGATAAAGTGAAAGAGGTCCTCAAGGATTTCTTAATCTAGAAGGGCTGAGAAATAAGGAACGTATTATAGTACATAATAATAAGAGCTCTGAGGCCAGGAAGCTCTCAGGGCTGTGTGAGACTAGAGAGGGGGTATCCAACCACCAGTCCATGGCCTGTTAGGATGTGCAGTGTCATCTGTATATATCTCTGCTCCCCATGGCTCAAATTACCGTAAGCCTGAGCGCCACCTCCTGTCAGATCAGCAGCAACATTAGAGTCTCATAGAACCATGAACCCTACTCTGAACTGCAAACGCAAGGGATCCAGGTTACCCACTCATTATGAGAATCTAACGCCTGGTAATCTGAGGTGGTGCTGAGTCAATGATGCTCGCACTGGGGAGAGGCAGCAAATACAGACTGTCATTTGCAGAGAGGTTTGACCTCACAGAGACCATAATAAATCAATGACTTGCAGACTCATTTCAAAACCCTATCTGTGAGTGGCAAGTGATGATGAGTTGTATAATTATTTCGTTATCTATCACAATGTAATAATAATAGAAATATAGTGCACAATAAATATAATGTACTTGAGTCATCCCTAAACCATCCCCTACACCACACGGCCTGTGGAAAAATTGTCTTCCAGGATGCCAAAAATGTTGGGGATGGTTAGACTAGAGAATAGATGCCCATAGCTCTCTTGGGCCAGAATATGCATTTAGTAAAGGATTGGCACTTCAGTTTGGCTTCCCTGGTGGCTCAGCTGGTAAAGAATCTGCCTGCAATGTGGGAGACCTGGGTTCCATCCCTGGGTTGGGAAGATCCCCTGGGGAAGGGAAAGGCTACACTCCAGTATTCTGGCCTGGAGAATTCCATGGACTGTATAGTCCATGAGGTCACAAGATTTGGACACGACTGAGCGACTTTCACTTTCACTTCTCTTCACTTCAGTTCATAGAAAAGTAGGATACCTTTGATGTCTATCAGTTATTCCCAGTGGAAGATGAAAAGAGAGTGGTCCTTATATGCACTTCTTCTGATGGAAAAACTTCCCTGATTAAATCCTCCTCATCTCTTAAGTCTCACTTTGTCAACTCTCTCAGGAAGGCTTCTCTGACCCCTTCTTTCCAAAATCTGGTTTGGGGACAGTTTCCTATTGTGCCACAAAGTCACCTTGAATTTACCCCTGTAAATTCTCATGGAACTGAAACTGAGTCTACCCATGGCTTCAGTTCAGTTCAGTTCAGTCACTCAGTCAATGGCTTAGATGTCCCCAAAGTACAGTTTTATTTTATGCTATATCTGGAGTCTCTATTCTCATTGATAATGGTTGGAGGGGAGAAAATTCGTCAACTGAATGAAATTCAACCTCCTTCAGATTAAAAATTTTCTTTGTGAAAACTGGTTTGTCAATTCAAAGCTTAAAGTCTTTATTAGAACTGTCTCTGCCTTTTTTAAAGGAGCAGTCTGTCCTGATGCCTTCTTCTCCTACATGGCATCTAAAGGAAAGGAAAGCCTATTATGTTCATACTTTCAGAGCAGTGTGTGATCCCAGAGGTATGACTGTTCTTTCTATATCTTGCATTTTTTGTTATTGTTTTATAAAGGAACATGAAATGAATATAGATATGAAATATTTATAAAGACACTAAGTTACTTTAGTCAGGTCAGACTCTTTGAGACTCCATGGACTATAGCCCACCAGGCTCCTCTGTCCATGGGAATTCTCTAGGCAAGAATACTGGAGTGGGTTGCCAGGCCCTCCTCCAGGGGATCTTCCCGACCCAGGGATCGTACCTGCATCTCTTATGTTTCTTATGTCTTATGTCTCTTATCTCTTATCTCTTATGTCTCCTGCATTGGCAGCTGGTTCTTTACCACTAGCACCACCTGAGAAGCCCAATATTTATATATACATAAATATAAAAAGTATACAATTCATCTGCCCACTGCCCAATTTAATAAAAAGAATTAGCTTTGCCATTCGTTATCCCCTGGGCCTTTCATCTTACTCAATTCTCTCACTGTTTAGGAGGAGCATGAAGTTACATTTTTTTTTTTATCACTCCCTTGCTTTTCCTTATAGTTTTCCACCTGTGTTGGCATTTTTAAATTTATTTTTTCACTGAACATAGTGTTCCTGAATTCACCCAAATTTCTGGGTATAAATCTTTTCCTAATTTTTCTGAAATATGTGATATTGTTACATAAAAATAATAGGATTTATCAATTTTACTGATAATAAGCATTTAGTTAGCTTTCTAAGTTTGTGGGGTTTGTTTGATTGGTTTTTGGTATTTATAAATAGTTTCTCCTCTCCTAGTGAATATGTGCATAAATTTTTCTAGAATATACAACAAAGAGCAAAGTTGCTTTATCATATAATAGTATTCAGTTTCTTCCAAAGTTGTTACACCCATTAAAACTCCCCGTATCAGTACATAAGTGTTCTGATTGTTCCATAGCTTCATCAATATTTGAAATTAAACTAGTTAGTAGAGATGAAATGATATCTCAATATAGATTTAATTTGCATTTCCCTAACTGCTAATGGGAATGAATAATATTAAGCTAATGATCATCTATGATTTCTCTTTGACAAAGTATTTTCTTTTGAATTGTTTTGGGGAATGGGGGGTGAGTAGGAGTTCTTTGTATTTTTTGTGTACATTTAGTTTGCATTTTATGTTTTGTAACTACATTTTCAACTCTGTAGTTTTCCGTTTCCCTTATGGTACGTTTTAATGAATATTACTTCTAGTTATAGTGTAGTCAACTTGGCAGACTATTTAGTAGTGATAATTTTAACACCCTTTGATATATATTTTTAAGCAGAGTATGTTATATGATTTTCTCAATGTTTTATAATTTTGACTTTTACATTTAAGTTTTAATTCACTTAGAATCAAGTGAATTCACCTAATTCACTTAATACCTATTTGGGGGAAAATATGTTTTGCAAGCTGTGGGATAAGGAACCAATTTCTTTTTTCTGCATGAAAAAACAACTCTCCAGCTCTACTTAATTCCCCAATTTGCAAGCTGTGGGATAAGGAACCCCATTTCTTTTTTTTTCTGCAAGAAAAAACAACTGTCCAGCTCTATTTAAGTCCCCAGATCTACTTAATAATCCTATCTTTATTATAAATCTGTTTTCCATACAGTCAGAGGTATGTTTCTGGACACCTCCTGTCTCAGGGGTCCATTTATCTGTCTCTACACTGATTGCAAACCATTTTAATTATTAAATGGTTTTCAGTCTTTATATCTGATAATAGAGGCCCGGTCATTGATCTTTTCTCCAGGAGAGTTCTACCTACTTTCAGTCTTTTTTTTTTTTTTAATACAAAATTTAAAATTAACTTGCCAATTTTCACAAAAATATCTGTTAGGATTTTGAAACTCATATATTACTTGTATTGAGGTCACAAAAGTGACATATCTCTTTATGCAAGTCTCTAATATATTTCAATAAAATCGAATTTGTTGTTTAGTTGCTAAGTCATATCCAACTCTTTTGTGACCCTGTGGACTATAGCCTACCAGGCTGTTCTGTCCGTGGGATTTCCCAGGCAAGAATACTGGAGTGGGTTCCTTCTTCAGAGGATCTTCCTGACCGAGGGATCAAACCTGCTTATCCTGCACTGCAGGTGGATTTTTTTACTACTGAGCCACTGGAGAAGACCCAAAATTGAATTACTTTTTTTCTATTATGTTCTGACACATCTTAGGTTACACCTATTCTTAGGTATTTAATATTTCTTAGAAATGCTATAACTGGCATATTACTATTATTATTGCATTTTCTTCCTTGTTGCCTGTCTTAGAAAGTAATTGATTTTTATATTTGATTTTCTATCTAGAATAATCACTAAACTTTATGTTGATAATAATCATTTTTTCTATCTTTGCAATCCTTATACTCACATCTTTTTCTTACCTGATTGCCTTAGACACAAAATTGAATATAACTAGTGCTAGAATGATGCCTCTTTTATGATCTGAAAGTTCTAGAGATTTTTAATATTCCATTATTAAAATACTTCCTGAGTATTTTTCTAGATCCTGTTTATTGAAGAGGTTATTTTTTTCCTAGAATACTAGGTGTTTTATCAACCACTATTAAATTTAATCCAAAACTTTTTATGATTCTATTGAGATAATAACCTAATTTTTGTCATTTAAACTTTGTTTTTATTAAAGTGGAGAAGGTGATTTACAATGTTGAGTTAGTTTTAAGTGTACAGCAAAGTGATTCAGTTATGTAGATATATATTTTTAGATTATTTCCCATTATAGGTTGTTATAAATATTGAATATAGTTCCCTGTGCTATGCAGCAAATCCTTGTTGCTTATCTATTTTATATATAGTAGTTTGTTATCTGTTAATCCCAATCATTTAAACTTTTTATATTAAAAATTATAGTGACTGACTTTCTAATGTTAAACAAGATTTTCATTACTGGAATAAACCCAGATTGTTGAAGATATGTTAAACTTTTAATATATTCCTGGTATTTTTTGCTAATATGATATATAAAATTTTGGCATTCATGTTCATGATTAGGATGGTTCTATACATTTTCTTTCCATTCTTGTCACATTTTGCTACCAAGGTTGACTTAGCCTTCTAGAATTATTTAGAGGGAGATAGTTTCTCTTTTTTATTTTGTAGTCTCTACTATACTGTATAAGCTCAAAGCACTTGTTCTTTAAATGTTTGATAAAACTTGCCTATAATACTATCTGGATTCGGTGTTTTAACTTAGGGAAGATCTTGAGGTACTGAAGCAATTTCTTTGTGGTGTCGTTCAGGTATTTACATTCTGTGTGAAGAGCTGTGTTAGTGACAGCTCTACAAATTTATCTGTTACCCATCTTTTCCAAATTGTTTGTATGATTCTCTTACTTCTTTGTAATCTTTGCTACATCTCTGCTGATGGTCCCCTTTTCATGTTTTAGCCTCTTTCATTTGACCAAGTTGTCAGAGGTTTCTCAGTTTTGTGTTTGTTATTTTTTAAGAATTTGATTTAGTTAATAACTATTTGATAGTTTCTGTTAATTTTTTTCTGTTTCTATTTTTATAGGGATAGTTTATTATGTGCTATCTTTCAAACCATTTAAGATGGGATCATGGGTAAATTTTGTTAATACTCCCATCATTCATGTCTTCCTTCTCAATACTTCTTTGTATTTCTATATATATTTCTGCATTTCTTTGCCCATGATTGTGGCCTAAATTCTGTAATTTGCTTTGGAAAATGTAATGTGAACAGTAGGAACAGGATGCCAGCTCTTTGACTTCTAATTCTAAGTGGAAGCATTAAAAGCCATTGTGAATTGCTGGCACAGAAGCTGGACTTTCAGTCATATAAGAGGACAGCAGAGCAGAGCCCAACCTATTTAAAGCATCTGACTGAACAACAACTGACCCAGGATTCTGTATAACATGAGTGAGAAGTTAATTTTTTCTTGTTGCACTAAGCTTTTGAGCTTATTTGTTACTATAGCAAGTTGACTAAAATAGATACTAGTATCTTAAGGTTAAGTACTCCTGTTGCAAAAAGCTGAAAACCTGTTACATTGACCTTGGGTCCAAGAGACAAGTTATAAATAGTTATTAGAGTATGAAGAAACAGTGACCCACAATATGCAGAGGCAAAACATTTTAGCAAACCATCGCCTGTGACAACTTAGAAAGAAGATAATCTACTTAATGAATGAGTGGCTTCAGAGAAAGAGGTTTCAAAACAGAATGTTACTAGTGTGACTTGGTTATTTTTTTCCCCAGAATTGTCAGATAAACTCAGAAAAGAATTGGGCTGATTTAAAACCCAATCATCAGGAAAGATTGTGAAATGAGAGCAACCAGGAATTACAGGGATTTTAGAGCTGGAAAACAAAACTGTTTCGTTGGAAGGACTGATGTTGAAGCTGAAACTCCAATACTTTGGCCACCTGATGCGAAGAGTTGACTCATTTGAAAAGACCCTGATGCTGGGGAGGAATAAAGGCGGGAGGAGAAGGGGACGACAGAGGATGAGATGGTTGGATGGCATCACCGACTCAATGGACATGTGTTTGGGTAAGCTCCAGGAGTTGGTGATGGACAGGGAGGCCTGGCGTGCTGCAGTCCATGAGGTGGCAAAGAATTGGACATGACAGAGTGACTGAACTGAACTGGAAAAAGAAACAGAAATGCTTTTGAGCAAAAGGGGACAATTAAGATTCAGATGAAAATACATGCCCAGACAAAGGGTATTGCCATTCATAACCTGTGTTGAAAACTCTTGGCTGACTTAAGGTGACCCCTAGCAATTCATGTTAACTGGACAAAATGCCTTAGTGAAAAAGAGATATCCACACTCTCCTCGAAGTCTGGTAGCTCAAGTTATTTAGAAGTCTAGAGAGAACAGAGCATCTCAGAACAGGAGTGTGCTAGTTGCTGACTGAAATCAAATAATTTTTTAAAACCTACATTTTTTTAGAGAGTTTTGGCCAAAAGTTCCAAGAGACTTCCAAGACATAAAACAACTTTGGGGCCACCAGTTTTCTAGAAGGAGAGAGGAGGCTTAGTAAGCTGCTCAGCCCCCAAAGATCTACATTATTGCAGTACTCTTATGAGATGTGGCTGAGGAGTATAATAGAAATGCATGTTCTTCCAGAAGAATGATTCTACCATCTAGAAAAACAATGGATTGGGAAAAATAAAGGCCTTATCAAGTAATAGTTCTTATCTTCTTTCCAATAAGAGTGTTTGTTGAAGTTATTATTCACTGTCTCACTATTGTATTTTGAGGGAAGTAACCTTTTATTTGATAGATCTTCAAATCCTCACTCTGTGGAAAGATGATAAGTTTTGCACTTTGTGCCCAGATAAGATGAAATGTTCAGAATTTCTTCCTAAGAGGTGGAGGTGAATATATTTTGATTGCAGAAGGAAGAAACATTTTTGATCAAGCGTGTGTGCTAAGAAGACACAGGGAGCAGAGCTAAGGGCCAGAGCAACACTGGGGCCAAGCAGCAGCTGACTCCTAGTTTTCTGTAATATGAGGAGGATATAAATTTTTATCATTAGAAAGCACTAGGATTCGTGGTTGTGTGTTACCATAGAAAGACTAACATAAAGAGATGCTTAGTTCATTAGTGTTCATATTTTTTCTGGTCCCAATAAAATAATCCAGGCTATAATATTTTTTCTAAATACTGCTTTAACAGATTTCTGTGTTTTGGTCTGTGATATGTTCATAACCACTCAGTTATAAATATTTTTTTCATGGATCACTGCCTTGTTATGGTGAAGGGGATTGCATAAATCAATGAAGCTATGAGCCATGTAAGGCCACACAAGATGGATGAGTCATAGTGGAGAGTTCTGACAGTATGTGGTCCACTGGAGGAGGGAATGGCAAACCACTCCAGTACACTAGCCGTGAGAACCCCATGAACTGTATAAAAAGGCAGATATTTTCTAGCTTCCATTTTACTTTTTTCCCATGTCTAATTTCAAGTGAGTTTCCAATGTTCAAATTTTTGGAAGGGTTCTAATTATTTTTTATTGATTTCTAATTTGATTGCCCTTTGTAAGAAAAAGTGGTCCATGTTATATTAATCCTTTGAAATTTCTTGACACTTTCATCAGGGCCCAGTAAGAGTCAATTTTAGTAAATGTCAAAAGTGCAGTAAGAAAGAATGTATATTAGAACAGAGGTCAAAGCCAAACAAGCATACCAAACAACCACCACCACTCAAAAAGCCACTTGTATCCTCAAAAAGCGTTAGTCACTCAGTCATGTCTGAATCTTTGTGATCCCATAGACTGTAGCCCACCAGGCTCCTCTGTCCATGGAGCTCTGGAATGGGTAGCCATTCTCTTTTCCAGGGGATCTTCCCAACCCAGGGATCGAACTCGAGTCTCCCGCATTGTAGGCAGATTCTTTATGGTCTGAGACACCCAAAGTGATTGATGAATGTGCTTCACTTCGTTACATTTATCCATGTGCACCTAGGACATTTTCATCTGGAACCAGTGTCCAGAAAACCCTGAGCCAGGAGAAGGCTTTAGTGATAACAATTACTTTTGAAATTTTCACTTACTTAAACAAGGGGTAGGTTGGACTGGGAGGAGACTGGTGAGAACAACCACTGGCCCAGGTAAAGGCCATGAGCGTACTGGAACAGATAGGTATCTGGAGATGCTGCCAAAGCCTCACTATTATCCACCACACCTCTCCCTGCTTCCCACCCACAGACTGAAATGCTGCCAGTTAGAGGCAGGAAGGATTCCTGAGCTTTTCTTCCCTCCCCTCCTTCCCCTCTTCTCTTTCTCTCTTAAGAAAGAGAATTTCCAGGCACTATGGTGGATATGAAGATGAAAGAGTCATAGCCTCTACCTTCAAATGTTACACATTCATAAAGATGCCACTAACACTAAGCACAGTAATGAAAAACACGATGTGTTAGGGAGTAAATGAGAAGCTGTCAGAAGGCCTCAAGTGGAGGAAGAATGGTAAGTACCCCCAAGTCTGGGATAAGAATTTGCTTGGGCCCTTAAGAAAATGATTGCTCTGGCTTCCCTGATTGGAACATGTAGAACACCAGGAATGCAACTACGAGTACCTATGGGTGCGTCTGTTTCCTGGATGAAAGGATCGGTGAATAGTTACAGTGTTCTACACCTGCCAGTACTATAAAGTTTCCTCTAGATGATTATACAACCACACAAAGCATCCTCTACATGATTTTTTTCTTTCATTGGTCAACTCCTTACACCAGATATGGCATGTCATTAATAGTGATCTATATTGTTTATAAAAGTTCTTTCCAAGAGAAATATATGAGCCACATATATTTAATTAAAATGTTCCAGAGGTAACATTTAAAGAAGAAGAAATAATTGAATTCAGTGATGTATGTTATTTAACTCAGTATATATCACAGATATTAGCATTTAAATATGTAATCACTCTAAAAATGTTAAATGAGATATTTTATGGGTTTTTCTTGTTCTTCTACATCTGAAATTCTGCATGTACACTTATAGTACATCTTAATTTGTACTACCCACATCTCAAGTATTTGGACCGTTGCTCACCAGACTCCTCTGTCCATGGAATTTTCCAGGCAAGAACACTAGAGTGGGTTGCCATTTCCTACTCCAGGGGATCTTCTCAACCCAGGGATCAAACCTGCATCTCTTCTGTCTACTGTATTGGCAGGCAGATTCTTTATCACTGCTCCACCTGGGAAGCCTTATTCAATAGACACATATAGCTAATGGCTAGCATATTGGGTTTGTGTGAAAGTGTTAGTCACTCAGTCATGTCTGACTCTTTGAGACGCCATGCCCATAGCCTGCCAGGCTCTTCTGTCCTTGGAATTCTCCAGGCAAGAATACTGGAGTGGGTAGCCATTCTCTTCTCTAGGGGACCTTCCTGATCCAGAGATCAAACCTGGGTCTCCTGCACTGCAGGCAGATTTTTTACCATCTGAGCCACCAGTGAAGTATAACTCAGGTCAAAACATAGATAAATTGTTAAATACTTATTTCATTTATAACACAGATAGGAAGAAAGAAAATATAGAGATCAGTGCAACGGTTTATGAAAGTCAGAGAGGTTTATACATTAAACATCTAAATAAACTTGAGAACAGCCACCATGGAAGTAAACGCTGTGTATACAATTCAAGTTCAGGTTCACAAATAACAGAGATCCCTTTAAGAAATTGTCTGATAAATGATTGTTTATCCTATTTACGTGGGATTACTTTTATTTTTAACTTACCTCAATGTGTTTTAAATTATTTTGTTTACAGGGTGGAGAGTTCTTGATATGTCATCACAATAGCGAATGCAATGACTCTTTGGCCTTGGAGAGAGGAAATCCTACACTGCATGAGGCTGCTGGACTTCAGGGTGGGGCCCTGTTATTCTGAAGAACAAGCCAGTCAAAATTAGTCAAGTTTTAATTCAGAGCCAAAACAAAAATTAGGATTGCTTGAGAAGAACTTCATGTTCTAAGAACAGGACATGTATTTGATCAAATCGCAAACTATATTTCTTAAGCACCTAATGTATTCAACACCTTTGTTATTCCCTGGGATTAGTAATTTCATAAAACAGGGACACAAACCAGTATCTAATCCACAACTAATTGAAGTATTCCAAAATGTTGCCAGGTATTTTTTAAGGGAGAACTCAAGAAACCAAATCTCTCTGTGGTAATGAGCCCCTCAGCCTTCAAAGAAGGCAGAATTACTGGGAAAGGAGTGGATAGAGGGGAAGGAAACATAATTCTGTGATCTCTGTGCTATAGTTAACAAAAGATATGAGAAACACTAGAAAGTTTGGCAGAATGGTAGATCCAGGGACACAGATTTTTGTCAGTCACAAGATGAAAATAGTCTGAGCCTATCTCTGGATGTTCTTTTTCACATCTCAAAATTTACCTGGTCTAGTACATTTTATGCTCAAAATATTATCATCACTACTTTGTTACGATTCTTCTATACTTCATGCATTGAGAATAAAATTTAACATTCAGTCTTATAAAATGAAACAAAACAAAAAACAGTGCCCAAACTATATCTTGATATTTTGAAGCACAACCTAAAAATTGACTTGCCAACCGCTATTCTGAGCCTGTAGTACAGGAGACCGGATCAATCCCTGGGTCGGGAAGATCCCCTGGAAAAGTAAATGGCTACCCACTCGAGTATTCTGGCCTGGAGAATTCCATGGACACAGAAGCCTGGCAGACTACAGTCCATGGGGTTGCAAAGAGTCGGACATGACTGAGCAATTAACACAACACTTCTGGGGCTAGCTGGTTCATAGATTCAAGATTGACTCTTGGAGATCAAAGGTTCCAATTTATCCTCATTTTTGAATAAAAATGAGCATGCTGCTGCTGCTGCTGCTAAGTCGCTGCAGTCGTGTCCGACTCTGTGCGACCCCACAGACGGCAGCCCACCAGGCTCAGCCGTCCCTGGGATTCTCGAGGCAAGAACACTGGAGTGGATTGCTATTTCCTTCTCCAATGCATGAAAGTGAAAAGTGAAAATGAGCATAGCCCTTGATAAATCTTGGTACAAAATTTCCAGATTCTACTGCATCCAGAATAATTGCCATCATGATCCAAATTGTCCTCACTGAGTCCTAATCGAATGATGAAAAACAGAGGTCAAATGCAGAGCAGAATAAGATGAATGTCATCACCTCACCCAGGCAGTAGTCTGCCAGGCCTCCATGACATACTAGCAGTATTTGAATTGTTACCATTAATGATATGAGGAAAAAAAAAAAAAAAACCTTACACAGTACACGGTGCCCTTCTAACTTCCGTGCAGGATGCAGTTTGCAGTGAGCCCAGCCTTACATATACCCCAGCCCCTCTCACTAACTATTCATTAAGCTTATTACCCAGCTGAATTCTCATTTCCATAACCTATTTTCCTCTTCACCTTTCTACCTCTCTGCTCTAGTTTTAATTTTTTTTCCTTTCTTCCTCTATAATGCAAGAGTACACTGTGTCCCTAGATAGCACATTTTTAATGTTCAGGTTAATATTATTAGACTAAAACATTCCTCTCTACCACCATTGGTCCCTGAAGCAATCCTGAAATGACAATCCATTTAAAGCAGAGCTCCAGTCTAGGTGCAAAGGCGCAGATCCCTCAGATATAAACGGGGTATGGATTTCATTGTATTTCCTCTTCATACTATTTATTTTAGAGGGTATAGAACCTCTTGCTTAACTATATTTATAGTGTCAAATAACATGAGCTGAAAGAGTTACTTTTTCTTTTACATTTATGGTGAATTAAGTCCTTGAGGAAGGTAAAAACCGCTGGACAGTCAGGAATCTTGTTCTCAGGTGAGAGCTTCCAGCTTAATATTGGCTGTGAGATCATGAGCAAGTCATTCAATTTATCTAAACCTCTGTTTCCTCGTCTGTAATATGGAAATAATATCTGTAATATTCAAATAATAAAGTACTTACATTAGCATCACTGGGAAAGTAAATGAAATAATACACAGTTTCTCACACATAAGGTGGGCTCAAGAAATTAGTTACATTATTATCATCATTGTTATTATCATTAATAATATATTAGTGTTATCATAATGATAATTACCTTCACCAACTGGTGAGTAAATCTCTGTGGAGTTCATTCAGTGTCCAAAACACAGACAGAAAGATGATCAGAAGGCAGGTGCCATCGCTGGGATCTGTTCTTTGGGTTATTCCAGTTTTAGTAAGAAATACAAAATGAATGCTTGATTCTTTCTATTTATTTACCAGTTTAGCACATTAAATCTCTCAAGTCTCTTTTAATTAATAGTTTCCTCCTTTTTTTTTTCACTTAATAGTTGATTGTTGGAAATACTGTCATTTGATCTTTAGAGATCTTTTGAGTTTCCCTCACTTTGCATTTTGTTAATTGCATCCCTATAGGTTCCTGTGTTCTCTATTTTTCTTGTCAGTTGCTAGATCTAAGGCTTGATCAGATTCAGATTTGATTTTTAACAAGACTTCTCTATAGATGATGTAGTACTGTTCATTAGGAAGCACACTGTCTCTCTTTCAATTTTATAAGCTGCCATTGATGCTCTGTCTTGATTCCTAATGGGGATCAATAAGGGGTGGCAAGGAGCAGTATAAAGATAATACTCCAATAGTATTATTACTTCATTTATTTCCTAGAATATTTCTATAAAGGGAAACTTCCCCTCATCTACCCAATAGTTACCAATGGTACAATATAGGAAAGACATCTACCTAGTGGTTAACAATAGAAGGAAGATAGGGTAAATGCTTTGATTAAATTAATTTTTTTTAAATAATAAGTTGGTTCTCTAGCATTATGGAGCCAATTTATTTGGTGGTGGTGGTGGGTTTTTTTTTTTTTTTAGTAAGTATTATTGTGAAGCAACTGATTAAAATATATTTTGTATTAAAGTCACCGCAGTTAGCATGATTATTGATGCTAAAATTGTTCCATCTTTTTTCTGACAATGTTGATTTTACTGTAATATGTGAATACTTGCCCAGTAACTGAAAGGTGAAAGTGTTAGTCGCTCAGTCCTGTCTGTCTCTTTTCAACCCCATGGACTGCAGCCCACCAGGCTCCTCTGTTCATGGAATTCTCCAGGCAAGAATACTGGAGTGGGTGGCCATTCCCTTCTCCAGGGGATCTTCCTGACCCAGAGATTGAACCCTGGTCTCTCACATTTCAGATAGATTCTTTATCATCTGAATCACAAGGATAATCAGACCCAAATCAGTAAATTTAAAGAAACTTTAAAAAGTGACTAACAGAGTTCGCATAGTTGTACATACAAAACATTAATCAAACAACTACAGAACATGTTTTTATCTAGTACCTTTGGAATTGTTCCATCTTCTGCCAGCGGGGTCCTCTTTAGGTTGATTCCTGAATCCTTTTAACGTGACATTAGTAGTTTTTTTGATAGCTTCTTTGCTAACTGTTTGTGCGTGAGTGCTAAGTCGCTTCAGTTGTGTCCAACTCTTCGTGACGCTAAGGACTGTAGCCTGCCAGGTTCCTCTGTCCAAGGGATTCTCCAGGCAAGAATACTGGAGTGGGTTGCCATGCCCTCCTCCAGGGGAATCGTCCCTACTAAGGGATCAAACCTGCATCTCTTGCGGCTCTTGTATCTCAGGCAGATTCGTTACTGCTGAGCCACCAGGGAAGCCCCTGTTTCAAGCACTTTGGTATGTTTTAGAGGAAAACAGTATAATAAGACCAAATTCTGAGTGCAAGGGGGCTTCTTGCTCTTTGGCAAGTCATGGATTTTTGGCCTTTTCATTAGACTAAGTAAAAGTTCTGCACCTGATCCCACTATTGGGGATAGGGTGTTTCCCCACATCTGCAACAAGCAATTCTCAGACACCTTGTGGGTGTCCTACATGTCAACTCATTTCTGACATTGTCTACTCCGAGACAGCATCAGATTCCACAGGATAAGGGTTCAGCCCTACAAAACCGCCCCCAACACATAGACTTCCAATGCCACTTGCAAGCCCAGATTGTCCTCTGTGCTTTTGACTGAACTGCTAAATATTTAAGGTTCCAACAACCCCCTCCTTGGGTTCTATTAATTTGCTAGCATGACTCACAAAGCTCAGTAAATATCTTGCTTACTAGATCACTGGTTTATTATAAAAGGATATAATTCAGAAATAGCCTGATGGGAGAAATGTATAGGGCAAGGTACAGGGAAAAGGCATGGAGCTTCCATGCTTCTCCAAACAGGCCACTCTTCACAAACTTCCACGTGTTCACCCACCCAGAAGTTCTCTGAACCCTGTCCATTTGGGTTTTTAATGGAGGCTTTATTACCTAGACATGATTGATTAAATCATTAGTCATAGGTGACTGATTCAACTTCCAACTCCTCTCCCCTCTCTCAAGGTCAAGAGGGTAGGATTGAAAGTTCTAACTCTTCTAACAACAAGGTTGATTCTCCTGGCAGTCAGCCACCATCGTTCAGTGAGGTCCAAAAGTCACCTCATTAACATAACAAATGATACCTTTATTACTCTCAACACTTTGAAAATTCCAAGGGTTTTAGGAACTCTGTGCCAGAAACAGTGGATAGAGACCAAATACTTATTTCTTATTATAAATCACACTAAGTTAGGATTTATGTTTAAGATCAATTACATCAAAATATTTAAGGGACTTCCCTGGTGGTCCAGTGGTTAAGAATCCACCTGCAAATGCAGGGGTCAACAGATTCAATCCCTGGTCTGGGAAGATCCCACGTGCTGTGGGGAAACTAAGTCTGTGGGCCACAACTACTGAACCGTACCCTAGAGCCCACGTGTCACGATTGCTGAAGACCATGCACTCTAGAGCCTGTACTCTGCAGCAAGTGAAGCCACTGCAATGATAAGTCCATGCACGGCACTTGGAGAGTAGCCCCTGCTCACTGTAACTACACAAAGCCCATGCACAGCAATGAAGACCCAGGGCAGCCAATAAATAATAATAATAAGGTATGGCTTCCCTCATAGCTCAGTTGGTAACGAATCTGCCTGCAATGCAGAAGACCCCAGTTCGATTCCTCGTCAGGAAGATCCCCTGGAGAAGGGATAGGCTACCCACTCCAGTTTTCTTGGGCTTCCCTGGTGGCTCAGCTGATAAAGAATCTGCCTGCAATGCAGGAGACCTGGGTTTGATCCCTGGGTTGGGAAGATCCCCTGGAGAAGGGAAAGGCTACCCATTCCAGTATTCTGGTCTGGAGAAATCCATGGACTATATAGTCCATGGGGTTGCAAAAAGTTCTTTACCACTGAGCCATCTGGGAAGCCTTCTCTTACCATCAAAACATCAAAATCAAACAAATTTGCTCAGTTGTGTCCGACTCTTTGTGATATATACAGTCCATGAAATTCTCCAGGCCAGAATACTGGAGTGGGTAGCCATCCCCTTCTCCAGAGGATCTTCCTTACTATAGGCAATTTTACTCATCATTCCATGTTTTTAAAGACATTTGCACTTCTGTTTTTAAGTGTTCATTTTTCTAGCTCACTTCTCTATGTCTTAGTGGTCTTTCTTGTCTCTAGTTATTCAAATATTAGAAATATTTGTGAAATAAGCTGAAAATATGCTCCTAAGTTGTCATTTTTCTTGCCTTGAACAATATGTATGTCAACATACAGGCATATGAGTGTGTATGTGTATGTATGTACAAACACATACAAATATCTTTATCTACCCTTATTGCTTTTAAATTTAGTGTTGGATTTAGGAAAGATTTAGGGCTCCCCTGGTGGCTCAGATGGTAAAGAATCTGCCTGCAATGCAGGAGACCTGGGTTCAGTCCCTGGGTTGGGAAGATCCTCTGAAGAAGGGAATGGCAACCCACTCCAGTATTCCTGCCTGGAGAATTCCATGGACAGAGAAACCTAGTGGGCTACAGTCCATGGGGTAGCAAAGAGTCGGACACGACTGAGCAACTAACACTTTCACTTTTCACTTAAGCTTTACCTACTTATATTTATAAAGGAATTCACCCATATCTTTTCTGTTGCTTGTATGGTTTTGTAGTTTTACATCTTAATCTCTTACGAAGCTGACTCTTGAACAACACAAAGGATTAGGAATGTTGTCCATCTGGGCAGTTAAAATTCTGAGTATCACTAATAGTCAACCCTCCATATCTGAGCTTCTGTATCTTCAGGCTCAACCAACCCCAGGATAGTGTAGTACTATAATAAACAGTTATTGAAAAAATTCCTGTATAAGTGGACCCACACAATTCAAACTCGTGTTCTTCAAGGGTCAACTGTACATGTGAAATTTATCCTAGGATAAATATGAAGACGTGAAGAGTGAATCCACTTTTATCTTTTTCCATAAACTATTTATCTTGACATCATTTATTTTATAAATTCATCTTTTCCCTCGTTTAAAATGCTATCTGTGGTAGATGGAATAAAGCACTCTCTCCCACAAAAATATTCAAGTCCTAATCCTTGAAACCTGTGAACTTGTTTACCTGGCAAGGGGGATAGCAAATGGAATTAAGTTTGCTAATTAGCCAACCTTAAAATAAGAAGATTACTTTTATCTAGGTAGGCTCAGAATAATCACAGGGGTCCTTTAAAGTGGGAAAGGGAGGCAGAAAAGGAAGTCAGAGTCAGAGAAGGATTTGAGATGAAACGTAACACTGTTGGCTTTGAAGAGAAAGGACAGAGCCATGAGCCTGCTGGGGCCCAGGATAGGCCATACCAAAACATGCCTAACAGATATATTGATTATTTTGAATTAAAGTTACTTAAGGAATGGCCAGTGCAGAAGGGGCATGCTGACCCTCCTCTCTGTCTCCCTAAAAACAGAAAATAAATATCCCATGTGAAAGTTGCCCTCCCTGCATCTGGAGATAGAAGGACACCCTTTTGCCAATGACAGGGAATCTGAACCGAAAAGCCAATATAAACAAACCTTCTTACTTCTTTAATTTACTGCCCGCAAACCAAATTCTGTTTAGATTCTCCACTAACTGAGCACCCAAAACCTAAGTTTCTTTGTCCTGTCAACTCCTCATGAATTTATTGTTTCTTTTTCTAAAAAAGTGTAAAAGCTGCTTGCTCTAGACACTTCTTAGGTTCCATTTCTATGAAATCTCCATGCACACGAATTAAAATTTGTTTATTTTTCTCCTGTTAATCTGGCTTGTGTCAATTTTATTGTTATTCCAGCCGGAAGAACTCAAGAGGGGTGGTGGGGTAGATAGATTTTTCCCTCCCCAGCAAGTCATGAACCATAAAATACAGAAGGCCCGTTGAAGCTGGAGAGAACAAGGAAATGGCTCTCTCCTAAAGCCTACAGAAGTAATGCAGCCTTGCAGGCACCTTGATTTTAACCCACTGAGAACCTTTTCCAATTTCTAATCTACAGAACTGTTACTAAATTTGTGTCGTATTGAGTCACGAAGTTTGTGGTAATAGCAATAGGAAACTCATACATCATCTTTATCATAAACTAAATGTAAGAATTAATTTGCATTTATTTCTGCATTTTCTATTCTATTTCATCATTTGTCTTTCCTTGTGCCAGTGTGTGTGTGTGTGTGTGTGTGTGTGTGTGTGTGTGTGTGCGCGCGGCATGCACACATGCTCAGTTGTGTCTGAATCTTTACAGCTCCATGGACTATAACCCTCCAGGCTCCTCTGTCCATGGGATTTTTTAGGCAAGAATACTAGAGTGGGTTGCCATTTCCCACTCCAGAGGATCTTCCCAACCCAGGGATCGAACCCACGTCTCTTAAGTCTCCTGCATTGCAGGCAAATTCTTTACCACCTGTGCCACCTGGGAAGCTCATGCCAATATGAGACTGTTTTTTGTTTCTTTGTTTTGTTGGCTGGTTTTTTGGCTGTGATGGGTCTTTGTTGCAGTGCTTGGGCTTCTCTTTTTGCAGAGCACAAGCTCAGCAGTGGTGGTACACAGGTTTAGTTGCCCAGCAACATGGGGGACTTTATCTTCCAGACCAGGGATTGAACCCAAGCCTCCTACATTGGAAGGTGGATTCTTAACAACTGGCCACCAGGGAAATCCCAATATTGTTTTAATTATAGCGAATTTATTGTATTTAATATACCTGCTAGAGACACCCTCCACTTCCTCCCAAGGTTTTCCTGGATAATCTCACTTGTTGATTTTAACAAATAAATTTTGTAATCAATTTGTTTAACTCTAGGGGTATGGGGAGAAGAACTTGATAATATCCTTAGTACCAATGGACTTCACTGGTGGCTCAGTCAGTGAAGAGTCTGCCTGCAATGCAGAAGACCCAGGTTCAATCCCTGGACTGGGAAAATCCCCTGAAGAAGGAAATGGCAACTCACTCCAATATTCTTGCCTGGTGAATTCCATGGATAGAGGAGCCTGGTGGGCTATGGTCCATGGGGTCACAAAGAGTCAGACTCAACAGAGTGACTAACACTTAGTACCAATAATCTTTTAACTGTGGGAAGTCACATATTTGCTTTGTGATGGAGGCTCAGTGATTCATACAATGAAAGATTGTACCTGGTATAATATGCCAGCCAGGAGCTACAGTGGAAAAAATAAGGAAACTACGATTAAAAATTACTTGGAAATCAGTTGTGTAAACAAACAATTTCTTTATTATCAGAAAAGGTGTTTTTTAACACCAAGCCACAGAAACCACACTCCAATTAACTTAAGGAGAAAAAAAAAAGACATTAATTGACTCTTTGCCAAAGCCTTTGACTGTGTGGATCACAAGAAACTGTGGAAAATTCTGAAAGAGATGGGAATACCAGACCATCTGACCTGTCTCTTGAGAAACCTGTATGCAGGTCAGGAAGCAACAGTTAGAACTGGACATGGAACAACAGACTGGTTCCAAATAGGAAAAGGAGTACGTCAAGGCTGTATATTGTCACCCTGCTTATTTAACTTATATGCAGAGTACATCATGAGAAATGCTGGGCTGGAAGAAACACAAGCTGGAATCAAGATTGCCGGGAGAAATATCAATAACCTCAGATATGCGGATGACACCACCCTTATGACAGAGAGTGAAGAAGAACTAAAGAGCCTCTTGATGAAAGTGAAAGAGGAGAGTGAAAAAGTTGGCTTAAAGCTCAACGTTCAGAAAACTAAGATCATGGCATCTGGTCCCATCACTTCATGGCAAATAGATGGGGAAACAGTGGAAACAGTGTCAGACTTTATTTTGGAGGGTTCCAAAATCACTGCTGATGGTGATTGCAGCCATGAAATTAAAAGACACTTACTCCTTGGAAGGAAGGTTATGGCCAACCTAGATAGCATATTTAAAAGCAGAGACATTACTTTGCCAACAAAAGTACGTCTTGTCAAGGCTATGGTTTTTCCAGTGGTCATGTATGGATGTGAGAGTTGGATGGTGAAGAAAGCTGAGTGCCGAAGAATTGATGCTTTTGAATTGTGGTGTTGGAGAAGACTCTTGAGAGTCCCTTGGACTGCAAGGAGATCCAATCAATCCATCCTAAAAGAGATCAATCCTGGGTGCTCATTGGAAGGTCTGATGTTGAAGCTGAAACTCCAATACTTTGGCCACCTCATGCAAAGGGTTGACTCATTGGAAAAGACCCTAATGCTGGGTAGGATTGGGGGCGGAAGGAGAAGGAGACGACAGAGGATGAGATGGTTGGATGGCATAACCGACTCGATGGACATGGGTTTGGGTGGACTCCGGGAGTTGGTGATGGACAGAGAGGCCTGACGTGCTGCAATTCATGGGGTCGCAAAGAGTCGGACACGACTGAGTGACTGAACTGAACTGAATTGACTCATACAATTGAAATTCCCAATTGAGGTTGGGTTCAGTTACTCAAATGACATCACAAACAGGTCTCTGGTTCTCAACCCTTTCTTCTTCGATATGATCTTTCAGTTTGAGCACACCCTCTTGTGTAGTGGCTCCCTCTTGCTATGAACATGGACTTGACCAGCTTAGCCACTTCTGCTGGAAAAGGGTGCCTCTTCTGCAATAGCTCTAGCAAAATTTAAAAAGTGAAGTCTCATTAATCTAGCTTGCTACATTACTCACCCCTGAGCCAATCAGTGTGAACAGAGGAATAAAATACTCTGAATAGCTGTGGATCATGAAGCTACTCTTGAAGATGGCATGGAGTCAGCTCCCCCTAACTGCAAAGGTGAGAGCAAAGGCAAGGGATTCCCCAAAGGAAAAGGCAGACAGAGCCCTCTGAAAAGAAAAAGATTTAATAGACAGAGGACAGGCAAAAGGAACACACAGCCACTTCAATGGATTTGTTCCATGTAAATAAATACAGGTGTGAAGTGTCACTGGGTGGTACAGAGATGAGGAAAAAGGACTAATTACACTTGACTAGGAGCTGATTGACTATCAGCGTTTAAAGAACACACAAAATCCCCATTCTGAACTCTGAAAGAGTCATAACCAAGTCTGCCAAACACTTTCTCCAGTTTTGCCAAACACCAGCTGCATAGTATCCAACCCCTCCAGGAGAGTCAGTGCCTTCCCAGCTGTGTTCCTGAGCCAGATTGGCTTGTCAACCAGACTCGTTGGAAAGAGTTTCAACTCAGTGTAGTTAAAATGAAAAACAAGGTTGGAAGATTTGAACATAAAGTCTATTGAGAAGAAAAATCTGTCTGGCAGGGCAGTGCCAAAAGATTTCAGATAGTTATATTTAAGAAGAATCCTAAAGGCCAAAGTAAGAAAAGAGAGCAGGACTTTTCAGGAAAAAAGTACAAAACATGGCAGGGTGAAAGAACGTGGTATGTTTGAGGAGCTATGGAAATCCCATGCAGATCTGGGGCGTGAAGATATCCAGATGCAAGACTGGAGAAGTAGCATGAGGGTCTTTCACACTATGCTGAAGAGTTGGCACCTGATTTTGAGTGTCATCCAATGGTTCTAAAGAGGCGAGGAGGATGATCAGACTTTGTTTTAGGAGGACAGCCAAGTCGATCACGTAAAACTGGATTGGGTGGGAGGGATAACGCAGATCAGGTGTCCCCAGCCTCCACCTTCTAATGCCTCATGATCTGAGGTGGAACTGATGTAATAATAATAGAAATAAAGTGCGCAATATGTGTAATGTGCTTGAATCATCCCCAAACCATCCCCCCCTACCCCTTCCACCCCTTGTCCATGGAAAAATTGTCTTCCATGAAATCGGTCCCTGGTGCCAAAAAGGTGGGAGACTGCTGAAGTAGATGACCCATGAGAAGGCTACTATGGTTGTTTTCAGCAACATAATGAGAACAAGAGTTGAGAGGAGAAGGATTAGGTCATCATTTTTTTCCAAAGAATTTTCCGAGGAACACTAATTCAGTTTGATATTAATGTGAAAAAAAAAAAGATCCCATAGCCAAATAAAGTGAGGTAACTGTTTACTCCAGGGCTTCTCAGAACTTTTAATATATTAATGTGTAGATTAACTATCTCACAGCAGATTAGCTATCTCAAAGTAGTAACTTTGCTAATTCCATTTGTATGCTAACTGGATTTTTTTTTTTTGACTACTCTTTTGAAAATACTGGATTAGAGAGTTTTTTAAAAAGTGATAAGATACTATAAAACACATATGATAAATAATGAAATAATATTAAAATAGGAAATAATACAAGTATAATACATAATTTATTATAATCTCTTAAATATGGAGAAATATTTCAATATGGCTCTCCACCAAGATGTTTAAAGGGGCAATCTATAACAAGTGTGTCAAAGAAAGTCTAAAAGCCAGATCACAATAATTTAAAGTTGCAGCTCTTGCCAGACTTCTTTTTAATCTTTCAGGCAATGGTACCCTGATTCCTCAACAAAAGCAATCCTTAAAAAAAAAATTTTGTTTGTTTTCTATTTGGCTGCACAGGGGTCTTTGTTGTGGAATGTGGGATCTTAGGCATCTTTTAGTTGCAACGTGTGAGATCTAGTTCCCTGACCAGAGATCGAACCCAGGCCCCCTGGGAGTACAGAATCTTAGGGAAGCAGGACCATCAGGGAACCTATTATTTTTAATAACATTTACAACAGAGATTTTTAAGAAAGCAATGTAATATGTTACTACTGGCCACTTCACCAACATAAATAGTTAAGTAAGACTTCTGACTTTGCATTTCCATGGCCCACAGTGGTAACCAGCCTCCAAAAAGGGCCTCTTGACAATGGTCCTTCAAGCAGTATAGCTAGTGAGGAACCACCTCTTGCCAACAGCTTTCAGAGTCTGCAGCCATGATTGACATCTCCATAGCAACCTCATGAGAGACCTTGAGCCAGACCATTCAGCTAAGCTGCTCCAGAATTCCTTACCTTCCAAAATTGTGTGAAGCAACAAATACTTATGCTTTAAGTATCCCCCTAAGTTTTGGGATAAGTTGTCACACAGAGAGGTGATAAGATACCATCTTATAATATTTTATCATGCGAGAAACATATAACATTTCTCCTCTTGTAGCCCACTCAGGCCTAGACCCTCTGGGAACTCCTCAGGCCCTGAAACTGCTCTTGCCAATGGCTCTGAAGCTCTGACCACTACTCCAAAGTGAACACATACCTTTCAGCCTGTCTCTTTCTTGTTCTCTCTATAGCATTTAATAGAGTTGAATATTTTCTTCAGAAAACATTCCACTCTGGTCTTCTTGGTATTATACTTTTCTGGTTTTCATTCTTTCTGTTGTTCTTTCCCCTTCTCCTTTAGAGTAAAGCAGGAATCATGGAAATTTCAGAAGATTAAGGCTGGAGAGAGAGAGAAAAGTCAGGTTATGAAGGATCTTTTATATCACACTATAGAGCCTGGACTTTATTCCTTCAGCTATTCTTTGAATATGGGTGTTATTATTTCTGTCCTAAGCCCTCATCTTTCCTCATTCCCCATCTGCTACCTAGGTTATCTTGACCTTCCCCACTAGAATGCATACTGTATGAGAGCTGAGATTTTTAGTCTGTTTTCCTTGCTGAATCCCCGGTGCCTAGAGCTCATCACACAGTAAGCACTCCAATACTTACTGTGTAAATGAATGGATCCACTTAAAGATTTCTATGCTGATGACTCTTTAACCTCCAACTTAATGTACTCGCTGAGCTCTAGATCCATATATTCTGCTTCCCACAATGTACCTGCATTTGGGTGGTCAACAGAAACTCTTCATCTCTTCACTCCCATCTTCCTCCTTCTGTGTTCCCTTTTTCAACAATGGATACCACCATCCACCTTCCAAACAAGAAACTTCGTCATCCTTGCATCTTCTCTCTCCCTCACTTCCTATATCCAATTAACCACTGAACCTTGTTGATTCAACTTCCAGAAACATATTTCAAGCTGTCTTTTTCTCTTCATATTCCTACCAGTTATGGTTCTATTTTTACTGGATGCTTATAATAGTCTTCTAGCCACATAGTGTAACCACTTTGTATCCCTCCAATCCATTCTCCACACTACAGATAAAATAATAATAAAAATGCAAAAGTTTTTCTATTTAAAAACCATTAATGGCTTTGTAACAGTCAGGATAGAAGAGGCCAATGCTTCTGAATCAAAGCCAGAATCTCAATCATTTAAAAGACAGAACATCTCTCGGTTCCTAGATCAGGGTTTCTCCCAGGCAGCTTGCTTTATCATCAATCCAGATTGGACCCACCTCATAGTTCTGCCATCACAGGGCTTCCATGTTCAATCTTGGGGGTTGGAGAGGGATGTAAAATCCTTCAGATATATTCATTACCTCAGGACATGTGAGAGTTTCCTATTTCTACTAATAACAAGTTACCACTAGTACAGTGGCTTAGAATAGCACGAAGTTTTTATCTTACAGCTGTAAAGGGCAAGAGGCTCAACTGGGTCTCATTGGGCTAAAGTCTAGGTGTCAGCTGGTTGTTTCTGGAGGGTCTAAGAGAGGATCCTTTTCTTTGCTTTTTCTAGCTTCTAAAAGCTGCCTACATTCCTTGGCTCAGAGCCGATTCCTCCATCTCCAAAGCTAGCAGCATAGCGTCTTCAAATCCCTCCACCTCTCTCTCTCCCCACCTTGCCCTCCCTCTCTATCTTTCCCTCCCTCCCTCCTTGCTGCTTCTGTTAGCACATCTCTTCTGGCCCCTTACACTTACTCAGCCCACTGGATAACCCAGGGGCTTCCCTAGTGGCTCAGATGATAAAGAATGTGTTTGCAATGTAGAAGACCTGGGAAGATTCCCCTGGAGAAGGGAATGGCAACCCACTGTACTATTCTCGCCTGGAGAATTCCATGGATGGAGGAGCTTGGTGGGCTACAGTCCATGGGGTCACAAAGAATCGCACACAACTGAGTGACTAACCCTTTCAGTTTCATTGGATAACCCAGGATAGCTACCCCATCTCAAGATCCTTAACTTCAGCACATCTGGAAAATGACTTTAGCCATATAAGTCAACATAGTCACAAGTTCTTGTAATTGGGATATTAATCTCTTTGGGAATGGGCATTATTTACCACAGTCCAATCGCTGTGTTGTCTGTGCTGTGTTCAGTCGCTCAGTCTTGTCCAACTCTTTCGCTACATACATTCTATTACCAGAGCTGGTCACATCCCCCCAGCTGCAAGTGTTCTGAGAAGCAGAGTCTTAAATCTGACCTGGAAGGAGAAGAGAACCAGATATTGGTGAGCACTAGTAATGTCTTTACCAGCTGAGCTAGGTGGATCAGACAGTAAAGAATTCGTCTGCAATGCAGGAGACCTGGGTTCGATCCCTGGGTTTGGAAGATTGCCTGGAGGAGGGCATGGCAACCCACTCCAGTATTGTTGCCTGGAGAACCCCTATGGACAGAGGAGCCTGGCGGGCTACAGTCCATGGGGTCACAAAAAGTCGGACATGACTGAGCAACTAAGCACCACACAGTAATGTCTACCCTAGGTTTCCTCTATAGTTATGAAACCTAAACAGTTAACTTAGCTCACTAGACTTTGGGATCTGCTCCACCCCAACCTATCTATGCTGTATCTCTTCAGAACTAATTACAGTTCTCCAGATGCACTGCCTGTTCCGTATCAGCCCAGGATTATCACACAAGCTATTCCTTCCTCCTGGAAAACTTTTTTCTCTCATTTAATTTTTATCTTTCCTTCAAGTTTTTCATCTAAATTTTCACTTATTATTATAAGCACTTATTTCACTAATTTTTAAACATAATTATCTATTTATTTTGCTTTAATAATGTATGTGCATGCTCAGTTGCTCAGTTGTGTCTGACTCTTTGAAACCCTATGGACATTAGCCCACCAGGCTCCTCTGTCCATGGTATTTCCCAGGCAATAATACTGGAGTAGATTGCCATTCCCTTCTCCAAGGCATCTTCCTGACCCAGGGATCGAACCAGTGTCTCCTGTGTCTCCTGCATTGGCAGGCGTGTTCTTTACCTGCTGAGCCACGACGGAAGCCCAATAATGTATAATTTGTTTCTAATTGTATATAGAAAAAATATTCCTGGAGTAGTATGACCTCAGTATTCCAAGATTAGCTTTGGATTTCAGAAATATTTTTCCTCTAATATGAACTTCAGTTGTCTCATCAATAATAATTTGAGATATCCCTGGTGGTCCAGTGTTAAGAATCCACCTGCCAATGCAGGAGACATGGGTGATCCCTGGTCCGGGAAGATTCACATTCCACAGAGCAACTAAACCTGTGCGCCACAGCTACTGACCCAGATTTCCTAGAGCCCATGTTCTGCAGCAAGAAAAGCCACCTCAATAAGAAGCCCAAACACAGCAACAAAGACTCAGCACAGCCAAAAATAAATAACTAAATGAATAAATAAAAAATTTTAAATAATAATAATTTGAATTATCTCATGATTTAACAGACTGTGTGATCAACAAAAATGATCTCTGTCCTTCCAAGTGTTTAAATAGAGGCTAGATCTATAATCTGTCCAAATCAACATTGTCTCAAGTTATTCCATTTTTGTTAGTATTCTATCAGACTTGTAGTCACTGAGTTTGCAAATACTATAGTCACTTTTAGCTGTTTCCACTCCATCCTGCCCATATCAATCATAATGTACAGCTATCTACTGTACAACTGTCTACTGTCTATTTCCTGGTAAACTAGCAGCCTCTGTTCTAACTGAGATCTTACTACTTCTTAGTCTATTGTAGTAATTCTCCAGCTCCTCTCTCTACCTCTCATAGCCCTTCACCAGTCCTTTTCCCCCAATCTCTTTCACAACCAAATCCCAAATAAGTCACTAATTTGGGCCAGTTTAACATGCATATCTTGCCCCAGCTATGTTCTCCAGATTTGGCCATGACAAGAGCTAGCTTTACAGGGATCTTATGCATGCTCACTTATTAGCCTTTGCCTGCACCCACTACTATACTCTTTTTAACATATACCAAGTTAAAAAGAGTACTCATTATGCAAACAAAACATCAAGGTAAGACTCTAAGCAACTCCTTCACTGGATTTCCACGCTAGACCCTTTATGTAGAAATTCTCTAGCTGTCTCTTCTTTCCAATTACTTCTCTTTTTATATACTATGTTTCAACTAATCTGGACTCTTTAGTGTATAATGAGTTGAGTTCCATTTTCCTCAAACCTAGATACATGTTTCTCCATAAGCAGTGATGTGGTTAAGAGCGTGGGTGCATTATTCATACTGTCTGGGATCAAAGGCCTGCTCCACCATTTACTTATTTTGTGGCCTTGGGCAAGTTAAGTAGTATCTTTGCACCTCCGTTTCTGCATTTGTAAAAGAGGGATAATAATAGGCCTAATTTATAGAATTGTGAGGATTAAATGAGAGAAATGTATGTGAAGCATTAGTAAGTGGGTTGTTACTAAGAAATGCCTAATTTCATTTGTTATGATTCTAAGGGATTTTCTTCTTCCTTCTCTTGCCAAATTCCACCTTTAAAAAGTTCTCCTTATCTTTTCATATTCAGTTAAAAAACCCACCATCTTGATGAAAATATAGTCCTTAACTAGGTACTTTCATGCATGCACATTTCTACACATGTGTGTTCGCGCGCGTGCACACACACACACACACACACACACACACACACACACACACTGTTGTCCATGTCAACCAAATAAATGCAACATCCAAGCAGAGTCTAGAAAAGAATAAGGCCCGTCATAGGCCACAGGCTAGGAATGTCTCCAGAGGAAAAAGGAACTGTCTCAAGATTTCTGATTGGCTAGAATTGATCCAATGGGAATGCAGATAGCTGCAGCAGATTTACTCCATGATGGCTGAAAAAGAAGTCATGTAATGTGTGCTTTGCAAACTTTAACAGGCAAATCACCCAGGGATCTTGTTAAGGTGCAGATTCCAATTCAGTGGCTCTAAGAAGAAGCCAGAAAGAAAGGCAAATAGGATTCTTGCAGGACATTAAAGGAATGCAGATCTTACTAACCATATTGCAGACACCATTAGGAAGCCTACCCATGAACTGCTGGCAATGCCTCACCTGTAGATCTCACCAACTCGCTCATGAGCATTGCCAGGACCCTATGCACCTCACTCACACATGACCCTCTGGCCATCTCCATGTGTACTCCCAGTTATGGCAGGGAGACTGAGTTTTGGCAGATGGTTAGAGAGCAAGTACAGGAAACCAGCGTGGATCTGTGAGACGGAGAGACCACACACTAGAGCTTTAGTGCCACCATTGGAAAACTGAAGGGAAGCTGTCAGCTCTCAACTTGATGTATCGCAAGAATAAGAGAAGGCATAGGGGCTTCCCAGGTGGTACTAGTGGTAAAGAACCCACCTGCCAATGTAGGAGACCTAAGAGGTGTGGGTTTGATCTCTAGATCAGGAAGATCCCCTGGAGAAGGACATGGCAACCCACTCCAGTATTCTTGTCTGGAGAACTCCATGGACAGAGGAGCCTGGCAGCGGGCTACAGTCCATTGGGTTGTGAAGAGTCAGACATGACTGAAGTGACTTAGCATGCATGCATAGGTACTTAAGATTTCTAGAGTAAGAAACATACAGCAGATGTATCCACAGAAGGTTTGAGAAAGCCTCAGTGTCCCTAGCAGAGCTGATGGAAGGTATTTCTCTCTTGTATGCATTTAAGACTGGAGGAAGTGACTGCTACTTCACATGTAAAGACAGGAACTTTACAAAACTTCAGGGAATATGAAAAAAATCAAGAAAACGACACCAGCAAAAGACCACAATAATCTTCTAGTAGATGATCCCAAAGATATGGGATCTAGGATATATTTAATAAAAAATTCAAAATAGCTCTTTTAGGGAAACTCAATGAGCTATATAAAACAATTTAATGAAATCAGAAAAATGATACAAAAACACAATAGGTATAACACAGAGATAGAAATAAAAAAAAAATTACCAACAGAAATTGTGGAGCTAAAGAATACAATGATTGAAATGCAATTTAAAAATGCATAGAGAACATCAATATCAAAATTCATCAAAAGGAAGAAAGAATCTGTGAGTTAGAAACAGGAACTTTATTCAGTCAGGAAAACCAAGATCAATGAAGAACAAAAATCAATGAAGAAAACCTTCACGATCTATTGGATACCATCAAAAGAAGCATTTTTCCAATTATTGGAGTTCCGAAAGAAGGAGAGGGAGAAGGTAACAGAAAGTTTATTTAAAGAAATAATGGCTGAGAATTTTCCAAATCTGGGAAGAGATATGCAATCAAAGTTCATTCAATCAAAGTTCATGAAGCTCATAGTAAATTTCTCAGCAGAAAACCTTATAGTCTAGGAGAAAGTGAGATAATATATTCAAAGTGCTGAATGAAAAACAACAACAAAAACCTACCAAGCAAGCACGCTCTATCAGGCAAGGTTTTCCTTCAGAAACAGACTTTCCCAGAGAAACAAACTGAACTAGATCACCACCACTAGACCTGCCTTACAAGAAATGCTGAAAGGCATTCTCCAAGCTGAAATAAAAGAATGCTAATTAGTAACATGAAAACATATGAAAATATACAACACACTGGTAAAAGTATCTAGTCAAATTCATAATATCTTAATGTCATAATGTGGTGGTATGTTAACCACTTAATTCTAGTGTAAAGTTTAAAGAACAAGAGTATTAAAAATAATTATAGCTATAATATGACCAACCTAGACAACATATTAAAAAGCAGAGTCATTTATGGATGTGAGAGTTGGACTATAAAGAAAGCTGAGTGCTGAAGAATTGATGCTTTTGAACTGTGGTGTTGGAGAAGAGAAGACTCTTGAGAGTCCCTTGGACTGCAAGGAGATCCAACCAGTCCATCCTAAAGGAAATCATCCCTGAATATGCATTGGAAGGACTGATGTTGAAGCTGAAACTCCAATACTTTGGCCACCTGATGCGAAGAACTGACTCATTTCAAAAGACCCTGATGCTGGGAAAGATTGAAGGCAGGAGGAGAAGGGGATGACAGAGGATGAGATGGTTGGATGGCATCACCGATGCAACCAACGCAACTGGACATGAGTTTGAATAAGCTCTGGGAGTTGGTGATGGACAGGGAGGCCTGGCGTGCTGCAGTCCATGGGGTTGCAAAGAATCGGACACGACTGAGCGGCTGAACTGAGCTGAACTGATAGGCATAATAATTTGTTAATAAGTATATGGTATAAAAAATAGGAAAAAGCAATTCTAAAATTCATACAGAATCACAAAAACCTGCAAATAACCAAAGAAATTTTAAAAAGAACAGAGTTGGAGGGACCAAACGTCTTGATTTCAAACTATACCAAGAAGTTGTAGTAAGTAATCAAAATGGCATAGCACTAGCATAAAAATAGAAACAAAGCCAATAACAGAATTGAGTCCATAAATAAACCCATAGATAGATAGATAGATAGATTTAACTAATTTTTGACAAGAATATTGGATAATCACATGAAGGAAAATAAAATTGTATGCCTATTTTACATCAGTCCCAAAAATTAACTTGAAAAGAATCTAAGACCTGATACTATAAAACTCCTAGAAGAAAACATAGGGAAGAAGCTCTTTGGCATTGGTCTTGGCAATAATTTTTAAAAAATGTAACACCAAAAGCACATGCAACTAAAACAAAAACAAATAAGTGGAACTACATCAGCCTAAAACACTCTGCACAGCAAAAGAAAGAATCAGCAAAATGAAATGTCAGCCTTCAGAGTGAGAGAAAACATTTGCAAAGCATAAATCTGATAAGGGGTTAATATTTAAAATATTTAAGGAATTCCCAGAACTGAAGAGGAAAAAATCTGACTTAAAAAATATGCAGAGGAACTGGGTAGAATTTTTCAAAGAATATATACAAATTCTGGACATTCTTCAAGGAATATATACAAATGGCCAAAAGGTACATGAAAATATGCTTAATACTGCTAATCATGAGGGAAATGCATATCAAAACTACAAGGAGATATCACCTCATGCCTTCAAATGGCTATCATCAAGAATACAACAAATGTTGGTAAGGATAAGGAGAAAGGGCAACCCTCTCATGCACTGTTTATGTCAATGGAAGATGATACAGTCACTATATAAACCACTATGAAATTTCCTCAAAAAATTAAAAACAGAACTAACCATGTGTCAGATATACAGATGACACCACACTTATGGCAGAAAATGAAGAAGAACTAAAGAGCCTCTTGATGAAAGTGAAAGAGGAGAGTGAAAAAGCTGGCTTAAAACTCAACATTCAGAAAACTAAGATCATGGCATCTGGTCCCATCACTTCATGGCAAATAGATGGGGAAACAGTGGAAAGAGTGACAGACTTTATTTTGAGGGGCTCCAAAATCACTGCAGATGGTGACTACAGCCATGAAATTAAAAGACACTTGCTCCTTGGAAGAAAAGTTATGACCAACATAGACAGCATATTAAAAAGCAGAGACATTACTTTGCCAACAAAGGTCCATCTAGTCAAAGCTATGGTTTTTCCAGTAGTCATATATGGATGTGAGAGTTGGACTATAAAGAAAGCTGAGCACCAAAGAATTGATGCTTTTGAACTGTTGTGCTGGAGAAGACTCTTGAGAGTCCTTTGGACAGCAAGGAGATCCAACCAGCCCATCCTAGAGGAAATCAATCCTAAATATTTGTTGGAAGGACTGATGCTGAAGCTGAAACTCCAATACTTTGGCCACCTGATGTGAAGAACTTACTCATTTGAAAAGAACCTGATGCTGCGAAGGATTAAAAGCAGAAAGAGAAAGGGACGACAGAGGATGAGATGGTTAGATGGCATCATCGACTCATTGGACGTGAGTTTGGGTAAAGTCCGGGAGTTGGTGATGGACAGGGAGGCCTGGCGTGCTGCGGTTCATGGGGTCGCAAAGAGTTGGAAACGACTGAGCGACTGGATTGATTCATAGTAGCTAAGATATAGAAACAACCTCTGTGTCTGTGTGCAGATGAAGAATGGATAAAGAAGGTATTATTTATACATATTATATAACATATTACTATAAATATATAATGAATAGTATTCAGCCATGAGGAAGAAGGAAATCCTTCCATTTGTGACAACACGAATGGACCTTGAGAGCATTACACTAAGTGAAATAAACCAGACAGAGAAAGCAAATAGTATATGGTATCACTAATATGGAGCTTCCCAAGTGGTGCAGTAGTGAAGAATCTGCCTCCCAAAGTAGGAGATTCAAGAGACTCAATTTCGATCCCTGGGTCAGAAAGATCCCCTGGAGTAGGAAATGGCAACCCACTCCAGTATTCTTGCCTGAAAAATTTCCATGGACAGAGGAGCCTGGCAGGCTAGAGTTCATGAGGTTGCAAAGAGTCAGACATGACTGAGCAACTGGTCACTATTCAACAAATACCACCCATCCAACTCACTACTATATGAAGTCTAAAAAACCAACCTCAAAGAATAGCAAGTAGAATCGCTGTTGCCAGGAGCCGGGTTGGTGGATAAGAGTAGAAATGGGGAGGTGTGGTCAAAAGAAACAAA
Organism: Giraffa tippelskirchi; assembly: GCF_054371585.1. Classification (NCBI taxonomy): domain Eukaryota; kingdom Metazoa; phylum Chordata; class Mammalia; order Artiodactyla; family Giraffidae; genus Giraffa; species Giraffa tippelskirchi. The sequence goes on from NC_137278.1 coordinate 120,808,358, forward strand.
CTTCTAGTTAAAAGTTCAGGGGAATCTAATACACAGGATGGTGATTATACTTAACAATACTGTATTATATACTTGAAAGTTGATAAGAGAATAAGAAAGTTAAATGTTCTCACCACAAAAAAGAAATTCTAATTATGTAAGATGATGGAAGAGTTAACTAATGCTACTGTGGTAATCATTTTGTAATGTATTGGTATATCAAATGAACATATTTTACATCTCAAACCTATACAATGCTATATGTCAATTATACTTCTATAAAACTGGAAACATTAATTAAAACTCTGTATTGAATAAAAAGGGATTCCCCAGTGGCTCAGTGGTAAAGAATCTGCCTGCAGTGCAGGAGATGCAGGTTCCAGTGCTGGGTGGAGAAAAATCCCCTGCAGGAGGAAATGGCAACCCACTCCAGTATTCTTGCTGGGAAAATCCCATGGACAGAGGAGCGCCATGGGCTACAGTCCATGGGGTCGCAAGGAGTCAGATACCACTGAGCACTCACTCCCTCACTCACTCATTGAATAAAAATATCTGAAGGAAAAAAAAACAAAACACAAAATACGGTGTAAACAAACAACAGCAAGAAAGGAACATGAGGCAGGAGACCACAAGCTAAATCAAGAGGAGGCACATGACGTGGTTCTTGAATCAGCGACGCAGAGGGTCCAGAAGGATGTCTAGAGTCAAAGCCTAGGGCGAGGATGCAGAGCCCAGAGAACTGAGCAGAAATTCATCTTAGCTGTTGGCCAGATTCTCACACTGGCTACTCACAAAGCCTGCTATCATGTAGGGAAGCAGTGTGGAAGAAAGAACTCTAGAAATGAAATAAATCCCAATGAGAAAGAGAGTCTAGATTCTACCACTTACTGGCTATATGATCTCTCTGAGGAACCATGTCCTCACCCAAGAAGAGGTTAATACCTTCTTCAAAAGGCTGCAAAATTTAATTCTTTCACTGGAAAAAAAGGGTACCTAGAGGATCTCTAAATTACTCAGATTATACATCTGTAATTACCATAGCTCTATTTTTTTTTTTAAATCACCATCGCCTTGCCTATAAAAAACTTGTCTCCTCTAAGTTGTTCTCAAGTCATTACATAAGAAATGATAGAGGTGTTGCAAAGTGAAGGCAGGTCACTCCCAAGAATGTTGTGAATTGAATGGAAACTGGAGACCCCTAGAGGGTTGCTGTCCTTTCACAAGATTATTGCCAAGGGAGAAAGTCAACCTGATTTCAACACCCACACACAGAAAAAATGTTTACTTAAAAACCTCTTAATTCTTTAAATGTTGGCAATAATTCAAATACTTAAACACTTGTTTAGGCCACACAAAGCCTATCTGCAGACTGAATTCCTGCCCCCAGCCAACTGTTTTTCCCTTCCATCTTTGCTTTAATCCTTCTAGGAATTCATGCAGTTTAAAAGAGAACAAAGATATCCTTAAAAAGACTCTGTATGGTAGACTTTCAGGCAACCCTACAGTAAAACTAGAAGACATTTACAACACAACACGTTTTCAGCTCCCTTAACTTAGAAAATCAGACTTTTCTTCCTTGGCCTCTTTGATACATGGAGGATCTATTTTATTTTGTTTGGAACTTTTTATTTTGTATTGGGGTATATAAAATACATAGCCAATTAACAATGTTGTGATAATTTCAGATAAACGGTGAAGGGACTCAGTCATACATATACATGGATCTATTCTCCCTCAAACTCCCTCCTCCCACAAGCTGCCACATAATATTGAGCAGAGTTCCATGTGCTATACAATAGGTCTTTGCTGATTATCCATTTTAAATACAACAGTGTGTACCTGTCCATCCCAAACTCCCTAACTATTCCTTCCCCCAGCAACCATAAGCTCGTTCCCTAAGTCTGTGAGTCTCTTTCTGTTTTGTAAGTTCAATTGTATCATTTCTTTTTAGGTTCCACATATAAGGGATGTCATGTGATATTTCTCCTTTCTCTTTCTCTGTCTGATTTACTTCACTCAGTATGAAATTCTCTAGGTCCATCCACATTGCTGCAAATGGCATTATTTCATTCTTTTTAATGGCTGAGTAATATTCCATTTTGTATATATATGTACCACATCTTCTTTATCCATTCCTCTGTTGATGGACATTTACGTTGCTTCCATGTCTTGGCTATGGCTATTGTAAACAGTGCTTCAGTGAACAATGGAGTGTATATTCCTTTCAGTTCTTGTTTTTTATGAAGGACCTATTTTAAACTAGGTGGCCAAGAAGGCTTCTCTGGGGAGGTGACATTTAAACTGAGACTGAAGGATGTGCAGAAACCGTCATATAAAGATCTGGAGGAGGATCATCCCAGGAAGCAGGACCCTAAGGTTGTTCTAGGAAGAGAAGGAAGACTGGTGAGACTAGAATACAGAGAGAGGGGGGAGGGGGCTTCTGATCTGAAGAGAGAGGAGCAGGCAGGAGGCACCTCATGTAGGGCCTGGTGAGGAAGAAGCTTGGATTCTAATTTGAGTGCAGGGGGAACCCAGTGGGAAGGTTTTATTTTATCCCCTTTTTATGTATTTATTTTATTGGAGTATAATTATTTTCCAATGCTGTGCTAGTTTCTGCTGTACAATGGAGTGAATCAGCTATATGTATACATATATCCCCTCCCTCGTGGCCCTGCCTCCCACTTTTCCACATCCCACCCCTCTAGGTCACCACAGAGCACCAAGCTGAGCTCCCTGTGCTATACAGCAGGTTCCCACTAGCTATCTATTTTACACATGGTAGGGAAGTTTTTAAAAGGCGAAAACAGAATATAATTTTATTTTTGAAAGATCACTTAGATCACTGTATGAAAAATGGGTTGAAGAGCAGCAGGATAGAACAGGGGACCCATGTTTCAGATTCATCCTAAACTCAAGCAAAAGATAGTAATAACTCAAACTAGGATGATGTCAGCAGAGGTGGAGAGAGACAGATGCACTCAGCATGTATTTTGGAGGAAAAGTCAATCTGATGTAACATATACATAATAACCAAAGGTAGTGGGGAAAAAGGAGAAGGCTGCCAGGTTCAAGTACATTTAGGAAGCACAGGGCTATAGGAAAGCCTCCGAGTGTGTGTGTGTGTATGTGTGTGTGTGTGTGTTTGAAATGTCCTCAGAGGTTGGTGGCAAGAGGATGAATATGGAATCACTTTCCCCATAAGCTATCTCTTTGGACTTGTATACTCCAGAGTACACTTTGTTAAACATTTGTCAAAATATAATTTAGAAAATTTAAAAACACAATGTTTATAAATTTAACTCATTATTTAGGAAACCAGCAGATGGTAAACTGGTTCAAAGTGGGTATTTGAAGAAGTGGGTATCTGTATGTATTTGAATACAACTGCTAAGCTGATGCAAAACTGATCAATGTCTTCCAGGGCAGTAATCTTTGGGATTTTCTATTCTGTGGCTCAGAAATTATTTGCTTCTCTACTGGACCCTATTATCCAAGTGTAATGATTAATAGTATCCAGGGTTTGAGGACAAATATAGAGATTTTATATTTAGTAAGTGAACAAGTAAACTCACAAAGTCTGAGCCTTTAATCAAAAATGAATTGTACATCCAACAAAGGTTAATTCCCCTAAATTGGGCAGGCTTGTTAAATAATGTTCCCATAGAACGTTAAAAGGATGTGAGCCCTTTAAAAAAACAATATGTAATAGGACTCTGGCGTTGGTTGTGTGGAGTTAGGATAATTTTATAAATAAAAAACATTCTCTGGGACTTCCCTGGTGGTCTAGTGGATAAGACATCGAGCTCCCAATGCAGGGGACTTGGGTTTGATCCCTGGTCAGGGAACTAGATCCCATATGCCGCAAAGAAGACCCATTGCAGCCAAATAAATAAAAATAAATATTAAAAAAGCACACATTCTCTCACACAAAAAAAGAGATGCTACATTTATATACAATATTTTTCTCTTTCTGACCACACTCTGTATAACAGGCTCTAGGTTCATCCACCTCAGTTTAACTGATTCAAATTTGCTCATTTTACAACTAATATTCCACTGTATATATGTATGACAACTTCTTTAATCCATTCATCTGTTGATGGAAATCTATCCTCCAATTAAAAGTGAAGATTTAATTTTAAAAAAAAGACATGCTGTCCACTATTTGTCTTATTTTCAAGTTTTGGATAATTTTTCTTAACAGACACCTTTACAATCATAAATCACCTCCAGAGTTTATTCATGATCACTAATGATTTCACTAATGATTACCACACACACACACACATACACACACACACACAATGATGGTCTTGCATTCTGACCATTTCATTTATATGGATGTTACATAAGATGTTAACTTCCCTGAGTGTATAAAGTCATACAATGTTAAGAAATTACTAATGCCAGGGAATCATCTTTTATGTGGAATATGTAGAAGAAATCTAGGGTTGTATTTTCAAAAGCCCCTATGTTGTTTACTCTTTGTTCCAGTGGCTAAAAAACCAAACCCAAGAAATTTATCTCACTGAGTTTCACCTGCAGTACTGATCAATGTGGAATAATTCCTCCCTTTTCAAGGTCCCCATAATTTGTTGAAGACAAAGGTCACCTAGGGGAGGCTGAGCTGCTCTTTTGTATCAATAATTCTTTTCTCCTAAGATGGTAACAGTAATTGTCCCAGTAGGACAATTACAGCTCTTACTACAGTATTGAGCTATTTAAGAAATACAGAACATACTAAAAAAAAAAACCTAATCATTTCTAGCATCCCTCTTTTTAAAAGGTGAGAAAGCAATCTTTAGAATTTATCTTGTAATCCCTGGTAAATCTTAATAATAATGTCAGGTGTAAAAGATGGATGGATCTGACCCTCCTCCCACCCCAGAATTTAGGATCTGATCTTGGAAGTAAAAGCAAAGGAGTTATCAGGCGATCACTTTATTAAGATAAGATTGTGGGTACCTAAAAAGAATAAGTAAAGGAACATCATTTGTTTATCAGTCAGAATAAAAATAGTGTGTTTTAATTGCACAAAAGTAAGGAAATTTAGCTAAGTAATGAGCTTTATTTGGTTTCTTAATAATAGCTGTCCAAGAGACTGCATAAAAAGTGAAGGATAGAGTTCTGCTATCCTTCCACTGCCAAGGACAGACCCTCTAGTCATCTGTTGCAGTCCAAGGAGGCCTGTCCACGTGGCAGGCAATACCGAGTTTCTGCTGAGTCAGACATCTCCGTTGTGTTCTTGTGCATGGACTTTTGGAACTCAAGTAAAGGCTCTTTCATTTCAGGTGAAATTTCTCTTAGTAGATTGGACCTAGGCTGGTCTTTGGAGAGAGATCAAGCCCTGAGCCTTTGGAGTGGGAGCACTGACCACAAGACCCTAGATTACCAGAGAACTAACCCTAGGGAGAATTAAATAGAACTCACACAAAGGAAATCACCTGAATACAAGACCTGGCATCACCCAGCCACCAGTAGCACCTTGTGCAGGAAGACTCATCTAAACCACAAACAAAACAAAAATACAAACCCAATCATCAGCAGACAGGATTACCACCTCACTGAGCCTTGCCCATCAGAGGAAAAACAAACAAAAACTCAGCATAAATCTCACCCCATACAAAGCTTACACAAACCACTGGACCAACCTTAGGAATTGAGAAACCAAAAGGAAGAAAGAATTCAACCTTGAAGCCTGGGAAAATGAGACTTCAAACACAATAAGCTAAAATAAAAAAAAAGAAAAGAAAGAAAAGGCAGAGAAATACTACACAAATGAAAGAACAAACTAGAAACACAGAAGTCCAAATAAATGAAGATGAAATAGGCAAACTACCTGCAAAAGAATTCAGAATAATGATAGTAGTAACATGATTACAAACCTTGGAAAAAAAATGGAAAAAATGCAAGAATCAATTAACAAAGACATAGAAGAATTAAAGAATAAACATGCAGAGACAAACAACACAATTACCAAAATTAAAAATACTCTAGAAGGAATCAATAGCAGATATATGAAACAGAAGAACAAATCAGTGAGCTGGAAGATAAAATGGTGGAAATAACTTCTGAAGAGCAGAATAAAGTAAAAAGAATGAAAAGAACTGATGACAGACTTAGAGACCTCTGGGACCATATCAAATGCATCAACATTCAAATTATAGAATTTGAAGAAGAAGAAGAGAAGAAGTCCCAGAAGTCCCAGAAGAAGAAGAGAAAAAGAAAGGGTATGAGAAAATTTTTGAAGGGATTATAATTGAAAATTTTCCCAATATGGTAAAGGAAATACTCAGTGAAGTTCAGAGGCACAAAAAGTCCCATACAGGATAAACCCAAGGAGAAACACACCAAGACACATACTAATCAAACTAACAAAGACTAAACACAAAGAAAGAATATTAAAAGCAACAAGGGAGAAGCAGCAAATAACATACAAAGGAAACCCCATACACTTAACAGCGGATCTTTCAGCAGAAACTCTGCAGGCCAGAAGGGAATGGCAGGATATATTTAAAGTATTGAAAGGGAAAAATCTACAACTAAGATTACAGTACCTGGCAAGGATCTCATTCAAAACTGATAGAGAAATAAAAAGCTTTTCAGACAAGCAAAAGTTAAAAGAATTCAGTACTACCAAACCAGCTTTACAATAAATGTTAAACAGACTTATATAGTCAAGAAATACAAGAGAAGACAAAAGAGCTGTAAAATCAACCCCAATTAAGAAAAAAAGAATAGGAATATATATATCAATAATTACTTTAAATGTAAATGGATTAAATGCTCCAACCAAAAGACACAGTCTGGCTGAATGAATACAAAAACAAGACACATATATATGCTGTCTACAAGAAACCCACTTCAGACCTAAAGATACATATAGATTGAAAGTGAGAGGATGGAAAAATATATTCCATGCAAATGGGAAGCAAAAGAAAGCTGGGGTAGCAATCCTCATATCAGACAAAATAGACCTTAAAGTGAAGATTACAAGAGATAAGGAAGGACACTACATAATGATCAAGGAATCAATCCAAGAGGAAGACATAACAATTGTAAATATCTATGCATCCAACATAGGAGCACCTCAATACATAAGACAAACACTAACAGACATAAAAGGAGAAATTGACAGTAACACAATAATAGTAGGAGACTTTAGCACCTCACGCACACCAATGGACAGATCATAAAACTAAAATTACTAAGGAAACACAAGTCTTAAATGATACATTAGATGAGATGGATCTCATTGACATCTTCAGGACATTCCATCCAAATGCAGAAGAATACACCTTCTTCTCAAGTACACATGGAGAGGCCAAATCTTGGGTCACAAATCAAGCCTCAGTAAATTTAAGAAAATTGAAATCATGTCAAGCATATTCTCTGACCACAATGCAATGAGACTAGATATCAATTACAAGAAAAAAACTGTAAGAAGCACAAACACATGGAGATTAAACAACACATTTCTAAATAACCAACAGGTTACTGAAGAAATCAAAAGGGAAATCAAAAAGTTTCTAGAAACAAATGACAATGAAAACATGACAACTCAAAACCTATGGGATGCAGTGAAAGCAATCCTAAGAGGGAAGCTTATAGCAATACAATCCTACCTCAAGAAACAAGAAAAACATCGAATAGACAACCTAACTTTACATCTAAAACAACCGGAAAAAGCACAAAAAAACCCCCCAAAATTAGTAGAAGGAAAGAAATCATAAAGATACAAGCAGAAATAAATGAAAAAGAAATGAAAGAAGCAATAGTAAAGATTAATAAAACTAAAAGCTGGTTCTTTGAGAAGATAAAGCAAATTGACAAGCCTTTATTCAGACTCATCAAGAAAAAAAGAAAGAAGAATCAAATCAACAAAATTAGAAATGAAAAAGGAGAGGTTACAACAGACAATGCAGAAATACAAAGGATTATAAGAGACTATTATGAACAACCATATGACAATAAAATGGATAACCTGGAAGAAATGGACAGATTTTTAGAAAAGTTCAATCTCCCAAGACTGAACCAGGAAGAAATAGAAATTATGAACAACTCTATTACAAGCACTGAAATTGAAGCTGTGATCAAAAATCTCCCAAAAAACAAAAGCCCAGGACCAGATGGCTTCACAAGAGAATTCTATCAAACGGTTAGAGAAGAACTAATGCCTATCCTTCTAAGACTCATTCAAAAAATTGCAGGTGAAGGAACACTTCCAAACTCATTCCACCATCACCCTGATACCAAAACCAGACAAAGACAACATACACAAAAAGAAAGCTATAGGCCAATATCGCTGATGAACATAGATGTAAAAATCCTCCAGAAAATTTTAGCAAACAGAATTCAGCAACACATCAAAAAGCTCATACACTGTGATCAAGTTTGGTTTATTCCAGGGATGCAAGGATTCTTCAATATATACAAATCAATCAATGTGATACACTATATTAACAAACTGAAAGATAAAAACCATATGATAATCTCAGTAGACGCAGAAAAAGCCTTTGAGAAAATTCAGCACCAATTTATGACTAAAAGTCTTCAAAAAATGGGTATAGAAGGAACCTACCTCAACACAGCAAAAGCCATATATGATAAGCCTACAGCAAACATTATTCTCAATCTTGAAAAACTGAAAGCATTCCCCCTAAGATCAGGAACAAGAGAAGGGTATCCACTTTCACCAGTATTATTCAACATAGTTCTGGAAGTCCTAGCTACAGCAACCAGAGAAGAAAAAGAAATAAAGGGAATCCAGATCAGAAAAGAAGAAGTAAAGCTCTCACTGTTTGCAGGTGACATGATACTGTACATAGGAAACCCTAAAGATAGTATCAGAAAATTACTAAAGCTAATTAGTGAATTTAGCAAAGTTGCAGGATACAAAATCAATGCACAGAAATCACTCGCATTTCTATATACTAGCAATGAAAAATCAGAAAGGGAAATTAAGGAATCAATCCCATTCACCATTGCAACAAAAAGAATTGAATATCTAGGAATAAACTTACCTAAGGAGACAAAAGAACTGTACACAGAAAATTGTAAGGCACTGATGAAAATAGTCATCAAAGATGAGATAAACAGTTGGAGAGATATTCCATGTTCCTGGGTAGGAAGAATCAATATTGTGAAAATGACTATACTACCAAATACAATTTACAGACTCAATGCAACCCCTATCAAATTACCAATGGCATTTTTCACAGAACTAGAACAAGAAATTTCACAATTCATATGGAAACACAAAAGACCCCAAAGAGCCAAAGCAATCTTGAGAAAGAAGAATGTAGCTAGAGGAATCAACCTTTCTGACTTCAGATTATACTATAAAGCTACAGTCATCAAGACAGTATGGTACCAGCACAAAAACAGAAATATAGGCAAATGCAACAAGATAGAAAGCCCAAAAATAAACCCATGCACCTATGGTATCTTATTTTTAACAAAGGAGACAAGAATATACAGTGGGGAAAAGACCGTCTCTTCAATAAATGGTGTTGGAAAAACTGCATAGCTACATGTAAAAGAATGAAATCAGAACACTTCCTAACACCATACACAAAGATAAACTCAAAATGGATTAAAGACCTAAATGTAAGACCAGAAACTATAAAACTAGAGGAAAACATAGGGAGAAGACTCGATGACATAAATCAAAGCAAGATCTTCTATGACCCACCTCCTAGAGTAACGAAATTAAAAACAAAAGTAAACAAGTGGGACCCAATTAAATTTAAAAGCTTTAGCTTTTAAACAACAAAGCTTTTGTTTTAAAACAAAGGAAACTATAATCAAGGTGAAAAGACAGCCTTCAGAATGGGAGAAAATAATAGCAAATGAAACAACTGACAAAGGATTAATTTCCAAAATACACAAATAGCTCATACAACTCAATGCCAGGAAAACAAACAACTCAATAAAAAAGTGGGAAAAAGATTTAAACAGACATTTCTCCAAAGAAGACATACAGATGGCTAACAAACACATGAAAAGATGCTCAACATCGCTCATTATTAGAGAAATGCAAATCAAAACTACAATGAGATGTCACCTCACACCAGTCAGAATGGCTGCCATCAAAAAGTCTACAAACAATAAATGCTGGAGAGGGTGTGGAAAAAAGGGAACACTCTTGCACTGTGGGAATGTAAATTGATACAGCCACCATGGAAGACGGTATGGAGATTCCTTAAAAAACTAGGAATAAAACCACCATATGACCCAGCAATCCCACTCCTATGCATATACCCTGAGGAAACCAAAATTGAAAAAGACACATGTATCCCATTGTTCACTGCAGCACTATTTACAATAGCTAGAACACGGAAGCAACCTAGATGTCCATCGACAGATGAATGGATAAAGAATTTGTGGTACATATACACAATGGAATATTACTCAGCCATAGAAAGGAATGCATTTGAGTCAGTTCTGATGAGGTAGATGAACCTACAACCTAATATACAGAGTGAAGTGACTCAGAAAGAGAAAGATAAATATCATATTCTCATGCATATATATGGAATCTAGAAAAATGGTACTGAAGAAGTTATTTTCAGGGCAGCAGTGGAGAAACAGACATAGAGAATAGACTTATGGACATGGGGAGAGGGGAGGAGAGGGTGAGATGTATGGAAAGAGTAACATGGAAACTTACATTACCATGCAGAAAATAGACAGCCAATGGGACTTTGCTGTATGGCTCAGGAAATTCAAACAGGGGCTCTGTATCAACCTAGATGGGTGGGATGGGGTGGGAGATGGGAGGGAGGTTCAAAAGGGAGGAGATATATGTATATCTGTGGCTGATTCATTTTGAGGTTTGACAGAAAACAACAAAATTCTGTAAAGCAATTATCCTTCAATAAAAAAATAAATTTAAGAAAAAAGAAAAATAAAGGATAAACTTTTATTACATCTGTAACGAGTAGAATATGCCAAGGCACATTTAGCATTTCGAAAAAGAGAAAACAAAACTCTAGTGTTACATGAATATATTCAGCAGTAAAGAATAAACAAAGTCCTTCTTTATAAATTATCTCTTAAATAACTCCCTCAAAACTGAATAAATTTGGCTGAAATTTAACATATTTTCTTACCCCTTTTCAGATTCATTATTTTTAGAGATCATAGAGCAAAAAAGTAAAGGTTAATTTCTACAAGCCTTCTACAATTTTCTATATCCATACAAATGTTGTCTCTTGCTGTCTGTTTTCATATTCTGAACAACCTGACTCTTTACTTTGGGTCTTTTACCCTTGATAAACCAAAGCACATTTATTACATTGATTGAATAGTACTATTCAAGTGCCAGGAGGGTGAAACACTGCAACTCCACAAGGACAGAAGCTCTTGCTCTTGGGATCCCTTCAAACCTCACTCTATGTATTTCTTCATCTGGTTGTCCATCTGTATCTTTTATCATGTCCCTTATTGTTCAATAAACTGGTAAACATAAGTGTTTCCTTACTTCTGTGCTAGTTTGTTCTAGCGAATAATTGAATCCAAAGAGAAGGAAATCATGGGAACCTCTGATTTGTAACCATGTCAGGCAGAAGTTGTTGGTAACCTGGGGACCTACTTGTAACCTGGGACCAATCCTTAGCCTGTGGGGTCTGTCCTAACTCAGGTTAGTGGCAGAACTGAATCAAATTGTAAGACACCTAGGTGTCACGGAGAATTACATGGCGGGCAAGGGGGAACACACATCGATGTCGCAAGTGTTGTGAGTGTGGTAGTAGTATTAAAAGAGCAACTACTTTTCCACAGAGAGAACTAGGAGATAGGTAATTGTTAACTGTGTGTCATTAGCAAGCATTTTAGCATACCAACAAAACTCATGAATGGAGAGAAGTAAAAATTTCCCTCTAAATAGTATAATTCCACTCCCTAGAGCCACACCAATTTATTTTACATCTTCTTAAAGTATCAAATCATTAATATAATCCAGTGATAAAAGTGAAAGTGAAGTCGCTCAGTTGTGTCCGACTCTTTGCAACCCCATGGACTGTAGCCCACCAGGCTCCTCCATCCATGGAATTTTCTAGGCAAGAGTACTAGAGTGGGTTGTCATTTCCTTCTCCAGGGGATCTTCCTGACCCAGGGATCAAACCTGAATCTCCCACATGGCAGGCAGATGCTTGACCCTCTGAGCCACCAGGGAATCCCATCCAGTGATAAGGCTCCTTCCAAACATATAAAAATAAAAATGAGGCAAAATAATATATGCATTAAAACAATATTTGGTGACCAGTGTTTTAGTATTCTGCCTTACTGAAAAATTATCTATATATCCAAGATTAATTACCTGAGTATAATAATACTTTAAGAATTTCTTTTTAATTTTAAAATTAATTGTAGATTTCGGAAATTTTGTTTAAACTGACACATTATAGAACATAACTACTATTTATATAAAAATATTTGTCAAAAGTATAATTCAATTTATTTGCACACATGATCTTACCTTTTTACTTAATTTTAAACGTTGTGTGGAAATAGTAGTAGGAAGTAATGTTGGCTTATCTGATTGGTGAAACATATTAAAATGTTAATAAATTCAGGTTAATTTCTTCAATTTGAAAAAAATTACAAATGCCATATAAAATAAAATTACATTCTACATGTTTTCTCCTCCACATTGATAAGGTCAGGAAAAGACATCACTATTTTAAAGGCAGATAATATTGATTTATTTTAAAATTATGCTTCCATCTTTATCAGTTCAGTTCAGTCGCTCAACTGTGTCTGACTCTTTGCAACCCCATGGACTGCTTTATGGCCAGTGATAAATATTTGGCTGTTAGCTGTGGAGTGCAGTGGTTAGAGTTTGGGTATGGATATTAGTAGGCTCTACTACATACTAGTTATGTGTTCTAGGCTCCTCTCTAGTCCTTGGTTTCTTCATAGGCAAAGAGGGAATAATAATTGTACCTCATAGGCTCACATGAGTATTCAGTAAATAAATATAGTTAAACATTTAACATGGTGCCTGGCACAGAGTAATGCCAGTAAATTCAAGATATTATTGTAACAATTACTACATAATAGTAATATAATATTTTACATTATAATATGTATGAATTATAATGTGTATGTATAATATGTATGAATATGTATAATATGTATGTTAAATGAATATTTAACATTTACAATATAATATGTATGTAACTATATATCATAGATAACATAGTATATATAGTTATGTTTTTATATATATAGTAATATAATTATATATATTACTATATCAGTTCAGTTCAGTTCAGTCACTCAGTCGTGTCTGACTCTTTGCGACTCCATGAATCGCAGCACGCCAGGCCTCTCTGTCCATCACCAACTCCCAGAGTTTACCCAAACCTATGTCCATCGAGTCAGTGATACCATCCAACCATCTCATCCTCTGTTGTCCCCTTCTCCTCCTGCCCCCAATCCTTCCCAGCATCAGGGTCTCTTCCAATGAGTCAACTCTTCGCATGAGGTGGCCAAAGTATTGGAGTTTCAGCTTCAGCATCAGTCTTTCCAATGAACACCGAGGACTGATCTCCTTTAGGATAGAGTGATTGGATCTCTTTGCAGTCCAAGGGACTCTCAAGAGTGTTCTCCAACACCACAGTTCAAAAGCATCAATTCTTCGGCGCTCAGCTTTCTTCACCGTCCAACTCTCACATCCATACATGACCACTGGAAAAACCATAGCCTTGACTAGATGGACCTTTGTTGGCCAAGTAATGTCTCTGCTTTCAAATATGCTATCTAGGTTGGCCATAACCTTCCTTCCAAGGAGTAAGCGTCTGTTAATTTCATGGCCGCAATCACCATCAGCAGTGATTTTGGAGCCCCAAAAAATAAAAGTCTGACACTGTTTTCAATACAGTAATATAGTTGTAACTATAACCCCCTTCCTCATACCCCCCAGTATGTATAAGCTAATGTGACATCGACTGTTAATTTAATTCTATTTTCATTTGGATGGTCCAGAAATTAAAGTGATAATAATTAGTCTCCACAAACTTTCAGTATTTCAACCATACACTTTAGAGAAGAACATGTTGTCATCAACACCTTTCTTTTCAGCCTAGGATACAGGTGATATATTTCACTATATTTTTGCATGAATTTGAATTGCTTTTGGTTTGAAACTACTTCAGAAAGAACATTTTTGCTTCTGGGAGTTGAGGAATATTTTCTATCTGAAAACAGCCACCTAGATACAGGCCCTTATTAGACATGTCAGTCATTCATTCCACAAGCCATCTAGGGGTGCCAAGATTCGAGTTACATAAAGGCAAGGCTGATTCCTTGTCCTGATAGCAGCTACATGTGCAAGTAAATGCTAGTCCTTTTTCCTTGAGGTTTCCTCTTGCACTTGTGCCCAGAAAGCAGACACATGCATTACCAGGCAAAGGCAGCATTTTCCAAACTTCTCTCTTTAGAAACCATAGACTCTCATACATCAAATTCCTAACCAGGTGCGCATGGCCATTCAGAGGGAGACTAATAAAAACTCTCTTGTGAGAAAAGAGTTAATAGCTGAATACACTGCTGTCCCATCACTAGCTTATCCCAAATATCACCATCTTTATTACACAGAGCCCCACATCTGTATACAAAGAAATCCCAAAAGAAATGGAACGATAACAAATTAAAAAAAAAAAAAAAAGCATTTTAAAGGCACATCTTCTACTTCTGATAAATAACCAGTTGAACTAAAAGCACCTCGATCCAGCATCTTCATTTTCTGCACAAGAAGGACGACTAGTGGTGAGAAAATATACTCCTCACAATGTCTCATGCTTTGAATTCACAGAATCAAATATTTAAAATTAGATTTACAGATTATTCAGTTTAGGTTTATCACTGAGAAAAAATAAGGCCATGAAAAGGAGAAGTGAATTAATTACTCAAGATTCCCTAATAGCTCAGTTGGTAAAGAATCTGCCTGCAATGCAGGAGACCCCGGTTCAATTCCTCGGTCGGGAAGATCCACCTGGAGAAGGGAAAGGCTACCCATTCCAGTATTCTGGCCTAGAGAATTCCATGGACTGTAAAGTCCATGGGGGTATAAAAGAGTCAGACATGACTAAACAACTTTCAGTCAGTTCAGTTCTATCTATTTAGTGCCACATTCAGATCTCTTTCTTTTCTTTGACTTGGAATATGTGGTAAAAAATAATTAGCTTGCATTCCTTTGGTATTGTTTAGAAGAATTTGGTTCATTGTGCAAAGGCACGCTGAAACCAGTATGCTCAAAACTGGGAACCTTATACCGTTGTCTTCCTGAAGAATTTTGGTAGAGATTTGTTTTAATTTCTGATTGGTTTTGAACTTTCTAAAAAGGAGTAGGTGTTATGTATTTATTTTGGTCCATATGTGTGCATTGAAACTTTTTCAATGGAGTTATTGTTGAACAAGCAGATGGAAACTTGGAATCCTCAACCAGGACTAAGCTCCCCAGTCCTCTGTCCACATATCTAAATATCTCAGGAACTCAATCACCAGAGCCCTGCATTCCTCAGACCATGACTAAATGTTGACACTCTTGCCTGAATATGTGTCTACGAATAACTGTGTATCAACAAGTTTATAAATTTTAACTTTTTAATTGTGCTTTGGAAACTTGGAGTAGTAATCAGGTAATGAGCATGTCTGGAAGTAATTGTTTAGACCTCTGTAAATCTTCATGGTATTTGCTTTTCATCACTTAATCAAAGTATGTGTTAATTTTAACACAAAACTGTCCCCCAGGCAGAAGACTCCCACACAAGAGGGGAAAAAAATCCCCTTAGAAGCGGCTAATTTAACAACAAAACAGAAAGGAAAAAAAGGAGAATTAAGAAATATTTTCTTGAAAGTGGTCTGATTATCCTGAATTGGTAGCCAAGAAATGTGTGGGGAGGGAGTTACTCTGGCCTTTCTGATCTCATGCTCAAATTAAAGATGTTCCGCATTTCACGTGTTTTTGGTATATAACCTATCTCAACACAGTGACCACATTCGCTGGTGTGAGGTGCAACACAGAAGTTCTGGTGGGTGAAGTACTTATGATGGACTTTGAAGATTGTGGGAGATCACAAAAGTTTAAATAGACAAGGGAAAAAGAACCTTCTCAGAAAAAGACAGTCATATGAGTAAATATTAATGGTAGAAAATGCCATGGTGCCTACTACCTCTTCTATAAAAGTATTTTCTTGTACATTCTACTGAAAGTGTTCCTGTTTAAACATTTGAATCATCAATCTCTACCAATTCTCTCCAGGACATAAAGGGTGAATGCTCTTTCTGAAATGGTAGGTGATAGCATGTCCTTATTCATTTATTCAACATCATGAAGCACTTACAATGTGCCACAAACTATACTGGGGGCTAATGTCATCAAGTAACTAAAAGTCTAGTCAGGGAGCCAGATTTTTGTTTAATTCCAGTGCAATGATATATATTCACATATCATTGATAAGTGAATGTACACATACCAATCCAATGGTATGTATATATTTTTAACCAAACATTTGTTGATGCAAAGAGCATATTTTCCAGCTTGTCCACCTTACATCCATTGTCCCCATGGAATGATTAATAGCAACCTAGTTTGGAAGGCAAATTATAGGGTTGCCCTATTTATGAAACAGCTCATGCATACTAAGCACTACAGATACAAGAAAATCTCTACCCTTAAGGGACTCAGTATAGTAGAAGAGAAAGAGAATTAAATAAACAACTTTAAAACATGGTATGTGGTATGTGTTACAGATATATACACAAAGTGTCTTCAAAGTTTATTGATAGCATACCTGGTCCAGACCTAAGGTAAGGAATACTTAACAAAGTCCAAGGGGCATAAAGTAGATGTATCAAGGAAAAATAAGAGTTAGCTAAATGAAAGAAGACCATTCCAAGGAGAGGGAAGCATAGTTGTCAAGGCATAGGAACAAGAGAGAATAGAGCAATTTTCAAAAACCAAAAGCATTTGACTTGACTGGAGTATCACATGCAAGCAGAGGGGAAAAGAGTAGAGCTGGCGAGGTTAATAGCCAGATTATGAAGGGACTCACATGCAGATTTAAGGTCTCAACAGAATCCCAAGGTTTGGGAAATTATTGATGCATAAAATACAGGATTGCTTTGGCTACAGCATGGAGTATAAGATAGAGGGGACAAGAATACAGGGAGAAATTTTGAGGTAAATTTTACATAAAATCTCATTACATGAGTATAATTTGATGCAATCCTCTTTTTTATTTCCCCTTTTTATTGCTTTCTACTTGGAATAAGAATGTGATGGCTAGATTCCAGCAAATATATTGAGACCTTGAGAAAAAGAAGTGACACATTTGAATGAACAAAGCAAATGATGAGTCTGGAGTCCTATGACTTTGTGAATTCATGTTATAGATTATAGATCACCTCCTAAGCACCACAGCATCCATTCTTGTCTCTCCTTTCCCAGAGTTACCATTATCCTGAAGTTGATGTGTATCATGTCACAAATATTTTATATCTTAACTCCCCTACATATGAACGTGTTTCATTCTGAGAGTGTTCATAAGTCCAATTTGTTCATAAGTCTAACAAAGTTAGCCTAGGTACCCAGCTAACAAAATTAGCTATATAATACTGTACTGTAATAGGTGTATAATACTTTTCACACAAATAGCCCATAGAAAAACAAACACAAAAAATAAAGAAAACATTTTTAATCTTCAATATAGTACCTTCAAAAGAATAGTATAGTAACAACTACATCACAGCTGCTTTTATGCTTGCTTCTGGACAGGATATAGTCCATAGGGTCACAAAGAGTCAGACACAACTGAAGTGACTTAGCATGCACACACACTCTTGGGCATCCAGGGCTTGAAATAAAGATACTGTACTACAATACTATACACTATACAGTACTGTACAGTAAAGTACAGAAAAGCACAACCACTTGTAGAGGATTCACACACATGATAATATACATCATACACATGAACTAACTTACATAACTGGACATGCAAATGCACATCTACGTCTCTGAAAGTCTGCAATTTGAAGGTTCCTATGTAGAGGACTTACTGTATTTTATTGCATAAGTATTTTAAAATAAGTGTATCATTTTGTGTTACATTAATTAGGATACATATTGAGCTGCTATAACAGAGAAGCCCCAAAATACAATGACTCAGAAAAACCATGACTCAATCGAGGAGTCCAGGGATAGACCAGCAGTCCAGGCCAGATGACCATAAGGTATCTGCAACCTAGGTTTCTATCGTTGGTGTAGCAACATCATCTCGGGTGTCCTAATAGTTGAACCTGGTATTCAGCCATCAGAAGGGGAAAGAGAGGCAGTGGTGGGCTTGCAGTACCCTTTACACATTGAAGTATGTAACAGTGAAATTACACACACAATCACACGCATAATCCTACTCACATCACATTGGGCAGAATTTGGCTTATGTCCACACTGAGCTTCAAAGGAGGCTAGAAAATATCTAATGATATAGCCGCATACTCATTTGCTCTGCTGACTCTTGTGTGAGTGGCTGCTCTTTTATGGGAAGGAAGAAAAGTAAATTTGAGATTTATCCTTATTATTACATATAAATACATCTTAGTTTATTTTATTAACTGTACAGATCCCATTAAAGCTATAAATCATACTTTATGCAATGATTTACTGATGGATATTGAAGTATAAAAGTCTAGTAAGTAACACTCATCTTCCCTGAATGTTGAGCTAATTGAGAATCAACTTTATCATGTGGGAAATTGCCTTTATACAATGGTGGCCTCCAAGTATACCACCAGGAATGCTATCTCAGAGGGCATGGAACAGAAAGGTTCACAGACTAAGTTAAGATGCTCAGATCACATGGTTTACTAAATCAATATAAAGTGCATAGTGAGAATCAAGAGCAAAAAGATGGGTAGGTTAATAGAGTTATGACAGAATACAAGCAGAGGGAAAGACCACAGAACCTGAATCTTCTCTCTGATCATTTGCCTTCTCTACTGATGATGTGATTGTGAGGACCAGAGTTGAGTTTGGGGGCAAGCGGTCCACAGACAGAAGATGGCTAAGTTATCACAAGTCTTGCTTCATTTAAGAGTTCTAGGGGCAATTAAGCTGATGAGCAAGTGAGAGTTTCATCTGCACTTTCCAGGCAGAGAACTTGTGGTACCAGAAATGGGTGTTCCCAATAGATGGCTTATTTAAATCTTCATAAATATTGAGTGCTACTATATATGTATGTATTTAATGAATTGTGATTATTTGTGTCCTCTTGGTGCTTCTTTCCTTCCTATCTGTTTGTAGTACTCATATGCTCTATTTACTTCATCCATCTCTGTTTTTATCTTACAGATTGCTGCTTATTTAACTTCTATGCAGAGTACATCATGAGAAACGCTGGGCTGGAAGAAACACAAGCTGGAATCAAGATTGCCGGGATAAATATCAATAACCTCAGAAATGCGGATGACACCATCCTTATGGCAGAAAGTGAAGAAGAACTAAAGAGCCTCTTGATGAAAGTGAAAGAGGAGAGTGAAAAAGTTGGCTTAAAGCTCAACGTTCAGAAAACTAAGATCATGGCATCTGGTCCCATCACTTCATGGCAAATAGATGGGGAAACAGTGGAAACAGTGTCAGACTTTATTTTTTTGAGCTCCAAAATCACTGCTGATGGTGATTGCAGCCATGAAATTAAAAGACACTTACTCCTTGGAAGGAAGGTTATGGCCAACCTAGATAGCATATTTAAAAGCAGAGACATTACTTGGCCAACAAAGGTCCATCTAGTCAAGGCTATGGTTTTTCCAGTGGTCATGTATGGATGTGAGAGTTGGACGGTGAAGAAAGTTGAGCGCTGAAGAATTGATGCTTTTGAATTGTGGTGTTGGAGAAGACTCTTGAGAGTCCCTTGGACTGCAAGGAGATCCAACCAGTCCATCCTAAAGGAGATCAGTCCAGGGTATTCATTGGAAGGACTGATGTTGAAGCTGAAACTCCAATACTTTGGCCACCTCGTTTGAAGAGTTGACTCATTGGAAAAGACCCTGATGCTGGGAAGGATTGGGGGCAGGAGGAGAAGGAGGGGACGACAGAGGATGAGATGGTTGGAGGGCATCACTGACTCGATGGACATGGGTTTGGGTAAACTCCGGGAGTTGGTGATGGAAAGAGGCCTGGCGTGCTGCGATTCATGGGGTTGCAAAGAGTCGGACATGACTGAGCGACTGAACTGAACTGAACTTGTCCATATTTAAACACATCCTATGAGTTTCACCTTCCTAATTGTTTTTCTTGTCATCTACAGCAAAGTTGAATATTCTCAAATAATATGGAAAGTTAGTTGCTCAGTCACGTCCAACTCCATGACCCCATGGACTGTCACCCACCAGGCTCCTCTGTCTATGGGATTTCCAGGCAAGAATACTGGAGGGGGTTGACATTTCCTTTTCCAAGGGATCTTACTGATCCTGGGGTTGAACTTGGGCCTCCTGAATTGCAGGCAGATTCTTTGCCATCTGAGCCATTAGGAAGTCCCAATATGAAAACACATAGTATAAATTGAAGCTGGACGGCTGCAGGCTTTTCCTGTAAGAGCAGAACCTTTACCATTAAGCTTATGATATGGCCAAGAACAATTGTGGCAAACATTCTGAAATGGAGGAAAAGATAGAGGCATGCCCAGTTTCCCCCACCAAAAGTATTAATAATGTAAGTTGTTTCACTTCTCCAAGTGGTAAGTGGGGATAGAGAGAGGTCAGGAATGTTATACAAGTGTAGATCATTCCACGTGGAAGTGGAGTGATGGATTATGGAGTGTGGATTATGTCCCTTCTGTAATAACAGAATTGTCTGATGAAGAACCAAAATGCCACCAATTATAATATATGAATCTGAAACCAGGAAACATAGCTTATATTTGCAGAGAAATCAGTTTCATAATACTGAACCTCAGAATTAGATTGACTCACTCACCCACAATCAACCACCCACAGTCAGTGCTGGACCAACACAAGCTTCATTCATGGAGCATGACCTTCACCACTAAGATGACAGCATTCCTGCGAGCAGTTGGAAGCAATGCTAGCTCCCAATATCTGTACATGCAGTCCCATATCCCAAATGATCAATCAGATATTTCACTCCTAACAGAGAGGGGAGTGAGTGAGGGTGGGTGGAAAGAATGTGCTTCATAACAATTTCCATAATGTATACCCATAAATGTATAAAGTCAAACAGGGAAGCACCCTTCCTCTTTCTAGGGTAGGCCTTCCCTACCTTTACAAAGCCACTCCCCTAATACCAACCATTAGTCCTATGATTTCCTTCTGGAACCACTGCCAGTGAAGAAAGCAGCCTCAAATTTAAGTGCAAAATATCCTCTCAAAAAGTTCTATGTCAGAGCAACAAATTAGTTAACGTTAACTCTAAGAGCACATCATTCCAAAGCTGAAATTCGCTCTTCATTCTATTTCTCATCACAAATTTTGTCCAGCATCATTGTTCAATATGACTCATGAAAGATTCCAGTTTAACAAGTACGCTTCTCAAATGTTCAAGGTCAGTGATATCAAAGCCAAAAATCAAATTGGTTTCCACTGTAATTTAAAGTTGAAATAAATGAGAAAAGAGAGTCTAAAATTTATCCTCTCCAATTTCTTATTTTACTCAGCCCAAGCTAGAGAGGTTCTAGTGGCTAAGAAGAACCCAGAGTGTTTCAGCAGTGGCAGCCTGGGCTGAATTTACAGGAACTAATTTAGTCTCTTCAAGGTCTCAAACTATAGCTAATTTCAATAATGAATCTCACCTAATAAATGGTTCAAAAGATTAATAGGACACAGAATTTTAGCCCAGCACCAGTACAACATCTATAAAATGCAGGAGTAAAAAAGTAACTTCTAAAGTAGTTATCTCAGGCAAAGTTAAGTTCCTGGAACTTATTAGTTAATGATATCAAAGAACATAGCAAAATCTCAGTGATACCTGAGGTGAGGAAAGCAGAGGAAAAAACTTGGTTCCAACCTCATTAGAATGCTAATAAATCTATTCCAGATGTTCAATGTCTACAAACTGTGAATTTAAATTCAAATGGGAAAGATCTCCCAGCAAGTGGTTACTTTAGAGGCTGTGAATTCGCCATTTGAAATATCTAGAGGGTGGAGCTTGGTATGGAAAATCCATTCATGCTTATGATCTTATTTCTCTGACTGTGGCATCTGAGATCCTGTGGCCTTCTTGCAATGCTTAGAAACTCTAGTGGTGGTAGCCTAGAAATCTAACTCAAAATGCCTTCTCTTGTCCAGAATATCCAATCCCTCTTAATTTCCATTTCCCCTTTGTACCTGATGTTCCTGGCATTTTAGTGCTGCTTTCAGGTAGGACCATGCCTTGTGAGAGACGCATCCACCCTTGTGAGTAGACACATTCATTCCAGTGTCTTCCTGGCTTTCACCACGGGCATTTGCAATAGATTTGCTTGAGATGAACCTCCTAGAAAAATTTTCCCCAACTCTCTGAATTTATTCATCTAGAGAATCTGAC
The DNA here is from genome assembly GCF_054371585.1 of Giraffa tippelskirchi. NCBI lineage: Eukaryota > Metazoa > Chordata > Mammalia > Artiodactyla > Giraffidae > Giraffa > Giraffa tippelskirchi. The sequence goes on from NC_137278.1 coordinate 120,830,886, forward strand.
CTCAGCAGGTTATTTTGTTTATTATGTATAAAAGAAAAGTTATCTGTAATATATATATATATATATATGGTGTACAATATGGTGATTTGCTATACATATGTATAGGGAAACAAAATAATTACTACAGTCAAGTCAATGACATATCTTCTCATGGAGTTACTTTTTTTATATGATGAGAATATCTGAAATCTACCCTCTTAGCAAATTTCCTGTATTCAATACAGTTTTTAGTTCTGCCTTATCTGAAGGGGATATATCCTAAAACCTCCAGTAGATGCCTGAAGCCATGGACAACACTGAACTCTATATATACTGTTTTTCCCTATATATATATTTATACATGCCCAGGATAAAGTTCAATTCGTAAATTAGGGACAGCAAGAGATTAATAATGATTAACAGTAAAATAGACTCATTATACCAATGTGCTAAGTCACTTCAGTCGTGTTCAACTCTTTGTGACCCTATGGACTGTAGCCCGCCAGGCTCCTCTGTCCATAGGATTCTCTAGGCAAGAATACTAGAGTGGGTTGTCATGCCCTCCTCCAGGGGATCTTCCTAACCCAGGGATAGAACTCATGGTCTCATGTCTCCTGCACTGGCAGGAGTGTTCTTTACCATTAGGACTACCTGGGAAACCCAATTATACCAATATACTGTAATAAAAGTTACATGAATGTGGCCTCTTTCTCTCAAAATACTGTACATGTTTAATGCCTTTTCCACTTACCCCACACTGGCTGTAATATTTGCGGTTTGAGATGGAACAGCAACACTAGCATAAATGTCTTTCTCTTCTTCACAATATCATTAATAGAAGATTCATTCTTATCATAGATCTTAGCAATCTCAGTGTACAATTTTTTTTCTTTTCTTATTAAGTTGAGAACTTTCACCTTTTTTTACTTAAAAGCAGCAACTTCCAGCTTCTCTTTGACAAATTCAAATTGCATGCATCATTCCTTTTGTGCTCTAGAGCTATTATTAAGTAAAAGAAGGGCTACTGTGATACCAGGACAGTAGATCTGGCAGCCTGAAGGCTGCTAAGTGATTAACAGGCGGGAGGGACATGCTGGATAAAGGGATGATTCATGTCCCTGGTGGGACAGAGTGTGACGGTGAGAGATTTCATCTCATAACTTGGAATGTTGCTGTAATTTAAAACTTATGAATTGTTTATTTCTGGAATTTCCCATTTAATATTTTCAGGCAGCAGTTGACCACAGGTAACTGAAACCTGGAAAGTGAAGCCACAGATAAGGGGGGACTACTGTATTCTCTTGTCATCATGCTCTACATTAGATCTTTAGAACTATTCATTTTACATGATGCAGGTTTGTACCTTTTGACCGACATCTTTCATTACTCACACTTCCTTGTCCCACCAACTTTCATTCTACTCTCTGTCTTTATATATTCTATTCTTAAGAACATACATGAAGTAAAATAATGTAGTTTTTTGGCTTTTTCTCTTAGCAGGTTCTTAAAATGAAGCTGTAGTTGGTTATTCTGAAGTCTGTGCCCCTAGTCACATAGCAGAGTCCAGTAACTCATATGCTCCTCAAGGGACTGTCAATTCTGTTTTTAAATGTTCTTGCACAGCGTTCTTTCCATTAAGTGTATGGTGTGTGTGTCTGTGGTGTGTGTATAGCTGGATAATCCTCTAATGGTTTACAACTCTCTACTCTTCCCCTGCATCTTCGAGAATGATTCTACAGAGTTTGTAAACAGTTTATCCTGCTTCCTGAGTTACCCCCTTTCCTTCTCTACCTCATGAAGGACAATGATTTTGCTTAGAATGTCTTCTTTCCTTAAACTTACATTTTGACTTCTGACTCATACACTCAGTTTCTCTTATCTCTCCAGCATTTATATTGTATTTCTTTCTTAACAAGAGATATGAACTTAGCTTGTTCTGAACCTGCCAGAATTATCCACTGCTCAGGAAACCTTATCCGCTGTCACCTTTCCTGGTTGAAGACTCTCAGCTGGAAGGTGTCTCGTGTAGCTAAACCTTCAGCCAGATCTGGACTTGACCAGTTACTGCAGTATGTGCTTCTTTAATATTTACTCTTTGCTGGTTCTTCCTGTAGAGCTTTAATTTCCTAATTTTCTCAGACATGTTCCCTCTAAAAACAAGCAATTCCTCTGTTCCCACATACAGAAACCAGTGCCTTGAAACTCTCCCAATAATTGAGTCTGCTACTGACCTTCCTCATTTTCTCTTTTGAAATCTGTCTAGATTTGCTGACCCCACTCTGGAGAGCTGTTTCATTCTTTAAGGGGATCCAATCTCTAAACTTTCCAAAACAAATCTCAAATGCCTCCATTGAAGGGACAAGAACTTAGCAACTTGCTTATACAAAGTTTAAAAAAGTTGCCTCTGGACGTTCTGGGAGAATAGCATTGAAACATGTATATTATCATATGTGAAACAGAACACCATTCCAGGTTCAATGCATGAGACAAATGCTCAGGGCTGGGGCAATGGGATGACCCAGAGGGATGGGATGGGGAGGGAGATGGAAGGGGGGTTCAGGATGGGGAACACATGTAAACCCATGGCTGATTCATGTCAATGTATGGCAAAAACCACTACAATATTGTAAAGTAATTAGCCCTCAACTAAAATAAATAAATTTATTTAAAAAAAAAAAAAAGTTGCCTCTTAACAGTGCCCTGAATCCTGGCCTTCCCTGGAGCAATCATTCTGGTTTCTTCCCTAAGATTTTGCCTTTCTTCATTGGGCCCCAGTAAATGACAAGGCAAAACCACGTAGTGCCTCCCTCTCCCCATATAATGACTCCAAGAGACTTAGTTTAACTTGCATCTCCATTCTTCTTTAATATTATTTATATGCTCCATCCTTAAATTTTTCATTTCCCTTGTATAAGTCTTGCCGATACTAAAGAGTCTCCACTGTTTTCCTAAAGAAATTTCTTCTCTCCTAGTTTAATTGGCCTGTCTCTGTTTAGTCTTGTTTTATGTTTATTATACCATGTGTTTCAAACCTCTGAAGTTTATCTTTAAATTCCTACGTAGACCAGACTGTGAGAGATCATTCCAGGCACAAAATTCTCTTATTGTCTTTTTAACTATTGAGTCTGCAATAATTTCATTGAGTGCACTACTTCAGTCTGCCCAAAATGCTCTTTGTAAGCGGTGTCCTCGTCCTCTTTATTGTTTGCTTGAAAATAATAACATCTATCACAGAAAGCGTGAAAAAGTGAAAGTGTTAGTCACTCAGTTGTTATGAATCTTTGTGACATGACGGATTATAGCCCAACCAGGCTCCCATGTCCTTGGGATTCTCCAGGCAAGAATAGTGGAGTGGGTTGCCATTCCCTGCTCCAGGAGATCTTCCCAACCCAGGGACTGAACCTGGGTCTCTTGCACCACAGATTCTTTACCATCTGAGCCACCAGAGAAGCTCCAAAAAGAAACCCTACCAGGAGTGGGGTTCAAACCCTGGCAGACACATGTCCACTGGATCTTAACTCCAACACCTTAACCACTCAGCCATCCCAGTTGTGGACATCTATCACAGACTGGATCTCAATTCAGGTCTGAACTCATGTAATTTTCAAGTCCAAAGTGCATAGAGAAGCACCTGATGAAAGAGGTTTAACAATTGGCTGGGAGTTAGGAAAGGGGGAAACCCAGATGTATAGGGTTTCTCTGGCGGCTCAGACTGTAAAGAGTTTGCTTGCAATGCGAGAGACCTGGGTTGGGAAGATCCCCTGGAGGAGGGCATGGAAACCCACTCCAGTATTCTTGCCTAGAGAATTCCATGGACAGAGGAGCCTGGTGGGCTACACCATGGCATCATAAAGAGTCAGACACGACTGAGTGACTAACACTTTTCACTTTAGGAAAAGGAAAAACCCTGAAGTAGGGGATTTACTGATTTCAGAAGCATAAATCCTCCTATCATGGCCAAATTCAAGCTACCAATGTGGCATCAACCACCTCACAAAATTACTGGAAATGTAACAATCAGCTCTCATCAGTTAACACAAACTAGCTTCTGCATACCACTGGGTGACTCTCTGCCTGTGAGCAAGCCACATAAATCCAAGATATCTAAGGTTTGCTCCTCTGAAGTCCTCTATAGTCTTGGAAGCAAAATGGAATTTGAAACATCAATCTAGGGTTACCTAGCTAGGCCTGCTTCTAAATATCTAAAACTACAACCTCTGCTAGTGTTCTGTAACTCACATGGAATTCATTTCTGCCTTCCACTTAAAATCAGCAAATCCTGTTCTGTTGAAGAATGGCTCAGATCCCACCCGGGCAGAAGGATATGGCAGAGCCGTAGCACCCTCGGTCAGCCTCAGACAGCTGGTGCCCCGCCATCTCCACCCGGGTCCGCCAGGGAGAGCCCTTTGTCCTGGGACCCTGGGCAAGGTGAGAAAAGCGGCCGCCCCCTCACCCATCTGGCACTGCACATTTGTGGGGAAACTGGTGTTAAACCATTTGTACACAGCCTGCTTCTGGGTCAGGTTTCCTACGTAGCAGCAGCTCCCTCACTGAGATCTATTGACACTCAGCCCTTGACACAAGGTTTTATAACAGGAACAGGAGAGAAAGGAAAAGAAAGAAAGGAAGGGAGGGAGGGAGGGAGGAAGAGAGGAAGGGCTCAGAAGATCCAGTCCTGCCTCAGCCTGATACCTGGTCCAGGTGTGGATCCAGACAGACCTGGCAATCTGCATTTTCCAGTTCCCCACCACTTGATTCAGTTGTCACCTTGACCTGAGTGTCTGCTGAAGCTTGCAGCTAGCTGAACATTTGCTTTCCCCAAAGGCAGGGCAGGGTTAGATAATGTCTGCCTATGACCTCATGTGTCTAGCTTCATCATTCTGAAAACAGTCTTACACACACACACACACCTGTGTAAAAAGTTCCTATAAGTTGAAGCAGTTCACTAAGGTAAACATCTCCCATGGTCACAGCCTAGCATAGTGTCCACAAAGCATAGATTATTCACCTTGGGCATCTAAGATCATCTTTATTCGTATGTTCTTTTCTCCCAAGTTGTACTTCTTACTAATGTCTTAATGTTGGGATTCAAGAGGCTCAATAAATAACATACCTCAGCACTGACCTATTCAATAAATGAGATAAAAGAGGATGGCAGATGAAGATCAAGATATCACCTTTTTACTGGCAACATTGAACTAGGAAATATGGCTTATATCTGTGGACAAAGGGGCATCCTAATTCTGAACCGCAGAATCTAAGGCATAAGCAGCAGTCACACAGGGCCATCCTCCCCGCTCCAACAGGGCAGACCGATAAAATTTGTACAGTGAAGCAAAGCAAAATGTACACTTTCACATGGAGCCACTCGGAGCCAAGCCATGCATGTTCATTTGCTTATGTAAGACTCACTAGTAACTTCTCTTCCTGTGAAAAGAACATGAGAGGTTGTGCTAATTAATATTCCCTCATTGGAGCAAAACATCATTATAAGGGTATAAGTGTTTTGACTTATAATAAACTATGTATTACTTCCTAGTTTTCCTACAATTAACAAATTATGTTATATGCTTGTGCTCAGTCGTTTCCAATTCTTTGCGATCCCATGGACCGTAGCCTTCCAGGCTCCTCTGTCCATGGGGTTTTTCAGGCAAGAATACTAGGTGGGTTCCATTTCCTTCTCCAAGGCTTCTTCCTGATCCAGAGATCAAACCCTCATCTCCTGAATCTCCTGCACTGCAGGCAAATTATTTATCATTGAGCCATCAGGGAAGCCCTATTAACAACAACTGTTATTGTTGATCAGTTGCTCGGTCATGTCCAACTCTTTGCGACCCCATGGACTGCAGCATGCCAGTCTGTCCCACACCATCTCTTGAAGTTTCCAAGTTCATGTCCATTGCATCGGTGATGCCATCCAGCCATCTCATCCTCTGATGTCCTCTTCTCCTTCTGCCCTCAATCTTTCCCAGCATTAGGGACTTTTTCAATGAGTCAGCTATTCACATCAGGTGACCAAAATACTGGAGCTTCAGCTTCAGCATCAGTCCTTCTAATGAGTATTCAGGTTTGATTTCCCTTAAGAATGGCTGGTTTGATCTCCTTGCTGTCCAAGGGACTCTCAGTAGGAGTCTTCTCTAGCACCACAGTTCGAAGGCATCCATTCTTCGGAGCTCCATCTTCTTTACTGTCCAGCTTTCACAACTGTAGGTGACCACTGAGAAGACCATAGCCTTGACTACATGGACCTTTGTCAGCAGAGTAATGTTGACAGTTAACAACAATGCTGCAGTACAAATCTTCATCTGCATCTATATCTGTATCAATGTGTAAGAGAGTATCCTTGGAACACACCTAGCAAAAACTTTGCTCGCTCAAATCATGTTACATGATAGATATGGTTGAATTGCTCTCCACAATGCCTGAACCAGTTTATATTTTCACCATTAGAATGTAAGTTCCCATTGATCTATGTTTGTGCCAAGATTTGATATTCTTTTTTTTTTTTAATTGTAGTGGTTTTTGCCATACATTGACATGAATCAGCCATGGGTTTACATGTGTTCCCCATCCTGACATACACACACACAAGCCTATCTACTGGGTATGAAAACTATATCTCAGTATGACTTTAATTTGTACTTCTATTTTCCTGGTGAAATTGAATTTCATTCATATTTACTTGCCATTCATATTTCCTTTCATGTGATTTACCTGTTCATATTTTTGCCTATGCATTATTTTATTTGGCTTCTCACGGATTTTTAAAGGATTCTTTAAAAATTCTGAATATAAATCTAAGGTCAATTATACATGCTGTAAATCTCCCTTATGCATTTTCTAACTGTCTCTCAATACAACATTTTAGGGGTTTTTGCAAGGGGGGATGCACAGGGCTCTATTTTCCTGTTGACTCATTCTCTTTTTTCCTATATCTAAACTTCTGTTAAGCCCATCAATCAAATTTTAAATATCAGCCAGAATGGGAAGAAGAAAAAGAAACTTTATGCATGGCATAGCAAACAACTTTATTAACATCTGTCTTTGACTTAAATTCTTCCACTTCCTTTCTTGGCCACAAGCCTACTCCTTTTTTTAAAATTCTTCCCTCATTTAACCTCTCCTAATTGCCTTTAATTCCCCAAAGAATTCATCTCAGCCCCTAGATCATATTGTTTGCTCTGGGAAGCTAACTTGAAGTTAACTAAACCCAAATGCCTTAGGAGGCAACTTGATGACCATATTTTCCATATTTTTAAGTAGCATCTCAAACCATTCACTGAGAAAAACAGGAGGTTTCTGCTGTAGGGTGATCACCAGCTAGGTGGTCAGGACTTGCCCAGCGCTGAGGGAATCACAGTGCTAAAAAAGGGGAAGGCCCCACCGAGTCAAGATGGTTGGTCACACTATTCTGTTGTCAAGAAAAATTATACACATTTTTCTCTATAACAAATGCCCTTATTATTTTTCTAGGATAAATTTCTATCTATGGAACAAGTAGGTGAAATTGCATTCATTGCTTAAGGATTTTCACCAATGTTGAAAAAAAGTATCGTTCTAATATAACTGAACTTGTTTTCAATCCCATAGGCAGGAATAATCATTTCGAGAATTTTTTATGGGCCAAAATAGAATCCTCAGCATTGGAGAGCCACAGCACATTCTATTCACCTGAACAGATGAGAAAACTGAACAGCACTGTCCCCCACATTGTAGGACATTTAACATCTCTGGTCCATGGATGAATCTCTCTCTTCCACTCATACAAAACACATCATTGGGAAAAGCACCATGTCTATAGTACCATCTCCAGCAATCCAAAGCCATTTACTTAATCTGTGCTGGTTATTCTATACCAGGTACTGTGTCAAATACTATAGCTGTCAAATGAATTAGAAAAAGTTACTGTCTTCAAACCTCATGTATTTACCAGAGATGAGGATATAAACAAAGGACTTCCCTGGTGTCTCAGCTGGTAAAGAATCCACCCACAATGCAGGAGACCTGGGTTGTATCCCTAGGTTGGGAAGATGGCTGGGAAATCTCATGGATAGAGGAGCCTGGTGGGCTACAGTCCATGGGTTTGCAAAGAGTCAGACACGACTGAGCAACTTTCACTAGCATATAAACGATACTTAAAATATCTATAGTCTAAACTTCAACTCTTCCACAACAATAACATAATTTTAGTGCACTGAGGAAATAAATAATAATAATTTTTTCCCTTAATAGTTAGAATATTATATGTATTTCTAGTTTAATTGTAACTCTCAAATTTCTTAACTTCCTGGAATATGAGATTTGTATTCCTGGCAATTATTATATTCATTGTGAACCCATTTTCCAATGAACTCAAATGCAAAAAGAAAACTGGATTTTAAAATATAACCTTGATTTTATAAAAATTCATCTCTGTCATGACACTGATAATGATTCTAATGGTGGACCATAGACTTTTCATTAAGACAGTGGCTTTTGTAGTTAGTTATGAGGGCTTAAAGAATCTGCCTCTAATGCCAGAGACCTGGGTTCAATCCCTGGGTTGGGAAGATCCCCTGGAGAAGGGAATGACAACCCACTCTAGTATTCTTACCTGGAGAATTCTATGGACAGAGGAACCTTTCTGGCTATAGTCCATGGGGTTGCAAAGAGTTGGACATGGCTGAGTGACTAAACATATTTGTATTTAGGAAAGCTTATTATAAACCAGAGGAAGCAGGTCTGAGTACATTTCACATTTTAACTGGCCAGAGCAGAGCTCCTGATGAGTATCTCTGTAGGTCTCACACATTTACTCATAAATTGCCAACACAGATTTTTAAAATAGAGAAAAGGATAACCCCACAAAGGAGTAACAACACAAACACACTGAGTGGTTAAATGCTGCTGCTGCTGCTGCTAAGTCGCTTCAGTCGTATCCAACTCTGTGCGACCCCATAGACGGCAGCTCACTAGGCTCCCCCGTCCCTGGGATTCTCCAGGCAAAAATACTAGAGTGGGGTGCCATTTCCTTCTCCAATGAGTGGTTAAATGGGAAAAGCATAAAACCAATGTGTGTCAGACACACACTTTCACATTGAGTTTTTTACTTTTATATATTTTTCATACCATCTGTTCTTTCTTTTTCCCTAGACCAAAACCTCCAAGAAGGCAGAGTTTCCTCACCTAGTATCCCAAATCTCTGACCACTAGAAGACTAGAGGTCACTCAAATATTCTAACTCCGAATCTCTGATATTTTCATCTCAGCCTTGCAGTTGGCAATAATTCTAAAACATGCCTCTCCCTTTCCTGTGAGGAAAGGCAGCCTTTCTGAACACAATTGAACCTTTCTTTGGTGATTCTGAAGATCCGTACCTCAGGGACATCCTCTGGAACAGCAGTTTCCTTTGCCCAAAACCATAACTGTAGAAAGTGTGGGAGGTTGACCTTCTTAAATGGAATCTTTTACACCAGATGGTTTTGTTAAGTTTCCTCTTTCTAAAAGAGGAGCTCAAAAAAAAAAGAAAAAAAAAAGCTACCTAGCAGTATTAAACTGTGATCAGTTTAAACTAAACATTTCATATGACTCCAAATTGTAAATGCTTACCTTCTGCTCACTCTGGGTTCTGTTTTTCAATCTACATTTTAGAATTAGAGTCACAGACATCACCTTTGTTCAAAGATTAGCATAGCTATTCTCAGCCACCAAGTCCTCTCCTAATATGGCCAGTTGCTTTGCAAAAGCATGGACTAGACTCAGCTATGGATGGATTCATGCACATACATCTTTGCTGAAAAAACTAACAGCTCAATGAGCTTGTACTTCTACTGCTTTTTCAACATATGAAAGAGTCCACTAAATATTTTGCCATTTACTTGGCACTGAGCCCTTAGGTAAACAGTTAAGTTCACCCAACATTTATCAAATGCTAACCTACCACAGCAAGTGCCTACCATTTGTTCTCAGTGTGTTAGAGAGAACTGAGAAACTAGGTCACAAACTAGGTGTACAGCTCTAACTAGCAGGACAGCTTGGGCAGGAGGAGGACACAGAGCTAGTGCTGTCGTTGGAGAGCATGGACAGGCTTCTTTGGGCTGAGGGATGCTCCAGGTCTCTCCAGAGCCATCTTCTCCTTGTAGGTGTGTGCATGCTAAGCTGCTTCAGTTGTGTCTGACTCCATGTGACCCTATGGACTGTAGCCCACGAGGCTCCTCTGTCCATAGTATTCTCCACGCAGGATACTAGAGTGTGTTGCCATGTCCTCCTCCAGGGATCTACTTGACCCAGGAATTAAACCCATGTCTCTTACATCTCCTGCATTGGCAGGCAGGTTCTTTACCACTAGCGCCACCTGGGAAGCCCATCTTCTTAACCTGGTATAAAATTCCTACTAATAAAGTCCACACCCCTGTGACATCAATAAACATGTATCTATTCAATTGATTTGCTTGTTTTCCTCTAGGTAGATGTGCTTATATATGTATATATGTGTGTATGTAAATGCGGACTTCCCAGGTGACTCTAGTGGTAAAGAACCCCCCTGCCAATGCAGGGGCTATAAGAGACGTTCTATTCCTGGATTGGGAAGATGCCCTGGAGAAGGAAATTGCAACCTACTCCAATATTCTTGCCTGGACAATCGCATGGACAGAGGAACCTGGTGGGCTACAGTCCATAAGGTCACAAGGAATCAGACAAAGCTGAAGCAACTGAGCATGAACATAGCTCATTGGGCTGTAGAGTTTGACGTGACTGAGCACATAGATTGCAAGCTGCTTAATAGTTGCATAAAGATAATTGTTGTTCAGTCGCTAAGTTGTGTCTGACTCTTTGTGACCCCATGAACTGCAGCACGCCAGACTTCCCTGTCATTCACTATCTCCCTGAGTTTGCTCAAACTCATGTCCATTGAGGAGAAGGCAATGGCACCCCTCTCCAGTACTCTTGCCTGGAAAATCCCATGGACGGAGGAGCCTGGTAGGCTACAGTCCATGGGGTCACTAAGAGTCAGACACGACTGAGCAACTTCACTTTCACTTTTCCATTTCATGCACTGGAGAAGGAAATGGCAACCCACTCCAGTATTCTTGCCTGGAGAATCCCAGGGACAGTGGAGCCTGGTGGGCTGCCGTCTATGGGGTCGCACAGAGTCGGACACGACTGAAGTGACTTAGCAGTAGCAGCAGCAGCATGTCCATTGAGCCAGTGATGCCATCCAGCCATCTCATCCTCTGTCATCCCCTTCTCCTCTTATCCTCAATCTTTACCAGCATCAGGGTCTTTTCCAATGGGTCATCTCTGCGCATCAGGTGGCCAAAGTTTTGGAGCTTCAGCTTCAAAGCATCAGTCTTCCCAGTGAATATTCAGGGTTTATTTCCTTTAGGATTGACTGGTTTGATCTCCTTGCAGTCCAAGGGACTCTCAAGAGTCTCCTCCAGCACCACAGTTCGAAAGCATGAATTCCTTGGTGTTCAGCTTACTTTATAGTCCAGCTCTCACATCCTTACATGACTACTAGAAAAACCATAGCTTCTACTCTACGGACCTTTGTAGGCAAAGTGATGTCTCTGTTTTTTAATACACTATCTAGGTTTGTCATAGCTTTTCCTCCAAGGAGCAAGTGTCTCTTAATTTCCTGGCTACAGTCACTATCCTCACTGATTTTGCAGCCCAAGAAAATGAAATCTGACTTTGTTTCCACTTTCTCCCTATCTATTTGCCAGGAAGTGATAGGACTGGATTCCATGAGCTTCATTTTTTGAATGTCGAATTTTAAGTCAACTTCTTCACTCTCCTCTTTCTCCTTCATCAAGAGGCTCTTTATTTCCTCTTCTGTTTCTGACATTAAAGTGGTATCATCTACATATCTGAGGTTGTTGATATTTCTCCCCAAAATCTTGATTCCAGCTTGTGCTTCATCCAGCCCAGTATTTCTCATGATGTACTCTGCATATAAGTTAAATAAGTGAGGTGACAATATACTCATGAACAGTATGAAAAGGCAAAAAGATGTGACACTGAGAGATGAACCCCCCAGGTCAATGAGTATCTAGTATACTACTGGGGAAGAGAAAAAAAAATGCATAAAGATATTATTGTTTGCTTAATTAATTAGTTGAATGTATTTGAATCAAATTATCTCTAGAAGGCCCCCTTAAAATGTTACCTGGAAAATGAGGAAAACTTTACGGCTCATAGTCTTTCTTTCTTTCTCCCCCTGCATTTCTTGCACTTTTGACACTTCATAGCCTGAGAGTCTCAAGACGTCTGTTTTTTTGAATCCTCATCTACCCTGAGACTCCAGAACTGACAGATCAACTATTTCCAAAAGTAGCAATGGCTATAGGCAAAAACCGTGGTATACATAGTGTCTATGGCAACAATTTGCTTCTTTTCTCCTCACCTTCTAGACTTCCACAAATGTTTCCATAATTATTTTAAATTATGAACCGACAGCCAATCTATATAGGCAAAAAAAAAAAAAAAAAAAAAGGATGAGCAATTCTGTGACAAGCTTTCTATTTATTTCATCATGCAATTTAGGAAGGAAGATGTTGTTAATCTCATGCTCCTCACAAGAAATGTGGAGGCTTAGAGAAAGGCTGACTTGCTCACCCAGGGCCACAGAGCTGGCAAGTGACAGAACCAGGCTCTGCATCTAAGACTGACTTCAAAGTTCTTCATACTTTTGTTTTTAGTCAATTGCTGGGTTTACCCTGAGGGTTTTAGATGAGATGACCTTGAGTTTTCTTTCTGGTTGGAGCACTCAGGACCTGTGTTCCAGTATCTCACTGGTCAGCATTTTAACATCTACTTGGCCCATAAGTAAAATGAGATCCAGAGAGGTAAATCGATGGGCCTCAGGCCGGCCGGAGACTCGCTGTAACCCCAGGACAAGAGCCCAGTTTCTAATATCCCTCCCCAGTGTAGTTAACATCCAACATGCTATCATGCTATTTAGGGGAGCGGGGAGAGCAGTTTCCCCATTCTCTCTCTCTTTTTTAAATTCAAGTATAGTTGATTTAGTACCAATTTCTGCTGTACAGCAGAGTGACTCAGTTATACACATAAACATTCTTTTTTATATTCTTTTCCATTATGTTTTATCACAGGATATTGAATATATAATAGTTTCTTGTGCTATACAGCAGGACCTTGTTGTTTGTCTACTCTAAATGTAACAGTTTGTATCTACCAACCTCAAACTCCCAGTCCATCATCCCTCTCTTTCCTCCCTCCCTCCCTCTTAGCAACCTCAAGTCCATTCTCTATAACATCCAATATTCTTAATCTAGCTTGCTAATCCCTGATATCTCTGGTTTCTTCCTCTCTTTCCAGCATCAACAAGTGCCATTTCTCCCTGCTATTCCTTACATTATACCCACAATGACTAAAATTGCCAAATTCTTTCTCACTTCAGTACACATTCTATTCCTTCTATCTGTCTGACTTGCCCTTGCCCTCTGTTGCCAATTACACTTTAGGTCTAAGTTCAGATATCACCTCCTAAAAGTGGTCTTCCTTAACTATTCCCCCCCCAATCCCACACAGAGGATTTGCCAGATGAAATACAGAAACCTAGTTAAATTTGAATTTCAAATAAACAAGAAATAAGGTTTCAGTATACCTCAGATACTATATAAAGCATCCTAATACTAAAAGATTTCTCTATCTGAAATTCAAATTTAGCTGAATGTTCTGTATTTTTGTCTTCTCAGTCTTGCAACACTACATACATTTCCAGATGAGGTCTGTCCCCCTTGTTATACACTCTTGAGAGAATGATGAAAAATGAGCAAAGGACTTAAATAGATGTTCTTCCAAAGAAGACATACAAATGGCCAATGTATATGTGAAATGATGCTCAACATAACTAATAATGAGGGAAATGCAAATCAGAAGTAATAAAATATCACCTTACATATACTATTGGGCTTCCCTGGTGGCTCAGATGGTAAAGAATCCACCTGCAATGTGGGAGACCCGGGTTCAGTCCCTGGGTTGGGAAGTTCCCCTGGAGGAGGGCATAGCAACCCACTCCAGTATTCCTGCCTGGAGAATCCCCATGGACAGAGGAGCCTGGCGGGCTACCACCCATGGGATCACAGAGTCAGACATGTCTGTGACTAAGCACAGCACATGCTATAATCAAACAACAAAAGGTAACAAGTGTTGGTAGAGAGAAAACAAAACCCTTGAAACACTGTTGGTAGAAATGGAAAATGGTTCAGCCACTGTAAAAAACAGTTTGAAGTTTCCTCCAGAAATTAAAATTAGAACTACCATATGATCCAGTAATCCCACCTCTGAATATACATCCAAAATAACTGAAATCAGGATCTTGAAGAGATTCTCTACTCTCATATTCATCATAGCATTATTCACAATAGCTAAGATATGAAAAAACCTGAATATCCACTAACACATGAATGAATAAAGAAAATGTGGTATATATGTACAATGGAACATTAATTGGTCTTTTAAAAAAGGCAATCCTGCTGTATGCGACAACATGGCTAAACCCAGAGGACGTTATGCTACATGAAATAAGGCAACCACAGGACAAATGCTGTGTGGTTCTATTCATATGAGGTGTCTAAAACAGCCAAACTCACAGAATGCTGGTTGCCAAGGCTTGGGAGAGGGCAAAATGAGGAGTTCCTGTTCAACAGGTGTAGAGTTTCAGTTACCCAAGATGAATAAGTTCTAGAGATATGCTGTACAGCATTGTGCCTGTAGTCAGCAATATTATATTGTGCACTTAAAAGTCATTAAAAGGGTAGATTTCATGGTAAGTGTTCTTAACACATACACACATACACACAAAAAGAGTTCCATAAGCTTTTCCTTCATAGTGCTTAACAAAGTTACACTTAATGAATTTTTTTATGATGCCTTTTATGATGTTGTTTACAAATGGTCTCTATGCCACCCTAAACTTGAGGCCGCATGAGAGACAAGACCGTGTATTTTGTTAACCACTATTCTCCCCGCCCTTAGCACAGTGTCCCTCACATAGTCAACATTCAATAAATACTTGTTGTGTGAAAGAACAATTGAGGAAAGAAAGAAAGAAGGAAGGAAGGAAGGAAGGAAGAGAATGAAGAAAGGAAGAGAAAAAGAGTTATTTCAGTCTTCTCTCTCATATAGGGAGAGTTCACATTAAGATGTGTAGCAATGTGGTTGCGATGAATAATTACAGCTGTTATTAAGGGCTGATAGAACTAGGGCCCAGGCACAGCACATATATACAGTATTTTCATTTCTTCCTCACTCTTTCCATGTCTTTCTTACTTTACTTCCTGGGTCTATTTGCATACGTTAATGTGCTTGGAAATGACTTTCAAAGGGGAAAATTTTGGTACATCAAGGCATATAGTTATTTTACAAGTTATTTCCACTCAGCTTCAAGGACAGAAGAGGAAAAACTAAAAAGGTAAATGAGGTGACTGCAGCTGACCAGTTCACCTGTGGACTCATGAGAGTTACTTAGTTGGGGTACACAGAAATACTGAGAACTCTTTGAGTGGCCCTAACATTAGATAAGCAATTTTGAAATTTTTGAGAAGGCTTTGAAACAACGTGATTTGAGTTTTTAAAAAGAAAACTCTTTGTAGCCACAGGCTAATGAGGAATCCTTCCAATTGAGCTATTGGCAGAAATAACATTTCTAGCATTTTTTAGGTCTTTCTTCCTACCATCTTCAGCCTTATTCTGCTAAAGTTGCCTAATTACTAAAAATGATTATCTTTACACCTCAAGATGTCCAGGAGGTTGGGTCATATAATGTATTCCCTGCCTATCTCCTAAAGTTTGCAAAACTTACTAAACCCCACTAACTGGATCCTGCAAATCTATTCATGTCTCTCTCACAACTCTCATATTTTAAATATGAGACCTCAGAACTTTTTTATCAGCTAAGTTTCATCTATTTTATGAGTAATCCTTTGCTTCCTAATTTCCCCCCACCTTGCCTCAGGCATAAATGATGATGAGTTTGTCTGAACAAATGCAGTTACCATTACTTCTTACACAACCAAACCAAACTGCATCATGATACACTGGGCTCTGACTTACATTAAGAAAGACAGATTCCACGAGGTTGAAGCAGAAAGAATAGCAGAGGGAGGAGAAAGCACACCAAAAATGAACAGTAGTGTTCTAGATTACAAGTTGGTCTGGCAGTTCCCTTCCGTCCCTGGAGACCAAGCACAGTCACTTAATTCTTCAATTATTTCCTCAGGCCCAGTCCCAAGTTGCCTTTGGAAGTGAATTTGGCTCCATGGCAACAGGAAAACAAAGCCTGAGGAAGATTTTGCAAAGCTAAACCCAAGAGAAGCTGTGCCAAGTAAACATTAGATATTTGCAGAAGTATTTTATCCTGACCCATGGTGGTTTCCTGTGTATGTTTTGCAAATGCTCTCACTTGGGTTTCATTACAGAAAACCCTTAAGTCTCATAGACTCAAAACTTTGTTCTGTAGAACACTAACATCTACAGAAAGATATTAATATATATAGTCCATGAAAAAAAGGATTGTGTGATAAAAGATGCTGAGAAATGCTACAGTATAAACAGATATGTATTTTTGAGATTCACAAAACACCATAACTCATACTAAAGGATCTGGAAAAAGAAAAAAATTATATGACTTTTCATAGTGTTCTCTATCTTATTAGATCCATAAAATTATTTTCAATTTCAAGGGAACTTGTTTTGAAAAGATGAACCACAAGATATAATATTAGTTACCCATGCTACTTTGACAAATTTTCACAAACTGAGTGACTTAAAACAATAGACATTCACTCTCTCATGATTCTAGAGGCCAGAAGTCCAAAGTAAGCTGTCCTCAGGGCCATGCTCCTTTCTGAAGCCCTAGGGCACACTTGGCTTGTGGCTGGTTGCATCTCTCCAATTTCTGCCAACACGGTCACATGGCCTCCTTCACTTTTCTATGTGTCTCTCTCCACTTACTGACATATGTGATTGCATTTAGGGCACTCCCTCACAATCCTGGATAAACTCCTCCTCTCAAGATCTATATAGATTAATATTAACTCTTGTCACATAAGGTAATATTCAAAGGTCCTGGGGATTAGGACTTGGACATACCTTTGGGGGACCACCATTCAACCCTCTGATAAATGCTGATAAATATAAAATTGTTATCTTTAATTCAATTCAACTTAATTCTACTCAGCAATCATCTCTGTTCAGTTCAGTCACTCAGTCGTGTCCAACTCTTTGCCACCCCATGGACTGAAGCATGCCAGGCCTCCCTGTCCATCACCAACTCCTGGAGCTTACTCATACTCATGTCCATTGAGTTGGTGATGCCATCCAACCATCTTATCCTCTGTCATCCCCTTCTCCTCCCTCTTTCAATCTTTCCCAGCATCAGGGTCTTTTTAAATGTCAGTTCTTCACATCAGGTCTAATGATGGAATAATTCTATGCATAAGGATAATAAATTTCACAGCACTCATCAGTATGCATAGTATTATTCCATTGTCATGTCTATCTATTCCACTAAGATGTGAATTGATTAAGGTGGTGACTAGGACTTGAATCATTTTATGATCAGTCCTAAGACAATGTCTGGTTTGTACTAGAAGCTCACTGAGTGAGTAGACTTCAGCTGAATTGTGTGTATGACTTATAATCAGAGTAGAACTTAGGAAGTGACTAGCTCTTTCTGAGAAAGTAAGGAGGGCTTCTCGGAGGAGATTCTTCAGCTGAGATTTGAAGGCTGAGATGCAATTTGCCAGCCAAAGCAGGTAGGGAATTCCAAGCGGAGGGAATACCATGGTCAGCACACAGAGGTGTGAAATAGCATAGCAATTTAGGAAACTGTTGTGAAGACTAACTGAGAAAATGCATGAAAGCTATTCACACAGTACCCAGTACTTAGTAGTATGACTGTTTTTTCTGGAGTGAGGAGAGTGGACTCAGGAGATGAGGCTAAAGACATTAGGCAGAGACTGGACTGCGCTGGACCTACCGTGCCATTCTGATCATCTTGGACTTCATCTCAAAGGCAAAGGAGAAGTAATGTGGGAGTGATGTGGTCAGATTTTTGTAAGGATTTTCATGCTTTATTAGATATATACAAGTGGAAAGTCTTGAAATGCATGTTATAAAAATACATCTTGGGAGGGAAGCTCAAGAGGGAGGGGATATATATAATGATGACTGATTCTCATTGTTGTATGGCAGAAACCAAACTAACATTGAAAAGCAATTATCCTCTAATTAAAAAAATACATCTATAATTTATATTTTAATGACAAGATTTAAGATTGCAAGTGAAAGGCAAGAAGAGAGAAAGAACATCTATGAAACACCCTCCATGAAGACAGCCATGCTTGTGGCTACTTAGAAAAATTGCCCTACATGTAGGATATTCCCAAGCATCAAGAGCTCTGGTCACCACCCTCCACAAATTCTCTCCTTCAAGAACCTGAGGTCCACAATTCCTTTGGGTCCATATGCCTTAGGTGAAAGCACCCAGTAGCCTTGCCTTTCTGTAAACACTAATACAAGTCATCTATTTGAGAAAATACTAGACAACTATATTGAAGTTATATAGGTACTAGCATAAGTTTTTCATCATGTGCTCTTTTTTTTAAGGCATATGTGTGTCATGGGCATCCACATTAAGTTGGAACACAGCTAGCACAGAGGAAAACCAAGAAAATTCTAGAAGAATGGTCTTCAGGAGATTAGGTACAGAAATTAATAGAAATAAAGCAGTTAACTGTCAAATAGGTAGTTGTTTTGGAGAAAAAGAATGAAATTAGTCAATAGTTAGATGGCTGGTTGGCTGACGGTTCATTAAAACAAACATAACCAAAGTACTGAGTGTAGTTCCCTGTGCTATACAGTAGGTCCTTGTTGGTTATATATTTTATATATAGTAATGTGTATATGTTACTCCCAAACTCCTCATTTATCTTCCCCTCTCCATCTTTCCCCTATGGTAATCATAAATTTTTTTTTCTGTATCTGTGAGTCTTTTTCTGTTTTGTAATAACCTGCTAGTGGAGGTGATGGAATTCCAGTTGAGCTATTTCAAATCCTCAAAGATGATGCTGTGAAAGTGCTGCACTCAATATGTCAGCAAATCTGGAAAACTCAGCAGTGGCCACAGGACTGGAAAAGGTCAGTTTTCATTCCAATCCCAAAGAAAAGCAATGCCAAAGAATGCTCAAACTACTGCACAATTGCACTCATCTCACACGCTAGTAAACTAATGCTCAAAATTCTCCAAGCCAGGCTTCAGCAATACGTGAACTGTGAACTTCCAGATGTTCAAGCTGGTTTTAGAAAAGGAAGAGGAACCAGAGATCAAATTGCCAACATCCGCTGGATCATGTAAAAAGCAAGAGAGTTCCAGAAAAACATCTATTTCTGCTTTATTGACTATGCCAAAGCCTTTGACTGTGTGGATCACAATAAACTGTGGAAAATTCTGGAAGAGATGGGAATACCAGACCATCTGACCTGTCTCTTGAGAAACCTGTATGCAGGTCAGGAAGCAACAGTTCGAACTGGACATGGAACAACAGACTGGTTCCAAATAGGAAAAGGAGTACATCAAGGCTGTATATTGTCACTCTGCTTATTTAACTTATATGCAGAGTACATCATGAGAAACGCTGGGCTGGAAGAAACACAAGCTGGAATCAAGATTACCGGGAGAAATAACAATAACCTCAGATATGCAGATGACACCACCCTTATGGCAGAAAGTGAAGAGCCTCTTGATGAAAGTGAAAGAGGAGAGTGAAAAAGTTGGCTTAAAGCTCAACATTCAGAAAACTAAGATCATGGCATCTGGTCCCATCACTTCATGGCAAATAGATGGGGAAACAGTGGAAACAGTGTCAGACTTTATTTTGGGGGGCTCCAAAATCACTGCTGATGGTGATTGCAGCCATGAAATTAAAAGACACTTACTCTTTGGAAGGAAGATTATGACCAACCTAGATAGCATATTTAAAAACAGAGACATTACTTTGCCAACAAAGGTCCATCTAGTCAAGGCTACGGTTTTTCCAGTGGTCATGTATGGATGTGAGAGTTGGACGGTGAAGAAAGCTGAGCACCAAAGAATTGATGCTTTTGAACTGTGGTGTTAGAGAAGACTCTTGAGAGTCCCTTGGACTGCAAGGAGATCCAACCAGTCCACCCTAAAGGAGATCAGTCCTGGGTATTCACTGGAAGGACTGATGTTGAAGCTGAAACTCCAATCCTTTGGCCACCTCATGCAAAAAGTTGACTCATTGGAAAAGACCCTAATTCTGGGAAGGATTGGGGCAGGAGGAGAAGGGGACAACAGAGGATGAGATGGTTGGATGGCATCACTGACTCGATGGACATGGGTTTGGGTAAACTCCAGGAGTTGGTGATGGACAGGGAGGCCTGGCGTGCTGCAATTCATGGGGTCGCAAAGAGTCGGACACGACTGAGCGACTGAACTGAACTGATATGGGAAAAGAATCTGAAAAGAATGTATATGTATAACTGAATCACTTCACTGTACACCTGAAACTAATACAACTTATAAATCAACTACACTTTAATAAAAAAATTAATTAATTAAATATATATATATACACTATAGTGTGCAGAGACTCCTGTGATCACTGGGAAGCAGCTTCACCATTTAAATGGAACTGAATTTTTTGGATATGCCTCCATGCATGCCTGCATGCTAGGTCACTTCAGTTGTGTCTGACTCTTTGCAACCCTGTGGATCATAACCTACCAGGCTCCTCTGTCCATGGGTATCTCCAGGCAAGAATACTGGAGCCGGTTGCCATGCCTTCCTCCAGGGGATCTTCCTAACCTCATTGAGTGTTAATTCCCAGTTTTGAGAGTCTGGCACTGGAAGTAGCACTCTAGAACGTTTGTTCTCATAGTAGCCTCCTCTTTGATAAATGGCATCATTTTAATGATCTTGAGGTTGTCTGGTGCTGATCTGGGGCTTGCCTTCCAACCCCTCTTGCCAACAAAACATTTATCACATGCTAACCTTCATTTGCAAGGGCTTAGAATTCACATAGCTGAATTTGGATGGAAATGATTAAGTTTTCTCATGGCTGCTTTAGATTTCAGATCAGATTTCATTTTTTCATAGAGATCTTCCCAGACCACTTCCTCTGAAATAGCCACCCCACCCTCACCCTAGTTGATCTCTGTCATTGCAACCTGTGTCTTGTAGAGACAGCTCTTATCACAGCCTCTAATATCTTGTCCGTTTCTGGGTCCATCGTATGTAAATTCCTTGAGGTCAGCACATTCTGTGTCCTGTTTACCTTTGTATTCACAACACATAGATGAGTAACTGGCATAGTTGTTGATCAATAAATATTTCTTAAATGAATGAATGGATGTATGAATGCAAGGTGGAGTGAAGGAATAACTAAACTGATAAAGGAGCCAAAACTGATGCTACCAGGAAAGAATTAAAAATATTCCCTTTTGGCAAATGGGTCAATCACTTCAGAATAGTAATCTATCATGGAAAAATATCAAGCTTAAATGGACACTTGTACAATGAGTTCTCATTTGGACTTTTTGAAGACATTCCCTCAATAACCTTTACTTTGGACACTAACAATGTCCATATGCCAGTCGCGAGGAATATTCTGTACAAGAGCCAAATTGGATCTCTCAAGACCTGATCTTCATGATGCAAATGAACTTTGGGGGGGTGGGGCACTTTTCTAAGAAAAGAGAAGTCCTCTTACTTGCAAACAACAGAGATTAAACAGAATTAACACCTGTAAATAAATGTGATATTGTTGTATGTGATATTGTGATTTATAACAAGAAACATATATTCCGCCTTTATCCAATTTCTGGCACAGTGCTCCTAAAACTTTTGGAATTTCCTAAGTGATGAGAGCAATAAAGACGTTTTTTGTTATATTAATGAGATTACTTTGGCACCCACCTAAGGACAGGGGCTTGTTACCAGGAGACACAACCAATATTTTTAATGACTATTTATTTAAACAAAGACACAGAAGGTGTGCTTACCAATTTTTCAGATTTCAGAAAATTGGGGTGATTTCTTTGGTGATAATCAGATTTCAAAAACTAGACAAAAAGATCAAAACTGAAAAATCCAACACTTCAGGCCAGAGAAAAAGTTTAACTGTCAGGTTAAAGGATGACTTCGCAATGATTTTTCTAAAAAGATGACACATAACATATGCACGGCTATCTAGGACTGTAATGTCAAAGTTGAATCAGGCAAAAGCTGGATTCATTAATATTTTTAAACGATTGAACAATGGAACAGTTTAATGAAGAAAACAACTAACTAATAAACACTTTGAGACTTTACTGGGAAGAACTGGTTATTCAAAGGGTTGTATAAAGTATTTCCTTACAATCCTAACTGCAAATATTTGACAGATTACAAAGAGATAAAGTCCTCAAGTCTGGCCTTATTAAAGAGACTGGCAGACTTCCTTACAAAGAAGCACTAAATTGCATGAGGGAATGGAGCCAGAAAACATCCAAGGCTCTCTACACCTCTAGGAGTCTTGGACAGACTTTTTTCATGGAGGAAGAGTACATGTCATAACCACCAGAGGGATCCTTTTCCCAGATCAGAAGAGAAACTGGTGAGATATTTCCTTCTCAATATATTCCTAAACAAGAGAATATATTAGTTAAAAATCAAAATTTCCTTGATAAAAATGCCAGCCCTTTCACCAAAAAATTGTAGACTTTGAGCATTTAGCTAATATCTCTAAGTCCCAGTCTTCTCATCTGTAAACTGGGGATAGCATTATCTACTTGATGAGGAAGTGTCCTTATTAAACCAGATAAAGAATGTGATGGCTGTCATTCACTAAATACACAGTACATTGGGTTCAAGATGGAGCATATGTTTTCAAGCACATGCCAAGGCTGCGTTCCTGGTTGCAGTCCCTTATCTGCTGCACTACCCTTCTAAAAATACATCAAATTGCATTTAATTATTCTATCTTCTTTATGGTCTCTTGTATACATTTCTTTCTTTCTCTCTAAACTAATGGCTTAGCTTTTCTTATTTACCACTAGTAAAGTCACTGATCTATAAGAAACATATATACAGATACAGAACTACACACATATGCACATACACACACTGATAATATTTTTATGAAACTCTTAATGAGTCTATCTTGGAAATAAGTATGTCACCAAGGCAAACCAGTTACAGATAAGCATTTCCCTCAATTACAATATCTACAATTAAAATTTTCTCATGCCTGGGATTCAGACCTCATTTGCAAAGCTATGCTAGTACAATTTCTCTTGGGTATGCATATTTTGAAATACAGAAGGAATATTTAAATGTTAAAAACATATTATATGCAATTTTGCATTTCCTTTGCATGAACACTATGTGTTTAAAAGCAGGGATATGTAAGTTTCTGTGTAAAAGACAAACCAATATTTGTGGTCTTTCCTAGTTTCTGTCAAACATCTCCTAGGAGCTCCTGAGAGCACCTTCAGAGAGATGAGGAGCTCTTCCTGGGCCAGAAAGAATAGTAGTCTTTATGAGGGAGGGCAGGGACTAAATTCCATGTACCTCACTGCCGAGAGCTACGGAGGGGAATATGTACCACATTATCTTCATGCCAAGAAACTCCATGGGCTTCCCAGGTGATGCTTTAGTAAGAACCTGCCTGCCAATGCAAGAGATATAAAACACGTGGGTTCGAGCCCTGGGTCGGGGAGATCTCCTGGAGGAGGGCATGGCAACCCACTCCAGTATTCTTGCCTGGAGAATCCTATGGACAGAGGAGTCTGGACGGCTACAGTCCACAGGGTTGCAAAGAGTCAGACATGACCGAAATGACTTAGCACGCATGAAACTCCATAGATCAACCCTCCACTCAGTTCCCTTCTAGGTACTCAAGATCATTTTTGCTGTGAAAAGGTCATACAGTCCAGAAATGCCAGGTAAATGGATCACCTCTCCTGAGAGAAACAAAGGAGAAGATTATTGACATTTACTCGACACCTGATATTTGCTGGTACTGTGAAAAGCACTGTTTCTAAATTAATCCTCAAGACAAATCTACAATACTTTGTTGTGCTGCCCTCATAGCAAAGATAAGCTACCTGAGGCTTAATCAAGTTAACTTGATTGATGGGTCTCTTGATGATAGAGAAATTCTAAAATGACAGATTCTTCCCACACCCAAACCTGCTAAATCAGAATGGAGGCTGGCAGTAGAGCAGAAGCCGCATTCTAGAACAAGCACCTCAGGTAAGTCTGACAATTTTTTAATGAATCACTGAGGTGGACCATGACAAATGTCCTTTCTTAGATCCATTAAAGATTTGTTATCTTCTGTTGAAATAATTTGTTTTACTTTGCACCAAACAACAATTTTAGTCCCATTGCCAGGTACTTCTCATCCATGTCTTTATGTTAAAATCGAGGCTAATACAATTCTATGCCTAGGTATTTACCCAAAAGAATTGAAAACAGGTACTCAAACAGTACACGGACACTCACGTTCACAGCAGAACGTTTCACAATCGCCAAATGCGGAAACAGCCTAAACATCCATCATTGGATGACTGGATAAACAGATTTTGATATATACACAGAATGGAATATTATTTGGTCATGAAAGGGAACTTAATACATATTCACACTACAACATGGATGAACTTCCAAAATACTTTGCTAAGAGAAAGAAACCAATTGCAAAACATCACATACTCTTTGATTCCGTGTACATGTAATATCCAGAATAGATAAATCCATAGAGGCAGAATGCAGGTTGATATTTTCCAAGGACTGTGAGGTAGGGGTATCAGGGAAAACTGCTTAATGAGTAATGGGTTTTACTTAGGAGTAATGGGAATGATTCAGAATGAGACAGAAGGTGTTGCACGACACTGTGAGTGTACTAAACGCCTCTGAATTACCAAAAGACGGTAATTTCATGATATATGAATTTCACCTCAGTAAATAATTTTTAAAAAACCGGGGCTACTACTATTAGCTTCTAACTTTCCTTGACATTTGGTCCAAGATTGCTGCTAAGAATATTTTCTTTGTTGGGGAAAGCAATAGTGATGGTATACTTCATAATTTTCTTGAATTAAGGGCCTGGAACTCTATGACCAACAGATGGCGCTCTAGCTCCAGTTGTCACAGTTCCTCAGCTTATTCCACAGAAAGAGTTGTTTCTATTAATGAAAAGAGAATAAACATATGTGCTTCCCCACTGTTCTGTAGTTGGAGAAATTGACTAATATTCCTTAACTTCCCTTAGAAATAACTTTCAAGCTAATCACTAACTGAGTGTAAAGCCAGGACTCTTGAGTACAAAAACCACACATAAAATTGCTTTCTGTGACCAAAACAGCAAGGATGACAGAAAAGCAACAATTTTACAGGCATATAGACCTGGATTCTAATTGAAATTCCACCATTTGCACCTGCAATCTATTTGTAAACTCTCAGCTGAAAGTCTTAATTGCTTATGCTTTCTCTTAAACACTGATGTGACAATATCGATAGGGCAGAAAGCTCACAATGTAGTTTTAAGTGAGAGAATAAAACAGATTGCGAGCAGTATTATATGGTAGTGCTAATTTTGTTTAAAAAAACTATATATATCTGGTAAGATATACACTAACATATTAATGTTGCTTATCTCTGGGTTATGAAACTAGAACTGATTTCAAAATTCTTAATACTTTTCTGAAGTTTTTAGATTTTCTTTAATAAATATAAATGAATTTCTATACACATATAAGCAAAAAACACACAAGTACCCTTTTTCATGTACTACAATTGAAGATAGGTATATATCAGAAATGGACAATTCAAGACTCCCTCTGTGAACCAATTGAATACATAGAGAGATTGCTCTCAGAGCTCAAACACAGTGTTCCAGGCTCTCCCTCCTACTTAGAATTCTCCCAGGTTGTGCTGGTGGTAAAGAACCTGCCTGCAATGCAGCAGACGAAAGAGACGTGGGTTTGATCCCTGGGTCAGGAAGATCCCCTGGAGGAAGAAAATAGCAACCCAATCCAGTTTTCATGCCTGGAGAATCCCATGGAAAGAGGAGCCTGGAGGGCTACAGTCCATGGGGTCGCAAAAAGTCAGACATGACTGAAGTGACTTAGCACATGGGGGTAGGGGGTTAAAAGAAGCCCAGCTGTGCTTCTATTTGCCAGCTGTTCAGGCCGGCATGTGAAAACAGTATCTACTAGCTGTTCAAACAATTGACTGGAAAGCAGTTGTCCTCATAATTTGGACTCACGTTAAACACCCTCTCAAAAATAAACTGACATACCAATGTCAATATTTCTTACTGACTCATGAGACAAAACCTTTGAATTCATAACAAATTTGGGGATACTTATACAAAATTTTAAACACATATATATTTTGGACCCAATACCCTCATTTCTAGGACTCTGACCTATAGAAAGACATATACATATGCTAATATTCTTGGTCAAGAATTGAACAGGGAAGCATTGTTTATACGAAGGAAAAATCCCACTAACAGGGAAATAATTTTAACATTATGAGACATTCATACTATGGAATGCTATGCAGCTGTTAAATAGAATGCTACAGAATTCTAAATATGAACATGGAATAATTTCCCACACATAGTAAATGGGGGGGGTTAGAACTATAACAAAAATGACAAAATGTATGTGTTAAAAACTACATTGTGTGCACAAATATGTATACATGTTTATATGTATAAATACACAGAAATATTTGTAAAGATCTAGAAAGATGAATACCTATTAATACTTCTTGATAATTACTACGTGTAAGGTTTTTTTAAAAAAAAACTTTGTATTTTCTGAATTGTCTTAATATCTATAATACACACAAATACACAGGCCTACTAATTGCCTACCATCTGCCTACTATGTACAGGTTCTGATGTAAGTGCTGGGGATACACCAGTGATCCACAGCAGAAACAGCCTATGCTCAAGAGAGCTCACAAAGTAGAGGTTCATCCCTGGGGCTCTTCATAGGCACTATGATTTCACCAGATAGTGAATAATTGTTTCTACAAATTGATCAGACAACTTGTGCTCTTGGGCCCTCCTTCACACTCAGAATCTCCTTAAGAGAAAAAGAAAAAGAAAAATACAAGCCCAGATTGAAATGTAAGAAATAAAATTTTTAAATGTCTAGAAGAAAATATAAAAGGTTTATTCAGTAAGAGTTTTTTCTTTAAGACAAAAGCATGAATCATAAAAAAAAAAAACTGATAAATTTGATCATATTAAAATTTAACATAGTTATTCATAAAAGCATCTGAAAGAAAGTAAAAAGGAAATGTTATAAGTTTGAAGAGGATATTTGCAACATAGAGAATTAATAAGGAAACATAAGCCATAATGTGTTAAAATACCTGCCAAAAAAAAAAGACAAACACTCAAAAGGGAAAAATGGGAAAAAGTATCAAGCAGGCATTTTATGGGTAAGAATCGCAAATACTGAAGATATGTATGAAAAGATGGTCACCTTCATGAGTAATCACAGAAAAGCAAATTAAGACTACAATGCTGCTGCTGCTGCTAAGTCACTTCAGTCATGTCCGACTCTGTGCGACCCCATAGATATCAGCCCACAAGGCTCCTCTGTCCACGGGATTCTCTAGGCAAGAATACTGAAGTGGGTTGCCATTTCCTTCTCCAATAAGACTACAATGAGATCTCTGCAAATTTGGATCAAAAGCAGTTCAACTAACTCAGTGTTCTGTATGGTATCTTCCTTAGCCAGCCGCATTTTACCTATTTCTTACATCACGTGTTTCCCATGAGTGTCAGACCTCTTTAAGAAATGCTAAAGAATTAGAGTGTAGTAGAAAGAAGGTGGGATTTAGAGCATTAGGACATGACTTCAAGCCTGGCTTACTTACTGAATAGATCAAATTACTTAACTTTTCTGGGTTTCAGTTTATGCATCCAGAAAATGTGGAACATATTTATATTTGTCAGGACTTATTTATTTGCAATTCAATTAGTTTTCAAACTCAATTCAAGATAGCTCCAAGAACAAGTTCAGGTACTTCACATTCTGGAAGTTCAGGAATCAACACAGTTCTATCCAGAATGCTATAAGTCCCTTTCCCATCCCTCTTCGCTGCCTCTTCCCAAATGCTCACTTCCTTATGCAAACCAATTCTTCATCATTTGGTGGGGAAAACTACTTCTACTTGACCCAGAATCACTTCCAGTTTAGTAAGCACAGAAGGGGGAAAAAAGGTGGCGGGGGGGGGGGGGTGGAAAACATTCCATCATTCAACATTTAATTGGTCATTCTTGAGTCACCTGCTCATGTCTAAGCCAATCACTGCTCCTGAAAGGATAAGCTATTAAAATTGATCCACTTGGGATCACATGTTCACCCCTGAGAGCAAAGGAGCAGACAATAGCAGATTCCCACAGCGTATAGGGGTGGCGTACAGATAAAAATATCAACTTTTCACTCCAATAATAATTCTTCTATTCATGAAGTTCGAAAATTTGGGACAGAGTGCATTGCATATTGTAAAATACATTGAGTCTTGGGTTAAAATAATTTTTGTAAAAAATTAATATGAAGAAATTGAAGGAGAAACATAGGAACACATTCATGAGGCATCTATTCAAAACAAGTCTTTTCTTGTGTAAAATTGGGAAAACTGTTATAGAATCTTCAGAAAGCAAATTATCTACAAAATGAAGGAAATGTACATTAGTTTTATGTTGACACATCAATTTTTTTCTTGAGAAATGAAAGCTTCAGTAAAATCCCCAATGTCTTTATGGTTCTACAATACGCTAAATGTCTCATTTTCTATCAAGAACTAAATGTGCTCAGGGGTGTGAAAGTGTCATGATCAGTTAGCTTAATGGGTGTGAAGTAAATGCTCTCTTTTCTAGAGGGAAAATCTTTTCTAAAGATCATTGTAACATTTGCAAAACTAGACACATTTTTATAAAGTTGGACATTTGGTAGTGACCCACAAAATTCATCAAGTCTCTGCCACGGCTTTAGAATGACAATCAAAACACCCCAGGGAAGTAACTATCTTAAAATAGATTTTTAAAAATATCTTCCAGAGAGAGTCTCTCTGGGAAATCTAGATTTCACACAATAAATCAAGATCCACCTTCACTTCTTTTCTTCCGTCTGCTGGAAAATAATTGGATTATACTACAGCTCCCAAGGCAGTGGTTCTCAAACCTGGTTATTCATTAGAACCACATGGGGAGCTTTGTAAAATACAGATTTCTAGGCAGCAAAGACTAGGTAATTTAAATAAAAGAAATCACTTTCAGTAACTCCACAGTCATTACTTCTACTATGTTATACACCGTGGTAGGCAGAATGATACCTTCCCTCAAAATGACCACAGAACCTCTGAATATGTTATGTTACACAGCAAAAAGGACTTGTAGATGCAATTAAGTTTATGGTCATTAAGGTGAGGAGGAAGAGGATATTCTGTATTGTCCAGGTTGGCCAATCTTATCACATAAATCCGTAAAATCAAGGAATTTCCCACCTGTGGTCAGAGAAAGATGGAGCAATCAAAGGAAGCAGAGAGGTGCCACAGGGCTGGCTTTAAAGACAACGGAAATAGATTTGGGGCCAAGGAATGCAGGTGACTTCTAGCTTTTGGAAATAACAAAGAAATAGGTCCTCTTCTAGATCCTTTAGAAAGTAACGTAGTCCCCATGATGCCTTGATTTTAGCCCGATGGACCTGCACTGGACTTCTGACCTACTGAAAATTAAGATAGTACCTTTCTATTGTTTAAATCACCAAATTTGTGTTAATTTGCTAAAGCAGCAATAGAGAACTAATACACATGTTCAGAAATTTCTTGCTTACATTCCATTCCCATGGACGGAGGAGCCTGGTGGGCTACAGTCCATGGGGTTGCAAAGAGTCGGACACGACTCACACACACACACTCTGTTCTCCAGTACAAGTTCTGCTCAGAGGAATAATACCTTACAAATCCTGTATATAAATGGCTTTTAAATTTTACCAACAACTATTTGTTTCATTTCAATGGTGTTTTATCATGTAAGATAGGAAGATTATCAATATTCCCATTTAATAGATGTGGAAGCTGAGGTGAGGTTGTGAAGTGATTTGCTCAAGGT
The DNA here is from genome assembly GCF_054371585.1 of Giraffa tippelskirchi. Taxonomy (NCBI): domain Eukaryota; kingdom Metazoa; phylum Chordata; class Mammalia; order Artiodactyla; family Giraffidae; genus Giraffa; species Giraffa tippelskirchi. The sequence goes on from NC_137278.1 coordinate 120,861,020, forward strand.
TGCAGAGTTGGTAAGCAAGTGGTTGGACTGGAATGTGAATTCTTTTCTCCTGACTCCTCCAACTCCAACTCCTTATACCAACCATTTAAGCTAGAAAGAATAGATGCCGATGCCTTTATCTTTATTTTGTGGATATAGAAACTTTTGCTGTAAGAGGAGTTAAATGATCAATAGTGAAGCTAAGACAAGAATTCCTCACTTTTAACTTGTAATTAATTGCTCCTTGTTATTTTTATCTCCACTTATAAGATAGAGTGTGTACATCCAGGTATAGAACTGGCAGGAATTTTCAAAGAGGGAGGAACTGAAGGTTCAGATGAAAACAAACCTGATTTATAACAATGACTAATAACAAGCTATTTAACATCCTTGAATCTCACTTTTCTCATCTGTAAAATACAAATAGATCTACATGACAAAGCTGTGAAAAGGATTTAATGGGAACGTCGCATTTAAATGAAGCCCCTGACATGTATGCACATGCAGGTATGTCATGTTAGCATACGACATCAATTTCATATATAATTTGTGTCCTCATACAAACAGAGTCCAAATTTTCAGTCTGTCCTAAGTCACTGATCTTAGCTCCAGTCAAATTAATAAATCCAATTTAAGAAAGGGTTAAGGGGCAAACATGTCTCCTTCCTTTATTTATTTATAAACAAATAAATTTGTATAAGATAAATATAATCAACAAGGACCTACTGTATAGCACAGGGAACTCTACTCAATACTCAGTAATAGCCTATATGGGGAAAGAATCAGAGAAAGAATAGATATACATATATGTGTAACTAAATCATTTTGTTTACACCTGAAACTAACACAGCATTATAAATCAATCTTACTCCAATATAAAATAAACATTAAAAATAAAATAAAATTGAAAAAAAATTTTAGAGGTCCCTTTGCCTTCCTGAGGCCCAAAAGAGAACTTTTATGCATGTAAAGATTGGCTTTAATCTTCTAGATTTCCATCTACTAGAGACAAAAGAAAAGATGAACCCTAACCTCAGTGAACTTTGTTAGGAGATACTGTGATCATGTTCAAATCTGTTTTGTTTGTATGTGTCTCATCAGATGCCTTGACACTGAACAGAGAGCCCCCAGAATGCTGGGCAAATTTATTTTCACAATCATTTAAAAATAGAGTAGTACTTGATATAACTCTAGAAGGAAATTTGGATTAGCACAAATCCTTCTCACTCTAGATTTATACAACATTATATAAATAAAAGACATCATTTTTAAAGAAAATGGAAATGGCATGGAAAATGGGATTAGAGACTGTGTTTTTATTGTAGTATAAAGATCTAGTTGTGTTGGAATATCATTTTCATTCCTATGATGAAGAATGGTAATAATATATTCCTTATAGAAATTTTGAAGAAAAAGAAATATTTCTTTACCAAGAGTTATTCTTCACATAGACTGTCATTTCAACTGAATAATGGAGAAAGCATTTTATGAAGAATCATCAGAAACGGTTCTTTCCTACTCAGTGATTTCCCGCTGTGACAAAAAATTAAAGAAATTAGGAGTAGATGTGTTGTTTTCATTCCTTTGTTGTATAAATCATAAAATACAGCTATGCTTTCCCACTAAACATTGGCAATAGCATATCACAATAGACACACTCCTCGTTATCTACGAAGCATTTCCCAAGTCCTTGTATATTTATGATGATATGTATTCTTACATCCTCATGAGTAGATAAGAAAGGCTCAAATATCTGCATGAACAGTCTGAGTACAATCAAGGACTCCTAGCATAAAGATAGAACCTCTGGTCTTCATGGACTTCTCCATCTAAGCCTCCTAAAAGTTCAACATACTCCAAACTGAGTTCAACACCTCCCTCCACCTCTTCCCAGACTCCTCCTCTGGTTTTTCCCTTTCTAGATGATAGCAGCCCCACTCCTTCCTCCTGGTTGTGAGTCTGGGATCTGGCATTTTCCCTTCACCATTAATAAATGAGTACAGCCTAACAATCCGCCCTCTAAATTTCCCTTAACTCCAGACAGACCACCACTTCCCAAGTCCAGGCTTGCAGCCTCTGCCACCTGGATGTGAGAAACCATTTCTCAGCCAACCACTTGCCCTGCTCCCCCTTCTTTCTTCCCTACTGACACCCAGCTTTTTGAATACCACTCCTGAGGCTCCCCTACCCAAATCATCCCCGCCCCCCTCAGGATCATGGCCACACTCCTGAGCGTGGCTTGAAATTCTTGCTCAGATCCTTAGCAGAGAACCCATCTTTGTTCATTGTCCGCAAGTGCCGTAAACCCTTGAAATTTGCCTCATATGTGGCCTGCTTTTCTGCTGCTCTGCCCCTTCATGAATCTGCTGTCCTTACCAGCTGAATGAAGTCTCTCCACCCACCTGCCAATAAAATCCTACCTGTCATTTAAAAGTTCTTAGCATGCCCTTCCTTAGGAAACTTCCTGTCCCCAAAACTTTGCCTCAGAAAGGAGTTCCTATCCTTCTTGTACTGAATCCCTTGTACGGGTTGTAACTTTACTTGTTTGTCTCCCTCATTAGATGATAAGCTCCTTAAGGGCTTTCTGTCCATCCCAGGGTGTGGCATATGGTTAAATATTCGATAATTGCTTTTTGGATGAATGAATAAATCTAGGCTAACATTTTCCCTTGTCAAATGAGATCATTTAGTTGCAGAGAGGTTAAGCAACTTGCTTGAGGCCACGTAGTTAGATTATAGAAGTAGCAATAAATGCTGACACCATGTGTTTCCAGATCTCAGCCTAGTAATTACTCTGCGCATCCAGCTGCTTTTGCACTGATACCATTATGTCCTATGGCAAAGCTTCCCTGGGTTTCCCTCTGTATTAGTGGACTTTTACTTTGGGGCTGGGTTTCCCTTTTTAGTATGGATACCTTGATTTTTCCCTGGGGAAAATCACTCATGTATTCTTGGTGTGTGTGTGTGTTTTGTTGCTTCAGTCGTGTCTGACTCTTTGCAACCCTAGGGACTGTAGCCCACCAGGCTCCTCTGTCCATGGGATTCTCCAGGCGAGAATACTGGAGTGGGTTGCCATGCCCTCCTCCAGGGGATCTTCCCCACCCAGGGATTGAACCCAGTCTTTTATGTCTCCTGTATTGGCAAGCGGATTCTTTACTACTTGTGCTACATGGTGCCTGTAGTTAAAATGTGCTTCGCACGTGGCACTAGTGGTGAAGGTGATCTGTATGGGATTCGGAGGGTAGGCATGAAGGCAGCCGTGTTGTTTTGATGTCTGAGCCAGCTAGGGAAGGGCCCTGGATAATGTCCATCACATGTGCACTGTGTTGGTGGGTGACTTGCCTTTGTGCTTGTGGGGCAGCAGCCAGGGTCCCATCAATTCCACCTTCTCTCAGACTTCCCTGCAGTTTCCTCGACTCTTTGACCACAGGAATCCCATGTGGACTGGAGATGATGAGAGACTGACGTAGGTTCCCATCCAACCTCATAGGTTCTGGCTTATGTGCAGGAGTGCCAGTTTGTTCTTGGTCCTTCCCATCTCACATCTAGCTTCCTTATAGCTAGCTCAGAGATCTTCATGCTCCAGCATCCGAGATGAAGACCACCTTACAGAAACTGGTTAACCAGCCTCTACAATTGCATAGGTCAAATTCTTACCATAGGGCTTCCCTTGTGGCTCAGATGGTAAAGAATCTGCCTGCAATGCAGGAGACCTGGATTCAATTCCTGGGTTGGGAAGATCCCCTGGAGGAGGGCATGGCAACCCACTCCAGTATTCTTGCCTGGAGAATCCCCATGGTCAGAGGAGCCTGTTGGGCTACAGTCCATCGGGTCACAAGGAGTTGGACATGACTGAGCGACTAAGAATAGCACAGTACAATTCCTGTAATAAGCCCTTTAGTGTGAATTTGCGCGCGCGCACACACACACACACACACACACACAAACACACACACACATTTTTGATTGATTGAACTCTTCTCAATTTGGACCCAGACTGATACACAGTACTATCCCTGGACTTTTCCATAATGTAAATCAAGACATCTTTCATGTTTAAGTGAGTGTGAGTTTCATTCCCATCACTTGCTGTTGGAAAGGACTCATATGCAGGATTATCATATTGTAACTAAGCAGCTTGATATCCTGAGGGCAGGATCTGTGCATTACTCATCCTTAATTTGCCAGCATCTAGCAGACTGCCAAGTACATAGTAGACACTTGGCAAACATGTGATGAGTAAATGGACAACAAATGGCTACAAAATAAAAACGTTCTCCTGGGGACCCAGAGTTAAAGCCTCACACGATGTGAATCATGTGGACGAAGAACAGCAGAATGAGTGGGAACTCCCAGCCTCTGGATAAAGCTATGAAGATCCTGGGACTGAGGGCCGCTGAGCCCTCCGCTTGGCAACTGGGGTCTGGGTGGTGGGGAAGGACAACACATGTTAGGCGTCTCATGTTCATCACGAGCACAGCAGGTGTCCCGGGGCAGCCAGCCCTTGCATGGAAGTGAGCTTCCTGTCACTCCTGACCAGGATTCGCTACATGTACAAAGCAGAACTGGTACGCAAAGCTATTTTTTAACATAGAAAACTTGAAAGTGTATCAGGTTCTGAGAAAAATAAGCTTCTTAGAAAGACGATTTCGCGGTAAGAACCCCCACGAATCATCTAAAGAATTTATATCTGAACTAAAATATAAATGCTAGCCATTCTTGGTTCCTGCCTAGAACACTTTAACAGATCATAAGGAAGTAAGAGGTTCATGGGAACCACAAAGACAGACATTTCTGAGCAGAAATTTTCTGAACGGTTTGGCTGATATTCAGTATAAGTGATCAGGTGATGAATCAAGTTTATTTCCAAGCACTAATCTTTGCAGGGAAAACACATGACATGCACATATTGAAGCAAAATGTCAGAAGGGTGCGGTAGGCTGATAATGGCTCCCAAAGATACCCAGATCCTGATCCAGGAACTGGGGAATATTAATCTTATGTGGGAAAAGTACCTTTGTAGAGGTGGTTGAAGTAAGGATCTTGAGATATAAAGAGTATCCTAGATTATCCTGGGCCTTAAATGCAACCATAAATCCGTATAAGAGGGAGGAAGAAAGGGATTTAACTGTGTTGGAGAAGCTGATGTGAAGAAACAGAGAGAGATTTGAAGATTCCTTGAGGATGGAATAAAGGACCATGAGCCAAGTAATGCAGTAAGGTAGAAGGTGAAAAGGCAAGGAAAGGGACTCTCTCCAAAGCTTCCAAAAAGAGAACCTTGGTTTCACCCTTAGAAAATCCATTTTGTACTTCTGACACCCAGAACTGCAAGAGAATAACTGTGTGCTTTTTTAAGCCATCAAACTGGTGGTCATTTTACCTTTCCTTAGGTAGTCCCCACTTGGGAATCTTGAATACAACTCTTTTCCTCCGCTAGGGGGAGCTCAAGCTGTATATCAGTGAGTCACAGCAGATGCAAAAGACCAATTTGGTTTTCTTGTCTGACTATTTGAGTGAATTAGGAGAGTGGGCTGTGAAGTCAGACATCCTGGATTCAAATCCTAGCTCTGTTTCTACTTCTAGTTATTGGAAAAGTTATTTGTCTTATTTATGCTCCCAATTCCCCATTGTAAAATGGGGATGACAATAGTGACCAGCTACCTGATAGAAAATTGTGGGAAATCATTGAATAGACACTTCACAACAGAGCATATCCAAATGGCAAAAAATACAAAAAGAAAACACTGTACCTCATTGATCATCAGTTCAGCCCACAATGAGATACCACTACATACCCAGCAGAAGGGCTAAAATAAAGACTAACAAGATCAAGTCTTGACAAAGAAGTGAAACAACTGGGAGTTTCATACGTGGCAACTAAGTGTAATTCTGTCCTTAGACCCAGTCAAGGGGGGCCCGCCCTGACCCTGCTGCATCCCATGGAGTGAGGAACCCAAGAACATGCCCACTCAGAACCTATATCCCCTCCTCCCTGGACAATAGTCTAGACACCCAGGACTCCAGAGTTGGACCTGAAGTAGGCCTCTTCCCTAAGCCCATTTTCCAAAGGCAGGTGACATTGCTGGTGTGGGCAAATCTTGATCCAAGGAATGCCCAAAGGTTGGCTGTGATGACATAGCCTATGCATGTTAGGCTGGTTGCAATACAGGACAGAACCAAAGGTGGGAAAGAATGTCAGACTTTGTGCTAAAGAATGAGAGATGGCTCTCCTCATGCTGAGTATAATGGGCAAAATCACTAGAAACAATGGTTTGGCAGTATATGTGTATATATATACACATGTATAAACAAATATGTTGATTTCTGCTGGTTCTGAACATATATATATATATATATATATATACATACATACATAGTTAGATACATACATATTGTTAGACAGAACTAGTACCACTATTCATTATAATGAATTCATTATAAACAACCAAATTTTCTGTTAAAGTGTATAAATGAACTGCAGTATAATCATACAATGGAGTAATGACACCAATGAAAATGACTAAACTACTGCTACAATCAGCAATGTGGACAAAGCTCAAAAATATAACATTGAACCAAAGAGACCAGATACAAAAGAGTATGTGCCATATGATTCCATTTATATAAAGTTCAAAACCAGGCAGCACTAATCTGTACTGACAAGTCAGGATTGTGATAGCTTCGGGGAAGACGAGGGTAATATGGGGACGTGTCTCTGGGGTGCTACCAGGGTGTTCCATGTATGAAAGTTCATGGAAATGTACACTTAGGATTTATGTGTATCATGTATATGTATATTTTTTTTCAATAAAAATGTATTGAAAAAAGAAAAATGGTGTCTTATCTCACAGGCTTGTTACAGGGATTAAACAATTCAAGAGACCCAAGCTACTGAGACAGAGTATGTCACACGGCGAGTGCTGTGTTATACCTAGGATGTCAGTGCTCTCTTTTTTTTTTCTTTATTAATAGAGTTTAGCTGGTTTACAATGCTGCTGTTAGACTCTGCTGTAGAGCAAAGTGAATCCTCTATATGTACACATATATCCCCTCCATCACACAAGGCATTGAGTAGAGTTCCCTGTGCTATACAGTAGTAGGTTGTCATTAGTTATCTGTGTTACACGTTGTACTGTATGGGTATATGTCCATCCCAATCTCCCAATTCATCCCAGCCCCCCTTCCCCCCTTGGTCTCCATAGATTTGTTCTCTACCTTTGTGTCTATTTCTGCTTTGCAAATAGGTTCATCCATACCATTTTTCTAGATTCCACATATGTGTGTTAATATATGATGTTTGTTTTTCTCTTTCTGACATACTTCACTCTATATGAGAGTCTCTAAGTCCATCCATGTCTCTGTAAATGGTACGATTTCATTCATGTTTTTTGGGCTAAGTACTATCTATATATTAATATTTATTATATATATAAGCACTCTTTCTAAAACCAACCCTGATTCTAACTCTCAGGTCTAAGATCTGAAGCACCTGCTAATGATCCTCGCAGAGCCTAGTGGCTCATCGGATAACTAGCAGCAGCAGTTAATGAACCCATCTAGTTGTCAGCTCCAAGACTTGGTGCCAGACAGGAGACATGGTAGCCGCACAATTCAGTATCAATAGGAAGGGAGCTCAAGGTCCCCGACCCTAACTCAGCGAAAGAGTCACTTGTCCCAGAACATCTATCCAGCATCTCCATGAGAAGCATTTGTACACTTTCTATATGTTGCATTGTGTGTTCTTTCACAATAATTGTTTCCTTCTATACGTGTCTCCCCAAGGTACCATAGGCTACGTGAGAGCAGAGACTGCGTCTTTTATTTTTTTCTTCCCAGTGCTTAGCACTGTGTCTGGCACATGAATGATTCTCAATAACTCTGAATCAAAAACAGAATTCCTGATCCATAGCAGACATGCAACAGAGAAGGCAATGGCACCCCACTCCAGTACTCTTGCCTGGAAAATCCCAGGGATGGAGGAGCCTGGTGGGCTGCAGTCAATGGGGTCTCAAAGAGTCAGACACGACTGAGCGACTTCACTTTCACTTTTCACTTTCATGCATTGGAGAAGGAAATGGCAACCCACTCCAATGTTCTTGCCTGGAGAATCCCAGGGACGGCGGAGCCTGGTGGGCTGCCGTCTATGGGGTCGCACAGAGTCGGACATGACTGAAGCGACTTAGCAGCAGTAGCAGTAGCAGCAGACATGCAATACATGTTAATGCCATACCTCCCATCTTTTTCTCTTCTCTTTTGTTAAAGTCTTTCTCTCTTTCTGAAGTTTTTTCTTCAACCAGAGGAACCTATATGATAAGGCAGAAGGCTTTGTATCTCTTCATATGAGACCCTTTAACAGTCTAAACTAAATAATCTAAACAGTTGAAATAAAACAGTAACTGAGCCTACCTTAAGGTGACTTCACATCCCCACTGCATACCATGATTTCACTCTTCAGTGGGACAAATGTTTCTATTGAAGAAATTTATCACCAACTTGTCATTTAAGCAGCAAACACCTGCAGTGGATGGGGTCTTTAAGGATGGTGGGTAAAGCTTCCAAAGAATCATTCATGCTATGTGGAATGGAAGAACAATAAACTCAACAGCTGATGGCAACCCAACCCACTTCATCTGGGGACAAACAGGTACAGCTAATGCACTTCACAGGCTCCCATGAATGCCGAACAAAATGCCTCCAACAAGGGAAGCATGGGGAGGGGAAAAAGGAAGGATGGGTTCAGAAAGAGAACTCAGCATCCAGTGAGCATTTGCTTATTGTGCACAAGTACAATGTTTTGCACATATTTTATTAAAAGAAACAAAAAAATTACTAAACACTGATGTATAATTGTGCACAAAATTAATTTCTATGATTTTTTAATATAAAAAATATGTATGTGCACAATAATATATGAAAAGAAAGTTCATGGAATAATTGTTTGGGATAATGAAAAGTTAGAATCAATGGAAATGTTTATTGTTAAGAGAAAACTAAAATTATGATGCCACCATACTAGGGAGTGATACACAGTTAATAAAAGAACCTGAAGTTCCTCTGTATGCACTGGCATGGAAGGATGTCCAAGTTATCAAAGAAAAAAATAAAAGCACTTCAGAATAGTATATATTTATTTGCCTAAAAATTTAAAATAAAGAAACATGCTTATAAAATGCACAGAAAATCATCTGGGAGAATTCATGCCAAAAGATGAATAGTGACTACCTCAGAAAGGAAGACTTAAGAAATGAGAAAGGGGGAGGGGCGGGAAGGAAAAGAGATGACATTTTACTTTTTTCTCATATATGTTTCCTATATATATATTCAAGATTTGCTTGACTCTTTCACAATGAGCTTTATTAGTTGAATACTTTTAGAAACTTTGAGATATTGGATTACTTTGAAATCAGGTTTGGAATCAGCTCCATTGCTTATTTTGGGCATTTATTCCATCTTTCTATCTATAACTTTTCCGAGCTGGAAAATAATTATATTGCTATTTCATGGCACGGTAGCAGAAGATGATCTGTGTAAAGCTTTTAACCTACTGAAGTGAAAGTGAAGTCGCTCAGTCACTGACTCTTTGTGACCGCATGGACTGTAGCCTTCCAGGCTCCTCCATCCCTGGGATTTTCCAGGCAAGAATGCTGGAGTGGGTTGCTGTTTCCTTCTCCAGAGGATCTTCCCACTCAGGGATTGAACCCGGGTCTGCTGCATTGCAGGTGGATTCTTTACCATCTGAGTCATTAGGGAAGCCCATTTTAACCCACTGCTGAGTACTAATAACACTGATTGTGCTATCGTGTCCAACTCTTTGTGACCCCATGGACTGTAGCCCACCAGTCTCCTCTGTCCATGGGATTCTCCAGGCAAGAATACTGGAGTGGGTTGCCATTTCCTTCTCCAGGGGATCTTCCTGACCCAGGGATTGAACCCACGTTTCTTACATCACCTGCATTGGCAGGCAGTTCTTTATAACTAGCGCCATGTGGGAAGCCCCCAATAACACTGATTGCTGCTGCTGCTAAGTCGCTTCAGTCGTGTCCGCCTCTGTGCGACCCCATAGATGGCAGCCCACCAGGCTCCCCCATCCATGGGATTCTCCAGGCAAGAACACTGGAGTGGGTTGCCATTTCCTTCTCCAATGCATGAAAGCGAAAAGTGAAAGTGAAGTCACTCAGTCGTGTCCGACTCAGCGACCTCATGGACTGAAGCCTGCCAGGCTCCTCCATCTACGGGATTTTCGAGACAAAAGAGTTCTGGAGTGGGGTGCCATTGCCTTCACCAATAACACTGATTAGTATAGGTTAATTATTTCTGAGTAATAAAGCACAGCAAAATCAGTGGTTCAAAATAACAAACGAATTTATTATCATTCATGCAAACCTAGCTTTTCTGGGGTAGGCTGATATAAACTGGGCTTGGCTGAGCTGCTTGGCTGAAGTTGGCTCTGCTCTGTACACCACTCTTCCTCCTTGAACTAATGGGGTAATCAGAGCATGTCCTTCTCATGGTGATGGCAAAACCACAAACATACAATGTCTTTTAATGCCTTAGGCTCAGAATCTACACTGCCATTTCAGCTTCCTTCTACTGGCCAAGAAAATCACATGGCCAAGCCCAAAGTAAAAGCGTGTAAAAACATACTTCGCTAAGTAAGGGTGGTCAAGAATCTTCAGTTGCCTAAGATAAAGAGGGCTTCCCAGAATGAGGAAATGTTCATGCTAGAACCAGGAAACTCCTGAGTAAATAAGGACCAGATGGTCACTCAGTATCTCTCTACTCCTTTAGTAGGATAACTTCAAAGTCACCCAGCAAACAGAGCGGTTATAGGGACCGGGTGATGAATTAGGGCCAAGGATGCAATTTACCACACTTTTAATAAAGTTATCATCTTCTAGGAAAATAGGCAAATAGCAGGTAGTCAAAATTATTTTTGGCAGGTTGGTTTGAAGCTGGCCAAACAAAATCAGATCCTCCCATAGTCTCCATGGACAGAATATTTCCCAGAATAGTCTCAGAATTGAAAATATCTTGGTAGTAAGGGGTTATGGCATCAGATAGGTGATCAGTCTAGATTCTCAAAAAAAAAAAAAGCTTAAGGTGGCTTTCAATCAAATTCTAATTTCATTTGACAGAGAATAAGACAAGTCTCTGTAAGATCAATGAGAATCGCTCTTATCTTTCCTTCCAGGGAGAACACTCTGCATATAACAGACTCTTAGCAAGAACAGGTTGACTTTTAATCATGTGTTTATGTGTGAACGTTAATATGTATTTAGTTCCCTCAGCTTCACTAATTCTTCCCCCCCCAACCCACAATGTGTGGTTGCCCAGAGGTTAAATCCATAGAGCCACAAGGAGCCTGCTATTTCCTGCTCCCCACCACTTCCTTCTTCCTGTCTAGACTGTGTATTTCTCATCCGAAGACAGATCCTTACTGGATAAGATCGGTGCGTGGTTACAAATTACAATGAATGACTTCTCTCTCTTCATAACCATTTTCTTTATCTGAAACATGCCAGAGGGAGGCCTCTTAAAGCCCACAGGTGTTTGGATGTTCAAATATTTTAAAAAAATTTTTTTAAGGAAAAGCAGGACTAGACATTCCTGACAAGAATGGGCTGTTAAAATGCTTTAGGGTTCATTTTTGTGTGAATTTGAAGAATGAAACAAAGAAATATTAATTTGTTAACTTAAACATATTCAACTGAGGCAGAGCTGACTGTCAAAAGCACTGGAGGATCAACATGTCAGCTTGTTTGGAAATTTCAGGGAAAATCAATTAAAATTCAAGTGACCTCTGAGGCAAGTATCTGGCCACTAACCTCTTTACGAATTACAATGTAGGTGCCAATACAAGTGGATTAAACTGCTTAGAGCACTTTTAATGATGAAGTAGTTTTAATGCTGCAGTTTAGATAGATTACCTTAAATTATAATCAATAATGTTAAAGGTACCCAATCTTGAACTTTATGACACTCTACAGACTAAGTAAGTGGGCTCAACCAAGAATGAAGGTCTTTTTAGCTGCCCATCTGCCCTCACAAATGGACACATTCCCCCCTCTTTGACATTCCACAGTTTATAGTTCTGAACAGACCACCTGCTCTAAAAGGCCTAGAAGCAATTTAATCTAAAGATTTAAGAGGCTGTTAATCACATGGGACTGATAGACACTGACAAGCTCTTTGCGTTGCCTGAGATTCCGGGACAGCTGAGCACCCAGGCCATTCCCAGCTTGAACATAATGAGGGCAAACTGGTCCCAGAGACCAGCTTCTTCCTAGACCTCCTTTTGATCTGTTGCCTCCCCACCCCAGCTATTTTCATTCTTGTTTTAATTTGATGAGGCAGGTGGTCAAGAAGTGCAACATCCCAGGAAGATGTAAAAAGGCATGAGGTAAATAATAATCAGCTGTGTTGCTGCCTTCAATCTTTTCTTTAAATGATCTCACATGACATTAGGATCAGAAGGATAAACTAGGATATTGAGCTTATCGGTTAATCATGATCTTCTCTGAGAAGGGTGGACCAACCAAGCATGCTGACGAATAAATACAAAAGAGATAAGACAAAGTGAATGCAGGAGACCCAGGTTCGATCCCTGAGTCAGGAAGATCCCCTGGAGAAGGGTGTGGCAACTCACTCCAGCATTCTTGGCTGGAGAATTCCATGGACAGAGGAGCCTGGTGGGCCACAGTCCATAGGGTCGCAAAGAGCTGGACACGACCAAGCAACTAACACAAGACAAAGTGATAAAGTTCCCTTAGTGTTTCAAATCATGAAGAAAATTTTAAAAATTGCAAGACAAATATCTTCCTTGATTTAATAGCTGATCAGGGGATAGGAAATAAGGAAGAATCTATTATGCCATAGAAAGGTTCTCCAGAGAACTGAGGCAATTTTTTTTACTTAATATGAGCCATTGATTAATGACTGGGAAAAAAAAAATGTTTAGGGAGTTAGAGACTTGTAATTTTATTTGCTTCTGAGAGTAGAAAGTGCGGAAGGAGGGAGGGCCACCTGAGTAATTAGAATTGAAAGATCTGAGCCTGTGAAAAACAGAGGAAATTAAATTAGGGAGTCTTATAGAAAGAGATGGAAGCTTGTAATATAAAGTCTTCATAGAGATGAGAATGAGAACTAATAGTTTCTGGTGACTAACAATGTGCCAGGAACTTCCCATGCTAATTCTACTCTTTAGGGCAGGCATTATCCCATATTCCATCAACTTTAAAATAAACACATACACAGGTAGATTGTGTGTATATTTAAATTTAATATATACATACATGGACTTCTCTGGTGGCTCAGTGGTAAAGAATCTGCCTGCCAATGCAGAAGTCGGTTCAATCCATGGGCCAGGAAGATCCCCTGGAGAAGGAAATGGCAACCCACTCCAGCAATCTTGCCTGAAAAATCCCATGGACAGAGGAGCCTGGTGGGCTATAGTCCATGGGGTTGCAAAGAATCAGACACAACTTAGCAACTAAACAACAACAATGCATATATATATATATGCATATATAATATCATATATATCATAATATCACATAGATAGATAGACACACATATTTGTTGTTGTCATTCAGTCGCTAAGTTGTGTCCAACTGGTTGCACCCCCATGGACTGCAGCTCCATAGGCTCCTCTGTCCTCCACTATTTCCTGGAGTTTGCTCAAATTCTTGTTCATTCAGTCAGTGATGCACACCCACAGATATAAGACATTTTAACACAAGATGTCACCTTACAATCACCATCGACTAGAGGGCAGACATGATGTAATTCTATCATTGTCTGTGAATGTGTAAACTCATAATACTGTCACTTCAGTTGACTTATGCACATCCTTGGCACTACATATGTTGGGTTGAATTGTTGTTTAAAATCTTTTATGCTATGATCTGGGTTTAAACTGAAGGTTATTTTATGAGCAGAACCAGCATAAAAACTGATCAAGAAAGTGGATCAAATTTGGTATTAGTAAAGCAAGTATTCATCACAGTAAAGACCCTGATTCCTGATTTTCTTACAAAGCAACAGCCAAATGCTTTAAGGGGTCCTAAGAAACGAAGTCACTAACAAAGAGATGAGACTATGCTTTCTTTCATTACTGAGCTTTATGTGAAATAATTGGCTATTACATGCCAAGCAATGCAAATGAAGTCAGGATAAATGACCAAATACCCAAAAAACTACTTAAGGACATTTTCACACTTGGAAAGCCTGGTCTGTCTGATTCATGTGTGATTAGCAGTGTTGTTTTGTAATTTTCTTGCTAGTACATAAAATCACGGTGCATCTTATGTCTAAAGGCACTTAGATTCAATTAACTAAGATATTACTACATCTTTTCTACAGATAAGAATTCAGAGGCTCAGATAAGTTAAAGTACTTGCCCCAAAGCCCACAGGGAGTCCGTTCTTAAAGTCATCTTTTAAACTGAGGTCAATCTGATTCCAGAACTTATACTCTTAACCATCATGATAAATTACTTCCCAAATAAGAGAGAGAAGATTGACTTAGTTCTTTGAAAAAATAAGTCAGATAATGGCAAGTCTCGATAAATATTCATCTCAGGAAAAAGTTGAGAAGTCTTTTTACAAAGGCCTACTACACCTCAGGGTGTCTTTGGTCTTCCCCACTCTGTCTCATCTAGCACTCCCCCTTACTCACTCTGCTCCAGTTTCACTGGCTTCTTGCTTTGCTCTTATGCTCTAAGTTGCTCCCACTTCAACTATGCTCCTATCTCAGGGCCTTTGCACTTGCTGTTCTCACTACTTGGAGTACTTTCCCATCACTGTGTGTAAAACAGAAGCTCTCTACCTCTTTTCAGACCCTCTCCATCCCCTTTAATTTATTGCTATATGAAATATTAGACATGTGTTCCTTTGCTTGTTGCTTGCGACAATATGAGCAAGCTTCAGAGCACAGGAGCCTTGTTGTATACATTTCCATATCTGTATGGAGTGTGGGTACTTGCATGAAAAAAACAAATCTTCCTCTGACAAGGTCAACACACTATCTTTCCTTTCTGTTCTGTCAATTCAAAAAATTACCATAAATTGGCATCTATAGATTATTATTACTCATAAATCAGTAATTCTGTTTTTCATTCCTTTGGGGGCTTAATGAGGAGTTATACTTTTGCAATATATATTTATTCTATTTTGTTTTTGTTTGTTTGTTTTTGGCTCCGCTGGGTCTCCGTTGCTGCTCATGGGGTTTCTCTAGTTGCAGTGAGATCATGGGCTTCTCATGGACATGGCTTCTCTAGTTGTGGAGAACAGGCTCTAGGGCATGCAGGCTTCAGTAGTAAGGGCTCAGTAATTGTGGCCTGTGGGCCCTACAGCACTGGCTTAGTAGTTGTGGGGCATGGACTTAGATGCCCCACGGCATGTGGGATCTTCCCAGACCAAAGATGGAACCCATGTCCCCTGCATTGCAAGGCAGATTCTTATCCACTGGACCACCAGTAGAATGTTTGCAAATGCAGATTCCAGAACCAGACCACTTGGATTTTAATGTGGGCTCTACCACTCACCTTTGTGATGTCATGAAAATTGCTCAACTCCTCTGAGTCTTAGTTTCCTCATCAGTAAAATGGAGTCAATTTTACTATCTGGACTGACTGTAAAGGATTGACTTCTGAGGATTCTAAAAAGGATTAAATTAAATAACACAGGTACATGGCCTGACTCATGTTGTCTTTTTTTTTTTTTTCCTAACTGAAGGATAATTTTTTTACAGAATTTTGTGGTTTTCTGCCAAACATCAACAAGAATCAGCCATAGGCACACCAATGTCCCCTCCCTCCCAGACCTCCTTCCCATCTTTCTCCCCATCCCACCCTTCTAGAGTGTCTCAGCATCCCTGTTTGAGTTCCCTGAGTCATACAGCAAATTCCCATTGGCTATCTATTTTACATATGGTATTGTAAGCTTCCATGTTACTCTCTCCAGACATTTCACCTTCCCCCTTCTCCTCCCCGCCTGCCCATAGGTCTGTTCTCTGTCTGTTTCTCCATTGCTGCCCTGAAAATAAAGTCATCAGTGCCATCTCTTTAGATTCCATATATATATGTCAGTATATGATATTTCTCTTTCTCTTTCTGACTTACTTCACCCTGTATAATAGGCTCTAGGTTCGTCCACCTCATTAGAATGGATTCAAATACATTCCTTTTTATGGCTAAATAGTATTCCATTGTATATATGTACCACTGCTTCTTTATCCATCTGACTCATACTAAGTCTTAAATGAGCTATTTCTTTTGATTGATGAATTACTTCCACTTTACCTAACAGGAGTGGTTAAGATGATTCCCAATCAAGGGAAAAAATTTCCCCAAAGGGATGTTTGGCAATGCTGGAAACAATTTTGGTTATCACGACTGGGGACGCTACTCTGTTTAGTAGGTAAGAAGCCAGGGATGCTGCTAAACATCTTATAGTGCAGAGGGTGAGGGATGAGGGTGGACGACAAAGAATTACAGAACCAAAACGTCAATAATGTCACTGAGGAGAAACCTTTATAGATAGAGAACATTTGTTTTGACATACTATGTGTGTGTGTGTGCCAAGTCACTTCAGTCATGTCTGGCTCTTTGCGATCCTATGGACTATAGCCCTCCAGGGTCGTCAGTCCATGGGATTCTCTAAGCAAGAATACTCGGCTAGGTTGCCATGCCCTCTTCCAAGGGATCTTCCCGACCTAGGGATCGAACCTGAGTATCTTATGCCTTCTGCATTGGAAGGTGGGTTCTTTACCACTAACGCTAACTGGGAAGCACTTAACATATTACTAGCTCCAGTATTTCAGAGAAATTAAGAAATTTTAAAGCGGGAGAGGGGGAACTTTTTTAAACTGAACCACTACTCCTTCTGTAATGCCTGTAAAACCAACTTAGAGATGAAAATCCACACTCACATTGCCCCACTCTAGAAGCCTTGTCTTAAATCTCTTCTTATCTCTGCCTTTTAAAATTTATGGCCATGTACATGCAGGTACTGTTGCCCAGACCCCAGAATTCCCAGGCAATTTTCCTTGGAGATTCTTGTTATTTCAGTTCTGCATCAGACCACTAGAGGGCACAGAAGCACCATCAATCATGCAGCATTTGTGTACCAGACTCAGTTTTCAATAATGCAAATCTTAACAAAAAATGCTGAATTATTCCTGGTCCCTAAAATAGAAACTACTCAAAATATATTTATTAAACACCTCTATAGGTACAGAGTTTAAAAGGTTGGATTCAACTGTCAGGCTGATGCAAAAGTAATTGCAGTTTTGCCTTGTTGAACTTTGCCATTTGATACTGGAGTACCTTCTTAAATAAATGTGGTTATGTTATACATAATTTTAGTATGCATTTCTAGCTTTATGTCTTTTTGCTAGTGAATTATTACTTGCTGTTTTTATATGTATTTTAGACTATGGAAATAATGTTAGACAAAAGCAAATTCAAGCAATTTTCTTATTTGAGTTCAAAATGGGTCATAAAGCAGTGGAGACAGCTTGTAACATCAACAATGCATTTGGCCCAGCAACTGCTAATGAATGGACAGTGGAGTGGTGGTTTTGCAAAGGAGATGAGAGCCTTGAAGATGAAGAGCATAGTGGCTGGCTATTGGAAGTTGATGACAACCATCTGAGAGCATCATCAAAGCTGATGCTCTTACAACTACATGAGAAGTTGCCCCAAAACTCAGTGTCGATCATTCTATGGTTGTTTGTTGTTTGAAGCAAATTGGAAAGGTGAAAAGTCTCAGTAAGTGGGTGCCTCATGAGCTGACTAGAAATCAAAAAAATCATCATTTTCAAATGGCTTCTCTTATTCTATGGAACAGTAATGAACCATTTCTAAATCCGATTGTAATGTGTGACAAAAAGTGGATTTTGTAAGACAACCAGCAACAACCAACTCAGTGGCTGGACCAAGAAGAAGCTCCAAAGCACTTCCCAAAGCCAAACTTGAACCAAAAAAAAAGCAAGTCTGTAGTATGTTACAATAAATCTTCTCATTCTATAAAGGTTTCTCCTCAGTGACATCATGGTCACCGTTTGGCAGTCTGCTGCCCATCTCCACTCAGCTTTCTGAATCTTGACAAAACCATTGTATCTCAGAAGTATACTCAGCAAATTGATGAGATGCACTGAAAACTGCAACCCCTGTAGCCAGCATTGGGCAACAAAAAGGGCCCAGTTCTCTGAGATGATGCGTAATTGCATGTCACACAACCAACACTTCAAAAGTTGAATGAATTGGGCTATGAAGTTTGGCCCTATCTGCCATGTTCACCTGACCTCTTGCCAACTGACTACCGTGTCTTCAAGCATCTCAACAACTTTCTGCAGGGAAAATGCTTCCACAACCAGCAGGACGCAGAAAATGCTTTCTGAGAGTTCATTGAATCCCAAAGCATGTTTTTTTTGTTTTTGGTTTTTACTGCAAGAATAAGCAAATTTGTTTCTAGTTGGCAAAGCTGTGTTGATTGTAATGGTTCCTATTCTGATTAACAAAGACTGTTTGAGCCAAGTTGTAATGATTTACAATTTACAGTCTGAAACTGCTATTACTTTTCCATCAACCTAATAATTTCACTCTAATTGTCATCAAACTGTAAATCGTGGTAGTAATTTAATTCAATGTCATGTTAAATGGAAATATAATGAATAACCACTGATGATATTGTGAAAAGTCTGAGGCTATAATGATGCTATTATGATAATATTTTATGACTATGCTGAACTCACTTTGATGAAGATTTGGTCATGCCGTGAGCTGTGTGTGTGTGTGTGTGTGTGTGTGTGTGCATGCGTGTTCAGTCATGTCTAACTCTTTGCCACCCCATGGACTGTAGTCTGCCAGGCTCCTCTGTCCATGGGATTTTCCAGGGAAGAAAACTGGAGTGGGTTGCCATTTCCTACTCCAGGGGAACTTCCCAACCCAGGGATCGAACTGAGTCTCCTGTGTCTCCTGCATTGGCAGATGGATTCTTTACCACTGTGCCACCTGGGAAGCCCCATGCTATGAGTTAATTCATATCAAATAGATACATATGATCTTATCTATCAGGAATTAAATAAAAATTAAGCAGGAATCAGAACCTAAATACGAACTCCAAGTTGGACTAAATAGCATTATTGTGCTGAGGCCTGAATCAAACACAGACCAAAGCATTAATAATCATTGTCTTAAGCCTGCATAACTGAAAAAAATATTATCACTAAATATTTAGATATATCAATTTCATACACTCAGGTTTAGAATAGAGGCACTGAGGAAAAATTGTAGAAAATTTCAGAAGGAACTGATTGAACAATTATTTTAAAGAGCAGAGCATCCAGCTGTTTCTCCTTTCAACTAAAGATTAACAGAAGCATGAATACAAATATTGCACAGTTGAGTCCTAAACTTGTGACATCCCAAGTTGTTCACAATTATCCCTAAAGAGATTCCAAGATTCTGTTTGAAAGTAATCTTAATTAACTTATACACACACACACACAAATCTAAATAAACAAAACTGCTGTGTATCTTGACATGGAACTGAAGAGCTAAAAATGGTGTCAAGTCCAATAAACGGAAATAGGTAAAACTATTTGGGTGTCGTTTGAGGGGCTCCAAAGAGCTCCAGTATCACAGTCCTTTATGTCTCAGCACAGAAAAGAATTCAGCGAGAAGTGAAGTGATTTATTAGAGTGAGACGCTTGTGAGGTTTACAAGTGGGTGGGCGAGAAATGTCTCACTGAGAACTTACTGGGCTACATTTTTATAATCAAAGGAAGAGTGGGGAAAGGGAAAATAATTTCTTTGTCTTTTCTGAGTAGACATCATTCTTCCATCTTCAGCTTCTCTGCCAGGTCGGGCGGATGAGTTTTCTTGTCCCTACATGGTCAAGCTAGGTCCACAAATGACTGTTTTTCATGTGTGTGGAGAGCACGTCCTAGGGAATCATTTCTGAGCTCACTGGGCAAGATACAGATCTCATGCCACCATTGTTTTATTGTTTTGGGGCATGACTTGTGTATGGTTTTGTTACTAAGAAAGCCTGCTTGGTTTTGTGGTTAAGCAAGACTTCTTTCTTGAGTAATCATTAACTTACAGAGGTCTCATATATATATATATGTGTGTGTGTGTGTGTGTGTGTGTGTGTGTGTGTGTGTATCTATATATATTACATAGCTTAGAACCCTGTAGTGGAACTAATTATTTAATCACCTACTTTGTCCTTTTACTCTATCTCTATCATAGGAATCAATGATTCAGAAAGTAGGAGACTGCATAGAATAGCGATTAACCACATAGGTCTGATATCAGACTCTCTAGGTTAGAAAACTGCCTGTACCAGTTAATTTTTTTCAATTGAGATAGAGTTGATGTATTATGTAAATCTCAGGTGTATAACATAGGGATTCATGATTTTTAATGGTTATATCCCATGTATAAAGTATTGCTGTATTCCCTGTGTTGTACAATATATTCTTGTAGTTTGTTTATTTCATACATGGTAGTTTGTACCTCTTAATCCCCCACCCCTACCAAGCCCCTCCCCTTTCCCTCTCCCCACTATCAGTTAATAGTTTTGAGCTTCTGGGAAAATCTTTTTATGTCTCTATGCTTTAGCTATAAAATAGCTGTGAATATCATAGTATGGTTTACCTCATAGGGTTGATGTGGGGATTACATGAGTGAATACAGGCACAGCACCTAGAACAGTGTCTAGAACATATTAACTCTACATAAGGGTTTTCCATTATAATTATCATTTCCATTAGAGGCTAGATCAACCCAAGATGTAAATATCTATACCCCTTCTCTTTTCAGTTGGCCATGCCCTTTCTTTCTAAAGTATCACTTGAACGTTTTTCTCTAAGAAAAGCAACAGACTGAACATATCAGACTTCATGGACCTTGAGATATACAAAAAAGTTGATTTCTGAGCTGTCACATCACAATCATCATAAAAGAAGCAGCCTTCCATTTTTTCCCTTTCCATTTCCCCATTATGTGCCCACTCCATTTTTTTTAATCAGTATTGATCTTTAAAAAAGTGCAAATAAAGGAGAGAGAAGAAATTATTTTTATTTTTTCATTGAACCTCCAACTTTCAAGCCAGACATGAGGATAAACATAATCTATAATAGAAAAATCCTCTTAAAATTTTTGTAAGGCACCCTTTGAAAAGGTTGAGTAATTTAATGAGAATACAATTTTTTCCTTTTATCAAGTTCTAGAAATGTTTACTGACTGCTAAAAGTTTTTTTTTCCTCCTGTAACAATTGTTTATCACTAACTTGTGAGGAAGTCAGGAATCCAAAGGAAGAAAGAATATAGGACAAACCCAGAACCCAAATCTTGTCATCGTGTAACAGTTAATGCCCTGACCTATTGCCATGGAAATAAGACCTCAGTGTCAGAATAACATGGTTTCCAGGGTGTACAGCATACCTCCCCCAGTATTTCATTCAACTTCAATCAATTTCATTTCATTCAGAAAAATCCTTATTTGGGGAGGTCAGTCCCAAATCCTAAAAAGGCCAAAATGTCAGATGCTCAGTATATTAAGGTGTAAATCCATTAGTGAAAACTCACTAACCCATGTCAGAATCAGTTTTATGTCACATCAGTATGTTATGTATTCCATCACAGCAAGACCAAGTTGCCCAGAAATGAAAAAAACTTAAAACATGCATGAAACTAAGCACAGATAGGGCCTCTCTAGATGAAAAATTCCATTAAGTATTTTTTTTACACCACAGAGCGTAATTGTGAAGTGATCAGACTCTAGAAACAGGGGGACTGGCTTTGGATCCTACCATTCCCACTTCTTATATAACTGTCATCAACATCCCTAATTCTCTATGCTTCAGTTTCTCCATTTGTAGAATAAGAATAGTTCTCACCTCACAGGATCATTGTAAGAATTAAATGAGTTAATATATACAGAGTACTCAGTGCCTCACACACTAGATAAGCACTAGATAGGCATTTGTCATCATAAAAATAATTATTTTATTATAAATTGTGATTGATGAAAGAACATTTCATCATTAGATGTTCAGTTTTTACTTTCATTTAAAATGTCCTGTTTGCAATGTTTAAACATTTTAAAAAAACTTACTTTTATTGTATGCAATGGCTAAATGAATAAATACAACTTCAAAAGAAGGGAAAAGTAAACTCACCCGAGGATTCTCCTTTTTTTTTCATTTTTTGTTTTTGGGCACTGTGCAAAGCATTTTGCTACATCCCATTACAGTTCAGGACAACCCAAAGTCAATGAATGAATGATGAACAGAACAGTTTCGTGACCAATTAGCAGCCAGGCCTATTCATTCTAATTGTGGGACCAGATCAGAGATTACTTAGCAACCACTTGAGTAAATGATGGGGAAGTCTCTGCAGAGCAGTTTCATAATTGTAATCAAGCAAACATCATTAAAGACTTTCTCCTGAACTTATTTCCTGAACTCTGCTTATCTGCAAGTCATCAGAATAAACAGGTCCAATTAAAGAAAGCAGAGACATCCTCCTCAGATCATGGATGCCCAGGAACATGTGGTCTCCAAACCTGGGAAAGAATGCTTGCTGGATCCTTTGGCTCACATGTGAACAAATATAAAGTTAAATAAAACAGTATTTTGGATTATAAATCTTCACCAGGACTTAGGATTAGCATCTTATATAAGCATATCTCAGAGGCTTCCCCAGTGGCTCAGAGGTGAAGAATCCACCTGCAATGCAGAAGTCGCAGGTTCAATCCCTGGGCTGAGAATATCCCCTGAAGGAGGATCTAGCAACCCACTCCAGTAGTCTTGCCTGGAGAATCCCATGGACAGAGGAGCCTAGCAGGCTAGAGTCCACAGGATCACATAGAGTCAGGACATGACTGAAGTGACTTAGCACACGGGCATAAGCATATCTCATCTCTGGGTGGGACTGCCACGTGAATAATTCTCTGTGCCCCTCCGTGATCCTTCTAGCTCAGTTCTATCATCTCCATCTATTCGTCTAAGAGCCTAGAGTCAGAAGGATCTGAGAAGTTGAGTTCAGCCTCTCAGTGGTTTTTGCTATAGAAAGTCACAGGCTGCCACACGAATACTTTCAGCTGTACATTTCAACTCCCCTTGAGTTCATCTACTCCATACATATTTATATAACACCTATATGTTACATATATTGGGTTGTATGTTAGAAATACAAAATTAAAAAAAATTAAGTCTTTGCTGGCAAGAAGCACATTATCTGCTGGAAGAGAGAGGTGTGAGAAAACAACGACAAAAGTGTGAAATAGTTCTATAGGAGTAAGTACTGCATGCTATGTGAGTGTATAATAATAGTTAAAATAGTCAACATTCATTTCGTATCAAGCTCTGCTCTAAAATTCAACACGCATTAACTCTCTCATCCTCACGACAGTCTTAAAGGTAAATTGAGGTGCTGACAGGTTAAGTCACTTACTCAGAGTCACACAGTAAGTGTCACAGCCAGTTTAGTTGAAATATGTACCCCACTCTGAGAGAATTAAGACTTCCTGGAGGAAGGAGGTGGAATAAGAGGATGTCTGAGAGACGGATGTGAATCAGTTAGATAAAGTAGGGGAAGGTCATCCTATGCAGAGGGAAAAATATGTGCCAGCCTCACCCCTGGGCCCCGCAATAGGACCTAGTGTTCATCCAGTGGTGTCCCTCCCCTTGGTTACGAGGACTACAGGCCAAGGGCTCATGGCCACCTAGAGCCCCTGTTCCCAACTCTTCCCATTCTAGACATGCGTGCGTGCTACGTTGCTTCAGTCGTGTCTAACTCTATGACCCCACGGACTGTATCCTGCCGGGCTCCTCTGTCCATGAGATTCTCCAGGCAAGAATACTGCAGCGGGTTGCCATGTCCTCCTCCAGGGGATCTTCCTGACCCAGGGATCATGGTGCTCTAGAAACCTCAATGGCTTCTTCCATTTTCCTAAGTGGGGGCCAAGCTGTTCTGTGCTTCTTGCTGGGGAACGGCCATGCTCAGGGGGTGTGAACGGTGCCTGGGTGTGCAGGCTGGAGTGTCCGTAAACTTACACACAGACGGGTTGTACAAGACAGATGAAGGAGTGGGAAGAGAAGGCTGGTGGGCTGGGTGTTGGGAGCTGGCTATGACATTCTGACGTGAAACTCTGAAGAGTCTGAGAATTCAAAATCTGAACCTAACTTTCTAGGTAGTTACAAAGCTGTTTTTGTCAAAGGTAAAGGATAGAACACATTTTATGTAACAGTGTGTTAGCTTAATGTACACATTTTAGGAACATGGCCTGTGGCCTGAATTTGTACCCAAGCCCTACAAATGTCAGAGGTAAACCTCCTGTGTGTAAGGGATGAAGATGTGAGAAAGACAGCTGGCCCAAGAAACTAAATGTAGCCAAGCTGAAGCCTAGACCAGGAGGCATAGAGTTCAGGGATGCTCCTGCCTGCTGAGTGACTTGAACTTAACTCAGAAGACTGCAGAGGTCATTACAGATTTTAAGGTGGAGAGTAGGCCAGGCTTTAGGTTTGGAGTGCTCACGTCACACGTGTCAAGCTGCTGTCTGCAAAAGAAACACATGATGATATTTTCATTCTCACTTCTTTCTTTTGCCTCTATTCAGAAGCAGGAAAGAAAAAGAATGGTGATGTCTTTTGTGGCAGTAGGAGTCCAAATAGCAAAGCCTGGTACAGGTAGAAGAGCAAACATGTGGGGGTCAAAAATAGCAAGCTGACATTCTTATCTGACTGATTCAGCTGGTGAGAGCCTGAAATCACATATTCAGAGAAGCTGGGCTGCCAAGACAAAGCCCAGGAGCCCACAGATGTCAAGGGTAGGATGCCTGGGAGTGGGTCAAGGGCATGGGGCAGAGCCAGGTGGATAATCAAAGAGCTAACATAGACCTGATGCACGTGAGTCCTTGGAGTGAGGCTTGCTTCACCCCTGGGGTGCAGCAGGAGACTCCCAGTTATTGAATGACATCCTGGAGCAAGGCCAGTTGGGCCAGGCGTTCAGATAGACAGGACATGTCTCTCATGGCCTTGGCCACACAAGACTGCATTTAACCACAATCAATGGACACTGGACAAACAGTAGGTCCTTCAGTAGGTCTCCATAATATACATTTATCAAATTTTGTTTCCAAAAATAACCTGACTTCCTTGTGGAGCATTATCCTTCCACCACCATACATGATTTTGAAAAGAACAATAAACTCTAACTGAGCTTCCCATCAACAGACAAATCTTTTGGGGACTGTCCCATCCCACCTTACAACCAGGTGAAAGTGATGTGACCTAAGTTCAAGCTATCAATCACTCACTGCGTGTGTGAGCTAAATTGCTTCAGTTGTGTTAGACTCTTTGCAACCCTTTAGGCTGTAGCCCACCAGGCTCCTCTGTCCATGGGATTCTCAAGGCAAGAATACTGGAGTGAGTTGTCATGCCCTCCTCCAGGGGATCTTCCACCCCAGGGATGGAACCTGCGACTCTTGTATCTCTTGCATTGGCAGGTGGGTTCTTTACCACTAGCGTGGCATGTGAAGCCCCAAACACTAACCCCAAGACTGTAAATGGTGTGCCAGTAAGGCAAGGATATGAGAACAGTTGGGGCGAAGATTAAAGCAGTAGCAGCCTCTGGGATTTCAGGAATCAGTGCTGTGAATGCCAGGGGTGGTTCTTGACCACATTGCTCCAAGAGAATGACCTTAGAGGCAGAAGATGATTCCCATCCTTTCCCCAAACTTCCTTTGAGCTTCCTTAATCCTGTTAATAAATCTCCAAGGGTTTTGATAAAATCAACAGCCTTTCCATCTGTGCCATGAGCAGTTCTTGCCCCTAGACCAGCAAGACAGTTTCTAACCCTGGAAGTTGCTGCTCAAAGTTCTTCATGAAGATGAAGATTTTCAATCATAGTTTAAACTGGCAAATGGGTGGCTTCTCCATTTTTAGCAAAGTACATTTAACACAATGGGCTTCCCAGGTGGCTCAGTGTAAAGAATCCTCCTGCAATGCAGGAATCGCAGGTTTGATCCATGGTTTGGGAAGATCTCCTGGAGAAGGAAATGGCAACCCACTCCAGTATTCTTGCCTGAAAAATTCCATGGACAGAGGAGACTGGCATGCTACAGTCCACAGGGTCGCAAGAGTCAGACACGACTTAGTGGCTAAACAACAATTTAACACAATGCTACATTATGTCTCTAGGTGCTCTCCTAGAATGCTGGGGTGAGCTAATTGTGACACACCCACTTGACTATAAGCTCACCCTGGGACAGGGGTCCCCAAAGGAAGAGAAGTTACTTTTTTGTGTCCATGGAACCCCATGATCCTGAAACTCCAGTGAAGAGCAAGGGGATGTCAACAGGAAGACCAATTTGCTGAGGTCCAGAGGGAAGTATCCCCTGGCCCTGCTCTCTGCACACAGAGATCCTGACAACTTGAGAAGGAACTACAGATGAAGGGAGAGCAGTCAGCACGTGGGGGGCCTGGGCCTTAGCTACTGGCTACCAGTCTCATTTGAGCAGATAGATTTTCATTAAAAATGTCATTTTGAAAATGAGAAAAGCATACACACACATATGCAGCTAAACAGATGTTCCGATTCCTCCTGCTCTTCCTTCTACAGTACTCACAGGAAACACATGTCTGTGTTGTCCTAAGTCCAGTTACTAATTAGCACGTTTCAGTAGCACATTTCATGGAGGACAGAGAGAATTTCAAAGGGATTCCTCCCTTTTAAGTTGAGACAGCTGGTGCTAATTACCAAGCAGGAAAAGAATGTGCAAACAGATCATTGAGAAGCCATCAGTGGAACAGAAGGCAGAGGGGTCTTTGGGTCCTATTGTAGAACTCCTCTGCAGTGGTCAGAAGGGACTGCATATTATCTACATCTTCACCTTGTCCCCAGGAAGCAGCTGTCAAGTTTCATCACCCTGCAAGTAGGTGGGAAACACAGTCCAAAAGCATGAACTTAAAGATCATTTCACAGCATGCTTACAAATTTCACAGAGATATAGTTCAGAGCTCTGGTAGTAAAACAGTACCCTCTCAGTCGAAGATGCACAGCATCTAGAAGCTAAGCATGGCCTTTACATTTTTAAACAAACCCAGGGGATGATCAGTTCGAAGTTCATCTTTATAATCGTGTTGCTACAAACTGAGGATGATCAAGTCACCCAAAATGATGCCTAATGAGGAAAAAAAGAATCTTGACCTTAATTCCATCACTCCTCTAATAGAAAGACCACTAGACAAGAAATCAAAAGCTTTCTGACATACATACTCATTACAAGACTTTGAGAAAGCTATCTAGTTTTCCTGAGCCTCAGCCTTTCCTCTGTAAAATGGGAATAATGGTACTTACCACATATGAACATTTTGGAATATTATAAGTACAAGGTATATTCAATCTGAATCTTTAGGTAAAGTCATTGGGTATCTTTGGAACGTGATTTCCAGCAAAAGCCAACCAAAGTAATCTCAGCCCAGGAAAAGTATATGAGGACCTTACAGAGGGGGTTGATAGTCCTGGGTTAAGAGAAACCTTGCAGGATGACTAATTGGATTTTCGCGACTGGCTTCACAGCTGGGGACAATTATGCAAAGACAGTGCCGCAAAGTGATTAAAAGTAGAAGTTCTAGAATCATACCACCTTAGTTTCAAATTCTACCCTATCACTTCCCACCTGGGTGACCCTGGGCAAGTCACTTAAACCCCCCTAGCATAAGTTAAGGAAAACAATAATGACACCAGCTCATGGAAGGCTTCATTGTGAAGACTGAATGAGATGTCAAACAGGCAGAGCGCTTGATAGATTATAAATTTCATCTCAAACACGATCAGTGTTATGAAGACAGTGTTAGCATTATTATAGTCACAGAGTTGAGTAATAAATTCATTTTCCTTTATTTTTATTTTAATGACTACTGTCAGCTAACATACAATGCTTACATTGTGCAGCTTTTATGCATAGTGAATCATTTAATCCTCAGATTAACAATCCTATGAGACATGTTAGTGATTAGCAGGGCTAGGATTTGAAGCAGAAGCTTATTCTTAATTATTGCACAAATTAATGTAGGCCAATGATTGAGATTGGGATGGGGGGATTTAAGAGTGAACTACTCAGTACAATGGTAGTTTGTACAGCTGGATTCAAATATGAAAATGCTACGTATGCTTGCTGGACTGAATGTCCACCTACACATCACAAGGGAAAATATATTTAGCTGTTTTGACATTATAAAGTAGTCATGGCTTGACTTATCCAAAGCATTTCCATTTGTCTTTTTCTCTCTGTTTCTATTTTCAGGAAACTGAACACATTCTAACAAATAAAAGAAGTGTTCCCCCATTCCAACTATTCTAAAGAGAAAAATAATAACTCAGAATAACAGCAAGATAAATTTGATGAATCAAATACCATTGAAAACCCACTTAACACCCACATTCACTGTCTGTCTGAAAAGTTCTAAGTTCTATCATTTTTAACAAAGCCCAGAGATTTCACTCAGCTCATTTGGTATCAAAGAAAAAAGAAATTTCTGAATCACCATGAGAGCTTTTTTATAAAACACCTAGTTTTTAGAAATAGTGCCTGCACCCGTACCCTGCAAATCAAGGAACTTGGTAAAAACTTGTTGATTGCTTAAGCGCTAATGAATAGTGTCTGGTTGATATTACATGATGTTTCCATAAATGGGAAATGTAGTGGGTTTTATGCATAGACTCCTTGGAACCAGGAAGACATACCTAGAAGATAGTTAGTGGCTGGCAGTAAGGCTGTAAGTTATTTATGAGTCAGTTGTATGAGACCAGAGAAGAAAATTATTTCATGTTTAAGAATTGTTTCTGTATGTCTTATACAAAAAGTCAAAGAGAGATTGTAGCAAACAAGATGGCCTGAACAATGCCTGGGGTCGTTTAAAGACCAGAGTCCCTCTGGGTACTCTGAGGTCATGCCAGCTTGCCCAAAGACCTGCTCTTCCCCCTGTTGGCTCTCTCTCCCAGATTCCGGTTCTAATCATGCCCACCACTTGCCAACTAAGTCGCTACATCCTGCATCTGTGCTCTTATTTATGCTTGGCTTCCTCTCCAACTTTTCTTCCATCTCTAATAATCTGTATCTGACAATTTTCAGACACCTGATCAAAACCTAGGTGCCGGCTCCCAGACTGTAGTTTTTGTGTACTTAGTAGACTTTACTCATTGAACCAGCACTATAACTCCTTTGAAATTAAATTCTTGCCATTTCATTATGCACCAGGTCTTTTATTACACTTACATTTTTCTCTTATTAAACTGCTTGACAATAGAGTCCATCATTTCCACATCTTTTCCATATGCCAATGAGTTTCTCCTTGTGCAATGCATCACAGCTAGTAGAGATTCCACAACTATAGCAAATTATCCAGAATTTCATGTCTTCAACTTGTCTGCACCATTGTGAGGGCTCTGTGAAAGATGTATAATTAGTTCTTGGTATTGTGACAAGAAGTTGCAGCACCATCAGTGTCGATACTGCCAAAATCTACAGATAACATCTGCTTAAATTCTAGGAGCAGGTGGAAAACTGCTTGATCACAGTTAATGCATGGAAGGCCAGTTAACATCATTATGAGCATGGTTTTGGGAGTTAAACTCTCCAGTCTCTTCCACTGTTTATAGTTGGTTGAGCCAATTAACCTCCCTAACCTCAGCTTTCTCTTCTATTTGTTGTTGTTCAGTAGTCATGAAGTTGTGTCCGATTCTTTGCGATCCCATGGACTACAGCATGCCAGGCTTCCCTGTCGTTCACTAACTCCTGAAGTTTGCTCAAATTCATGTCCATTGAGTTGATGATATAGTATCCGTCTTATAGAGTTTTTATAAATATAAAGAAGATATTAATAATACAGATAGCACTGTACCTGGAACAAGGAAAGCCCTCTATCAGGGTTAAAATAACTAACCAAGAATTCAAATATGTTTTAAAGACACAACAGACTACTGCTAATGATACTCAATGTATCCTGTTTTGAGGCTTAACTTATATAATATATATGTATTTAGTATTTAAGTATTTTATAATTAATAGTTTTTAATATTGAAAGCAGTGTGGCATCCAGGTGTCACTGAAGCTTGATATTCATTCAGACATAGGTTAGAGTTCTAGTTTTTCCACTTACTAGTCAAATGGCAAAGGACAATTTGGCTAATATCTTGAAACTTCAGTTTCCTTCTCTGACATGAAGCAAAAAAAAGGTCATTCTTACTTGGTGAGATGGTTAAAATTGGATGTATATCCTCTAACAGTCAATAAAGACAGCTGTCATGACTTCTGAGCCCTCTATTTTCCTGATTATCCTAAGGGACAGCAGCTGTGTAAGCTGAAGATCAATCTATAGCAGAAAGCCACCCAAGACGCTTCACAGCGTCTTCCTCTTCCTAAGGGCACTCTCTCAGAATTAAGAGGCAAGTATTTCTCTGGGAACAGACTCATGTGGGAGAGCTTGGAGTAGGCAATTTGTGGACTCATTTTCTATAGTGTTGGCAGAATGTGGGTTGTCATCACAGGCTGGGTATTGTCTTTGATTCCTGCAGTCTTACAATTGTCACACTGTGGCATGGTGTTATTTTCATCTCTATGATGGACTGATTATAAGGTAAACCTGTACAGCCTGACCAATGTGCCAGGTGTCTGCTGTAATAACACCAAGTATTATCACTTTAAAAAAAATAATAGAGATGTGGAGGGGAAACAAGGAGCCACTAACCCACAAGCACTTCAAAACACAGCACAAAGAGACCAGATGTTGCTAGGCTGTATTTTGCTAGGATAAGTTCCACTTAATCTTCCCTGGAATCAAATGATGAATTCAACCAGTATCTGGTGGTGATTTAGTCTGTAAGTCATGTCCAACTATTTTGCGACTCTACGGACTGTAGACCACCAGGCTCCCTTGCTATGGGATTTCCCAGGCAAGAAAACTGGAGTGGGTTGCCATTTCCTTCTGCAGGGGATCTTCCCAACCCAGGGATTGAACCAGCATCTCCTGCATTGCAAGTGGTCTCTTGCATTGCAGGCAGTCTCTTGCATTGCAGGTGGATCCTTTACTGCTTGCTGAGTCACCAGGGAGACCCAGAGCTATGAAGTTGAAAATTATTTAGCAACATCTGGAATGGAAGGCAGTTTCTTTTTCTTTTCTCTACTGAAGGGGCAGTGAGAATGTAGACAGAAGGTATATAGACCTATCCAAAAAGCAAAATAAAAATCTAGGTAATTCAATTCATTCTTCCTTACATAAAATAGAATTGGGGCCATTATTTAACTTATATGCAGAGTACATCATGAGAAACGCTGGGCTGGAAGAAACACAAGCTGGAATCAAGATTGCCGGGAGATATATCAATAACCTCAGATATGCAGATGACACCACCCTTATGGCAGAAAGTGAAGAAGAACTAAAGAGCCTCTTGATGAAAGTGAAAGAGGAGAGTGAAAAAGTTGGCTTAAAGCTCAACATTCAGAAAACTAAGATCATGGCATCTGGTCCCATCACTTCATGGCAAATAGATGGGGAAACAGTGGAAACAGTGTCAGACTTTATTTTTTGGGGCTCCAAAATCACTGCTGATGGTAATTGCAGCCATGAAATTAAAAGATGCTTACTCCTTGGAAGGAAGGTTATGGCCAACCTAGATAGCATATTTAAAAGCAGAGACATTACTTTGCCAACAAAAGTCCATCTAGTCAAGGCTATAGTTTTTCCAGTGGTCATGTATGGATGTGAGAGTTGGATGGTGAAGAAAGCTGAG
Organism: Giraffa tippelskirchi; assembly: GCF_054371585.1. Classification (NCBI taxonomy): domain Eukaryota; kingdom Metazoa; phylum Chordata; class Mammalia; order Artiodactyla; family Giraffidae; genus Giraffa; species Giraffa tippelskirchi. The sequence goes on from NC_137278.1 coordinate 120,892,806, forward strand.
TGCCGCAGAATTGATGCTTTTGAACTGTGGTGTTGGAGAAGACTCTTGAGAGTCCCTTTGACTGCAAGGAGATCCAATCAATCCATCCTAAAGGAGATCAATCCTGGGTGTTCATTGGAAGGACTGATGTTGAAGCTGAAGCTCCAGTACTTTGGCCACTTCATGTGAAGAGTTGACTCATTGGAAAAGACCCTAATGCTGGGTAGGATTGGGGGCAGGAGGAGAAGGGGACGACAGAGGATGAGATGGTTGGATGGCATCACTGACTCAGTGGACATGGGTTTGGGTGGACTCCGGGAGTTGGTGATGGACAGAGAGGCCTGGCGTGCTGCAGTTCATGGGGTCACAAAGAGTCGGACACGACTGAGCGACTGCACTGAACTGATCATTAATGGCCAATGAATTTGTCCATTTCTACTTGTTCCAATTTGTACTAGGAATTGAAAAATTCAGGGGATATAATAATTACGACAAGGACAAACATAAAAATAAAACACAGTCCTTGACCTCAAGAGGCTTATATTCTAGACTCTCTGGGATCCAATGCCTGACAAGCTGAGGTGGAGCTGATATAATAATAATAGAAATAAAAGTGCACAATAAATGTAAGGTGCTTGAAGCATCCCAAAACCCATCCCTGGCCCTGCCTGGTCCATGGAAAAATTGTCTTCCTCGAAACTGGTCCCTGGTGCCAATAAGTTTGGGGGGCCACGGTTCTAGAGGTTTAGCAAGCAGAAACCAACCAAACCAAGAAATAAAAAAGACCATAATTACAAACTAAAATAATACCTTTGAGCATGAAAGAGAGAGAGAGATGAGAGGGAAGAATCACAGGATGCTTATTGCAGAAACAGGCACCTGGAGGAATCATTTAAACTGAGACATAAAGGATGGAACAAGGAATGGATGTTTTCAGCTGAGGGAACAGGATGTGAGGAGACCTGAAGGCAGGAGGTAACCGTGTGTTAAAAGGCCTGAGGGAAGAATTCACTAAGAGTGAGTAATGTGGAGAGTGTCAGGATGAGAGTAGAAAAATAGTCAAGGGCCAGCTCACGCAGGCCCTCTAAGTCATGACGCATATTGTTAGCAGACTAGGAAACTACTGAACAGTTTCTAGGAGGAGAAAGACATAATATGATTTCGATAATCTAATATAACAATTGGAGAGCAGGCTAATGAGACAGATTTCTGAAACTCAAATCTCGGCTCCCCCATGTATTAGCTGTGTGACCTTGAGCAAATTGCTTTGTTTCCTCATCCGCAAAGAGCAATAATCATAGTATCTACTGCACTGTTTTGACGTTTAATGAATTATTTCATAGGAAACTGATAGGACAGAGGCTAAGACATAGTAAGTACTAAATTTTTCACTTTAAAATTTTTCATTTTATGTTATGTTCATTTCTCCTTAAATTTTTTAAAAGCAACTGGATGAAGAGTTGCTCAAGTCCAATGAGAGCAAAGGAGCTCAGTGTTCTGCTTGGGGTATTTGAGTATGTGACATTCACAATTTATACAAATGAAGAAGCAAGAAATAAGTTATCACAACTCAACACATAAAAATTAAAACAATGGAAATGTTTTATATGAGTAAGAAGAAAATTTAGACAAAAGATAAGACCTAGGACCACCTCTGAGCAATGGCAACATTTGAGAACCCAACAGAAAAGATTGAGAAAGAGAAGGAAATTAGGAAAATGATCCTGGAAACCAAGGGATAAGCATACTTCAAGCAAGTTGAGTGTCAGCTTTGAAAAATATTGCTGAGAAGCCAAGGAAGATGAGCAGAGAAGACCTCCACTGGATTAGAAAGCCTGAAGGCTGTTGCTAACCTTACCAGAGAGGATTCCAGGTAGAAGACATATAGAAGCACATTGGACTGAGTTGAAGGGTGGAAGAAAGATGAGGAGGTAGAAGCAGTTTTCTCAGTTATAAATTTAGAATTCAGTTACAAAGGAGAACAGAGAAATAAGGCAGGAACTGAAACAGTATGTAGGGTCATTAAAAAAAAAAATCTTTGAAGAAGGAAAATACTACAGCATGCTTGTATGATAAAGGGAACGATTAAATGAACAGAGAGATGTTACTGCTGAGTAAAAGCATGAATAACTCAAGGAGCAAAGTCTTTGATAACACAAAAGGTAGTTTAAGCCAGTGCAAAGGTGGAAAAATATCCCTTCTTGGCAGAGGAGGAGCACGTCCATTATGGTGGAGGAAGGAGAATTGGGATGCAGATGCACTGCACTGGCCGGTTTTGTGGTGGGAAGATGAGTTCACTTTCAATGACTTCTGTTTTCTCAATGAAGTATGAGTCTGGGTCATCCTTAAGTGGAGGATGTGTGGGAGGCTTGAGGAAAAAGATGATATGGTACAGTCATCTCACAGAGAGGGAGAAACTTAACAAGATTCCTGAGCAGCTCTGAGTGCCGGCTTGAGGTTTCTGAGTTCTGCATCAGTCATCTTGGCTGTGTGACTTTACCCAACAAAGTTGCTGTGTCTTGGGTTTGGGCAAGTGAAAAGCAGGGAAGATTCCTGCAACCTTAGAATAGCTGTTATGAATCACCCCAGGCCTATGGTGTCTGCTTCCTGCTCATTGGCTAGTGAGCATTGAAGGAAGTTCAATGAGCCCATCTGTTAAATATAGAAGAGGAGAAACCTCAGCATCAAGATGTTTTGTGCCTGGACAACTGCCAGCAGTAGTAACAAGGTTATGTCCAAATCCTTGGCTCCAGCTAGTCAAGGCATTCAGTAAGAAACAGTCTTCCAGCTGTACTTTCACTGATAATCAGAAAGGGTTACCATGGAAATTGTCATATTAGAAAGGTCAAAGTTGTCTCAGGAGCGTCAATGCAGCCTAATTTGGTGTGAGATATATCTGAATGAAAAAATAAAATACAGAAGAGATGGAAAGAAACGTATTTGTGTTTCTTCCAAGTATGTTGTTTTGCTGTTGTTCAGTTGCTAATCTTTACAACCCCATGGACTGCAGCATGCCAGGCTCCTCCGTCCTCCAATATCTCCTGGAGTTGGCTCAAATTCATGTCCATTGAGTCGGTGATGTTATCTAACCATCTCATCCTCAGCTGCCTCCTTCTCCTTTTGCCTTCAATCTTTCCCAGCATCAGGGTCTTTTCCAGTGAGTCAGCTCTTCACATCAAGTGGCCAAAGTATTTGAATTTCAGCTTCAGCATCAGTCCTCCCAATGATTATTCAGGGTTGATTTGCTTAAGTATTGACTGGCTTGATCTCCTTGCAGTCCTAGGGACTCTCAAGAGTCTTCTCCAGCACCAGAATTCAAAAGCATTAACTTTTTGGTGCTCAGCCTTCTAAACGGTACAACTCTCATATCCATACATGACTATATACAGCAATCTATTTGAGCTAAATTGTGTCAAAATAAGTTCCAAATGAGTGTGGTCTAAATTAATTACCTGATAAAGGAATGTGGGAAAAGGAAAAATAAAATGTTTATAAATCCTGTAGAAATCACTAAAATAAAAAGTAGGATATGAATAAAGGGTGGATTTTAATGGTGTCAGAAAAGTTTTCATATAGATTGATCAAAGAAGGAATATTGTAGCCACTAATGTTCTCACTATGCATCACATGAATCCTCTGTGCCTTCCTTTGGGAGTTTTCCTGTCTTTCGTCACTTCGTTTAGTGAGGCTCACATGTCCTCCCCTGCTTCTCACCATCTGTCCACACCTACTCCTCCTTCAGGGATCCATTCTGTCTTCTCATTATGCTTCAGGTGGCAGTTTAACAAACTCTCCAGGAAGATTTCCATTATGCCATTCAGCCTTGTTAATTCCATTTTACAGAATATGCTTTCTTGAGAACACTTAATAATCATATTTTTTTGGAGGGTATGGGGAATTGTTTGGTAGCCATCCATCTCTGCTAACCACTATATTCCCAGTTTTTGTCATACATCGTGGCACACAGAGACCATTACATAATTATGAAAGGAAAGAAAGAAAGAGAAGAGGGGACAAGGAGTAAAAACAGGGAGGAAGAACAACAGGGATGCCACTCAACCTACAAAGGTTTTCTCCCTTCTTTGAATTCATAGGAAATTGGTTCTTTGCCCTGTATTTAATACTTACATATATGCCACTCTGATACAACTCTTGTGTTTTCTGATGTACAAATTTGCACACACAGTTAAGTACTTAAATGTGTAAGACTCATACCATTCATATGTAAGAATACAGGAAATACCATATGCTGAGAATGGCATCAAAAAATTTATGTGGATAATTTTATCATGAATCTTCTAGGGTTTTATCTGAAATATTGTTTTTATTGATCTTATTCACTTTTTAAATTGCTATTTTTTTGAAGTATAGTTGCTTTGCAATGTTTCAAGATTACAGAAAAGTGATTCTGTTACACACACATATGTATATATTCTCTGTTTTTTTTCCATTGTGGGTTATTACAGGATATTAAACACAGTTCCCTGTGCTACACAGTAGATTCTTGTTGTTTATCTATTTTATAAATAGTAATTGTATATCTATTAATCCCAAATTACAAATTTATTCCTCTCCCTCTTTCCCTTTTGGTAACCATAAATATGTTTTCTATGTCTGTGAGTCTATTTCTGTTTAATAAATGAGTTCACTTGTATTATTTTTTAGATTCCACATATAAGTGATCTCATATAATTTTGTCTTTCTCTGTCTGACTTGTTTCACTTGGTATGAAAATCTCTAGGCCCATCCATGTTGCTGCAAATGACATTATTTCATTCTTTTTTAATGAGTAATATTTCATGCTATATTGGAATATGTACATCTTCCTTATCCACTCACCTATCTGTGGATATTGCAGTTGCTTCCATGTCCTGGCTGTTGTGAATAGTGCTTCTATGAACATTGGGGTGCCTGTATCTTTTCAGGTTAGAGTTTTCTCCAGATATATGCTAAGGAGTGGGATAGCTGGATCCTATGGTAACTCTATTTTTTTTAGTTTTTTAAGGAAACTTCACAGTTTTCTAGAGACTGCACCGATTTACATTCCCATCAATAGTGCAGGAGGGTTCCCTTTCCTTCACACCCTCTCTAGTATTTATTATTTGTAGATTTTTTGATGATGGCCATTCTGACTGGTGTGAATTGATACCTCATTGTGGTTTTGATATGCATTTCTCCAAAAAGCAGTGATGTTGAGCATCTTTTCATGTGCATGTTGTCCATCTCTATATTTTCTTTGGAGAAATGTCTATTTAAGTCTTTTGCCCATTTTTTGATTTTTTTTTTTTTTATTGAGCTATACAAGGTGCTTGAATATTTCAGAAGTTAATCCCTTGTTAGTTGCATCATTTGCAAATGTTTTCTCCCATTCTGTAGGCTGTCTTTTTGTTTTGTTTATGGTTTCCTTTGCCGTGTAAAAGCTTTTAGGTTTAATCAGGTCCCATTTGTTTATTTTTGCTTTTATTTCCATTACTCTAAGAGCAGATCCAAAAATATATTGCTGAAATTTATGTCAAAGAGCATCCTGCCTATGTTTTTCTCTAGGAGTTTTATAGTATCTAGTCTGACATTTACATCTTTAATCCATTTTGAGTTCATTTTTTATATGGTATTAGAAAATATTCTAATTTCATTCTTTTACATGTAGCTATTCAGTTTTCTCAGCACCACTTGAACTTGGGCCTTTCCATGGGATGATATAATCCTTAAATATCCTAAATGCCATCTAAAAGTAGGGTTCTTACTTTCTAGCTTTCATTGCCCATCACTCTCAACTTCACGTTTCATGTGTATATGTTAGTCGCTCAATCGTTTCAGACTCTTTGCGACTCGGTGAACTGTAGTCCGCCAGGCTTCTCTCTCTATGGGATTTCCCAGGCAAGAATACTGGAGTGGGTAGCCATTCCCTTCTCCAGGGGATCTTCCTGACCCAGGAATTGAACCTAGGCCTCCCACATTGCAGGCAGATTCTTTATTGTCTGAGCCACCAGGGAAGCCCACTTCATGTTTTAAGCTCTATCAATTCTGAATAATGCTCATAGTTCCTCAGAGGCCCTTTCTGTCTTCTGACTGCAATGTTTTCTTCTGAGGATCAAACTCTACTCATTCAAGATTTACTACATCCTTCACATCATCTAGGAAGCCCTCTAGCATTCCTACCACCACCTCTGTTCTACATAAATTACCGTATGAGTCCCTACTTCACTGCAAGACTATTTTCTTTGTATTCTCAGGGCTTAGTACATGGATTGAAATTCATAAACTCAATAAACATTTATGAAACTGAGCTATTGTTCATTTTGAAGCTACACCCTTCATGATTTCATAGACTTCACTTCAGCCTTCCTGAATATTTGTTCCAAGTTAATTACTGTAATTTTTATGTGTGTGTGTGTGTACCTCTTTCTAATTGTATTTCAAGTTCTTCCCAAAACAAGGCCCTGGGAATCCCCAAGTTGAAATACACCCTTGGCTTGGTCTATTGCTATCTTGTATTCATAGTTGGGTATTCATTCACAAACATTAAACTTCAGGAAACAAGATGTGACAAAACAGGACTCCCTCCTCCATGGCATGAGTCCTTGGCTGGTTTCAGAGTGGTTGGTGGCCAATGGGGAAAACACACAGGAACTTTTCCTTGGAACTGAGGTAAGATGAAAAGGGCCTGCTGTGTATATCACCATCTTTTCCCTGACACTTCCCTTTCAGTTTCTGAGAATATAACAGTAAATAACCTTTGAAGATGGGCTTCCCAGGTGGCTCAATGGTAAAGAATCTGCCTGATCATGCAGGAGCTACTTGAGATGCAGCTTTGATTCCTGGGTCAGGAAGATCCCCTAAGGGAGGAAATGGCAACCCACTCCAGTATTCTTGCCTGGAAAATTCCACAGACAGAGGAGCCTGGCGGGGTTAGTCCATGGGGTCACAAAGAGTCGGACATGACTGAGCGACCAAGCATGCATGCAACATTTGAAGATACTGGGTAACACTACAGGAAACAAAAACATGTGCTTCCAATGCACTGTACTTTCAGAGATTCTGGGTTTAGTTCACCTGCCCAGTGAGCTGAGTGTTGTGTTTGCCTCCATAACCAAGTGAGCCCACCTCCTTGAGGAAGCCCACTCTATTCTAGGTAGCACAGTGGGCCACTGAGAGTTGGAAAGGGCACAAGAACCCTGAGATCACCTGAAAATTCTTCCCTGGGAAGGCAATTTTATGAATGAAATCTTCCAAGCAAATAACACCAAACTTGCCCAAGTGCTGCTCAATCATTTTGTTGTCTGTCAGAGGGACGCTTTTATTCTTCTTGACCTTGGCTTGTCTGTGTTTCAGGTTAAGTTCCCGAACAGACTTTAGATTTGTAAATCCCCAGGTCTCATAAGGGTTTCCCTGGTGGCTCAGACAGTAAAGAATTCTCCTGCAATGCAGAAGACCTGGGTTTGAGCCCTGGGTCAGGAAGATCCCCTGGAGAAGGGAATGCAACCCACTCCAGTATTCTTGCCTGGAGAATCTCATGGACAGAAGAGCCTGGTGGGCTACAGTCCATGGGGTCACAAAGAGTTGGACACAACTAAACACGCACACGTACACAGGTCACATGAAGTTCCACTATTCCAAAGTGAGTTTATGGTATGAAAGGTTACTTTCACAAAGATACCACTGAAAATCTTATTCAGGCGAAGTCTTGGAACGATCCTCAGCGCTGGTTAATTCACCCCACTAACCCTCTGGATGCCTAGAACAAAGGTCAAGAAACGTTTATCTGGGACTTCCAAGCCATGAAGTTTCACTTCTAACTGTCTTAAGGCACACTCTGTTATGCAGTTGCTACCAGGAATCATTTACGAACCCTGATGCCTAAACTTGAGCTCTTCTCATTTCCTCTGCTTCTTCTTTTTTGCAAAAGCACCTGCTTTTCTTGGGTAGCTTTGGGTAGCTTTGAGGGCCTGATATGCCTTCTTCTTTCTAGGCGACTTTCTTTCTCTTTTTTTACTCTTCCTCCGCCATCTTTCTAATGTTGCTGCTACTGCTCATGCGCAGCCCCAGTGCCTTAACTAACCCTAGAGAGGTCGGATGGGAGGGGGAGGGAGGCCCGGGGAGGGGGGTGGATACACATATAATCATGACTGATTCATGTTGCTGTACGGCAGAAACCGACACAGCATGGTAAAGCACTTATCCTTCAAATAATAAAAAAATTAAAAATAAAAGATAACCACATTAGGAGAGGGCATGATACTTACCAGAAAAAGATTTTCCACATTAAACCACCCTTTTTTAAAAACTGTATATTGGTTATACAAGCGTGTGTCATAAATTTTACAAAATTATTCATACCTATAAAAATTACTTAAAAAAATCATACTATTTTATCTTCAGAAAGTGGCATCAGCTTATACCACACAATAAAAAATAAATGGCATTAAATGGACATCTTGAAAATAAGAACGCATGCTTTTAGTCCAGGCACTCTTCAGATTTGCCTCTTTCTTCTTCACCCTATTCCCTCTCTCCTACCATTTTCCTTCCTTTGTTCATGTCCATTTCCCCTCTGTTTTCCAACTGCCAGTGACAGATGGGACTGGACTTGCTTAGACTCTTGTAGAGCAATCATGGGTTTTAAGCTCGCTGATGACTTTTCTAGAATGAGGATATAGGCAGCGTGGAGCACAGACTGGGAAGGTAGGCTTATGCTCCCAGGTTCTAAATATCACCAAATCAGAAGAGAATTGCATTTGTGAAATTGGATAGAAACTGTTTTTATCTTTTAATAACCCCCTACACCATCCTTGGAGAAGGAAATGGCAACCCACTCCAGTATTCTTGCCTGGAAAATCCCATGGACAGAGGAGCCTGGTGGGCTGCAGTCCACAGGGTCGCAAAGAGTCGGACACGACTGAGCGACTTCACTTCACTTCACTTCACTTCACTTCACACCATCCTTAGCACCAAATGCAAAAGAAAGGGTGAGAGAAAGGGCAAGAGCATTTATCAGAGAGGGGACTCACTGCTGGGATGTTATAAGTAGCATGAAGGAAGAGTGGATTAACTTTCAATTAACAGTGCTAAACCCACAAAGGAAAGGATAGGAAAAGCCTGTATCTAACTGTAAAGAAGGCTGGGAAATATTATCTAGCTACATGTCCAAATGAAGAGTTTGGGGGGAAAAAAAGTCGATCCGTTCTACAGTGACTTAGGCCCACTTTTTAGCTAGGTGACTTCATCTAGTACACAAGCCTTAAAGGCAACAATTCAAATATGTGAATTTACTAAAGCACAAATTGCAACATGTGCTATACATTTTGCCTCATGTGCCATGTATCTTTGGAAAGGATGGTCTGTTTTGCTGTTATAAAAAACCATGCTGACACAAACTGCTGAATCACTATGTGCAATGGAATTTCACACCTGGATTAGGTTATTTATAAGCTAACAGGTAGAAGAGAAAAGCTCAGCCACAGAATAAAACCAGACACAGAACACCATCATGCTATGCTTTATGCAAACATACAAACCACCCCCCACAGGAGGAGGGGCGGGGAAGGAGAGACAGAAAGGAAATGTACATGAGGAACTGAACCAAATCAAATGTTTTGGGATACGCTTGACTACTTGCCCTGAAGAGGAATAAGGTGAACTCATAAGATTTGTCTGGCCTGGTCTCACAGTCAATAATAGGCCTAACATGGATGACATCACGGAGGGCAAATGAAGATCATCTCCTTCTACAATCATTGGTCCTTGAGGTTTGTTTATACCCCAGCTGCCTGGGCCTTGTTGTAAGTAACCAGATAGCATAGGTTTGAAACAGGTTTTCCATTTGCATCACTGGGCAATGAGTGCAGCCAACAGGAAGCCCAGTGACTGAGATAACTTGTTTTAATTGAAATCAATACCAACACAGGCAAAATCTGCCTGGAATGGCAGTGCTATGCTCTGATGGAAGATTTTCATGGTCTCTGCCAATGATAACTGTAATTAAGAATGAACTATTAACTTCAATGTTGACATATAGCACTTTCCAAGAGGAAAGAAAAAATTTTTGGACCAGTGACTGTTCTCAATAAGGAAAAATTTTTTTTTACTTCTTCAGTCCCAGACTGAAGGTCAATTCCAATTTGAGTTTCCATTAAATGGAAAGAGACAATTAGCCACCCTAGTCTCTCTTTTGCCAATTCTTCTCCATCCTTTCTTTTCCACTTTCACCCAGATTGCTGCTGCTGCTAAGTCGCTTCAGTAGTGTCCGACTCTGTGCGTCCCCATAGACGGCAGCCCACCAGGCTCCGCCGTCCCTGGGATTCTCCAGGCAAGAATACTGGAGTGGGTTGCCATTTCCTTCTCCAGTGCATGAAAGGGAAAAGTGAAAGTGAAGTCGCTCAGCCGTGTCCGACTCTTAGCGATCCCATGGACTGTAGCCTACCAGGCTTCTCTGTCCATGGGATTTTCCAGGCAAGAGTACTGGAGTGGGGTGCCATTGCCTTCTCCGTTCACCCAGATTAGGTCTGGTGAAAAAGAGAATAATTACGACAATTCTCTTCCATGTGCAGGGCTGTGTTCTACTACAGGGAACAGCAAACTTTGTTTATAAAAGGCCAGATAGTAAATATTTCAGGCTTTATGAGCCATACCATCTTGATTGTGTCTATTCAGTTCTGCCTATGTTATGGAGACACATAGATAATATATAATAAATGGATGTCCCTGTGCTTCAGTAAAACTTTATTTGTAAAACAATCAGCAAGCCAGATTTGGCCTATGGACAATAGTTTATGGACATAGTTATGGATAGTAGAGTTTATATGTTTCACTTATTCTCACAGAGGAGAATATTACTATTCTTATTTTACAGATGAAACTGGCACCCCAAAAAAACTTTCACTTTAGTTATGGGTGAAGCTGTGTCTAACACCAAAGGTGAATCTAACATCGAAGCAGCCTATACTTTCCAGTTTTGCCTCTCTTCTGCTTGACTGAGTAGCCTGGGCGATAGCAGAAGCTGCACCCCTGGGCCTGATGACAAATTGTAGCTGCTAGTTTGAAAAGCCGTCCAACTTCTGTTGTGGTGATCCAGTGTTGTTGTTAATGTTGTTTAGTTGCTAAATTATGTCTAACTCTCTGTGACCCCATAGACTGCAACATGGCAGGCTCCTGTCCTCCGCTATACCCCAGAGTTTGCTTACATTCATGTCCATTGAGTCATTGATGCTAACTAACCATCTCATCCTCTGCTGCCCCTTTCTTTTGCCTTCAAGCTTTCTCAGCATCATGATCTTTTCCAATGAGTCCACTCTTCACATCAAGTAATCAAAGTATTGGTACTTCAGCATCAGTCCTTCCAATGAATATTCAAGGTTGATTTCCTTTAGGATTGACGGGTTTGATCTCCTTACAGTCCAAGGGACTCTCAAGAGTCTTCTCTAGCACCACAACTTGAAAACATCAATTCTTCAGTGCTCAGCCTTCTTTTTGGACCAACTCTCATATCCATACATGACTATATACATCTTTGTTGGCAAAATGATGTCTCTGCTGTTTAATATGCTGTCTAGGTTGGTCATAGCTTTTCTTCCAAGGAGGAAGCATCTTTCAATTTCATGGCTGCAGTCACCATCCACAGTGATTTTGGAGCCCAAGAAAATAAAATCTGTCACAACTTCCACTTTTGCACCTTCTATTTGCCATGAAGTGATGGAACCAGATGCCATGATCTTAGTTTTTTGAATGTTGAGTTTTAAGCCAGCTTTTTCACTCTCCTCTTTCACCCTCATCAAGAGGCTCTTTAGTTCCTCTTCATTTTCTGCCATTAGAATGGTGTCATCTGCATATCTAAGGTTGTTGATATTTCTCCCGACAGTCTTGATTCTGGTTTGTGATTCATCCAGCCCAGCATTTCGCATGATGTACTCGGCATAGAAGTCAAATAAGCAGGGTGACAATGTACAGCCTTGACATACTTCTTTCCCTATTTGAAACTAGTCCATTGTTCCATGTTTGGTTCTAACTGTTGCTTCTTGACCTGCATACAGGTTTCTCAGGAGATAAGTAAGGTGGTCTGGTATTCCCATCTCTTTAAGAATTTTCCACAGTGTGTTGTGATCCACATTCAAAGGTTTTAGCATAGTCAGTGAAGCAGAAGTAGATGTTTTTCTGGAATTCCCTTGCTTTCTCCATGATCCAACAAATGTTGGCAATTTGATCTCTGGTTTTTCTGTCTTTTTTAAATCCAGTTTGAACATCTGGAAGTTCTTAGTTCACATACTGCTAAAGCCTAGCTTGAAGGATTTTGCACATAACTTTGCTAGCATATGAAATGAGCACGATTATTTGGTAGCTGGAACATTCTTTGGTATTGCTCTTCTTTGGCATTGGAATGAAAACTGATATTTTCCAGTCCTGCAGCCACTGCTGAGTTCTCCATATTTGGTGACATATTAAGTGCAGTGCTTTAACAGCATCACCTTTTAGGGTTTGAAATAGCTCAGCTTTAATTCCATCACCTCCACTAGCTTTGTTCCTGGAGGTGCTTTCTAAGGCCCACTTGACTTCATAGTCTAGGATGTCTGGCTCTAGATGAATGACCACACCAGCATGATTATCTGGATCAATAAGACTTTATTATATAGTTCTTCCGGAGAAGGCAATGGCACCCCACTCCAGTACTCTTGCCTGGAAAATCCCATGGATGGAGGAGCCTGGTGGGCTACAGTCCATGGAGTCGCTAAGAGTCAGACACGACTAGTGACTTCACTTTCACTTTTCCCTTTCATGCGCTGGAGAAGGAAATGGCAACCCACTCCAGTATTCTTGCCTGGAGAATCCCAGGGACGGCGGAGCCTGGTGGGCTGCCGTCTATGGGGTCACACAGAGTCAGACACGACTGAAGCGACTTGGCAGCAGCAGCAGCAGCAGCATATAGTTCTTCTGTGTATTCTTGCCACTGCTTCTTAATATCTTCTGGTTCTGTTATTGTGCCCATCCTTGCATGAAATATTCCCTGATATCTCAGATTTCCTTTAAGAGATCTCTAGTCTTTCCCATTCTATTGTTTTCCTCTATTTCTTTGCACTGTTTATTTAAGAAGGCCTTCTTATCTCTTCTTGCTATTCTCTGGAACTCTGCATCCAGTTGGGCCTATCTTTCCCTTTCTCCCTTGCTTTTTGCTTCCCTTCTTTCCTCAGTTATATGTACAGCCTCCTCAGACAACCAGTTTGCCTTCTTGAATTTTTTTGGTTTCGGTCACCACCTCCTGCACAATGTTACAAATCTCCATCCATAGTTTTTCAGGCACTCTCTCTACCAGATCTAATCCCTTTTATCTACCCATCACCTCTACTGTATAATCATAAGGGATCTTATTTATGTCATACTTGAATGGTCTAGTGCTTCCCAAGTGGTTCGGTAGTAAAGAATCAACCAGCCAGGCAGGAGATGCAGGTTTGATCCCTAGGTGGGGAAGATCCACTGGAGAAGGGAATGGCAACCCACTCCAGTATTCTTGCCTTAGAAATCCCACGGACAGAGGAGCCTGGCAGGCTACAGTTCATGGGGTCACAAAGAATCAGACACAACTTCATGACTAAACAACAGATCCGGTGTTGACCTAACCCAATTTTTCATGAAACAAGGTATGTAAAAAGTCAGATGCCACCAAAAACAAGCACTGTCAGAGCACATAAACCTTAAAAATTTTTTTTGCTCGTGATGGCCCCTGCGACCTCAACTCCAATGTAAAAATTCAGGCATTGGGCCAGATTTGAAGGATATTTGAGCATTACATTGGTATTACAGAAATACCATATTTATAGCACCTATGTGTTTAATGCCCACCAGAAGGGTGGAAATTGAGAGTATATATATCCCTAGAGCTTTGTACAACACCTGACACATAGAAAGTTCTCAAGAAATATTGTGCCATGTCTTCATGGATTACTGAGGTAATAAAACATATTTATTATAAATAAAAATATAATATACAGTTGCAAATATTATAATAATTATATTATTTATTATAATTAGTATATATCATTATAATTACATGTAATATGATTCTATTACATGTAATTATAATTACATGTTACAATATATAAATAAATTAAAGGTTTTTATAAGCAATGTAATAGAAGTAAGGTATTATGCCTGCTTTCTGTAAGCTGACACACCAATAGAAAAGAAAAGAGACACATTGTTGTTGGCCCTGCATTGTTGCTGAGAAGCAAAAAGTGCTCTAGTTGTTCAGAAGAGAACAGAAAGCTTAACTCTCTCTCTTCCGTAGGCATAGCTTCATAAAGGAGATGACACAGAAGTTGGTCCTTGGAACTGAGTAGGATTAGTTAGGAGGAGATGTTGGAGGAAGGGCATCTTGGGCAAAGGAGACCCAGTGAGCAAAGACAGAGAGATGGGGAAAGGTGGGGCATATTAGAAGAAGGGAAGCTGTTTGGTCTGACTACAGCACTGAGCAGGAAGGGAGAATAATGAAAGATACTGCAAGGAGATCAAACTACCAGTCAATCCTAAAGGAAATCAACCCTGAATATTCACTGGAGGGACTGATGCTGAAGATGAAGCTTCAATACTTTGGCGACCTGATGTGAGAGCTGATTCATTGGAAAAGACCCTGGTGCTGGGAAGGACTGAAGACAGGAGGGAAAGGGGACAACAGAGGATAAGATTGTTGGATGGCATCACCACCTCAGTGGACATGAGTTTGAGCAAGCTCCAGGAGTTGGTGAAGGACAGGGAAGCAGCCTGGCGTGCTGCAGTCCATGGGGTCACAAAGAGTCGGACACAACTGAGCAACTGAGCAACAGCAACAAAGGCCAGAAAGATTAGGCTGGAAGAAAGTAGGACTTAAATCATAGTAGAAGAGTTTTGAAATAGAGACTAATAATGAGAAATACATTTCCAAACAGAAAAACAGTTCAAAGTTTTCCATTTACTCCAAAAAGTGGAGTTATTTTCCTAATTGAAAAAGACATTGACAGAAAAAAGAAATGGTGCTGAATTGTAATAAAGTAAAAAAAATTATAGTCTGAAGCTAGAGGAAATGATGCCATGAAACACTCATCTGTAAAGTTATCATGTTTTTTATTTGCTAAATATGTGAATTTGCATCTAATTTATCATGTCTCAAGAGGATGAGTTAGGAGGATTGATTGGTCAAGAGGTACTATAACCTCATGCAGTAAGAACTGAATCTATTTTTTCTCATAGTTGTATTCCTAGCACCTAACACAGTGCCTGATATGAAGCAGATGTCAAATAAATGTTTAAAGAAGAAGTGAATAAAGTCATACTGCCTTCCATATTCATACAAACAAGCATCTTTTTTGTTTATTTCCAGGTATAGGAAATTACATGTCAGTTATTTGAAAGCCAACTAGGAAATTCACCAAAAAAAAAGAGTTCTGTCTAAACACCCAACAAAAAAACAAACACTGCTTAGGTTGAGACTCTTGCTTTGATTTTAGTGTTGATTGATAAAAGAACGAATTAAACCTAGGTTCTTATTTTAAAACCAAATTCCTTTGAATTTAGCCATATGTGAGAGACCCATGTAGTACATTATTTTTTGGTGACTACAAATAATTTTAACATAGAAGGAATCCTATGTTTAAATTAAAAACACGATCATCAGCCTCCTGACTGTTCTTCCAACCCACGCCCATTGCCCACTCCTATCTGACCTACTCTGCTCCAAAGTTATCTTCTTCAAGTACGGTCTTGATTTTAGCATTTTGTAATCCCAAATGAATGGGTCAATTTAAACGGAAACATTTGCAAAATTTCCTAGCAAGAATATTGCAACAGCAGAAGGTAAATTATGGCCTGCAGCCTAGAGGGTTTTCATGGGAATTCCTGTGTCTGTCTGGGCTAGTCTTTGGGGTCTAGACTGAGGGAAATCACTCCCTACATTTGCTAATCACTGAAGCTAAAGCAGGATTTCCGTGCCAAGCAGGCGAAGCATAATCCTTAGAGACACTCCTGCCTCTGAGTGAGATGATGAACCCCCCAGATGGTGGCTTGTTATTTTCATACAGCACAGGCAGATGTCCAGGGTCAACTAGGCATGAACCTGAAGCATGAGAATGGTCCAGAGCTGAACAGTAAACGCAGGGTTTTTCTTTTCCTTTTCTTTTCTCTTCTGTCTTTTCCTATTGTTTGTTTTCTGTTTTTAGCTATTGTTTGTACTTAGAGAACATTTCTTGGTGGTAATGGTTACAGTGGTGGTAGATGGCATCCTGTTTCCTTATAAGAAACAGCTAGCTTCTGAGGTTATTGCAGTGGTTCTCTCTGAGCAGTGTGGCTTCCAAAAGTGGAGGTGGGAATTAAATGGCATTTATGTAGCAAAGCTGTAGGGATAATTAGTAATTCGACACACAGCCGTTCAGGGCAAGGTCAACGGGAGGAGTAACATAGCATCATATGACAACCATTTAATGGGCTGTGTGAAATGAGTGGGTGGTCTAGGCTCAGCTCTGCCCAGGTACTGGTTCCCACACTCCTAGGCTCTGGAAAGGGGCAACTGCACACACAGAGTCACACAAACAGCTCTGGCTGGATCGAGTTAGCCACCAAAGCCCTACTAGACCAGAGGTTGGAGCTCTGTCTGGTTAAAAAAAGTCATTCAATGAAGCTACAAATGCGTGACATTTTAAGTGTACTGACCTAACTAAATTATACCAGTTGGTATAATTTTTCGGCTTAATAGTTTTTCCATTTCTTTGCCACAACATTGTGACAGGAGCTGGACAGAGTCATGCTAATCCTGCTGAAAATGAGATGTTTGGATAGAGAAAAGGCAAGAAGGCTTCCTGTGGAAGGTTTACTAGCTGCAAAAAATTTTAAATGTCCTTCCATTCATGAGCAAGGCTTCACAGTACCCTGACACCATGAAAATTCACCAGAGAGTTGGGTGGAGCTCAGCCAACACTAATTATGAAGTTTTCACTCCTCCTTCACCTCAACTGATTCTTGAGAGTGTCCATTTCCAATGATGCCAAGCCTTTCTTTAACAGTAGCGATCATTCTTCTTGTATTCAGGGCAAACCAATTAAACAAGCAGGAAGAGTAAAAATTTATGTCATTATGCTAAGAATTTCTACTAACATTTTTTTTTCTAGACTTTTTTTTTTTGTAGATATTTAATTCAACTGACATTTGTCACAGACCTACTGGGTCCTATTGTAGAAACCATCTACCCTATTTAACTTATATGCAGAGTATATCATGAGAAACGCTGGGCTGGAAGAAACACAAGGTGGAATCAAGATTGCCAGGAGAAATATCAATAACCTCAGATATGCAGATGACACCACCCTTATGGCAGAAAGTGAAGAAGAACTAAAGAGCCTCTTGATGAAAGTGAATGAGGAGAGTGAAAAAGTTGGCTTAAAGCTCAACGTTCAGAAAACTAAGATCATGGCATCTGGTCCCATCACTTCATGGCAAATAGATGGGGAAACAGTGGAAACAGTGTCAGACTTTATTTTTTTGGGCTCCAAAATCACTGCTGATGGTGATTGCAGCCATGAAATTAAAAGACGCTTACTCCTTGGAAGGAAGGTTATGGCCAATCTAGATAGCATATTTAAAAGCAGAGACATTACTTTGCCAACAAAAGTCTGCCTAGTCAAGGCTATGGTTTTTCCAGTGGTCATGTATGGATGTGAGAGTTGGACGGTGAAGAAAGCTGAGTGCCACAGAATTGATGTTTTTGAACTGTGGTGTTGAAGAAGACTCTTGAGAGTCCCTTGGACTGCAAGGAGATCCAATCAATCCATCCTAAAGGAGATTAGTCCTGGGTGTTCATTGGAAGGACTGATGTTGAAGCTGATACTCCAATACTTTGGCCACCTCATGCGAAGAGTTGACTCATTGGAAAAGACCCTAATGCTGGGTAGGATCGGGGGCAGGAGGAGAAGGGGACAACAGAGGATGAGATGGTTGGATGGGATCACTGACTCGATGGACATGGGTTTGGGTAGACTCCGGGAGTTGGTGATGGACAGGGAGGCCTGGCATGCTGCAATTCATGGGGTCGCAAAGAGTCGGACACGACTGAGTGACTGAACTGAACTGAACTGAACTGAACCCTATGCTCTGGGTTCGATCTAAAGAAAGCCTAAGCATAGGTCAACACATAAATAGCTTTCAAATTCTTTACAACAGATGTCATCAAATTTTTCTTGTAAAAGTCCAGATAGTAAATACTTTCAGCTTCAGGGGTCAAACAGTTTATTCTCTGTACAACTACTCACCTCTGCTTTGTAGCCTGAAGGCAGCTCTGTACAATACACCGATGAGTGGGTTCAGCTGTGTACCAATAAAACTTTATTCTAAAACCAAGCACCAGGACAGTGGATTGTAATACAAAGTTACTCAAATGTCAAACTGAGAGGGAAAGAAAAACAACCAAAATATACTATTTTGCTGAAACCATAATCTGACTTCTTTTAGTCATTGTTGTTCTGTTGCTAAGTCAGGTCTGACTCTTTGTGACCCCATGGACTGCAGCACACCAGGCTCCTCTCTCCTCCACTGTCTCCTGGAGTTTGCTCAAATTCATGTCTATTGAGTCAGTGATGCTATCTAACCATCTCATCCTCTGCCACCCCCTTCTCCTTTGCCTTCAATCTCTCCCAGCATCAGTTCCAGGAAGATGGCTCTTTGCACCAGGTGGCCAAAGTATTGGAGCTTCAGCTTCAGCATCAGTTCTTCCAATGAATATTCAGGGTTGATTTCCTTTAGGATTGACTGGTTTCTTCTCTTTGCAGTCCAAGGGGCTCTCAAGAGTCTTCTCTCTTTCAGTCATAGCTATGAAGAATTAATCCCCTTAGTCAGATGCAGAAGCAGCTTCACAGTCAGAGTGTTTTATTAATTCATGATTTATGCTTTACCTACTTTCAAAAAAAAAAGTCCTAAGTGGCTGTCACTGGGAATACATACATAAAGATTCATTTGCATGGTGTAGGCAAAGAGACTTCTCCAACTAATGCAATTCTAGGTAAAATTATAAGTCATTAATTGGAAATTCAGCTGAGACAAAATTTGCCTTCCTTTAACACTTAGTTAAGATGGACTGTGTCAGGCTTGAGCAGACAAAGATAGTGAGGGAAGAGGGCTTCTCAGGAAATGAGTAAATCAAATCATGAGCCAACAGAGAAAATACTCTTTAAGACAGAACATGAGCTAAACTTAGAGTTAGTATCAAATCATAGTATTACGCATCATTAAAGAGGAGAAAACAGGGAAAAAATTAAAAAACCCTAACATTTTTAGAGAAATTACTATATGACTAACATGTTATTAATAAGTACCTTAAAATGAGCTATCCATTCAATTTTTGTAATACTCCAAAGTAAGTATGCTTATCTAAGTATTACAGGGGAGAAAAAGAAAACATTTTCCTTAAATGTACATACTAGTACCCCTTAGAATTGGAATCTGAACCCAGCTCTCTCTAGTTCCAAAGATTATGGCTTTCTGTTATACAGCACTACTTCATGGGCACAAAACATCAGCATTTTGCCTATCTTAGCTCAAGAATACTCTTGCATCTTCCTAATTCTTTTAACTTATAATATACTCTTCTTGTTTGTTCATTGTCAAAGCAAATCACGGTCAACATAACCTTAATCAAAACCCAATCCTATGATTGGTATGTAGTTCCTTGGGTTTGAAGTTAACTATCCCACTAGAGATCAAAGAATAGGTCATGTGTCAAAAACTATATTCCCCCTCCTTTCTCACTCAGTTAACTGAGGCTGGCTTTCAAATAATCCATACCTCTCATGCATTTAGCTACCAGTTAGTCCTGAGAGTATAATAAAGAAAAAGAATAGATAACATTTATTGTGTCTTAAGTATGTACCAGTCAGTGTGACATCATTCAGAATTCTTTGACGGTTCTGTTAGGAGGGTAGGACTGTATCTCCATTTTATGTAAACTGTCTCTCACTAAGAGTCTGGATAATCTGCTCTGGGTCACCCAACTGGTAAACAACCAAACTGAGATACAAACCCACATCTTGTTAAATTACTTCTAAATACAGACCTTAGAGAAAAATCACATGGATGTTTTTCCTGATAAGCAGGAAAGCAGTCTTCCTGACGAGGCTTCCAGTTAGGAAGGTACTTTCTTTCTTTTAGTACCTGAATGTACTTTTGACTCCCAGGAAAGGAGTTTGAGGAAGAGTAAGCAGTATTATTCACTCTTTCTGCTATCTCAAGAGCCCCTACAGAAATTAGGAGCCAAAAGTAGTAAAAAAAAAAAAAAAAAAAGAAAGAAAGAAAGAAAGAGAAGGGAAAGACATTGTTGAAGGAGAAACAGAATCGGCTTAGTAATAAGGTCTTTTCAGAAATGTGCTTTGAAGAATTTAAACGTATGTACATGTTGCTCCAAAAGTGATCAAAAGTAAAATTCAAATACTGTACTTGCCAGTACTTGTATTTTACTCACATAGAGATAGAATTTGTACAAAATATAAAAGAAAGTGAATAAGAGTTCTTTCTCACATTTCTCAACAACCAGCTTCCTAGAGCACCTCATAATAGGTTTTTCAATGTCATGAACACAGGAATCCATGACTTTATACTAAAGTTCAGAAAGCCCACATTCTATATGCACTCACCTAAGGTTGTGAGTCAAATGACAAACTGTGTGTTTGATTCCCAAGTAGGAACATTCCAGTTTTCTCTGAATTGTTTACACATATATTGTCCTTTCAGTCTTTCCTTACAACAGAGTATGGTGATAAATCTCTTTGCCTATATGGAATCAAGATATGATTCTTAAACAACAAAGACTGTAATTGTATTAGCACAATGAGTCACCCTATCACTTATATCCTGAATAAATGTGAGATGCATCTGTTGAAATGGAATCTGTGGGCTCCCTTTAATGGGCCAAATGTCTCCAAGGACAGAATAGTGGGAGGAAGTGATCCAGCTGCTCAGACTACAAATCTTTTGTCCTTGAAAGAAAAATCAGGAAAGCATCCTGTAGAAAAAATAATTGTATGCACTTTACCTTGGGAAAAGATTAACAAAGCTTAGTTAGAGCACTGGTCATTTAACTATTTCTATTTCTATTATTCCTCACAAGAGGTATGGCAAGAGTGCATTTTCCTCCCTGATGTGTTTCTCGAATGTGATTTTCAAATTTCCTCAGGGATACTTCAGGGGGCCAAGAGAGAGGCCCTACCCACTCCCATTGCTTCTGCAAAGCACAAACACACACATACACGCATATCCCGCACACATAAAAAAAATTTTTTTTTACCAAATGAATGGAAAGAAGAGTATAGTAGATACGGTGCTAAGGGAAGAGATGAAGCAAATGTTCCTTAGTGTGAAAAAAAAACACACAGCATAAAAATCACTGCATAAAGTAGGGACATCTCAGCACTTTAAAACTGCTCAGGGCCACTCTGAATGGCCCTGTGCTTTGCTATGTGCTGTGCTCAGTCACTTCAGTCATGCCTGACTCTGAGATTCTATGGACTATAGTCTGTCAGGCTCCTCTGTCCATGGGATCCTCTAGGCAAGAAAACTGGAGTGGGTGATCTGAAAATGCTCTTGGACCAGGGCAAGGCTAGCCTGTAAGAGAAAAGAGGCTTTTCTTCATGAGAGAAAGTTGGCCTAGGGGTTGGGTGGGAAAGGCAAAAAAGGGCATATCTGAGAAATGGAATATTTCCTGCCATACCAGTAAACAAGGATGTCACAATCGTCAGCCATTGCAGCCCCCATGGATGGTGAGCTGGTGAGCCCTGAGGGAACTCAAGATGGAAAGACCATCTGCCATCTGGCAGCCACCAGGCTATAGTCACTCCCCGTGGTGAACCCTGAGGAAACTCAAGATGTGAAAACTCAGGATACTGGCCCCAGAGAGCTGGGGTACATATCAGAAGAATGATTTCACTGAGCCTAGACTCTTGCATTTTCCCATACATAGAAAAGCACTAAATTCCTTGACTTGAGATACCTAATTTTCTTTAATTAACATCATCTTTTGATGTTTGACTACCTGCCCTTTGTTGTAAAACTTCTATATAACCTCACTCCCCCCACCCTCACCACCACCCCACCTCACCCTCCATCACTTCCTTGGAGCAGTTCTCTCAAGGTTACTTGAGATGCGGTCTCCTGGGCCTGAAGTCATAAAGTGAAGTGAAAGTCATTCAAGCATTCCAACTCTTTGTGACATGGACTATACAGTCTATGGAATTCTCCAGGCCAGAATACTGGAGTGGGTAGCCTTTGCCTTCTCCAGGGGATCTTCCCAACCCAGAGATCAAGTTATAAAAATTTCTCACCACATAAAACATAACTCTCAACTTTTAGACTGTGAATATTTTTTTAAGCCCACATATATTCTATAGTTGAAAGGAAGCTTGCACAATAATTGCTCCAAGTTTCCTAGGGTTGACACTCTTTCCTGTCATTCTCACTGCCCCCAACATCACTGATGTAGGCAGAGAAAGCCATCATCTAGAATCTTCAGGAAGATCATGACATTGCTTGCCTTGACCCTCTCATGCATGCCCCTGAGAGAGGAAACCTCAAAGGAAAAAGGACACATTAGAAAAGCTGTGCCTCGCAAGTCACTCATCTTTCTCTGAGAGGGTTAGGCTTCATTACTTTTCCTATTCTGCCAAAAACAGTAAAGAAAAGAGGGAGGGAGCCCAACGCTGCTGAGGAAAGGGAGTGGCAGGGGCACCATTGAAGATGACAGAGTAGTTCTGGCAAAGGCCCTGGCAATGGCTGAATGCGCATAGAGGTGCCTGCCTTGGTGTAAGCAGCAGAAAAAAAAATACCAGGCAAGCTGAGTAGCTTGGAGCCATGGCAGACAGCAAGAGCATGCAAGGGAGTAAAGCAGACTCTGACCAGTGTGTGCAGGATATACCCAAGGAACCGCACTCTGCTTGCTGTGAGTAAAGATGAAATGGGAAATGCATAAAGGATCACCTAGGGATTTCATGATTGAAATTAGCCACTGAAAAGACTGGGAACCTCTTGGGAGTTTTGTTAACAGCAAGAAGATCATTATCATCACATCTTAATGAACATTTATTGGTCATTTGCTTTGGCCCAAGCATTGTGGTAAACCCTATGCATGCTTTTTCTCTTTAAGTCCCCATAACAACTCTGTATGGTACACACTGTACTTCCCTAGAGTGGTATGGCCATTTTACAAATAAGGAAAGGGAACCACTTGGAAAGTTAAGAATATTGCCCAAGATTACATAGCTGGCATATGGGAGAGTGAAGACTGGTTCTCAGGCCTGGCTTATTTCAAAGGTAGACTCTTTAAATAATGGTGAAGTACTAACAGCAGCCCTGCTTTGGCTCTCTCCTTCAGGTTTTTATGTACATTCATATTTGTCCATCATTCATATAACAAAGACTTATGAGAACCTACTATGTGCCAGGCCCAGTGCTGTGCTCAGCATTGGTGAAACATTTATGGACATGTCAGCAGAGTCCCACATCTTTTGGAGCTTTCAGTTTAGTAGAGGAGATAGATATTAGTCAAATAGTTGTACACATAAATATAAAATTATATCTGTGATAAATGTTATGAAGGATTTTGAAGCACATAACAAGGGTCTTTGCATAATCTGAAAGTGAAAGTGAAGTTGCTCAGTCGTGTCCGACTCTTTGCAACCCCATGGACTGTAGCCTACCAGGCTCCTCAGTCCATGGAATTTTCCAGGCAACAGTACTGGAGTGGGTTGCCATTTCCTTCTCCAGGGGATCTTCCCAACCCAGGGATCGAACCCAAGTCTCCCGCATTGCAGGCAGATGCTTTACTGTGTGAGCCACCAGGGAAGCAAGGTTCTCTACAAAAGGCACCAGTGAGTTGACAATGGATGAATGAGTAGAAAATAACTAAGTTAAAGGGTAGAGCTGAGAAAAGCATCTTAGCTGGTACTAAAGACCTGTGGGAGGAAGGGAACTGGACCTACTGGAGGAAATAATTTTTAAAAAGTTCGGTGATAGTATCATGACTACATAGGAGAGTCTTGCACAGGTTTCAGTGTTGATAGGAAGGATTGTGTTGTGTGTTAGTTGCTCAGTCATATCTTACTCTGCATTCGTATGGACTGTAGCCCACCAGGCTCCTCTGTCCGTGGGCTTCTCCAGGCAAGAATACTGGAGTGTGTTCTTCTCCAGGGGATCTTCTCCAGGGGATCTTCCTGACCCAGGGATTGAACCTGGGTCTCCTGCAGAACCCAGGTCTCCTGCATTGTGAGCCAATTCTTTACCATCTGAGCCGCAGAGAAGCAAACCCTCAACAAATGAAAGATATTAGTGTTCTTCATTTCAGATTCAAGGAACCAAAGAAGCCCTTCAAGAGACCACCTGAGGCCAGATTAAAGGACTCACAGAAACTCATGAGACCATCTAAGGCCAAATAAAGGCCTGCAGGCTCTTCACACAGCCTAATCCTTATCAGCAATCTGCCCTTGAACCACTGCTATGAAACTCCTCATCTGGGGCACACAGTTTGGAGAGGCATGAGCCTGCTGTGTACCCCTTTGTCTGGTAAAGAAATAAAGATATTCTTTTCTACTTCATCTAAAGCTCCATCTCTGAGATTTGAGTCAGCACTGGTGCAAAGAGGCTGAATTTTCAGCATCAAGAGAGCAGTCAGAAGGCCAGACGATTGAGGAAAGACTAGATGCAGAATGGAGATAAACTAAATCAGCTAAGGATAGCTGCAGGCTTGAGGTCCTACAAGAGGGAATCAATAAGATCCAGAGAGGAAAAGAGGTACTTATGGCTGAAAGGGAAGTAAATGAGACTTGGTTTATATACTGTGTCCTGGGTTGCAACAGGCATTGTTTAAAACTTCTTTTATCCCAGAATTATTTCCCAGAACTTGCTACTGGGCCTTTCAGAACACTGATATGAACATCTGAAAAACTGACAGGGACAAGGGGGAACATCTGTGGTCTGCAGCTTACACAGCTAATGGCCTTTCCCTGACTCTTGTGAAGTAAAGTGAAAGCTGCTCAGTCATGTCCGATTCTTTGTGACCCCATGGCCTACACAGTCTATGTAATTCTCCAGGCCAGAATACTGGAGTGGGTAGCCTTTCCCTTCTCCAGGGGCTCTGACTCTTACATCACCAGAAAACACAAACCAACACAGGCTGTAAGGATGTAACCAGCAGTAGGGAAAACATTCATTATCAGGAAGAATTGCCCATCTCCTAAGGATTCAGCTATAGAAGAGAAAACATTCTGTTGAATGACTTTTCTTAGTTCTTTCAATGGATTGTTCTCATTGCTTATTTCAATCACCCCCAAGAAGCAAATCAAAACTGGAGTCAGATTTCAAGTTCAAGCAACTCTCGACTATCCGTGTATTTCACAATTTATAATCCACATGAACCCAAAAGTGTTACTTAGCTAACCACTTCCACTGCCTCCTCCTCTTTACCCAGAAATAACTTCCCTGGCACCCTTAACTGGAAGAAAATGCTTATCTTGAATTTAACCTTGTAACCCTTCAGCCTGCTACCATGAACTTAAATAGTCACCATTCAGGCATATAGAAGCCTTCTGTTTTCTGGTTCCAAATGTAAGGAGTTTGGAAGTCCCCATTCTGTCCTAACAAAAGTAAGAAGCTAAACAGACTGAAGAAGTAGGAACTCTTCTTGCATCCATAAGAGAGTGGAAGACAGAGAGCAAAAGGCTGCAGTGAAGATTGGAGAGATGGGAGTCCCTAGTGGCTCAGCGGTAAAGAACCTGCCTGCCAATGCAGGAGACAGAGGAGACTCAAGTTCAATCCTTGGGTCAGGAAGATCCCCCCTAGAAGCGGAAATGGTAACTCATTCCAGTATTCTTGCCTGGATAATCCCATGGACAGAGGAGCCTGGCAGGCTACAGTCCGTGGCGTCACAAAGAGTCAGACATGACTGAGCGACTGAGCACACACCCACAGGGCTGAAGAGACGGGTAAACATGGAGTCACGGCTCCCAGGAGCAGTGACTTTGGAGCGAACACCACCAGTGCTGGGGCAGGAAAACCTGAGCTGTAAATCACGAACTCCTGGAGGCTCCCTGTGGACAACCCTGAGAGTTAAAAACTCGAGGGGGACCCAGTCACAGGAGGAGCCCCACAAAATCGTGAGAAGTAAAAGGGGCACCTCTTACCCCATGAAAGTGACCTGGGCACAACAGGTAATATCTCCACCTCTCCACTCCTCCTGAGCTGAGGGGAAGAGGACAAACTCCACTTACTAAGTGGAACTAGAAACAGAACCTCCCTGGGCAACCAGGGGAGAATGTCCATGAACTGAGGCCAAGCTGAAGCTGCCATCCCTGGCTTTGCGGGCAGTCAGCCCACCCCTTCGGAAGTGCCTCAGACAGGACTCTGTTGTGTTTCTCCAGCAAGGAAGCTTCCTGTAGGTCATAGTGTCTCCTGCCCTGCCACCATGAGTACGGCCAGAGCTCAGTCATCTGTGCCCCTCATCCTGTCAAGGGGAAGAGTCAGAGAATTCTCATTTAAAAAACCTCAACAGAGCTGACGGAAAACAGGAGAAGAAAGAAAAAAACTGCAGAACAGTCCCAAAGATTGTAGGAAATAATTTACATAAACATTACATAATTTATATATACAAATAATATATATATACCTAACACATATTATATATAAAATATCATAAATATATATGGATATACACATCTATGTATATATGTGGATGTGTATATTTTACATATATATATATTTTATAGAGAGAGACAAACATATATATACATTTTATAGAGAGAAGGAAATGGCAACCCACTCCAGTATTCTTGCCTGGAGAATTCCATGGACAGAGGAGCCTTGTGTGCTATGGTTCAGGGGTCACAAAGATTCTGACACGACTTAGCAACTAAATAGCAACATATATATGTATTACATATGCATATAAAATATTGCCCTTCCTCCCACCCAACACATATGGGCTCTGACTTTTTAGTGCATAACCAAAATACTCAAGAGAATTCAACTTAAAAGCACAGAGCAGGTCCCTAGCCGAATGGGTGGATGTTGTCAAAACTTGATTTTCAAGTCCAAGTTTAAAAGCTGGTCCAGCCCATGGTAGACAGATGCCTCAGGAAAAAAATGATTTGGCAATAGCTTCCAACATCCTCCCATCTCCAAACACACAAGTTCAACAACCCACACTGTTCCCTGATTCTTCCTCCAAATAGGAAGAAACACTTCTGGTAAGACATCTGTTTTAGCTCCCAAATGCCCTCAAAACACATTGAACAGCCTAGGACCTGCCTGCTGGGAGGAGGTCAGAGTAGGGAGGAGCCTGCTTGGGACCACTCTGTGCCCAAAGGCACCTGGCTTTTGAAGTTTGTAAAACTTCATCCATGGCACATTGATTTTCATATACTTTGATCCTTCAAAAGATATGGAAAGGATAAATTTCCCTCCCCAAAGTAAGAGGAGAGGGAAGCAGTTAGAGATGTACACATTTTCCTGTCATCACAAATAATCCTCTCATGATCAGAGCAGCCTGCAGCAAAGTCCTGTGTGCCTGCAGCTGAAAAGAGAAAACTCTTTGCTTTCTTTATGATAATAACATTACTAGTGGAAGTGTGCTTGCATTGTGTTACGTCTTCCTAGATGAATGAAAAGGTCCTGTTTTAAAATGCAGAATGACAGTGCCAGTTCGAAGCAAGCATGGTTTTTCTTCTATTTTTGTTATCTTCCATCTCAGAGGAGCCCAGCTTGGCTTCTGGCTTTACTGGCTGGACTACAGTGGTACTGTCAGGACACACATTTAACTAAAGGCAAACATCACCAATGCAAATTGCTGGTATTTAAGTAGTTCTAAATGAAAGACTTCTCCCATGGGATTGTATGTTAGAAGCTTAATATGACTTAAGTGAAACTAGCTAAAAATAGAGATCATAAAGACCCTTTGCTCCTGGAATGCTCATCAATGTCTGTCTAGTAGTTGAGATTTAAGACTCTCAGCAGCCTACCTCCATCACCTTTTCTAGACATTACTTTCATTTCTTCAAATCAGGCACTCTTCTCCAGTCATATCAAGCTTCTTCTGGCCTCCTATTCACCATGAATTTATTGCCTCACTGGCTCTTCTTCATCTGTCTCCTAGCCTTTATCATTGTGATTCTAACCAGCATCAATCAAGAATCGGCTCCTGGCTCCTTGTGGATTTGAGACTTTAGACCGCTTGATTTTCCCTTCCCTGACTTCGGTTGTACTCTCTCTTGCATGCAATTAATTGACCTTTCAAACTATCCTGCTCCCTAGTTATCAGCACTAAACCAGCAATTGTTTCCTTTAAATAGAGTGTACTGTATTATACAAGCAATTGTTTCCTCAACTATATGTAAACAAATATGTCAACAATAAAAAAATATTGTATGTTGTATTAAAAAAAACATTTTAATGGATAGAGGAAGACAGATGGAAGTGAAATTTTTGATGGGTGATCAGGGAAAACATTGAAAGTACATTTGAAATGAACTATAGGCTACAGTCAATGGGGTCGCAAAGAGTCAGACAGGACTGAGCGACTTCACTTTCAAGTGAGCCAGATGTACAAAGGAATGGGGAGAAGAAATGTGAAGATGTTGTCAACAGCAAGTCAAAAAGATCTGAGAGGAAACAAGCAAGTGATCCTGAGAGGAACAACAACAACAACAAAAAAACTGGTGCCTGATGGAGAAAGTGATCATGATGAATTCAGAAAAGAAGACAATGGGAGATTATGGGGATTGATGCTGGCTGGATAAGGAGTTTGGGCTCCATTTTAGGAGCAATGGAAAAACCCTCCAGAGGACTTTAAACAAGGAAGTGATTTAAGTTGGTTTATGTTTTTAAAAGATCTCTCAGTCCACTAGGTGAAGAACAGACTGTCAGCCTAGAAGCTAACCAGTTGGGATTCGAGATGAAAGGAGAGAAAGGCTTGCCCTAGGGTGGTAGGCTTGAAGATAACAAATGGTCCAACTGGGAACACATTCTGAAGACAGGGTTGGCAAGATCTGGTGACAGAGTGAATATAAGTTATGAGGGAAAGAGAGCAGTTGAGGATAATTGCTGGATTTTTTAGCCTAAGGAACTGGATGTCATATGGCCCTCATGGACCAATGTTTCCGTTACATCTTAATCAGTCGACACTGCAGTCTACCCATTATTGAATATCTATTGTATGTTATGTATTTTTTAACCATTATTCATAATCACTACATAAACTTACAAGGTAGGTATTGTGATCAGCAAATAACAGATGAGGAAGATGAGCCTCAAGAGATTCATTTTCCCAAAATCATACAGCTAAGGCGGGTTTCAAACAGTGCCCAATATAGCTCTAAAATCTATACTGTCTCCATTCAGTCACTTGTCTACTGTGTGCTAGACATGCATTAGCACTGAAGTCCCTCCTTCCACTGTGTAGGCATAGAAAAGAGACTAAGCTGGATGGCAAAAGTGAACTTCACTACTTCCTGGAGAGGATGACTACTTAAGATTTTTTAAACATGCTTTTGGGAAGTCTTTTTCTGCTTGATTGATTATTGCTTTTTTAAATTATATTTTCTATAAGGCAAGTTGAAAACTATAAAGCCATATCTGAAGACAACCAGATTTAAATGCCAGCTCTAACCCTTAACAGCTGTATATCCTTCAACCAGTTTCTAAATGCTGCTACGAATGTTAATTTCCTTATCTATAAAGTGGGTGTAATAATACTTATCTTGAAGTGGTATAAGGATTAAATGGGAAATGTTGGAAGCATATAACACAGCATCTGACAAATACAAACCCTCAATAAATAAATGATATATATATTAATGGTAGCTTTCAAAAGTGGATACCAGGACACAAACAATTATCCAAGTCAGCATTTTATTATCTGTAATTTATTTTTACCTCACTAGATGAGGCAACTCTGACAAAAGAGAAAGTGACTTGCTTAATGCTAAGCTAAATTAAAGTCAGGACAAGGATTTTCTTTTTGAAAAATTCCCTGAACACATCCAATAAATCACCCAACATCTTGGATATCATGTATTTTTAAAACTGCTATCCCATTAATTGCTCTTGGGTTCTGTAGGCATTCAAACCATAGCTGCTACAGACTAGCCATTCAAATAAATAAACCACAGAGTCATGTAATCATTCTCAGAAACATTCCTCCATCAAGTTTCTACCTAGAATACACACTGATGAAAAAAATCGATTGCTTGCAGGAAAAGTGTCAATATGGCCGTAAGAGACATTTTCATTTGGAGGACCTACAATTAGTTAATCTGTGTGTTTTAAAGGAAACATATTTTCTAGTCTACTTTATCAAGTCACCAGACATAAAGAATGCTAAAGTCTGCAACACAGAGATCACTTCACCCTAAGGCTAAAAGAATTTCCTTGAGAAAATTTCTAGGTTGGCAAGCAGTTCAGATAGCTAAGCTTGGTTGATTATCAAAATCACCTTATCTATAAAGTGGGTGTGGTAATATTTATCTTGAAGTGGTATAAGGATTAAATGGGAAATGTTGGAAGCATATAACACAGTATCTGACAAATAGCAAACCCTCAATAAGTAAATGGTATATATATTAGTAGTAGCTTTCAAAAGAGTTTAGTAAAAATTTTAGATGACTCCAAACACAAATTCTCAGAGATTCTGATTCAGTAGATCTGGAGCAAAGTCTAGGAATAAACATTTTTTAAAGCTGACTATTAGCAATCAGGGAAATGCAAATCAAAGTCACAAAGAAATACCACATCATAACTGTTAGGATTACTAAAATCAAAAAGGCAGGTGTTGGTGAGGATATGGAGAAATCGGAAACCTCACACACTGCTTGTGGAAAGGTACAATTGTACAGGAGCTTGGGAAAACAGGCTTACAATTCCTCAAAAGTTTAAACAGAGAGTTACATGACCCAGTAATTCTACTCCTGGGTACATACACAAGAAAAGTGAAAAAATATGCCCAGACAACAACCAGTATATGAATATTCATAGCAGTATTATTCATAATAACCACAAAGTGGAAACAACCCAAATGTCCATCAAACAACAAATAGGTTAATAAAATGTGGTCAGTCCATACAGCGGAATATCATTTGCTCATATAATGTAAAGAAGCACTGATGCACGCTTCCACATGAATGAGGCTTGAAAACATTGTGCAAAGTGAAAGAAGCCAGTCACAAAAGACCACGTATCATATGATTCTATTTATACAAAATGGCCAGAATAGGCAAATATGTATAGAGAGAAAGTAGGTTAATGGCTGCCTAAAATATGAGGGAAGGGAAGCTGGTGGAGGGAATAAGGGAAGGCATTTCTAATAGGTGTAAAGTCTGGGGGGAAGGTGATTATAATATTCTAAAATTGCTTGTGCTGATGGTTGCAAAACTCTGTGAGTGTACTAAAGCTATTGAATTGTGCAATTTAAATCAGTGAATTTATGGTATATGAATTAAATCTCAATAGAATTCTTATATTAAAAAGAGAGAGAGAAAGGAAAAGTTGTCCTAGTGATTCTGATGTGTGGATAGGATTAAGAACCACCATCCCGAGTCCTGGCTACTCAGAGTATCGTCCATGGACCAGCACTATAAGCATCACGTGAGAGCTTGTTAGACATGCAGCATCTCAGTGTTGAGGTAGAACTTGTGATTCTGCATTTTAACAAGAACCCTGGGTGATTGAAGTGCACATGAGAGCTTGAGATGTACTACTCTAAGGGACTATTTAGAACCTTCTCAGATCCTGTCTACTCAATTTCAAATAGTCAGACCAAAGGTTTTGACTTTCTTAATGTCTAAACTGGATGAACATGCTAACATCAACTGTTTATTCAGTTGGGGGGAAATTCACCAAAATGATATGTAGGGAAAGCCCCAAAGAGAAAAACTTTACAAATAAGTCTCCTTAATATGTCACAGGAGTCTTAAGTATTAATAGTGTTGCTGGAATCTCACTGGGGAACATAATAATGTTTCTGATTTTAGTGAAGGGGGAAAGAAAATTATGTTTACCTGATAGTCAGTTGGAGATGAGGTAGAGAGGTTTAGATCAGTTGAGGCTGGGAGAAAGGTAGATGCTTACATCATCTGTAATGTAACCTAAGTCTCTCTCATTATTTTTTATTTGCCTTTAGTTATCTTGAAAATTTTGTGACCTTTTTACCATGACACAAAAGAACTAAAACTTTTCTTCCATGGTTTATGTAGGTCATTTCACATGGTTTATCATATCTCCAACAGTTAGGGTGACTTTTTATTTAATATTTTTCCAGCTTTATTGAGGACATCACGTGAAGTGAAATAAGCCAGACATAGAAAGACAAATACTGTATGATCTCACTTATATATGGAATCTAAAAAAGTCAAACTCATAGTACCAGAGAGTAGGGTGCCTTTTTTAACAATTTAATTCTGCATCACTGAGACATTATGTTGAACCCCAGGGGCAATGTGTTCAAGTAGACAGGCACAGCATGCTCACTTGACATTCCAATTAACACTGCGGGGTCAACCTACCTCAAATGCACGCTATCACGCACCTACACAAAATTGTAAAAGCTATAAAACATCACAATAAGGGACCATTTTTATGTTCTTACTCTATTCAGAGTGGTTTTATTATACAGTTATTAGATGAATAGTTGACAAACCAACTTAGTTGGAATCTCAAGAATACTCCTTAATAGCTGTATGATTTTGTGCAAGATATTTAAGCATTTTAAGCCTTGGCATCCTCTTCTCTAAATTGAAATAATAGGGTCATAAAATTGTTGTAAGGAAAAGATGGCATAATGCACGTAAAGTACTTAATACACTTCTGAGAACATAGTAAGCTCTCAATAATGTTAGCTATTATTATCATGATCGACCTCAGATTCTAAAACAGGGATGTCGGCAATGTTTGACAGCATATTTGCTTTTAAACCATTTTATAATCTGACTACAATTTAGTTTTAAAATATGAAATGTTTTTAGACTAAAAATTGGCAATCTTTGGCTGCTCTTCTCTTCCAGTAACCACATTTTGAGAGCCACTGATGTAGATATTCAGAAAAAGACCCTGGGGATTGGAGGTGGTGGGAAGTGGTGGGAGGTGGTGATCAAGAACCCATTAGTGCAGGAGAACACAAGATTTAAAGTCTTACCTCCTCAGAAAACCTCCAAATCTCCCCTCCATGCCCCCCATACTGCATTCCTATAACAAATTGGGATAACTAGTTTATTTTTAATTAACAAAATGTATTGTTTGCATAATAATTGTTCCAGCTGCATCAAATCAGTCAGGATTGGGAACTGCTATTCCAAGTCCTTGAAAAATAATTTGCCAATGAACTCCTAGGAGCTAAAGTTGAAGACTTAAGGGTGCATCAGAATTACCTAGGAGATCTAGGACCCACTCTAGACATACTGAAACAGAATTTCTAGGGATGAGGGCAGAGTAACTGAATTTTTAACTGGTTCTTCTGGTGATGGACACCCCAAAGTCTGAAAAATATTGTTAGTCTTAGACCATCCCATAATCCACTCAACTTTTTTCTCATATGCACAGGAACTTGTCTTTGTACCAAGGGGAAGCTCTGAGACAGTAAGATAGAGTGAAATAGATATGAACTTTGGATTCAGTCTAACTTGGTTCATGTTCTGCCTCTGCCCATAAATAGCTGAATGATTTTGGATGCTTTATGTAGGCTCCTGGGTCACAGCTTATCCATCTATCATATAAGGTAAGCCATGCTCATTCTTGAACTATTTGAGAATTAGCACTAACATACAGACATGTGATTTACAAAATAATGGATATTTATTAGAAATAAAAGACAAAGACATTATCTGCAATACTTCTGGAAACTGCACCTATAATCATAACTCTTAAGACAGTCTCAATAAATAACAGTTAAATTCCTGACTTTACCGGAAATTCCCTGGTGATCCAGTGGTTAGAACTCCAATCTTCCACTGAAGGGAGCATAGGTTTAATCCCAGCTTGGGGAACTAAGATCCTGCAAGCTGCATAGCGCAGCAAAGAAATCAATAAATTCCTGACTATATTTACAAAGTTTTAGAGACATTAAATATCCCAGCTATCTAGCAATGCCTAGCATATTGGAGGCACTGCTATAAATTTATTTATCATGATGAAATCACACCTGATAGCATAAGTGGTAAGAACACAACATTTGGAGCCGTATTGTCTGAGTTCAAACCTTGGTTTTGCTAGTCTCCCTTTGACTCAGTTTCCTCATTTATAGCATGATAATAATACAAACTACAATCACAGAGATGCCAGATGTATTAAACGAATTATTTTATGTAATATAATAATAAAATGGTACCTGGCACTACCAGAGCTTGCTTTATTTTTCTTATTCTTATTAATATTATTATTAAATATGTAATTATTGAAAGGGGCTTCCCAGGTGCCTCAGTGGTAAAGAATCCACATGCAATGCAGGTGACGGATTTGATCCCTGGGTTGGGAAAATCCCCTGGAGAAGGAAATGGCAACCCACTCCAGTATTCTTGCCTGGAGAATCCCATGGACAGAGGAGCCTGGTGGGCTGCAGTCTGTGGGATCACAAAAGAGTCAGACATGACTTAGCAACTAAACAACAAACACCAACAAATTATTGAAGGGATATTAATAAGAGCTTGGTGTTGAGAAACAGAAAACTTTTTAGGGAAAGGTAAATTTTGAGAAATAGAAATCAACTCTGTATTATCATATACTAGAAATGTTTCCAAGTCATTACAATGACTTGTGGGGAAAGCGATTAGGAAATGAAACCCTTTCATAAGTCTGCTTTATATAGATGATCACCGCTGGTAATCTGTGCCTCAAGTCTGCATTTTAAAATAAAATAGTGGAGATCAGGGATCAAGAGAGACAACTCTCTCTTAGACACCTAACCACAATATTTTTTACTATCCATCAGGCTGTGAGTTGAGTCCATGTGACATATGGATGAATATTCACAAGTTACCTTGATATCCAGATTTCTCCAAGCATAGCAGAGTCCTGGTTTAATGTTACTCATTACAGCATGATTTGGGAAATACTACAAGGTCCCCCAAATGTTGGGGCCTGTTTGAGCTCTCCTTGACTACATAAGAAAACATACAGGAAATGTACAACAAAGGTCTGTCTAGTCAAAGCTATGGTTTTTCCAGTAGTCATGTATGGATGTGAGAGTTGGACTATAAAGAGGGCTGAGTGCCGAAGAATTGATGCTTTTGAACTGTGGTGTTGGAGAAGACTCTTGAGAGTCCCTTGGACTGCAAGGAGATCCAACCAGTCCATCCTAAAGGAAATCAGTCCTGAAAATTGATTGGAAGGACTGATGCTGAAGCTGCAACTCCAATACTTTGGCCACCTGATGCGAAGAACTGACTCATTGGAAAATTCCCTGATGCTGGAAAAAATTGAAGGCGAGAGGAGAAGGGGACAACAGAGGATGAGATGGTTGGATGGCATCACCGACACGATGGACATGAGTTTGAGTAAGCTCCGGGGGTTGGTGATGGCCAGGAAAGCCTGGCGTGCTGCAGTCCATGAAGTCTCAAAGAGTTGGACATGACTGAGCGACTGAACTGTACCTGGCACATGAAAGAATATTCAATCAAAGTTAACAGATTATGAAGAAAACCATACAACAGAGAATAGTCTTACCCGTGTTAAGAACCAGGCAACAGGTAAATAAATGGAGTCCAGCGTTCAAAAAAGGAGTGAGAAGGGCATACAAAGGGGCTTCTTGAGTGGTCACTGATTTTTTCCAGATTTGACTAGAGCGCCCTCTTCAGGGAAGATGGGTTGTGGTGGAATCTCAGACTTGGCTCTATTAATGCCTTTTATCCCCGGGGTTCCCAGGTGGCTCAGTGGTAAAGAATCCACCTGCCAAGCAGGAGACCCAGGTTTGATCACTGAATTGGGAACATTCCCTAGAGAAAGAAATGGCAACCCACTCCAGTATTCTTGCCTGGGAAATCCCATGGACGGAGGAGCCTGGCGGGCTACAGTGTGTGGGGTCACAAAGAATCGGACATGACTGAGCACAAAAACATGCCTTTGATTCAGGAGCTACACAAGAGCCAGGGAACATGAACTCAGAATCTGAGCTGAGCAAATGAATGGTTTTAGTGGATTCAGTGATTTGTGGGCTTCTTTTTGCTCCCCAGCTGAAAATAGGAGTCCTACTGAACCCGCTTGTTTTCTGGTTCTGTCATTTGCTCTATGCAAACTTGACCAACTTGACCTCTAGAAATCTCCATCTCCCTATCACTAAAATGAGGAGAATCATAGCAGCTACCTCCAAGGATGTTCATTCACTCAACACATATTTCTGAGTGCTTATTTTGTGCTGGGTGATGTTTGAGATCCTAGATATACAGTAGTGGTAAAATAGACAAAATCTCTCCCCATGTGGAGCCCAGCATGGAATTTATGCCCTAGCTGCAGGGAGCTGACAGAGCAGCTTACACAGAAGTCTGGACTTGTTGGAGAACCCCTTCTTTTTCCATGCCCCACTCAATGCCAGCAGTTTTCTTGGATGTCACAGCACACTCAAATGACATATATATTACCTCCATTAATCCAAAGAGATCCATAAGTCACTTTTTTAATTGCAGGAATGGAGACTTTAAGCTTAGAAGGGATAAACTGGACATGGCCCAGACCACTGCATGCCTAGAAATTTCAGTGAAGTGCAAGGCCCCGAATTTTTGTGGGATTCATTTCCCACCTCCTAGCAGACAAGTGTATTACGAAGTTTCTAGAATAGTTTCTACTTCCTCATTTCCAAGTCCTGTCAGCTTTAATATCATCCATATAACCAACCCAGGTGAGGTCTTATAGAAGAGATTCAGACTGCACTGGAACGATGGGGTGAGTATTGAATGATACATGTCCAAATGCTACTTAATACAGGTCTAGGCCAGGGAAAACCCTTGATAAATGATAGCTATTGTTACTCTGCTCAGAATCGATCCTATATGTCAGAATGCTAGTCAGGTGCCAATGGCAGCCACCCAGGAAAGCTGCTCACAGAATAGGCTTCTTTTCTACAAACTGCTCTGGTTTTTCTTCTCCTTAGTTACCATCAAATTGTTTTTCACAAAAATATGAATGAATGCTACACCTCGATAAATACTTCTCAAATTAAAGCAACACTTAATTGCATCTCAGCAATGCTCCCTTGTGACCACTCCGTTAGGCTTAATGAATAATTTATCAGCTTCCTGGGGTGAATTCCTCTGATCTTAAGAACAAGGAGAAATAATTCTTCAGTGTTTGCTTTCTCCCCTCTCAATTTTTCCTCTTCGCAAATGCAGGTGCACAGCTGCCTAGCAAGGCAAGAAATGCCATGGGCAAGCCGGCAGTGGAAGGGTAGGCCTGAGCCTGGACCCACCTCCCAATCCCACCTGGTGCTGGCACAGGAGGGCTCTTTTGGGGGCCTCTATCCTTCCCAGGCCCTTGAACAGCAGCTGCCTCCCAGGAGTTGTGGTTTAACCCTCACTAGGCAGAGGACAAAGGAGACCTCCCACAATTGCAATAGGTGAATTACAGGCAGCAGGGACTTTGCTCAACAGACCAAACTGGAGGCAAAGGGTTTGGGATACGCAGGCTGGCTGCAACTGTCAGGTGCCAGAGCATCCGGCAGTCACAGTGGCAGTCAGAGACCTCCTTTCTCTCAGTGAATCTGCTGGGAATGGAGAGGTGGGAGATGATGAGTGAACTTTCTTTTTTTATCTTTCTCCCATCTTTTCTCTATTCAGAGCATCACCTGTTTGGCAGCAAGGCAAATTGGACCTATGTGCATTTGATTCCTCTCCGCCCTTTTTGTTCACCGTTTCCCTTAAAGGCCAAGAAATTCTTTCAGTGACTTCCTCCCAGAAAGGACGCCATTAGACCCCAAGTGTACCCCAGACCAGACCCTGCCAACTCCTTCATCTAAAAATCATATTGTCTATCGTTTACACAGCATCAGCTCTGCATCTACAAGGATTATTTCCTCTAATACCCACGAGGTCTATACCGTGATTATCACTGTTTTATAGATGAGATCACTGAGGCCTGTAGAAGTGAGCCAACTTGCCCAAGGCCACATAGTTAGAAAGCAGTAAGACTGGGTTGGAAATTCAGGTAGTCTGATTCCAGAACCAGAATTCTCCAATTTCCGTATTCTCCCCACCGCATCCCGCCCCATCTTGACTTGTATGTTCTCTGTTTGATTGTTTTCTTTTCCTTTTAAATTTCAACCACCCTCTGTGATTTGATCTATATGAATGACAAGTCCTACGTCTTTATTTGCTCTGTTTGGTGATAAGAATAGTGAATGTATGGGAATCAGTAAGCTTAGTTCTTTTATCCTTTTAAGTTTTCCTTGTTTTTTGAAATTTTCTTGGAGTTTTTGAAATATAGGGCTTCCCAGGTGACGTCAGTGGTAAAGAACCTGCCTTCCAGGGCAGGAGATGTAAGAGACACGGGTTCGACCCCTGGGTCAGGAAGATCCCCTGCAGGAGGGCATGGCAACCCACTCCAGTATTCTTCTCTGGAAAATCCCACAGACAGAGGAGCCTGGTGGGCTAGAGTCCATAGGGCCGCAAAGAATCGGACACGACTAAAGCGACTTAGTACTCACTCATTTGAAATATAAGTGGCATAAAACCCAATATGATCTAGATTGCCAAGAAACTTGGTAAAATCATATTCAGGAGCTGGTTCCAGGTGATAGACTGGAAAACTCTGGGCTTGAAGTCAGATCCTTGGGTTTTATTGCTGCATCTGCTCAGCTGAGTGACCCCCAGGTATGTCCCTTAACTCCCCTGAGCTTAGTTTCCTTATCAGGATAATGGCCGAAAGGTGTCATAGCCCACGGGCATTGTCTTGAGGATTACAAAAGATATGTGCAGGTGCTCTTTGTTATCTGTGTAGCCCTTCCTTCTGTTATCTTTTATCAATGCTGTGTCACCAAGGGAAGGAAGAGGAGGTGGCAGTATGAGGACTGAGGGAACTGAGATAAAGCTGCTGAAGCAAAGCAGAGTAACTTTTCTCGTTCCTCCTGGGGCCCTCCTGGGAGGCACCCTCTCTTCCCAGGACCAGCTGGAATGTCCCAGCTTTAGGGGAGGGTCACATCCTGGTTACCACAGTTTCAAAAGTCAGCTCTAAATCATAACTGACCTCCATCCTTTCCTTGACAAAAGTGAAAGAAAGAAAGTGAAGTCACTCAGTCGTGTCCTACTCTTTGTGACCCCATGGTCTGTAGCCTACTAGGCTCCTCCGTCCATGGGATCTTCCAGGCAAGAATACTGGAGTGGGTTGCTATTTCATTCTCCAGGGGATCTTCCCAACCCAGGGATTGAACCCTGGTCTCCCGCATTGCAGGCAGACGCTTTACTGCCTGAGCCACTGGGGAAGCCCTAAAGGCAGCCTCCAAATAAGCAACAGACATTTCCCCTTGTCGGTTCATCAGTGGACGACAAGAAATGTGCTCCGTGACGGAGCAGAAAAGCCACATCAGGGGTTCCCCGTCCACTCCCCCTAGTACTCCATTTCTCTTGGAACTTAGAAATGGAGGCACACAATGACATTACGCCTTCATGAGTCAGTTTGTGTTGTAGGTTGGTTGAGAAAAGGAAACACACACGCGCGCGCGCACACACACACACACACACATACACACACACAACAGACAGACCTTCTGGAAATGATTATAGCCAAAGAGGATGGATGATTTTCTTCTCAGATTGTCTCTAGGGAACAACTTTAACCTTTGTTTCTTCATTGTGCTCCTTATTCTCTGCAGAAGAATCATGGCACTGTCCTAAAAATCGATACTGAACAGCCAGCCGTCTTTCCACATCCATCCCAAGGGCGTGAACAGCTTGTGTCGCAGGCCCTCCCATGCATCTGTCTCCTTGTCGCCGTCACTCTTCTCCGTCTCTCTGCTTCATTTTTCTCACCATTGCCAATCTCCCCCATGTTATGAGTACACTGTTGTCAGGTCTGTCTTGATTAAGAGCTTTCAAGACAACGGCACCCTCCACACCTACCCTAGGACTTTGTCAGCTCCTTTCTTTGGGGGACACGGATATCTGCTTAAGTGGAGGAAAGAAGAGAAAAGAGCCAGACAATCTGTGAGATAAACCCAAACTGGAGCAGGACAGGGTGGGGTAGGGGTGTGGGAGCGAAAGCCTGAGGCCACCTGTTTGGAATAGATTAGTGCGGTTGGAACAAAAACATCCCCAAGTCTCCATTCAATCTCTAGAAAAAATTGGTGCATTCTCTCATTTCTTACTCCCACACTTTACCCTGAGAAAGGAGAAAAAAGGGAGAAAAACTCGAGAGCGGACAGGGGAGGGCTGTCTCAGAGAAGGATGGGAGACTTGACTGAGTCTCACGGGGTGGTCCACACTCTGACACGGAAGTGGGAGGTGAAGCAGCATCTGCAGAAGGCTGCCTCCGCCGAGCACTGCCAATGGCTCAGAACTAGACACTTCATTTTATGGGGGTGGGGGGTGCCCAGACTGCCAGAAATAGGATGTTATCTGCTCTCTGGGGACAGTAACCATAGCACAGTGATGGTATTTCCTGAGTTAGAAGGCAAAACAAATAAGTTGATGAAAAAGACTTTATAAATTGGTAAATGCAGTTTATAGAAATTAAATAATACATCTTATATAAATATATTTTTGAGAACTAAATGATTTCATTAAAAATAATCAAATCAAGACTGTCCTAGAAAATGCTTGAACATATAGATATTGTACCCATACTTGTGGCCACTGCTGCTCTCTTTAGGCAGATGCCTGCCTGCACACACACACACACACACACACACACACACACGCTTAGACACACACAGGCTTGTTATATAATTTGAAACCACTTTTTCTGATTACTGATGCTTTTCCATCATGTTCTCCTGGGGAAAAAAAGATACTCTAATTTCTAAGAAAGTCCTTATGAATGAACTTGTATTGCGGGGCTGATGGGGAAGGTGACTATACTTGGTTGTGTTCGTGCTGACATTTAAACAGATGGACTTGGCCTTCAAATCTCACTGTGTGGACCATGACATTGGCATTCATTGTTGACTCAAGTCTAAACTGATAAACTGTTTGGAAGCAGTTTGGTGAAATTATTAACTGTCCATTCCTTTGACCCGGAAATTCCACTTTTAGAATGTTTGAGGACTTTTGCAATAGCACTGTTTCTAGCATGAAAATCGAAAACAACCTAAATGTTCATCAATAGGAGATTGGCTAAGTAATTTGTTATTCCTATAAAAAAAAATCTGTTATAGATCCACATGTATTTACAGGTAAAGATGTTCACGATACATAGTTTAAAGGGAAATAAGGGTTGCAGAAAATTCATACAACATGATCAAAATTTGTTTTCCATAAATATGTGTTATGTTTCTATATATGTATGAACATACATACGTCTTGGGTATGCTCAGGAAAAAAAATCTACAACAAAATATTAAGAAGGTTATATCTGAATGGTTTGATTACACCAAATACTCTTTTTTATCCAAACATGTATCTGCATTTCCTGATTATGTTTTGCAATGAGAAAATATTATTCTTTACCTAGAAAACATATCAAAACTCTTTTAACCAAATTACACTGGGATTGACCAACTCCTTACCTACCCTGTGCCTAGCCAGTCCTGCTGCTAAGTGTTGGGTTGGTCAAAAACAGCTTACGGAAAAACCAGAATGAACTTTTTGGCCAACCCAATCCATGACACTTGGCACATGACACTGGCAAAGATGGCCAATCCACCTTCCAGTGCCAACTGAGAATGATATAGAGGGGATTCACACTGGAGCTGCAGTCACACTGGCCTCTAAGATCTGTTTTAAATTGTCACTCTTTGGCATAACGGCAATAATGAATACCAAGCACCAAGATGGTGAACTGGTAATTGAAAAAATCCACAAATTCATCTATGACTGATTTGCAATAGTTGGCTTGGTTTTTCAACTCAAGAGATTGGGAAACAGGAAACGTAATTCCCTTTGAAAATTGACCTGGAATAATTTGTTCTAATTTTTAGGTGGGCCTGTATCCACCTGCACGCCTCAGCAGCATGATAACATACTAGAGTGGGTAGCCGTTCCCTTCTGCAGGGGATCTTCCCAACCTAGAGACTGAACTGGGTCTCTTGCATTGTGGGTGGATTCTTTACCAGCTGAGCTACCAGGGAAACCCAAGTATATTCATGGATGTGTTGTTAATTGTCAGCAGTACCTGTTGTTGTGCACCAGGCAACAGTTGGAGAATTTCACGCTTTTGTGTGGATGATGATTCAACAAAACTAAGCTGTCGATTTCTTTTTTTTTTAATTGAAAGATAGTTGACATACAATATTGTGTTAGTTTCAAGTGTACAGCATAGTGATTTAGTTGTGTTTTTTTCTGATTATACTTCATTACAGGTTACTGCAAGATTTGTAAAATAATTCCCTGTGCTGTAGCAAATCCTTGTTGCTTCAAAGCAGTCAATCCTTGACTTTTAGATTTCAGAAAAGTTTGACACTCATAACAGAGACAATAGTATGAAAACAAACAAAACGAGTAGCTGAAGGACACTTGGCATATTATTTTTAGCTCTTAACGAAAAGATGTGCATGAGTTATTCTCGTTATAAGAGGAAATCATCCGTCCCAACCTCTACCTCATTTCACTGAGAGGTCAGTCAGTTCAGTCGCTTGGTTGTCTCCGACTCTCTGCGACCCCATGAACCGCAGCACACCAGGCCTCCCTGTCCATCACCAACTCCCTGAGTCCACTCAAACCCATGTCCATTGAGTCGGTGATGCCATCCAGCCATCTCATCTTCTGTCGTCCCCTTCTCCTCCTGCCTTCAATCTTTCCCAGCATCAGGGTCTTTTCCAATGAGTCAGCTCTTCGCATCAGGTGGCCAAAGTATTGGAGTTTCAGCTTCAGCATCAGTCCTTCCAATGAATATTCAGGACTGATCTCCTTTAGGATGGACTGGCTGGATCTCCTTGCAGTCCAAGGGACTCTCAAGAGTCCTCTCCAACACCACAGTTCAAAATCATCAATTCTTCGGCACTCAGCTTTCTTCACCGTCCAACTCTCACATACATACATGACCACAGGAAAAACCATAGCCTTGACTAGATGGACCTTTGTTGACAAAGTAATGTCTCTGCTTTTCAATATGCTGTCTAGGTTGGTCATAACTTTCCTTCCAAGGAGTAAGCGTCTTTTAATTTCATCACTACAATCACCATCAGCAGTGATTTTGGAGCCCAGAAAAATGAAGTCTGACACTGTTTCCACAGTTTGCCCATCTATTTCCCATGAAGTGATGGGACCGGATGCCATGATCTTAGTTTTCTGAACGTTGAGCTTTAAGCCAACTTTTTCACTCTCCTCTTTAACTTTCATCAAGAGGCTCTTTAGTTCTTCTTCACTTTCTGCCATAAGGGTGGTGTCATCTGCATATCTGAGGTTGTTGATATTTCTCCCGGCAGTCTTGAGTCCAGCTTGTGCTTCCTCCATCCCAGTGTTTCTCATGATGTACTCTGCATATAAGTTAAATAAGCAGGGTAACAATATACAGCCTTAACGTACTCCTTTTCCTATTTGGAACCAGTCTGTTGTTTCATGTCCAGTTCTAACTGTTACTTCCTGACCTGCATACAGGTTTCTCAAGAGGCAGGTCAGGTGGTCTGGTATGCCCATCTCTTTCAGAATTTTCCGCAGTTTATTGTGATCCACACAGTCAAAGGCTTTGGCATAGTCAATAAAGCAGAAATAGATGCTTTTCTGAAACTCTCTTGCTTTTTCGATGATCCAGTGGATGTTGGCAATTTGATCTCTGGTTCCTCTGCCTTTTCTAAATACAGCTTGAACGTCTGGAAGTTCACGATTCATGTATTGCTGAAGCCTGGCTTGGAGAATTTTAAGCATTACTTTACTAGCATGTGAGATGAGTGCAATTGTGCGGTAGTTTGAGCATTCTTTGGCATTACCTTTCTTTGGGATTGGAATGAAAACTGACCTTTTCCAGTCCTGTGGCCACTGCTGAGTTTTCCACATTTGCTGGCATATCGAGTGCAGCACTTTCACAGCATCATCTTTCAGGATTTGAAATAGCTCAACTGGAATTACATCACCTCCACTATCTTCGTTCATAGTGATTCTTCCTAAGGCCCAATAACTTCACATTCCAGGATGTCTAGCTCTAGGTGAGTGATCACACCATCGTGATTATCTGGGTCGTGAATATCTTTTTTGTACAGTTCTTCTGTGTATTCTTGCCACCTCTTCTTAATATCTTCTGCTTCTGTTCGGTCCCTACCATTTCTGTCCTTTATTGAGTCCATTTTTGCATGAAATGTTCCCTTTGTATCTCTAATTTTCTTGAAGAGATCTCTAGTGTTTCCCATTCTGTTGTTTTCCTCTATTTCTTTGCATTGATCGCTGAGGAAGGCTTTTTTATCTCTCCTTGCTATTCTTTGGAACTCTGCATTCAAATGGGTATATCTTTCCTTTTCTCCTTTGCTTTTCACTTCCCGTCTTTTCACAGCTATTTTTAAGGCCTCCTTAGACAGCCATTTTGCTTTTTTGCATTTCTTTTTCTTGAGGGTGGTCTTGAATTTCTTGAGGGTGGTCTTGATTCTTGTTTCCTGTACAATGTCACGAACCTCCATCCATAGTTCATCAGGTATTCTGTCTATCAGATCTAGTCCTTTAAATCTATTTCTTACTTCTACTGAGAGGTAAAGTACTACAAAGTGAGGAAGGTGTGCGAGAAGACTTACAGAAAAAGTATGACGTTCTTATGCTGTTCAGTGGCTCTGAGAAAAGGCTGTGTATAAGAAAAGGCTTCCCTTCTCTCAACCTAAGTCAGGGCAGCGAGAGAACAGGATAAAAACCCTAGGTCCTTGTTTTCCAGGTGAGGGGCAGCCCCTAGTGCAACATGAGGACAG
Source organism: Giraffa tippelskirchi (assembly GCF_054371585.1). Classification (NCBI taxonomy): domain Eukaryota; kingdom Metazoa; phylum Chordata; class Mammalia; order Artiodactyla; family Giraffidae; genus Giraffa; species Giraffa tippelskirchi. Next base: position 120,937,768 of record NC_137278.1, read on the forward strand.
CAGCAGATCCAGGGCTATGAGGGAGTCTAAGGAGAAGGGCCCACAACAGCTTCACAGAGGCTCCAGAGACATGGCGAGCATCCAAGAGCCACAAGAACATGGCATGAGTTGCAAAGAGCTGCAGGAAACCCCTCAGTGGGGACTGAGGGCACGTGATAACTGCTCCTTGGTGCTTTGAGGTTACATGTGACTCCAAAATGTAAGTGCAAAATCAAGAAGAAAATGAGAAGGAAAAAAGTAGCATTTACTAAGTTTACTTTGAATTGGCTAAGTTTAAGGTGCCACCACTTGGGAGATTTTTTTAGAAATATGTTCTATTGTTCTTGCTGTTGTTATTTAGTCACTAAGTCATGTCCGACTCTTTGCGACCCCATGGACTGTAGCCCACCAGGCTCCTCTGTCCATGGAATTCTCCAGGCAAGAATACTGGAGTGGGTTGCCATTTCCTTCTCCAGGGGATCCTCCCAATCCAAGGATTGAACTCACACGTCCTGCACTGGCAGGTAGATTCTTTATCATATGCCACCAGGGAAGCCCAAGTTTTATTGTAGGAAACTGGATAAAAAAATTAATATATAACCTAGATTTTCCCTGAGTATGTTACCTGACCCATATCATACTGGCCAAGGACCCCAAGTGAGGGATTCTTCTCCACTCAAGAACTCCTTGACATCATCCTGGACCATCTCATGGTCAGTCTCTCTGGCTAATCTTGCTGACCTAGCCCTCTAAACTATGCTGGTGTCCTGGCTGGCTACACACTTATCAGATTGGCTTCTTTGTTGAAATAGGCCTCACACCGGCCACTCTATTTTTCTAGGCCTCTCTTTCAGTATGTGTATCCTTGGATAGGCCCTCAAATAATTGCAAGGACCTTTCCATCTGCCCTTTATTTGATATGAAAGAAAGTGGTTTAAGAATAGAATGTCACTATTTTAAAACACTTTTTATATTTTCCTTTAAAAACTTTTTCCAATTCTTTCCCAGAGACACATACACATACAGACATACATATATACACACAGAGAGAGATTTCTTTCAACATACATAAGTCCCTCCAACAACCACATGCAATTAGCCTGATCTTGGCTATCCAGCTGAAAGCAGGAGAGGCAAAAACCAATCATCTCCATCTGCTGGCACACATCTTGCAATATTCTTCATATTCTCTAATCCTTCCATCACCTGGACACTATAAATTAAAAAAGGATATTCTCTCGTCCATTACTGTGGACCATGACAAAGAGGGCTAGCAGAGGCCACACTAGTGCTCAAATTAAAAAAGAGTATATAAGAATGGCCAGGAATTCCATCCCAAAAATGTTTGGCTTAAAGAAATTAGTTTCAACTGGTCCCATAAGAAAAGATGTGGTACTGGTGAAGAATCCGCCTGCCAATGCAGGAGACACAGGTTTGATCCCTGGGTTGGAAAGATCCCCTGGAGGGGGAAATGGCAACCCATGTCTGTACTCTTGCCTGGAAAATTCCATGGACAGAAGAACCTGGCAGGCTGCAGTCCCTGGGGTCACAAAAAGTCAGATATGACTGAGCAACTGAGCACACATGCACAAAAAGCAGAAAGGACTACTGCCTGCATTCAAAGCTTCAGGAGAAATCATTGAAAGCAGCCAAAATAGAATTTTGATGAAAGTAAGCTTGAATTGAATAGTGCATATCTTTTGTATTTGATTATTAGTTTCACCCTGAGAGAGAGGAAAAAGGCACCAAGGAGTCCCATTATACGAAAAATGCATCATTTTTACTCTCCTTCTTATTGTCTGCCCTTCTTATAATCTCCCCTTGATTGTCTGCAGAAGACTTAGACTAAGGGCACACTGGCCTTCTATAGTCACTCTAAAGCATAAGTAAAATTTCAATATCCATTCTATAGGAAATGTGTAAGCAATATTTGAATCTGGGGGTGAACAACTCATTGATGGGGCACTAGTGTTTTATTAATTCTGCAGTCATGTACCAGATGACGTGGGCCAGGACGGACCACTAAAGACCCTCTAAGACTGATCATTCTACAGCATAACTGCTTGTCTACTTGTCTGCCTGAACACTAGAATGTAATCTCTATTTGGCCAAGGACTCTTGTTTTTCTATTCTATCCTCAGCCTTCAAGTGTCATTAGATATTTGAGGACTCAGTGAATATGTTTCTTAGAGTTTCCGCAATCCAAAGTGATAAGAAGCTGCACTCAGGGAACAGAAGTGGCAAAATGCAAACATTTCCCATGGGGGGCCCTCCAAGAGGATAGAATGGGGTCACACGTGGGCATGATGACCCTGTAAGAAGGTCTGTGATTCCAGTGTACCTGGCATGGATGAGGACCAAGATCTGCCAACTCTTCAGCTACCAGGTACAAAGCAAAAAGAATTTTTAAGAAGGAAACAAGCCATAGAATGTACAACAGCAAGAGTGAACCCCAGTGTAAACTGTGGACTCTGAGTGAATGCGATGTGTCAGTGTAGCTTCATTGATTGTTGCAAATGGATTACTCTGGTGGGAATGTTGATAATGGGGGAGCCTGGGCATGTGCAGGGCAGGGAGCATATAGGAACTCTAACTCTGTACTTTCTGCTGAATTTTGCTATGAACCTAAAACTGCTCTAAAGATTAGCCTATTTAAGGCAGGGAGGAAGTAAGCAAGTAGGAAAAGGTAAAGAGAGGAGGCAAAACATAAGAAAGGAAGGAGAAAGAACAAGAGACAATGTACAAATCAGGTCTGTCATTCCAACTCGGTGGCTCTGAGATCACAGGCTGGAAAACCTGACCCCAAAATACCATGTGCACACACAGAGGAAGAGCCCTGAGTTGTGTTTCCAATAATGTTATTGCTCACACAGTGAGAGTCTGGACACTAATGAGCATTTTCTTATGCACAGAGAAGAGGAAATCTGGAAAACATCTAGTTAATGTGGTTATTTCCATGCCTATCATGATGAGATTTTTCTGACTCCAAACTCAGGGCACATTGTCTGATAACTGTCCTGCTGTAGGAAAGACATCAGATACAAGAACTATTCCAGATTTTAAATATATGTTTAAAGTCTATTTTATGGAATTTGCAGACAGTACAATAAAAAAAAGGCACCCTAATATTGATCTAAACTCTCACCCTAATTCTCCAGTTCAATCTCAAGGTGGTTTAAAGAACTCACAGCTCAACTCTCCAATATAAACCATAATTAACTTTCACAAATGCAGAATCTGTAAATATGCATTCTATTATCTCTAATAGTTGTTTTTATTAAAAAACAGCCTTTTGCAAAATTTACAAATACTAGTTTGATAATGTAAAAATATTTTTCCCTGAATTTTAACTTAAAAATATTGAAACAGGTATTTTCATTCAATCAGTTCAATGCTGACTACCAACTACAAAAATAGAAGGCCAGAGCAGAGAAGGTCTCTTTTTTTCTACCTATCCCCAAGGTTGAATGGGAACTGGCTATGACGGGGCTTACCTCCTATGACAGATTGTCACGTGTTTTAGTGAAAATATGCCCAGCTTCAATGATATGTGGCAGCCTGGATGGGAAGGGAGTTTGGGGCAGAACGGATACGTGTGTATGTACGGCTGAGTCCCTTAGCTGTTCACCTGAAACTATCACAACATTGTTAATCGACTATACCTCAATACAAAATAAAAACTTTGTTTAAAAAAAGAAAATATGCCCAACTTGTATCTTGGGACCTGTACCTGTATCAAAACAAAGACAAAGTCAGCACAAGAGGTGAAGTTATGAGAAAATACCTAAGAATTAGATTGTACTCTGAGAATTATTCCAGATAAAAGTTTTGTGCCAGTGGTTCTTTTAAAGTGATTGAGCATTAAACAGCAGAAAGGATCCAGAAATCCTCAGTGCCTGACGGCAGTGCACAGTCTACCTGTTTGATGTATTTACATAGCATTGTCTCTTTCATCTTAAATAATAGTACATACTAGGAGGAGAGTGAGATCTCTTTAAATACTAACCACACTGTCATTACCTCTCTCTCTCCCTAATCTCTCCATAACTAACTTGTTAAGAGTTTGATTTTTATCATTCCAGGTCTTTCTATCATTTTCATGACATGTTGTTATTATTCAGTTCAGTTCAGTGGCTCAGTCGTGTCCAACTCTTTGCAACCCCATGAACTGCAGCACGCCAGGCCTCTCTGTCCATCACCAAGTCCCGGAGTCTACCCAAACCCATGTGCATCGAGTCGGTGATGCCATCCAACCATCTCATCCTCTGTCGTCCCCTTCTCCTCCTGCCCCCAAACCTTCCCAGCATTAGGGTCTTTTCCAATGAGTCAACTCGTCGCATGAGGTGGCCAAAGTATTGGAGTTTCAGCTTCAACATCAGTCCTTCCAGTGAACACCCAGGTTGATCTCCTTTAGGATGGATTGATTGGATCTCCTTGCAGTCCAAGGGACTCTCAAAAGTCTTCTCCAACACCACAGTTCAAAAGCATCAATTCTTCGGCACTCAGCTTTCTTCACCATCCAACTCTCACATCCATACATGACCACTGGAAAAACCATAGCCTTGACTAGATGGACTTTTGTTGGCAAAGTAATGTCTCTGCTTTTAAATATGCTATCTAGGTTGGCCATAACCTTCCTTCCAAGGAGTAAGCATCTTTTAATTTCATGGCTGCAGTCACCATCAGCAGTGCTTTTGGAGCCCAAAAAAATAAAGTCTGACACTGTTTCCACTGTTTCCCCATCTATTTGCCATGAAGTGATGGGACCAGATGCCATGATCTTAGTTTTCTGAATGTTGAGCTTTAAGCCAACTTTTTCACTCTCCTCTTTAACTTTCATCAAGAGGCTCTTTAGTTCTTCTTCACTTTCTGCCATAAGGGTGGTGTCATCTGCATATCTGAGGTTATTGATATATCTCCCGGCAATCTTGATTCCAGCTTGTGTTTCTTCCAGCCCAGCGTTTCTCATGATGTACTCTGCATAGAAGTTAAATAAGCAGGGTGACAATATACAGCCTTGACGTACTCCTTTTCCTATTTGGAACCAGTCTGTTGTTCCATGTCCAGTTCTAGCTGTTGCTTCCTGACCTGCATATAGGTTTCTCAAGAGACAGGTCAGATGGTCTGGTATTCCCATCTCTTTCAGAATTTTCCACAGTTTATTGTGATCCACACAGTCAAAGGCTTTGGCATAGTCAATAAAGCAGAAATAGATGTTTTTCTGGAACTCTCTTGCTTTTTTGATGATCCAGCGGATATTGGCAATTTGATCTCTGCCTTTTCTAAAACCAGCTTGAACATCTGGAAGTTCACGGTTCACGTATTGCTGAAGCCTGGCTTGGAGAATTTTATTATTACAATAGTATATATTATTTTATTACCACTTTTGGGGGTTTTGTTTTGTTTTGCTTTGTTTTATAATTGAAGTATATTTTTACAAATAGGTAAGGTATACAAAAAAAAAAATTGTAAGGACTCAGCTGAGTGAATTTGACATCTGTGAAGTCACTATACCAACGAATATCTTGCAGCTTTCCACAGCCCAGAAGACTCTCTCGTGTTCTTTCCAAGTTAACATCCCGACCCCACGTGTAGCCACAATTCTCACTTCTATTACCATAGGTTAGTTATGCTTCTGGTCAGATCCAACTTTTAGGCATAAAGAAGCCCCTCATCACTGCTGTTTGGAATTATGGATTTTCAAAAAATTAGAATATAAACAGTAAAACACACTCACTGCAAAATGATAAAGGATGTTTTAAATGGTTCAGAAAACCTTTCAGTAGCTTCTTTTGCCTCAAAGTGGTAAGGAGCCTGGCATGTGTGTAGACAACAGAAAATTCCTGTATTATTAACCCCTCATTCTCTGACCCACAGATGGGAGGCCAGGTTGATATAAACCCAAAGAGAGAAAAAGCTTTCATGGGTGTCCAGAGGCTTAGAAGAGCTCGGCCTCATCGAGAAAGGCCTGGGAAGGGGCAGAGGTATGCCTGCCCTACATGCTCCTAGGGCAGACTGCCAAGGAGCCTTCCACTACTGTGTATCCTGAAGAATTGAAAAAAGCTTCTTTGGGTTATCTGGACTGTATGGTTGGGTGTGTATTATCAGAGCCTGACAATAGGTCTTCCCATAAACTCCAGCAGAGAGCAAAAGAGATACACCATCTGTATGATGTGGATAATAACAATGTCTATCTCATGGGGTTTTTCTAAAATTTTTAAAACTTTTAAATAAAGTATGAGTTATACAGAATACATTGCACAGATCTTTAGTGTACATCTTGGCAGATTTTTACATATACTTAAATACATATATATATACCCATATAGGAATATGTCTAGATCTCCAAAATGTCCCTTGTCCCTTCCTGATCAATAACTCCTCAAAAGTAACCACTAGTCTTACTTCCATCATCATAGATAGTGTGGCCTGGTTTTGAGATTCATATAAGTGGAATCATCAGAACGCATTTGAATCAGTTCTAATGAGGTGGATGAAACTGGAGCCTATTATACAGAGTGAAGTAAGTCAGAAAGAAAAGCACCAATACAGTATGTTAACACATATATATGGAATTTAGGAAGATAGTAACTATGACCTTATATGCAAGACAGCAAAAGAGACACAGATGTAAAGAACAGACTTTTGGACTCTGTGGGAGAAGACGAGGGTGGGATGATTTGAGAGAATAGCATTGAAACATGTATATTACCATATGTGAAACAGATCACCAGTCCAAGTTTGATGCATGAAACAGGGCACTCAAAACCAGGCACTGGGACAACCCTGAGGGATGGGATGGGGAGGGAGGTGGGAGGGGGGTTCAGGATGGGGGACATTCGCATCAATGTATGGCAAAAACTGCCACAATATTGTAAAGTAATTAGCCTCCAATTAAAATAAATTAATTCATTTAAAAAAATATGTACACTTTGTGCCTACTCTTTTTCCCTTAATAGATCCATGAGACTATGTATATTTTTGCTTATGGTAGTTATTTGTTCTTTATTGTTGCTATGTAATATTTTGTTGTACAAATATACCACAATTTATTCTCCAGTCTACTACTGTTGGGGGACATTTGAGTTGATTCTAGTTTAGAGCTTTTAAAGCACTATAAATGTATAACCACTGGCACATGTCTTTATGTCTTTTAGTGGATATTAGATCTCATTTGTGCTCCATTCATACACCCAAGAGTGGAACCACTTGATCATAAGTACACATATGTTTAACTTTATGGATTCTGCCAAAACAGTTTCCAAAGTGTCATACCAATTTACAACTCCACTAGCAATGTATGAGAGTTTCAGTTAATTACACTCTTGCTAACATTATGAGAGTGACAAGTCAAGTCATAGATTGGGAGAAGATTTTGTAATTACATATAATTGGCAAAAGACTTTCTGGAGGAAGAACTATGAATCAACTCTACAATCAAAAACTTCTACAAAAGAATTTCTTTTATAGAAGTTCAAAATAAGCAGATGATTTGATCGTCTCTTTAAAAAAGAAGATAGTCAAAGGGCCTATAAACAGGTGTTCATCATCAGTAGTTATCAGAGAAATGCAAAATCAACCACAGCGTGGCAACATCACCTCTATGAATGCTGAAATCAAAAGGACTGACAATACGAAGTATTTTGGTTATAATAAATGGCATGCTACTCTATTCATTATTTAGCCAATTGGGTCACTCATTTAACAAATGGGCTTAGAGATCTGCACATGTTACTACAAATACAATAAACTCATCACTTTTAACTGCTTAAAATTCCATAATGTGAAAATACTACTGTTCATTTCAACATTTTTAATCCAATAGAAATGTAGATTTTTTTCTGATTTTTTCGCTATTACAAATAACACAATAGTGAACATTCTTGTATGTTCCTCTTTCTGTACATTTGCAAATGTTTCTCCAGGGTAGACAGCAAGGGGTGAAATTGGGTGTCAATGGGAATGTACTTGTTTAGCTTTCACAGATGACAACAAATCATCTTTCTTGTCAGCTGTGATGATTATCACTACAAACAATAGTGTGTAAGAATATGTCAAACTACTGCCTTACCAGTATTTGATAGCATCATTTTTTTCATTTTTTCCCGAACTGATTTTTTTTATTAAAAATTTATTTATCTATCTATTTATTTATTTATTTATTTTTTGGCTGGGCTGAGGTGTTCGCTGCTGTGTGAGCTTTGCTGCGCAGAGAGCAGGAACTACTCTCTGGGTTGCGGTGCACAGGCCTCCCATTGCGGTGGCTTCTCTTGCTGTGAAGCACAGGATCTAGAGATTGTGGGCTTCAGTAGTTGTCGCTCCTGGGCTCTAGAGTGTAATGTAAGCTCAGCAGTTGTGGCGCATGGACTTAGTCGCCCCATTGCATGTGGAATCTTCCCAGATCAGGAATCAAATCCTGTCTCCTGAATTAGTGGGTGGATTCTTTACCTCTGAGCCACCAAGGAAGCCCCCAAGTTGACTCTTTTTTAATGGCCCATTATCTTAATTTTTACTTCTTGATTACCTATGAGGTCAAACATCTTTACATGACTTTATTGGCATTTGTATGTCTACTTCTATGAATTGTCTTCTCAAAGTTCCCTCCCCCTTTTTTTGTCATTTATTTTTCTTACAAACATACATTTCTAATATGAACCCTCAGTCTGTTACATGTGTTGCAAATATCTTCTTCCAATTTACTAGTTATTTTCTGCCTTTTCATTGAACTTTGTTGTTCAAGGGTTTATAAGTCATGATTAATGAAATTTGTCAGTATTTTCCCTTATGGTTTTTGCTTTTATGAATGTTTTCCTTACAGTTAAGAATTTTCTTTTGTTACATAGTTAAAGTACTGATGTCTTTATTTTTTTTAACTTATTAGTTTGTGTTGAACCATAGTCAATTAATAGTGTGATAGTTTCAGGTGGACAACAAAGAGAGTCAGCCATACATACACATTATCCATTCTCCTCCAAACTCCACTCCCATCCAGGCTGCCACATGACATTGAGCACAGTTCCCTGTGCTATACTGTAGGTCCTTGTCGGTTATCCATTTTAAATATAGCAATCTGGTACTGATGTCTTTAATATAACTGAGTTTATGTTATGAGATAAATTTCTGAGTTTTCCCTAAATGGAGAACCAATTTATTGAATAACTTATCCTTTCAACACTGACCTAAACACCAGAGCCATAATGTACCAAATTTGTATATAAGATAATATATGTTTCTCACCTCTATTCTTTTTCATTGACTTACTTATCTATTTCTGCACCAACAACATATCGTTTCAATGAATGCAACCTTATTTTATTTTCTAGCAAGTGCTACTGGCCAGCCCTTGCTCTATAATTCCTTTTCAAAATTGCCTTAGCTATTCTTGCACATTTTCCCTTATAAAATATTAGGATCATCCTGTTAAATTTCATTTTTAAATCATTCTAATGTTTTGATTAGGCTTATTTTGAATTTGTAGATTATTTGGAGGAGAACTGACATTTAAAAACATTGAGTATTCCTCAATCCTTCAATGGTGAAACCGTCTATTTATTTGGGTCTTTTACTATATCTTTCAGTAAAGGTTTGGTGTTTTCTCCACAAAAGTCTTATGGAAATTATTTCTGTCATTTTAATTCTTGAATGAGACATTTTTTCCTTTTATATTTTCTAATAGGATATTACTAGTGTATAGATAACTTCTTTTGACACAGTATTTTCTAGTAGATATCTTAATATACTTTTTCTATTTTCTTGATATTGCCAGTATTGGTGAGAAAGATGAAGGGAACATGCCAATTAATAACATTCCACAAACATAATTACCTGTGGAGAATTCATGGAAACATCTTAAAATATGTGCTTCATAATGAAGTCAGTATAAAATAAGTTTCTAGTAAACCTTGTTCAGGAAGTCTGATTCCCTGATGTAAATGATAAAGTAGATTCATCTTTATAAAATTATAAAATTACCAGCATCACATTTCATACGCAATAACACTGCCAGCTCCTCTAAGTTCTAACACAAGGTGTTAACCATCACGCTTTCCCCAGTCTTTCCTAGTCAGCTTCCCTTCCCCTCAAAAGTCTTGTCTTTCTTGAATCATGGTTCCCACCTCCTGTCTCTTCTTTTCATCCTTCCTTCTCTCCTGGATCAATGATCCCATTAATACAGTAAGAAACTGTCATTTTTTTTAGACAAGAAAACAAGAGAGAAAGGTTATAGTGGCCTTTCCCATCCTAACAATGTTGAAGTGCTAACTGCATCTTGAGTAGAATTTTAAAGAGAAAAGAGAGCCAGAGATATGATGAAGCTGAAAGATCCTTTCCTCTCTGATTTCCTCTGGTTTCATCTTCAGAGTAATAAAAACTCACCCCAATAACAAGTGTGCAATGGGCACTTACTAAGTGCCTGGCACTGTGCAAAGCATTTAGCACGTCTCATGTTTAAGGCCCCCAACAAGCCTGTAAGGTTAGGACTATTATTAACCCCACTCTGGAGAAAAGGAACACCAGCTCCTTCTGGATAAATAACTTTCCAAGTTTCATCACTAGTAAGTTTGGGAAGGAATTAAGCCCAGCTATCTGACTCCAGCTCCTGTTCTTAACCCCTTCTCTAACCCAGTAACAGTGTGGGAAGAAAATTTGGAGCAAAATAATAGCAGTGATCATTCTATCTGACACATGATCTTCAGCATGTCATTTAATTTTCCTATATTTTAATTACCTTTAAGGTAAAATAATGCTAATAATAGGACCAAAAGGGTTGCTGAAAGGATTAAATGAGCACATATATGGTGCTCAGAGGAGTGGCTAGCATATTTTTATCACTATCTGAGGGTTCTTGTCATCCTTAGCTCTTTCATAACTCGGGATAATAAGCTCAAATCTACTATTTTTCCAACATCTCAAACTTGTTTACAGTTGGGCTGTGGTATAGAAATCCAAATATTTGGGCTTTTCAAAAGATTTTACGTTTTGTCTCCTTTTTTTCCCCCATATCAATGCACTTTTCAAGGACAATGTGATGTATATATTTCTGATTCACTGAAGAGGATATTTGTTTCACTTCACACAACCCCCACACTGAAAGCCACTTACTATTTGACTACTATGAAACTTTTTGTAAAATAAACTTTTTTTTGGCCATGCCAAGTGGCATGCAGGATCTTAGTTCCTTGACCAGGTATTGAACCCATGCCCCTTGCATAGGGAGTATGGAGTCTTAACCACTGACTGTCAGGGAAGTCCCATGAACCCTTTTTAAAGGTGTTTCCTTTGAAGTAGAATGATGATGCTTTGACCAAGAACAAATCTTCAGCAGTATATGCTTCCCATGTAACTGAAGGGGCTTTGTTACCATGTCTATGTGTTAATGACTCACCAGAGCTGGACTAACCCTCCTCTTAGCCTCCCTCAGTTCAGCCAGTGATCCATAGCTGGTTCTCACTTGTGCAGTCTAGATCAGCCCTGCTGTGACAGAGCCCCGCCAGACCACTGTTGAAGAAAGCCTCAGAAGTAGGAACAGGAAGCCCTCTCAGGGATCGAGTTTCCCTGATACAGATCTGTCCTGATTGCCCTGCCTGACCCCTCACCCACCTTTGCTTGTCTCACTCACTGTGGCCTTATCTTGACTCTGACTCTTTGACTTTGAGTGCCCTTGAACTGATCTTCTCTCATGGCAGTAGATTTCTGGCTTTCCAGCATCCAGCCTACTCTGTGATTAACCCCAACCTGCCCCACTCCCTGCCCCTTGAGCTTGCCTTTGGATGTGGACATTGTCCTTGGCTATAAATCCTAAGTAGTAACTTCAGCCGGCCTGCTCCAGGGCTGACATATCCCAGCCTTTTCCCTTGATGTCCCTGTGAAACACCTTGGCATCCTATTTGAGGAACCTCACTGCATAAAGAGACTCAGATTTTTTAACCCTACCAGAATATGAATGATGTGTTTTGACATTGCAAAGCCAGAAAAAACACAGAGAGCCTGTTTATATTTTTTCTGCATAATCTTGGTATGCTGGAGTTTCTAAAACCAAAGTATACAATTTTCTAGTCCTATTTTGAGGGAAAAGATCTCAGATATTCTGTGCCCAAATGAGATGATTTCATCTTGTTTCAGAGCCACCATGTATGTAATGAAAGGACTAAAAAACATACATAATCAGAGACTGGAATTCAAGTCATTCTTGTAGCACCAGTTGTAAGATTGGCAAGTCCTTTCATTCCCAACTTCAATTCCTATTTATATAAACCTGGGACCAAAAAAATCCACTAAATGTTATTCTTTGAGATTATAAAATGTGTGTTATTTTTATGAGACTCTTTTCCCACAATTCACTCAGAGAAAGAACTCCAAAATATTGAGTCTGTTAAGGTGATAAAAGATTCAAATAAATTGAGATATGCATTGTTGATGTTGTTGTTTTGTTGCTCAGTTGTACCCAACTCTTTTGCACCCCTATGGACTGTAGCCCACCAGGATCCTCTGTTCATGGAATTTCCCAGGCAAAAATAATGGAGCGGATTGCTATTTCCTCCTCCAGGGAATCTTCTCGACACAATGTCCCACTAGACTGTAAAACTCCTTAAGGGCAGAATCATGTGGCTCATACCTGGGTCTTTATCTGTACTAATAATATGTAAGCCACTTAGTATAAGCCAGGCTTCATCTTAAATGTTTTACGTATATTTAACTCTTTTAATTCTTATAAAATCCTGTGAGATAGAAATTATTACTGCATCCACTTTATAATATGGAAATGAAATATGGACATCTTAAATGACCTTCCCAAGCACACACAGCCAGTGAGTAATGGAACTGGGATTTGAACCCAGAAAGACTAGTTATCTGAATCAATGCTCTTAACTGAGGCTTCCTAGGTGGCACTAGTGGTAAAAAACTCTGCTTGCAATGCAGAAGACATATGAGATGCAGGTTCAATCCCTGGGTTGGGAAGATCCCCTGGAGAAGGAAATAGAAACTCACTCCAGTATTCTTGCCAGGAGAATCTCATGGACAAAGGAGCCTGGCAGGCTACAGTCCATGGGTCGCAAAGAGTCAGACATGACTGATCGTCTGAGCCACAGACAGATACACTGTTAACTATTGTATTATATTGCTTGGTTGAATGGATAGATGGGTGGATTTTTGCATCTGTGATTGTCATTTATTGTCTCAAGTCACAGACAATAATAAAAAAAAGCATGAAGGTCATAATTAAATTTTCTTGAGGTGTCCGTGTAGGTATTCTCTATTTTAGTATTCAAATGGTTTCAGTGGGATTATAACCTGGATGATTATCTAATCAACAATTTTTCCCTTTGCAATCAACACAATATATGTATAATTTTCTATATATAAACAAACAATTATTGACTACATTTAAGAATACTTTTCTGCTTTTAAATAGAGCGGTAAATTTGATATGAAAATGTATTTTACGTTTGTAGTTTATTTTTTTGGCTGCACTACATGGCTTGCAGTTCCTCCACCAGGGTTCAAACCTGGAGCCCCAGAAGGGAGAGCACAGAGTCCTAACCACTGGACTGCCGGGAAATTCCCTGGAAAATGTATTTTAAAGGTGCACAAACATTTATATGATACATATAGTGATGGGGAAGGGGAATATGAAAGGGTTGTGTTTTCTTCTCCACAACTTATCTAATTAAGTGTGCTCAAAGTCTGGGTCCTTCCAGGCTGTTTTTTACCTCCACCATAAATAAACTACATGAGGGATTCTGGCGATCTTAGAAACTACAGCTTTAAAGCAAAAATAGCGTCTGTCAATAAAGACACATTCACCCATCCACCCTGTCCACTTACACAGCCTCCATCTTCACTGCTCTATTCATACACAAGGAACCGTGCACTGGATACGCTATCATTTTGGTCTAGCTGGTTTGCTGTGTACTTCTCCCCCTGGGTATCTCGTTTACTCCTATGTTTCGGTATCCTTTAAAAAAAACATCAACTCTCATCTTTTTTTCCAGTTCAGATCTATATATTGAACCACTTGCTCATCAGACATCTTTATGTGTATGTTTACAGACATCTCAAAGTCAATATCCAAGCCAGAACAAATGAACTCCCCCTTCGATATGCTCCTTCTTAGAGTCAATGGCACCACCACAGCCAAGTACTCTGAACAGACAACTGGAAATCACAATAATCAGCCTGATCTTCACATCTTATAAAGCTTCACAAAACTTAACAACTCTGTTAAGTATTTTAAAAATCCATTCCCACTTTTCCAAAATCTGTGATCCAAGCCACTGTTATCTCATCTAAACAATTCTAGAAGCCTCAGATAACAGATAACCCTCTTCCATTCTTATATCTCTCCAGTCTATTCTAACCCAGCGGATTCAAGAGAAAAATCTGACTGTTATTTCCCAGCTTAAATCCTTTCAAAGTCCACCAAATGCTTTTGGGAGAAAGGAAAAAATTCCTTCCTTCATTCAATGAGACCCCAGGTGGTTGTGCTCACACCCACTTCTGCAACTTTATCTCATGACCCCTTTCCCCCTGGTTTTCTAACTTCTGGGCTTTTCAGGAATTCCTTTAATGTGCCAACTTCTTTCCGGTAGCATCTAGGCCTCTGCACATGCTATTCCTTCTGTCTGGAACTCTCTCTTCCCCATTTACTGTCTGATTAATCCCACATTCATGTTCTGGACCTGAGCTTAAATATCTCTTCAGTGGAGAAGCCATACCTAAACCATCCCCTCTTTCAGCCAAGTTCAGGTCCACCCACTGTACAGTTTCACAGCACAATGTCCTTTTCCTTACTGTACATTTTGCACAGTGCATTTTCTTTTGTTGTACTTATTACAGTTTTTTTATTTTTATGATTATTTGCTTTGGTCTGTCTTTTCTGATAGACTATAAATTCCATGAGGTCTTGTTCACTGTTCTTTTTATGGTGACTAGCACACATCCTTGAACGAATGAATGAATGATTGGGCTAATGCTATTCTGGTAGTTTGGAGGATAATAATAATAGACAGTTGAAGCATACTTTTTATTTTATCCTTATAACAACTTTGTGAGAGGATATTGTTATCACCCTTTCATAGGTACAAGCTAAGTTGCTTCAATTGTATCCGACTCTTTCCAACCCCATGGTCTGTAGCCTGCCAAGCTCCTCTGTCCATGGGATTTCACAGGCAAGAATACTGGAGAGGGTTGCTATTTCCTTCTCCAGAGGATCTTCTGGACCCAGGGCTTGAACCCACATATCTTATACCTCCTGCATTGGCATTGGCAGGCAGATTCTTTACCACTAGAGCCACCTGGGAAGCCCCTTTCATAGATGAGGAAGCTAAAATTCACAGATGTAAGGCGACTTGTCCAGGTTGTACAGGGCAATTCTTCCAAGAAGAGGGAATATTGGGATCATTACATATTTTAAAGAAAAAGTATTTGTTTACTAATACATTTCTCCAGACACTTTGTCCTTTGCAAATGATAAGTATTATTAATATCTCTTTGGCATTTCCAGGGAGTTGTTTAAGATGAACAAAGCCAGTTACCACCATCTCCAATTCAGAGCAAAAAGCACAAAAACATTTAGGAAAAGTCCTGATAAATGAAGAAACATTTCACATTCATTGAGATAGAAAACACACAGGGAATGGAGCTGAGTGGGTTAAAGCAAATTAGGCAGGAAAAAAAAAAGTTGGTGTGATAAAGGCAGGAGCAAACAAAATGGATGCGATAAAAGAAGAAAGAAGGAGAGATAAGTACAAGGACACAGGGAAACAAAGAAAAACAAACTTCTTAAGTCCTTGGGAGAGTCCAGAAGAGCACCACAAGAAGATGCTGTCGGTGCTTCTAACAAAGGTAGTGGTGTTGCTGAATTGGATGGCATCACATGTGTGTGAGCAAACTCCAGGAGATGGTGAAGGACATGGAAGTGTGGTATGCTGCCGTCTATGGGGTCGCAAAGTGTCAGATATGACTGGGCAACTGAACAACAACAGCAAAGTGTTTAACAGTAAATAGAGCATCTGATGACTAGCTGGGTTGTTCACAACAAACTTTAGAGGGTTTTTTCTTCTTTTGGTGAATCAAGATGATAATGACATTTTTATTTCTTTCTAATGTATCTGTTGAAATATAGGTAAAAGTGAGAGGAAGTTAGAGGAAAAGAATTTCTTCCTCTCTCCTGACCCAAAATGCATACTTTATTCCCATTTCTTACATTCTGTTCCCCCTCTGGCAACAACCTGATGTTTTCCCTGACCCCTGTTAAATTAGGGGCTTCCCTGGTGGCTCAGATGGTAAAGAGACTGCCTGCAATGCGGGAGACCTGGGTTTGATCCCTGGGTCAGGAAGATCCCCTGGAGAAGGAAATGGCAACCCATTCCAGTATTCTTGCCTGGAAAATCCCATGAACGGAGGAGCCTGGCAGGCCATAGTCCATGGGGTCACAAAGAGTCAAACATGACTGAGTCATTTCACTTTCTTTTCTTCTGTTAAATTAAACAGGGAGGTCAATAGACTGATGGTAGCTTATGGCCATGGTAGCTTATGTAAGCAAACCAAATCCAAGCCTGCAGATGCCTCAAGGTTATAAAATCAAAACGCTAAGGGCAACCTGTCACAAACAGCCAATCAGACTTTAGGCTGTAGCCAAATAATTTCCTTTCTTGCTTTTGTACTTTGTCTGTAAAAGTCTTTCCTCTGGTTCTTGTAAGCAGAGCACTCCTAACCACTTGTAGATTGGCACTGCCAAATTGGAATCGATTTTTGCTCAAATAAATTTAACATTTTTAATATGCCTCAGTTTATCTTTTAATATCCCCTGACTGGGTTATTCCATGGACCAGCCATGGGAAAATCATGTTAATACTCTTCTGAATCTGTCTCCTTATCCATAATGTAGAGATAATCTATCCCTGGCTGATTTTTCTGTGTTTTTTGACTCATAGTATCTCAGTGGTAGAAAAAAACTTGAAGGGATGACTTCTAGTATAGGCTCAAACTGGATGCATGAATCTCCAATGCGTTATCTCACTCACCAAATTTTATTTGATCTTTTGCCCTTCCCTCAGCTTTGAACATGTTGAATTTTAGACTTTTGGTATCACTTAATCTATCAAATATTTTTTTCTGGAATTATGTTCTTATACATGGAAAAACTTTATGGTCTTTAAAAACTAAGGTGATATAGTTTCTGTTTTATGCGTTATATACAAGGGAATGTTAAGTTGAGAGTAAGTGAAAATGACAGCATCAGGTTTGGAAAATATGTTTAAAGGAAATCTAGATTTCTAATACTGTTTTGGAGCCCAAAGCAGGGCGAAAAAAAAAAAAAAAGGTAAATCTTAAAGGTACATCTTTAAGGAATTCGTTCCTCTATACCAGTAGTTCCCAAGGTGTGATCCTGCGTCAGACAGAAGCAGCAGCAAATAGCCAGAAACCTGGCTATTTGTGAGAAATTCAACATCTCTGGTCCCATCCCAGACATAACAAGAGTCTCTGAGGTTGGAGACCAAACACCTGTTTTCTAACAAGCACTGCCCTTTGACATTTGAGACAATTGCTTTCTGCTCTAGAGTGGGAAGGGCTTCCCAGGTGGCACTAGTGGTAAAGAACCTGCCTGCCAAGAGACGTCAGAGACGCAGGTTCCTTCTCTGGCTCAGCAAGAGTCCCCTGGAGAACAGCAGGGCAACCCACTCCAATATTCTTGCCTGCAGAATCCCCATGGACAGAGGAGCCTGGAGGGCTACAGTCCATAGGGTCTCGCGGAGTTGGACACAACTGAAGCAACTTAGCAGCAGGCACACGGAGTGGGAAACTTGGGTGAGGGGCTGGGGGATGAGACAGGGAACGGGACAGATGTGTTATGTGCTGGTGTGTTTTTATGATTAAAAATGACGATTATATTAAAGTAAAATTGCCAGTAGTTGACCATTTTGACCTACATAAAAGGAAAATATGATTCCATCTTAACAGTATTTTTTTAAGTATTATTATGAGGATAAGATCATTAATGTGAAAATATCTTGCACAGAGCCTGGATATGAAAGCTTCATAGATATTGGTTTCTTTTCTAATGTTCTAAAATGTACTGAGCAGGGCCTCTATTCTCAGAAACCAGCTCTAAAGTCATTGTCACATATGCTTTCCAGTGCCCACAGAAGACCAATCGCAGGCAGTTCACCTCCATACTCCCCAGAATGAATTGCATTCTTAGATGAACAATGTGCCACCACCTCCTATTCCTTCTAATAAAATAGGGAGTTACCACTCTCCAATAATTAAAACAATCAGAGTAATACAATGTCTAGATGTTGCCTACACAACATCTGGGTCTCAACAGCAACTAGATTTACTCTCATCTCCTGCTTCTTTTAGGTGTATGTATATATTTCTAACCCTTCCATAACTTTCTTTCCTTGCAGATACTTATTTGCAGTTACATTCCTGTAAAATAACTGGCTTCCAGGAAGAAATGGAAATGAGCACAGGGCTCAAAACCAATTCTGAAGCAAGCCATAAACACAAAATTTAAACTCTTGGCTGACTTTTTTTTTTTTTTTTTGTCACTGTGGGTTTGTCAGGAAATATGATGCAATAGGCTGTGTTATTGGAAATGGCCTAGAAAGAAAAAGAGAATACCTTCTCATCAATCTATGTTAACTAGATGAATAATGCTGAATCCAGATGATTAAGCTAAATGTACCTTACAAAGAAAAAAAGGTGGAGCTGAAGTTGGAGGAGGAAAAAAGGAGAGGAATGCGAAAAGGAACAGAATGCTTTTCTTGAGTGTATATGCCCTTCTCTGAGTTAAAGTTAAATGCTTAAAACATCAGAATTCTGTCATATCCATATTTAAATAGCACTCCCTCCCATGGGGGAGGAATGGATAGTCAATAGTCAATATACATGAATGGCTGCAGAACAGAGATGAGAAATAGATCAATAGATTTTCATTTAGCAAATGGTTGACCAGATATGCACGTTATCAGTCGTCCCAGTTAGTGAAGATTTTCTATGGACTGAATGTTTCTGTTCTCTCCAAATTCATATGTTGAAACCTGAATCTCCCATATGATGGCCTTTACAGATGAGGCCTTTTGGAATAATTAGGTCATGAAGATGGAATGCTTATAAATGGAATTGGTGTCCTTAGAGTAAGAGACCAGAGCCATTCCTCTTCTTTGCCATATGAGGATACAACAGGAAGATAGCTGTCTGTGAACCAGGAAGAGGGTCTTCACCAGAACCTGATCACACTGACACCTTAATCTTGGACTTCCAGTCTCTAAAACTGTGAGTCTCTAAATGTTTGTTGTTTGAGTCCCCCAGCCCAAATTGACTAAGACTTTTGACTAAGACCAAGACTTTGGGCCATTCAGATTTTAAAATAATAATTCCCATCTTTACCTTCTCCTTCTTTCAAACAGATTTATTATTATCAAAGCACCTGACCATGTTGGAAATAACCTAGATGCTCAAGAGATCCCATTCTATGTGAAATGTGAATACCCTGCCTCTTTACTGGCTCTCACTAACTTGTTTTAGAAAACTAATCTGTCCTTTTCAGTTCATTCCCCAAGCACACAGTCAGATGGATAATAATCTTCCAGCTCAAATGTGAGGTTACAGTACACCTAAGGAGTTTGTAGTTTTGTATTTTCTTTCTTACGACAATCTCTATCTTGCCCTCTAGTCCAAGCCATTTGACCTCAATCTTTCAGATCCATCACCTGATAGAGGAGGGCAGGGCCACTCTGCAACCAAATTGGGGTGTGGTATGAGTACTACAACTTATAAAGAGCCTGACAATCTTGAGATAATTGGATTTCGGTAAAGACAATATATCATATATTCTGTTCTTTCTTAATTATTCTTGGAATATTCTATTGCATAGATAATTTTTTTTCTGAATGTACATGAGTATCTGATCATAGGAGGGAAAAAAGAGATAGGCATCATTTACTATGGACTGAAGATACTTTCATCTGCTCAGCTTTCTCTGTCAACTAAGCATGAAGCTTATATTCTACTCTAAATAAGACAAAAATACTTCTTTCTATTAACTATAAAAGCCTAAGAGTATCTAATTTTTTTTCTTTCAACCTGGCCTTTCCAACCTAGTCAAATACAGTGTTAAAAAGGATGAAATGTGCTTAACATACAGTAACATAAGGTCACCATAATACTTTTCATCCACACACAGAGTCTTTATTTCTCCTGAGAGGACTCAATAGCATCTTTCTTTTATTTTACCTCGCTCTTCATTCCCTTATAGTGACCCCTATAGAATTGCCAGCCCCATACACAGCATAAGAGGGTCTTCTCAGAGAGGCTCAAGAAAGCACCTCTCTGCCAGCTCTCATAAGCACACACTTCATTCTCTCTGCTTATATCAAGTTCATTAACACATAAGCACCCTCAGCCCTTCCCTAGTGCTCTCTTTCTGTTAGTTTGCTAAGGCTACTTTAAAAACATATCTTGGACTAGGTGGTTCAAGCAACAATAATTTATTTCCTCACAATTTTCACTTCTGGAGACTAGAAGTCCAAGATCAAGGTGTTGTTTCTTCTGAGGGTCTCTATCCTACCTGTCTTCACATGGTCTTCCTCTGTGTGTTTCTGTGTCGAAATCATCTCATCTTGAAAGGACACCAGTCATATTGGATTAGAGCACATCCTAATGACCTTATTTAACCTTAATTACTTTTTAAAAGACCTGTCTCCAATACAGTCACTTTCGGAGGTACTGGGGGGGCAGGGGTTAGGACGTCAAGCTATGAAATTTGGAGGGACAAAATCAGCCCATAGCACTCCCTTATGGAGATGACAGAGAAACCCAACAAGGTGGGAAACTGACTGATATCCTTCAAGAAAGCAGAATGGGAAGAGAGAAAGGGATCCTCCCATTTGTGCCCACAGAGGACCAGAAATAGTGATAAATAGGTTTCAAGAAATGATTTCCTTTTATTTGCAATGATTAGAGGTGGCCTAATGGAGAAGGTGAATAGACAGGCTGGGCTGGCAATGAAGCAATAATAAACTGCTGACTCCTAGGCATCTCCATTTAGATATTCAATCAAAACTGTGAACTCAATATATCAAGGTTGAATTCAGTTCTGTCTTTTCTCAACTCTGCCCAGTTGTATTGCCTATTTTCATTTCCCCAACCATTATCCCTCCTGGGAATCAAAGTGGCATCCCCCCACTTCTACTACCTATATTTAGTTGAGTAAAAGTCCGTCTCCTAAATCTCTTGAATCTGTCTCTTTCTATCTCCATTGTTTCTTAATTCAATATTGAACATCACTCATTCATAGCAACTGAATGAACCAGCTATTTTGCCTCTCCTCTTACTTGTCATTTCATCTTTGAAACTGTCAGTTATTATCTTTCTAAAACACAGATCTAACAACGACATTGTCTTGGGTAGAACAATGTATCTTCATTACTGTGATGGTTCCTCACTACTTACAAGAGAAGAATTTTGGTTTTCAGCAAGTCAAGTTTTATCTATGTGTACTCGCAGCGTTTCAGTTATGCCGTCCTGCTTGCCTTTCTCTAAACACACCCTGTTCTCTCTCGCCTCTGTACTTTTTGGCCATGGTTTCTTCCAGAAAATCCCTTTACCTTCACAGGCATCAGTGGAAATCCTTCATCATTCAAATTTGAGTTTCCTTGTCATTTCTGTTGAAAAATGTTTACTCTAAGGCCGTGTTAATCTTGTACTCATTTTAAAATAGTCCTTACTATGTTATTTCATAAGTAATGATTTTCTCACCACTACACCACCAAACCTGTAAATTCATTAAGCATACAAACATTACCCTGTGCATCTTTGCTTCTTACCTGTGTCTGTCACATAAAGTACAGTCTGTAAATATATACTGAAGTAAATGAATGAATTAGAATTAGTAATTTTTAAGCTTGCACAAACCTTACACTTGCTCAAGAATTTTATCTACATAAAGATCATTTATAATAGAGGATTATTTTTTATATATTATTTTTATATTTTTTTAAATTTAATTTAAATTTATATATATTACATTATAAAGCAGCAAACTATTCTTGTTGGATCATTAGATAAAACATGTAAGGGTTGGATTTCAACAAGCTTAGAACATCAAACAATAACAGTCCCTTTGAAAAGAAATGAGAGAGTAACAAACATAGATGATGGGTGAATGGATGAATATAATACCAGATGACTTAAGGTATAAATGAATGATTCTGCTCAAGAAAAGATAACTTCCCTACCTGAGACTTGCCTAGAAAGGTAAACCGTGGGAAATGTGTAGCAGCCCTTCCAACCACAAAGAATCACAGAAAAGAGAAGTGGTCAGTTATTTAGAAATGACCAATAACATGCTTATCAACACTCTGTCAAAAAACAACCAGTTCCTTATATAACAAAGTGACTGTAGAATTTAATAATTCTGGCTAACAGTGGAACCAGTAAAATGTATAGAATTTCCCAGAGCTTAAGCATTGGATTTTCCAATAAATGCCTTACCATTTTTATCACATAAAATGTGACCAGTTTTTACTGTAGCTACTTTTCATGCTACATGCTTATGCAAGGTAACATCTTTAAAGTGGTATACTGAGAAGAATATGGATAGGGTCCCTCAGCTTCCTTCCTGTTATCCAAAAGGAGAAGAAATGAACATTCATAAATACCAAGGTTTAATAACATGGAAGAAAGTTTTTTGAAGATCTGAGCAGAGAGGCACGGCCACTCAAGCTAGAGGGTGAAACAGAACCACACTTCTATGTACTTCTCATTGCAATACTGATGGAAGAGACCAACTTGGCATATAAGAAGCAATTTGCTCTTACTTTTCTATTTTTTTATTTTCCTTCCTTCCTTTTCCTTTGAACATCTTTTCCTGTCTTTTCCTCCTTATCTCGTCTGTTGTTATTCTTTTCTTCTTCCTTTCGCTTTCCTCTTTCTTTAAAATGTCACCAGGAATTTTCTGTACTCACCTGTCAATTTCTGCCCTTAGATGGGGCATCTCTGTCTCCATGTGATGTCATAGATTCAAAAAATTATAAATGTGCCAAATAATGGGGTGAGGGAAGCTGACAAGTGCTGACTCCACAAATGGTAAAGAGTGAAACTTTCTTTGAGAAAAGAGGCACTCAACTCTTCCCCAAGTCATCACCACCTGTGATGACCTTCAATCAATGGCAACAATATCTTGCTACATTGGTGGCTGGCATCTCAAAAATAATCAAGTGCATTATGAGGAGCAGTCTTGGGTTGATTTTCTCCCTACCTCTCAAAATAATGTATAATGACAATTATTGCTTTCCATTAACTGAATGGAAATTTTCATGTTTGAAGATGTTCAAGCAAAAGCAGACAATCACTAATGAAAGATATCCGAAAGGGGATCTTACTGTTGAAATTACAATAAAGTACCCCTTAAGACTTCTCCAAATCTGAGACTGAATCATCTCGTGTAAACTACAACGCAGTGGGAGTAGAGAAGGCAAAGAAAACCCCTGTTACACTGAAACATAAAGAGGGTATTTGTTCATTGACTTATGGGGCTACATTCCAGATCTCCAAATGCTTTGTCATGTTCTTTTTCTATCACAAAAGGATAATACCTTTGTACAATATTTTCCAATTACTTCAGAAGATATAAAAGAGTAATGGCAAAAAAAAAAAAAAATGTGAACTAGAAGTGCAAATAGAAATCAAAGCTTTCCAGTTCAATAAAGCCAAAGAATTTTACTGCAGGACCTAGTGATCATTTACCCCAGTCAGGAGGAAAACTGTTGGACTGAAACAAATGAAAGAGGTTGTGAAATCCTCTGGTGAAATTGATGACATTTCACCCTATCCAAAGATTAACTCAGTTAATGGTGTAACTGAAAGGGTGTGATTTGGAGACATGCCGTGTAAATACTGAAACATAGTTTTTTTCAAAGAGATTAATCTTAATAGTATAAGGGTAAAATATGCTTCTGATTAACAGGAAAAAGCCAATCTGTGAGATCCCCTTGATTAGTTTGGCCATTCCATGCAAAATGTCACAAGAGCAATCAGAAAAGGAATCCTTGAAACGCACCACGAAGAAAAGCTATAAAAACAAAATGGCTTCCCTATAGAGACTAGGGCACAATTCAGTCTAGTCCTTTTGTAAAAAGGCTCAGCCACAGGAAATGATGCGGTGTCTTTGAGGGGTTCCAGAAAACTGAACAAAGAATAAGAAACAGATTCTATTGCTGCTTCATTCAATTTCCACCACCTCAATGGCTACTCATCCTTTTTCCTATTCCTCACAGTCATTGCAATCTGGAACCAATGACAGAAGGCGAAATGGAGTGATCACCCCCAGGATTGCATCAATCAAGTCTGATCTGGCATTAATTTGAGACATATAAGGGAAGGAAGTGGATATATTTCCATTACATGTAATAATTAGTAGTCATCACTTAAAATAGAAATTATTTTTTATCAGTAAAAGTAGAATCAGACATAGGGCAATAAAAAGGAAAATAAAATGAAAAAACTTGATAACAAAAATATTAATAGTAATTGTAATATTAAAATTCAAAGGAATATTTTGTTTGTATTATAAGTATTATTGATGAATATAAAGGATATTTGATCAAATGGAAATATATAAAACATTATAAAAATGTATATTCTTTTCTGCATTGGAACGACAGGCAGTTTCCGGATTAAAACTGGATAAGTTCCAGACGTAATTTGAAAGACACTTATTTGAAGTTCAGAAGATATGTTCCCATAGAAACATTGTTGAAAAGTGTGAATTAGGTTCCTAGGTTACCTGTGAATTCTATTAAACCAAATATGTAGAAAATAATATTAATTTATATTTTGAATCAGTAGAAAATAAAACTGCTGTGTTGAAACAAGAATTAATTACAGGAAGATGAAAACATGAGGAAATAATTTTATGAAACTCCTGATAAAGGATTTCTGGGAGATATCAAAGGATTTCGATGTAAGTTACAGAAGATCATTACTTAGGTTCACTTTCGCCTCTTCTCTAAGCTGCATCCTCTCCCTAGTGACCGCAGCTAGTTTGTGGCTTTAAAAATCACCTATAAGCAGAGATTTCACAAATTTCTAAATCCAGCTCAGACCTCTTTGCTAAATTCCAGTCAGGTAACCCAATGCCTTCTTATGATAGGTTATGATAGGCATCTAAAACTTAACATGTCTCAAACTGTATTTCTTACACAGAAATATAACCCCATTCACCCTCCAAGTTCCCTGTCTCAGTTAATGGAAACTCTATTTCATTTCTGACTTCTCTTTCCTCTCATACCCTAAATCCAATCCTTTAGTGCATCCTGTCAGCTCTACCTTTAACATAATCCAGAATCCTACTTTCGTTTCTCATTTTCTCTGATCCAACACGTCACTACCTCTAAGCTGTATTATGGCAGTGAAAAGTGAAAGTGAAATTCATGTCCTACTCTCTGCA
Organism: Giraffa tippelskirchi; assembly: GCF_054371585.1. Taxonomy (NCBI): domain Eukaryota; kingdom Metazoa; phylum Chordata; class Mammalia; order Artiodactyla; family Giraffidae; genus Giraffa; species Giraffa tippelskirchi. The sequence goes on from NC_137278.1 coordinate 120,963,203, forward strand.
ACCCCAAGTCCATGGAATTCTCCAGGCCAGCATACTGGAGTGGGTAGCCTATCCCTTCTCCAGCGGATCTTCCCAACCCAGAAATTGAACTGGGATCTCCTGCATTGCAGGTGGATTCTTTACCAAGTGAACTATCATTTCCTCCTAAAGGATCTCCCCGACTTACTCTTGTCCTCTAAAATCTATACTCAGCACAGCAACTAGAAAGACCTTGTGAAATCATAAGTTAGACCATGTCTCTCCCTCCATTAAAAGCCCTCCAACAACTTCCAACTTCCAAAACCCTCCAATAAGCTCATTCAGGGACATCTCAGGTGGTCCAGTGATTCAGACTCCACCCTCCAAGTTCAGGGGTAATGGGTTCGATTCCAGGGCAGGGAAGTTCCACATGCCATGTGGTGTGGCCAAAAAAAAATCCAGCTCACTCAGAGTAAAGCCAAAATGCTTCCATTGGTGTGTGCCCCGTTCCCATACTCTCCAAGCTCATCTCCTCCTCCTTTCCCCCTTGGTTCTGCAATTAACAGCCTTACTGGCCTCTTTGCTCTTCCTTGAGCATTCCAGTGCTGACATTCTCTTGCGGTCTATGATCCTGTTGTGTCCACTGCCTGGAATGGCCTTTTGTACATAATCACAAAATCACCTCTTTACACCTCACTTCTACTGGATCTTTGCTGAAATTTTACCTTCTTGAGCTTTTAATGACCATCATAACCTTTTAAAGAACTCCAACCTCCCCACGCTTTGCATGCCCCACCTCTCCTTTCTTTTTAGTCAATGTTACCATCTAACATACTGTACATTTAACTTACTTGTTTATTCTGTCTCCTCCAATCTAGAACACAAACTCCCTGAGGTCAGTAGCTTTTTATCCTAATGCCTAGAAAAGTGCCAGACATATAGTAGGCATCAAATATTTGTTGAATAAATAAACTGAATCGCTGAATGAATAAATAACTTTCTTTCACAAGCACTCTACTGGCACTATTCTAACATACCCTTGCCATCTATCATAGAGATAATATTTTTTTTTTAATTAAAAATAGAAAAGAAAAAAGCACTAGTATTATATTTGGTCTTTCCATCTCCATTCTTGCTGCTCTTCAATTCCACCCATCAGCCACAATGATCTTCCTAAAACTCAAACCCGTTGAGCTGCATCTATGGAACTTTATAACTTTGAAGATAAAGTTCATCCTTTTAACCTGCCTTATAAGACTTCTCATTGTCTACCTCTTGCATATCTTTCCAGTTCATTGTGAGTTACTCATGTTTTCTGATAGGGAAGAATTGAGGCAGTAAAGAGATTTTGAATCAGAAATTTCTCCTGTAGATCAATGGCTGATGATCCTGGGTCAGGGCTTGGGTGACTGTTAAGAATATTTTACGAGTTGACCACTGGTCCTTCTTACATTTGAAGCAATTCCCAAGTCACCACGCAATACTCACAGAGTCTTACTCACTGTGCAAGGCTCACTATAAAAGTTGACGGTTATAGTGAAGTTGGTTTATCTACCTTTTTCCTTGAATTAAATGTTATATAAAATCCTAGCATAATAAAGTCTCAGAGAAGGCAATGGCACCCCACTCCAGTACTCTTGCCTGGAGAATCCCAGGGACGGGGGAGCCTGGTGGGCTGCCGTCTATGGGGTTGCACAGAGTCAGACACGACTGAAGCGACTTAGCAGCAGCAGCAGCAGCCGCATCATAATAAAGCATATTTTGAGTGAAACTGAAAACACTGGAAATTTGAAGGGGTAGACGTCCAACCCTGACCATTCGGCTCCCATACACCTCATATGGCCCCTGAAGCCCTTTTAACAACCACAGATGAGAGGCTCCAAGTCATAAGAGGGTCAGGCAACCTCACGACGCAGTGACACAGAAGAAGAAAGCCTTTCAAAACAGCCACATCTTTTGGTTGTTTACAAAATCTGTCCAAGTAACTGAAATGCACTTTGCTGTCCTCTGCTCCTCTGCTTAGTGTGTGACAAACCAGCAACCTCTCCAAATGGCAGGAAACAACAAAATGAGAAATATGTACACATGTGCTTCGTGCAGGAGATGGAACATTATGCAGGTTTTCGCCTAATGACTGTCTCCTGAGGGAGTAATTAGGATTTGGTGCACTGCTCACTGGAGCTACCTCAGCTTCTCTGCCAGAGAATTCTGAGAAAAGGTTTGTTGTTTCAGTTTCAAAATCGCGTTTGAGGCCAACTCTTTGACTAGAGTGCATGTAGGGACAAGCATCAGGGACGTTCAGCAAGTGGTGTTTGTGTTCACATTCTCTCTCTGCACCTCGGATCCATGACAGGTTCACTTTTCAGAAGCCTAATAAGAAAATGATCTTAAGAAATGGAAAGTGGAGTTTCTAACTGCCAGAGGTCTGATTTTTATTTTTAGATATTAAGATGAGGGCTCTTCTAAGGAGGCTGTGAGGGGTTCTTGGTCACGCCTCTTGTGGGTGGACGTTTATTTCCAGATTGAGAAATGCGACCCTGCCCAATTTTGAAGGCCCAGTTTGAGCCAAACAAAATCAACCCAAAGTGTTAGTCCACTTGGAAGAAGGGCTATTGCCAGTTCAAATCTAATGCTGTCTCTGACTGGCAATGAAATCCATCTATAAACCAGTAAGTAACTCTATGATTTTTTTAACATTTCTAAAGTGGCCTTCCCTCCCCCAATTTCCTTCCAGCATAGACCAGCTCCCTGGAGGATCTTGGCCAAGGAGGCCTATTAGAATGAACTGGTTATATGTTTCTGCCCAAAACCTTTCATGACTTTGGAAGAGCCAAGAAAGAAGGAGCTATTATTTCTAGGATACAACCTTATTTACCTCATTTCAAGACAGAACTAATTGCAACAGTGGTTTTGAATAGCACATCAGTGAACCTGGGACAACTAAAGGATAAAAGGCTACCTGTAGTTGTACCACATACCACTGCCCCCTCTCTCACCTATGCAGAGCTATAATGTGTGCATGCCACCACACACATACACATACATCATGCACTCAATGCACACAACACACACACACCACATACAGATATATCATACACACATACACACCAAGAGATACCACATATGTATACAAATACCCACATGTATGCAAACACCCACATATATACCACACACATCATACACACATACCCCTTCATAGGCATACACAGCACATGCATACGCAGGCTACACAAACACATAATGTACACACATACTATAGACAAATGCATATACATACAAATTACACACACCATCCTTTCCACACACCTGTTCACATAATAAACCTGAACATGCAGCATTTGCAAAAACACACCACAGACATACATACACACTGCATATAAATTCACTACACCAACACTTGATCAACTCAGTAGCAGGTCTTGAAGAAACACTAACTTCTTCCCTTTGATCACAGCACAGCTATTTTAATTCTTGTGTCTATGTGAAAGGTATGGCTGTCCCATTTGACTCTCTGCTTTGAGGTACCAAAGGAAATGCTTGCCCTATATATGCTGCTGCAGGAGGCAGGGCTCCTGATGCTTCAGCACAAGAGTTCTGGAATCAGCCTGCCACAGGGAAGCAGAGTCCACCTCTCTGTTGGGCAGCTTACCAGGTGGGTGTCCTCAAGTGAGTTATTTAACCCCTAAAAGTCACAGTTTTTCACCAGTCACTTGAAAGTATAGCTAGTTCATAGGCTTTTAATGAGAGTTAAATTAGACAAAATGCTCAGACCACTGGGGCAAAAAGCATGCCCTTAACATGTAGTAGGTGCAATTACGAGGGAACCCCGGGTCTCCTGCATTGCAGTCGACTCTTTATCATCTGAACCTCCAGGGAAGCCCAACTCTTATCCTACCACCTCCTAAATGTCAGGCTAATAACATCAACCCATTTCTAACACTATGGACTGAGTCTAGTAAGGAACCACACAGTTTTAGAGTATCTGGGAAAAAGACCCAAAGCCATCTTGATTGTGGAATTTGAAGTCCATTCTGGAGGAGATCCTTATAGTCAAAGCTATGGTCTTTCCAGTATTCATGTACAGATGGCTGTGAGAGTTGGATCATAAAGAAGGTTGAATGCTGAAGAATTAATGCTTTCAATTTGTGGTGCTGGAGAAGACTCTTGAGAGTCCCTTGGACAGTAAGGAGATCAAACCAGTCAATACTAAAGGAAATCAATCCTGAATATTCATTGGAAAGGACGGATGCTGAAGCTGAAGCTCCAATAATTTGGCCACCTGATACAAAGAGCTGACTCATTGGGAAAGACCCTGACACTGGGAATGATTCAAGGCAAAAGGAGAAGAGAGCGACAGAGAATGAGATGATTGGATGGCATCGCCAATTCAGTGGACATGAACTTTGTTGAACTCTGGGAGATGGTGAGGGACAGGGAGGCCTGCTGTGATGCAGTCCATGTGGTTTCAAAGAGTCAGACACAACTTAGCAACTGAACAAATACAACAACAGGAGGAGAGAGGGCCTTGCAGATAGCTTAAGTCCCCGAGTCGCCTTACTAAAACTCAGCTTCCCAAGATTGTTCCGAAACGTGGAAGGGACTCAACAAGACAGTCAAGACTTTTTCCCAGTGGCACTTGCAAGAGAACTACAAAGAAAAATCTGTGAGGAAAATAAAAGAAAAAACTGCACAGAAAGAGAGGAAGGAAGAAAGAGAGAGGGAGGGAGGGAGAGAGGAAGAGCATGAGAGAGAGAATTCATTCTATCCCAAAAGAATTGCAGGGGAAACACAAGACCCCACTTATCTACATGTGCTTCCAAAGGATATGGGGAGAGGAGATGGTAGGTTCAGGAAGGCTGGAGGAACAAGGCCAGATACCCTGGAAACATAGCAACAAAAATCCCTTCTTTCTCCTGTTTTCTTTGTCCAGGCCAGAGGGGAAAAGCCTCAGGAAATCAGGCCTATTAGTGGAGGAACTGAGAGACTCTTTCATAGATGTTCTAAAAGAAAGATCTATAAAGTGCTACCAGAGGTCATGGTAGAGCTTCACCTCTCTTTCCTTGCCCAATACAAACGTTCCCCTTCTTCCAAAGGCTGCAGAAGCACAGGTCAGGTAGAGCCTTGGAAAAGGGGTAGGGGTGGTGCGAGGATTGCTAGGAAGGCCAGAAGAGCTGGGGCAACCAGGGCCCCATCCCCCAGGAGAACCACCCTAATCAGGGGGATTCTGGGAATTGAGCACCTTCCCCAGCTCTGCAGATCATCTGGTCTTTAATGCTTTCATATCATAGAAGAATGCTTCTTCTCAGTTCTGGGAAAGCCAGTGCTCTTCTTCTGTCCACGAGTAAATAAGATGAGATGAGATGGTGATGATAGTTCCATGTTCATGGAAGAGAGGCACTGCTTTTTCAGGAGCCAGGAAAAATATACCCTATAGGAAACGCTATTTACAAATGATTAAAATGTGTGCATAGACATACACAGGCAAGCAGAGGAGAAGAGAACAGGCTCAACCTTGTGGTCATGGGGCCTTATAATGAACAAGACAGCTGAAAGCCAGGGAGGTGAACTCACCTTTGAAATTGATAAGAGTCATTGTTTGGCTTTGCTTTATCTTTATTTTGATCTGAGGTTGCTTCTCCTATCACTTTCTTCCTGGACACAGTGTCTTATTTTCTGTGTGGAGACTGAGGAAAATTGTTCGTTCCATGTAAGGGCAATACACTCCCCTCCTTTTGTCTTTTTCAGGAAATTAGTAGCTCCTGTTCCATTAACTGGAGTGTTTTGCCTTATCTCAATTCTATAAGTAAAGTGGGAACTTCAAGGCCATAATTTAGAATTATTCTGTGTAATTTATCCTAAATGGATTCTCTTCTCATTGCCACGTTTATCTCTACCTTACTAAAGATTATTTTCAGGCTTGCCTAAAGGCCCACGATTGTCCTCTCTTTGAAGCTGAAGTCTTTAGAAAAAGTAATGAATGTGACAGGCTTCTGAAGTAACCTCTATCCTTTTATAGCCAAATGCACTTCTTGTCATTTTAGAACCCAGTCTCTACATCCTTTTATACTTTATTTTACAGGTGACCTGGGAAACTCTTTTAATCAGATGATACCTGCTCATTGTTCCAGAACAATCTTAACAGAAATTTGTTACTTTTAAAACTTTATTTGAAATTCGAGGCCTAAAAATAGCATTCAGTTATTAGGCAGAAATTTCAACATACTCTTCTATCACATAAATACCAAAGGTGAGGATGAATACTAAGGATGCAGGTTAATGTGGCAGCTTTTACATTGTACCATTCAGTTTCAAGAGAAAATTCATAGACCTAAAAGCTGGCTGATGCTTTCCTAGAATGCACCGATTTCCCTAATTGAGTTTTTCATGACTGGTATTTGTTCTGATTGGTCAGAACCTGTGTTATGCCAGTGGTCAAGTAATGTACCATCTAGTTCAATTGTAGTCCTATATTAAGAATAAGTCAGATCTCAAAGACGTTAAATGATTTCATGAGAGTCATATAGACAGTAGATAGCCAAGACTGGGTCCTGTCATTGAATTCCACTTCAATACCCTTTTCACTAACTTCTGTGGTCATCCAAAGATGTGTAATCACACACAGTGTTCTAACAAGACTCCACTGTTTCAAAAACTGAAAGGAGGCATTACAATTCAATATACTAGCTCAATTATTCTACAGCATATCACAGTTCTCTAAAAATACATAGATTGTTACAGCTTATAATAAACACAAATATCTCTTCTCTGACCACGGCATGATAGAAACCAAGCTCAGAAAGGTCCATTCAGGGGCAGTAGAAGGAAAATTAAACTTACCAGTTTCTCTAGATTCTAGTCTTGATTGCCACCAACAATTCTGTGACTTTGGATAAAGCCCTTAGTTTTCACATGGAATATTGGGCATGTCTAAAAGAGAGGTGCTTCTGTTGAGCTTCTCAGGTTAGTGGTTGGACTACGTGGTGATTGAGATTGTTTTCGACACTGAAGTTCTATTATTTCCTGATTTGTTTACCAGGAAGTCAGTTTAATACATTCTCTTTTATTGACCCTTTCAAGGAGCTTCACTTCCAGCACAGATGGCCGCAGTAGAATCCAACCCCATATGCGGAAAACCAACCAACAATTACAAGTAACCCATTGTAGCAAAGACTGCTAGTCATTGATCAATTCCATTTGCTTCTTCTTTCTGATAGTAAACCCCCCAACCCAAATTTTCAATGGGTTCAAGACCTTCCAACTACAAATGACAATTTCTAACCTCCATTGCAACTAGGTGTGGCTTTGTGCCTAAGTTCTCACTATTGACATGTGAGCCATGAGTGGTATATATAACTTGTAGGTTTTATTCTTTACTAGAAGGGAAATGCCTTCCATTTCCTCTTTTTCCCTTCCCCTGTCTGGAGGAGAGTTGTTATAGCCAACGTGGACACAGAAATGGAAGCTATATGTTAACCGTAACAGAGTTAATACATCAGCTCTGTATTATCTGCTTCTAGACATAAGAAAAAATAAATCTCACTGCATTGTGAGCCTTTGTTTTAGCAGCTTAGATGGTTCATCCAATGGTACAGCCATCAGTGAATGCTGCCATTGAATAAAATGCATAATCCAAGCAGGATACTTCAGCCTTGAATTATATTTAGCAGTGACCTAGCCCACAGCATTAAGGTTCCATTTACAAAGAGATTGTTTTAGTTATACACTGTTGTTGTTCAGTAGCTAAGGCATGTCTAACTCTCTGCAACCCCATGGGCTGTAACACACCAGGCTTCCCTGTCCTTCTCTATCTCCTGGAGTTTGCTCAAACTCATGTCCATTGAGTCAGTGATGTTTTCTAATCAACTCCTCCTCTGCCACACTCTCCTCCTTTTGCCACCAATCTTTCCCAGCATCAGGGTTTTTTCCAATGAGTTGGCTCTTTGCATCAGGTGCCCAAGGTAATGGAGCTTCAGCTTCAGCATCAGTCCTTCCAATGAATATTCAGGGTTGATTTCCTTTAGGATTGACTGGTTTGATCTTCTTGCTGTCAAAGGGACTCTCAAGAGTCTTCTCCAGCACCACAGTTCTAAAGCATCAATTCTTTGGAGCTCAGCCTTCTTTATAGTCCAACTCTCACAGCCATCTGTACATGACTACTGGAAAAACCATACCTTTGACTATACAGACCTTTTCAGCAAAGTGATGTCTCTGCTTGTTAATACACTTTCTAGGTTGGTGCTAATCTGCCAGAAATGTAAGAGCCTCAGGTTCGATCCCTGGGTCAGAAAGATCCCCTGAAGAAGGGCATGGCAACCCAATCTAATATCCTTGCCTGGAGAATTCCATGGAGACAGGAGCCTGGTGGGCTACAATCCATGGGGTCACAAAGAGTCAGACATGACTGAGAGACTAACACTTCTATGTTGGTCACAACTTTCCTCCTAAGAAGCAATAGTCTTTTAATTTCATGGCTGCAATAAATATCCACAGTGATTTTTGAGCCCCCCAAAATAAAATCTGTCACTGCTTCCACTCTTTCCCCCTCTATTTGCCATGAAGAGATGGGACCAGATGCCATGATCTTAGTTTTTTGAATGTTGAGCTGGAAGCCAGCTTTTTCAGTCTCTTCTTTCATCCTCATCAAGAAGCTCTCTAGTTCCTCTCCACTTTCTGCCATTAGGGTGGTATCATCTGCATATCTGAGGCTGTTGCTATTTCTCCTGGCAAGGTTGATTCCAGCTTTTGATTCATCCAGCCTAGCATTTCACATGATGTACTCTGCATGTGAGTTAAATAAACAGAGTGACAATATACAGCACTGTCATACTCCTTTCCCAATTTTGAACTAGTCAGTTGTTCCATGTTTAGCAGTGTCCTAGCCCACAGTATTAAGGTTTAATTTACAAAGAAATTGTCTTAATTATAAACTAAGACATCTCAAATTTCATAGTTCATAACACCTGCTTAAGGCCAATGATGTTTTTCATCTAATATATCCTGTAAAATAATGGTAGACTGAATCCTTATCCTCCTAACTTTAACATATTATAGCCAATATGCTTTCAAAAAATGTCAATTGCAATAAATACTCTCACAGTACAGAAACATAGTATAAACTATAAACACTATATAAAATATAAGCCAACAAAGTAATCAGTATTGGGTTGTAACAGCCACCAGATTGTCTTTCGAAATATGTTTCTTCAGATAAAAGATCTTTGTGAATCCTGAAATCCCAGGAACGCAAGGACCAGAAATCCCTAACCTTTCTGCCAGTGTACCAGCAGAATTATTTACAAAAATTTCACTTTATTTGTCAGTTCCCTACAATCTCTTCTTTAACACTAGGCTAAAACATAAATAATCATATGAGCATGTAAAAGCAAGATTTGATATTTTATCGGCATCTAACTTGAGAATAAAGCTTATTCATGGCAATTGTGGCAAATGCTGCAGTGTGGTTCACTCAACAGCCACCCCAATCTCCTTCTAGCATGCCTTCCTGTGAAGTAAAGACTGGAAAGCTAAACCCCACATTGCCCTGAGGATTCTGTATGGGACTTGCGTTCTTCTCAGCCAACTCACATTCTGTAGGCTACCTGACACTTCATATTAAATCTCTTTCTGTTTATACTGACTAACCTCAATTCTATTTCTGTAACTAAGAACCCTGACTACTACAGTGCTATTTTAATTCTCTCCATCTTTAAGGATTGAACGTGTAAGGAGGTTCATGGGACATATTTTTTACAGGTATCTTTTTATCATTGGCAATTTTAACATTACTTTGTTGAGGGAAAGAAAAGGCAGCACTAGTCAGGAGGCGGGTCTTGGGAGCTCTGAGCACTAATCAGAAGTGCTAAATAGCTACTTTCTTATTCCAGACTTACTCACTAGCCATCTTCAAAGACACAGTCATTTTCACACCAATGTCGATGTGGAAGTCAATGCTGGGAGACCAGAGACCAGCTGAGCTTTTGGATAGAGTGTTTTAATAATTTATTATACCTTTAGAGGTCAAAGGAGTGATCAACAAGAATTAGAAACACTCTAACAATCCTTAGAGGAACTGTCAAGCCTGCTTCATGTAGGTTTGTTTTTCCTGAAGTGTGATGCCCAACCAGCAACATCAGGATCACCTGGAAACTCCTTAGAAATGCAAATTCTCACACTCGTACAAACCCAACTTGCTTAATCAGAAGCTCAGGATTGGGACTTCCCAAGTGGTCCAGGGGTTAAGAATATACCTGCCAAGGCAAGGAACACAGGTTCGATCCCTACCCCAGGAAGAGGTCTCAGAGGAACTAAGCGTGTGGGCCACCGCTAGTGAGCCTGTGCACCCTAAAGCCTGGGCTCTTCAACAAGAGAAGCCCACACTCTCTGCAATTAAAGAAAGCCCACGCACAGCAACAAAACCCCAGCACAGCCAAAAGTAAATAAATAAAATTTTTTAAAAAAGAACTCAGGGTTGAACCCAGAAATCTGTTTTAACCAGAAGATTCTAATATATGCTCAAGCCTGAGGACCACTCATGTAGATCATCCAACCCTAACTGAGGTTAAATGGAGTTTAAGAAAAATAGTGAGCAGGTCAGGAAAGATAAAAGATAATTGAATAAATAGGTCTTGGACTTAAAAGGAAGCTCATGTGAGAAATAGAATATAAATTTAATCCCTTTCCCATATAAAACAGAAAAAGCTCTACTGGAAAGGACATTGTGCTGGGAATTTGAATCAATGGGCTTGAATTTTGGATTTTTAATTAATAGGTAACTTTGAACTAATTATTTATATAAGTTTTCTAGAATTTCATTTTCTAATTTGTAAAATGAAATAATGGGATGAGATGTTCTCTAGCACTCACAACTTCTGTCTTCTCTCTGTTCTGGACAAAATTAACACTGTTATCCTTGATTAGCTTCCTATTACTTCCTTAGCATCATGACCTTTCCAGTATAAACCTATCAGGTTCATACTGGAAAGGTCATGATGCTAAGGAAGTAATAGGAGAAGGCAATGGCACCCCACTCCAGTACTCTTGCGTGGAAACTCCCATGGACGGAGGAGCCTGGTAGGCTGCAGTCCATGGGGTCGCTAAGAGTCGGACACGACTGAGCGACTTCACGTTCACTTTTCACTTTCACGCATTGGAGAAGGCAATGGCAACCCACTCCAGTGTTCTTGCCTGGAGAATCCCAGGGATGGGGGAGCCTGGTGGGCTGCCGTCTATGGGGTCACACAGAGTCGGACACGACTGAAGCACTGAGCAGCAGCAGCAGCAGCAGTAGAGAGTTCCTAGCATTTTATTCATATTTTTGTACTTAGGAGCAGTACCGGGAGGAAAATTAACAAAAGATAATGTAGTTCTCCACCCCAAGTCAATAGTCCAGGAGTATACTTCAGCTTAATTCAGGACTGATAAAATTCACTAGATAACTGAAAGGCCAATGCAATATTTAAAAGATACTGGAAATAAACAATATACTAGAAATGTGTACAAATTACTTGCATGTATCTTCTATATTATTGATGATTTTGATTGAGTCAGGTAGTAATTACACTTTCGAGAACCACAAATGACATCTCTTAACAATGTAGAAATATTGCAACATTGACAGGAGGTTGTGTCCACTCAGTAAACTTGGGAACCGTAGGGGAAAAAAGGTCCTCTGTGTAACTGAAGTTATTTTGTAAGGAGGAAAGGAGAACTTGGCCTATGTGTAAAGAAATAGAGGCTTCCCTGGTGGCTCAGTGGTAAAGAACTCGCCTGCCAATGAAGGAGATACAGGTTCAATCCCTGGGTCAGAAAGATCCCCTGGATAAGAAAATGGCAACCCACTCCAGTATTCTTGCCTGGAGAATCTCATGGACAGAGGAGCATGGTGGGCTACAGTTCATAGGGTCACAAGAGTCGGACTTTACTTAGCGACTAAACTACCACTAAAAATATAGGGGCCAAGAATTAATCAGTTAATAAATTTGCTGAAGATGGAAATGCAAACACTTTGCAAAGCTATAAAGTAGTAAATTAATAAAGAGGGTAGAAAAAGGTACAGCAAAAATATGTATTCCTTACAGTTGAGACTGTATATTCCTCCCCACTACCTTTTTTGGCAGATAATGAGTACTTAGTAAATTTGAGATTAAATGAATGAATAAAGTTTGAGATTGAGAATATTTTTAACTCTTTGTATATAATCACAAAAAAACCCCACAATATTATAGCTTTTTGTTTCAAGCAAGAGCAAGTTATTTTACTTTTGAAAAGCCTAAACTATAGTTCAGTTCAGTTCAGTTCAGTCGCTCAGTTATGTCCAACTGTTTGAGACCCCATGGAGTGCAGCATGCCAGTCCTCCCTGTCCATCACCAACTTCCAGAGTTTACCCAAACTCCTGTCCATTGAGTCGGTGATGCCATCTAACCATCTCATCCTCTGTTATCCCCTTCTCCTCTTGCCTTCAATCTTTCCCAGCATCAGGGTCTTTTCAAATGAGTCAGCTCTTCGCATCAGGTGGCCAAAATATTGGAGTTTCATCTTCAATATCAATCCTTCCAATGAACACACAGGACTGATTTCTTTCAAAGTTTTGCAAAGTCGATAAGATGAGCATGAAAATTTCATGCAAGTTTCATTGTACTGGGCCTTGTGAAATTACAAATATTCACTGCTTATTGTTTACAAAAATGGAATATTTAAATGATGCATTTTTTTTTCTTGTCTAGGAGACCATTACCTATGTTTAGAAAACTGATTAGTTCTCTCTTTGTAAGCACTGAGTAATAAAGAGTTAATCATGACACTAGATGGGGTGGCACCAACACATGTTATTAAGACAAGACCCCTCTCCCCTTAAAACATGTGACTGCCAATCATCTACAGGGGTAATTTCAGAACACAGATCTTCTTTTAAAAAATAAATGAAACACAATGTTGTTTCAGAGATATTAGCAGAAAATGCTTAGAAGAGAGTCTTAAAAATAGAAAGTTTTAAAATTAGATACTGGTGATGGTTGCATAATTCAGTGAATAGACTAAAAAATGATGGAATTGTACACTCAAAATTGAATTCATGATATATCTATTACATTCCAAAATATTTTTTTAAATAGAAGAGACTAGGCTACAGAGAATGGAAATACAAATGTACTCTGTGGACCATTCTGCAGCGTAGAAGGAGGAGGAGAACATTATGCCAAACCCCAGACATCTGTCTGGTTGCTAGCCAACTTTCACAGTATCCCCTGTGCAAAGATTGTATGTCGCAGTTCACACCCTTGCCAAGTCATGAAAATAAATATACATGCAGTATTAATAGCTCTGGTATTTTCAGCATGATACTTGAATTCTGGAAAGGGATTCCCTGAACAGTCCTAAACTGAAGCATGGTGAGGACTGTCATCTTTGCAAAATGCCATTTGAGTCTTTCTGGGAAGGATCTGTCTCAGATCCTCTTGTCCAGTCAGGCTCAGAAGGCTGGCTGTAGGAAATAAGATAAATGCAGGGTTACTTAGAAGTGGTGATTCTTAAACTGGAGGAAGTAAAGGTCAGGAATCTCAGATGAAAGGTGAGAAAACTCAGAAAAGTGTAAATGTGCACAGACTCAATTTTATATACAACATCAAGGTCCCCAAGGGCCTTGGAATCCCCTCTATGGACTTCATTTAAGAATCCTTGGCCTATACTCTGTATAGCATGCCTTGCAGTCTATTAGAGTATTTCAGTGAAATTTAATATTGAAAACTAAATACTAAGATTTTAGAGATGCTCTAAAGAGTTTATCTTTTACTATCACAAATACGGGGGTCCTTAATTTCTTGACTAGAACTTACAACAGCTTCTAAAGGGAAGCAAATGACACTGGACAATGGAAGGAAGACCTCAGCAGTCAGAAGTCATAATTACTTTATGTTTTCATTGTCTTTGGCTTCTCTCTGTGGATTTTTTCCCCACTTATCACACACAATATTATCCTTTCCTTGTGCATTTTTGACATTGTATTTCCAACAACATATGTTACTTGCCCTGGACTGTGTTAAGTAAGAATCTCAAGACAAGGTTTTGTATGTATTTTTTAAAAATCATCTTTTTATTTAGTTAGTTTTGGTTGTTCTAGGGCTTTTCTCTAACTGTGGTGAGAGGAGGCTAATCTCTACCTGTGGTGCATGGGATTCTCATTTGCAGTGGCATCTCCTGTTGTTGAGCACAGGCTCTAGGGTGCATGGGCTTCAGTAGTTGTGGCACGTGGGCTCAGTATTTGCCGCTCCCGAGCTGAAGAGCACAGTCTCAGTAGTTGTAGCGCATGAGTTTAGTTGCTCCAGGGCATGTGGGATCTTCCCAGATCAGAGATGGAACCCTGTCTCCTGCATTGTCAGGTGGATTCTTTACCACTGAGCCATTGAATCTATTTTTTAAACACTTTGCAAAAAGCGTATCTTTTTTTAAGGGATGAAACCAAAGGTGGCAAGAATTTATTAAGCATATATGTACTCTCAGCATCATATTTAAATGCCATGGAGAATACAAAGCAAAACTAACTGCTTCATTTAGAGAACTCACTATCAACTGATGAACGAAAGGCAATGAAAGAATGAAAGGATAATTGTTTCTAAGTATTTACATTCATAAACCATAAAATATATTTCAAATAGAGAAGTGTTTTATATTTCACCATCTGACCTGCATATACTAAAAACTGAGTTCTCTATGAGTATTGCACTGAAACACAAAAATTTAGAGGGGGGTGGTGATGGGGGGAGATATGTCAACACTTACCAAAAAGCATTTGTTTCTTGGCACTCTGCACAACTCCATGCTGTAAAATATGTACTTAAAAAATTATAAAGGCATGGCCCTTGTACTGAAGTTATCTACAATCCAAGTTTCAGTTCAGTTCAGCTCAGTCCCTCAATCATGTCAGACTATTTGCAACCCCATGGACTGCAGCACACCAGGCTTCCTTATCCATCACCAACTCCTGAAGCCTGCACAAACTCGTGTCCATCGAGTCAGTGATGCCATCCAACCATCTCACCCTCTGTCATACCCTCTCTCCTCCCGCCTTCAATCTTTCCCAGCATCAGGGTCTTTTCCAATGAATCAGTTCTTCGCATCAGGTGGTCTAAGTATTGGAGTTTCCGCTTCAGCATCAGTCCTTACAATGAATATTCAGGACTGATTTCCTTTAGGATTGACTGGTTTGATCTTCTTGTGGTCCCAGGGACTCTCAAGAGTCTCCTCCAATACCTCATTTCAAAAGCATCAATTCTTCAGCACTCAGCTTTCTTTATGGTCCAACTCTCACATCCATACATGACTACTGGAAAAACCATAGCTTTGACTAAGTGGACCTTTGTCAGTAAAGTGATGTCTCTGCTTTTTAATATGCTGTCTAGGTTGGTCATAGCTTTTCTTCCAAAGGGCAAGTGTCTTTTAATTTCATGGCTGCAGTCAGCATCTGCAGTGATTTTGGAGCCCAAGAAAATAATAATGTCTCACTGTTTCCATTGTTTCCCCATCTATTTGCCATGAAGTGATGGGACCGGGTGGGACAATCCAAGTTTATCTTTCCCAGTTGATGAGAAAGAAACAGTTGCTTTCTTTTTTGCCTACTGAAGCTCCAACAGGAAGTGTCAAAGGAGAAATCTGTTCCTGCAAGATTCTCAACCAGAGACAGAAGCATCTCCATCAGAAATATAGCAAATAGGACTGTTTTCCTGAGATTTCTAACCTAATTAGCCAGATGAAAACATCGATCAGATATTCCTTTGCTCATGTGTTTGGAGATGATAAAAAAAATGTTGAATGCATTTTCTCCTTTGCTATCTATGTAACACAGGCTGTGTCACTTGAGGCAAAAGGAGATTGAAAAAAACAAATTTGCAGGTTGTTTAGAAAGACAACAGAGCTGGAATGGAAGTGAAGGAGCCCAGACCAGTTCTTGGATTCCCAACCAATTCTCATTTAATTTAAAAGAATGTATAATTTTTTTTAATCCCTAAACCAAGCTAAGACTAAGCGGATGGTTATAGGAATGAATGAAGTTAATAGACTCAATCAGGATTTTATTGAAGGGTCTTTTTATGTGATAACAACACAATCCTGAACCATAGTCAATCAGTGATGTTACTTGAAAGAGAGACATCTTAAATCCAGTGTGCGCTTGGCTCTTAGCTGCCAGCCCTGAACTGTCCCTTTAATCAGGCTCATTTTAGCATATTAGACATCATACAGTCACATTCCACAGACAGTAGTCTTGAATTATGTGTACATGTTTTACTTTTTATTACAGATATAACATTCACATAGAAAAATACTTAAAATATACATATGCTGCTAAGCTGCTGCTAAGTCGCTTCAGTCGTGTCCGACTCTGTGCGACCCCATAGACGGCAGCCCACCAGGCTCCGCCGTCCCTGAGATTCTCCAGGCAAGAATACTGGAGTGGTTTGCCATTTCCTTCTCCAGTGCATGAAAGGGTAAAGTGAAAGTGAAGTCGCTCAGTCGTGTCCGACTCTTAGTGACCCCATGGACTGTAGCCTACTAGGCTCCTCCGTCCATGGGATTTTCCAGGCAAGAGTACTGGAGTGGGGTGCCATTGCCTTCTCCAAAAAAATATACATATACTCTTTGACAATTATTTAAACAAACAATACGATCCAGGTCAAGAAATAAAATACCATCAGCACCCCAAAAACCCTCTATGTATCACTCTCCCCCGTAGATAAACACTATCTTATTTGTGTTAATCATTTTCTTGCTTTTCTTTTTAGAGTTATTCTTTATGTGTATACATTCCTAAATAATAGAATTTGGTTTTGTCTGTTTTTGAATTTCACAGGAATAGAATCATAACGTAGGCATTTTTATGCCATTGGAGAAGGAAATGGCAACCCACTCCAGTATTCTTACCTGGGAATACTGGCGGGCTAATTTCTTTGTTGAAATTTTCAGTTATGACAACTTCCATAATTTCTAGGTGTTGCCTATAACTGTCTTTTGTTTATTTACATTACTATTTAGTATTCTAGTTTATTTTTCCATCATGCATAGATCCTGGGGCGCATGTGCAAGCATGTCTTTAAAGTGTATTCCTGGAATTTCTGAGCCATAGGGTGTATATATATTTTCAACTTTTCTTAATAACATTATTAGCTTCCTTTCAATGTGATTCTTACCGCCTAATTTTAGCCAATCTGGTCAATAGGTCATCGCCATTTCAATGTTTATTTTTCTAATTGCTAATGAGGTTTGTTGTTCATTGTTGAGGTTAAGCACCTTTCTCTATGTCCACTGACCTCCACTATTTCTTAATTTAATAATAAGCATCTGACTAACTGAGATTATCTTTGTTCATCACATTCACATACAGAAAGTAGCTTGACCATTTTCTAGTCAATTTGGAATGATTTCATCTATGTGATTATGAAAATGTCATTATCAACTCTGCCTTAATTCTCACGTCACTGAAACAGCCCACAAAAGATGGAATTTTGTTAAATCTACTGCCTCGTGTTTTAAAGCAATATTTAAAATCTCAGCCTATATCTAGTCCTTAAGCCGATCATAGTGAAGTTGTGCAAGATAAAAGATGGAACTTGAGTTTTTCCTGCCACAAAAAGAACCCTGTTTGGTACAGAAATTGAGGACTTCAGATCCATCAATGCAGGGCATTATAATAAGCTACTGTTTATTGAACTGGTCTATTTTCTGAGTGGAGTTACAGACTTTGATATTTAGGGTAACACAAAGATTCTCTCTTCTAACTGAAAGAGCCCTAGAATTTCAGCATATGAGTAATATGCTATCATGTTTCTTATAGAGGCATTCTTTAACTATGCCTCTCACATACCCCAAAGGATGAAGGGCAAGCTATACTCTCAGTGATAAACAGCGTTTTCGGACTGAGTCTCTGTTTGGCAGAAAGGTAACCGCTCTGCATAACCTTACTGTGCAGAACAAAGAAACTCCCTCTGCCTGGCACTAATCTTTTAATCCTCTTGGATCATTGCCTTACTATCTTCTTCTATCTGTTTTTGCTGTCTTTCTATTGCAAATAAAAAAGAAAATCTTTTCATAAAAAACTGGAAAATATCTTTATAAAGCACATTTTAACTACTAATTTTGTTGGATATAAGCTTAAATGAAACTCTTCATTTTTTCTCAAATTCCTTAATGTATATCTAGTTTCTACTTCTTTTCTATTTCGTAAAAAATATTTCCAAGACTTACTCACAAAATAAGTATACTTCTTCAGTGTATAACTACAGAGAAACACAAATGAATGGAAAGCTATTCAAAATGCATAACTGCACAAACAGCAAAGAAAGCATTCAAGGCATATATCTTCCTGAGCCTTTTTGTTTATTTTGCTTTTTTACTCTCCTTTTCAGAATAAATACGAAACTTGCCAGCAACCACTAAATTCAGAATACGAAGGAAAAATAACTTGTGTGAAATGCTATGTATAAACAGCTAACCAATTGCCAATCAGATGAAAATAAAATCAATTGTTCAGCTGAAATGAATAATAAATTCAGTTAGTACAGTTGCTTTATCTGGCCATTGCCTTAATATCTTCACGAAGCACATTAGAGAAGTAGGATTGCCTAAGTGTGTTACCACATTGACTCTTTATCAGAGGTGTACGCATGGGGCAATTTTCCTAAATGGGTAACTGCTCCTAGTTTTCTAAAAAATATTTCTAACAAGCAAACTTTTACTCAGTTTATGTCACAATATGTTAAAACATTCTCTTTCCATTGAAAAGTATTTTATATTTACATGAGATAATGTATTCAATATAATACCCCTAATACCCAGCACAGTGGTAAATACTGGGTCAACACTCAAGTGTTTGTTGAATAAGTAATGTGGCCTGCAATTTACCTTGTGTATGTGTGTGTGTGGCCTACAATTGATTTCATTTTGAAGGTTTAATTTGAAAATAAGGTATGCTTATTCTTTTAAATACGGACCTATAAAATCTCCAGTTTAGGCAGGTTAAAGCTTTGTAGTCAAATGACTCTAAATGCAAAGCAATAGAATCCCTCAAACCCTTTTTCTCCAGCAACCAGCATGAGCTTCAAAAATCCAACCAGTAAATCTTGAATTATGAAAACAAAGATTAAACACATTTTAGAATTTGTTTGTGGGGATAAAATTTTTATGACAACATCAGAGAAGGGCAAATATTGCATCCTACTCAGTTCCAACAGGGTATAATGAAAAGAACATGGCCATTAACTCCACTCATAGTTGTTCAACAAATATCTTTTGAGAATCTATGTCAGGTACTGTGTCCAAAAAAGATTTTTTTTTTTAATTAGAAAAAAAAAAAAACCCCAAACCCCAAAAACAGTCTGTCAATCTTACACTTGTTTGGGGGGGGTGGGGGTGAAGATGAACACATCAAGTCCTGTGTTCAAATCTCATTTTTACCACGTGTACAAATTATTTAAAATCCCAAAGCCTCAACTTTCTCACCTGTAAAGGTTAGGAACTGTTTGCCCATTTCTTAATAGGTTACTAGAAACATGAAACATGGCAGTGAACATATAGTAACAATCCCAAAGGAAATCAACCCTGAATATTCATTGGAAGGACTGATGCTGATGCTGAAGCTCCAGTACTTTGGCCCCTGACATGAAGAGCCAACTTACTGGAAAAGACCCTGATGCTGGGAAAGATTGAGGGCAGGAGGAGAAGGGGGCAACAGAAAATGAGATGATTGGAGGGAGTCACCGACTCAATGGACATGAGTTTGAGCAAACTCCAGGAGATAGTGAAGAACAGGGAAGCCTGGTGTGCTGCAGATCATGGGGTCACAAAGAGGCAGACACAACTTAGTGAATGAACAACAATCCATGGTAGACCATAACACAGGTTAGCTCTTGTCAACTATTTCCTCTTCTCCTGCAAACAATAAGTGATTCTCAGTAAGACATGAGAAAGGTCAAGATATTTACATATTTATGACATAATTAATTATTTTGAGGTCCCTCAAAATCAGGGAACAGGTATCATAATCTACACTTTTGGGATACTTAATTTATAATAACAGATATATTACCTATGTGTTCAGATTTATCCTTCTATGTTTTGTTTATTAAACTGTTCATAACAACTTCCTTACCACTGTTACCTTGAGAGTGAAACAAAAATGCCCACAGAGTCCTTTAGCGCACAGGAAAAAAAAAAGATTGAGGAAGGATATTTTATCTGATTTGGTATCAAGGTGATGCTGGCCTCATAGAATGAATTCAGAAGTGTTCCTTCCTCAGGAATTCTTTAGAATAGTTTGAGAAGGACAGGTGTTAACTCTTCTCTAAATGTTTGATAGAATTCACCTTTGAAGCCATCTGGTCTTAGACTTGTTTGTTAGGAATTTAAAATTACTGATTTAATTTTATTACTTGTAATTGGTCTATTCATATTTTCTATTTCTCCCTGGTTCAGTCTTGGCAGATTATACATTTCTAAGAATTTATCCATTTCTTTTAGGCTGTCCATTTTATTGGTATGCTATTGTTCATAGTAGTTCTTATAATCCTTTATATTTCTGTGGTGTCCATTTTCATTTCTGATTTTATTGACTTGGGCCCTCTCTCTCTTTTTTCCTGATGAGTCTAGATAAACATTTATTAATTTTATTTATCTTTTCAAAGAACTAGCTTTTAGTTTTATTAATCTTTTTTATTGCTTTTTTATTCTCTATTTCACTTATTTCTGCTCCAATCTTGATGAGTTCTTTCATTCTACTAACTTTGGGTTTTGTTTGTTTTTCCTTTTCTAGTCTTTTTAGGTGTATGGCTTCCCTGGTGGCTCAGATGGTAAATCTGCCCGCAATACAGGAGACCCGGGTTCACTACCTGGGTCGGGAAGATCCCCTGGAGAAGAGAATGGCAACCCACTCTAGCAGTCTTGCCTGGAGAATCCCCATGGACAGAGGAGCCTAGTGGGCTACAGTCCACGGGGTTACAAAGAGTTGGACATGACTGAGCAACTACACTACACTTATGTTATTTGAGATTGTTCTTGTTTCCTGTGGTAAGTTTGTACTACTATAAACCTCCCTCTTAGAACTGCTTTTGCTGCATCCCATAGGTTTTGGACCATAAAGTTTTTGTTTTCATTTGTCTCTGGGTATTTTATTTTTTATTTTCTGTTTGATTTCTTTAGTGATCCACTTGATTGTTTACTAGTATATTGTTTAGCCTCCATGTATTTATGTTTTTTTTGCAGTTTTTTTCATATAGTTGACTTATAGCCTCATAGTGTTGAAGTTGGAAAAGAAGCTTGATATGATTTCAGTTTTCTTAAATTTACAGGGGCTTGTTTTGTGATCCAGCATGTGTTCTATCCTAGAGAATGTTCCATGTGCACTTGAATGAGTATTCTGTTCCTTTCAAATGAAATGTTCTTTATATATCAGTTACATTTATCTGACCTAATGTGTTATTTAAGACTAGCATTTCCTTACAGGCTGGAGACCTTAATAGATATTTTTTCCATGCAGATGCCTAAGAGGCACAAGAAAAGATGCTCAACATTCCCAATCATCTGGGAAATGCAAAGCAAAACTACAGTGTATATCACCTCACACTGTCAGATTGGCTAGCATGAAAAAGAACACAAATGACAAATATTGGCAAGGATGGGAGGAATGGGAACCCTCATACACTGTTGGTGGTAGTGGTAATATGAATTGGTACAGCCATTTGGAAAACAGTACGGAAGTTTCTCAAAAAAACTAAAAATTGAACTACTGTAGGACCAAGCAATTCCACCCCTTGGTATATATCCAAAAAACGAAAACAAAAAACCACACAATTATTTAAAAATATACATTCACATCAATGTTCATAGCAGCACTGTTTACAATTGCCAGAATATGGAAGCAACCTAAGTGTCCATCAAAAGATGAACAGATAAAGAAGATGTAATATAGATAGATGTGTGTTGTGCTTAGTCACTCAGTCATGTCCGACTCTTTGCAATCCCATGGACTGTAGCCTGCCGGGCTCCTTTGTCCATGGGGATTCTCCAGGCAAGAATACTGGAGTGGGTTGTCATGCCCTTCTCCAGGGGATCTTCCTAATCCAGGGATTGAACCCAGGTCTCCTGGATTGCTGGTGGATTCTTTACCATCTGAACCACCAGGGAATCCCAAGAATACTGGCGTGGGTAGCCTATCCCTTCTCCAGGGAATCTTCCCAACCTAGGAATCAAATTAGGCTCTCCTGCATTGCAAGTGGATTCTTTACCAGCTGAGCTACCTGGGAAGCCCAGTATAGATAGATAAATGGGTAGATATACAGTGGAATACTTCTCAACCATAAAAATGAATGAAACTTTGCCACTGGCAACAACACGGATGGGCTTGGAGTATATTATGCTAAGTGGGTAAGTCAGACAGAGAAAGACAAACACTGTATGATATCACAAAAATTTAAAAAAACAAATGTGGAATCCAAAAACTAAAACAAACTAGTAGATATAACAAAAAAGAAGCAGATTCACAGAAAAAGAGAACAAATTAGAGGTTATCAGTAGGGAGAGGGGAGGAGGAGAGGCAATATAGTGGTAAGGATTAAGATGTGAAAACCATTATAAAACAAGCGACAAAGTTATAGTGAACAACATGGGAAATACAGTTAATATTTTATAATAACTATAAATGAAGTATAACATTTAAACATTTAGGTAAACCACTGTACTGTACACTTGTAACTTACTCAATATTGTATATCAACTATACTTCAGTTTTTAAAAATACCAAAAAAAAATAAAGGGTTGAGAAAGCAGAAATGAAATAGAAATAAGAGAAGGACCAAAAATCTACACTACCTTGTACCAACCTTCTATTAGTTATCTAACAGTACAAAAGAATTTAGGTAATCTAAAAATCAGTGGAGTCAATATAAAAGTCAAGATTTTATAACTTTTCTTTAAATTGACCTCACTCATTTGACTGCATTTTTATTTTTGCTATTAATTTGACACAAATATTGGTGAAAACAACTTCATCTCTGCAGTTTGACATGATCAAAATATGCAGGAGTTTTGGGAATAGTGAAGGGTACTAATAAGTGACACAGTACAAATTAAATAATGTATTTACCAAATGTAGAAATATTGACATTCATAATAAACAGAGTTAAAGAAGTAAAAGGAAAATAACCCAAAAGAAAACAAAAAAAAGAGAGCAGACTAGAACAGGCAATTCATAGCAGAACAATATATGATCAAAGATGTTAAACTCTCACTAATAATTAATAGATTTTAAAGCATGAGGATCAGGTTAACAATATACACTTTTGAAAGTCGCTCAGTTGTGTCCGACTCTTTGTGATTCCACAGACTATAGAGTCGATGGAATTCTCTAGGCCAGAATACTGGAGTGGGTAGCCTTTCCCTTCTCCAGCGGATCTTCCTGATCCAGGAATTGAACCAGGGTCTCCTGCATTGCAGGCGGATTCTTTACCAACTGAGCTATCAGGGAAGCTCATATGTTTGTAAGAGTGTTCGTAAATTTTAAATTCTCTTAGAGTGTACTTGAGAATGTAAATTCATGTAAAATTCATGGAGTGCAAGTTGATAATGGTTATAAATACTGAAAATGTGCATACTCTGGCCAAGCACTTCCACTTCTAAGAATTTATTCTATGGATATACATATGCAAATATCAATATAAAGACTGTAAGAGTTTCTTTAAAAAATTTTTTTATTAATGTAACATTAATTTTGGCTTTCCTGGTGGCTCAGTGGTAAAGAACTTGCCTGTCAATGCAGGAGACACAGGTTCAATCCCTGGGTCAGGAAGATCCCCTGGAGAAGGAAATGGCAACCCATGCCAGTATCCTTGCCTGTGAAATCTCATGGACATAAGAGCCTGGTGGACTATAGTTCATGGGGTCACAAAGAGCCAGACACGATTTAGCAACTGAACAACAACAACAACATAAAATGAAATTTAGTAAGAAGTGAACCTCTTTTAAATGATATGGATACATGCGTCTGACATAAAAACATGCTGCAAACTATATTAAGGATAAAAACTAAATTATAGAATAAAATGTACAAAGAGAAAGTGATTCTATTCTCTCTGTGTCTGTTCACAATTTCCATTCAAAATAAAATAAGATTTAGGCAGAAAGAAATTATTTGGATGATGTAAAAATTTTAAATTTGCTTATTTTTCTCATTTGTTGGTAACTGCTTTGATCCTTCATGAACAGTCAGTACAATCCACGCCCTATTGTTCTTCCCATACTGGCTAAATTTGCTGAAATGCAAATTCAGGTTTCTCCCAGGAAAGTGTTAATTAATTCAGGTTGACATGATATGGGAGGAATTATCTCCAATAGTCTTCTCTGCAACTGCAATAGAATCTGTCATTCCCTGCTGTGGCCCCTCAAGTTGACATAGTCATTCAGTGCCATAAATTTTTGTTTTATCAAACCATTTTATGTTTGCTAGTCTGCCCAGGATCTGGTTGGGGTCTTATGCTGTCTCACAGGGCATAGAACAGAGCAAGGAATTAACTCAGTAAAACTCCAATTTATGAACATTGTAAGCATCTAAACATTCACAAGATACATATCACTATTTCAAAGAAATGAGAGTAAGAGCATTCGTGTAGCAGTTGTGTAGTGTTAGTTGCTCAGTCCTGTCCAACTCTTTGTGAGCCCATGGACTGTATGTAGCCCACCAGTCTCCTCTGTCCATGGGATTCTCCAGGCAAGAGTGGATTCCTTGTCAAAAACCTCAGATTTTGGTCCTTTAAGAGCCTGGACGAGTCCTGTGAGGCTCATTAACCGAATTCCAAAGTCTTGATTTACTTAAAATAATAAGGCTCTAGGTCTAAAATTTGATCTACCTGTTAAGAAAAAAAGTAACCTTAAATATGAAAATAACATTATACAGTGCTTAATAAATCTTCCATGAACCAAGCATTCTTTAACAACAATAACAGGGAAAGGAAAGAAATTGACAATTCAGACTTCTTAATGCGGAGAGTAGAAGTAGTATCTGAGAAAGTAACCACAGTACTGTTTGTTTCATGTCTTTGACAGATAGATCTGAGCTGAAATCCCGATGAAAAATAGACCAACTCCCATCACCAGCACTCATCCTACCTGCTTCCCACTCAATGCTTCCCAACACGCATACCTAGAAATGCACATAAACAACCCCAAATTAGGAAAGCAGAGCCCAAGTCCCAGAAGCAGGAGTCCTTTGTGTCAGCAAGAACAGAATCATCCAGATAAAGATGGACATGCATACAAAGAGCTAGGGAGCCCTATACTGTGGGCTCATAAGGAAGAGAAAAAAATGAAAGAACCAGCCTAGTGCATCCTACATCATTATTGCTTCATGATGACAAAGTTCAGTGCCACAAAACAGGTCCCTGAAATAAATAGTTTTCATTTGGCAAAGTATTACTTTACATTATTTTTGAGTTCCTAAAGTTCAGCTCAGTTCAGTCTCTCAGTCGTGTCCGACTCTTTGCGACCCCATGAATTGCAGCACACTAGGCCTCTCTGTCCATCACCAACTCCCGGAGTCTACCCAAACCCATGTCCATCGAGTCGGTGATGCCATCCAACCATCTCATCTTCTGTCGTCCCCTTCTCCTCCCACCCCCAATCCTACCCAGCATTAGGGTCTTTTCCAATGGGTCAACCCTTTGCATGAGGTGGCCAAAGTATTGGAGTTGCAGCTTCAACATCAGACCTTCTAATGAACACCCAGGATTGATCTCTTTTAGGATGGATTGATTGGATCTCCTTGCAGTCCAAGAAAGAGTCATATGAATATGTAAACCCAATGAAGATCAGTCAGGTAACACTGGTGTGGTGGGCCAGGTTCATTTTGACAGAAATTTAAACATTTAAGGATAGTCTCTGTATGTGTAAATAATATGCTGACTCCCTCCTCCCTTTTCTGAAACACACACTCTTCTCAATGTAGCTGTCATTGGCCTGCTTTTTAAAAAACTACTGAATTTGTTTTTAATTTCACTTTTTCATAACTTTAAGAAAATGGCCCTTGGAATTAGCTCGTTTCTCAGGGCCACATGGATATTACATGCCCAACAATACCAAGTCTTTCCACTTATCAAGACAACCCAGAAATTTATATTTATGCCTTAGTATTGAAGATAAATTTTAAGTTTTAAACACTCAGCAGAGGTAAACAAAATACATCTATGGTCAGACATGTCCTGTGTACTCTTGGTTGAACATCTATGCTGAAATAATTTTGTAAGCATCTATGCATGGGAGGGTGGTGGTTGTGGTGAACAAATCAATGCCATAATGTAATGTGGAGTGGAAAAAAAGTAGAAAAGAGAAGAATGCTAAAATTTAGTTTTACTAAAGTTTGAGTTTACACTCTTCCTTGCTTCTTTATATAAACCTTTAACTACAAATTAAATGAGATCATGGCTCAGATGGTAAAGATGATCTTGATCTTGATCTGCCTATAATGCGGGAGACCAGGGTTTGACCCCTGGATTAGGAAGATCCCCTGGAGAAGGGAATGGCTACCCATCCCAGTATTGTTGCCTGGAGAAGGCCATGGACAAAGGAGCCAGGCAGGCTATATAGTCCACAGAGTTGCAAAGAGTCGGACACAACTGAGAAACTAACACTTCACTTGGAACTATTATAGTAATTTCTCTTTATGAAATCTGCTCTGTGAATTGTATTGACTTATTAAATGATATTTAAGATAGTTTTAAACTTCTCAAAATCACCAGAAGAACCTTCCAAAATAACTTTTATATTTTCCAGTTCTGGTGCCAAGCTTAACTGCTTACTTGGTAAAGGGGACTCTGTGATGGCTAACTTTTAACATATTCACTTGACCAGGCTAAGGGATGCCCAGACAGCTGGTAAAATATAATTTTTTGTGTGTCTGTGAGGGTGTCTCTGGAAGAGATTAGAATTTGAATCAAAAGATGGAATAAATAAGATAACGCTCACTTAATACAGGTTCAGTTCAGTTCATTCTCTCAGTGGTGTCCAACTCTTTGCTATCCCATGAACTGCAGCACGCCAAGGCCTCCCTGTCCATCACCTACTCCCTGAGTCCACTCAAACCTATGTCCATTGGGTCAATGATGTCATCCAACCATCTCATCCTCTGTTGTCCCCTTCTCCTCCTGCGCTCAATCTTTCCCAGCAACAAGGTCTTCTCCCATGAGTCAGCTCTTCACATCAGGTGGCCAAAGTACTGGAGTTTCAGCTTCAACATCAGTCCTTCCAGTGAACACCCAGGACTTATCTCCTTTAGGATGGACTGGTTGTGTCTCCTTACAGTCCAAGGGACTCTCAAGAGTCTTCTCCAACACCACAGTTCAAAAGTATCAATTCTCCAGCACTCAGCTTTCTTCACCGTCCAACTCTCACATCCATACATGACCACTGGAAAAACCATAGCCTTGACTAGATGGACCTTTGTTGGCAAAGTAATGTCTCTGCTTTTTAATATGCTATCTAGGTTGGTCATTACTTTCCTTCCAAGGAGTAAGTGTCTTTTAATTTCATTGCTGCAATCACCATCTGTAGTGATTTTGGAGCCCCCAAAAATAAAGTCAACAACTGTTTCCACTGTTTGCCCATCTATCTGCCATGAAGTGATGGGACAGGATGCCATGATCTTAGTTTTCTGAATGTTGAGCTTTACACCAACTTTTTCACTTTCCTCTTTCACTTTCATCAAGAGGCGCTTTAGTTATTCTTCGCTTTCTGCCATAAGGGTGGTGTCATCTGCATATCTGAGGTTATTGATATTTCTCCCAGCAATCTTGATTCTAGCTTGTGCTTCCTCCAGCCCAGTGTTTCTCATGATGTACTCTGCATATAAGTTAAATAAGCAGGGTGACAATATACAGCCTTGACGTACTCCTTTTTCCTATTTGGAACCAGTCTGTTGTTCCATGTCCAGTTCTAACTGTTGCTTCCTGACTTGCATACAGGTTTCTCAAGAGGCACGTCAGGTAGTCTGGTATGCCCATCTCTTTCAGAATTTTCCACAGTTTATTGTGATCCACACAGTCAAAGGCTTTGGCATAGTCAATAAAGCAGAGGTAGATGTTTTTCTGGACCTCTCTTGCTTTTTCGATGATCCAGCAGATGTTGGCAATTTGATCTCTGATTCCTCTGCCTTTTCTAAAACCAGCTTGAACATCTGGAAGTTCATGATTCATGTATTGCTGAAGCCTTGCTTGGAGAATTTTAAGCATTACTTCACTAGTGTGTGAGATGAGTGCAATTGTGTGGTAGTTTGAGCATTCTTTGGCATTACCTTTCTTTGGGATTAGAATGAAAGCTGACCTTTTCCAGTCCTGTGGCTACTGCTGAGTTTTCCATATTTGCTGGCATATTGAGTGCAGCACTTTAAAAGCATCATCTTTCAGGATTTGAAATAGCTCAACTAGAATCCCATCACCTCCACTAGCTTTGTTCATAGTAATGCTTCCTAAGGCCCACTTGACTTCACATTCCAGGATATCTGGCTCTAGGTGAGTGATCACACCATCATGATTATCTAGGTCATGAAGATCTTTTTTGTACAGTTCTTCTGTGTATTCTTGCCACCTCTTCTTAATATCTTCTGCTTCTGTTAGGTCCATACCATTTCTGTCTTATATTGAGCCCATCTTTGCATGAAATGTTTCCTTGGTATCTCTAATTTTCTTGAAGAGATCTCTAGTCTTTCCCATTCTATTGTTTTCCTCTATTTCCTTGCATGGAATGCTGAGGAAGGCTTTCTTATCTCTCCTTGCTATTCTTTGAAACTCTGCATTGAAATGGGTATATCTTTCCTTTTCTCCTTTGCTTTTTGCTTCCCATCTTTTCACAGCTATTTGGAAGGCCTCCTCAGACAGCCATTTTGCTTTTTTGCATTTCTTTTTCTTGGGGATGATCTTGATCCCTGTCTTCTGTACAATGTCATGAACCTCCATCCATAGTTCATCAGGTACTCTGTCTATCAGATTTAGTCCCTTAAATCTATTTCTCACTTCCACTGTGTAGTCATAAGGGATTTGATTTAGGTCCTACCTGAATGGTCTAGTGGTTTTCTTCACTTTCTTCAATTTCAGTCTGAATTTGGCAATAAGGAGTTCATGATCCGAGCCAAAGTCAGCTCCTGGTCTTCTTTTTGCTGACTGTGTAGAACTTCTTCATCTTTGGCTGCAAAGAATACAGTCAATCTGATTTCGGTGTCGACCATCTAGTGATGTTCACGTGTAGAGTCTTCTCTTGTGTTGTTGGAAGAGGGTGTTTGCTATGACCAGTGCGTTCTCTTGGCAAAACTTTATTAGCCTTTGTCCTGCTTCATTCTGTGTTCCCAGGCCAAATTTGCCTGTTACTCCAGGTGTTTCTTGACTTCCTACTTTTGCATTCCGTCCCCTATAATGAAAAGGACATCTTTTTGGGGTGTTAGTTCTAGAAAGTCTTGTAGGTCTTCATAGAACTGTTCAACTTCAGCTTCTTTGGCATTACTGGTCAGGGCATAGACTTGAATTACCGTGATATTGAATGGTTTGCCTTGGAAACAAACAGAGATCATTCTGTCGTTTTTGAGATTGCATCCAAGTACTGCAGTTCGGACTCTTTTGTTGACTATGATGGCTACTCCATTTCTTCTAAGAGATTCCTGCCCACAGTAGTAGATATAATGGTTATCTCAGTTAAATTCACCCATTCCAGTCCATCTTAGTTCACTGATTCCTAATATGGGTAGGCAACCCCATAAGCCAACTCCTAAAGCAAACAGCAAAATAAACAAATCTCCTATCAGTTCTATTTCTGTGGGAAACCCAGACTAGTATAGACTTTGGTATTTTGATGAGATTAGCACTAGAATTTGGTGGGCTGAGTAAATAACCTTCCCCAATATGAGTGGACATCATCTAATTTACTCAGGGCCTGAACAGAACAAAAGGAGGAGGACACAGGAATATGTTCCTTTTTTCCCTGCTTCATCGATTGAGCTGAGGCATCTGATCTCATCTTCTGCCCTTGGACTCTCATATCTATCATTGGCTCACCTGGTTCTCAGGTCTTCTGATTCAGACTGAATTTGATCACTAGTTATCCTGGGTCTCCAGCTTACAGAAGGCAGATCATGGGGTTTCTCAGCCTCCATAATCACACAGGCCATAAATAAATAAATAAATAAATAAATAAATATTCTGTTGGTTTAGTTTCTCTGGAGAACCCTGATAATACACTGATATAAGTCCTTTTCTGAACTAAAGTAAAAATGTTGCAGATCAAATTAACTTTGTATGACCAACCCAGGAAGTTTCCTAATTTCTTATCTCCCAGCTTGCCTCATGTAGTAGATACCAAAATCTCATCTTCATCAAAGTTTCACTCCCACCATAATATTTTTTAAATCTTTAATTTGTGTTTTAAAGAGAGTATGCTTATAATTGTTTTCATACAAATATATTTAAGTGAAACCAGGCACTCAGCTTATCTTTTTTTTACATTGTGGTTGGTTCAATTGTTACCTAAACTTGACTATTGTAAAAATAACACTATCAAGAATAGCCATTCCAAATATCTGGCCAACTGTTTAAAAAAAATAAATCAAAGTATCCCAAATCAATGGTCTGTAATGAGATGTAATAACTAAGACTTCTGATACTTTACACAGAATAAAAAGGTTTCTTTTCTTGGTAATTTCACTATTTCTGTATGATGGTGAAATGGGAGAGCTTTCAATGACTCAGTTTTGTACAACACAAAAGGAAGAAAAAAAAGACAAGTGAGCACAAGGAAACTAAGTAAGATTTACACATTTCCTGTATTTCAAAGAAGCAGAAACACTGAGAAATGGAAGCTAAGGTCTATACTATCCAAAGAGGACTTTCGATTCCAATCATCCAAATCAGTGTTAGCATTTTGATACTGATGAAATCATTTATTAATTTCCAGTACAGTCAGTTCTCAGTCATATGCTCTGAAATGGAAAGATTGAGGTCATATGAATAAATCAAATATCAGTAGAATATTTTTTGAAGTACATGTTGGATTTGGCAGGAACTGTCTGCTTTCATGTGTAGCATTATATTTCCTTTCTTCA
Organism: Giraffa tippelskirchi; assembly: GCF_054371585.1. Classification (NCBI taxonomy): domain Eukaryota; kingdom Metazoa; phylum Chordata; class Mammalia; order Artiodactyla; family Giraffidae; genus Giraffa; species Giraffa tippelskirchi. The sequence goes on from NC_137278.1 coordinate 120,994,267, forward strand.
TCAAGTTTGGATTAGTTGAGATCAAAATTAGTTTCTATTTCCTGAGCCACTGAAAATGGGGAGAGATGGATTAGAACATTCTCCTGGCTAAAATGATTGCAGCTTCACCAAGGGCAAGCTGCAAAGTGGAATCCCACTCTCTGATAATCTGGGCCTCAATTTAACACACATTCTGTATAAAAGATATCCAACATTTTTGACTAAGAGAACCCAACTCCACAGCAGTAGCATCACCTTCCTTCTTTCTCACCAAGTGAAGATAAACTGGAAAATGGCTAAGCTCCGAAACAGTGAACTGTTAATCATCATGGTTTTCATGCCTCTTTTAGAGGAAATGAGATGTAATCCAATGCCTGCATAGGCCTTTTCAGGAAATTGCTCATCTTTCTAATTAAGCTTTTCTGTCTTCACAGGTCTGTGGATACACTTGGCAGACATATGGCTTCCAGAAAACCTTTGTGCCCCTTTTCTGTCACTCACTGGGAAGTTTTGATGTAATGGAATCTCCTTAAAACCTCCATTTTAAGGAGATTCTATCACCTTGTATAAGCACTGGCTAAATTTCATAGACATGTTATTAAAAGATTTCATTTCCTATAGGGAAGCACTTTTGAAAGAGTGCAAATTAGAAAGGCTAAGAGACTACATAGATGACTTTATACCTGTCACTAGCATAGAGCAGCTAACAGTTCACTGACGCCAAGTTTACAAGTGCCCAGGCAAAAATGTTCCAGCTTGTTTATTTGGTTTTTTTTTCAGTAAACTAGTCATTGCACTTTGGCCTCTGATCCTTTCATAATAGAGAGAGAACCTACCCTCTGCCCTACTTGCCACAAGTTAATCGTGTTTTATTTCCTGCCCTTGCAAAATTAGTACAACCCACTTCACTTCCACCAGAACATTTTACCATTTCCACCCTAAGTCAGGTTATTAATTTCTAACTTAAAGAACAATGTAAAAGACATTTATGGAGTCCTATGTCAGATCCTGAGCACATGAAACAAAATAAGAAATGGATTTTGCCCTCAAGAAGATTGCAATTCAGCAGGAATAAAAATATAGAATTAATCAAAAATTCTATATCCAACTATAATAGGAGCAAAAAGAGAAAAAAAAAAAAAAGTCACCTAAGCAGTATGTTAAAGAAGCAAAAAGGAAGTCATCATTACTTTCCCTACCTATGAAAAAAATAGATTATTATTTTAAGTGCTTTTATACTTTGCTTTTTATACTTGGATGCTTTTGAACTGTGGTGTCGGAGAAGACTTGAGAGTCCCTTGGACAGCAAGGAGATCCAACAAGTCCATCCTAAAGGAAATCAGTCTTGAATATTCATTGGAAGGACTGATGCTGAAGCTGAAACTCCAATATTTTGGCCACCTGATGAGAAGAGACTCATTGGAAAAGATCCTGATGCTGGGAAAGATTGAAGGCAGGAAAAGGGGATGACAGAGGATGAGATGGTTGGGTGGCATCACTGACACGATGGACATGAGTTTGAGTAAGCTCTGGGAGTTGGTGATGGACAAGGAAGCCTGGTGTGCTGCAGTCCATGGGGTCGCAAAGAGTCGGACACTACTGAGCAACTGAACTGACTGATAATTTGCAAAGAATACTATTCAAACAAGTAGTCATACATATGGAGGAAGAAGAGGGTGGATAGCAAGCATGCTCACCCTCTCCCACCGATCTATTATATCTTAGTACTTAAAAGAGGGAAAATATTCTTATTTATTGTTATATCAACATAGAATATAGCTATAAATGAGGTTTAAAGAAGCAAACAGCACAGTATCGAAGTCTACTGAAGCTGATGTGCCCCTCCACTCCCCTACACCTCAAAGAGCACACTATAACAAGGACAGGACAGGTCTGGAACCTCGGTGTCATTTTGTTTCACCACCCCCTTAGTCTACCTTGAATCAAAACTACTCAACTTCTTAGACCTCTTGGAAAGCATTACAATAGAGATAATTATGGGCCTTCAAGCAGGTCTCCAGATTTGAGATTTAACATTCCGGTAGTTAGGGAATATGTTCAGCTCCATTACGCACACCGAAAGAGCTGGAAGAGGGTTTAGTTCATCTCTGTGCAACCCGAGCCTGAAGGCTTCAAACATCCAGACAAGTTCAGTTCTATGCCATTCAACAATTATTTGAGCCCAGGGAGTCCTAATTATTAGAACATGTATTATGCCCCATCTCACAATTATACAGCTGCTTAGGGAAGCAAAGAAGCACCATAACACAAAAATATACATAAAGGGGCTGATCGATCTCTTGAAATACTTGTCACCACTTATCCCACTCTACTTAACCCCTAGCTTATTCATCCACTCATTATATCAATACTAACTCTTGACTGATGGTGTAGATGTTATAGACATTTAATCAAACATGGCAAATGCAATGCAATAGATTGCCAAGCAAATTACAAACATTGCAAAAGTTGTAGGATTTCATAAGATTGATGAAAGTAACATCAGAAAACTTCTTGGATTACACACACACACAAGAACTGGCAAAGGTGGATCTATTAAAAATGAATGAAGAGGAAATCAACAAGGATACAGATATGATAAGCATGGTAAAAAAAAACAAAAAGAACTATTTGATAAAAAAAAATTCAGAGAGGACATTAGGAAAAATGGTAAAGCCCTCACTTAAGGGCAAAATCTCTGTGATAACACTGCAAAAGTCATAATTAAGTGAAGATTTCAATATTGCTACCCTACAATTTTATTAGAAAAATTAAGCTGAAAAGAATTATCAGTATTTGATTCATCTTTATTTTCTTAAACTGCTAATTATAATTTAACTTAAATTTATTTAACTGTACATAAGAATAAAGAAATTATCACAATGAGATTTAATTTCCCTTTAAAGACACAGACCCAATTCATGGGTTTTTTTAATTATTAAAAAAATGGAAGGGTAAGTGGATTCGTTTTCAGGAGCATTATACACATTCATTCCTTGGATGTTCACTCCTAGGATAATGAAGACCCATTCACTGTTTCAGCCACGATCTTTGCCTTGAAGAAGCTTCTAGAATCCTGTGAGGCTGCATCAGCCATCAGTCACAGGTGAGCACTCCGGCATCAACCTGTGCAGAGGGCTTCATATGAATGTTGCACACACACACTGCCATGGTCAATTAACTTAGTGCTGATGGAAGGGTTTCGCTCTTTATTCTAACCTAAGCATTTTCTTTGATTAAAAAGAAGGGCCTAGTACACTCAATTCACTTTCCCGGGACTAATGAAAGAACACCCATCAAAGAAAAAGGTCTCTAAATGTTCAACTCTAGGTTATTGACCTCAGATGCCTAAGAATGCTTCGCTGAAGACGTCAGGAGCAATGCTAGGAAGCACAGATAAGGATGAGAAGATCCTGCCCAGAGAGAAAGCATAGCCTCCTCCACTCCAAGTGCCCTGGTCCTCTGACCATGGCAAATTTGCTGGGGCGCTGTAGGAAAATCAGTGCCACGGTAAGCTACAAAGCCTTCAATGGGAAACAAGTTTATATCATCCCGCTCCTTCATAGGAGGTAACCTTGCACGATATAAGAAACCCAGATGTTTTGAAGTCAAACAAGCTGAACTTTAAATTCCACATTTGTATATACAAGCTGTAGAATTTGGACAAGCTTCCTCTGCTTTCAAAGCCTCAGTTTCAACCTCTCTGCTATAAAGTTCATAAAAGCGACTTTGTGGGGTTGCCACGAGACCGCAAACGAAACAACGACGCTGACTGCCCAGTTATGCGCAAGCTTCGGAGTAGGCACACTTTCAAAAAACTATTGGTTCCCACCACTTCCCCCATGACAAAGAAGATCACGGGGAAGCAAAAGCCCTCGGGCACCTGGTGGGAAATGAGGAACCGAAAGGCGATGGAGGGAGCGTAAGAGGAAATGGAGAGGGTGACGCGGGCCGTCTCCGCCAGCGCCACCCCACCCTCCCGTTTCACCAGGCCCGGCCCAATCTCACGTGGAAATGAGGGATAAGATATCAGTGTGTCAGACAGAAAGTACAAATTCAGTGCATCTGACTCAGAAGCTGGACAAAGCTGCCCAGAGCAGATAATAAATATAATCATCCTCATCTAATCCAGAAACCTCCGGCTTCAATCGCTCCCGGCTGAGAGGTTCTCTTGCGGTTGGAAGGAAACCCACTCTGGCCAACATGTGACTGCTGCTAATCTTTTTCTAATCTTCGTGTCAGACATGATCTTTTCATGAGTGAGGTTTTTGGGGTATTGTTTTATTGCTGAAGATGAAGATGGCTTATGAAAGGAGGCCTCTTCCAACCCTTGGAAAAACAGAAATATTCAGCAAAAACTGGTCAGTGTGCTGTGTTCCTCTTCATCCTCAACGTCTGAGCTCTTTCTATAAATATTTGTTGATCTGTAATTGGTCAACAAATATTTATTAAACCCTAAGAATATTTGCTGTGTCAGGCACTGCGAGACAGAGAAGTGGAGGGTGTGGATTTCACGCTCAAGGAACTTGTAAGCAGCTAAGGCACAGGAGACCTACTCCCACCCCACCCCACCCCCAAGTGATAACTGGCCAATGGGACAAAACAAAAATCTCTCTCCTCAAGTGACATGCAAGAGTGCCTCCTGCCCCAGAGAGCTGTCCTGAAGCTCAAATATAGTGATGCGTAGGAAGCGCCTAGGAGGAACGTGTGTGTTTAACAAATTAATTTGTCCCTCCCCCTAGAAAAAAATCTAGGAAAGAAAAAATGTCAAAGACAAAGCAGCAGAGTGTCACAGAGAGGAGGTCATCAACATCAAATGCTGCTGAGACATTCTGACAACAAGGAAATCACAACTGACCTTTTGGAGAACTGTTTTTGGAGTGTGATGAAGATCAAAGTCAGTTAATTGCAAGCAGTTAGGAAATGAAGGCATATCTCAAAAGTGTAGCCAACAGACAGAAAAAACACCTTTGAGAGATTTGTGTGGGAAAAGAAAGAGAAGAAACCATAGGATCTAGTGATGGGCATTTTGTTTCTTTTTTACGACACAAAGTTCTGTTCAAAAGATTTCACCATGAAAGGGGAAAAAAATTTAAAAATTCTAGAATCTCCCACAGCCCTAATATGAAGCCAGCAAGACAACCACATGGCCTTGTGCCTCCAAGGAACTCAAAGGTAGGTAGAATCACTTTCATTTTCTTTTTTCCTTTTTAATCAAAAGATTCTAGAATAAACAATAAGATAGCTTTTCCAAAATTTTTTCCAAAAAATAAATAACCTTGTTTCTTCCATTAGCATTCTACACAGCAAAGCAAAAGAAGATAGAGGTTGGGAATTCCCTGGTGGTCTACTGGTTAGGACTCCATGAGTTTTCACTGCCAAGGACACAGGTTCGATCTCTAGTTGGGGAATTGAAATCCTACAAATTGTGCTGCCAAAAAAAAGATGATAGAGGTTAATTAAATTTAACTTTAAGAAAGTTACAGAAATTTTGTCTAGGATCTTGTATCTCTGTTAAAGTTATTAAGAGTTAGTTTATACTTTGTAATAAACATTGACATATTATATTGGCTTTTTGTATCGCTCATATCACTGAGTAAATATTATAGGAAATATAAGGATGTTCATGGCAAGCCTTTTGCCCTCTGGAGACTTCAATTCAATAAAGACAACAGAAAAAGTATAAGTAGCTCGTGTAAAAAGGACACTGTGACCAGTTTAATAAAGGGCTAAAGATATTTGGAGGAGAAAGGAGAAAAAATGAAAGTTGGACTGGGAGAGCTGAGTTTTCTTGGAAGAAAGATGGATTTAAGTTGGATTTTAAAGAAAGCATAGGAATCTGAGAGCAGATGTGACAGGGACAAAGAAGGAGGAGAAGGAGGTGCAATTCCACTGGATTCCAGGCAGGACTAAGGAATGAACAAAACCAAAGATAGCTATGAACAAAAGACCATAAGTAACAGCCTAAAGAGACAGGCAAAATAGCCACTGTCCCAGAATGGACCTGACTAAATTCAAGCCTCTAGGTGGACGATCCATACCTCCAGGTCCAATTCATTATTTTGTTATTACTCATGGTTCTATTTCCTAACCTCAATCTTTCAGCTCTAGGGTCTATTTTTTTCCCATTGTACTCCTACAGCAGAAAGAGGAAATAACTCATCCAGCGGTGGGGATTTCTTAGTAGGGTTTTGAAGAGAGATGCTGAGGGTGGCTGACTCTGCCAAAATGTTTCCTTTTTCTCTTGCTGTTTGTCAGATATTACTGTTGAGCAACCCTGGTGAGTGTCATCAACATGCAATCTCAACTGATTTATCTTCCTTCACTCACTCAGACTCAGCCCTTTGCCTCTTTTTTTTTTTTCTTCTAGCTCATTTAGAGTTTCACAACTTCTTACCTTTAACTGCTGAGTAAGTGCAAAACATTTGTATGTCTGGCATCAGATATGACAGTCTCCAAGAAAAAGGATTCACGGTCACAGAGATAGCCAAGGCTATCTCTTATGCCTTAATATTTTGCTTTGCCATTATTTCATTTTAAAAGTTCATTTCTATTTTTCTCACAGAGTCAGTTTCCAAATAACAAATTTCCATGGCTGTCTTTTCCTCCATGTCCCTTCCTTTTGAAATGTGCATGACCAATGAGACCTTATGAGTGCCACAGAGCTACTGTCAGTTTCTGCTGAGACCCATAAAAAAATTCCGCACCAATAAACCATTGATGTGAGTACAGACGATGGAATATTTGGGTCTAACAGAATCCTAAAATGGAATTTCAGTCACACAGATAGAGGAAATTAATTTCATTTGTAGGTCAAAAGCTTATACAAGCATCTTTCAGGTAGGGAGACCACGGTTACTGGCTCTCCCCCAGCTAACACAGGACTGGAGTCTTTATAATCTATCCCCAAGACAACCTGACTTTTCCTTGGATGAGCCAAGAAAATTTTGTTTCCTCCTGTCCCAGTCTCTCTCCTCTACCTCCATCTCGACAGGAAGAAAAACGGTTTGGGTTTTGACAGATGTTTTTGAAGCGGAATTGTAGATCTAATTGTTAAACAAATATATATGGTCTGAGCCTAATGAAAGAGATGACTGTGCTTACAATGGCTAAATAAAACAGGTAAGAAAAAGCAGGTGATGTGTTGATACATTCAACAGTCCATAGCTTCTATTGACCCTGCCACTCCACACCTGTGCCTGGAATCCTAAACTTGGGGGGCAACAAGCCTTTTTAAAACATTCAGTTAAACTAGGAAGGACCATAAATGAAGCATGAAAAAGTTTCTAAAGGCCTGCCTCCTATCCCTGAATACAAGCTCTATTCAACCTACTATCTTTTAATATAAATATCTGCTTCTGCCCACAAACCCCCAAAGGGTCAAATCCTGGGAAGTCACTTGTTGTCTCTGTCAACATACAAAGGAAGCACCTGCTGTAAGATGTTTCCTGCTCGAGGCCATCCTTGCTTCCAAGTTTGCTGCTGTATCCACAAAGCCTCAGCACCTGGAGCTTAGTAGGAATTCAGTATTTGTTGAATATCGAAAGAATTGATGAATCAAAAGCTCTCATTGTTGGTAATGTGTCCTTTTAACTGCCTGCTGCTGCTGCTGTTTAGTCACTAAGTTCTAGTCTTTGTGACCCCATGGACTGTAGCCCGCCAGGCTCCTCTGTCCATGGGATTTCCCAGGCAAGAATACTGGAGTGGGTTGCCATTTCCTTATCCAATGGAACCTTCTGGACCCAGGGATTGAACCCACACCTCCTGCTTAGCAGGCGTCTCCTGCTTGGCAGGCAGATTCTTTACCACTGAGCCACCATACAGAAACTTTTAACCTTGCCAGAAATCAGTCTTGTCGTAATCACCAGTCTCTGTGCTCTGAATCTCTGCCATTTGCTTCCTTTTAGGCTCCCATGTATTTCAAACCTTTGGTGTTTTAGTCACTGGATTTGGCCCACAGGCGCCAAGCAGACCAGCAACTTTTATGGTTGTCTTGGAATAAGAATTACAATGGCTTCAACACTTCACTACCTGGTTTATCTTGGCTCTTGCAGTCCTAAATTCCAGAGTTACATTGACAGAAATCCATGCATAGCACAATGAGGTAAATGAGTGAAAATGTGAAGGGTTACTAAATGTCATAGCATGCCTCCAAACATCTCCCAGTGTCCTCTGCCCTTAGATTAGAGCATGCTTCTAACAAGTTGAATACTATAGAACTGATATATCACTTTCAAGATTTAGTTATAAAAGACTGCTGATTTCTCTCTCTCACTATTAAATCACCTGCTCTGGGGGAAGCCAGCTTCATGTGGACCAGCTCAATAAAGAAGCCCATGTGGCAAAGAACTAAGGCCTCCAAATCAAAAGCCACTGAAGAATCCTAAGAAACTCAGTCTGCCAGCAACCACCTGGGTGAGCTTGGAAGTAGATTCTGTAGATGACTGTGGTCCTGGTCAATAGCTTGACTGCAACCTTATAAGAGACCTTGAGCTTAAATCACCCAGCTATGCAGCCAGATCTCTCACCCACAGTGTTTATGTTTACTGTTTTAAGCTCCCAGGTTTTGAGGTTATCTGTTACATAGAACAGATAACTAATACATTGAATGTGGGTCAGTAAACACTTTCTTGGTTTCTTTGTTTGTTTTTTGACCACATCATGTGGCATGTAGGATCCTAGTTCTCTGACCAGGGATCAAACCTGCACCCCTGCAGTGGAAGCCTGGAGTCTTAACTGCTGGACTGCCAGCAAAGAACCAATAAATACTATCTTAAGGACCAGATAGAAAACATCTGGGAATGTGCAGGCCATACAGTGCTGTCCTTGTAGCCCAAAAGGAGTCAGAGACAATGTATAAATGAATGCAAAGAATTGTGGTGTCCTAAGTGGCACAGTTGGTAAAGAATCCACCTACCAATGCAGGAGACACAAGAGATGTGGGTTTGATCCCTGTGTCAGGAAGATCCGCTGGAGAAAGGAATGGCAACCCACTCCAGTATCCTGGTCTGGAAAATCCCATGGATAGAGGAGCCCCATGGGCTACAATTCATGGGGTAGCAAAGAATCAGACATGACTGAGCTACTCTGATACTCTATCCAATACAGCGCTGTACTCCTATAAAAAGCAATCAGCCAGCTAGTAGGCTCTAATGTGCCAACCCCTGCAAAAAATGAGTGGATTTTCGATCTTTCTGATTTCAAATATCTCATCATCCTGTAGATACCCTATCAAGAGACAAGCATGACCAATCTAGATCAGAGTTTCTTCTGTGGTGTGAAGGGAATACCATTCCCCATTATTATTTTTTTAATTACTTTTATTTTTTTAATGAGGTTGGTGCTTTGGAGAAAGGAAAGTAAGAGGTAGGGAGTCCCTTCCAGAGTTGAGAAGAAAGAAAAATCCAGATCCTTTTGTCCAAAGAAAATATAGAAGAATAAAGGGAGGCATTGTGAGATTAGATGACCCAATTCCACAACCCTTAGCCAAACACTGTACATAAAGATGGGGAAAAATACATCCAGATAAGCACAGGAATCCCAAGAACTTCAGAACTGGTCACCCAACTGCCTGGAGGTTTCAAAGCCTCTGAAAAAAACTTTGAGCCATTTGGACCAAAATGGTCCAAGATTGATAGCACAACACTGGTTAAAGGAGCCCAAAATATGGTTTATAGCCTCCCATGTATTGAGCACAGTTAACAGAAGATACAAAAGTTCTCACATGGCCCCCAGAAGTTGCAGAACTGCTAAGATCACTTGGTCAGCAGAGTCCACGGCTGATTAAGGATGAGATCTCAATGACTGGAGGCAATGGCAGTGTCTAGGGTAGGCACCAAGGGAAGAAACTATATTTTTACTTCTTTTTCCTCTCTGAAAAGGATTCTCTCTGAATCTGATTTTTCTTTCCCCCAAATCACGATTCTGCTAGGGAATGCCCAAAGCTTGGGAGGGCCAGCAACAACAGCAGCACATTTAGCAGAGGCCAGCAAGCAAAGATTAGTGGGGACTGATCCATAATGAAAGACTTCTCCTGGGGAAGCCACCTGTCCCCCATTCCCAAAAAGATACATGAGCCCCCTTCTACTCCACTGGCCTAGAGTCACCTTGGGAAGAACAGAGAAAAGAAGAGGAAATCTGGGAGAGCAATCATTTACCCAGAAGAGAGTAAGTGACCTCAACATACAACTGTTTTTAAATCAAAAGGGGTTGAGACACTTGTACTTAAAAAGGTTACATTGTTTTCTCCCCATCCAAAGAGATAAGGTGTTCATGAGAAAGTTTGTCTCAGCTATTAGGTGACTTTTCTATTGCTGCCATAACAAATTACAATGAACATGTTGTTGTCCCTTGAAATAACACAAGGGACCTTGTTACCTTGTATTTCTGTGGGTCACAAATTCATCATAGCTCTCACTGGGCTAAAATCAAGGTGTTAGAGGCTATTTCTTTTCTGGAGACTCTGAGGAAGAATCTCTCTCCTTTCATTTTCCAGCTTCGAGAAATGGCTTGCATTCTTTGGCTCCTGGCTCCCTTTTCCCATCTTCAAAGCCAGCAATCTAGCATCTCCTTGACCATGTGTCCATCATCACTTCCCATCCAACCGGGACATGTTCTCCACTTTTATGAATTCATATGGTTAAACTGGACCCACCTATCGTGTAAGGTCACATATGCAAAGATTGTAGTCTACCAGGATAATATTTACTATTAAGAATAACACTTGCTATAAATTATGTGTACTCTAAATGCCTTAATAATACCATTATGATAAACATTAATGTGTATGTTGCTTGAGTTTTGTGCTTTTTTTGCTAGAGTACTTGTTTTCTGTATTGGGGGCTTTTTGTTTGTTTGTTTTCTTAGTTTTTAAGAAGATTATTATCTAAATTGAATTATCTAAATTTGAATCCTTATTATAAGGATTATTATTATTATTCTTTTTAGCCATCTCTTATTACTAGAATTTTCAGAAAAGGTGTTCAATGATCAACTATAATTCAAAGAAAACACATCCATGTTGCCTATGATTGCCTTATCTCAAATAAGTTTTTCAATATAGGGTTTCCCAGAAGTTAGATCACTCCACAAAACAACGTTCCAGATACCCCGAAAGAAGCAATATATCTGGCAATGAGCATGTCTAGTAATTGTTTTGGAGAAATTAAATGTTTGGGGTTTAGGATAGTTGTGGTTATCACTGATGTCATGTATATTGTTAGAACTGCACTTTTTTGAGATCTTACAGCCACTGAAAATAAGCCCACTTTATAAAATATTCTGCTTAGGTTTCATGCCTTTTTGAGCACTAAAAGGAATACTTTTGAGTCTTATTCCAAAGCTTTCTTTCCAGGCAACCTTTCATCATTCTACAGAAACTATTAATTCTATAGAAACTTTCCTCAGAAGCAGCGAAAGGACTAAAACATTACACTTTTTAATTCTCATCTATATTTCCACAACTTTCCATCTTCTCTTCTGTCTGGTCACCTGAAGACATAGAGAAAACAACACAATCTGATCATTTGACAAAACTAGCCACCTACAATGAATGAGTATGTGGACTTTCATCCTACATAAAATACCTTCAAGTAGCTAAACTAAACATGGACACAATAAAAGAGGAAGATTATAAAAGAGCATATAAAATGTAAAATTAAATGTTGTGGAAAGGTCAAGGAAGGAGACACGGTCCAGCTGGGTAGAAATAGGAAGGTTTAATACAAGGATGTGGCATTGGACCTGAGCCATAACCAGTCAGGAGTTTGTGATGATTGAGAAAAAGAGTATACTAGTCATTAGGATCAGCGATATGAATTCTCAATTTTGCAGAGAATCAGAAAAAACACACCAGCCCTTATTTGTAGAAAAGTTAGCAGATACAGATTGTAATGAGCACGTGGAATAGTAGGAAGAGCACAAGGTTTGGACATAACAAGACAGAGAGATTGAGGAGTAAAGTCCAGTCACCACGTGAGCACTTACAATTTTATTACCTTAGAGATATCACTTAACCTTTTGGAGCTTCACTTTAACACTTTATAAACATTCAAAGCAAGAAAAACAAGTTGGCAGCATTGTTGTATTTGTAAGCAAGAAGCATAGCTCCTAAGAGAACATCTCACATTTGAAATGAAATGTTAATTATTTTATTATTATAAAGTTTCTCCATGGCAAAGATACCACAGATGTAAGACGTAAGTACTTCCTTATATGTAGATAAATTTCTTCTTCTAAGATTACTCTGCATTTAACTTCTAAATTCTCTTTCTAAAATTAACTCTGGGATCTGGAGACTAGAATAATAGAAATCTCACATGACATTTTTCCAGGAGCAAGCTACTGAAAAACTGCTAAATATAGAAAATACAAAGAGGAGGGATGTGGAAAATTATGGACATATAGGAAATTACGGCCATAAAATTTCAATGTCACATTGCAAAATGCAAAATGCCGGAATTTCCTATAAAGCTTAATTGTATTTATTTCATGGAGAGATATTTTGGAAAGCTGGATTTTAGAAATTCCTCATATTCTGGCCAACTATCTCCAATTATGCTGGAACTTCAGTATCTATCCCCACACTGGAGATGTATCATTATCTAAACAATCATTTCCATTTCACAGAAATCCCAGCACTGTTTTTCTAACAATTGAGCCATAACAGTGCTGTTCCCATGGTTACCAAGAGTTCTAATTTCAGTTCCTCAATATGCATTTTATCATGTAAGATTGTACAATGCTTCAGAATAGACCACTCTTAGTTCCACGTGCTTCGTCTGTTATATTTCTCCAAGTTTCTCACGCCCAATCCCCATTTAAGCTTCCTGTTTTGCTCATTTTTTGACTAGATAAAATTTATGTATTCAACTATAGAGTGATCATGTTTCTAGCCAGTAAATTCAAAGCAATGGAGCAAAGTTCAGGGACAGGAATTGGGCAAACATTAGAAAATTCTGCTTCTCATCGCTCTCCTCGGCCCTAGATTTTAACACCATAATTATGATGGTAAGGAAAAGAGCAACATAATTCCCTAACTAGTGTCCTCAGTGATTCTGTGATTCCATTTTATCTGCTTGAATTTCTCAACAGTAAAAGAATTTGGTGCTCAGAGCTCTGAAAAGTACTTTCCCTGGAGATTGGCGTCTTGCACCAGAGTCCACAGAATGGTCTTCAGAGGTCCTCATCAAGTGCCTGAAATTCTGTGTGTAGGGGGGCGTAGAGGGTGGGGGAGGGGGCAGGGTGATGCATGCCCATATCACTTCACTTGGCTGAAGGAATTCACTTTAATGAGGGTAAGATCTGTAGCCTTCATCAGATTCTCAGGAACATATGTACAGCAAAGATGTTTAAAGAGCACCTCTCTTGGACAAGATCTCTGTTTTAGGCAAGAGCTCTGAGGGGACAAGTTGTTAGTAAAAATAGTTGTGGCAAAATAATCTTCAGTCAGTGTGAGGGTTTTAAAATTTGGCATAAAATTTTTGGAAAACCGATATAGAAATGTGTACCAGGACCCATAAAGATGTCATTCCTCTTGGATTCAGTTATTGAGCTGCGAGGAATATATTTTCTAGGAAAAAAAATCAGGAAAGGCAAAAAAGTAAACAAATGTTTATTTTGATATTATGAACTACAGGAAAAAATTAGAATACAACATTAGAGACTGAGTTAATAATGTGACATAAACACAATGATACATTATAAACCCATAACTACAGTTATCCTATAGGAAAATCTAAAATATTTATGATGAAATATTAAGTGAAATCACAAAGAAACTTTAAGTATGTATAATATGGATAAAATTATGACAAAATATATATAATTTTCAAATTAATTGTACTAAAGTAATGGAATTTTGAGTGATTTTGCTATTTTAAAGTCCTCCCAAATTTTAATATCCTATTAAGTAAATGTTGAATTAAAAATAAAACAGAGACTTATGTTTAAACATGGCAATTTGGACATATATCTTGATTTTCATTCCTTTCCCACATTTGACTAAAAAGACTGAAGATATGAAAAAAAGATATAAATCTACAAGGAAAATAAAAACAGAAGGAAATGACAGCATCAAAATTTTGGAGTCTATAAAGCTAACAAATGAGGATATCTAACTTATCAAGAAGGGGGAAAAGTAAACATACAGCAACAATGTAGTAAGATCAGGGATAAGGTTATTTACATCAGAGAGCTCTGGAATGTTTCAAAATTGAAGACATCATTTACCTCTAAAAGAGATGTGACATCCCCTACATCTAAAAGAATGTGCCTGAAACAGGTTCATACTTAAAAGCAATTCTGGGATCAAAAGCAAGAAACAATTAGACCCACTCCTTGCCCAGATTCAAGGACTTTGCATGTGTCACAGTGGTAAAACATCTGCCTGCCAATGCAGGAGACTTGGGTTTAATCTTGGAGTTGCAAAGATCCCCTGGAGAAGGAAATGGCAATGCATTCCAGTATTCTTGCCTGGAAAATTCCATGGACAGAGGAGCCTGGCAGGCTACAGTCCATCAGGCTGCAAAGAGTTGGACACAGCTGAGCACCCATGCATCTTGCCCAGATTCACCTCTTCCAGCATACTTGGCCAGAGAATTTTCTCTTCCTCACCCAACAAGGAAAAAAAAAAGCTTTTTTTTTTCCGAAACAGGGGGATCTCATATCCTGAACACGGAAGACAAAAATGATGCACTGAAAATAAAACATTTAAGTCACAATAGACATACTAAATAATGAGATCCCTCCCTTTTTCCTCACTCAGCTCCCAGGATGCACCGAAAGTCAGCCTAGACCCCTGGGAGGAAATCTGAAGATCAGCAGTCTGTGAGAAAAGACCTACAGATACTGATGTTGTGGATGCCCCAGTGAAACAACCTAATCCAATCATGCTGGAATAAAGCCCGTAGGAGCTCCCAGACAGTCATTTAGTGCATCAAATTTAAGTATGAGTGGATGTCCAGAGGATATAAGACATTTGAGGAAAACCTTGAGTAAGAGGAACAATAACTAAAACAGTAAAAGAAAACTGGGATGAGACAGAGTAGAAACAGAAAAATTCTTCTCCAAATAAATTGCTGTCTCCAGAGGGATGGGAGAAGATAATCCAGTCACGGAACAAAATCCAAGATGTTATTTTTAATGGAACATTAAGAATACAAGAAAGAGTCTTTGAAATTAAAAATGTTATATTAGAAATTTAAATGCAATAGGAAGATTGGAGAGTAAACTGGAGGTTGCAATCTGCAAGTAAAACAAAAGTCAAAGAGTTAGAAAACAGGAAAAACAACCTAGAATGTCCAACATTTAACCAACAGAAGCTCTAGATAAAAAGAGTAGAAAAAACAAACAGCAAGATTTTATCTAAGAAATAATCCAAGAAAAGTTTCCAAGAACTGAACTTGAAAGTGCCTACCAGATTCTTAATATAATGAATGAAGAAAAATACACATCCAGGTGTAAGATCATGAACTTTCAAAATACCAAGAATGAAAATATCTTAGATTTTCT
Source organism: Giraffa tippelskirchi (assembly GCF_054371585.1). Lineage (NCBI taxonomy): Eukaryota > Metazoa > Chordata > Mammalia > Artiodactyla > Giraffidae > Giraffa > Giraffa tippelskirchi. Next base: position 121,009,756 of record NC_137278.1, read on the forward strand.
CAGATCATAAGAAAAAAGTATATCAGAAGCCAAGAATCAAAATTATGTCATATTTAATTTCCCAGTGGCAATCCTGCTGGTAAAGTAATGCTTTGAAAATTCTGAGAAAAATGGCACCCAATATTACAATCTGTATCCAGACAAATTGTCCGTCAAGAGTGGGAATAGACTAAAAATATTTCAGACGTGAAAAGTCTCAAAAAAAATGTGCTCCTGGGACTTCCCTGGTGGTTCAGTGGTTGAACCAATGCAGGGGACATATGTTGGATCCCTGGTCAGGGAACTAGGATCTCACATGTTACAGAGAAACTAAGCCCATTATGACCAACCTAGACAGCATATTACATTACTTTGCCAACAAAGGTCTGTCAAGTCAAGGCTATGGTTTTTCCAACAGTCATGTATGGATGTGAGAGTTGTACTATAATGAAAGCTGGGCACCGATGAATTGATGCTTTTGAACTGTGGTGTTGGAGAAGACTCTTGAGAGTCCCTTGGACAGCAAGAAGATCCAACCAGTCCATCCTAAAGGAAATCAGTCCTGAGTATCCATTGGAAGGACTGATGCTGAAGCTGAAACTCCAATACTTTTGGCCACCTGATGTGAAGAACTGACTCATTGGAAAAGACCCTGATGCTGGGAAAGATTGAAGGTGGGAGGAGAAGGGGACGACAGAGGATGAGACGGTTGGATGGCATCACTGACTCAATGGACATGAGTTTGAGTAAACTCTAGGAGTTGGTGATGGACAGGGAGGCCTGGCGTGGTGCTGTTCATGGGGTCGCAAAGAGCCGGACACGATGGAGCAACTGAACTGCACTGCAACTCTTGAACTCCCACACCAAATTGGAAGATCCCACGAGCTACAATGAAGGTCCTGTGTGCCACAAATAAGACCTGATGCAGCTGAAAATAAGTAAATAAATAAATATTTTTTAATGTTCTCCCACGATCTTTTTCTCTGAAACTATTAGAGAAGGGTAAACCAGAAAGAGGAACCAGAAGATGGAAACCAGGAAACAGTCTTTAACACAGGACAGAGTTAAAGGGAATTTCCATCATGATGATAAAGGGAGAGCCCAAAAAACAACAGCATAGCTGGACTAGAGAGCATCAAGTCTACCCATCCAGGAGGGATAACTCCAATGCTATATTTTTCATGGAAATAAAGTTGATTTACAGTATTATGTTAGTTTCAAGTGTACAGCCAAGTGATAATTTACTAAATCATTTGATATGTTTGAATGCATTGGAGGAGATTCCTGCCAAAAAGTTTAGCATTGAGCTGTGATAGGTACTTAGAAAATTAAACAAAAGAAAAAGAGCTAGACAAGGATACTCCAAGAAAAAAAAAATTATATAGGAAAGGAAATTAGAGTATGCTAAATAGTTCATCTGCAAATAAAATCTGTATAATTTATAAACACTGAATTTTGAATTAATCAAACAGAATGATAAGAGTATATCTGGGAAATGGGAAAGGAAAACTGTTTTGGTAAAGAGGAGGGAGAGGCATGTATTACAGAATTAAATCCTTGGCTTCAGAGTAAGAAATTAATAGACATTATAGTATCCAACATGGAAAAAAAAAGTCAGTAAGCATGTTATTTAGAAATGTGGAAGCAACATTAGCAGAAACAAGAAGAATTTAAAATAGAAATAAAAACTGAGGATAGAGAAGAGTTGGGGAGGTTTCTGCTCTTTTTAAAAGTTTTATTAACTGTTTGCTTTTAAATCAATTTACATGTATAACTTGCACAGAATGAAAGAAAATAAAGTTAAAAAAAGAAAACAATTATGAAAAAGTAAATCTGAGTGCTCTCCTAGACTCAATTTTATAAAAGTTGAGCACTCTAGCTGACATTCAAAATTGCAGCTTCCATTAATACTATAAGATGAAACCATAAAAAAATTAAAAAGAGAGAGGATAAAATGATTTCTTAGAAAAGACTCAAAAAGAATTTTCTGATACTAAAGAACATTGGTATTTTGATGAAAAAGCGCTACTAAGTGCCTTGGACAATGAAGAAAAAACACTCCAGCTTAGACACAGTATTATAAAATTTTATAACTCAAAATATAAAGAAAAATCTTCAAAGTTTTCTAGATAGAGAAAAATGGAAGTAGGACTGCTATCAGATTTCACATGATCAACTCCAACTTTATTTCCTTCATTCTGTTGTCCTTAAATTATCTTTGATTTTCCTCCTAACATTAATATAAATGTTAATTTTTATTTTTCTACTTAAACGATGAAAACATTGCAAAGTTACACATGTAAATATAGTAAAAAACCAACAGTTAAAAAGAGACTTTAGAAAACAGTAGTCACAATGAAAAAAAATGGCTTTAATATTAGGGAAAATAATTTTAAGCCTATATAGTTCTATATCTGGCCAAATTAACAGGCAAATATGTTAGAGAATAAAAGCATTTCAGATATACAATGACTTAGAATGCTTATTCACCTTCCCCTCCCCCCCCATTCCCCCCATCCCCCCCCCCCCCCCGCCATCATCTCTTAGAAACTTACTTAAGGATGTTTTCCAGGAAAACAAGGGAGGAAACAAAGAAAAGAGAACTTCAAGCCAGAAATGGGGGACTCATCTACCCCCACCCCCAAAATCAGTCCCTGGATAACAACTGCAAAACATTCAATCTAGATAGAGGATAGAGAAGACACCCAGGAAAAGTAAGAGCATCTTAAAGTTGTCACTTTCCCTATTAAGTTGAAAGACCTTAAGGATTTAATAAAGAGAGACAAAGTAAATTAAAAACTAAGCTCAGAAAGGAATGAATATATGTACACTTATAGCCAATTCACATTGTTGTATAGCAGAAACCAACACAACACTGCAAAGCAATTATCCTTCAATTAAAAATAAAAATTAAAAAAAAAAAACTAAAATGAGTGAAAAAAAAGCTTTATTTAAGAATGGAAATTAGCATACTGTTTGCTACTCTACAAAAAGCCTTTAAAACTATAAAAATGTAAATATCTATTTACAAACTTCAGACACAGCATATACACAGGAAGTGCTGACTCGAAAGAAGCTGACAGTCAGCAGACATTTAATCCTGTTCAAAACAAAATGCCCATAAGATGTTAGGTCCATAATGTATTTGGTCCACACCAAAATGTCCTTGACATTTCGTCCTGTTTAGAAGATCCATGGATGTATTTGGTCCATGCCAAATGGTTTTGGACAGACCAAATATCAAGGCCCTGTTGACATGGACCAAAGGTCTCTACAAACATATTGCACAGGATCAAATGTCTGAAAGGGAAGCAGAAGATTGAGGCCAAGTCAGAAACAGCCAGTTGAAGGGCCTTGCCTAAATCAACAGGATTGGAGTTGACTTTCCCAGCAGTAGACCACTGAAGAAACCGAAGTGACCCACAGGAGAAATGCTATCTCTAAGATATTTTTCATATAATATTTTTCTTAGCTATGTGCCAAGCACTGAACTGAGCAGGTTACATATATCCATCAGTTGAATCTTCACAACAACCCAGTGCAGCTGAGCTAAGTCACTTCAGTTGTGTCCGACTCTTTCCAACCCTATGGACTATAGTCCATCAGGCTTCTCTGTCCATGGGATTCTCCAGGCAAGAATTCTGGAGTAGGTTGCCATTTCCTCCTCCAGGGAACCTTCCCAACCCAGGGATCAAACTCACATCTCTTATGTCTTCTCCATTGGCAGGAAGATTCTTTACCACTAGCACCACCTGGAAAGCCCTAACAACCCAATGGGAGAGTCTGTTACTATCCCCACATTACAGATTATAAAACTAAAGCACGGAGAGGTTAAGTAACTTGGCCAAGGACACACAGTTAGCAACTAGTAGAACTATTTGAATCCATGGACTGTTGTCAAGGTCTTGGCTTTTAATGAGCACATTAAAGATGTGCTCCCCCCTTAAAAAAGGGGGACTCTTTTTTTGTTTATCAATCATACAAAGTCTTCAATACCAGGTTACAACTATCCCAGCCACCAAAGTTCTTGTGAAGGTCCATTTATTTTCTATACATGTTCCATACAGTACAAACAGACCTGGGATAGCCTGCTAGAAAATGAAACTGGTCCAGATGCCCAATTGCCCCCAGCTAATAGCCAACTGACACAAATTTTACACAGACCAGAATAATTATCCATATTAAATGACTGCCCCGAGAAACCTGTATGTAGGTCAGGAAGCAACAGTTAGAACTGGACATGGAACAACAGACTGGTTCCAAATAGGAAAAGGAGTACGTCAAGGCTGTATATTGTCACTCTGCTTATTCAACTTATATGCAGAGTACATCATGAGAAACCTTGGGCTGGAAGAAACACAAGGTGGAATCAAGATTGCTGGGAGAAATCTCAATAACCTCAGATATGCAGATGACACTACCCTTATGGCAGAAAGTGAAGAAGAACTAAAGAGCCTCTTGATGACAGTGAAAGAGGAGAGTGACAAAGTTGGCTTAAAGCTCAACATTCAGAAAACTAAGATCATGGCATCCGGTCCCATCACTTCATGGCAAATAGACGGGGAAACAGTGGAAACAGTGGCTGACTTTATTTTGGGGGGCTCCAAAATCACTGCAGATGATGATTGCAGCCATGAAATTAAAAGACGCTTACTCCTTGGAAGGAAAGTTATGACCAACCTAGACAGCATATTAAAAAGCAGAGACATTACTTTGCCAACAAAGGTCCGTCTAGTCAAGGCTATTGTTTTTCCAGTAGTCATGTACAGATGTGAGTTGGACAGTGAAGAAAGCTCAGCACCGAAGAATTGATGCTTTTGAACTGTGGTGTTGGAGAAGACTCTTGAGAGTCCCTTGGACTGTAAGGAGATCCAACCAGTCCATCCTAAAGGAAATCAGTCCTGGGTGTTCATTGGAAGGATTGATGTTGAAGCTGAAACTCCAATACTTTGGCCGCCTCATGCGAAGGGTTGACTCATTGGAAAAGACCCTGATGCTGGGAAGGATTGGGGGCAGGAGGAGAAGGGGATGACAGAGGATGAGATGGTTGGATGGTATCACCGATTCAGTGGACATGGGTTTGGGCAGACTCTGGCAGTTGGTGATGGACAGGGAGGCCTGGCGTGCTGCAGTCCATGGGGTCGCAAAGAGTCAGACACGACTGAGGGACTGAACTGAACTGAATAACTCATGAGTTAAATATATGCTTGTTGTTTCAAGCCACTGAGTTGTTAGGTAACTCATAGCAATAGATAATTGATACTCTTAATTCCAGATTTCCCTCTGCAGTCACGAAGGGAATAATCAAGAGCTCAGTGGAAGTGATAGTAGAGAGGAGGTGGCCCAGAGAGTGGTCAATGGTACCTAGGAGCCAGAGCCTGGCCTTCATGATAGATACAGGATCCATAGATTAGCCAAAAATCCACATGGGCAGAGGGCTACCCCAAGGAAGAAAGTCTCTCACTTTACTGTGGGTTTTAGACTGGATCATCCACGAGGCTATTCACCATGTGTTTTCATCCAGACTTAGCAGAGGACCAGTTAAATAATCAGTCTCAAATTCAAGAGACTGTTTAGTTCCTCTTTGCATTCTGTCATTAGGGTGGTTCAGTTCAGTCGCTCAGTCATGTCCAACTCTTTGCGACCCCATGGACTACAGCACACCAGGCCTCCCTGTCCATCACCAACTCCCGGAGCTTGCTCAAACTCGTATCCATCGAGTCAGTGATGCCATTCAACCCTCTTATCCTCTGTCATCCACTTCTCCTCCCGCCTTCAATCTTTCCCAGCATCAGGGTCTTTCCCAGTGAGTCAGTTCTTCAAATCAGGTGGCCAAAATACTGGATCTTCAGCTTTAACATCAGTCCTTCCAATGAATATTCAGGGTTGATTTCCTTTAGGATGGACTGGTTTGATCTCCATGCTGTCCAAAGGACTCTCAAGTGTCTTCTCCAACACCACAGTTCAAAAGCATCAATTCAAATAAATTAGGGTGTGATCACCTGCCTATCTGAGGTTATTGGTATTTGTCTGGCAATCTTGATTCAAACTTGTGATTCATCCAGCCCGGCCTTTCATATGATGTACTCTGTATATAAGTTAAATAAGCAGGGTGACAATATAGAGCCTTGTTGCACTCTTCTCCAAATTTGGAACCAGTTCGTTGTTCAATGTTCAGTTCTAAATGTTGCTTTTTGACCTGCATACAGGTTTCTCAGGAGACAGGTAAAGTGGTCTGGTACTCCCATCTGTTTAAGAATTTTCCACAGTTTGTTGTGATCCACAAGTCAAAGGCTTTAGCATAGTCAATGAAGCAGATGTTTTTACGGAATCCCCTTACTTTCTCTTTGATCCAGTGAAGTTGGCAATTTGATCTCTGGCTCCTCTGTCTTTTCTAAACCCAGCTTGTACATCTGGAAGTTCTCAGTGCACATACTGCTGAAGCCTAGCTTGAAGGATTTTGAGCATAACCTTACTAGCATATGAAATGAGTGCAACTGTACAATAGTTTGAACATTCTTTGGCATTGCCCTTCTTTGGAATTGGAATGAAACTGACCTTTTCCAGCCCTGTGGCCGCTGCTGACTTTTCCACATTTGCTGACATATTGAATGCAGCACTTTCACAGCATCATTTTTCAGGATTTGAAATAGCTCAACTGGAGTTCCATCACTTCCACTAGCTTTGTTCATAGTGATGCTTCCTAAGGCCCAATTGACTTCACACTCCATCCAGGATGTCTGGCTCTAGGTTAGTGACAACAGATCATGTTTATCTGGGTCAATAAGAACTTTTTTGTATAGTTCTTCTGTGTATTCTTGCCACACTTCTTAATATCTTCTGCTTCTGTTAGGTCCTGACCTTTTCTGTCCTCTATTGTGCCCATCCTCACATGAAATGTCCCCTTGATGTCTCCAATTTTCTTGAAGAGATCTCTAGTTTTTCCCATTCTATTGTTTTCCTCTATCTCTTTGCATTGTTCATTCAAGAAGGCCTTCTTATCTCTCCTTGCTTTTCTCTGGAAGTCTGCATTCAGTTGAAAATATCTTTCCTTTTCTCCCTTGCCTTTTGCTTCTCTTCTTTCCTGAGCTATCTGTAAAGCCTCCTCAGACAACCACTTTGTATTCTTGAATTTCTTTTTCTTTGGTCACTGGCTCCTGTACAATGTTATGAACCTCCATCCATGGTTCTCAGGCACTCTGTCTACCAGATCTAATCCCTTGAATCTATTCATCACCACCACTGTATAATCATAAGGGATTTGATTTAGGTCATACCCGAATGAATGGCCTAGTGATTTCCTTTACTTTCTTCAATTTCAGCTGATATTTTGCTGTAAGAAGCTGATGATCTGAGCCACGGTCAGCTCCAGGTCTTGTTTTTGCTAACTCTATAGAGCTTCTCCATTTTTGGCTGCAAAGAACATAACCAACCTGACTTCAGCATTGACCACCTGGTGATGTCCATGTGTAGCGTTGTCTCTTGTGTTGTTGGAAGAGGGTATTTGCTATGACCAGTGTGTTTTCTTGACAAAACTCTGCTAGGTTTTGCTCTGCTTCATTTTGTACTCCAAGACCAAACTTGTTTGTCACTCCAGGTATCTCTTTTGCATTTCGATTCCCTATGATGAAAAGGGCATCTCTTTTTGGTGTTAGTTCTAAAAGGTCTGGTAGGTCTTCACAGAACCAGTCAACTTCAGCTTCTTCGACGTTAGTGGTTGGGGCATAGACTTGGATTACTGTGATACTCAATGATTTACCTTGGAAACCAACCGAGATCATTCTGTTCTTGTTGAGATTGCACCCAAGTACTGCATTTTGGACTCTTCTGTTGACTATGAGGGCTATTTCATTTCTCCTGAGGTATTCTTGCCCACATTAGTAGACACAACGATCATCTGAATTAAAATCACCCACTCCTGTTCATTTTAGTTCATTGATTCCTAAGATGTGGATGTTCAGTCTTGCCATTTCCTGCTTGACCACATCCAATTTACCTTGATGCATGGACCTAACATACAAGGTTCCTATGCAACAGTGTTCTTTACAACATCAGACTTTCATCACCAGACACATCCATAACTGAGCATCATTTCTGCTTTGGTCCAGCCACTTCATTCTTTCTGGTGCTATTAGTAATTGCCCTCCACTCTTCCCCAGTAGCATATTGGACATTTATAAGCTATATACATATTGGCTCATCTTACAGTGTCGTATTTTTTGCTTTTTCATACTGTTTACCGGGTCCTCGCAGCAAGAATACTGGAATGGGTTGCCATTTCCTCCTCCTGTAGACAATGTTTTGTCAGAACTCTTCACTGTGATCATCTTAAGTGGCCCTGCATGGCATGGCTCATAGCTTCATTGAGTTACAAAAGCCTCTTTGCTTTGCCATGATAAGGTTGTGATCATGAAGGGGATTCACCATTTAAATATATCTTGTTAAGAATTTGTCTCTATTTTATCATCTGTCTTCTCCCATCAAAATGTGGCTATTATGAGGTCAAGGACCATATACATCTTGTTCACTGCAGTATCTCTTGTATATGGACAGAACATGTCACATAATAGGTGCTCAATAAATATTTGCTGAGTGAATAAATTTCAGATGTTAAAAATCACAAATGTAAAAATGCATAGCTTTATGAAAAAAATCTTGTTATAATTGCCTAAACAGAAACAATATAAACTATGATTATTACTGTTAAAATATTTTGCATATTAATTGAATGATTACAAGAGCTTAATTTACTAAGGAAGAATAATTGTGATTAATATTTTTCCTTATACTATCATTTACTTTAATATCATTAAAATAGTGTCTATGCATTTTTAATCATTTAGCCTAATCTTGCTTATATGTATTAACTAACATGAAAGGACAACTTGGTTTTTCTGGTGAAAAAAGCTAGTGGGTTCTAACATAAATTCTTGAAATGCTCAGAGACTAACTTAGATGTAAGGCTAAAACTGATGACCTTAACAATTAGATAATAAATCTCAGTTGAAACTAGCATGTTTTTCCAAAATGTAGATTTTTTTAAAAAAGGTTTATTTATCTATCTGGCTGCACTGGGTGTCCATTGTGATATGTGGGATCTTCAATCTTTGTTGTGGCATGAGGGATCTTCAGTTGCACATAGTCCCCAGAATATAATCTTAAGGTATGAATTGATCTCTTAGGAGAGTTTCTGAGCCTTAACATAGAGGAACCATAGCATCATCTAGCTTACATGCCTTCAAGCTTTTCCATAGAGGGTAATGACTATTAACAAAAGATTTGTTTCTGTATAGTTGATCTCATCATGCTAATGAGGATGATGATACAATAGCATCATTCCTCAAAAAGGTCCAGGCTGAATGAGGTAGGTACCTCCAGTATAACAATTACACTGTAGTTTTGTCATTGCATGTTTATGTGTCTCTATCCTCTATCAGACTATAAACTCTTTGAGGGCAGGAGAATGGAAAAGTTATTTGTTGAATTAAAATTAGTTAATAGTCTATACCTGAGATTAAAGCATCATAGAGACTGACATTTGCAAAAAACTGTATTTTCAGATGTAAAAATATATCATCTATTTATTTTGTATATTTATTTTCAAACATGATCCGTAAGAGTTTCAGTTAGTTTACAATAAAGAATCAGAAAACAGAATAGTGAATTCCAATTGGAAATGTTTGAAGCTAGGGAAAATTTAATTTGAATGTATAGTCATAGCAAGGATAATTATAAGAAACAAGGGAATCTTGCCTCAAGAGAACATACATGGCTACATAGTTGCTGTGAAGCTCAGATTTGGTGTTGATATTCTCAGCAGCAAAAGTAAAAAAAAAAAAAAAAGGACAGTTATAGTTTTTATTGTTATAAAAATCAATTAGGCAGGAGAAGAAACAAATACTTACCTAGATCTTAGTTCTTTAAATAGAATACTGATTAATCATATGAATAATTTTCCTGTGTAGTGTTCCCAGACAAAATGTAATAAAAAATTTTATGAAGTTATTTCTCAACTTCTGCCCCTATGAAAGTCCAGAGCTAAACACCACAAGGTATTCACAAGGTAATTGCAAAGGCAATTAATTAACAGTTCATACCAAGACAATGTAGTTCCAGGAAATATTTCTCTATCCTTCAAGCCAAAGGTGAGCAAACTATGGCCCCCAAGCCAAATTCAGTCCATTGGCTATTCTTGTTAATAAAGTTTTATTGGAACGCAAGCATGACCATTCATTTCTTTAGTGTCTATGGCTGTTTTTCTGCTACAGGAGAGTTGAGTACTTGTTACAGACAGTATGGCCCACAGACCCTAATGTATTTACTATCTAGCCCTTTTATAAAAAGTTTGTGGACCTTTGCTTTAAACCATATCTCCATTATTATCACTTTTATCCACAGAGCATTTAATAAGAGTTAGATAGAAAATGACTTGTTGATTTGAATTGGATTCATACACTAGGCAGAACCATGTGAAACTGTTAGTTTTCAATTTTTATCTATAAAACATCAATTTTATATGGTTAAATCTAACACTTTAGGAAAAAAGTAAGATTAAAATCTTGTTATCAAAGTGAAAGAGCTATACAAGTCTTTTACTTGGATGGGTAATAACTCTTGCATATAGAAGTGGGATATGAAATATTGTTAAGCAAAGCCAGGATATTTCTGAAGAAGGAATTCTAATCTCCCCACAACATAAAAGCAGACCTAACAGTATTTTATTTTAGAATGCTACCAGTCTAAGTGAAGGAAGGAGAAAATATGAACCATCCCAATTAAAAGCCCAACTTAATGACAAACTCAGCAATGATGGCTTCCCATTTTGATAAGATTGTTTCCACTGAATAACTACTTGTATTAATATTTATAATACATGAAATGGTCACACAAAAGGCTTACCATTGTATCCATGGAGTTATATCCATGTCGGGGACATAGGGGGTGGTCAGTATATATCCTTTTAATTAAAATTTTTTATGAAATTTTAAACAAAGAGTTGATAGAATCATCTCCACCCTGAAAATGATGTAGTTGGGAGCATCAACAGAACACTTTATACCAAGTAAACTATCAATAATGTATGTTTACATGAGAATAAGTTCATACATTTTTAAAAGTATAATCAGTATGTTACTAATATCCTACTATGTGCACACTGTACTAGAAGCTATAGAAAAAGGTATTGCTCTGTTCCTTGAGATAAGAGACTTTAAGTCTAGCTGGTGAAACACATATTAAAAAGATAGAGTGGGAGCCCACAAGGCATGCCCTTTTACTAGGGCATGCTAAAAGAATAAAACTGACAGTAAGTGAACCATTACCATATTGTGTTGAAGTCATTACGCATGAAAATCAAACAGAAAAGAAGTCAAGAGGCCTGGAATCCTGTCCCAACTGTGACTTTCCCAGCTAGAATGTAAATTATTTTATTTAACAGTGTTAAGCTTGTTTATTTTGCTGGTTTGCACATACTTCAGTTCTCAAGAAGCCTGAAATAGTTATACCGCCACTAGAAAAGTAAATTTTGGTGAAAGAGCTTCTGTGAATAGGATTTAACAGATAATGGACTCAATTTGAATTTTCAGGGTTTTGGAAACATTTAAAATAGCATAATATTTAAAATGCCCCAAGGAGTTATATGCCAGATGTTAGCACATAGGAAACCACCAGTACATGAACTCCTGCTTCTGGTTTGACTCATTTTCAAATGGGCTTCGGAATAAAGACTACAAGAATATCATGAAATTACAAGGTGAACTGCTAAAGACCTCTTATTTGCAACTACTTTGTGGTGTAATCAGGATTTTTTTGATAATGTGCCAACATACAAAAATACTAAAATAAATGAGCTGCTAAGGATTATATGAGATCACAAATATCACATAGTAGCTCCGATTCCAAGTGTTTGTATTAATCAAAACAACTCCATGAGTTTCACTTACTTACTGTATAAAGAGTAAATATGTTAGGTTTGAACTTTTAAAGTTATTTTTACTAATAAAATGTCATGATTTTATACAGCAGAGTTCCATTTAAGATTTTATTTAAAAGGAATTCTTTCTGCTGAAAAAAATATCCATTAGAACAGATGACCTGAAAAGTCTTTTCTACATCAAATAATGCATGGTTCTCAGAGCATAGTTCTGTTTTACAACAGAAATAAACACAAACAAATAAAAACAAATAAATGCAAACTCTTGTGTCCTAAGAGTTTATAACATCACACACTATACACATCCTATAAAAGGCAACTGCCAGAATCTGCTTACTAGTTATAAATTATTTGCTCTTCCCACTTGCTTCTTTTGCACAACACCTGCAATTTAGCCAGGATGTTTTTGGGTGTGCCCACACTTCCCTGTCAACATTACAGTTTTGGGTAAACGCCAACCTGTAAGAGATTTTCATCTTGAGACTGCTTCCCTTCTTGCAACATCAGTTGTACTGTGGCCAAAAACATCAACCTTCGGAGGGAACGTCCCCTTTAACTCACTCCCATCCATTTCTGGACTCAAGTGATAAACATTTAGCACTCACATCTGAAATAAACGTTTTCTGTCCTCTTCCTTAGTAACTCCCATAAAACAATCCTCACCAAACTAATGGGTCAATTTTTTTTCATGTGTTCTCAGTACCTTAAGTACTAAGTTACTTGCTATTTTTTTATAATCAGTATTTTTATTGAAGCATGGTTAATGTACAATGTTGTGTTAATTTCTGCTGTAGAGCAAAGTAATTCTGTTTTAGATATATATACATTCTTTTAGTAATATTCTTTTCCATTATGGTTTATCATAGGATATGGAACATAGTTCTCTGTGCTATACAGTAGGACCTTATTGTTTATTCATTCTATATAAAAGCTTACATCTGTTAACCCCAACCACCCACTCCATCTCTCCCCTAACTCCCTCCACCATGGCAACCACCAGTCTGTTCTCTATGTCTGTGAATCTGTTTGTGTTTCATAGATAGGTTCATTCATGTCATATTTTAGATTCCACATATACACGATATCGTGTGATATTTGTCTTTCTCTTTTTGACTTACTTCACTTTGTACAATAATCAATAGTTGCAAGTTATTTCCTATTTTTTTATTTTTGCTTTAGTTTTATTCTGTAGGAAAGATTTTCATAACATTTGGAACTTCCAATATATTTATTCCATCATCCTGAGAGCACTCAGTCTCTAATTCTACACAGGAGTAGAAAAGACATTCTGTCATTTCTACCCACTGTGGTATTTTAGGATGTTAACTTCCTTTGTACCAACAAAGAACATTGTCTTTGCTAACACAGAAGCCATTACTTCTTAACAGTGATCAAACCCTGGAGCCAATTTCCTAGGGAGATTAAATGTGTTAAAAAGACAAATCCAAGCTGAAACAATGCTGTAGAAGATAGACATGGTTTCCTGAAAGAAGTTTGCTAAGTCACTTCAGTCGTGTCCGACTCTGTGCGACCCCATAGACAGCAGCCCACCAGGCTCCCCCGTCCCTGGGATTCTCCAGGCAAGAACACTGGAGTGGGTTGCCATTTCCTTCTCCAACTTAACAGTGATCAAACCCTGGAGCCAATTTCCTAGGGAGATTAAATGTGTTAAAAAGACAAATCCAAGCTGAAACAATGCTGTAGAAGATAGACATGGTTTCCTGAAAGAAGTTTACAGACAAGAAAATTTTATTTATCTAGATCTAAATCTGTATTCTGTTAGAAAGACATTTTTTCCATCGCTACTGCATTTTTAATATCAGAGCAAACTACAATCGCTCAAATTGCTCAAAGATGTTAAATATTTATACTTTCTTGGAAGTCGAAAGAGGAAAATGCAGCTAATAGAACAATCTGCCAGAGTAGTCAATAGACCTGGTTTCGACTACTGCGGATGATGTTATTCAATCTTGTGAATTATTTAGACTTAGACGTTTCAAGAAGTGGAAATATTTGGTGGCTAAATTCTGTCATACTCAATAATTATCCATATAGTACTGACGATAAAACACTGCATATTTTTAGAAAAACTGTCCTGTGTCTGTTCACCAGGTATTCTCAAATTCGTTGCATAGACAGAGCACAAATTAGAAGCAAGTTTCCCCTCAAATATGTAAAATGTTGTAGTGAGCTAGATAACAAGTCCTAAGGCAAGAATAAAATCAAAACTCTTTCCTGTGGCCTCCAACACACTTCCTCACACTTAAAACCTTTTCTCCCTCGCTCATTCCACACAAGTCACTCTGGACTTCTTGATCTTCAACATACTTGACTTTGTGCCTGCTTAAAGACTTTCTACCTGCCATTCCTTCTTTGGAAATGTGTGTGTGTGTGTGTTAGTTGCTTAGTCGTGTCCAACTCTTGGCAACCCCACAGACTTCAGCTCACCAGGCCACTCCGTCCATGGGACTCTCCAGGCAAGAACACTGGAGTGGGTTGCCATTTCCTTCTCCAAAAGGAACTATAGAAAGAAAGAAAGTGAAGTCGGTTTCCCCCCAGTTCTTCATAGGACTTAACCACAAAAGCAGGGACTTTTTAAAGTGGAAAGTTTGGAGCCTGAATTCCAGGACGCAGTGAATTCATGTATGTAAATGACTAGAGTATAAGTAAGTGCTCAATCGTTAGAGACTATTGTTTGGGTTGTCACTTACCCTTTCGTTCTCAGCTCAAGGATTGCTTCCCCACACAGACAGACTTCCTCTGAAAATTGAGTTTCTTCTGCCTCCCTTCTCCAAATTGTCGTTCACTGTCACATCATCCTTTCATTTTCCACGATGCACATGAAGATTGTCTAATGAGTACCATTTTATAGAAAATCTAAACTTGGAGTGGATGGCTTTAATTTTAATGTTCAGAAACGCTTTTTATAATTTCTACAAGTAGGAACTGTGTTAAACCTCTCATAGTGATAGGGACAAAAAGTCAGTGCTTATTTTTAAATGAGTGGAATAGCAGGGCAGGTGGCATTACAGCACCATGGTTTGTTGTTTATGAGAAAAGAGGCCAGTTTAAGGAAACCTGAGGTTATATATAATATGCTCTTCTTCTTCTGGGTGTCAAGGCAGTACTGTCTCCTGGAGACATTGATTAGGAAGGTACGAGGAAGAGTCTTCATTCTTATTTTCAAGTCTAAGATACTTATGCTGAGTAATTTATATTACATTTGGGTGGGAAGGATGGGTTGAGAAGAAGAGCATCTTCAGAGTGATATTTACCTCCTCTCAGAGACATATGTTCTCTATTCTGTCTTGAAATTTATAAAATTCCTACTTTATGAAAATTATCACTAAAAATGTATTAGTAGAAAATTTAAGTCTGTCTGAGAATATGGTTAGTTAAACTCTTTCACAGTAGATCTAGTGAATCATTAAACAAATGCTTATCCCTTTGGAAAATTGTTCTGCTTGGAGACAAACTAGGAAAACAATGTCCTTTTGTGCCCATATAAGAACAGTCCTTAGGTGGAATTAATGGTGACTCTAACCACTCCATCCCCAACATGAACACCCCAATATTCTATATTCATTCTTCCCTCTTTTCTCTCAGGTCATCATTTGATTCTTCCTCATCTTCAGACCAAATGAGAGAGAAGAGAAAATATCACCAGTATAAGGTAGAATTGGGTCAGGATATTTTGGAAGAATCTGTTCTTCCACATCTCACAGTTTAATCTCCAATCCAAAACCACTCTGCTGGAGTGGTCAAGAGTCCAGATGTCTTGTTTTCTCTGACAGTGATCTTTCCAACAAACACTTGCCCAGTGATGCTTCACCATAACACAGTTCCAGTTATCAAAGGCAACCCAACATTCTCATTTCACAATCATCTGTTTTACAAACAAAAAAAGCTGAAGCCAAGAAACAGTGAACAACTCGTCAGGTTTATTTGAAACCAGTAAAGAAGATGATATCAAAAGTCATTGCTCATACCTTACTTGACTCATGAATGAAGTGAGAGACAAGTTGCCTCATTTCACGCTTTGAAATAACCAAGTATTTATTCTCAAGTTTGCTTTTATATCGTCTCAAGAGCAACCTGACTCTTGCATAATCCTTTGGAGTAGGAGAAAGGGAAAGTCCTGCGAGGGTGGGTGGGAGAGGGAAGGGTGGAGTGGGTGGGAGGCTAAACCCTGGAAGGACACTTCATGGACTCTGAAAAAACAGTGGGTCCTTGCGCCAACTGGTCTGATTCAGCCCCAGGAAATAGATCATTATCATCAACTTTGTCTTTGCAAAGGAAAAGTTGGAGCCATAAATGAATATGCAAGCCCTTGTTGGACAAGTGGAACAGATTTTGAAGTTTACATATATGCATACAATTTATGAAGCACTCATAATATATAGTACATATACTAGGAGCTTTGGATATATTTTCTCATTTAGTTCTTACAACAACTCTGGAATAAAGGTATCATTATCTTTGTGCTGTGTTTAATTGCTCAGTTGTGTCCGACTCTTTGTGACCCCATGGACTGTAGTCCATCAGGCTCCTCTGTCCATAGGGATTTTCCAGGCAAGAATACTGGAGCGGGTTGCCATGCCTTCTTCCAGGGGGTCTTCCCAACCCAGGGGTTGAACCCAGGTCTCCTGCATTGCGGGTGGATTCTTTACCATCTGAGCCACTAGGGATCATTATATTTAGTTTAGGACTAATGCAAATAAGGCTTGGAGAAATTAAATATCTTGCCCAAGATCACATAGCTATAATGTGGAGAAGTCAAACTGCTAATCCAGATCTTCCTGATTCTAAAGGCTTAAATGCAGGTATTTAAGCTTCCCTTAGGAAAAAAAAAAAAATCTCTATTTTCATAGTGAAAAGTTGTATGCCTATATACACAGCTGACTTTGACACTGCATGTTCCTCTGAAACAAAGATTTTGTTTGTTTGTTTTCATATCTATGTCTTCAAAGCAGCCTAGTCCAAATCCTGCCATACATTAAGTGAAAGTGAAAATCACTTAGTCGTGTCCTACGCTTTGTGACCCCATGGACTATACAGTCCATGGAATTCTCCAGGCCAGAATACTGGAATGGGTAGCCTTTCCCTTCTCCAGGGGATCTTCCCAACCTAGGGATCAAACCTAGGTCTCCTGCATTACAGGCAGATTCTTTACCAGCTAAGCAGGGGGCAGGGACTGCTGGGTGCCAGCAGACAATGCAGGTACCCGTGTCCCAGCTATCATCTGCTCCCTGTGGCACTCAGGTGGCACTTGTTTGGCAGCTCAATAAATAAATCTTTTATTTCTATATAAATGCTCACATTAGCAAGAAGCTAAGTGTGATTAATGATAGCAACAGAAACTGACAGATAAGTGATAGCAGTGAAATCTCTTGCTCCTACCCTCATTTAAACCTTTCCAAAGGGTGGTGGGCAAATGAATCTGTAACGTGCTACTTGGAGAACCATCCAAAAGGAAAAAACAGTTGGAAAGAGAGTCCATCAAAGAGACACAGGATTAGCGTGCCCTGTCCTGCTTTTGCCATTAACCATGTGGCCTAGAAGGCAGAGATTTGGGTTGTGCTATTATGGACATCATTTGAGAGAGGTTTCTTTGGCCCCTGAGGTTGCAGCACTTTTCATATGCTCCCTGGAACCACATTGTGTGTGTATTTTCACAAGTTCTCTCTCAGCCCCCTCCATCACCATGTTCTTCCAAATGCAACAAGCATCACTAATTCATGTGAGGGGCAGTGAACTCAGGGACTTAGAAACACATATTTGTATGTTTCTCACCTTTGCTTATTAAAACTGTTTTTCAGTTGCTCAATCCTGTCCAACTCTTTGTGACCCCATGGACTCAGCATGCCAGGCTTCCTTGTCCTTCACCATCTCCCAGAGCTTGCTCAAATTTGTGTCCATTAAGTGGGTGATGCCATCCAACCATCTCATCCTCTGTCATCCCCTTCTCCTCCTGCCTTCAATCTTACCCAGCATCAGGGTCTTTTCTAATGAGTCAGCTCTTCTCATCAGGTAGCCAAAGTATTGGTGCTTCACCATCAGTTCTTCCA
This sequence comes from Giraffa tippelskirchi, assembly GCF_054371585.1. Classification (NCBI taxonomy): domain Eukaryota; kingdom Metazoa; phylum Chordata; class Mammalia; order Artiodactyla; family Giraffidae; genus Giraffa; species Giraffa tippelskirchi. Next base: position 121,027,735 of record NC_137278.1, read on the forward strand.
ATGAATATTCAGGGTTGATTTCCTTTAGGATTAACTGGTTTGATCTCCTTGCAGTCAAAGAGACTCTCAAGAGTCTTCTCCAACACCACAGTTCAAAAATACTACAATAAATTATAAACACCATAAATTATTCTAGAGCTCTTTATAAGCTGTCCTCGTGAAGCCATCTCAGAAATTAGATTACATATGTGATCTGGGTTTTTGGTTTTGTTTTTTTGCCTCTATGAACAGAATATGGGAGAAGAAATCACCACCAATAACATTTCCTTTTCAAATTTTCTCTCAAAATGATAACATTTCCAGTTAAGTAGTGAAAAATTATTTATAGAGAACTTGCTAAGTACCAAGCTGTACTTAATGAATAGGGATTCCAAAGGAGTGTAAGAAAAAGTCTCCTGCCACTGAGTTGAAAATCTATGTGTAGAGAGAAGAAGCATCTTATATCAAGGTAAGCAAAGTGGGAAGCACGTGCAGACTGCAGATAAGTAACAAGTACTGCAGAAATGAGAGAGGAGAGCCTCAGGTGATCAGAGATGTTTTAATGAAGACAAAGTATGATCTAGAACTTGAAGGATTAATTAACAAGAAAAAAAGTAATTATGTATTAATTTCTCTTAATATTTATACGATGCCATGTTCTTCCCTTGTCTTGATACTTTTCTCAAATCTTGGTTCTCTTGGTGTTCCTCTAGAAGTCATCTGTATCACCTCCTTCACCACTGTCATCACCATCTTTCAGTCACTCAGTCGTGTCCGATTCTTTGTGACCCCATGGATTGCAGCACGCCAGGCTTCTCTGTCCTTTACCGTCTCCCGCAGTTTGCTCAAACTCATGTCAATTGAGTCGGTAATGCCATCCAACCATCTCACCCTCTGTTGTCCCTTTTCCTCCTACCTTCAGTCTTTCCCAGTATCAAGGTCTTTTCTAACGAGTCAGCTCTTTGCATCAGGTGGCCAAAGTATTGGAGCTTCAGCAACAGTCTTTCCACTGAATATTCAGGGTTGATTTCCTTTAGGATTGACTGGTTTGATCTCCTTGCAGTCCAGGGGACTTTCAATAGTCTTTTCCAGAACCACAGCTTGAAAGCATCAATTCTTTGGTGCACAGCCTTCTTTATGGCCCAACACTCACATCCATACATGACTACTGGAAAAACCATAGCTTTGATTATGCAGACCTTTGTAGCAAACTAATGTCTCTGATTTTTAATATGCTGCTTAGGTTTGTCATTGGAGAAGGCAATGGCACCCCACTCCAGTACTCTTGCCTGGAAAATCCCATGGACGGAGGAGCCTAGTAGGCTGCAGTCTATGGGGTTGCTAGGGGTCGGACACGACTGAGCGGCTTCACTTTCACTTTTCACTTTCATGCATTGGAGAAGGAAATGGCAGCCCACTCCAGTATTCTTGCCTGGAGAATCCCAGGGATGGGGGAGCCCGGTGGGCTGCCGTCTATGGGGTAGCACAGAGTCGGACACGACTGAAGCGACTTAGCAGCAGCAGCAGCTTAGGTTTGTCATAGCTTTTCTTCCAAGGGACAAACATGTTTTAATTTCATGGCTGCAGTCACCGTCCCTAGTGATTTTGGAGCCCAAGAAAATAAAGTCTGTCACTGTTTCCACTGTTTCCTCATCTAGTTGCCATGAAGTGATGGGACTGGATGCCATGATCTTAGTTTTTTGAATGTTGAGTTTTAAGCCAACTTTTTCATTTTTCTCTTTCACCTTCATTAAGAGGCTCTTTAGTTCCTCTTTGCTTTCTTCCATAAGAGTGGTGTCATCTGCATATCTGAGGTTATTGATATTTCTCCTAGCAATCTTGATTCCAGCTTGTGCTTCAGCCAGCCTGGCATTTCGCACTTCCCTTTTAATTGATCAAGGAGTCTTGGGAATAGGCGTCCCACTTCAGAAGTTGAGTATGGCCTCCAGAATGGCCCCTATTCCCAAGGCTGCAAACATAGGCTCTTCCCTCTCCCAGCCTAATTCAATATTTTATCAAAATATCCACAGGTTATAACAATTCCATGGGACAAATAAGCAAGAAAAACCTTATACCTTCTCTAAAAATGTACCCCAAGATTATTTTTTAATTAAAATAATAGTAATGAATTGAGTGCTTAAAATGAACTAGTCATTTTGCTAAATGCTTAACATATATTAAAGAATTCAGTCTTCATCACAAGCCCTAAGTGGTAGTCATTATTCCTCTCATGTGCTCAGTCAGTCGTGTCCAGCCCTTTGTGACCCTACAGACAGTAGTCTGCCAGGATCCTCTGTCAAGGGGATTCTCCAGGCAAGAATGCTAGAGTGGGTTGCCATTTCCTCCTCAAAGGGTTGATCCCTGGGATCAACCAAGGGATCAAACCCTTATTTCCTGCATCATCTGCATTGCAGGTGAATTCCTTACCACTGGGCCACTAGGGATTCCCACTCTCACGAGTCTGAGGAAATGAAGCCCAAAAAAGGTAAAGAGCTTGCTTAGCCTTTAGAAGTATTAATAAATAAAGCTATTTTTCTATAATAAAATTTTACTTATCTATTCTTGTACCATGTTGCCCTTGTAATCCACATCAGATATTTTCAAGAAGACTAATAGGGTAAATTTTGCAAATATTCATTCATTCAACACTATGCTGGACTTTGGTGATTCAAGGAAGAGTAAACCATTGTCCTTGCCAACTTACAGCTTATAGTATAAAAAAAAAAAAGCAATAGATAACATATAGCAGACTTATTCTGAGTTGTATCAGAGCTCCAAGGAGAAACTAGCTCTCAGTCTGGGGACATCTTTTCAGGGAAAGTCACATCTGAATGGTGAGTAATGTAGTGATTAATAAGTGACATCATAGGTAAATATGAAGCATTCATATTTGACTATACATATTCACCCCTGAGTAACCCCTTTAACATTACATAAAACAAATATTTAGCCCCCAAATTTGAAACCCACAGTAGAAAGAGAATTGGTGAGGAAATGAGAGGTAGAAAGGAAGCTGCAGAGGTGATGAGCAGAGGGAAGAAGGCTGAAGAAGGCTGAAGTCTATAGCAGGGGTACACCAGTGTGAGTTGGGAGGATCTGCTCCAAACAACACCAAAAAGGCTCAGATACTAGAACCACCATGCACCTCTCAGAGCCAATGGACAGACTGGAGATGAGAGCAGGACTGGTTAAATGCCTATAGTGGGAGGTACAAACTACTGATGTAAGGTAAGTCACAAGAATCTATTGTAGAACACAGAGAATATAGCCAATATTTTATAGTAACTATAAATAGAGTTCAACCTTTAAAAATTCTATGAAAATACATATGGAGAAGAAAACAAAATTTTTTCAAAAAAAAAAAACTATATGGAGCTTTTAGATGCCTCCTACCAGTCTGGAGAGCCAGTGAACTATTCCTTCCCAACTCTAAGCAGAAAAGAGGAAGTTTACTCCCAGAAAAAGCTGAACCTGATTGGCTCCTCTGTCAAGCCCCAAGCATAGCTAATGGCAGTGACAAGGGACCATATAGGAAATGGGTGGTTAAGTGAAAATCTACATACTGTGTGGTGAGGCTTTTGAGCCCTTTTCCTAAATCCAGAGTTACCAATCACAGGCTGGAAACTGGAAGATTTTTCTTGAGGAAAGCAGGATGGTCCAAGAGAAGAGATATATAGATGTTGTCTACAAAGGAAGCTCTGCAAAGGAAGAGAGAGTTTCTAGCCTGAGGAAGGTCAATGTTGCTCTGGCACACAAAACTTCTAAGGAGCTTCTATGGCCCCCACTCTTCACTATGCATGCAGTCAGGATCTCCCAAGTATTTCACACAGACTTCTAACATGAAAAACAAACCAAAGAAGACAAAAAAATGTGGGAGAATGGTTTAAACTTAGGAGAAATAGAGATCAACGCAGTGAGCAGGAAAAAACTTCAAGGGGGAAAAAACTTTAATTTTAGGAAAATGGAAAGATAATATGAAACAAAACTGAAAAACTAAAAAAATTTGTACTTTAAGCACAAAGATTTTGTTGTAATATACTTTTTATCATATTTACATACCCTTTAATTAAAAAAAAGAGAGAGCGAGAAAAGCAAATGACTAACTTGAAAACTTTACTACTAGTAAAATAGATATTATTTTTTATATTCTTCAACAGAACTTATGATAAATTAAGAATGAGGATAAGCCAAGTTCACAATTCAAATGAAAAAAAATGAACCATCAGAAAATACAGAAGAGTTCTTCAAATTAAAATGTTAATAGAAAAAATCAACAGAAGAGTTTTAAGACAAAATTAAAGACTCTCCCTGTAGGTAGAACAAGAAAATGTAAAATTGGAAAATGGAAAAGAAAAGAATCAACAATATTCAACACCTGAATGAGTTTCCAAAATACAGAATAAAGTTCCAGCTAGTGCTGAAGAAGACTCTTAAGAGTCCTTTGGACAGCAAGGAAATCAAACCAGTCTATCCTAAAGGAAACCACCCCTGAATATTCACTGGAAGGACTGATGCTGAAGCTGAAGCTCCAATACTTTGGCCACCTGATGCAAAGAGCCAGCTCATTGAAAAAGACCCTGATGCTGGGAAAGATTGAAGGCAGGAGGAGAAGGGGACAACAGATGGTTGGATGGCATCACTGACTGACTCAACAGACATGAGTTTGAGCAAACTCCGGGAAATGGTGAAAAACAAAGAAGTCTGGCTTGCTGCAGTCCACGGGATCACAAAGAGTCGGACATGACTTAGCAACCAAACAACAGCAATCTTATTTTTCTTCTTTCCTCTTAAGCAAAACTCCTTAAAGCAGAGCATTCCTGTGAGACCTTTTGTAAGCTGAAATGATATAAAGTGAAGAAGCAATTATCTTAGGACAGATCTTACTAACTGATGTACAAAATAAACTGAGATGGAACACAGATGCTCACAGACCCAGGTCAAAGCTACTTCAGCCTGATGCCGAGATACTGAGTGCAATTCCTGGGAAGGAATTTGGTGATGACACTGTCTGCTTGGGGCTAACTACCTCTAAAACTTCTCACTGCAAAACAGATGCCAAGCTCTGTTTTCCACCTTTCACCTTTTTTCTGGTAAAAGCAAAAATTCCTTTCTGATTTCTGGTTGGTGAAAACATGTATTAATGCATGGCTTTCATAGAAGCCAAGTAGCAAAAAAAAGTGAATCTTTCAAACAGCGAGGAATCAATTATCAATTCCTTCTCTCTCCTCTGTCTTAACCTACTCTGAAATTATTTCACTCCAACCACTAACTAACACTGTTCTTCACAAGATCACCCCCAAAGAAGGTCATTTCTCAGTCCACATAATATTTCCTTAGCAACATCAAGTGACCAGAGAGCATCCTCTCCTTGGAAAACTGTCTTTGCTTGGCTTGTGGAACTCCATGTACACCTGCTTTTCCTCCAATGTTTCTGGCCCCTACTTCTCAATCTCTGCTGCTGTTTTTCACTGATCTTGCTGATCTCCAAACACGGGCAGTGCCTCGAGACTCAATCCTTTGCTCTCTTCTCTTTATAATCTATACTCACCCCCTAGTCTGTCCAGTCTCACAGTCACAGGGACCATCAAGATGCTGCTGGCATCTACATCTGTTTCTCCAGCCCATGGACCTCACCTCAACATGAAGACCTAAATATCAAATAGCCAATTTACATCTCGACTTGGATGTGTAATAGGCATCTCATAGTTCCCATGCTCAGTCCAAACTTCTAACTTACACTCTCCTCTCTCTCCTGAAATACAAAGATAAAAACAAACTTCTCCTCCTGTACTTTTTCCCCTTTTCAGTTCTTGGCAACTTCTTTTTTTAGGCTCATGCCAAAACCCTGAGTCATCTTCCTTCCTTTTTATCTCACACCTCAGATATGGTCTGTCAGCAGATCATGACACCTCTACCTTCAAAACATAGAAAGAATCAGCCACATCTCATGATCCTCATTGCCCTTACTCCAGTAGAAGCCACTATTACTTCTCTCCTGATTTGTTGATCAGCCTCCTAAATGATATACTCACTTCTGCCTTTGCCCTCCTTCAGATTATCTCAGTATACCAAAGTGATCCTGTGAAGACCTATTTCAGATCATATTACTCCTCTGCTCCAAACCCTTCAGTGATCCTCTTTCTACCCACAAGATTCTGCCAGGTTTTAAGCCCCAGTTGCTTTTAACTTTAACCCCTTCCCTACTTTTCCTATTTGCTTCCTTCCCTATAGTTATTCTGGCTTTCTTGCTGTTCTTTAAATGCACCCTGAACTTTAAACCTGAAATGTTGTCCTGCTAGAGATCTACTGGGTTAATTTTCTTAAGTCCTATAGTCTTTACTCAAAGCTCACCCTCAATGAAGCCTTTTCTGGTCACTACATCTAAAATTACATCTCTCTCTCTCTTTCTTTCTCTCTCTCTCTCTCACACACACACCCGAAATCATAGCTCTCTTCCCTGCCACTTTACATCTCAATTTGGATGTGTAACAGGCATCTTATTTTTCCAGTGCTCAGTCCAGACTTCTAACTCACACTATCCTTTCTCCCCCCAAAAAAGAAAAGGTAAAAAAAAGCTTGATTTTTTCCTCTAGCATTTATCACTACCTAAGAGTGGCCACAGGACTGGAAAAGGTCAGTTTTCATTCCAATCCAAAGAAAGGCAATGCCAAAGAATACTCAAACTACCGCACAACTGCACTCATCTCACACGCTAGTAAAGTAATGCTTAAAATTTTCCAAGCCAGGCCTCAGCAATATGTGAACCGTGAACTTCCAGATGTTCAAGCTGGTTTTAGAAAAGGCAGAGGAATCAGAGATCAAATTGCTAACGTCCGCTCGATCATTGAAAAAACAAGAGAGTTCCAGAAAAACATCTACCTCTGGTTTATTGACTATGCCAAAGCCTTTGACTGTGTGGATCATGATAAACTGTGGAAAATTCTGAAAGACATAGGCATACCAGACCACCTGACCTGCCTCCTGAGAAACCTGTATGCAGGTCAGGAAGCAACAGTTAGAACTGGACATGGAGCAACAAACTGGTTTCAAATAGGAAAGGAGTACGTCAAGGCTGTATATTGTCACCCTGCTTATTTAACTTATATGCAGAGTACATCATGAGAAATGCTGGGCTGGAGGAAGCACAAGCTGGAATCAAGATTTCCAACAGAAATATCAGTAACCTCAGATATGCAGATGACACCTTATGGCAGAAAGGAATGAAGAACTAAAGAGCCTCTTGATGAAAGTGAAAGTGGAGAGTGAAAAAGTTGGCTTAAAGCTCAACATTCAGAAAACTAAGATCATGGCATCCGGTCCCATCACTTCATGGGAAATAGATGGGGAAACAGTGGAAACAGTGGCTGACTTTATTTTTCTGGGCTCCAAAATCACTACAGATGGTGAGTGCAGCCATGAATTTAAAAGATGCTTACTCCTTGGAAGGAAAGTTATGACCAACCTAGACAGCATATTAAATAGCAGAGACATTACTTTGCCAACAAAGGTCTGTCTAGTCAAGGCTATTGTTTTTCCAGTGGTTATGTATGGATGTGAGAGTTGAACTATAAAGAAAGCTGAGCCCCGAAGAATCGATGCTTTTGAACTGTGGTGTCAGAGAAGACTCTTGAGAGTCCCTTGGACTGCAAGGAGATCCCACCAGTCCATCCTAAAGGAGATCAGTCCTGGGTGTTCATTGGAAGGACTGATGTTGAAGCTGAAACTCCAATCATTTGGCCACCTGGTACGAAGAACTGACTCATTTGAAAAGACCCTGATGCTGGGAAAGATTGAGGGCAGGAGGAAAAGGGGACAACAGAGGATGAGGTGGTTGGATGGCATCATCGACTCGATGGACATGGGTTTGAGTGGACTCCGGGAGTTGGTGATGGACAGGGAGGCCTGGTGTGCTGCGGTTCATGGGGTCGCAAAGAGTCAGACAGGACTGAGCAACTGAACTGAACTGAACATAATTTTTATTACACTTATTTAACTTATCTATCTGCATCATTATAATGTACAATCCATGAAGATAGGATTTTTAGTCATTGTGTATACCGCTATAGCCCCCAATCTTAGAAAAACTCACAAGCATAGCAAAAATTCTTATTGATGAATGAAATAATGAAAAAAATATAAGCATGAAGCGGTCAAAGAAATAATTCAAGAAAATTTCTTAGAACTTAAGAAGCTCAATTTACAAATTGACACCTGATATCTTGTTGATAAATAAAATAAGACCCAAACCAGGACACAACATTTTAAAATCCAAAATGTTAGGGATTTAGAAAAAGACATAAAAGCTTTGTGTGAGAAAATAACTGTCCCTATGTTATGATGATTCAACTGACAATTTTTTGACTTTACAATGATGCAAAAGCAATATACACTCAGTATAAATCGTACTTCAAATTTTGATCTTTTCCTGGGCTAGGGATGTGTTGTACAATTCTGTCTCATGATGCTGGGCAACAGAAATGAAACACAGCTCCCAGTCGGTCATGAAGGTAAACATACAGTGCACTTATAACCATACTCTATCCATACAAATAGTCTGTTTTTCACTGTCAGTGTAGTATTCAATTAATTACATAAGATATTCAACACTTTATTATAAAATAATCTTTGAGTTAGATGATTTTGCCTCACCATAAGCTAATGCAAGTTATTCTGAGTATGTTTAAGGTAGGCTAGGCTAAACTATAATGTTCAGTAGATTAGGCTTATTAAATGCATTTTTTCACGTAAGTTATTTTTTATTTACATCACTATATAATCCCACTGTGATCCCAAAAGTTCTGTACAAAGAACTGAGAATTAGATTGCTGTTAAACTTCTCAATGACAATGCAATATACTAGAAAAAAAAAAAGGTGGAATACTTTAAAAATTCTGATAAAATATTGTTTCCAATCAAAAATTCCATATCCAAGTAAATTATCCTTTAAACATGAAGTTTAAAAAAAACCTTCTGAGACATTTAAGGTTTAAAAATAAAGTACCTTCCTGTACTTTTTCTCAGGAAGCTACTGGAGAATGTGCTTTACCAACATCAGGTTTTGCACCAAGAGAAAGGAAGGAATTGGTTCCAGGAAATGGAGAATGTAAATAGGAAACACGCAGAGAGAATTTAGAGAATAGTGTTGAATACCAGGTCTAAGGGACAGCTAGTTCACATTGGAAGAGAGAACACAAGGCTGCAGTAGGAATCTCAAAGGAAAAGGAGAATTGTTAGATTACCGAACATTTTTTTTCTCATACTATGAGAATTTCCCATACTTTGAGAAGATTACTGTCTTGGTATGGGAAAGTAAGTGAACAACAACAAATTCATCCAATTTGAAATTCCAGGAAAAACAAAAAGCTTTCAGAGGGAGAAGAGAAAATCATTCTTACTAATTTTGCTGGGACATGTAGCATTTATAGAATCATGATCATTTAAATTCTGATTATTGAATAACCAAAAATTGTCACATATACACTACAGAGGGGAAGTATCTAGCCTTAAGCACTCTAGAAAAATAGGGTCTGATAAAAAAGATTAAAATATTGAGGCTTTATTGGGAAGGTATAAATCCAGGTCAATGAGAGACATAAATAAAGGAAAGCAGTAAGAATAACAATAAACAAATGTTACATGCTGTCTCATCATTGATCAAAAGTTACCCATAGATATTATTCTCCTTCATTTCTTTCTTCCTTCCTTTCTTTCTTTTTGGTTGCACGGGGTCTTCCTTACTGTGCAAACTTTCTCTAGTTGCAGCAAGTGGGGGCTACTCTTCACTGCACGGCACGGGCTTATCATTGTGGTGGCTTCTTTTGTTGTGGAGCACAGTCTCTAGGCACACAGTTCAGTTCAGTCACTCAGTTGTGTCCGACTCTGTGACCTCATGGACTGCAGCACACCAGGCCTCCCTGTCCATCACCAACTCCCAGAGTTTACTCAAACTCATGTCCATTGAGTCAGTGATGCCATCCAACCACCTCATCCTCTGTTGTCCCCTTTTCCTCCCGCCTTCAATCTTTCCCAGCATCAGGGTCTTTTCAAATGAGTCAGCTCTTCGCATGAGGTGGCCAAAGTATTGGAGTTTCAGCTTCAGCATCAGTCCTTCCAATGAATATTCAGGACTGATTTCCTTTAGGATTGACTGGTTGGATCTCCTTACAGTCCAAGGGACTCTCAAGAGTCTTCTCTGACACCACAGTTCAAAAGCATCAATTCTTCAGCGCTCAGCTTTCCTTATAGCCCAACTCTCACATCCATACATGATTACTGGAAAAACCATAGCTTTGACTAGATGGACCTTTGTTGGCAAAGTAATGTCTCTGCTTTTTAATATGCTGTCTAGGTTGGTAATAACTTTTCCTCCAAGGAGTAAGCATCTTTTAAATTCATGGCTGCACTCACCATCTGTAGTGATTTTGGAGCCCAGAAAAATAAAGTCAGCCACTGTTTCCACTGTTTCCCCATCTATTTCCCATGAAGTGATGGGACCGGATGCCATGCTCTTAGTTTTCTGAATGTTGAGTTTTAAGCCAACTTTTTCACTCTTCTCTTTCACTTTTATCAAGAGGCTCTTTAGTTCTTCATTCCTTTCTGCCATAAGGATGGTATCATCTGCATATCTGAGGTTACTGATATTTCTGTTGGAAATCTTGATTCCAGCTTGTGCTTCCTCCAGCCCAGCATTTCTCATGATGTACTCTGCACATAAATTAAATAAGCAGGATGACAATATACAGCCTTGACGTACTCCTTTCCCAGTTTGAAACTGGTTTGTTGTTCCATGTCCACTTCTAACTGTTGCTTCCTAACCTGCATACAGATTTTTCAGGAGGCAGGTCAGGTGGTCTGGTATGCCCATCTCTTTTAGAATTTTCCACAGTTTGTAGTGATCCACACAGTCAAAGGCTTTGGCATCGTCATTTAAGCAGAAATAGATGTTTTTCTGGAACTCTCTTGCTTTTTCGATGATCCAACAGATGTTGCAATTTGATCTCTGGTTCCTCTGCCTTTTCTAAATCCAGCTTGAACATCTGGAAGTTCACGATTCAAGTATTGCTGAAGCCTGGCTTGGAGAATTTTAAGCATTACTTTACTAGCGTGTGAGATGAGTGCAATTGTGCAGTAGTTTGAACATTCTTTGGCATTGCCTTTCTTTGGGATTGGAATGAAAACTGACCTTTTCCCGTCCTGTGGTCACTGCTGAGTTTTCAAATTTACTGGTATATTGAGTGTAGCACTTTCACAGCATCATCTTTCAAGATTTGAAATAGCTCAACTGGAATTCTATCACCTCCACTAGCTTTGTTTTTAGTGATGCCTCCTAAGGCCCACTTGACTTCACATTCCAGGATGTCTGGCTCTAGGTGAGTGATCACACCATCGTGATTATCTGGGTTGTGAAGATCTTCTTTGTACAGTTCTTCTGTGTATTCTTGCCACCTCTTCTTAATATCTTCTGCTTCTGTTAGGTCCATACCATTTCTGTCCTTTATTGAGCCCATCTTTGCATGAAATGTTCCCTTGGTATCTCTAATTTTCTTGAAGAGATCTCTAGTCTTTCCCATTCTGTCGTTTTCCTCTATTTCTTTGCATTGATTGCTGAGGAAGGCTTTCTTATCTCTGCTTGCTATTCTTTGGAACTCTGCATTCAAATGGGTATATCTTTCCTTTTCTCCTTTCCTTTTGGCTTCTCTTCTTTTCACAGCTATTTGTAAGGCCTCCTCAGACAGCCATTTTGACTTTTTGCATTTCTTTTCCATGGGGATTGTCTTGATCCCTGTCTCCTGTACAATGTTATGAACTTCTGTTCATAGTTCATTAGGCACTCTGTCTATCAGATCTAGCCCCTTAAATCTATTTCTCACTTCCACTGTATAGTCATAAGGGATTTGATTTAGGTCATACTTGAATGGTCTGGTGGTTTTCTCCACTTTCTTCAATTTCAGTCTAGTAGAGATACTGAATCTCATATTGTGTAGATTGGAGCTGCATGGAAATCCATACGTGGTAAGAAGAGCTAGCAATGGTGAGCATTAGTTAGTTGGCCCAGCTGTGCTGCTGGCAGCCAAGAGGAAGGGCCCAAGATTCCCAGAGCAAATGACTGTTATCTGCTGGGAGCAGGACTGCAGTTTGGGAGGTGGACAGCGTGAGAGGGAACTGAGGAAACAAATAAGACCTATACCCAATACAGAGGATAAATCAGCACTGGAGAAAGGGAGGCCAAGGTCATGAACTTCAAACTTTCAACAGTAGTACTTTGAGATAATATCTAAATTTTTTAAATCAGAAAAGTGATACCTTACTAGCTAGCTATAGATAAATAAGCAAAGAGGGGCACCAGAGATACTAAAAGTTGAATCTGGTGGTCCCTGGAGTTTGCCATGTGGGGCAAAGCAGAAATGAACTTGTAGTATGGTTTGCATGATTAACCTATGTTCATGTATAGGATTTTTATGTTCATGTTCGGTATACATTGGGTGAAAATCTTATATGCAAAGAAAAAGAGCAATGGCCTCTCAGCAGGGATGTCAGCCTCTGGGACAGCCAGGTATGTAGAGGTTGAGGGTGTGGATGGAAATGATTGGAGATAAGTCTGGGGATGTAGGTTAGGGGTGATTATAAGGCATGCTAAAAACTCTGAAACAGATCCTGCAGGACTTAAGTAGTTAGTGAAGAGTTAACAGGAAAGAAACATGATTCTTGAATTTTAGAGAGCATTCTGGCTGTACTACAAAGGATACATTAAACAGAGACCATCCTGGAGGCAGAGTCCTTTTAAGAAGCTGATGGAAGTCATGTAGGAAGATAGAAGGTCTGAAATAAGTATAGTAGAAACAGGGAGAAGATAGATCCTTGAGTTGTATAGGATCTGTAGTCCAATGGGGACTCACCTTCCCTATGAGCCATAAGGGAGAGGAACAGTAAGAAGCTAGTTGCTCTGCGTAGAAATCAAACACATGATGTTACCCTTGGGAACGTCATCCTAACTCCCCTTTCTACATAATCTACTGTGAAACTCTCCAAAACAGGTTTCTGTTACCTCAACAGATTTATCATGCTGTCTACCCACTGCAGGCACAGCTACTTCTTGACTATTTTAAGTGAACATTTATGATGAATGCAATCACACATTTCTAAATTACTAAGTGGGAGTAAGTTCCTGTGAAAAGTGACCTCTTAAAAGAAGAAATATTTTTAAATGCTAACTCCTCCTCATGCGACACTTCTTCCCCATTAAAAAAGTCTTGCTCTCACCCATACTGTGTGTGCCGTTTATGGTCTAATCATCTCAGGCCTGTACGTCAGTATTTCCCCCCCTTCTGCGTTCAACAGTTAAAGTTTCTTTTCCTTTTCCTTCCGTTGTTCGTGCTGCCAAGTTTCTCTTCTAAAATCCCATTTTGTTTGTATTACTCATTAATCAAAGCCCTTCAGCCAATTTTTCTTCCTTGTGAAATAAATACATGCATGCTGTGTAGTCTACTTTCTACATCATTATCGCCACTGATTATCTCAACAATCTAGAGAGTTTAATCATTGTCCCCGTTCTGTAGGGAAAAAGAGCAAAGGGGAAAAAATTTCTGAATCAAAACTGAGTGTCTTTCCACTTTTCCCCTTTATTTCTGTTTAGGTTGTTATCAAAGGGACTTTAAAAACTACACACTCCAAAGTTGTCTTCCGATTCATCTCTCTGGAAATGTGGTTCTTAAGTGGAGGGGTTTATGAACTCCACTGGTACCCCTGCTGGTATCCATAGGTAGACTGCTTGTACATAAACCCCTAAACACATATATAAAATGTTGTGTTTTTATACGGTCATTTAGGGATGGGGGAGAATTCCAATAATTCATCAAATTCTTAAAAGAACACTACTCTGTAGGAAAACCCAGCTCTAGAATTTGACTACTTACTCTCTCCCACTCTGTTCCTTCTCTGCTTCTTCTTTTCTGCCTCCAGTATTTCACTCACACGAAGTTAAACTTTCTCTCAGTACCAGCTCCCAATCTCTCTTCCTCTATGCAGTTTTTGTAGATCACTGAAAGCCAAATTCTCCTCTAAACTGTTAGCGCTCATGTCCTATGTAATAAATTTAGTAATTAATGATACATCACCCAGGTGGCATTGCTTGGATTTTTGTGTATCTGGCTATTAGGTAACTCTGTCTTATTGTTAACTTGCTTCATCGTTTACATTTTAAGAATCTCTAGTGTCTAAGACCTCCTCATAGTACCCATAACATCTTGCCCAGAACTCCACACAGCATAAATATTCAATAAATATTTGTCAATATGGTTTGAAGCTAGTATCTCACTTTTCATAAAAGTGCAAGCATTACTCAGTTGCTTATTACATGGGCTTTCTTGGTGGCTCAGATGGTAAGGAGTCTGCCTGCAAAGCAGGAGACCTGGGTTCAATCCCTAAGTTGGGAAGATCCCTTGGAGAAAGGAATGGCTCCCCACTCCAGTATTCTTTCCTGAAGAATTCCATGGACAGAGGAGCCAGGCAGGCTATAGTCCATAGGGTCTCAAAGAGCCAGACAAGACTGAGCAACTAACATTTTCACTTTTCACTTTCAATGCACCAGGACCTATCATTGAGACAGGCAGATGGGGGGACTCCCCATCCAAGGCAATGAGAGAACCACTTGACAAGGGCTCCATTCTCATGGTGGACTTCACCGTGAACTGAGGGTATAGGTCATGTGAGAGGGATTATGCCCCATGAGATGTTTAAGAGGTATGAAAGACAGGACTTAGTGACCCATTGGTTGGGAACAGTAAGGAAAAAGATTTGAGGATACAAGAAACAGAGAGAAGCTATTTGAGAAGCTTTGAGAAGGATGAGCTTCTCATTCTTTGAGAAGCTCCTCCGAAGGATGAAATACAGGGAAGAGGTAAAGCCAGTCTTCCCTTTATTGCAAAGACACAGCTAAAAATATGCATTGGCTTATGATCACTCAACAAATACCCATGTGAGGGTTATTCTGAGACACAGGGACACACTGAGAGGAGTTAAGTTTTAAAATATATCTCAGTTTTAACATGCTGGTGAACAAAAGGACTTTTTAAGAGCTTCATTTCTATCTCTGTGAGGGCCACATCCACTTGCTAAGTACATTGCCGCTAGCAGCGGTGATGAAGAATGTTGTACTCCTTACCATTAGGATACTTCAAATGTAGTTGGTGAAAAACAGACACACAAATAGGGATCAACAAGTAAGCAGATAACAGAACACTAAACAAAAATATAGAAGACACTAAGTGAATTTGCTATTTTTTTAATTATTAAAATTCTGATGTATGTAATGATGTCATGAAAATTCTATTGCCAAAACAAACTCCAAAATATTTATTTGGCAATAGTATGGCACATTCTCTTCCAGGTTATATCTGAAAAGAAATTCTTCAGAAGCATTTTGACTATTGATTAGCACCCCTGTCCTCAAAATGGGTTTAAGATCAAAAACAAAGTCAAATCAGCAAAAGCCATAACACAGACTAACAGTGTTGAAGTTCACAGAGAATGGTAATATTCAAAAAACTAATTTCTTTACATTTCCAAGTATATGAACTTTTAAAAAGTCTCCTGTAGCAATGCTTTCGTTGTCTAAGAACAAGGAACATATAATTAGGTAACCTCAGATATGCAGATGACCCTACCCTAACAGCAGAAAGCAAAGAGGAACTAAAGACCATTTTGATGAAAGTGAAAGAGGAGAATGAAAAACCTGGCTTAAAACTCAACATTTAAAAAACTAAGATCATGGCATCCAGTCCCATCACTTCATGGCAACTAGATGGGGAGAGATATGGAAACAGTGACTTACTTTGTTTTCTTGGACTCCAAAATCACTGCAGATGGTGACTGCAGCCATGAAATTAAAAGACACTTGCTCCTTGGAAGAAATGTTATGACAAACCTCATTGTTGTTGTTCAGTCACTCAGTCACGTCTGATTCTTTGCGAACCATGGACTGCAGCACTCCAGGTTGCCCTGCCCTTAACCGTCTCCTGGAGCTTACTCAACTCATGTCCATTGAGTCAGTGATGTTATCCAACCGTCTCATCCTCTGTTATCCCCTTCTCCTCCTGCCCTCTGTCTTTCCCAGCATCAGGATCTTTTCCAATGAGTCAGTTCTTCACCTCAGGTGGCAAAAGTATGGGAGCTTCAACTTCAGCATCAGTCCTTCCAATGAATATTCAGGACTGATTTCCTTAAGGATGGACTGGCTGAATCTCCTTGCAGTCCAAGGGACTCTCAAGAGTCTTCTCCAACATCACAGTTCAAACACATCAATTCTTCGGCACTCAGCTTTCTTTATGGTCCAACTCTCACATCCATACAAGACTACTGAAAAAACCATAGCTCTGACTAGAAGGACTTCTGCTGGCAAAGTAATGTCTCTGCTTTTTAATACACTATCCAGGTTTGTCATAGCTTTTCTTCGAAGGAGCAAGCGTCTTTTAATTTCATGGCTGCAGTCAACATCTGCAGTGATTGGAGCCCAAGAAAATCAAGTCTGTCACTGTTTCCATCGTTTCCCCATCTAGTTGCCATGAAGTGATGGGACCTGATGTCATGATCTTGGTTTTTTGAATGTTGAGTTTTAAGCCAGCTTTTTCACTCTCTTTCACCTTCATCAAGAGGCTCTTTAGTTCCTCTTCACTTTCTGCCGTAAGGGTAGTGTCATCTGCATATCTGAGGTTATTGATATTTCTCCTGGCAATCTTCATTCCAGCTTGTTATTCATCCAGCCTGGCACTTTTCATGATGTACTCTGCATGTAAGTTAAATAAGCAGGTTGACAATATATAATCTTGACATACTTCTTTCTCAATTTGGAACCCGTCCATTGTTCCATGTCCAATTCTAACTGTTGCTTCTTGACCTGCATACAGATTTCTCAGGAGGCAGGTAATGTGGTCTGGTATTCCCAGCTGTTTAAGAATTTTCCACAGTTTGTTGTAATCCACAAAGTCAAAAGCTTTAGCTTAGTCAATGAAGCAGAAGTAGGTGTTTTTCTGGAATTCTCTTGCTTTTTCTATGATCCAACAGATGTTTGGCAATTTGATCTCTGATTCCTCTGCCTTTTCTAAATCCAGCTTGTACACCTGGAAGTTCTTGGTTCATGTACTGCTGAAGCCTAGCTTGGAGGACTTTAAACATGACTTTCCTAACATGTGAAATGAGTGTACTTGTTCAGTAGTTTGAACATTCTTTAGCATTGCCCTTCTTAGGGATTGGAATGAAAATTGACCTTTTCGAGTCCTGTGGCCACTGCTGAGTTTTCCAAATTTCCAGATGACAAAGCTTGACAGCATATTAAAAAGCAGAGACATCACTTTACCAACAAAGGTCCATCTAGTCAAAGCTATGGCTTTTCTAGTAGTCATGTATGGATGGCTATGAGAGTTGGACCATAAAGAAGGCTGACCTCCAAAGAATTGATGCTTTCAAACTATGGTGCTGGAGAAGACTCTTGAGAGTCCCTTGGACTGCAAGATCAAACCAATCAATCTTAAAGGAAATCAACCCTTAATATTCATTGGAAGGACTGATGCTGAACCTGAATCTCCAATCATATGGCCATCTGATGCAAAGAGCCAACTCATTGGAAAAGACTATGATGCTGGGAAAGATTGAGGGCAAGAGAAGAAGGGAGTGACAGAGGATGAGATGGTAGGATGGAATCATCGACTCAGTGGACATGAGTTTGAGCAAACTCTGGGAGATAGTGAAAGACAGGAAGCCTGGAGTGCTGCAGTCCATGGGGTCATATGGAGTCGGACATGACTGAGTGAACAACAAGATGTATGTATAAATATATATGCAATTATGTATGTGTATATAAATATATATGTCTTTATTTGTGTATATGTATATATACATCTCTTTTCAACATCCTGGGATGAAAAGAATCAGTGCCATGGAGGCAAACCAACCCAGCACTGAATTCCAGCTTCCTCACTTCCTGGCTGACACCCCAGTTCTTAAGTGATAAAATGGCTATTCAAATGTAATGTCTATTATTGTTGTGTCTGATTCTTTGTGACCCCATGGACTGTAGTCCACCAGGTTCCTCTGTCCATGGAATTCTCCAGTCAAGAATACTGGAGTGGAGAGCCATTTCCTTCTCCAGGGGATCTTACTGACCTAGGAATTAAACCCGTGCCTCTTGCATTGGCAGGCAGATTCTTAACCACTGAGCCATCAGAGAAGCCCCATATAATGTCTATCTAGTAATTTTTCCATAAGGATTAAGCCCTAGCAAAAGGGTTAGCAGATAGTTTGGTGGCCAATGAATTCTAGCTTCCTCCTTGTATATTCTTATGACTCTGTTACTAAACTGGGAATTCCTTGAATCCAAGATTAGGGTACATTTATTTCTGTGTTTTCAGTACCTGTCACATACTAAGTCATCAGTAAGTATCTGTTGAATACAGTAGAAATATGATGAGGGCTATTAACAACAAAAGTACTAGTCACTAAAAGATTTTGGAGAGTTTCCTCTTTCTCATTACACTGTAGAAACCTTGTTTTAAGACTGTCTGGAATTTTTTCAAGAAGATATTGCAGAGTAATATTTTTCTTTTCTTGAGCTTTTCAATTTTATTTTCTGTGTGACAGCTTTTTAAGTAAAAGTTACTGCTCTTTATGGCAATTTTATTTAGTAGTGGCAGTTTCTATATCCCTTGAGAGAGAATGATCTATTTTGCATTTCTATAGGAATAGAATAAAATCAAATTTAAATGCAGAGTAGGTCTTGGAATTAAATAAAAATTTTCTGATTTAGTCATTCACCTTTGCAATATACTTATAGGAAAAAAATAGTTTTCTTATCTATACTCCAAAGTTTCAGTTCAGTTCAGTCGCTCAGTCGTGTCCGACTCTTTGCGGCCCCATGAATCGCAGCACGCCAGGCCTCACTGTCCATCACCAACTCCTGGAGTCCACCCAAACCCATGTCCATTGAGTGGGTGATACCATCCAACCATCTCATCCTCTGTCGTCCCCTTCTCCTCCTGCCCTCAATCTTTCCCAGCATCAGGGTCTTTTCAAATGAGTCAGCTCTTCGCATCAGGTGGCCAAAGGATTGGAGTTTCAGCTTCAACATCAGTCCTTCCAATGAACACCCAGGACTGATTTCCTTCTTACACATTTTCATCATTTATTATTTGGGTTTTTTGTTTGTTTTTTATTATTTGTCTTTTCATTATTGGTTTTTTCAACAAATTAGACCTTTTATTCTTTTCCTATTTATTATCCTTTGCATCTGGCTTCCCACTTGTTAAGAAATGGGCAGAAAATGCTATTGAACTATCATATGTTTCCCAAACATAAGCCTTCATTTCAATTATACCCGTGCAGGGACAAACTATAACCCTAGTAAATGTGAAACATCTGATCATTATAGCTTTGAGATTGGCCAGATTGCAATCAACTGAAACTTCCTTCCACCTAATTTTAATTCCATTTGAGAGTTACCCATGATAATTTGACCCAGGTTTCTTCACAAAGTAACATTATCTTTGAGTTTACAATTTCGTTAACCGCTTGTGATTAGAAAAGGGAGTATTTCAAAACTCCCACTTAATTACTCTGAGCTGTGACGGTTTCCTTTGCATGGTTAAGCTTGTCTTATTCTCATTTAACATGGCAAATTCAGTGTGACCAAACCAACCTGATGCAATGCCCTCACAGAAAAAATACCATGAAAGAGTTTTATTGAAATCATACTCTGCAGCAGACTGGCAGAATGGCAATTTTTAAAATCGAAACTACTAAATAACTGAGAGACTATTTTAACTAAATTCAAATTAAGGAATGAGTTAATTAGGAATTGTCTGAAAACCTACATGATACTGACTTATCTGATTGAATAAACCTTAATAGCTTACTTCCTTATGATCAAAAAATGAAAAAATATTAAAATTAAATCTGGTAATAACTTTCGAAATCTGAGCTAGAGCTCAGAGTGATGAAATGGAAAGTTTGAAATATCTTTTCTAATCATGAGAGATGAACAAAATTGCAAACTCTAAGATAATGCTGCTTTGTGAAGAGACGTACATCAAACTCTCATGAAATTAAAATTAGTAGAAGCTTGAGCAACATTTTGCTAAGTTTTCGTGCATTGCAGTATATCTAAAAGTTATAATTAGGATCAAGAGAAATTTAAAACATGAAGTCCAATTAACTGGGGGATGTTTAGAACTCTTTTGTTTTACAGGCTTAGGAAAAGTTAGAATATAATTTTCTATTAATAATTTTACCTTTAAGTACTTTCTGAAAATAACAATGATAAATAGATAAAATATTTTTAGAAAATTTTATGATACACGTGTGGGGATTATGTAAATTTTAATTAAAGTTCATACTTAAGTTATTATGAAAAAAATTTTGACTTTTCCACAATCAGAAATATCTACTCAGTGTAATTCTTATGGCCCTAAGACCATAAGCTCCAGGAGGACAGGGCCATGTCTGTTTTGTTTCTGGCTCCATCACCAACAACAAATGTAATGCTGGCTCATACTATGTGCTCTATCAATATTTGCTGAATGGAAGAATAATCATGTACATGTACTTATATGAAGCGTGCGTGTGTGCTGAGTTGTGTCTGTCTCTCTACAATCCCGTACCAGCAACCCAGTACCCTGCAAAACTCCTCTGTCCATGGGATTTCCTAAGCAAGAATACTGGAATGGGTTGGCTGCCATTTCTTCCCCCAGGGGATCTTCCCCACCCAGAGATCAAACCTGCATCTCCTGCACTGGCAGACAGGTTCTTTATTGCTCATACACCTGGAAAGTCCCACTAATATGAAGGGATCCCATTAATCCACTGATAATGACTCCTGTTTGTTTGAAGTGAAGAAGTGAAGTGAAGTCACTCAGTCATGTCCGACTCTTTGCGACCCCATGGACTGAGCCATGGACTGTAGCCTAACAGGCTCCTCCATCCATGGGATTTTCCAGGCAAGAATACTGGAGTGGGTTGCCATTTCCTTCTCCAGGATATCTTCCCAACCCAGGGACTGAACCCGGGTCTCCCACGTTGTAGGCAGACGCTTTACCATCTGAGCCACCAGGGAAGTCCTCCCATTTGTTTAGTCATTCAAAATGAACTGAACAAATATTTGTAGAGAGCTTCTATGTACCAGGGTCTGCTCTAGGCATTAGGGATGCAGCTATGAACAGAGCAAAAAAAAAAAAAAAGAAAACTCTTTTTTTCCATTGGTTCCTACCTTCTAGCAGGAGGAGACTATGAATCAATGCTATAGCCAAGGGAAATATAAAGAGGGTTCATTGGTGATGCGTATTTAGTAGAAAACCAAACAAGGAAGACAGATAAGTGTTTTAGGTGGTGGGGAGAACTTTCTGGAATGTTTAAGACACAACAAGGGGAGGCTGGGGAGGCTGCAGCAGAGAGAATCAAAAGGGGAAGGAGAAGGAAGTACAAGAAAAATGCCCCCCAACAGGAGGCTTTTACTTTTGAATGAGATGGGGAGCCATTGGCGAGCTTTGAGCAGAGAAGTGAAACCATCCAACTTCTATGACAACAGGATCAGTCTGGCTGCTGCATTGAGAACAGAATGAGACCAGGGAGGAGGCTAGGTCTGGCGAGATGATGATGCTTGAATTTATTGCTCATTATGTGACAGGCTGTGTGAGAACTGGATTTATGGATTTAATATTTACATATTCTATTACTTAATCCCCACAAACTTCTGAGGTGAATTATTATTTTTGCCCTTTTCTGGATCAGGAAGCTGAGGCTAACAATGTTGGATTCACCCAAAGTCACTCAGGGAGCATGTGGAAGATGTAGGATTCAGACATAATCTAATGACCCCACTGCAGTGCCATGCTGTTTTCATACATTTTCCTCAAATGTTTTGTAATAAATAGAATCAGTATACCTAGAGATTTTTAGAGTACCCAGTTTAGGGATGAGGTAGCATTAATAAGAAACTGACCCATCCTTTCAGCTCTGCCCTCAATTTCTCTGTGCAGTAAAGCCCCTATGCCAGCCAAACCAACTGATTTATTATCTCCCACATATTTCTTGAATTCTCCCAATCTTAAAAATTTAATATTTAAAGAAAAGTTAGCCAACCTGACACTCACAACAGAAGCTGTGTCTACGGCAAGTCTGACATTAGATCATTAGCCTCTGAATATTTCCGTGTATCTGCCGGTCTATTTGTGTCAGATAGCACACGGGGAATCCCAGAGTTCTTGCAGTTGATCTCGTAAAGAGTTGGGCACATTAAAAAGTTTGGTTATAGGGCAATATAATTCACACTATAGAATTTTTCTCATCAGTCAGGTTCTTATTATTAAAAAAAAAAAAAAAGTGATGCTAATGAAAACTGGGACTCTGGGTAAAAAAGAAACAAAAATCTTGCTTCTTTTGATATTAGTATGCTAAGTTTTGTTGGCTTGAGGTCCCAAATTTGATATATAACTGTGGTCCATTTTCACTTTTGTCTAAAATTCATAAAGAAAGTCACTGTTTGAGGGACAGAAAATAGAACCATGAGTTATACTATAAGAGTCTCAGTCCTGCATTTACCACCACCCAGATGTGGGTTTCAGGAAGTGGCAGAGAATTATATTACCGTGATGGACAACTTGTCTAGTCTATGGCCTGACGCTTTACATTCAAGCCCAGGCAATGGACTAGGCTGGAGGAGAAAAGAAAATCATAGTAGATAGGACACTTTGAGAACTTTGCTTATTGACTGGCACTGTGGGTCCCTGGATGAAGATAAACAATCCCTCAGCTATCAAAACTCTTATCTCAGAGTCTAGTAAAACCACAACACAAGAGGCAAGAGTCAGGAGAGAAGAAGAGACTGTCTTTAGCTCGTCTACATTTTATTATGCTTCAGACAGTGACAGTGGACTTACGGGTATAAAAACCCCCTCGTTTCTTGAAAAGTTCATCTGTACCATTCAGAGGCTACAGTGCCAACGCCTGAATGCTTGAAAACTTAGGAAGAACAGGATTCGAGCATAATTAACAGGTAACGTTTAACACAAAAACTTAGAACTATTGTCTCCAGCTAAGCCACATAGGTGAATTTAGAAAAAGCAAGTCAACTATTCATTGCCTTAATTGCTACACATATGAGGTGCAGGAATTAAAGCATAAAACATATCTGTTTACACACAAGAATCATTTTAAAAATCCATTGAGGGGTGGGAGGGAGGCTCAAGAAGAAGGATATATATATCCTTACGCCTGATTCAGGTTGTATAGCAGCAACTAACACAACATTGTAAAGCAATTGTACTACAACTAAAGACACATCTTTTTTAAACATACAAAAAATGTTTTTTAAAATTCAGTTTTACACTTTCCCTGTGTATTAGCACGAAACGTTTCAGGCATACTGAACTCAACTGAGTCCTGACTAGAAGTCGAAGGTACTAAAATAAAGAGCTTTGTATGGTAGATTCTCACATTATTACAACAACGTCGTCTAACAACTCTTTCCTTAAAACTTCATCCCAGGCTGAGTCATAAGTCAAAATACAGTATGGTCTTCAGTCTCTCAGGCAACTTCTCTAGAACAGGATGTGCTTCTTCCTTGAGGTGACAGGTTACGGACTGCAAGTTTTTTCATCCCTATTGAAAACATCTCATTTGCTGCCAAGCTATATGTAAGGGAAAGAAGCCCAGTCTGCCCTCAGAGGCTCCTTGGAGACTGAAACCAGAGAATGGCCGGACATACATGCACTATGAAAAGTCTAAATTAAACAATGGCTTTACAAGAGCACCTTCCCATGTGACTTTGAATCAGAGTAAAGGGAAGTTCACAAAATCAAAGCAGTAAAATGGATCTTTATTTGGAAAAGTACTCATTAACTCAGCAAAGCCTAGCTGTAAGAATCAGATCTGTGAGGAAAATCCTCCTGGCAATGAAACCAGGGCTTTGATTTCTACTTGCTCATAAAATAAATAATAATATCCACTTACAATTCTACATTACTTTTCAATTTACAAAGTGCTTTCTCACACATTATTTTATCTTCACAACATTCTTGTGAGGTATTGAAACATGATTATTCTTTCACGGGTTAAGAAATTGAGGCTCAGTGAGCAGACAGGATTTCCTCAAGGCCTCAGAGTTATTAAGAAGCAGAGTCCAAACTGAGATGTTGGTCTCCAGACACCCACTTCAGAGCTCTTGCTCTATTGCCTGTAAAGGTAGGGAGCCATAATTCCAAATTATCATATCTACTTAGATATTAATTGGGGAAATTCTAAAATGCCACTGGTTACCCAATTTTTTTTTTTAAAAAAGAAAGAAAGTTGGCCAGATTTGGAAGAAAGCAGGCCTACAGACTGCTTTATGTATGTTCTGTATGACAATGGCAAGAATCCAAGGTACATTTCAAGGTCAAACGAAAGTAAAATTAAATTTATTTCTGAATTCCATAATAATGATATCAAAAGCTGAAACTACTGCATATATTAAAAGCTCTGCCAGTTGAAAAAGAAAAAGAAAACTTTTCTGACTAATTTACAGACTTAAAAAAAGTTTCTCTAAGCTTCTCTCTTAAATGAGCTATATTCTAATTTGACGGTGAAAATACTTGAAACTAACTTTTGGTACCTGGAGTTGGTTTTTTTTCTTCCTCCCTTTCTTTCTTCTGCTCTTTCTTTCTTAAAATTTTATTTATTTATTTACTGTTTTTGGCTGCACGTGGGCTATTCTATAGCTGCAGTGCTCGGGCTTCTCATTATAGTGGCTACACTTGCTGCAGAGCATGAATTCTAGAGAGTGGGCTCTGTAGTTGCAATCCTGAGCTTTGTTGCCCCACAGCATGTGGGATCTTCCTGGACCAGGGATCGAACCCAACTCCCCTGCACTGGCAGGCAGATTCTCAAACACTGGACCACCAAGGAAGTCTCTTTCTTTCTTTCTACAAATGTATGACGGCATAAAGCAGAGAACTAAGGTGAAAGGGTGGTGTTTTGGTGACTAGGGAAGCTGGGCTTTGAAACCTGGCTCCAGCTGAGTGGCCTGACAAGTCTATTTAACTAATGAGGACTTTATCTATAAAATGGAAGCAAAATTATTATTATTTGTTGGCTTAGTCAACTAGGGCTATGCTAGGACAGAATAGCACAGAGTGAGTGGCCTAAACAGAAGACATTTGTGTTCTTCCTGTTCTGGAAGCTGGGAAGTTGAAGTCAAGGTGCCAGACAGGCCTGGTTCCTGGTGAGGACCCTCCTCCTAGCTTGCAGATGGTCGTCTTCCAGCTGTGTGCTCACAGGGCCTTTCCTTGGCACATGTGCACAGAGAGAGGGGGGAAGTAAACTCTCTGGGGTCCATTTGTATAAAGGTGCTAATCTTACCAAGCAACCTCACCCTCATGACCCCATCTAAAGCTATTTATCTTCCAAATACCTCACTTTCTAATACCATCACTTTGAGGATTAAGGATTCAACATATTCATCTGGGGGAAGGCAACCATTCAGTCTATAGCATTTGATTCCCACCCTAATATCAAAGCAGACTGGGGAAAAAAGACATTTAGGAAGAAAGAGGATGAGATGGTTGGATGGCATCACCGACTTGATGGACATGAGTTTGAGCAAGCTCTGGGAGTTGGTGATGGATGGGGAAGCCTGGCATGCTACAGTCCATGGGGTCGCAAAGAGTCGGACACGACTGAGCAACTTAACTGAACTGAACTAAGAAGAAAGAAGTAGTATTTTTAACTAAGGAAGGGCACAAAACAATGAAGACTACTGAAGTCCAAAACTCCTGGTTCACTACCTTTGATCACAATCTGTCAGGTACCCTTTCTGAAACAATCAAGAACATGGATGAGGATGCTAAGAGAATGCTGTACTTGAGATCCCAGTCATGGCTGGCTACCCACAGAACCTATTTTCAGAGAATCCATCCTGTTTGTACCAAAGGATGTTCAACACCTTACCTGATGTGTGAACTGTGGCCCTAAGGAGAAACCACCCTTAATTCAACCGGACAAACCAGATTCTCTGTCCAGGGAATGAAGCATTAGCTTAACAATTGAGATAGTGAGATAACAGTTGCATAGGGAGTGGGTGGAGAGACACATGGACGGGTACAGAACCAAAGCCAGGTCTGGACCCATTTAAGCAAAGGCTATATCCTAACAGAAGTGAATGGGGAAGGTTCCCTTGTGGCCCAGTGATTAAGAATCTGCATTGCAATGCAGGGGTTGTGGGTTCTATCCCTCATCAGGGAAGTAAGACTGCATATGCCAAGGAACAACTAAGCCTGCGTATCACAACTCCTGAGCCCCAGTGCAGCCAGGAAGATCCCACATGCGGCAACTAAGACCCAGTGCAGCCAAAGAAACAAAAGAAAGAAAGAAGTAAGGGGGTAGCAGAGCAACCATGATGGAGGTGGCAAATCTGGAGAGCAGATTTCAGCAGGAAGTCAAAGAAAAGTACAATAAGGAGGTCAGTCATTCAGTGAGAGAAGGTAAAGGACTCGAGTAACAATATGGCAATCCCAGGGCCTCCTGTGACCTGATAACTTTTTTCCTGCCTCCAAGTATTTCTGAGATTCTCCAGTATCCTTTGCAATAAACTCTCTTTTTACTCTAGAAATAGCCTGAATGGCTTTGCACCTCTTGCAACCAAAAAGCCTTGAACATCATAAATACAATCAATCAACAATCTGTCAGGCAAGAGATTAATTCAATACAAATTAATTTAATACAAATCCACTTGAAAATGCCAAAGAGCAATTTAAGAATAACACAGGTGGGGACTGGGAAAAACCAGAGTGAACGTGAAATCAGAGTTGGGTGAGGTAAACAAGAGCCCTCTCCTGAAAGACATGAACAGAATCAAGTTTGCAAAGTAGGGAGATACTGTGTTTGCAGTGAGAAAGGCATTTATCTAAGAAAATACTTGCAAAGAGACATAAACAGCAAGCCACTGACAGTGAGTTCAAAAGCAAGCTAATGCAATAGCTTGCTCAAATAAATAATACTTTAAAAATTAATTTCACTTTGAATATGTGTGTGTTAGTCGCTCAGTCATGTCCAACTCTGCGATCCCATGGACTGAAGTCCACCAGGCTCCTCTGTCCATGGAATTGTCCAAGCCAGAATACTGGAGTGGGTTGCCATTTCCTTCTCCAGGGGATCTTCCCAACCCAAGGATTGAATCCAGGTGTCCTGCATTGCAGGCCGATTCTTCACCGTCTGAGCCACCAGGGTAGTATCTTTTAATCTAATGAACATTTTCAAATTATTAAATTGTTTTGAAACTCACTTACATCAATTCAGTAGAAGTGATGTTTATTAGTTTTGCTTATTTTGAGGTCAAAAATCAAGCGTGTCATTAGTTTATGGTCAGCTGCTAACTTATCAATTTTCAGTGACTCTTTACAAGTTCAAGTTCTGTTCATGAGACTTACACAGATCTCCTAGTTCTTGGCTTAATTATGAAACAGAAGAACTTTCCTTAGGTTAAACATTCAACAGCTTTTAGTGCTATGACTTAACAATTTAACTCGATACTGATCATCAGTTTTAACATTTGTAAGTGTTAAAACCCTTTGACATAAAAAGATATCTATATTGTTTGCTTTAAATTCTAGTGTTTGCTTTGTCTCAAAAAATTTTCAGCACCTCTAATTAGGAGACTGTCACAATGGTTTATCAGAAAAAGCACACGAGAGTTGTAGAGCCCTGACCGTGTTTCACACAAATGTTCTGCGTCACCAGCAAGACCAGAGAGTCGTCAAATCAATCGATCATTGCTGGCAAGGTAAGGGCAAGTGACTCTAAAGGGAATGACAGAAAATGGATGGCAACAGCTGTTCAATGGCAGAGTCTTTCCCTCTAGGGACAGCATACAAAAAAATCATAAAAGCGTTAAGAAAGGCCAAATACAACTGCTTATATCTTGCCATCATATTTCGAGGGGAAAAGTTCAAACTTATGAACTTAATCCTTGAGGCTATTCATCTGTTGCACAAATATTTATTGAGCTCCTATTATGTGCCACACTCTGGCCTAATAAGAGTTTCCCTGTGCGGTGTTTACAGTATAGGGAGGACCCGTTACACACAATTGCTTCAGTGTGTGGTCCTTGCTCATGTCACCTACCTTCTGCTATGTGGTCACTTCTCCAGGAGAGTGTTCCCAACACACAAACCACATACACACGCATGTGAGAGCACCCACACAAGTACTCATCTTGGTATAGCTACTTCATACTCCCCAAACTTCAAATATCACCTACACTGGAAAGTGTGTTCCTAATTTCCCTTTCTTTCTTGATGGAAATGTCCTACTCACTGTGTTCCCATATATCCTGTTCATGGGCTTATCAAAGCATTCACTATAACACGTAATCTGCTATTTTCTGATTTATTGTGGGTCTCCCCTATAAAGATGAGGGCCTAGATCTAGCATGATACTTACTGCACAATGAAAGTGAAAGTGAAAGTCGCTCTGTCATGTCTGAGTCTTTGTGACCCCATGGACTATACAGACCATGGAATTCACCAGGCCAGAATACTGGACGGGGTAGCCTTTCTCTTCTCCAGGGGATCTTCCCAACCCAGGTTATCGAACTCAGGTCTCCTGCATTGCAGGATGATTCTTTACCAGCTGAGCCACCAGGGAAGCCCAAGAATACTGGAGTGGGTAGCCTATGCCTTCTCCAGCGGATCTTCCCAACCCAGGTATCAAACCAGGATCTCCTCCATTGCAGGCAGATTCTTTACCAACGGAACTATCAGGGAAGCCCCGATACACAATGGGTGTCCTGTAAATGTTTCTTTTTTATAATTTTAAAAAATACTTTTTTCGTTTTAGGTCATAGTTGTGGCACACAGGATCTTTGTCCCAGCACCTAGACTTCACTCTAATTGTGGAGCATGGGCTCTAGTGAGCCTGGGCTTTAGTAGTGGTGGTGCACGGGCTTAGTAGTCCTGCATCACGTGAGATCTTAGTTCCCTGACCAAGGATTGAACCCACGTCTCCTGGATTGGAAGGCAGATTCTTAACCACTGGACCACCATGTAAGTCCCTAAGTATTTCTTAAATGAATAAATAAATGAACTACTAAGAACCAGTGGTCTCAGATAGGCTAAGAAAGGAATCAATCTTGGACATTGAAAACAATAGTTTTAGTCAAAATTAAAAGGATTCCCATATGTGAACAAGAAGAAAAGACTGTTCATCTTCCATTATCTTAAAAGATTGCGAACAGAATTCTACCTAATACCAGAATCTCTTAAGAATGTTACAGCCTGCCTCTGCCAATTCAGCACTTAAATTTAACCAAAGTCTGTGACTGTAGTCAGTATTCTTTGATACTGATTGGTCTAACACACACAGCAAACACACACACACACACACACACAATACAAATCTTCTCCTTAAGGTGAATTCATCAGCTTACTGGTTGGGGCACAGCACAGACAGGATATCACATAACAGATGTTCTACTGTGGAATCAAAAAATAGATAATTAATTTCAGGGGGAAAAAAATCCATTTTTATAGTTCCAAAAGTGTGAAATTTTAGCAGATGGTGCTAAATAACTTATCACATCTCTGGGACCTGGCTTATACGACATTGTGTTGGGCCACAGCTAGACAGCCTGGCCTCCTGATTGAAATGCAACCCAGGGATATATTTGGCATTTCTGTGACATTGAGTGAAAAGCTTTAATTCATGCTCAAGTCTCAGTTACACAACCTGAACCAGAAGTGAGCTAGAGAAGACATGTAACATTCTGCCACTTTCAGTGGAGCAACTGGGAGAAGAAAACTCTGCTTCACCCTCTTAATGAGTCCTTTGCAGACTCCCAGCTTTTTGGATTTGGATCTTAGGCCATTATCATGGAAGGGGCAAAGGAGACTGAGAACGTGTCTCTGTACAATTGAAAGTGAGCAGAGAAGAGTCCAGAGGTTACAAAGCCTCCAGCAGAGATTAGCAGGTAGAGAAAGAAACCTGGGCTTCTTAATCAAAACCTAGTCAAAAGATGAGGACATGACTAGCACACACAGGTCAGGCTTCTCTGGTGGCACAGACAGTAAAGAATTTGCCTGCAATGTGGGAGACCTGGGTTCGAGCCTTGGGTCAGGGAGATCCCCTGGAGAAGGAAATGGCAACCCACTCCAGTATCCTTGCCTGGAAAATCCATGGATAGAGGAGTCTGGCGGGCTCCAGTCCTAAGGGTCACAAAGAGTAGGACACGACTAAGGGACTAAAACACACACAGGGCACAGATCATGGAACATGCCACTCACCACCAGAGGCCAACAAACATGCCACTCACTACCAGAGGCCAACAATATCCAACCAAACCCGTCTGTGTTCAGTGCCCACTGACCACACACTTGGAATCTGAACAATGTCAAATGGCTGTTCTGAATGCTTGCTCTCAGTTTCCATACTCGCTTTATTGCAGACAAATAATGAGTAGTCCAGTGCTAGTCTAATGTCAGTACGAAGGCCACACT
Organism: Giraffa tippelskirchi; assembly: GCF_054371585.1. NCBI lineage: Eukaryota > Metazoa > Chordata > Mammalia > Artiodactyla > Giraffidae > Giraffa > Giraffa tippelskirchi. The sequence goes on from NC_137278.1 coordinate 121,058,220, forward strand.
TCTGGCAGCACTGGTCTGAAATTCTTGGAGGTTTTCTTTGTTTTTTAGGTTCACTGCAAGGACCAAGGAAGGTGGCTGAAGATGAATGGTGGTGACTTGTTGGTCATTTGCTGGCAAAGATCAACTTACAGAATTTAGCCTAACAGATGCTGAAAGTAAAAGGTAATTCAATAGGAGATTGACTTTTAAAATGAACTGGTTAGAACCCCCAAATATGCAGGGAAGCAGGCCTGCCTGTTTGAATCCCTTTTAAAGGATGTTGTCTAGATAGAAATGTATTAAAGAGGACAAAAAAAAAAAAAGGAAAAAAATACACAAGTCCAGTTGAGAAAGCATCTTTACCAGGATGTGTGAAAACTTCAGAGATAATATCAGAGAGAACAGGAAGTTTGCCTTTCTCCACTGTTTACCCTCCTCCTGCTCTGAGCCTTCAGGCTCCTGAATTCAAATGCTAAACATAGTAATTACTGATTCCCAAGATTTGAAGGAATACTATGGAGGAAATAGACTTAACATGGCTTTTTCAGCCTATCCTAACTCCCTGCTAAAACACCTAAGATGATACAGAAAATGACCATAAACAAAAGTTATTGTATTTCTAAAAACTAAATCTGGGAATCTATTGTAAGAATCTACTGGGAATTTCTATCAGGTCTAACTATGGAGCTGAATTCTAAGAAATTAAAAAGCCTACTCATATTTCATCTGTTTCAAGAGAACATCTCAGCCACCTAAAAACATAAAGAAGATGTAATAGGAGTCCTTAGACGTCCTCTTTGTTCCTTTTCCAACCTCTTCACTCTGACTTAGAGATACAGAGGCTATAATCCTGCTGCTGTATGGCATTTAGAGGCAGCCAGAATCCATCAGCTCTTCACTCAGCATCATCTGAAACTCATTTGGAGACTAATTCCAAGAGAAAAATAGGTGAAGACCCTAAAAATTAATAGGTACAGAAAATATTCTAGAACAATGGTTCTTGGCACTGTAGATTTCCAAGTACTCTATTCTATCACAAAAAGTTCTCAAAAGAAGGTTCACAGAAGAGTAGCTCCATGAAATGGTTTTCCTTGAAGAAGCTTTTGTGAATAAAGAATATGAGGCAAGAATGCATAACCCCTCCCTGGATATTCACAGTACACCTAACAGTTTCGAGATACCCTGCAGAAAATAATCATGTTTAAAGTTGAACCCATCATTGGCTGAATTATTTTGCCTGGATAAAAATTTACTAATATTACTCTTGATATTCTAATGAGTATTTTGCAGAAACCACCAAGGAAAGTTTGTTCAAATAGGAGGGGCAGAAAGTATAAATTAAAACCAGAACCCTTTTCTGTATACAGAGATGCCTTGGATAAATGTCTGGCTGATCCAAAAAAGTGGACAAGAAGACTTGCCTATCAATACCCAGTATAATAAAATTTTCTCTGATTTTGATCCTAGGAGAGAATTCATCTAGCCCAAGAAGTGTCAGTGAGGGAAGACAATCTACAAACCCTGAATGATCACAAAACGCTGAGTTGAAAAAGAGATTTCTCTCTATTTCAGGATGAATAAAGAAAAAAATTAAGACTATAAATTAGTGCAGAAATAGGAAAAAGGAACATCACCTGGAAGACTTCAAAAGAGATCATTCTCTAGAAATAATTCTATGTTTCACTCAATGTTTAACTTTTAAAATATCAGTGAAATCACGATTTCAATCAAATGGCAGTGTAAAACTTACAAACAAGCCTAAATAGACTTAACACACCAGAAATAAAAAGAAAACTTTATTTTAAAAACTAGTCATTAAAAATAATTCTCCAGAGTTAACCTATTGTATGGTGCATTCTTTTAAGAAATAGATATTTGCCACACTATATACACAATTCCAGGATGCATAAAAGACACAAATCCTCCTCATTTATTGACCCTTTAAAAAGTTGACATAATCTGACACTAAATCACACAAACCACACACACACACAACCACTGATACTGATACAGTTACTGACAATTATCAGAATAAGCTTGAATGAAAAACTTCTAAATGAAATTCACATACATATATATTAAAATAATAATCCAGCATGAAAAAGTGGGACTTACTCCAGGCACACAAGGATTGTTATAATACTAATATCCGGCGATTGGCAAAGAGCAGTAAAATTAGAACTCTAGTACCGTGTGTGAAGAGTGAGATCAAAAGTTCCCTTCCTGCCCTGTTTCAAAGAAGTACTAGGGCCTTGTGACTCATTTCCAAAGTTTTCTTCAGAGAAGACAGAAGCTCCTTGAAGACAAAGCTGTTTCTTGGTGTAGGGGAAAGCCCAAATTCACTCAAGTGAAGATGATAGACTTCTCAGAGAGAGAGAAGTATCCTTAAGGACAGAGATAGAAGGAGAACCTTGATTGCTTTACAATGGAAAGTGGCAAGTGTCAATAAGTCAGAGGCAGTGGGGACCAGTGGACCCCTCAATGTGGTTCCCTGGCAAGACAGCAGATTGGGGTTGTAGGCAACATGAAGGGAGCTGGGCCATCAGCAAGGGGCTCTAACCACATCTGGGACTCCTTCACATGAAAACTGAGAGTGTAGCACTGACATATATATATATATATATATATATATATATATATATATACTGCCATATGTAAATTAGCTAGCTGCAGGAAGCAGCTATTTAGCCCAGGCAACTTGGCTCGGTGCTCTGTGATGACCTAGAGAGGTGTGATAGGAAGGAGGAGGGAGGCTCAAGAAGGAGGGGACATATATATACTTACGGCTGATTCACACTATTATACAGCAGAAATCAGTACAACATTGTAAAGCACTTATCCTTGAATTAAAAATAACTTTTTTTAAAAAGGAAGAAAATTGAAACAAAATCAGCAGAGTCATGAAGAAGCCATGCTAGCTAGGACACTCTAAAGGTAGATAGAGGACAAAAGAGGACTGTTCTCTGATGCACCATCATAGCCTAAAGAGTTACTGCAAAACTTCCCTGAGATCTGTAGTGGGAAAGCGAGATCCGCAAGAGACATGTTCATTCCAGTGAGTCAAAATCATTAATTTACTTACAAATATGTATTATGCACTTTGTGCTAGAGATGCAGCAGGGACGAACAGACATATCTAGCCCTCTGGAGCTTGCATTCTAGATTGAGAAGATAGCAGTTAGGGAGTATGTTAGAAGCTGTAAAATGCTGTAGAATAAAGAATAAAGAAGATGGCTTAGAGGCTATTGTAATCTAGTCAAGAAAATGTGGAGGTAGCAGCAGAGATGATGAGAAGTGGATAGACTCCAGATACATTTTGAAGATCAAGCCAACATGACTTCCTGATAGACTGGACGTAGGGTGTGAGGCAAAGAGAGTAGTTAAGAATAACTTCAGATTTTTCCACTGGAACAATTACAAGGATGGAATTACCATCAACTGTTCTGGAAAAGACTATCCTGGGTAGAGCAGACAGAGAGGAAGAGCTGAGGAAATCCAGATCTTCTTTTTCTTAACATACCATATTTCAGTTTCTTTTTAACATCCAAGTAGAGATGTTGGGAGAAATATCAACAACATTGGATATGCAGATGATGCCACTGTAATTGTAGAAAGCAAAGAGGAACTAAAGAGCCTCTTGATGAGGGTTAAAGAGGAGAGGAACACGCTGACTTAAAACTCAACGTTCAAAAAGCTAAGATCAGACTTCCCTGGTGGTACAGTTGATAAGAACCCACCTGCCAATGCAGGGGATACAGGTTCGATTCTCTGTCAGGGAAGAATCCACATGCTAAGGAGCAACTAAGCCCATGTACCACAACCGCTGAGGCCACGTGCTACAACTACTGAATCTTCAGTACCCTAGAGTCCGGGCTCCACAACAAGAGAAGCCACTGCATTGAAAAGCCCGTTTACTGAAACTGCCGGAAGCTGACAGGCAACAATGAAGACCCAGCACAATCAGAAATAAATAAAATAATAAATTGTAAAAAAAAAAAAAAAACCTACCATCATGGCATCTGGTCCCATCACCTCATGGCAAATAGATGGGGGGAAAGGGGGAAAAATGACTGATTTTATTTCTTGGGCTTCAAAATCACTGCAGATGGTGACTACAGCCATGAAATTAAAAGATGTTTGCTCCTTGGAAGAAAAGCTATGACAAACCTAGACAGTGTATTAAAAAGCAGAGACATCACTTTGTCAACAAAAGTCCGTATAGTCAAAGCTATGGTTTTTCCAGTAGTCATGTATGGATGTGAGAGTTGGAACACAGAGAAGGCTGAGCACCAAAGAATTGAT